>NC_056539.1:18715000-21115000 GCF_910596095.1 Thunnus maccoyii | reverse complement strand
CTTTTTATGGTGCCTGGAAATGGCTTACAGGCTTGCAGTGCAATGTAATGTAATCACATTTATGATGTTGCTGTGTATTACAATTCCCTGTTATGCTCCGTCACATGAGAAATTTGGAGTGACCCCCCCCCCCCCCCCCCCCCCCCCCAACTCACACAGCAGAATGCCCAGGAGCACGAGAGCAAGGCAGGTAACATCCACCAATAGATTTGTATGAGAAGGAGCACACACCCCTCCCCTGCACCCAGCCTCTCTGGAAAAGTCCTCAGTCCTTACTAAATTATATTCAGACTTATGCCGCCACAGATTTATTCTGGCAGCCAATCATATGCTTCTTGAGTTTTGCCTTTTCCATATTTCATGCACATTTTTTTTCAATTACAATAGAAAGTTTGGCCTCCTGCAAGGAAGACATTAAGCTATGTGGAGCTGAACCACAGTGATGAAACAAATGATGTAATGCATGAGTTGGTGTATACAGCTTACACACAAAGAGGCATTCACAGAGAGATTTGCATTCACTCTCTGCTTTTCTTTGTGATGTTACATCTTTTTATGCACGACAGCACCCCTGGGATTTTAGGCTACTATTTGTAAGATGTTAATATTGCAGTTTAAATTATGATTCGTATTCCCTCTTCAGCATGGCTGTGTCTATGCTTCAGCCGATATCTTGATATTAAGATGTGGTACTACCGAATGATCACTACGACAAGAGGGAGTCACTCATTCTCTGCTGTCTTAACAGACAGGCCAGTGGAAGGACAGCCATTACTAGAGTTCTTCCCTCAGACTTAATGGGCTGGACACATTTTATGAAGCGTTACCCAGCGTTTGTTCATGGAGCAATCAAATACGTGTTGGACATGCTTAGAGGCTACACACTCTAAAATGTAGCGGTTCACTGTTGGTTCTTCTAAGATCTGAATGGAGCCAGTGAGGACCTTCAGGTTATTCAATAGTTAAAAGAAAGGATTTCTTTACTTTCTCTTTGTGTTTTTTAACCCTTGTGTAATAGAATTTCATGATCTGTGTTCAGGCTCATGTCACCGTTTTGGTGATGGTGAAATCTTAGGTGTAGGTCCAGCCATGGAGGGTTCACTCTCTCTCATACCTTTTATATCCTACTTTCACCGGCTCTTTCAAAGAAATTTCAAATCATTAAAATTACAAAATGCCCCTAAATGAAGCCTATTTAATTTTTGGAGTGTAGAGTGACATCATCTTTTAGTGAGCTTTTGGTTATGAGGATGAGCCAGGAAGCCTTTTTGTCATGTACACCTCTTCACTTGACATCAATCAACCAGCCTCTCTGTATGTATGAGATGGGTGATTGAATGGCATGTTCAAGCATCCGTTGTTTTCTCCTGCAGAAATGCACCTAAATCATGCTCACCTGTCACCAGCTGGGCATCAAAGATAGTTTCAGGCATGTGAGAGAGGCCACTGCTGTTAAAAACTCTTGGCACTCATTGCAAATGCACATAGTGATAGACATGAATCTGCTTACACACACACACACACACACACAAGCACATATACTTTTATTGCATTCGCAAGATGAGATATAAGTCTCATTCTGCAGTCTCATTACAGGCGACCAAGCCTAAGTGTGTGGCCATGCAGGGATGTAATTTAAGGGGGGACACAGAGGATATGTCCCCTGCACTTTTTTCAGAAGGCAGTATTGGACCCCTCCACATTTTACAGTCCGAAAACTAACGTTGTATTAAAAAAAACAAAAAAAACATGACAAACTGTACGCACTAGGACTACGGGGAGAAGGCTCAAGCTCCCAGACCCCCTTTCAACTCTCCCTCCCCTCTCCTCTCTGTTGATGTTAGGCTTGACTGAGCCAACATTGATACTCTCTTACCAGATAACGTTGCTATGACTAACATTGACTGGTGAGCAAAATAGTCACCAGCCCGTCACACATATTTCAATAGGGGGAAAAAAGCGATTTGGCAAATTAAATATTTAAGATGGTTGTAAAACAGCATGATTTTTCTATTAACCTATGTAACTTGAAAATGAGTCCGCCTTAAACCCGCAGGAAGTATTCGTCAACAATGTATGAAAAGCAGAGTCTTTAGCGTTAGATTCACACACCACAGGCTCAATAGGATAACTCGACTCTGCTTTCATATCAGAGATCAGAAGAGATGGAGGTGAAGACAGAGAGGGCAAGGCAGGGAGAAGCAGCACTGAGTTTCAGGTAGGTTATATGTGAAGGTTATAGGTGATTTTGGTTTGTTGATAATGTGAGGAAGAAGTGAACAAAGTAAAGTACACTAAGAGTAATACAACCAACATGATTTCAATATGGCTCCGGCATTGCCATCAGCATTGTTCTATACCTTGTGCGTGTCAACTGCTTTCATATCAGACATCAGATGAGGTGGTGATGCCTATGGAAGACAGGGAGGGTGAGGCAGCGAGAAGCAATGCTGAGTTGCAGGTGGGTTATATGTTACCATAGTCCCTAAATATATGTACAAATGCAGGAAAATGGAATTCAAATCGCAATTTTTTCCTGGGGGAGGACACCCAGACCCCGTTTAATTACGTCCTCCCCAATTCTCAAACCAAAGTTACACCCTTGTTCATGCTGTCATAATGGAAAAAGATGTGGATAGCTGGTAGAGCTGTTTAAGGGTATCCTAAACGTGTAAAACAAGAGGAGAGAGAAGAAAATATTTGATCATAAGCACACTTTATGGAGAGCTTCACCCAGATGCACTACGGAAGTCTAAATACCAGGAGAATGCTTGTTAGTTGTCACCTCCAGATAAATAGCAGGCCTTTTTTCTGGTTTTTCCCCCTGCTAGTGGCAGAATTTGAAATTCTAAGTAGCAAAATGTCAATTTCAGAATATCCCTTCCTCATCTCCACCCCTTGAGCCATACGCAAACACAACATGGTAATTTGTTTTCAATACATGTAAACGTTTAGGGTGAATACAAGCAGCAAAAGATTGACATCTATAACCAAAACTATAGTAGTTGGGCGCTGCAGAGGTAATTTAGATTGAGTTAATCATTAAAGAAATTAAAGGGGTTAGGAGGGGGGAGTCAGCATAATGTGACAGAGCACTTTTTGTTCCCAGTCTTCTGTCCAGTGGTTCCATATTGTACACTAAATCTTGTCAGGAAGCATATGGTCCTAAAGTCTGTATGCAAATGGATGCTGGAATATTCTAATAGGAAAGAAAGAAATTGTCCTTGCGTCTGTGGACAGTGGTTTGTCATTTCAAATGGCTCAGATATGAGCTCTTTAGAGGAAGTCTTGACTGCCAGAATGAGGGAAAAAAATGCACTATTCACATTTTCCATAAACACTCTGACCTGGTTTGGGCCCACCGTGGAGCTTGACACTTTAATGGCTTTGATGTGTACACATTTTCCTGGTACACGCCTAGATGTCAGGAAGGAAGATCCTGGAGTAATGCAAGAATTCTCCTCCTTTCCCTGGAAGGAGAGGGAGAACACTCGCTTCCGGGGGACGGGGGTAAAAGCCTCAGGGCACCTTTCTCCCTGTCAAATATGTTAAGCATCATCTCAAAACACAATTTCATAAAGCAACGTCTAATCACATCTGCCAGTCACAATCCCAATCAAAAAACGTGTTTAAGAGTTTAAGAAGCAGGAGGAAACATCTTGTGCACCTTTCCTTGCTGCTTGGAGGGTTTGATTATGTTGTTTTCACAGTAATCACAAAAGCCTGTATGGTGGAGGGAAAAATGTAACCTTGTCACGGCTCAATTTCACTGGTGAGGAGGACACATCATAATCACTGAGGAAGTCTTAGTTCAGGTTAAAGCAGCATGTTAAGTGTTCAGAGGCTCTCTACTCAAGGATAATTGCAACGGTAATGTGTGTGTTTAGAGAACCTGAGAAAATGCCAACAAATGATGTGTTCAAGCGATAGTCTAAAATACACAGAGGGGACATATACAGGGGGGCAAACTAGTATGTGAAATATGTCTGATCTTTTAAACTGCATTTTATATAATACATTTTCTATTAGGAAACAATTTTAAAAGGATATGTTGCCAATGGGGATAAAATATTTCACTCATTACCAGAGCAGATTAACTGAAATACATTTTTTTTAAATACATGTAATAATTTTTTTATGTTTAGAATATAGGAGTATGCATAGGCCTTGAGGTATTGTTGTTCATCCAAAGACTGCAGGAGGCCAAGGATGTAAATGAATGATGGCTTTGATCTCTGTTGTATCCATTTCAAAAATTCTTGCTTTCCATTGCATGCTTGTGACTGCTGCACTTTGGTCCCAAAATAAATGTTCCAGAAAAGTCACATTGACTAGGTGGTCTTCAGACAATGTAAATCCAACAGATCCAAATAACTAACAAGCTATCCATGGTTGCCAGCTTGGCAGGATGTTTTCTGGAGAGTAGACAATTAGAAGACCTCTCACTGGATGTGACAGATGTAAATCTCCTCGGGGAGAGAAGCTTGCAGAGGGTTATTTGCCACTGCAGCCGCCAACCGCCCCCAAGGGTCATAACTCTTGAAGGTCACAGTAGCATTTCACCCTCCCCAACCCAAACCCCACCCCCAACCCCCCTTTTCTTGCCCATGATAACTGCAGTGGGTATTGCCGGATGTTTCCTGCCATGCTGGTGAGCGGGGACTGATGATTGTGGGGGTCTGCGAGGATGATGCTTCTCGACAGCGGCAGGAAAAAGTAAACACTGTCTCGCCTGTTTACTACTAGCCTACATTGTAGTCAAAGGCATCACAGTAAATGAATGATTCATACAGTGTCTTGGATAGTCATTTATGTTTAATTCAGAACTGTACTGTAAGGCGTTGGCCTGTGGTGTGGCGGAGTCAGTCTGCCGGAGTGGGTGAACAGTTGAAGGTGCGGGCGAGGGGATGAGGGAGGTGTTGAGAATGTCACGCTATAGCAGGGCAGAATTAAGACAGAGAGAGGAGAGCATTGGCGGTGGCCTTGTACGTTTCATCTGCAGGCCCTAATAAAACCCTCACAGGCCAGCATTGATCTCTCCCAGAATAATCCATTTAGACTGAGCGTGCCTGGCCATGTGGGGCTTCTTCAATTATTTATGGCAGAATGCTGTGCAAGCTTCCGTTGGGATGCAACAATGTGCCCTGAGAAACCTGTGAACTGCAGTTTGCAGGAGAGCATGGGAGACACTGAGTGCAGAAAAGGAGAAACGACAGATGGAAGGAGGGGACTGGTTGGAAAGAGATGTGAAGAGGGATGGAGGGATGGAGGGCAGGTGACAGGGATACAGGGAGATGTAGTTGGGAGGGAAATGGGAGGGGTGACAGACAAAAAGGAAGGAACAGAGAGGGAGACAGGAGGAAGCGGAGAGGAAGTGATAAACATGGAAAGGACAAAAATGAATGAAAGAATGTAATTAGAGGTTTTAGGGGAAGGAGGGATGAGAAACAAGTTTAGGAAGAGAGCAGAAGAGGGGAAGGATATGAGAGGGAGGAGTTGAAAGAAAACTGAAGAAAAAAAAAGAGAAAGTGGTTGTCATGAAAAGGGTAAGTAGGGAAGAGATATATGATAAAGAAATGAAGGGATAAGGATGAGAGAGTTGGGAGAGAGGAAAAGAATTAAAAGGCAGAGTAGAATGTACTGAGGAGTAGATGAAAGAGGGATCTGAGAAATGAGAAGGAAAGGAAAAGAGATATAAGAGAAAAAGAGAGGAGTAGAAGATTAAGTACGTAAAGAAGGAGAGGTAGGTAGGTAAGGAGAGAGGAGCGAGGTGAAGAAGCATGAGCGGAAAGAAGGTAGAATTATGGATGAGACAGGGAGGAAGAGATGATTGGAAATGAGGCAGGAATAGATGGATAGGAAGATAGGAAGAGGGTGGAGGATGGAACCATTTTAAAGCAAGTCATGAACAACTATTGATCATGGCAGAGTAATGGTTGCTATTGTGTTAAGAGGAGTAATGTCAGCTTGACTGCCTATACAGTTGATCATTATTCCCGCTGCACCCACCTTTAACATTGTGCTTTACAAAACAACACAAAAATTACAGTTTATCTTACAAAAGTAAAAAAAAAATCTTCCAGCACAGTCAGATTTATTTCAGCCTTGCTTACTGTGTAGTTTCTTTAACTGAGCCATAATGTCTTCAAGGCAAGTCACTCCACTTGTTTCAAGATGTCACATGAAACGCAACGATTTGGACAAGATGATTTCCTTCTATTGGCAGATTTTCACTCAATGTTAGAAAAATTTGTTTAAAGGCAGAGTACAGTGAGGCATCATCTTCTGCAGCATACTGAAACTGTGCACTTAGAGCTACATATCATAAACTCCCCTCTGTTTGCCTGGTCTATATTCTGCTATTAGCAGCTCACACACGGCTCTCATAAATCCAGACAGATTTGTCTTACCTGATTCCCCCGGCATTCACCATCAAGCTCTCCTCCTATTGCTGTAATTCCCACCACCCTATTAGGCTTTCCACCCACCGCCTGCTGCCAAATCCGGATTTCTGATCCAGTGGAAGACAACTGGAATTGAAATTTCCATCTGTACGGTTGAGTGATTACGTCTGGCACATTTAGAGAGGGTATACCCATATTTCACAAGGTCTCTAACCCTTGTGACCTTTCTAAAGCTTGTGCTGGAACATAACAGGCCTCTTTAGTCACATTTGGATGTGAGCTTTTCTGCCATGTGCAGTAACAGCCATTGTACATCTGTGTAGTCTTCTACTGCCTCTTCTTCTGTAGAATGTATTTCTATTTAGCATTAGTGCTGTATATAGCGGTGGCCATCTCAAAAGTCCCTTTGCATTAACATCTACCTGATATTAATGCTGCACACATTTAATTTTTTTTATGATATTCAGAGTCATATTCATACATTACAAACAAAACTCTCTGGCATCAGACACAGCGGATAAAAAGAAACTTCAAAGTCCTCAAAGGGAAAAAGCTGTTAGTCTACCGATAATCCAGCAAGCGTGCAGTTAGAGAAAGGAAAAAGGATTTTGGAGTGGCTATTACATATTCTGTGTCAAACAGCCTAATCAGATAGGCTAAACGGTGTGGCGGCATAGCTATTAGCTAACGATAGCATACCAGCAGGTTTCTGTTTAATTAGTAGGACCCAATTTCCTACCACTTGTCGTTCTCTGAAGCAGCCACCAAGGATTTATTGTTTGTCCACAACCATTGATTATCAGATTCTAGTAATTGTTTTGCCTTCGCTTGATTAACAAACCTGTGTTTTCTCCAGAGGCTAGCTCAATAGCAGCCTTTAATGGCAGGACACCAGCCAAACTCCTGCCACTATAACAGGGGGGTTACTACAATTACAATGGAGAATAAGGCAGAGGAGGGAAGAAAAACCTTCCTCATTTTCTCGTTTTTGTTTCGAGGGGGAGTATTGTATCGAAACAACCAGACAGCTAAGTTCATTAACCAACTAGTGCTCAGTGAATGGTTCCATACACAGATCTTAGTGTGTGGGTGGCCCTTCTGGCTGATGCCTCCAGGTGCTCTGTGTTTTGTGATTCCCGTCCAGCAGTGTGGGGGATGATCAATGATGGATGTGACTGTTCAAACCACGGCATTACTGGCATGTTAGGAATTTAAGTAGCCTGCTTTTTTTCTTGTTCTCTCTCTCTCTCTCTCTCTCTCTCTCTCTCTGTCTGTCCCCCCCCTCCCCCTCTCTCTTTCTTCTTTTCTTGAGGGAGGTTCTTGAGATATGGTGCAGAAAGGAGAGTGTATCCCAATTTTGAACGAGTAGATACATATTGAAGAGGAGAAGAGTTGATGACCAGCTTTTGGAGCAACCTCCGGTCATGCTGGAGTTCAGAAGTTTGGATGAAGTGAGGGGATAGGGATATTACTTAGATATCTCTCTTTTCATAAGCCGTGACACAAGTTAGACCTTTACCTTTCATTCAACGTCTTTCACAGATGTACGACTGGGAACCTGCCATTCCCTCCCCACTCCCACCACACCCTGCTGAATTCTGGCTCTCATTCCAAGAGACTGGTTGGAAAAATCAATTTTTTCCAGGAAGAGTCTGGTTCTTGAGAACATTTCATTTCTACAACACACCAGTTGCTCTGTTCAAAACCTAGACAGAGTCTTCATCACTCATACCGCATGAATGTATACACTCATACGACAGCTACGGCTGTATAGAGCACTATGGGCGGTGTATCGATGTGAGACTATTGGCACAGTGCAAGAATCAATGAAGAGGGCTTTGGCAAAAATATTTGTGGTTGTCTGGCAAAAAGTTTATACTGGCTTAACCTTTGCTGCAACATAAAGTTAAGTCATCTAGCAATGTTGGCCAATCGAATACATAAAAACACATGTAATGTGAATGAATGGTGTCATACTACTCACAGTTATTGAGAAGGAGAATAAAAATGATCATTGGTGTGAAAAGTTTTCACAGTTGTAAAATCGTGTCTCCTCTCCTGTCTGGGTTATTATCATTAATCTCATTTCTGACTTTGGTAGAAGCCTGTACTTGAAAAATAACACATTGCCAAATTATTTTCTTTATTCATCTCACTCCATTTGCTTCTCCTTGTAACTCTCTTCTTAGCTCTAATGTCTCTTGATCATTTAATGGTCACGTGTACTTTGTCAGGGTGAAGGAATTCAAGCTAACACCACTGTTATTCTTTTTGTAAGTTGCTATTGACTAAATGATTAAATACTTAAATAAAATTAAGCAATGACACATGATGAATACAGGTAGGATGACTTTTATGCTAGCTACCACTGTGACAAAATTAACTGCAGGCACCAATCTGCTACTTTGTGTTGTGTTGTTGGTTTTTACCTTTTCGCTCTCCGTGGGTTTTGCGCTGTTAGCTGCTGAGGCAAGAACAGGATGCTGAGGGAGAGGAGGAACGAGGTCTACTTAAAGGTAATTTATTTCTGCTGTCGCTTTGTTGGGTGAAGAGGAAGTGACAAATGCGAGCTGGTTGTTTATGAGGCCTGGCTAAGTGCTGGCAGGGCTGCTTTCCTCTGAAGTAGTTGGCTCGCTGTTTAATTCATGTCCTTGGGAGGTGCATTGCTTTGTGGCATAGTGTGTGGCAGGCCAGCTAATGAGAGGTGAACCTATCTGCTTCTTATTCCCCGTCTGCCTCTCTTGTGCTTTCTCTCACTTTTTGCCCCTGTCCTTCTCACTTTTCTTTCTTCAATCTCTTCCGTGACCTCTTTTACCTCTTATGTTGTCTTTTTGTTCCCCCACCCATCCCTTTCATTTTTACCACTCTGAGGCCTTGAGTCAGAAAAGCAAGATATGTACACAGAATCTCCATCTGATCGCCCTAGCTTGCCCTGTTTCTCTGGAATGGCAACATGGAAATGAAGAACCCTCCTCCCATCACTTCCCGCCAGATAAATCAGTCAGACCTTTGACAAACCTCAAATAGGACTGCCGATTTTTCAAAGCTGTCCCGTTCATCACTTTGATTCATCTTGCCAGAGGTGGAAGGCATGTTTTCTTCTCATGTCATCCCCTCCACCCCAGTTAGCAGTTAGCAGGGGAAGCTAGGTCACTGCATTCAGTCTTTAGTGTTTAAAAAGAAAAGCAGTTCAGCACCAGTGACCAGGCAGTGAGCTTTAAACCACCCAGAAAGATATACAGCAGAAGGACAGGGTGAGTTGAAATGTCGACCTCTCCGCCACCTCAGCTCCATTACATCCTCTGCCTTCTCCTCCTCCTCCTGTGTACCTTTGTAAAGTGCTGTTTTAATTGACATGGAAAAAAAACCTCTCTGGTTATCTGCCTGCCCATTCCTGTTTCATGTCATTTAAGTTAATTTTTTCCCTCCTGTTCCTTGTCCATCATTCCTCTTGTCCTCCTCTCTTGTTCTCCTTCTCACTGTGCTCCTGATTCTTTCCCTTTCCTCAAGCTCTCTCTCTCTGCCTCTCTCTCTTTCTTCAGCTCAACACCACCCCACTCCCTGCTGATTGCCTGTGTTGTTTCTTCCTTCCTATTTTCTCCTTGTCTAGTAATTTACATCTCAGTGTTGTCTCCCCCTCTACCAACTTGTCTCCTCTGTGTTGCTCCCTCCTTATCTCTGACTTCAAGTGTTTTATGCGTTGGCTTTGTAAATTGTGAAATGAAGATATCAACTAAACAATATAGATTCAGTTTCGAAAATAAAACAATGGAGGTCCATCAAAAGACTGATTATTATGAATTATGCCACAATAACTTAGAGATAATCGTACATGCTGAATCATTTACATATCGTACAATTGTATTTACAAGTATATATTACAGATCATTAGTTGAACATAAAATAAACTCTTCCTCCATCACTGACCTATCCTCACATCCATCTGACATCACAGAGATAAACTTGGCAGTGGAAAGAATCATCCTTCCATCCTCCTCCTGCTCTGCCGTGCATGAAGAGCATTATTGTGTTTTTCAATTACAGTATTGCTACTGATTTTTTTAATTATTCAAATGAATCATACCTCAATAATGTGTGTTTTATGTTGTGGTCATGAGCAGGTGAATCTCATGCTTGCCTGCTGGCAAACTTGCTCCTGCAATAAACAGACATGAGATAGACAGACTGCAAATGTATTTTAGAAGAAAATGGTTCTCATTCAAACTGTTAACAACCAGGATGATAGATTATGAGTGAATGAGAGTTGAGTTTTTCAAATTTAAATATATATAATGCAGGATTTTCCTAAAAACAATGTATAGACTCAGACCCACTAGAAATATGTGGCGATGCATTTATCTGCAGAGATGCTGCCCTCTATTTGTATTGTCTTATTATTTTGCTGGACACGGGATGCATCTAGGCATCAACCTTTGGGCAGTGGGTGTGTAGCCCCCAGCCAATAACAGCGTGCAGCGCATGACCTCAGGACTTGTAACATAGTGAACAGGTTACATCACTGTCTCTGTCTCTCTCCTCTGCTCCGCTCTGCTCTCTGTTTCTGTGTCATGGATGTATAAAGAGCTGCAGGTCTGTGCATCTGCTTGACCGAGGGCAAGGCTGAGTTACACACGCGGAGGAGAGAGGACACAGCAGACAGGATGAAGCCCTGCATTCATACAAAATCCAGCAATGCTGCACCTTCCTGCAGGGTTGTATGGAGGTGTGGGCATGTTTATTTGTGCTTTAGAATATAACCTCTGTGAAAAAATCAGAAAATAACATTTTATAACGGCCAATTCTGAATGCTGTGTGTTTGCAAACACCAAGATACAAATCCTGCATAGTATACCTATACCCATTAGTTGAGTACCACAAACCAAATGCCACTAAATTTGACATCAGAAATCACTATAGCCGTCATCTCCAAACCTCCACAATTTGGATAGGTACTACTTTTGGATGAGAGCGTGTGGTCTTAACTGACGTTTTACTGTATTTCAGCACAAAATATCTGCTATCAGGGGTGCTTATAACAAAGGTATTTGTATTGGTTGTCTAACTCTCTGTCGACTACTCTGTCAAATCCAGTGTTTCACATGCTATGTAGCTTCATTTTGCCTTATTTCACTTCTGTTCAGGCTGAAAGTACACTTCTTTCTGTATGTCACCTTCCAAAAATAGCTCTTAAGTGCACAGCCTGTCATGGGACCCTACAAACTGTTCCTGGGTCAAATGCCAAGCCCGTTTAACATTGATAGTCACCTGTCATGTATTTTGCATATCTCTGAGTGCCTCTCCCTTTATTTTCATCCTTCATTTTCCTTTCCTTCCCTCCCTATAACTGTCCTGTCCTGTCACTCTGAGATTTGGCTTTAACCTCTAGTGCAGTTTTTCATCGACGCCCTTTGTTTTCATCTATTGTTCTTAAAAGCGATTATGACCATCAGACAGGCCCATTAAATATTTAGCAGCTCTCCGGCTGCTGCTTTTACTGGCTTCACAGGAACACACACACCACAGATGTTCAAAGTGTCTTTCTCTGCAGCACCGACATGCACAGATATTTCGAGGGGCCGTGCTCAGTTAAAGAAAAGCTGCTACCACACACACAGTGTGTGTGGAGTAACCATGTTTGAAGGCCAGCGTTCATGCATGCGTGTTTCTTTGCCCTTTAGATGCAGACATACTGATTTCTGTATGTTCGTGTGCATGCAAGTACATGTAGTATATCTCTGTTGGTGTATGTGTAGTCTGTGTACCATATTTACTGCTATAATAATTTCTGTGTCTGCTGTGTGTATGTATTGTTAAGTGGCTGCCCCTCAGATTACTTGTTCAATATTAGAAAATATATATGCAGGTACATCCTCCATTTCAGCTGCAGGAAGAATTGGAATGATCAGTTGCTTGAGAGAACAATAAATAAGCTCCTCTTCTATTGATTTATCTAAAGACACTATGGGACAATAGCTTCACAAATTATCTCTCCCTTCAGAGCTGCGTTTTAGAGTGAACTTGAAATCTAAGTAATTGCGCCTTTGTGTGATACTGTGTACAAGAGAAGGTACATGTCATGTGTCATTTCCTTTGAAAATCCACTTTACTTCCTCTTAAGTTTTGGTATTAATAAGCTTTCAGATGAAGCTGAGAGTGACCCTACAATGTGAGGTTTTATGGATCTCTAATGATAGTTATCTGTACTTAGTGTTTTGGGCTCTCTCATCTTAAATCATGTTTAGTATTGAAGGGTTAAATTAATCAAGAAGTTTTTTGATCAAGGACTTCCCTAAAATAGACAAGTTACAGGTTGATGGGCTGTAACATTTATCGCTGATCTCATCGTGTCCTTGCAGCACAAAAGAGCTTTGTTGTCTTAGCTGTTGTTATTCAGAGGGAACTGAGTGAGCAGCCATGGGGTTCAGTGTCTTGCTCAAGGATGTTTTGGCTGTTCTAAAAGTGAAATGCGACGTGCCAGTTATGAGATTTCCAACTGCAAGTCCACCCTGCCAGTTCATACTCTTACTTAACTTTACTGCAAAAGCTGTAATAAATGTTCATCCACGCCAGAAATCGTGTCTCATTCCGTTGGGCTTGTTTACACCGGATCCTCCCCTTTTGTCGAGATTTTTCTTGAAACAACTGAATTTAAATAAAACACTTATTTAATAGGGATTGAAAAAATTTAGAAGTTTGTATGTTTTCACATGTCTGTGTGGGTTTTCTCTGGATAGTTTCTTTCCACTGTCCAAAGACGAACAGGTTAGCTGAATCGGAAACTTTGAATTGTGAATTGTGTTCATCTGTCTATATACAGACTGGCAACCTGTCCAGGGTGCATGGATGGATGGATGGATGGTAAAACTTGAATTCCTACTGGAAACAGTTGAAATTTTCTCACCATTTTGGCATTTTTCCTCACTTCTAATAACAGCTTTGAAGTTTCAGTGAATCAAAAGTGATTGTCATTAACTTGATTTGCTTGATCTTTAAGACATTTTGCAATTAATCCAGGTTTGAACTCAGAATATGTGAATTTCCTCCTCTTAGTGGTTGTTGTGTTGGAGACAGAAGGTCGATTTGTCTACTGTACTTCACTCTGGTTTGGAGTGCTCATTTAATGCTGGTGTCACTTCCTGCTCATCAGGTAAGATTTCTTACCTGAAAATACTCACTTGCAAATTGGATGAATTTGTAGCATTAAAAATAAAATGTTTTAGATTCTGTTACAGCTGCAGATGAAAGCTGGATAAAGAAAAAAAAACAAAAAACAAAAAAACATGAAGCTTTAAGGCTGCATGTTTTAAGGAAGATTTAATATCACTAGTTACATTTGTTGCAGTGATAGGCAGTGAAGAACATAGTCATACTTATGTATTAACTTAGGTATGTTAATTGATGAAAGTCCTTGGTTTTAATGGCTATCTAGAAGTGGGTACTGAGGAAAAAAGTGACAGGCTGTGACACAGTATGTACTTGTAAGGGCCAGCCATCTAACCCCCTGTACTGTAGTAGTGTCTCTCTCTTGCTTCCTCTCTCTCTTTCTGAGTCTTTGCCTAATGGCTGATAATGAAGAGGGCATCTTTGCAGAGATGACATGTGCACGTCCTTTACTGGACACACACACACACACACACAGACACACACACACACACACACACACACACACACACACACACACACACACACACACACACACATATACACACATACACACACACACTGCCTGAGCTGACTGCCCTTCAGAATACTAGGCCTGACATTAATCTTTAAATGACTGTTGCTTCTTCCACTAGACTTTCAATCCATTAGTGGCTACGTCTTGAGATGGAGAGAGATTGGCCAGGGAGAAGAAGGCAGGGAGGATGCAGGCAGCGTGTGTGTGTGTGTGTGTGTGTGTGTGTGTTGTGGCTGAGGTGAGGTGGGACAGTGGAGAGTGTGCGACAGAAAGGATGATGTCAATGATAATGGAAGATGAGGACAGAGAGAGAATGAAAGAGAGATGAAGGGAGGTAGAGGCAGCAGGGCGGTATCGGAGAGAAAGATGCAATGATACTGAGAGACAGAGAGAGGACACAGGTCTGTTTTAAAATCCTGTCCATGTCAGCTACTGTACTCCTGTATGGGTGATATGGGTTACAAAACACAGCCACACATCTTGTCCTCCTTTCTTACATTCAAAGTCAGAAAGAGCAACAGTTAAGATTTGACAAAATAATCTTAACTCAAGGTCCACTTACTGGATTTTTTAAGACTGCATCTCACAGTCTTCATCTTATCATGTGACTGAAGTTTCATGCCACGGTAACATGATATCAACTAAGCCATCTCCATGTTAACTGACCAAACTCCCTCCGCTCATGAAGACTGTGTGACGCAATTGAAAGCTCTTACTAGTTTGAGTTAAGACTATTTTGTCAAACTACTATTTCCAAGGTCAAGAATAAACTTTGCCGCTCAAATACTTAATATGTGTTTCCCAACACTCCTTTTTTCTCCATTTCTACAAATCCAAATATTTGCTCTCCCCTTCTTCCCTTCACTCCTCTTCTTCCCCACTGTTACCCCATCTCTCCCCTCTGCTCTCCCCTTCTTCTTCACATCCATCCCTCCCCACTCACTTTCACATCTCCTCCACACACTCTGTTCATTTCTCCCGTTCTTCCTCACTCCTTCTTCTCTGTCTGCCCACATCCCCATTTTCTGTCCCCTTCAATTCATCAATCCACCATCTCCCCTCTCTCTATCTTTTTATCCCCTTTGTTCACTTTTTTCCTCTTAGATTCTCACCCTCTGCATAACTCTTCTTCACCCCTCCACTTTCCTGTCTTTTCCTGCTAACTTGCTCCATTCCTACTAACCCCCTTTCTTCCTCTCTTACACCTTCCTCTTTGCTCTCTCCCTCATCCTCCTCATCTCTCCTGCTCCCCTACTTTCTTTTAACTCCTCCCTTCCTCCTATTCTCTCTCCTCAGCCCTCTTCCCATCCTCCGATCCCCTCGTCTCCCTCCCTCTGCTCTTCCAGCGGTGAGCTATAGTGACTCTGACATCATTACCCTTGTTGTGACAGGTTTCATTTGTACCCTGTGGACCTATACATCAGCCTGACTGATAGTCCAGGGCCCGGGGCCAGCAGAGCCCCGCCCAGACTGGGACAGAGTTACAGACAGAACGGCCCTTAAAACCACTCCAGCTTGAGTACCACTGCATATTTTTCCATTGCTCATTCTGATATGTCAGAATCAATGCCGGTTCAAAACACACCCCAAACTTCGCCTTGCCTGAAGTAACAATATGAGACAGTTTCTTATAAATAAATACCATGGCAGAACAAAGAAAAGAAGAGAAAGTCCAAAGGAAAATATGGCACAGTAGCACTGTTTCATTGACAGGTGATCTCTGGAAAGTGTTTTACAAAAGAACAAATGAGGGCTTAGCAGCAATGATGGAAACAAAATGTAAGTCATTAAATGTGGCGTTTAGTCGTATTTTTCATGACACAACAGAAAACATCTGTCACAATAGGTTTTGTGATTCCCTGTTTTACTTGTTTCCATTGAATAAATTACCACAAGAATTCCTCTTAAACTGTTCTTTTAATCGTGCGGTGAGTGTTTAAATCCCATTATATTGTTTTTTGTTGTTTCTGGTGCATTTTCAAGGTTGTTTCAACTAATTTTCCTGAATCAGCTCTTTAACCTGACTGAGGAAATTAGCATCCAAGATTAAAATGTTTGTTTCCAGTCTTATTAGACCGTTAATACTGCAGACTCGCACGCACACTGATTTAACTAATTTCAGTTAAGAGGACATTCTTTTTTCAACAAGGCAACATTAAAAAAGTACAAGGCAACAAAACAATGAAACACCATATGAAACAACATACAATAAATTACACGGTCAATGTTATAAATATATAGACTACTCTTCACTCTGTGATGTACACAAAACAGCAGAAATACAGCATACTTTATACTGAAAAAAATATATGCAGGTTAGAATGGGTTGCAAAGAAACAGTAGTCAAAATAAGAGTAAGCATGAAGAAATGCTTAAGCGCTGGATTTATTTAAACTGACAATATAATGTTTAAGTATAGTGTCCCATCAGCTGTCCATTTATGTCCACTGGAATGTCCATTAATAATATCACAGATGGTTTAAACATTTTCTAGACAACAATTTGGAAATTCTGTGTGCGTTCAATTCATACTTTAAATGGTGAATTTCTCTTTTAAAAGGAGCTTTTAATCCAAATGAATGTGTTAATGTGTGTTATTGATGAACAGCATGCCCCTGCATACCGCTCATCAGTAACACAGTTACAGTAGCCGGTTGTGAGGCCTGTAAGTCAACCTTGACCAATATCCATCTCTGCAGCCTCGTAAATTCAGCCAATACATCAACAATACTTTCAGACTGTTCTCAGCCCCATTGATCTGTGGTCATATTAACGTGCGGCTCCAGAGCTCCCCGGCATCCTTTGTGGCCAGACAAAAATGAATCCACTTGAGTGTGGAGCTTTTTAATGGCCAAACTACCCTGTTCTTCCACAATGGAACAGATCCCCATTATATTCACTCTGCTGTACAGACTAGAAAGCATGTCAAAGGACCATGGCTAACGAATCAGAGGAGCTCCTCATTTTACAGGTGCCTAGACCCCTGTCAAATGTAAAATTTAAGTATTTAAGGGGTAGAATTGTGGTATAAGATTGAATGTAGAACTAAATGGTATACAGTAGCCAAAATTCTGCATCATAACACTTTTGTCATGATATAACTGGATTAGATTTTTTCCTTTGCTCCCTTATAAATTACCTTGGGATGGAGAGTGTTTTGGTCTGTGGAGAACATAATTACCACAGTGCAGCTTCTCAATACTAAATCCTTTTTCTTAATCACTAGCTCTTGAATTTCAGGTAGAAATTACGTTCCAAAGAGGCATTTTAGATGAATGAATCAATCAAGCCTTTCACATGCTTCCATGTGGTGAGTTTAAAGTGCTAGAAGTTATAGTGAATTCTTTTTTTCAGATGCCTGTATGTGCGCATTGTGCTGTGATGCTTTCAGTTTGCTCAGCAAGGGCATTTATAAATAAAGGCTAGCTGTCTCGCCGTTTAGTCAATACCCCTACACTCACCATGGAGGTTAGCCAAGAAAGGAGTTGAGCTCAGACATTTTTTTTTTCACTATGTTCTGGAATATAGCGTTGTGGTGATTGTATGTGTGTGTGTGTGTGTGACAGTGTGTGTGTTTGTGTGCTAACACCTGTGCAGGTTGGTATGTGTGTAAATGCATTTTTGTGTGTGAGGACATACACATCTAAACCTCTGCCTGTGTGTTTGCTGAAGAGAGAGACTGACCACACAAAGGACACATTAATCATCCTGCTTTTTTTTTTTACTCCCTCTGCATCATGTAGTGTGAGTTGAGGCCTGATGGATGGCTCGTCTCTCAGCCTGGATTCCAAGAGTAAGGCTGTAACCTATCGACAGGCCAAAGACCCCTTGGGGGATCCCTGGCTTACTCTACAGCCCATACATCTCTGGACACTCAGTGTAGCTCCTCATGTATTTATTCCACAGATGGTGGATGTACTGTCCCTCTCTTAAAGCTGCATGATTTCAAATGTCTCTCTTTAGCATTGAATCCAAAAGAGCGATGTTTGAAATCATGTGCCACCCCAGACAGTCTGCAAATGATTTACTGATAACCTGGTAAGTGAATCATTAAATGCAAATTCAAATTATGATGGAAATGTGCAGCGATTGTAGAATATTGCTGAAGCCTAACCAGTATTCATCAACCGCAATTTACAGTCTGTATGAAGGCCTTTCTTTTCATAAACCACTATTGCTAATAACATCTAACATGATCCATTTGCAGCTTCCAATGTGAAGCTACACTGCACACCTGATCCGTTGTGGTAAATCTTGCACAACCAGCACTAGGCTGTTGCAAAAATAACTACACAAACGTCTATGTTTTGTGCATATTTGCACATTTGCATTAAATCAGTTGGTTATAACTTTTCATGCCAAACCTTCCAGTTCATGCAGTGCAAATAATAAGGGCTGTTGGGGATAGTGACATCACAGGGAAGCATTGGACACACACACACACTTCACCCATTTATGACATATCTTAAAACAATAAAAAGTTCTCTTTCCTCTCTGCATTATTGAAATCCCTCAGGACTGTACATTCCCAGCAACCCTCTCATCATTTTCTCATCTAAAAACACGGCAGCAAAGGCGAGTCCCAGATGTTTTCATCATTTCTTCTTTCAATTGTACTGACAAATAAGTGTTGCATTTTTAATTGATTTTTTTATTATTATTGCAATAGAAAGCAAACTGGCTGTGATTTACAGCATGATGAGCAGAATTATGACTTCAACTATTTTAGCAGTTTTAAGGTATATTGTTTACTTAAGGGTTGAGTATGGAGAGTATCTCCAGTCCCTGCATACACAGTTGTGTTGGAAATAGTTTTTCATCATTACACCTGGAACACACGGTGACAACACAACTGATGAGCCATTTTATCCATGACTGATAATTGATGATAGAGCAGCTGTTTAAAGTTGTGACACTGTGTTATTTGGGTTATTGTAAAGGTCTGATTAAAAAAACAGGAGAGAAAACAAATCAAAGGTCCCCTTGATTTTCCTCATAATTTTTGTAAAAACCAGTTTGCTATCTCGATAGTGATAGCAAGAAGAAGTGCAATAACTGCCCACAGTCCCCTCCTGAATAACTAACCCAGATACATCATCATGTCACATTTACTCGTCTTTTGTAGTAACCTCAAAATTCGTCTCTTCAAGAAACATATGTCCTATCCTCTTTTGCTTTCCTCTCCATCTAAATTACACCCTCACTGACAATGTCTTCCTCCACTTTTTCTGCTGAATATTCTCCTGTTGTAAAAAAAAAAATAGTAAGAGCAGATGGACAAATATGCTTATCAGCAGATACATCTTTTCTAATTTCACGCGCAGTCTTTACATAGCATTTAAACATGATGATGAAGATATAGTGTCACTGTGGCTCTGTCACATCTTACTTGTGTTGTAGAAATTTAAGGCACCTAAAGGCATTGTAAATCAATCTGGAAAAGAACATCAGCTAGCTGTCCTAAATGCAAATGTCTTCTCCACACAAAAACAAAAACAGATAATCTATAAAACATGTCCTCTGTGTCTGTATGCTCTGCTAGGCAATCAGTTTGAATTATAAGAGATATTACTCTACATTCATATGGCACGATTGCTTAAATACTGCTGCAACAATTTTGGTATAGCAGTGCACATGTATGATGACTGTTGATGGTTGAAGTAACTGTATTAGTAGTATTAAAGAGAGAATTAATTAGAAGATAAATGACAGGCAGGTTGGGTTTCTGGACTGGCCAGTGCTCTTGTTTGACCTTCCTATGGATTATTTGTAGCACCTGTTGCTCATTTTTGTTTGATGATTAATAATGCAGAGACAGCATGAGCTCCCCTCTTTTCTGAAGTGAGAGGAAAAAGATGAGGACAAAGAAGAAAGATGGGAGTGTAGGGAGATGAACATTGTTTTTGTGTTGCAAGTATTGAGAGAAAATACAAACAGACAGAGGAAGAACGGCTGGGAGGGAAATGTGGAGGCGAAAGAGTCAGAAATTCAAGAAAACGAAGTAGAAGTAAGAGGAGAAAAGAAAGCATATACATATGGACGTGACTGTAGCATACCTCTCCTGTTTTAATTCCCTCAATGGCTTCCTCCTCCCTCATCTTGCATCTCAGTAACTCAGCACTGTCATTCACCTAACCTTGGTGGCAGAGTGGAAGGTTTCTTGGCGCCTGCCAGTTGTTCTTGGCACAGCAACACAAGGGAATAAACCTTGGTGCTTTCATGATGAGGCGCTTAGCAGATGTCTGATGAACAGCTCAACGAAACTTCGATCTCCCAAGGACACAGTACCTTTGGGAGCTGTGATGGAATATGCATTTTTATGTGTGAGTATGGGAATCTGATTTTGAAATATCAAATCAGAATCACTGAGGACAATGTGTCTGCAGATATTCTTCTTGGTGGCCCTGGTGCAAAGAAAAAAACTGAAGTAGATAGTGATGCAGTGCATCCAATAGCACGTAAAATGGAACAGGACTACTAACTGGTCATCATAGCACAGTACATACCCGCAGACATGGTGCAGACTGACATATTCTGACTGGAGGACGCTGAAAATACACACAACTGACATCATTTTATGTCAGTGTTTAATTTATGTTGTTATATTTACAAATTTATGTTGGTAACTGTAACCAAAAAGAGCATCAGACTTAAAGGGAAACTTAAGTATTTTTCAACCGGGACCTTATTTTCTCATTATTTTGTGTCTAAGTGACCAATGGGGACAACAATTTTGGAAATTGGTCCAGTATTGAGCGCAAGTGCTGCAGCCAGCAGCCGCGAAACGGGTTGCAATGTAATCTGAGGGGCAACAGTGCCCCATCAATGTGCATCCACTAAAAGTGCTTGTTTTTGCCACTGATAGGCTCAGATTGTTATTGTAAGCATCTGACAATATTATGGAAAGGACCATACAGATAAATAAGATGTTTTTCTTTACCTTTAGCTTGATCCGGTCTGTTTGCTATTGTGTCTAACCAAGTGTCGCTCAAGGAGAAATCTCATTCTGAAATCTCATATTCAGCCATGACAGAGTTAGAGAGAAGACAGCTGGGAGGAGCTTGTTGTGTTGGAGTACAGAAAGTGTAGCTTAGTGTTATCTAAAAGATTTTCAAAGTCACGGCTGAATATTTAGCTGATTTAGCTGATAGTTTCCCCATGTCTACACAGAAAGCAGAGCATGTATAGCAGAGCAGCATCAGCAAGAGCTCCCTGTGCCTACACAGGAGGCAGTCAGGTACAGTACAGTGTTGAGCCCAATAAACAAATTTGACAGTCTTTACACATGTAAAACAGAGGAAAATAGACTTGACAGTGCTGTGAAAAAACATACAAAAACCCTGAAGTCTGATGATAAAATTGTGAAAATGTGCATTCGAATGTGGAACTAAACTGGCATTAAACACAGACATACACAGATACCCTCCAAGAACACCTCAACACGCCCTTTCAAAAATATTGCTTCCAGCATCCCCCCATGTTCTCTGAACGCCCCTGGGGGCAGTACCTCTGAGACTGTACCCGTTGAGAAACACTAGCCTCGGTGGATGGTTGGACTGCTCCAGAGAGAGCTGAAACAAGGTTGGAATGTGGATAGCATACCAAATGCTAACTGTATTCAAGGAACAGAAGTTGCAGGCAATGATAACAGCAGGCTGTGGCTATTGCTGAAAATGAACCGTAGGCTTAAAACAAAAGATGTGTGGGCCTTCTCATCTTAACAATTCTTACAGAAATATAGCTTTCTAGTATTGAGCTTTTCACTATCACCATAGAAAGGTATGTCTCAGTTTTCAAATGGCAAAACTTGAAACAGACTCAAATGCTTGTTTGAGCAATTACAGGCACAGCATGAAATCAAAGACACAGTATTTTAATACCTTTACTAACAAGCTGGTGGTGTTTGGGAACTAGTGCATTTTGGATATTTTAAAAATAATGAGTTCATTTTTACTTGAATAATAAAAAGCAATTCATGAAATGCAATGCTTATTTTTTTAAAAAAGGGACTATGTGTGTAGGCTGCTCAATTCAGCTTATAATATTCATTCACATGATTGATTACTACAGTTTCCAAATCACAAAAATCAGGGGAAAAGTTGTCCCATGATGCCAACATTATCAAGCTAATCTGATGATGTTAGCTTTCCTGATGTAAATATACATGCAGAAAGTGATTAATTCCATCCCAAGTATCTAAATCAAAATTTTCCTCAACATTTTGCCTGTAAAAAATTTATTTTAGTGCTAAATTCTGAATGTACAGTATCAGAATCCATACTATAACTGCAAAATTAAATAACACTGTGAAGAGCAAGTCTCCACTCTGGATAATCCCTGAATCATTCAAGCATAAATCTTTCAAGTGCCCCACTGCGCATTTTGGAGTATTTGGCAAGCATCTTGTCCCGGTTAAATACTTTGTTCCTCCACTGATCTTTTTGCCCGTTTCACTGGCATCTGTGGGGCAGCGTATTAATTGGATTGAAATGCGGTGGCTGGTACGTGGGGTTAGAAACAGGGGTTAACAGGTATCGTGATTAAGCCTCATTCTCACCCAGGATGTCGCTCCATAAGAATGACACCAGCGTATCCCATCAGGTAAGTAGGTAGGTGGCAAGTATGGAAAATGCTTAAATAGCCTCTTGTGCAGGCATTTCCACTGTGACTCAGAATGCAAATTGGTCAGGCTCTTAAACCCAAGTGAATCAGCCAAATGAGAGGGGAGGGAGGACATCAATGCACTCTCAGGCATTGACATACACACACAAGTGCACAAAAGCAGACACAAAAGCATTCATACTCACACACTCACCTAACTCACTCTCAAGGTCAACCAATATTGGAAAATGGAAAGATAAAAACAGAGCATCACTTGCAGCCATGGAGTAGTCTGAGATAACATCACGTTCAACATGAAACACAAACATGGCTATGTATTTATTTATATTAGTGTTTTTTTTTATGAAAGCCTGTCTTCTTTTCATGATATTGAGACAAATTGTGGTGTGGCCATGAAAGCTACTCTGCTGATTAACTCTTTGCGGATGGCTTTTTATCTGTTGGCATTTGATGTACGACATCTTTATAAGGGCTACGGTCGAATGCAATCACGGGCCCTTTCATTGCAGGGGCCCCCTCAGATTGCCTGCTAGTTCTCGAGGGAGGCCATCCTTCAGAAAATATTGACTGTTGGACAGTGAGTGCCTGTGTGTGTATTAGGAAGGCTGCTTTAGAGAGAAATTGCAAATGCCTTTGTGTGTGTCTACGTGTATGTTGTGCCTGTCTGTCTACGTGTACTAATGGAGAAATAGGAGGAGAGAGCCACTCAGAGGGCAGAGGTCACTCGCCTTGTAAACGGGAGAAAGGAAATTCCATTTTCCTCGATACATTGCTCCCAAATGCACCCGTTCTCCCATCTCTGTGTTTTTCCTTGCTGTTGAAAGGCTGCACCTAGCTCCTGAGCTTTGAAAGTTAGAGAGTTACATCTCACCTGCTGCATTCTCATCATTCAGCAAGGTTCCCTACTACTGTACCAACCAGACAGGCATTTCCTTTCACTTTAACATGTCTTCATCATGAGTAACTACATTTACTTTTTATGGGAAGGTAAAAACTTTTTACATTTTTAACAAGATCTGATTTTTGTCCTAGTCTAATATTTCCTTATACAGATGTAATTTGAAATGCTTGAGTTTTTCTTTTTGTTAAGTTTGTGAAGAAATATGACAGGTTTTCTTCATGGCAACTTCCACTGAATGACACTCTCCTGTGCCATTTCTTTTATCTTACTCTGAAAAGCTTTTACTGCATTTGTCTTTCACACATGACCATTGTATGGACACATATATTAGCAGCAAGAATGTACAGTATAGGCCCCTGTGGCTGTTACTTTCATTTCTTTTTTTTTTTACTAATTTCATGTATTCATAGTAGTGGCAGAATTCAAGTTTCACTTCACACTTCACAAGTACACTCTTAAGTGGTGGTAAAGTATCCCCAGAGCCCATGTTTATACTTTGTGCCTACTGTTAAAAAAGTGCATGAATTACAGTATGATTAGTGTGTGATTATATTCTTAGAGTCAGAGCAGACAATATGTTTTAATGTGTATGTCTTTTATATATATATATATATATATATATATATATATATATATTAAAGGTAGAGTCAGTCATTCTGGAGAAAGAGTGTTGATTTTTTAACTTAACACCCAAACAAACACACCCCTCCCCTTGTGCTCCTTCAGAAGCTCCACCCCCCCCAAATGCATGGACGCCCATTTAATGGCTGCTGGCTGAAGTGCTCACACTCAATACTGGACCGATTTCAAAAATTGTTGTCGCTATTAGTCACTTAGACACAAAATGGTAAAATAGGGTTTAAGTTTTCCTTTAAGGCAGAGGTCATGGTCGTCCACTTTGGCAAGTCTAAAATTTATAGTAGAATTGTGCCCTGCTTTATTTTTATAGGTTAATGGATGATGACAGATGCTTGTGTCAATGCAGACTGACACAATTGATGCTGACAGTCCAGGTTGACAAGAGCAAAGGAACGACCATCTAGATTCCCAGGTACAGATGACGAATTTTACCCCCGGGATGTTCCAGCCTTGAACATAATCACGCCTGTCTACTGCCAAGGTGGATAGTTGGACTGCTCCAGAGAGAGCTGAAACACGGTTGGAATGTGGATAGCATACCAAATGCTAACTGTATGCAAGGAACAGAAGTTGCAGCCAATGATAACAGCAAGCTCTGGCTATTTCTAAAAAAGTACTGTAGGCTTAAAACAAAAGATTTGAGTGTACCTTTTGATCTTAATTCTTATAACAATTCTTAAATATTCTCAAGAAATATGGCATTCTAGTATTGAATCAGAAGCTCCGCCCCCCAAATTCATAGACGCTCATTGCTAAGGCAACAACCAAAAGAGAAATATGGCAGAATCCAAAGTGATGCATCAGCTGAGTAACTGAGTAACACATTATCATGAGCGGAAAAAAAATGTCTTCCCATGTGAGCACAACAGTCCATCCACACTCTCCGCCTCTCTGCAGCCTCCCCACTTCTGGCTCAACCTGCGTTTAGCATCTTTGTCCATAGAAGCAGCCGTCTCTCAGCAGCAATTCCTGGGGAGCTGAGAGGACAGTGGCCAGACAAACTGCAAAAAAGTGTATTGGATTAGAATTGCTGACTTTACTTTTAAGAACAGACTCTAAAATAGTACCATTGGAACTAAAATATCTTTCTCCAATGTGGCAGATTTTAATGCAGGTCCAGTGGTGAAAGGTTATGCTCTGTAACCTAAACCCCATCCTGCTTCCTGAATAATATCTGGTGGGATTTGGACTTTGAACCTCCTTTGGGTGTATGACCTTTTAACTACCTTCTTAGGCCACACTTGTCTTGCATAGCCCCACGCTGACATTAAACTGACTATCAAATGACAGTAATGTGAGGAGTGTCAAGGGTCAATATATTGTGTTGGTTAAGGTTACACAAGGTTCAGGTTTGGGTTGTAGTTATCCTGAAAATTTGGATCAGGATTAGGCAAATGTGAGGGTTTCTTGGTTTGCAACAAAATGGCAACATGTTATGGGAAACTTTGCACAGATATATTGTCACCTGCAGAATTAGACTATACACACAAATTCCTTCATTTGGAGACTGTTCCCTCAAGAAAAATGACAGCATTTGTCATTCGTTCGAATGCCTAATATGATGTTTATGTTAACCTGACAAAGGCCTTTAGAGGACAAGTCAGTGATAACTTTTATCTGTCCGGAGCGAAAGAGAAAAGAGGGAGTGTGACATTGTTACTGGGCCCACAAAACCACATAGATAGAAGGACAACTAAGCATGTGACTTAGACTTGGGAGACTGCTGTTAGTTACTTATTATTTTCCCATTTTCAACAGTCAACATTGGTTTATTTTAACTGTGAAGACGACCTCACTTTCTAACCTTTCCCAAGTATTTTTTGTACCTAAACTTAAGCTTCCTAAACCTTAAACAAATATATTTTTGTAACAGACATGTGCATCAGACCAGTTTGGAGGACTTTGGAGTGTGGTCTATTGTAAATAATCATTCAAAATACTTTCAAAGGCCTCTTGTGTAGCAAGCACATTTTGTATGCAGTGACATAATTGTTCCTGAAATACAAATATGTTTTTTAAACTCCTGTACCCTCAAATTTATCAATTCAAAGACATTTAATCACCACCTTTACACAGCAGGTAAACACCTAAAATCTAAACATGAAATGTTTATTAATGGTTCTGGGGATAGTTAGGAGCCCTCACATCTGCTAATGTTCCTCCATCAACACTATGTCCTCTCCCAGAGTCCTTGCCCAGGACAGTTTGACCTGCTCACTCATTGTAAATTTATTGGGACAGGAACATCAGCAAATTGCCAAACAGTGAAATTCAAAGCAGAAGTGAGGATATACACTGTGGTCTCTTGGCCACACGACTGTGGCCACGAGGCAAATATAGCTGAATTGGAGTGGA
Source organism: Thunnus maccoyii (assembly GCF_910596095.1). NCBI lineage: Eukaryota > Metazoa > Chordata > Actinopteri > Scombriformes > Scombridae > Thunnus > Thunnus maccoyii. The sequence goes on along the minus strand of NC_056539.1, from coordinate 21,088,401 downwards.
AAGACAGTTACAATGTCTAAGACAAAGCCTCAAACAGCTGGTGTAAGTTTATTTTACAAAGACACAGTCACTAGCTAACACACATTAATTCCCGCCTGTGCTATGAGCTTGAATGACAGTAATTATCGCTTCAGTCTTGACGTGGAGACAGTAACACTCTTGATGTCTCTGTTTAAACCAAAGTGAGAGCCCTGCCTCAATCGCCCACACAGACCTAATTCAAGGTGCAAAACACAGTTGTGTGTGTGTGTGTGTGTGTGTGTGTGTATGTGTGTGTGTGTGTGTATGCATGCGTGCTGGTTTTTGTAGTCTGGGTATTAATCAGAGGGAATCCATGAGAGTTCCCTACTAAACCACTGAAGGCAGTGTTCACCTTTTTGGAACATTTAAATCTGTTGTGGATTTTTGCAAGATTATTTTACAAAGCAAAGAGTTGTGTCACTGTGCATTTGTGTTTGCATGTGTTTGTACAATTCAAGCATTCAAATGATGAAGTTATACCTTAATAAATACATGATTGCCATATATACTGTATGTCTTACATACTACTAATATGCAACAGAAAATAGCTTTTCAGAGAAATATAATGCCACTTGAATTAGTTTAGTTGAGTTTTTTTTATTAACACAACAAGAAAACATGTTTAATGAACGTCTCTGCCAAGTCAGAAAATGATGATACTTAATATAGCCACAAAATGTTCACTGGCAATGTATTTTATTTGTTTTCCCAGAAATTTCTGCTGTGGCAATACAATACCATGTTAAACAAGAACAGTAGCACAATATATCCTTCAAGAAGGATTATTTAGGTATCCATGTGAGGCACTTTTCAATTATGTTCTTATCTGATCATAGAATAAATATGTCACCCCAAAAAAAGAAAAGAAATTCCCAGGTTGTTGAAACCACACTTAACCTCAAATTCCAGACCAGATATCAGCTCCATCCATCTGGTGTCTCTGGAGGAAGGTTAGAGGAAGGCTGGACAGGAGAGCAAGGTCACACCTCGGGATGCTGCATTTGAGCTTGAGCTGAAAACATGTCTTTGCCCTGTGCTGAGTGGGATAGTATGTCATGTAGTGACTCTTCCCCTCTCAAGCTATGTGAGCATGTCAGGGGGAAAATATCAAGGTCCTGCCCTTTTTAGCCGTGTTCCTCTGCTCTGGGGTAACAGCCCCTGGGGTAGATAATAATGGAGTAATCCTCTTATCTGTTGCTGCTTCCCTCACCCTCACAGATCATTTTTCTTCTGCTCTAGTGTATCATTTCATACTGAGCTGGCATAGGGCTGAATGTTTTCCCATTTGAGTTTTGTGCCCAGTTTGACTCAGTTCAGATTACACTGGTAAAATGCTATGAAAATAAGAACTTGTACAGCCATTTTTAAGGAAAATCAGAGGGTATTGATACTGCACCATACCAATAGAAGTAGGGCTATCCCCTAATTAATTAAATATACAATTGTTGGGGGTTTTTTATGAGTCAGATGAGACTATAAGTGTTTCAATGTGGAAAAGATCATATTTTGGTGAGTTGTTGATAACATACAGCATATTTTATAAAATCCTAAAAGAAACTCACTGGCAGACACAGACATGCACTCCGTAGCTTGAAATACCCTGCAAAGTTACACACATTGGCACACATATTGGTGCCTCCATCCAGGCATGTTGGACATGGTGTGTGAAAGGTGTCCTGCTGTGTGGTTGGTGACAAAGACTATTTCTGTACTCGCTCTCAGACAGCGAGACAAGCAGGATGTGAAGGAGATGAACTCTCATCACACTGTGCTAAGTAGCACCGAGGGGCACAAACCACACCTAACATTAGTATGCTCCTTTCTAAAGCTGTCATGCCTTTGGGCCACCAGTCTGCAGCTACTGAAAGGTCATATGAGACCAAGAATAAATGTGCACAGTCTTAATAGCCAATGGTAGCTGCACATTTCCTTACTGTAACATTTGAATGCCTCATTTATTCAGGAAATTATTTAGCATGTATGCTTCTTTTCATGTTAACCACACCGTAGTTGCCATTCCTATGTTTCATAGGAAAAGAAATTATTTTAAGAACAATAATTGCCAAGTCAAATTTGTATTTCATTCATAAGCTTGATTTGTTACTTACTCTCAGTAGAGAAATGGGTATTATTATATAAAAAAAAATGTTGCTTGCCCGCTTATTCTTTGATATTATAATTGATATATTTCTGTTTCAACTGTTTCAACTGCTACTATTATCACATAGTCTCTCGTTCAACATAAAAGGTGTTGATGAATTTCTGCGGCTCTCCTAGTTACCCAGCTGACTGCGAGATAAATTGTTTGCACATGTTGCATGTACTTATTCCCTTGCATTGCATACGTGTTTATATTACCCTACTGTGATGATGGGTTGTAAAGATAACTACCCTGATGTGATGATGGTTTTCAACTGTAATGGCAACACAAGTTCCTCATTGTCTGCTTCATGTTTCTATGTATATCTGTGTCATGAAGAGACTTAACTGTGAATCCAGCAGCTTCTGACAGGTGCTAACTAATTCTGTTCAGATGAACATACATAAGGAAATGGGGAATTGTAGTCCCACCATTGGATTATGAACAGAATTTGTATTGGCACTGGTGCAATATCCCACTGTCAGGGGCAGGACAAATCTTAAATCTTGAGATAACTCTTAATTAAACAAATTTTCCTGAAACTTTTAGGGGGCGGGGGGAGTTTTTTGGCTAGGACAAAAAGCAGTTGGTTTGTAAAATGCCTGTGCAGTTACAGTTGAAATTTACCAGAATTTGATTATATCTTCTTGTGTGCTTAAACGAAAAGTGCTGTTTTAACTGAAGGGTACTTTGAAGACTTACTCGCTAGAAAAATACTTAATGTTAACTTGAGTGAACAGCACTCTAGCCTCAAGCAGTTTAGGAAGATCAAAAACAATTTTTACATAAGGTCTGAAAAACTGGTCAGCAGAGAGTCTTGCTTTACTGTATTTTTCTTTTTCTTGGTAATATTTTTCCTATTCTTAGAGATACAGGTAACATTTTACATACAAAATATTTTGTAGAGATACTGGAACACTGTGATTCACCATTTTACAATAGAGTCCTGTGACACAGGTTTTAAAAGTTTACAGTGTTATCTAAATCAGTTTAGGAAAATACAAATTAAGGTCAATATTTAGGTTATTATCCAAACTCTCTGCTGTAAACGTTAAAGTACTTCCCTTTTTAGCTCTGACAACATATTTGGGTACAGTCACCTTGGCTTTCACTTTCCAAAAGTTGTTTAAAGTTGCACCTGGTATTTATTTTATCATGTGACCTCATGTCTCTTGCCCATGTTTCTTGCCAGGACACTGTGGTAAGGGCATGTCCAGAAAAGTCACTGCGTTTCCATGTCTTAGCAATGAAATTGGTGAGTAAAACGCCATAATAATTGACAGGGATTACGTCTAATCCCTTTAGAATTGACCTGGAGATTTGGGATTGTACACTTCATCATTCTATGGCCCTTGTCAGAGCACAGGATTTTCATATCATACCCACAATGCCTTTCTGTTCTCACCAGCACTTCCTGGTTGTACTCAGCCAGGGTGTGATATCATATCACATAATAGAATCTAATAGAGGTGGCAGGCAGAGGGACATAGGGAGATGTATTGGTTGTTGGAGGAGGAAGAGTGAGGCCCATTTGTCAAGCTGTTATCAGTGGCATCCCAGAATTTGTTGGAGTCAATAATAAGACTGGCTGTGCATTGACAGACAAGCTTTTAACGTACAGTGAAACTGTAATTTTTCACTAGACATCAATGCCTATACATCAGCCCTATATATATTACGGCTTGTTTTGGCAGGGATTGAGGAGACACAGAGCAGCAGGGTTAGAATACCAACTAAGTGTAGCTTGGATGCGTAAACAGCAGGAGAGCAGTTTAGTTGAGACACAACAGCCACGTCTTTTTTCAAAGTGTTTGAAGAGCCAATATTGAATTTGGAGATAATGTGGCGAAGATGAAACACTGGCTGATCAGACAGCTATTAGCTGCATCCTGCCGCTACTTGTTTTAAGTGTTTTTTTCTTTCTCTCTTTTCTTCCTCTCACATACGTATGCTCTTTTAAGTGTATTCATATTGAATTTTGGAAGATACAAATCTTTAAATAGAAAAGTGGTTGTAGGAAGGGGATGTGTGGAGGACGGGTGCCAAGAAAAACAAGTTAATCTTTGATGTCTGTGTTTTACTTAACCCTCAAAAAGGAGCCTTGATGAGACTCCAGGATCAATAAATCTCCAGGGAATATAAAAGATCAGAAACGGGCCCTACATGCACTTACATTTTTCTTTTCCGTTTTATTCCCAGTCGCCTTAATAGCACTACCATTCATGTGCGCCTGTACACCCTAAGGAGTGTATGCCTCTACTCATTGGCTCCGGTTGCATTTTCAACCCTGCCCAGCAGCCGCTTCCATAACATAATGATTACTGTTTGAGAAAAGTGCCTCCTGGGGATGGAGAAGCAAAGCTGTGGTTGAAAAATTATGTTCCCACACAATTATGCGAGGACAGTGTAGGATCCCCCCCCCCCCCCCCCCCCCCCCCCCTTCTTCTCTGCATCTTTAAGTCAACTGACAAAAAGGAGAAAAATGCTTGCTGTTGGCTGCAGATTCGAGGTTGTGTTTAGAGTCAGCAAGGTGTGCCAAGTATCACAGCTGTATCCTGCAATCGATGACCTGGCTACCAGAGAGCTGGGATCAATGATGCCCTCCCTGTTCACACTGCAGGCTTCTCTTGTTTTTTTCTCATGGGCATGTGCTACTTCTTTTTTTTTCTTTTTTTTCCCTTTGCTTAGACTAGGTAGTGAGATTAGTTGCAGCATAATTTAAGGCAGACAGATGGAGACAGATAAGTACTCACTGAGTTTTATTTATCCATTTATTCGATGCAGATTGACTGCAAATACCTTTTTCTGTCTGCCAAATTTTCAAAGGCTGCTCATGAACATGTGGTCACAGGCTTAAAAAAAATAAAGTCCTTTATTACCGGGTCAAGCAAACATGGCACAGCAAGAGCTAATTTCCGCTGGTTTCGAGGGCAATCGGCTCATCGCCTCTTTAAATCCCTGCAAGGAAGGAGGATTGTGCTGAAATAGTGGCTGATACTCTGATTCCTGTTGTGTTGAAGAGGCAGAGATCACAGTTGAGTGCTGCCCTTTAAAAGTTAGCATGCAAGTAAGCAAGTGTGGGCAGGTATCCACTGTGTTGAACCTGGTCCGAAGATGCTAAATGGGTATAAATTACTGGTGTCACTACATTGCAACATTTAATCTAGTGAAGACTTAAATGTATATTGTCATTACGTTGACACTAGTATCATTATTTTGGAGTGATCTCCCTTCTTTATAAGTAGCCGCTTAACAAAAATGACTGAAACAAAAAAAAATGTACCTCTAGTAACTTTAGAAACTCTTCGTAGGTGAGCAGGGTTATTGCTGACTTGAGATTTATTTTGTCACACCACAGTCTTTTCGAGATGAACTTGATTATTCTACCCTACACTCGGTCATACCCTTGTCTTGCACGATGTCGCTGCCAGAAGAGCTCAAATACGAAACGTATAAGCTCTTGTCTGAATAATCAGACGTATGCAAGAGGGACCCAGTTTCACAATGGCAGTTGGGGCAAACTGGGAGCTCCTAATTCCCCCTCTGCCTCTGAGGTCTTTTGGCAAGCAGAGAGCTCTAGAGAGAGAGGTTGTGGGAACGCCATCTCCCTGCTCTCTATCCTAATTCTGCTCTCCGGCATAGTCGGATAAAGAGGCCACCAGCACAGCCTCCGGTGTTTCAAGTCTGATTAATCTTCTGATTAGGTTAATCCAGCAATGCTTCAATGGAGGGAAGCCCTCCCTCCTCTGGAAAGTCTGCTGTTCTAAAAGAGAGCTTTTTTCTTCTTCAGGCTCTCTTTTTTTATGATTATCTTCATTCAGAGGTTAAAGGTGTTGCTCTTTATCACATACCTTACTTGAAAGTATTTAAGTAGACTTCATATCAGGACTGTGTTTCTTTTGTGGATCTTTGCTGAATCACCTCTTGATTTCATTTTAGTTTAATTTCTGGCGGTGAAGTCTCCCCAATACCTTCTAAAACCTGTGTTCGATCAAGACACTGTTTAAGGAGACAAAAGCTAATGAAAGTCAGGTAGGGGAGAATGCTTTACTACACGCCACTGGAAGATACAATAGGAGCCATTTCTTGATTTATCACCACAGTTGCAGCAATGAATAGAAGATGTTAATGAAGGTCTAATGACAAAACGCTTTCTCTGGGTTCATAGTGAGGTTGTGTCTATTAAATAGTCCCCCCCCCCCCACCACCACCACCACACACACACACTCATTTATTTAGCTCTTTGCTGCTTAATGATCGGAGAACATTTACTTCACACAGTGTCTCCTGTTCTACTGGATAATGTTTTTTTTAAAGAGTTTCCACCTCTTTTTGGTCTTTACCCATCTCTAGAACACAGTAAATAAATAAGATGTGCAAGCATCCCAGTCAATCCTCTGGTGTATTTAATAGTCTATTTATTTTTAATAATCAAGCATTAGAGATGGGTGGTAATCCTGTTTCTCTTGGCATGCTGCCTTTGTCTTCGGAAAGGACACACTAATTTGTTCGGTTTATTAATTGATTTGACTGATTCAATTCACTGTGATTGTTTGGAATTTTTTGCATAGAGTCTTTCACGATGATGGATTTACTTTGTTACTGGTTATTTGAAATGTTGATTAGGGTTTTTAGTTTAATGTTATGCTACTTTTGGGTCTTGATGATCTCAGTCAGGTTGAGTGTGGAATCAGATAATGAGCTAAAACATACATTGAGTAATTTCAGTGATGGAATTTTGGAGACACATTTATCTATTTAAAGGTGCAGTGTGTAGGATTTAGTGGCATCTAGCGGTGAGGTTGCAGATTGCAACAAACTGAATACACCCCACCACCACCACCACCACCACCACCACCACAACCACCCTTGCGTATAGGAGAACCTACAGTGGCTGCGACACTCGCGAAAAATACAAAAGGCCCTCTCTAGAGCAAATGTTTGGTTTGTCCATTCTGGGCTACTGTAGAAACATGGCAGTGCAACATGGCAGGCTTCATGGAAGAGGTCCAGCTCCCTATGTGGATATAAAGGGCTCATTCTAAGGTAAGGAAAATTCAATGACTCTTACTCTCAGGTGATTATACACTAATGAAAACATACTTATGAATATCATGTTCCATTTCTGCCAAGTCCGTTCCGCTAGATGCCACTAAATTCTAAACACTGCACCTTTAAAGAAAGACAGATGTAGTTAAGGCATCTATTTTCATAAATGTATGCATTTATTTTTCGCTTCTTGTATCATTTCTGTATTATCTATCCTTATTCTTTTTGTTTTTCAACTCTCAGCTAATGACTAAAACAACAGTAAAAGAGAAGTCTTGTTGTAGAGTTCTGGGTCCAATACATTTGGAAAAAAAAAAAAAAGTATGCAAAAAGAATCAAAGCTCCCCTTGGTACCAGCCAAGTTAAGCACCTCAAGCCTAAAGTTCTTACAAAACGTCTTATTTTCATGTGACTAAGTTGACGGTTTGAACTTTATGAGAGTGTGTGTGACTTTGAAGAGTAGGAGGGCAGGCTGGTTGAAAATAAAACTGGCAAATAGTTCAGTCGTCCTCAAAGTAGAGTCTTTGAAGTTGCACATTTTTACATTTCAGGCTTTTGGCTCATGGTGTCACACAGAGTGATTCATACACCCAGAGTGAGGAAGTCATAGTTGTGGTGATTCTACCCGCAGCTACAACACATTGCTGCGGGTAGAATCACTGTTGTGCTGTGAGATCAAGCCTGTGACCTTTTAGTTACATGATATTCTCTATAAAATCAAGGCCACCCTGCTTCCTCTCCCAGATGGAGAGCCCAGAGCAACAAGCATCACTACTAAGTACTGCTGTGACACAACTCTGGTTGGATATCGCCCCTTGCAACCACACTGCTTCAAGTTACACTGGGCACCAACCTAAATGGGCTTAAATTTTTAATTTGCGCTGGAGAACAGAGATCACATCTTGGGAGGATAGCATATCTGTAATTTATTTAAGAACTCCACAGAGGCAGAGTTATTTTGGAGGCAGAAAGCTGAAAGGGAAGTATCTGTGTGGCATTTTTTGCTCAGCCCAAGGGGCTTGTAGGTAGACTCCACTCGGCAGTGACCTTCTCAGCAATGTAGAGGAGCGCTGAGGATGAACATTCTATTTATGTTCCAATCCTCGGGTAAAAACTGTTGAGTACAGAAACTATTTCTCCTCCATCCTGAGCAACAATGGAAAGGGTTTAAATAATTGATTTGAAGTTTTGCTAAAACTCTGAATCCTTTTACATTTTACCAGAGGAAAGTGATTCACTAGCTGTGTCACCCCACAGCTTGTCTCCTCTTGAATTACTCTTCCGTTTGAAGAGCGCTCACCTTCCTTTGGTCAAACATACGTCACCTTTGCAGGCGTGAAATAAAAGCTTTGTCGCTCTTAATTAAATCGGTCCTGATTAGCGCTGACAGGTGCGGCAGGTGTTCTGTGCACTCGAGCAGCGGCAACAAACATGCATGCAACAATCTGCAGTAATTTATTAAAATCACCATCAAAGCTGCCACTTATCCACAGTGGTGGGATGACTGTGCTCGGGTGAAAGTGGGGTAAAGAGGAGGGGGGGGGGCTCGGAGGCTGCTGGTGGTGGCACGCTATCATGCAGTTCATCCTTAATGAGTGTGGATTAGCAGGGATGATCTGGGCTTTGAAAAACCCCTGGTCCAAGGCTGCTGGTGGTTGTTGTGTGTGTGTGTGTCTGTCTGTCTCTGTGTGTATGTATGTGTGTGTGTGTGTGTGTGTGTATAGTGATGAGAAGTGACATCATGACACAAGCCAAAGTCAGTTTGGAAATCTTTCCCAGAAGTCTCCACAATAGTAGATAACTGTAATAATACATTACATGACTAAGTGTGTGTGTGTGTGTGAGTGTGTGCGTGCGTGCGTGCGGATATCCGTCTTCTCCTCTCACCACCAATCATCATGCAGCGAATCAGCCACCCCCTCCTCCCCTCTCACAGATGAGCATAAGAGCTGATTAATATTTCTCTGCGGTGATTTATTCAGTCATTTAATTATTTGCGAGCTGTTGCCTGCGAGGGGATAACAAAAAGTGTTTGTTACTCCTTTTTCAAATTTTCTTAACATTGTATAAAGAATGAGCATCTAGACATGGGAAATGGGAATTAGAGTGTTATGATTATTTCATGATTTGACTGCACAGTGTTTTTGGATGCTTTGTTGATAATGCTACCCCCTTAAGGCATGCATTTTTAAATATGCTACTGCTCAGGGGCACACATTATGTCAAACCTAGGATAAGGACCAGTGAAGCTTGTGACTTGTGACCATAACATCACCAATTTGAATTTGCATGCTGGGAATTCAGTCACGTCTGTGTGGATGAGCATGTGAATGAGTAAAACTCGTCTCTCCCCCTGCAACTACTGATGAGCTTCCCTTGAACTTCGTATTTGAACCAGTGAAGCTGCTCAAAGGCCAGCAGATAGAACAGTGTGTGCGCTGAAAAGTTACTTGGAAGAAATGTGTCTACCTGTGTGTATCTACAGAAAGGCAATGCAGAAAAAAGCATGCATCAGCAGCAAATCTCATCCCTGAATAAGTGAAATAATGGAGAGAAAAAAACATTGCAATATTCCTACTTTATGGGATTGACAGATGTATTCTCATCCTTCATACAGTTGCTGTTTCACATAAGTTTGGTCTCTCTTGGAATGCCTGACACCCTACTTTTGGACACAAGGTCAAGTTAACAAGACCTTTCAATCACCTGATTGTCTCAATTTAATGACAGCCATCTCTTTCCAGCCAGTGGCTAATCCAGAGATTTGCAGCCACCACATAAAGACGTTACAGTGATATGTTTGCTGTCAGAATGAAATATGGGCCATTGTCACAAAACAGCAAAGCCAATCCTCTACTCAACCATGAACCTCTCCTGACAAAATAAAAAAAAAAACACACACACACACACATAGTGCATACAGTGCAGTGAATGAGATGGAAATCAGATAGCCAGACAACAGTTTGAGTAGCAGCCATAAACATGTGGCCTGGGAGATGATTTATAATAATTAATCCGCTGTGTCCAGTCCCAACAGTCTCCCATTTCACCCACCCACCCCCCCCAATACCACCACCACCAATCCTCCACACACACACACACACACACAGACACACACATACACATTCACAACCTCCCCCACCCCTAGCCAGTCAGGCTCGGGAACACAGCTGTGACCACCTCGGCGTCTTTCCAACCCAATGTCACCAACGTCCCTATCGAAGGACAGCGAAGGGGATTTAGTCTATCCCTCTCTCTCCCTGTTAAACCCCAGCACCTTCACAATAGAACACACTCTCTACTTCATCCTGCCCATCATATCATGAACCATTAACATGAAGGCCTACAATAACATTATTTATGGAGGCGTTAATATTAATATCGACCTGTGTGCTGTCAGGCGAGCTGATTTACCGAGCGCTGGAATGCTGAGCCATGTAGAGGTGGCAGGTGGACTAATTGAATATCACTCACTGCACACAGTATAGACACACATTTGCCATTGAACAAGCACACACACACACACACATGCAAAAGACAAACTTATACACATGACGTCACTCCCAACACAGGTAAGTAGAACTACAATATGCATGCAGATGTACATCAGACAGGTCACCTTGTGGCGATTTGCCATAGATTTTGTTTTTTCTCTCATCTCTTATAAATGTTCAATTCACACCCCAGTCACACCTCCCTTGTTCTGCCAATGGGATTAAGGCATCCACCCGAGTAATCCACCCCTCTTCCTTTAAAACTGGGGTTGACAAAAACAAGATGGCAGCGTACCACTGGAGAAGAGGCAGAGTCCAACTAACAGTGTGTCCTATTTAGTAGCAACCGGTGCCAGTCCTTGGCCCCGTGTACAGTCTGCAGTTTATTGGTAGGAGGAAATACCCGGAGCTATGTCTTCTTCACCACACAGGCCTTCACACAACCCCAGACCTCAGCAAAATACCCAGGCACTTATATCCTGTGTGTACAAAGTCAATCAACTGACAGGTACCAGAGGTAACTCCAACAGCGTCGGAGATGTTGGGTTAATTTTCTTTTTGAGAGATCCTTTATTGTTTTGTTTGGGAGAGGGTTTACTCGTGGGGGAAGAACTGAACTCAACTGAAAGGAAGAACTGAAAACATCGCCAGAGATCCTTTATTAATTTGTTTGAGAAGAGGGTTTACTCGTGGGGGAAGAAGTGAAGTGAAGTGAACTGAACAGAACTGATAACATTGCCAGAGATCCTTTATTGATATGCTTGGGAAGAGGGTTTATTCGTATTGATATGCTTGAGAAGAGGGTTTACTCGAGACAGATTTGAGAACTGAACTATGTAACGAAATGAATTTCTATCTTTTGGTGTTTATTGTTGAATCCCTGGAAAGTGGTGTTTGTTTAGTTTTTTTTTGTTTGTTTGTTTGTTTGTTTTTTTAACTCTGGACTGTTTATTTTTGGTGAATAGCATTTGGTTTGGTTGACAATTTAGACTTGCTTGTAAAGGACATTTTGTTTTGTTGGGAGTGGTTTTCATTGTACCTGCAATACACTAAATGAATGAAACTGTCAAAGTGGCTTATTGCTGGAGTTTTTCATTTGAGAATGGTGGCGTTGAGTGTGTGGAGGTACAGGTACAGGGATAGTTAGCAGCCGTGGAAAATGCAGGACAAAAGCTGTAGCGGAGAGATCAGCCACCCTGAATGTCTGGCAGGACAAGGGGAATCTGATTGAGTGTATTTGGTTTTGCAGACTTTTAGCACTTTTAATTTTCATTGCTCGTTTTGTGAGAACAGCACAGGATTTTAAAATGAACAATCAACAGACCTTGATTCAGACTCATGTTAGTTTTTCATAGAAATTGATGGTTTAGTATTGACAGTGACAATAACCAGAAACTTACCCCAACCATTAATTTTAACTTTTCTTAATAAAACATTTAGTTAGCCTTCACTATTGAGAAGTTCACTTCCTAAAGATTTATGTTGGTGTGGCCTGCTGGGAAGAGCGCAGTACAGCTTGTTTTATTCCCTGTGCAAGTAGACATTTGGTCATTTGCAGTATTTTGTGGGTCAGAATGCCGCCTGAAGTGGGTTGGAATACATTTGAATGACTAAAGGCGAAAGGAGGTTATTATCCAATTAATGTCTCATTATTTTTTTTCTCTTAAAGCCCAGGGGGACCTTGACAGGTTCTGCAGTGCCTTGCTAAATGGTTGATTCTCTTTTTTTACAATTGCATTTTTCAGCATTTAGCTGATGCTCTTAACCAGAGCAGTGTATAGTGAGTGATCAGGTAAAGACTCGCTCAAGGACACAAATCCAGGAGAGCACACACAGCTGTCGACGACGGCTATACATCATGACTACCAAAAGAATCCCACCTATGACATTTCTGTGGCATTTCTTTATATTAGATAATTAATCCCACCATGGCAGCCTTTTTGTAGGAGAAATAATAAAAGTGCTCTAAAAAAGAATATACTATCACAGCAACACACACAATGATAAAGGCAGCAAAACCTTGGGTTCAATTTTATTTAGAAATTCGGTGAATTCCAAGTGCATCTGTCCTTGCACTATTAAGGTCTTGGAGCTTGCATTCCTGTTAAAGAAAGGAAGACATAGTGGTATGGCACAAAAAGATTCTTCCTGCTATTTTCTGTGTGGCATACATTTGATATTATTATATTATTTGTTTCCCTTACTAACTTTTACTTATATGATTATGAACAGGTGGATCATTGCAGTTCACTCTTGTGGCATGGAAAGGTAGCGCTATATTTGAATAATACCTTTAGTATTATTTATAATAATTATAATAGTTTTATAATAGTTTTTGAAATATGTTGACCAAAATGCAATGTAACTTTGATTTTGTAGTAATATTCTCAATCCATTTAAAGGTAAATGATGGTAAAGTTTTCAAGAAGGAAGAGATGATAACATTGCATGTCCATATCAATTTCACAGAAATCTAAAGGATGGAGCATATCAAAATGTTTTTGTTTTGTTTTTTTTCAACCAAGGGTAGAGTTAAATTACTTACTGTACTTATCTTTTCCAAAATACCATAACTTGTTTTAAGAGTCTGACTCTTGTGGCATATGAATTCATGTGAGTGTGTATTGTGGACAACAGCCAAGTGTTCAGATTCTCTATCATTCACATACTATAAAGAAGATTTTTTACCCTCTGCTCTCTTGTTTCCACATTTCCTTTGACTTCTCCCCTCTCTTCCTTTTTTCTTTTCCCCTCATCTTATTTCTGAACTTCTCATGTCTTCTCTATCCCGATCTCCCTTCCTCTTGGCTTGTTTGTTCTTCTCCTCCCCTGTTATCTCCTGTTTTCTTTTCCTCTCTGCTCATCTATATTTCTCCTCCTTGCTTCTCTTCTCCCATCCTGTCGTCTCTTCTGTCTTTTCCCTTGGATTGTGTTCACCTGTCGTTTCCTCACCGCTTTTCTCTGGCTCAACTTGTCCCTCCTCTTCTCCTCCTCTCTCCTCTTGACTTATCTGCTTCTCTCGTCACTGTCTGCTCTCCTCTCTCTGGGCTCTTCCCCCTCCCACCTCCCCATTTCTTCTCTCGTTTTTCTCCCTCGATACATCCCTTTCCTACTGATTAAATCAAGTTCCCATTTCTCCCTGCCTTTCCACTCACACCTTCCTCCATGCGTCCCCTTCACATGCATCTCCTCTTTCTCTTGTCATACTCACTGCTCTCCTCCATTCTGTTCACCTTACCCTTTGGGGAAGATCTGATTTTTAATTGCTTTATATCAATCCTTTTATACCTGGAGAACAATGGAGAGTGATGGGGTGAGGGTGAGGTGAGGGCAAGATCAGTGCTACCATGGCAACATTTTTTCATTCAAGGAGGAAAAAAAATCCCCTTACTTTTGTCATATTAAAGTAGAAACTGTGTTGAGATGTCATCATCTGAGGCTGCAATGTGCAGTTTTTTACTTTTCAAGTGGCGGACCTGTTGACATTTGCACTGTAGTAATAGTTCAGTTGAGTTCTCTTAGTTGTGTCATTTTATTTTCACGTATATGCTCAGTAAGTGTAATTTCGCTGCTCTTCTATTCTGAATCTACCCTATGTAGTCACGTTGCTGGAAAGAAAATACATGGACCCATTTCTGAGCATGCATGTTTTCATTTCCCAATTTGCCATGCACCATGATGCTCGGCCATCTGTCTCAGCACGGTGACTAAACTCAATGCCAATATGTTGCAGGGTCATGAGAAAACAAACGGGAGCTGCTTTCCACATGAGTGGACGAAGCATAACTTAAGCCCCACTCCACAGCAGCAAAAAATAAAAAAAACACTGACAGAGTTTGAGTATTGCACTCTCATCCGCATGTTATTGTGAGGATGCCGGCGAGATTTCCACTACCTTATATATTGATGTAGGATGAGTTTTAGCTTCCATGCTGTTCAGCTAACCCTTCATTCCAGCTGATTAATGGCGACTCGCCCAGCCAAGGGAGTGTCTCATGCGACGGAGGAAGCGGTAGTGCAACAGCGTGTGTGCACTGAATAAATGCTGTACATTAAACAAATTCCCCCGCGCTTGTCTTGGCAGCCAGGCGTGTGGGAGGAGGGAGTATTGCAGAATCGGGCTCACTCTCTCTCTCTCTCTCTCTCTCTCTCTCTCTCTCTCTCTCTCTCTCACATACAAGCATGCGTGCTCATGTGTATACACAACTACACACGCATTTACTTCTAGATAGATTGTTTCACAATTTTACCAAACCACTGACACTTGTTTTCAATCCATGCATAAGTTTCACACACTCTTTAGTATGCTTGCTCACAAACAGTTTTTCAAGTATTATATTTTCCCTCATATGTGCTCTATTAGATATTCACAAAACTATTTTTACACCCACACACACACACATACACTCACCAGTGCCGACTCCCCCCTGCGCTGCAGTCAGTGTACCAGGGGATCCTTCTGCAGCCAGCCTGTTAGTTGACACTGATTGGCCAGAGAGGGCCGACCTGACCCCAGTGGCCTGTCAGAATAAGGGATCATGTTGACCGTCGGTTGTCGAGGTAATAATGCCCAAAGAGGATGCTGGGAGGCTGTCTACACCCAGGGTCCAGTTCATGAGCAAAAGACAGGGAGGGGAGAAAAAGTCAATAATAGCAGGTTAAAGACAGACAGCAGACAGGTGAAATTTGTTGTCCTTTCTGTTACCAAACAAGCCCTGTTTCCTCCAACAACACAACATATAGTTGTCTTATTAATGTACATTTTGAGTGGAAGCAAGTGGAAGTTCCATTTCAGCGTCACACCCAGCTTATGCACACATACAGATTTTAATTGCCAAAAGAAGCAGAGCTGTTGACAGTAGCAACAGTCAGCATAATTCAAGAATCAAATGCTTGAAGACATACAGTAAACCCACTTTATGCCTTGTGGATAATTATATCATATCATGGACATTGCATTTTGCACTTGTTATGAATTATGTCTTCTCATTACTTGTGCTCTCTGCATCGTGATTTGTTATGCAGAGAGTACATAAATATTGTATTTGCAACCAAAACTTATTTTCAACTTAGTGCTGAAGTCAAAACTCTGTTATTTTGACAACACTAACACAAGAAGCCGTGTAGTGCATTTGGGGAGGCTTTCCTACAGGAGCCTTGGTGTCCATATTAATCGATGGTGCCCGTTGTGCATTCCAGCAGTGATATTTATATCGTTATCTTGAAGGAGACTCTGGGTGCAGAGCAATGATGAGTTCCTCTGACCTTTCACTGGAGATAACCTTCCTTAGCTGCTCAGTGGAAGCTCCTTAGGGTGGACTCCTGGCCACCCACAGCTCCAGACCATACTTGAGAGTATCGACTGAATATCGAGTGAGGCTACGGTGCAGTAGACATGGCCTCCAGATGCAAAGAATTCTAACTCTCACACATGTAGAATTAGAAATACAAACACACAGTAGGGTTTTTTTTTTTTTTTTGCAAAGCGTGTCTAGTAATACCTTCCCTGCCTGGTACGAAATCACAATCCAGACTCTTTTTGTTTGATGGTGGAATGAGCTATGTGCACTTGCACCTAATCAGTTGCCTGGGAATTTGTACCACTGCTCTTTTGAGTCATTGTCCTTTAATGCTTGATTGTCTCGCCTCACTTGTTGTCGGCTTTGGATACAAACGTTTGCCAAATGACAAAATGTACGATATGCACACATTTATATTTGAGTAGCTCATGAATGTGTAAAAATAACAGAGTAAGAACAAAAACATTATTCGTATACACACAAAATTATACATACAGTACATCCCTCCACATACACAAATTCCTATAGGAACTATGAACTTGTAGATCTGTGCATACAGTGCATTAGCAAATATCCAGACATGCAACCACCACGTTCCTGCACACACCCACACATACACACACACCCACACAGAAAGATTTGGACCAGGCTCATTAGAGATGTGAAGGAGAAAATGATCAAAAAAAAAAGCCAGGAGGGATTTCATGCAGATTCTCACTCCAACGCTCTCAGGCAATCAGCAGCAACCCTCCTCTTCGCCCGAGAACTGTCGTCCTGTGGTCACAAGGGCAAGGAGGAGAGAGAGAGAGAGAAACTCATCTCAGCGTTTGTCGAATTCCCCCACCTACTACTTTCATTTAGTAGTCCCTTTCATTAATGTTTCCCTTTCATTTTTTTCCCTTTTCTTCTTTTCTCTCTCTCCCCCTTCCTCTCTCTACTTTAAAGGTACGAGTGAACGAGTAACAAGAAGAAGAAGAAGAAGAAGAAGAAGTCGCTGGAGCAGCTGAAGATATGAAGTTAAAGAGGTTTTGAAAACAACTCAGCGGTAAGTGGGTCCCTAAATTATCACACAGTGCACCGCCATTTTAGAAGAGTAATTTTGTTCTCCAGAAGAAGTCTCACGCCCTGTATAATAACTGATTTTACATTGTAGGGTACATATTTATGTTTTTGTAATCCTCAGGACTTTCTGTCTTTATGTTTTTCTATGTCTCTACATTTTTCCTTCCTTCCTTCCTTACTTCTGCCTTTCCATTGTTTACTTCTGCCTTGGGGTACAGATCTGTGATAGTCACAGTGTGGCATAATCCTGTACAAAAAGATATTTCCACCCATTTCCTTCTCATCTTTCACACCACTGCAGATTGGACTATATAGCTATGTGAAGGAACACTGTGCTTCAGTATTGTTATCTTGATTTTGCAATAACAATTCTCATTAATATCATCAGCAGGAAGTTTTTTTATGCTAAAATACACCTGTCTGGGGGTGAGCAGGTGGGCTATGGGTGAAGGCACTGACCATGAATTGCAACGTCCCCTGTATGAGTCTGGCTGGGGACCTTTGTTGCATGTTGTTACCCATCTCTCTCATCTCTCATTTCCTGTTATTTCTCCAGTGTTGACTCATTAATTAAGGCATAAAATGCCCAGAATTTTTTTTTAAGAATACACCAGTTTTTTTATTCATAATTCACAAAGCTGAACTGTGACAAAGCATCTTACTCCCCTGAATGAAAAGCTGTAGATATGTCCTTTTTGTCTAATTAATAAATGTTTGCAGTCAGTCATTGATACTCTGTGCAAATACTGCAATACAAAGTAATGATAATAATACATTTTATTTATACGCAATGATGCTTAGAGTGCATCCACCCAGAAAAAAGCTTGACTCAACCAAGTTCCTCTGCATACTGGATAAATATTTGATATTATTTTGCCTTTCTAATGATAACCATAACATGACACATAGTAAACTGTCACCTTCCTCCACATTTTTCCTGCTAAACTCTCATGCTAAACTCACCATCCATATTGACATCTGAGCCGAGGCTGAGAGAAAGCTATCATCTACCTGTCACAGCAGGATGGCACTGAGGGGTTCCTCCTGCATCTTTGCAATTCTTTTATTCAACAATCCATGTTGGTGGTTTTCAGATATGGAAGCCATCATATATCAGTTCAAGAGTGAAATGTACTTAGTTGCTTGACTTTTTCATTCATATTCACTGCCTTACTCTGGTGTATACCACAAAGTGCAGTATTCATTTGAAAATGTTTCCACACATACTCTCTTTGAAATTGATTGACTAATTTCTTTTTACATTGTATGCAGCATTTGGCATCCTCTTGAGATTAGAACCTTTGTAAAATAATATCCAAAGCCTCCCTTAATTGAAATCATATCCTGCCTTTAATTCTAATTCTATGCTTTATTTATTTATTTAACTTTTACTGGGCCAGAATAGTCTGTTGAGATTAAAATCTGTCCTCCAACGTGACAGTATATTTAGTTTATACAAGCAGACATACACAAAAGGGGACAGAAAAGAAAAGGAAAAAGAAGCATTAAAAACATTATAGTAAGACTAATTAAAAATGACACTGTCTACCCATTGACCATGATTCACATTCCTTTACTTAACCTATCACTCATCTCAATCAATAACATCACAATTACACTTAAGTTCTGACCAATCATTAAGTCTGGGACCACCCATAAATGTGTCTGAAAACTTCACCTGACTTCATACACAATTTCTAAAATTAAATGCTGCATAGAAAAATACACAAAAAAACAACATATTCTTACAAATTGGTAACATTTCACAGAGTACAATAGTCTGTTTTTTTAGAATAATAAATAATGAGCATCTATTTATGTTTTTCTAATGTAGTTATACATTTTGGAATGAAACTACACCGTTTCATTTTACCTGACTTATCTGCTGTATTACTGTGCACTGTGTGTCTGTGTAGATTAATCTTATCCATCCAGCTATTAAAACATCAGGTCAAAATGAAATCTCTTAGCTAGACAAGGCAAGTCAAGGCAGGTTTATTTGTATAGCACATTTAATAGTAAGTATAAATTACAGTGCAGTGTAAGATATTAATCAAAAGCTTCAAATTTGATTTAATAAAGGGCAGCAGCAAACAGAAAAGTCTTCAGCCTTGATTTAAAAGAACTGGGAGTTACAGCGGACCTGCAGTTTGTTCGAGATATATGGTGTATAAAAACTGAAAGCTGCTTCTCCATGTTTAGTTTTGACTCTGGGAACAGAAAGCAGACCTGTCCCAATCGACCTGAGAGGTCTGGATGGTTCATAATGTAGCAGAAGAACCTAAAACCATTCAGTGCTTTATAACCCAACAGTAGTATTTTAAAATCAATTCTTTGACAGACAGGAAGCCAGTGTAAAGATCTGAGAACTGGAGTGATGTGATCCACTTGACTCGAGCAGCAGCGTTCTGAATCAACTGCAGTTGTGTGATCGATTTTTTTTTTTTTTCTGTAGAGACACCATTACAGTAGTAGAGTTGACTGAGGATAAATACACAGACAAGTTTTTCCAAATCCTGCTGAGTCATAAATTCTTTATTCCTTGGTATACTTGATATAAGGTGATAGTAGGCTGACTTTGTAATTGTCTTAATGTGGCTGTTGAAATATGTCGTCATCTTGAATTTTTGGAGCCAGAGGTGACCATATTTGGACGAGAGAGTGGAGCCTACCCTAATGCTAGCTGCTAGCTTGGTTAGCACGGTGCATTTACAGTCTATGGTCTATGGTTAACTGTGATAATGCAAATGCTAATGCTAATTTTGACTAGCAAAAAACAGGCTTGAAACAAAATGTTCTTACCAGAACATCCAACTCCTTAGAGGGTCTTTTAGTACAACTGAACGCTGAACAAGACTTTTCGGCAACCAAAATGTTACAATTAACTTTCATGAACTGAAAACACACTGAAATAGCGACAGCTATGCCTATACTCCTATTCTAATCTGGAGTCTCTTTATTGATTACAAACAGCAGCCAATCAGAGAGCAGTAATTTGCTTCAGGTGCCAATCAAGAAGCATTCTTAATTGTTCCAACGGAAAACAAGAGCAGCCTACCAAGTAAAAAAGTCTGGGCTACTGGGAAAAAGCAGAAGGATATGTCATCATAGCTAAGGTGTTCAATAGAATACTGGCAGGATTTTTTCTTGTTCTGCGCCATTTTGCTGATATGATATGATTATTGTTGTTTTATGATGCTATCCAGTTGGTTAAACATTGAACCTGCAGTGGTCAAATACAAAAAACTAGGTCAGGGGGGTTGTTTGGGGAAAATTTTATGTCATTTGACTAAAAACTATGGATTTTCATACAATGTTGGACTATTATCATCACGATATTTATTTTAAAAAAAAACGCACTGTGTGCTATAAAGAATAATAAAAAAAAGCTTGTAGTGAATGGATTTGAACCGTGATTTTTCTCCCATAGCCACCAGCCAGCTGTAGGGAAGACTATGGTTAGAATTATCTCTATCTTATCCACAAACAATTTATTTGTCCTGTTTAGCACATATCACAGAGATACAACAGACTGCATTAATGTCATCTCACCACTTTTTATTTCCTTGTTAGAATAAAAGACTCACATCGGACTTGTGATCCAACTGATAAAGATTTATACTGTCTGTTAATGTTTGACTTTTGTTCCAGATTATTTGTTCCAAAGTTCAGAGCTGCTTTTCTGTGATCAGATTTCCTTAAAGAACACTTCAGTTTAAAGATGAATACAGAGATGAGATTGTTTGTGAATCAGCAGACCTTAAAAACCTCCTGCTGTGAGTTTAATGTTTGTTCTTCTTTTGGTTGGGTTCCTGGTTGAAGCTGCTGATTAATTTCCCCTTCATTCATCAGCTTGATTTAGATTATTTTCAGCATCTAAAGGCAATGTAACCAACAGTTTTCATCATGTTTGTGTCTGCGGGTGTTAAAATGACCTAAAATTAACAGCAGAGATGGAACAGAGAAACTAGCGCGACCATAAATGACAACAAACCGCGGTAAAGACTCAGCATAGTTTCCTGGTGTGTCCGCATAGGAGGCGTTCAGGTACAGTGTTGAGCGTAGGTTACCTGCATTTTAGAAGCACTCAGAGCCCAAAACACAAATTTGTATGTAGTTATGTGTGTAAAATGGAGGAAAAAAGACTTGACAGTGCTGTGAAAAAACATAGGAAAACTCAAAAGTTTAATGATGAAATCATGAAAATGTGCATTCAAATATAGGACTAATCTGGCATTAAAAACAGACACACACAAATGCCCCCCAGGAGCACCTCAATGCCCCCTTTCAAAAATATTGCTTCCAGTGCCCCCCGATGTTCTCTGAATGCCCCCTGGGGGGCAGTACCACCCCCATTGAGAAACACTACCCTAAACCATTCCCTGCTTTATTGTCTATTTTACTCTAAATGGGACCATAATTTACAAAATGAACATCATGCCGTATTGAAGAAGACTTGAAACTAGCGAGTGAGACCATAAACACATTGAGGAAATGTTTACTGAGGTAATAAATCAAATGAGAAGTCATTTTCTCACTTCCATACAATCAGACTTCTTTTTGGAGCCAGTGCAGTCGCCCCCTGCTGGCCATTAGAAAGAATGCAGGTTTAAGGCACTTCTGCGTTGGTTTCACTTATCAGACCTGGAGCTACCCGCTTCATTCAAATCACTTTAGTATTGTGCCAGAAAGTTCCACCCAATTTTCCAGTCAGTCTATTAATATGTTGTGGTCGACTGTGTCGAATGCATCAGATAATACCAAGATTGAAATTCTGTCTGTGTTTTAGTGGATGTCATTGAAGACCTTAACAAGAGCTGTCTCAATGCTGTGGTGTGGTTGAAATCCTGACTGGAAAACATCAAAACAGTTTTTTAGTGCCAAGAACTTGATCAGCTGTTGAAAAACTGCTTTTTCAATGATTTTACGTAAAAATCATTGAAAAAAGTTTGATATGGGCCTATAATTGTTCATTAATGAAGTGTTTAGATTGTTTTTTGTTTGTTTGTTTTTTTAAGAGTAGCTTGATGACAGCAGTTTTCAGGGCCTCTGGGAAGAAACCTGAGAGAAGATCTGAGGACATGCAATTAGAAAGGTTTTTAGATATACTGTTGGCAGAATATCAAGGCAGAAGGACGATTTCATATGTTGTATAATGTCCTCCAAGTTTTTATGGTTAATAGGATCAAATTGTGTCATGCTATTTGGACACAAGTGGACACAAGGACACATACATACCCTGTACCTGGTGTGGAGGCACTGAACACCTGTCTAATTTTCTGAATTCATCACAGGCCCTGTTGAATAGAAGTTCAGAGGCTACTGACACAGGAGGGTTTGTTAGCCTGACGATATTAGCAAACAAGGCATAGATATTTAGGAAAATAGCTCAAGAAAAGGAATGAAGAGCCACATATTCAAAAGAAGCAAAATTTCCACAAGATATCTGCTTGCATTGGAGGGAATCATTAAACAAAATGGCAACTCCACCTCCTTTCTTATGCACTCTAGCTTCACTTATAAAACTGAAGTTGGGAGGACTTTGGCTCGATAAGAACTGCTGCACTGTTATCGTGGTCTAACCAAGTTTCAGTTAAAAACATGAAATTGAGATTGTGCTTGATGATAAAATCATTGATTAAAAATGTTTTTCTTGCCAATGCCTGATGTTTAATAACGCTAGATTCAGTGTGTTAAAAGCTTTATCTGCCCAGTTTTATGGGACAGGCTGTGGCTGACGAGGAATGGATTCTAAATTTGATACATTTGCAGAATCGGTTGAGTGTTTCCTGTTTCCTGGCAGATTCACCATTCTTTTTCGATTACCTATCAAGACAAGAACTAAGAAAGCTACCGGCACAATGGGCCCCAGCTTGCCCTGGAAATATTCATGAGTGCCATCAGCCTTGTAGCCTGAACCCAGCAGATATCAGTTAGAGCTTGCTGTATTTTGTACACAAATAACTGGATGTGCTGTGCTTTCATCAGGCTTATCAGGATGATTCTAAGGCCACATCCAAACTAATACGTTTTCATTTTAAAATGCATAACCTTTGCTCCGTTTACGCCTAGCATCCACACTACTCCGGCATTTTCAAACCCCTAAAACGGAGAGTTTTGAAAGCGCTGCTGACCCCGTTTTAGTTTGAAAACTCTGGGATTGTGTTTTAGTCTGGATGGGCGAAAATGGAGACTTTTGAAAACGATGACGCAGACACCCATGCACTGTGAACGAGATGCTGTCAGCACAGGGTGTGCAGTAACTTACAGCCGGTGTGTGAAGCAACAATACTTGGTGTGACAAGCAGTGTTTGTTCCCCCTCCACTTACCTTCAAACTGAGTCCAGTTCCGAGTAGACGACCTGCTTCCTATTTACACCAGCATACGCATGCCCAGTGTACATGAATGGTCATGTGATATGCGTTTTCAGGCGTGTTAGTATGGATGGAGATTATTTCTGAAATGGTGCTAAAAACGCTCGTGTGGACAGAGAGTGTGTGTGGATGTGGCCTAAGTGGAGAAACGACAGAGGATGATTCTAAGTGGAGAAATGTCCTCAACTCTACAGCCACAGTCCAGTGGATAGTTTAATTTCCAGCTCAAATGTCTACTGTAGCTGACTCCACTGCCATTAAATACACTGCACACCCCTTCCTCATTTCCATATCATTACTTGATTATTAGTGCTGCTGGCAGAGCAGTAGACATGCAGAAACTGCGGATGAGTGTGAGCAAATGGGTGTCAGAGCAGATGCAGGCCCAGACATTCCCCTCTCGATGTGCAGAGGGCCGGCTGCTTCTCGTCACCTCGCTGCCGGGGGCCACCAGCCTCATATTAACAGCTGTATTTGGCATATTGGGCCGCGATGATAGTGAGGCCTCAGTGACCTGCTTCATTTGACTGCAGGAATGGTGGAGAGGCGAGATAGCACATTGGGACCCCCAGCCATGGGCTCAACAAGCCGGAAACTGAGAGTGCACAGAGGGAAGACCATGTATATTAGATCCACTGATGGGTTTCACTGCCTGACTGTGTGTCATTTGTACAGTGTCAAAGGAATTTTAGAGAAATTCAAAACTTTAATTTTAAAATCTGTAAAATTTGTAATTAATATACAGTAGATCAATCCGTTTACCCAAATATCCTTATATATATAAACCACCACACACACAGAACATTTCACACTATGTTTGTGTTTTCATCAAGTCCACTATATTGCCATATGCATTAAAAAGTACAGCAGTGCCCTCCAATGCAATAAAATGCTTGTGCTCTGGATTCACTCCTGGATAGTTTACCACCCAGCCAACCATATTAATAAATAAAAAAACAACTTAGAAGTGAAAAGATTGCACACTAAAAAGTATATAAAGCTTATATTCTATGTAATAACAAAAGGACACATTAAAAGAGGTAAAACATTTCACAAGACATTACATATTAAAAATTCAGTTGCCAGCAATGACATTACATTTAAACTATACATTAAAATATCATTGGTGCCTTACATTACTGCATGACGCACATGTTGATGAGTCTAATTGCCTGCAGATAAAACGTGTGGAGTCAGCCTTGATACGGCAGTAATGTGTTGATTATAATGAATGCAGCAGGAGTATATCTGTGAAAAATTGGATTCTAGAAACCAGGACAAGAATTTTGTTGAGCTGCTTCAGGTCTTTTTCAGACCAAACTCCACCATTAAGCCTCAAGTGAGGATGGTTTCAGTTGAGCGCTGATAAAAGGTCATCAGTGTTGGACTGCCCTTTGCTAGCAGGTGTAATTTGTAAGTTTTATTTTGCCTAAAAATAGATATTCACCTCTAAAAGGAAAAAAAAGGCATTTAATTGGACAAAATGTTTATAATGTCTGTAAAATGTCTGTGATGGTTGATATTGTTTATCCCAACTAGAGTCTTTGGTTCTAACAATGACAATTTAAGTCTGTTGGTTGATTTGTCATTTGTTCGGTTGTTTAGTGCCAAACACTTCAGTCTGATTGAGTTAAAATGGAAAAAATTGCCTCGATTGACGTATGGAGGCTGTCTTGTTGTCAAAATTGCACAATCAACATCAGGAAATTCTCCTATTAGGATACAACATTTATTCCTTAACCCACCAATTTTGTTTATTGTTTGCCTGCATGTAACCTTCATGCCCATGCCAGAAATCCCGGTGTCATCTTCAATCCAGCCTTAAAATTTGACAAACAAATTAACACTGTTGTGAAAGGTTGCTTTTTCCAGTCAGTAAATATCACCAAACTCAACCCATTCCTCTCATTTAAGGACCTGAAGATTGTCACAAATGCCTTAATTTCCTCTTGACTGGATTACTGCAATGCTCTTTATTTGGGTATTAGCCATTCATCCTTGTCTCGCTTGCAGCTGGTGCAGAATGCTGCTGCTAGACTACTAACTGGTATCAGAAGGAGAGAGCATCACCCCTGGCATACTGGTGTCCCTGCATTAGCTACCAGTCAAGTATACGACTGAGTTTAAGGTTCTATTATTTGTTTATAAAACTTTACAGAGCCTGGTGCCAAGCTGTCCCTTGATTTAGGCTGAGGGGTAAGGGTGATCGTGCACTTGCAGTAGCCGCCCCAAAGCTTTGAAACAGTTTACCATTTTAAATTAAGTGTTTTCCCTCTGTAGACACTTTTAAGGCTAAACTTAAGACCCACATGTTTTCTCAGGCCTTTGAGTGTCCTTAAGGTTTTATGTTTCACTTTTTATACTTTTGTGTTTTCCAGCTGTTCCTTTACTTATTTATTTATGTATGCGCATGGGATACTATTGTTACCATGTTATGTTATTTTATTTTATTTATGTTATTTTATTGTACAGCATTTTGGTTAACTCTGGTTGTTTTAAATGTGCTTTATAAATGAACTTCATTTGATGTTTTTTTTAAATTTTACTTTTTGAGATCTATTTTTGATGTTTACCTGTTACCCAGTTGTTGCTGATTCAGGTGCCTTCATCTGTGGGAGGGAGGGGTGGGTTACCTGGCTTTGCCAAATCCCTAAGGCCTTTGCATTTGAATGAACAGGCAGCAGCAACCTTTGGCTGAGCTTTAAAGACAGTTTCTAAGGAAAAGAGAGCAGTACCTCTTAAGTGGCTTCTAGGATGTTAGCAGCACAATTAAACAAAGCTCTGCTAATCTTTACAGCTGGCGTCAAGAGGCACTGTGTTCTCACAGCGTGGTGTTATCTGTAGCATGGCACTAGGAGTCTGACAGGCTGGTTAATGTGCCCTTTGAGCTGCCACCACCCTCATCACAGTGGTCCCTCTACCGCACTCTTACTAGCTACAACCCTAATATACATCATAAAGAGAGAAGACAAAAAACACGGCAATGGATTAACATTATTCATTTATATACGCTCCAGTTATTTGTAGCGGCATTTAAAGAAATGTAAATTGACCTAAAGTTTGGAGTTAATGAATTTGATTATGCCAGCTCATGTAATTTCATGGTATTTGGGGATGAAAGATGTTTTGCTTATTACACTTTCCCCTCGGTGACAGTGGAAAGCTATGCAGTGTGATGAATTTTAAAGGTCTCGTTTTTTGTTTTATGTTTTGATCATAATGGCAAGACGTTTTTGTTTCTTTAGAAGCTGGAACTCATCCAATTTTAATTTCCATCAGCAAATGTTCAGTGCAGCTCAAAAATCAATTCTGACAACCTGTTACATCGAGTTTGAATTCATCTTTCCATGGCATTTCACACCACCTTGGAGGCTATGGATGACCCTATAGACACTCAAAACTTTGGCACTTAAGTTTCTTAGTTTGCAAAACTATGCTGTGAAACTTTGGGGAAGCTGATGGATGAAAATAAACAACCTGCTGATGTGTCCTAATAAAAACGACTTGGATATATATTTTAGGGTGGGGTGGAGAGATGCTATCTTAGGTCTATTAATGCAGTCATTGCTGTGTTGCCCCAGGCCATAGGGCCTAATCCAGAGGAGTGAGAGTGAATGGGACTGTGGCTCGAGCTTGCCAGACCTACTTAGGTTCTGGTTGAGAGCACAGTGCTGTGTGGGCGAATCTATTCTGTCCTGGGCAGGGCACAGCATAAACATTGCCCAGGGAACGCAGGCAGGCAGGCAAGCAGGCAGGCATGCAGGCAGTCAAGCGGACAAGAGCAAAACTATAAGGATGGTTGCCTTTAATTTCCTTTCTACTGACTCCCCTCAACTGTCCAGGGCCTGAGAGCAAGAGAGGGGAAAGAGAGAACAGAGTGTGTATGTGTGTGGAAATTACCTGTAGTTGCTATCTTTTTTTACTAGGGCTTCACCCAAGTATGGAGTGTTATCCACCCTCCTGTCTCAGTCACACACACACACATAAACACACAGACACACTCAATCACACGGTGAATCTGCCCTGATCCATCCAGTTGGCGGCTGTGAGGCAATGATTCGCTCGCTGTCTTTAAGTGATCTGTGTTTGCTCCATGGCACTCTGGTGCTCTGACCTCCTGACCCTGCATGTAAACAGAACACCGCTGCTCCCCCATCCACTACCCCGCTGCCACCATCCCCCATCCCCCACGACCAAATAAGGAATAAGGAGCCACTGAGAGCCAGCAAGTCGGTCAGCCAACCCACTGAGGAGGCCATTAGTGAGCCAGCAAGCCAGCAGAGAGGCTGGTAGAAAACCACCTCTGGCATCACTCATCACTCCTTGCCTCACCCGCCTCTCCGCAGTGTGGAAATTCACATGCACGGGCACTCACGACATGTGCACATGCACTCGCTGAAAGGCACACTTATATCTGGACACAACACCACTCACACAATGACCCGAAAGCGTTAAAGGCACACGAATGTACACACACGCCGTAGTGAAAGGCGCATGTGCTTGAATGTACACGCAGTGAAACACACAAATGTACACACAGCATTAAAAATCACTCAAAGGCACAAGTACGTACAAAAGACATAATCACAGGATACTACATATACACACAACGCACACACAGAGTAATGATATATTACTGCATAAAAACAGCCCTCCACACAACATAAATGGTACATTGGGTGGTCTTAGTAAGGCCTCTAAACAATCAAAGATATGTTTCAAACTTGGCTAAAGATAGATTTATATAATGCTATACCATTACATGGACTTATCAGTCAGTAAAAGTGCTAATTATCACACTAAAAAGAAGTCAGCACTGAAAACACTAAACATTAATAAGGCAATAAGGCTTTTACATGGCTGCTACCAGTTGATGATTTTTACATCAATGATGCTATCTGATCAATGTTTTGCCAAAAATGATATGAATTCTTAAACCAGTACTCATGTCAGGTTGGAAAAGCCTCAACACATAAAACACAGAATATTTAAATATTTTTTATTTATGTTTGCCACTTTTAAAAGTAAATGCACCTTTCGCATATTCATAAGTAGAGAAAATCATTCTTTTACATGAAATTAACTAAAAATATATATTAAATATAAATATATTTTTTAAATTACATTGATTAATAAAATCAGACCTAATTGCACATTTTACAGCCGTTAGAAACAGGAGCTGTGGTCACAGACTGTGACCATTGGATATACAGCATGTAATAAAAGGCAAATGCTGGTCACCCTTCAAATGATCCACACCAGTGGAGAACATATGAAGCCTTCACTAGTTTACAACATTCACAGTTAAACTAACTGTCCGCTCAGTCCAGTAATACCATGAAAAATGTACAGTGCAGGCAGCAGTGGGCACTACATAAAACAACATTTGTCAGTTTAATGGGATTCACAGGACACACAGTTTAACACAGTGATACAAAACACTCACTCTCTGTCTGTTTCTTTGTCTCTCTCTTTTCCCTCTCTGTCTTTCTGAAATTCTTTGGTTTATTTAGCTGTACTCTTTCACCTGCCTCCAAATGTCAGCTGAGTTCAACAGAGCTGGAGGGAAAACACTCTTAGAGAAAGCAATATTGAGAGCGAGCCAGTTAACAGAAGTGTAAGAGAGTTAAAGGAGAAAGAGAGGGAGGGGTAAGTGAGTGTGTTTGGTAACAGAAAAGACCTCCAAGATAGTTATACTTACTCAAATGCATTATACTTCCAATTGACACTCTATAATTTAAGCATTTATCAGATGTCTTCTCCACAAAGGCCATTGTTAGACTCTTATCATGCAAAAGACAGATTGGATTTACAAAAATGACAATTTTGCTTGCATTGCTGTGAGTTTTAAAGGGATATAAAGTGGTCAGGCTCACTCTGAGGAGTTAGCAGTGCAAAACATAACACAAATTTGCACAGAAAAAGGTAACCAAAATAAAAAGTAACACCAGAATAAAGATTAATACAGGTCATAGATGCTTCACTGCTTTTTTAAGGACAGCTACTTTGAAATAGAGAGGAAAAAAATGGAAGAAATTGAAGTGTATGAAAAACACTTAATTTCAGCACTGAGCTGCAATGGACCAATCTTTTCAAACATTGAAATGAAAGACCAAGTGTGAGGGTAGCCTACTGTTAGAAGGTAAGATTTAAATCATGCAACTGCCCACGTGTCCTTTCATTGAAGTGAAGCTCATCAAGAGAGTGTACCACCAGATGCCTGCCCCTCTGATAAATCATGCTGTATATGTGTTCCACCATGTGTAAGAGCTCAAAAATTCCTAAAAATGCAGAGAGAGCTGACAGATTTATTCACTACAAGCAGAGTTTAATTCACTGCATTTGCATCCCTGCCCCTCCCAGTGCACCCACTGAGCATCTCCATCTCCAGCAAACTCCTGTCTATCGCAGTGCTCACTTGTGTATCAAGGTAATGAATTCATAATCTCTCTCAAGCTCTTTGTAGATCTGTATCGTAGTGGGAGATAAGAGGGAGCATCGTTGCACTCTAATAGCCGTCATTCTGCCTCTGTTCCTGGTGTGTGTGTTTGTGTGTGTACAGTATGTGTGTGTGTGTTAAGCAAACCACCCATCACACTATCCTCCATTTTAGCTTCAAGGGGGGGAAAAAATTCCAGCCAAGAGCAAAGCCACTTATTAGTTAACTGTTGAAGCTACATGCACCAAAGGAAACAAATGCCTCTCACAGAGAGGACCTTTAAGCGCTGAGCACTGGTCCACTTTCTCTCTTTCTTCCACTGTCTTGTTCGCACTAAAACACCACATAGCACTTTCCAACCAAGCTGACAAACACTCAATCACATGGAGAGTAAATATCCAAGAGGGTGAGGCAGGCTCAGAGTAACTAAACTTGCGACAGGGGGTGGCTCTCGAGGGCCGTCGACCGCCGTGTGCGCATGTTTTTAATTGTGTTTTTGGTGGGGTGATGAAATGTCCTCCATTTGAGCGCGAGCTGGCAGTAAGTGGGCTGTCGCCTCCAGGGACAGAGTGAGCGATGGCCCACTACTATCGGAGGTGATTGTGCCTCAACCCCTAGGGGTGACATAGATGAACGGGTGGAAACAGGGAGACAATAAGGAAAGATGGGATGTTCATTTTTTAACACTGTCACATGGAGTTAAAAACAGGAAAAGAGTCAAAAAAAGAATTGTAAGTATGCATTCAGATCCGGACAAGCTCAACTTATCCAGTGTTTACAAGTTTTGCTGCTTGAGTTGAGCTCCTCCTGTAGCCAGAATCCAACTAAACTTAATTTACTCATTGGTTAACAACATATAGTTTGCTGACCTTTTAACTGTGGCGTAAATATTTTTGATATGTTTTCATGGTTAATAAAAAAACTAATTATATAAAGATCAGGGCTCTTTAAAGGGGACATGTTATGCTTTTTGTGATTTTCTGTCATTTATATACTATTATGATGTCAGATATCTATGCTAAACATGGTCAAAGTTCCAAAACTTGAGGTTAACGTATGTAGAAATGCTTCCTGCAGGTCAAAAGCCAGGGCTTCAACCTGCTGTGAATACTTTGTTTTGCAATGCCTTGCTGATGAGCTGACATTGTCTAGTCGTGCCAGCCGTCCATTCCGAAGCCTTTGTCACTAAGGTTGTTGCTAAGGTTGTTGCTAAGGTTGTTGCTAAGGTTTTTCCATGTTTCCATTGTTTGCATTGTACATTCTCATATTTGAGATTAGATTTCAATCCGATGTACAGATGTATTTGAAAAGTTTAGAGTACAGAACGAGAAAAAGTTGTGTTTGTTGATATAGCCTCTGGAGCCGGCGCCAGTCTCCTAAGGGGCAGCTTTCAATAGCTGACCAATCAGAGCAGAGTGGCCTCCTCGGGAGGGGGGCCTTAAAGAGACAGGACCTAAAACAGCCTGTTTCAGACAGAGGCTGAACTGAGGGTCTGCATAAAGGGTCAGCATGAGTTTTTTTTTTTTTAACTGCAGGCTAAATCATGCAAAGATATACCAGTAGAGCCCCAGATTAAAGATATAGACCTGTAAATGTGCATAATATGTGCCCTTTAAAGGGAAAAGGTATAAAACAATGTTTTTCTAATAGTAGAGCTAATTGATTCTTGCTTATGATAACCATGATTTTTTTAATGAACAAAATAACACAATGATACAAGATTATCTGAATAAGTAATTTGTGTATTTATTACAGTTATAAATGTTATGTTGAAAATTTGATCGTAATCTGCAATATATGTACATAATCATTCACCTCACACCAATGTTGAGTTTAATGACTCCAAAGCATTTAAAATTTGGTATAATAATTATATATCGCATACATAATGTAGTAGTACTTTTGTATAATTTCTGAAATAAGTATTCTTCATCCTTGAAGTGCTTTTTTCTTGCATGCAACTGTTTTCTATCGGACAACAGTGATAAGCAGCGAGGATCACCTTCACTTGGAAGCATAACAGCTGACAGAAGGAGGCCAGTAGTTTCACTGAGGTTCACTGGTCGTTTGGAGCATCTTTACACAGTACATGCTGTTACACGATTCGGTAACAAGACGCAAACGATTAAATGCTCTCCCTCGAGCACTCGCCACATCTTCCGCTCTCTGAATTTACATGGCATTTATGAACACTCACAAGGAAAACAAAAAGTGGAGAGGGAGAGCAAGGGAAGAGAGCTACTACTGTGGAGGAGTCTCATTATTCCGTTATGGATTGCACATGTCAGGCGGTAAGTGCTCTTTTTATCCTTCCAAAGCACTAGCCTCGGCCACTGAGCGCATTTCCCTACCCGAGTGAAATTTACCATGTTAAGGCTCACGCCACCAGGGGAATGGCGGTGAGAGCTCTGGGTTGCTGCTAAGATTTACTGGCCTGATTAAATAAGGGGCTGTAGTGTGAATAAGAAGCCATGGGAGAAATCTACGTAACAGAAACGCATGTTTTTTACTCACCAGTTAAATTGATTAGACCCCCCTCACACCCCTTTACACCTCTTTATGGTGTGTTACATGTCACGGTGGGTTTTAAACAAAGAGCAGGGAGAGGGCAGTGGAGGATTGCTTGTGGATCAGGATGGCTCTCTGCCAACACATGGCAAAGATGTGTCTTTTTAAAAGGGCCTGTTCCCATCCATTACTGCCTGCAAACCTTGAAAAGTTCACACAAAATATATATTCACTCCCTTCAATTGGGCAGGAGAGACCTTTCATTTGATGCACTGTGCCTCACAAAATGTAGCCCCTTTCCAAAGACTGCCTAATTCAATCTCATTTCCTTCAATTTTCCATCACTCTGGTCTTTAATGCTCCAGGAAGGTACTTTGACGCAGCCAGCTACCACTTTTTTTCAGTTCAGCAGTTGTAGCTGGGCTAGGGGACAAGTTTATTTGTCTGTCTGAAGTCCACAATGGCTAAATGAATGGTAAATCAATCCACTAGTCACTTTCAATACTTTCTGAGCCAGGATGGGTATTGGAAGGGGAAGGTAATCTCTAAACAAAATAAAAGAACTTTTAAATGGCCACAGCCAAATACATAATGGTATTTAGCTGCATGCTGGCTGTTGGGGGACTGACTGTTGGTCAGGTGATTGATGTGTCTCCAGTCTGTGTCTCGCCTCCCTGCTGGACATAGTGGACACCAGCTGTCACTGCTCAAATTCAAACTCTACCAGCCAATAGGAACTGCTGTTTCATCTTAAAGTGAATGTGATTGGGTGAACTCATATTCCTCCTCACTTACAGCAAAGTGAAAACAGTAGGGTGAAAAGTGGAGACTGCGACTAAAAAAAAATGAAAATAGCATTTTTTTCTTAATTGTGGCTCATGAGTAATCACTAGAGCAATACTTCCTTTGATTACAGCTGATTGTTTTGTTTTGCTGTTGTTCTTTTGTAGCATGTTGTAGCTCCAAAAAGTTCCATTCAAAAGGTTATTTTTTATTATCACTTAGATTAAAATAATTTATGCTAATTTGATTAAGTTTTGAAACTGAAATGGAAACAAGGACAAACAGGATATCTCACGGTAGAGTGGTCACTGAATAGAAATAAATATTCATTGAACAATTAAAACTGAGTAACTTTTCCAAATTGTGATCTTGCCTCACAGAGCATTTCCTGTTTGTTCCAGTGCTGTATATGAGCTGAAGGGTTGTATAGAGAGATTACGCTACATCTCTGGCTACTCTGTAGTGAGTTTAATTATGATTCAACTGGACACAGGTTATTCTACTCTAAATATCAGTGTAGCCCATCTAAAATTATGAAAAAAGTGCTCTACTATCCAACCATATATAGCCTTTATTATCTGGGTTCATAGCCTTGACTCTGGGTGGAGAGATGC
The DNA here is from genome assembly GCF_910596095.1 of Thunnus maccoyii. NCBI lineage: Eukaryota > Metazoa > Chordata > Actinopteri > Scombriformes > Scombridae > Thunnus > Thunnus maccoyii. The sequence continues at coordinate 21,054,616 of NC_056539.1, read as the reverse complement.
TCCATATTTTACATCATTTTTATACAATGAACTCAATGCAATTGCATGGGAAGATGCTGTTTAATGTAACCTGTAACATATCAGAGGACATGGCCTGAGAAGCTGAAGCTACTCAGACAATAAATGCAAAAATAATATCATTACTTTATCAAAAGTGCATATTTTCCCATGAAGTAGTCCTTTTTTACATTTCTAATACAAGTGCTTGGTATTAACAGTGGAAAGTTGTCACACTTTAATCCTTTGTATGGAATCCCACGTTCACATAACATCAGAAAATAGTAGTATAATAGTAGTATAATAGTATAATTTTTAAACATTTTTTTTAGTTGCAAGTCACATTTTGCAGTGTATACGTTTAGCCTAGTGGCCTAGTTAAAAAAAATCTTAGATCCATTTACATGTGATTTTGTAGAGTATAAAAGTTATAAAATATCCTCACAAATATTCACAACTTCGTGGTTCATTCTCACACCGCTCTCACGCTTCATGTCACTGCACCGTTGCTCTGTATATTTGTCTCTTCATTCTGCCGCTGCAGCACAGACTTATAAAATAACAGATCAGCCACAGTAAGTCCTGTCGCTACAAGCCCCATTGTGCTATGATTTCCGACTAAACGTGCATGAACGCACCAACCGGTAGGATTTACGACTGACTAGAAGTCGAGAGACGCAGTTTATGAGGCGGCATTGAACGCAGCACAGGGCTCCGTATTTTTCCCTGCTATAGAGGGGAGGGATAAGGGGGGTATTTGACTCCTGTCTCCCCACCCCCAGTCCGTGCGAGGTGGATTTAGGAAGAAAGGACTCCAAACCTGGGACGTGGAGATAACGAGAGACACCAATAAAGAGACATAGCCTACATTTGGAGATCCGCGCGCGGCGGTGTCGCGCACGGATTATTGTAGGGTGTTTTATATTTCTCTTTCACTGAGGAGATTCTGGCTTGGAGCGTCTGCTCTGAGGGGAAAAGGAATACAACACACGGGGAATAATATGAGTGTTTTATACTCGCTCCTTCTGTTAACAAGTGACTGCTCTGCCGATCAAGAAAGTGGAATATAACGGTTTTTTTTCTACCATCGGGGATGCAAAGTAGCAGGAACTGTTTTCTTGAGGGAATACGACCGCTCACCCACAAAGAATACGGATTTTTAAAAGCTCTCCCCCGTAAACCAACCAGGGGGTAGTCTCAGAAATACTTTTCTCACGCCGATGAAGTAAGTACATGGAAGTTTTCTTGTTCTTTACTCTCGAAATGCTTGATTTCAGTTTAGAGGGCAAACTGTAAGAAGAGTCCTAGTAGGTGCTTATTTTTTTGCCATAATGCTGGACCGTTGTATTCACCGGGTTTGTTGAGACCTCAGTTTGTTAAGGAAAAAAAGGTATTGCTGTTCTCTTTTGGGCTGAATGTGTTTTAAAGGAAAGTTGTTTGCTCTCATTTTATTCGGTGTTTGCCAACTTTCTTTGCACAGTGCGAAATAGATAGCAGGTACTGATGTCGTCTAGTGTCTCTACCACTTTAATGCAAATGGTTCCCAAACTTTATTATAGGACCTCCTCAGACAGACAGAGACTGCTTTTCTATATAGATTTTGCCCCAAATGCAAGCCCACATTATTTTGCATTTGAAAACATCGAGGGGAGCTTCAGTCACACGGCATTTTCTGCTGAAATGATGCGTAAATCAGTCATTTTAAACCGCAGCCTAAAAATACCGATTAAACAGTTACTGCCACTAATAAACAAGGGGAAATAAACTGTATCAAGAAATCACTCTAATATCCCAGTAAATTAGGTCTTTCTATCCTGTGTTACTCCGTTAGTAGCACTGCTGTAGAAGTTTTGTACTCCCTTTATGTTGAGTTTATTGGAATTGATAGGAATTCTTTTGTTATCTGTGTATAACAAAGAGCTTATTTAAGTTATTTTTCTTATGTGTTTAGAGAATATCCTTTTTAATTTTTTAGTATTATCACTTAAGGGTAATCTTCTGCCTTGTGAAGAAACTTTGTCTTATTGTGTTAGGAAGTTTGGATACAGCTTCAGGCTGTGGCCCTCTTTTTTTTTTGTTAAGGCTTGCTACAGTAAGTCAAGTGAGTCCAATTTGAATTTCAATGGATCTTAATTTTATCAGAACATTTGAGGCTAAACCTTCCCTGAGCAACATCTACACCCTCCACCCCAAAAGCAACTGTGAGCCAAAAAAAGATTAGTAATGCATTTCATTTACTGGGGGTTGTGAACAGATTAGTTCAAACACTTTTGTTTTTGTCCCTGACTTTAACAAAAATAACAGAGAAATGTTTTGGAATTTAGGGAGTTCAGAGGTCAGGTCAGACACAGCACAGCACCAGGGAATCAAGCTGGAAGATGCTTATTGCCTTGGGATTTAGTGGTGGAAGGATGAGGAATGTTGTATTTTTGTATATGTCTTGTTGAGCTAAAGGCAATTTTCTTACATGGTGAATAATTAAGATGTCTTCTATTTCAGTATTCTTCTAAAACCACTGCAAATTCTACCAAATGCAGAACATTTCCATTTGTAATGGAAATTCGAGTTTTACATTTTTTTGTAACTCCAGCTCATCAGTCTTGCATGCCGGTATTCAATCAGCCTGCTAGCTTGTATAAATAAACCAATTTGTCTTATGATGAGAGTCACATGTTGATTGTCAGTAGCAAGAAGGAGTCTTGTCCTTCAGAGTAATTGGACAACACGTATACCAAGAGGCTGTGCATCAAGTGTTTTCTGGATTCTTAATGTGGCTTTAATTGAACAATTTATCACCCCTGATCACTGTCAAATAACTGGGCAAGAAAGACAAAAGGTAATGAAAATGCGAAGGATAAGCTGCCAGGCACAGCCGGCTAAGCGTGACCGGTGTGTCTGTCACAGCAGCATCAGCAAGGTGCTGTTTTATTTAATTTTACTTATTTATTTCTTTTCTTTTCTTTTTTTTTTTTTTGGGTCTGTAGAAATCACAGATCGATGCATTTGTGAGTGGCAAGCTTGTAAGCAGTGGTAATGAATAGTGAAGGAGGAGGGGGCAGTGAGAACATTACATCCTTGAAAACTTCTTTTATTGGACAAAACTTTTGATTTCTCCCCGGAGCTCCTTTCCCTACAGTTGGAAGAAAAGCTAATTGAATTGTGCCCCGGATATGATGCTTTTTTCCACGCAAGTAGGGAGGTCTTGGAGAAGTGTCCTCCTCAGGGTTTTGAAATTCATTTCCTTTGCAATTATTACTTTCTGAGCTGTTTTCTTTTATTTCCCCTACCTCAAGAGTAGGGTGGTTTCTCTCTATTTTTGACGGGATCAAAGGGGAGAAGAGAGGGAGATTCTAGATAGCTACAGGCCTCGCAGACTGACTGTAAGATATTCAAAGTCATGTGTTTTACTTCGGATATGTGAAACACAGTTTAGAAGTTGTCATCTTTGTGACTGTTTTATGTAGTTTTTGTGCTTTGGGTCCTTAACATCCATATACAATCAACTTAGGTGATTGAGTAATAATAGATTTTTTTATAGAGGCAAAGCAAGCATGGCTGTTGATACTGTTTTTTTTTTTTTTTAATTATCAGAGACTTTCCAGATGCTGCACTAAAATTGAAACTAAAAAATCTGATCTAAGAAAAAAAGTCAAACACACACACACTAATACAATTAAGACAAAAAAATATAACAGATGATGTAAATTGAAGATTACGATGGGCTCTCCCAAAATGGATAAATAACATTCTGGTTGTATATTTCTTCATTTGCTGTGCATTTATTGTTTTACTCTCATTCATGCTTTCACCTAACCAATGCTTATTAAATTTTTCTCTGTGATAATGAGACCAAAATACAATATCAGCGAACAGTATACATTTACTGTTGCGGGCTTTTAAGGCCTACAATTTCACAGTTACCCAATTTTTACCACCCAGTGCCCCGTTCAATTCATTCAAATCTAAATTAGAAGCGTTTTGGTGGCATCAAGTGCTTTGCAATTAGTCACATCGCACTTGACACAACAACACAGTTAATAACAGCTGCTCTGAAGTGACTGTCGTTGCAGAGAGAAAAAGAGAAATATGCGCTGTGCAGAGGCGCTGTTGCACTCACAGCTAATTGTGTTTATTCATTTTAATTTGCTCCGAGTGCTAAATCAGTGCTCTTCCAGCGACATGAGGTGCAATTAGTCTGGTTGTGAAAACAGGAGGCAGTGTGTCTTGTGAAGTGTCCCCTCCTCTCCTCTTTGATTTGTGGATTAGCCGTCCCTTGTCATTCACATTTATTTTATTGTCACATAATCAGGCTGCAGAAACACTCAATAAAAGTAGTATGTAACATTCTCATAACGTTAAATGTGCGCACAATGGAAAGATGCGTGCAAATGACAACATTGTAACTCATGTATAAAAACATGTCAACAAAAATGAAACTATACTACTAGTTCATACTTTTTAGGCACATGAGAGCTTGGCCTGGTGTCAACTGAAGACTGTAGCTCATTTGTTTATAATCATTTTTTAATCCTTGTTGACTTTATTTGCATTGATGTCGTAAATTAGGCAGCTGATGTGCACCAGTCTTATACTGTTATAATATTAATGATATTCCACGCATGAGATCAGTTGTTGAACCGGGTTCCCACAATTCCAAGAATAACTTTTGGCAACAATAAGAAGAGGAATGATCTTTTGGCGTTGTAGATTTTCTCCAATCATGAAAAGTTATCACTGCAGCTCACAAGCCTGAAACACCTTCTCTGTGTGTTTCTGTGCACTAACAAGCAGTGTTGTTTTTCCAAACTAGAATGTAGAACAACGAAAGAAGAACTTTCGAAATGGAAGTTTTCGACTGCCTAAGGGTGACACAATATAATGCTTCAACCCAGAAAGTAATGTAATCATCCTTGTGCTTTTGTAATTTGGTTTGTTGTTTTGCTCCATTATGAATATTAGCCCAACATCACAGAATATTTTTCCCTGTTCCACATTATCATCCATCATTTTTTTTGGCGCAGGGGATTGCAGATACAGTACACTCTGTGTTTTTTTGAGTCTGGAAACAGGTCAGTTTTAGATGTTTGCCTGTGCAAGAAAAAGTTATCCAGAAACACCTTCTCTGCCGTCCTTTCGTTTACCTTCACAGTCTGTCACATATTGTGCTGCAACTGATTACTGTATATTAAACTAAGAGAGTAAATAATAGAGGTGACAAAGTAGAGTGTGCTTTTGATTCTTGTTCAATGGGAAATACATGTTGCCCAGTCACTGGGGCCTCCCCTTTTGAATATGCACTATCAATACTGTAAGGCACTTTGGATAAATATGTGAGAACTTTTACACCCAGGGTTGCGCTATTTGTCAAGACATAAATAGCCTGCAGTCAAAGAGGAAAAAAAGAACATTGCAGTCACAACAATTTAAAAGATCATCAAGGTTAAACTTCCAGAGGCTGGTGTGTCATTTTCACTCCGTAGACCTACATTTTCACCCCGGCCATAGGGGGAGAAACATGAGATGGGTGGCTGGCAGAGGAATTATTGACCACTCACTCAGATTCCTGCTGGTTGCCTTGGGTCTAAAATTGGTAGCTCTGCCCTCAGCAGACCTCTTTGGGGGTGAGAAATGGCCATGACCGGAAAGTCATATTTACTCATCAACTCTCCTGAACTCAAAAGGTCAGCGCTCCAAAACAAGTCTGCAATGGTTTTGGGCACAGATGACGCAGGTTGAGAGGCAGGGGCCAAGGCTGTGATAAGGTGTGTAAACTCAGCAGGATTAATCTGTAGTTGGCTGAGTTTAAGTCCACCTTGCGTCTTGGCTGACAGTCAGGCTCCTCCAGTGTTTGCTCACTCTTGGTTTCCTCTTCATCTTTCTGTGTCTCTCACTCAGTTTGTCTTTCTCCTACACCACCCTTCTTTCTGCTTGTCTTTTCTCTTTCTATTTCTCCATTCTTGTGTTTCTCTGTCCAATTATAAACTCTGCAGATGTTGAATGCTGGGGATAGACAGAAAAATCCATCGCTTTTCTGTCTCGCACCTCTTCCTATCCCTCGTCCTCTCTCTCCCGTCTCATGTTGTCTCTTTAGAAACAACCTAGAAGAAGTAATATGCCAGTTTCTCTCATGTGCATCAGATCGATGCTTTTTTTTTTCTATTGCTGTGTATTACTTTTATCTTTTTTGTTAAAGAGTGGTAAATGTGTCTCATTGTGGATGGATCTCAAATGTGTCTTTTGTGTATTAACACCTGAAATGTATACAATTCATGTAGCTTGTGCCCTTGTATCACCCCAGATGTTCTAGGTGGAAAAGGAGGATTAATAATCAGAGATTTTTTGGTCAAGTTATTGTGTGCAGAAGTGAAGGTAGCCCATCATACACACAAATACACTAATTCCTGCCAGACTATGTGGTAAAGCCTTGGGGAATACATCGACACACTGTCACCTCCCCAGCCTCCTGACTGTTCTCTTGGTACCTCCAGGTTTTACAAAAATGATTCGCTCCAGCTCCCTCTGATGAAGTGACAGTAATCCAGTTTTGACAACAAACAGGAGCAGACCTTCTCTAGATGCCTCATTCATTCTAGTCTCCCTCAAGATACAACACACTTGAACAAACATTGTGCATAGTTTGTTAAATCCAGAGAGGAAACTATACCAAACATGGAGTATTCACACAAACATCCATCCACTCTTTTCCCTCTGGCCCTAATCCCATCCTCTTTATGGTTATGGAGTTAATTTGAACTGGTGTTTCATGGTGAGAAGTAATTAACATCCAGTCTGGGACAGGCATCAAATGGGCGTGTCTGGTTCTGTCTATCTGCATGCGTCTCCTCTGACTGTCTCCTGATTCTGTCTGTCGGGGCTGTTTCTATGTTAAGTGTGATTACCAGCTGGCCTCCCCCAGATTGATGCACAGAGGTTCCCCTTGGGGCGTCTGCCTCCTCCTCTTTGCAAACTAGGTCTGGCAGGAAGGACTGCCCTGCGCCCTGGCAGTTTGTACCCTGTGAGGTTTTAGACACGTGGTAGTAGGGGGGCTAAGGACCCCCATTCTTACGCCTGAAGGGTTCGAACAGGTTGCAGTTAGCTCATTTAAACGCTGCTCATGCAGGCCGTTAGCGCGCACCAGCCTGTTGAGCCATCTGTATGAAGTGTGTATTTGTGAAGCAAATGTCCAAAAACATTTCTGTTTGTGCATACACTATAATTTGAGCCTGTTAGAGCCTTGTGAGACAAAAAACTTTTAAATTTGCCAAGTGTATGACAGCCCACTGGTAAGAAAGGTCACTTGTCTTAGTCACTGCAACAGCCAATCTGTCCATCAGCAGGAGTGTGTACTGTTTATGTTTCCCTGAGCAAAGTACTGAACCCTTTCATGCTCACTCATTGTACTTACCGTCAGTTCAATATTCATAAAAGCATCTATAGTTAGCAATGTGACTGGCTATTAGTTCAGTCTGATTTAAATATTGATGTCCAAGATTGATTTATTACAGAATTGTTTGGTAGCAGTTCTGCATTTCAGAGCAGATAAATGCCTAATAAATTTACAGTATTTACTTATTCAGTTACTATATGAAAAGTTAATACAACTTTAGCTCCAGAATCCTGTTTCAGCATCTGTACAATGAAGAAAAGCCGAATTTAAGGTTGAGAAGGCTGCATGTGCCTACCGGTATATACAAGTATTGTAAGTAGCACATGGGGATATTTTCATATATTGGCAGAGCACTGTGTGTCTGACCTTCACAAAATCCTGGTTATGAGAAGGGTCATAGACATGGGTCCAATTATCAGCTTTGACTTCATCAAACCAAAAAAACGTGCCTCTCCCATGTTGTTGCTTCAGTGTGAAATGGTTATGGGAGAGATTCGTTTTGTGTGTGTATGTGTGTGCTAAAAGCTGTTAATCCAATGGTGCTCATTGTGTGCACACAGAAAGCCTAGGGCAAGATGGCTAGGCCCATTCAGATGATCCCCCACACCCACCCATCCGCTTCACCCCCACCCGCTACCATGTCCTTTTGTTCCTGCCCTCTCCACACATGCACACCCTCACCCAAACTTTAGAGACATCTGGTATAAGGGGGGGAGAAACAGGAGGGGTAAGCTTTGGGGGAAGAGAAAGGAGGAGAAGGGGAAGGAGGACATGAGTGTGGGGAGGTATACTCAGCTGCCTCGAGGGGTGGGAGTTGAGAGATGGGGGTCGCAAAGAAACGTGTACGGAGGATAGTGGGGGGTTGTTGTCATAGTGTAGAGAAAGGGAAGTGGGGTAGCTAAAGAGGAGTAGGCACATAATTGATGGTTGGAAGTAATTGTGTGTAATGCAAGCAAGTAAACATGGGCCTCTGGGAAGGAGAGAGATAGACAGGGAGAAAGAGAGGAAGCCTGCGTATAGGAGAAAAGAAAGGAGGGGGATAAAGAGAGGAAAGAGAATAATGAAAAGAGTATTAGGGAATAGAGAGCTGAGGAGAGAGCGAAGAAAGGGTACAGAGAGGAGATGAGACTGGGAGAGAGTGAGAGGAGAGGGAGCGGGGTAGGAGGAGGAAAGGGAGGGGGCCTGCTGTTCTGTTGCATCACTCAGTGCTAGCCAGGGTTAAGAAGGAGTAACTACCTGCCTGTCAGGCTGATTGTTCATCCTTATGCATCAGGGGATACGCGTCCCGGTTCATGAGCGATGGCGCGGATTCACTATGTGGGCCACTTAACCACAGAAAATGGCTGCCTGTGCATCTCTGGGAATATAAGCAGCACTGCCAGGTTGGGCTTTCTGAGCCAGTGATGGGTGCTTTGTATGCAGATGACGCCACCATCTCCCTGATGCTCGTTGACACAATGTTTTTAGGTGCAATTTTTACCCTACATGCTTTCAACAGCAGCGCAGTGCCACTGCTAAATGATGAACATTGCTTAAATTTCCCTTTGTACATAATAACAACGATGAACACAAACCACGTCCACTTTCTCCGCCACGATCAGCTGACTGGGGCTAGTGGAGAGAGAGTGAGAACCCGTATCATGTATGGTCGCAGATGATACCATGATAGCAGCCTCTCCTCTCTTGTCCCCTCCTCTGCTCTCTGTGTCGGTGTTTGACCGAGGGTGGGGCTCCGCTCCTCCACCACACACACACAGAGCAGACATCAGAGCAGAGAGGCCGTGGTGGAGACAGTGAACCAGGTGAAGTGAAAGAACCAACGACAACTACGCTCGTTACTGTAAGTGCAGTAAAACCTTTGAGTAAGAAGCCAATAAGAGTAATTTATCAAACCACCTGTTCAGCAAGCATAAACATGTACAAAAGCGATATTTTCATCTGCTTTGTCCACAGTCTCCCGTCCACAGGACATATCGCTCACTTCGTCAGTGTTGTTTCATTTGTCTTTTTGCTAATGTCTGAGCTTACTAGGGTTGGGCGATTGGACAAATTCACTGGTAATCTGCGATTGGTTGAATCCATTGGCTTTTTTTTTTTTTTCTGGGCAATTTTTTATTTTTTTGTGCAATTTTAACTAACTTATTATAGTCTTATACAAGTAGCGCAGCTGCTGTAAGGGATAGCTCAGTGTGTAGGTTGTGTGTGTAGCCAGTGTGTGGTCGAGAGAGAGAGAAAGAGCGTGTGTGAGTGACGGTGAGGCTGTCATCCGGAGCAGAGAGTATGAAGTAATATAGCTGCGAACACAGCAGTCCAATGTGTGTACAGTTTAGGCTATTTGTCAGTGAATAAATGCTACAAATTCCTCGAGACCCAAGCCATTTTTTGACATTTATTACAATAACACTTATCTTGACCTCCAGAGCCCTTTTGGTGTCAAAAGCTCCGGTAACTTATCACACACATGACTCTGTGGACACCTATCTGGAACAAATCTAAGCTTGTTATAAGTTATTCCACCACCAGTGTGTGCAAATAAATACGGGTCTCTGTGCCTGCAACAACACTGCTGCTGAAAAAAAAATCCTAAGGGAAACAATGAGGTGTAATTCACATTTTACCCTCTCTGTATGCAGTCTGGCTCACAGAAACCATTTATTTTGTATTAATAATTCCCCCACCACAACAAAGCTCCTCTATCGAAAAGCCCAATCATAAGGCCTCCACAGTAATTACAACTTCGGCAGCCTGAGCGCCTTTTCAAACAGTACGCTGCCTCATCTTTCAGTGAAATGGAAACAAAGCCTATGCACTCCAGTCTGGATACACAAATTACAGCGTACCAGTGGCGCGTAAAAGAGAAAGAAGACAGAGAGAAGGCACCAGGGGCAAAATGCATTGAGTTTCCTCTCACTTTCTCATTGTGCATCACAAGCTTGTCTCCCGGACAGGGAAGAAGGGTTTGTCAAGCGCATCACGATGGAGAGAGTAAAACCTTCCCCAGCCCCTGGGAAGATAGAAGGTGACATTTGTATGTAAATGGAGACAGGCTCTCTCTACTATATTCTAGCTGACAGGAAACAGAGTGGGCAACCTGGTGTTATCTTTTCTTTTTTGAGAAGTTGAAGATTTAGTTGTTTCTCTGACATTTGTTTTTTGGGAGTAAGAGGACTGTAAAAGGTTGCTTTACAGTGTGTGGTAGTGTTTGTGTGTGTATGAGAAAAAGTCTTGTGCATTTGTCACGCACATGCGTGCATGCACACCTGAAACAACACCAGCAGGTGGCCTACACACAAAAAAAAATGCATGTTGACTGAAATAATCAATTTTTTATCTACAGCATATGGCTCTGGAGTACTGACTGAACATCAAACTTGTAGTTAGAATGCTACCATGAGATTAGTCAAAATGTTTTTTTGTCTTTTTGGTTGTTTATTTTGCCCAAGTAGTGTGTGAAATTTATCTGTGTGTGAATTCATATTTACAGTTTGGCTGCTTTAAGGTTTTGCAGATTCTGAGATCCAAATAATTTACGACAGAAGAACAATAAAAATAATTCAAACAATTCCAATAGAGCCTCAGCACCTGCAGTGGCTGGACTCATAATTAACTCTTGTGTCTCAGTGTCAGAGAAGATAATCCTGATTAAAAAGCGATGGAGGTTGGGGGAAGAATGACAACATAGCAATCAGAGATACCAGTCACGGTTGGGGAGATTAGCACTACTAGAGGGTGGGGGGCTACTCCTTTGCTGCTTTCACCCTTTTGTTTATGGATCAAATCCATGGTAGAATAATGGTTTTGGAGATTTTATTTTTTTCCATCTGTTTTTTTGTATGAGGGAAAGATTGTCTTGGACACTAAACCGCTTTATATTTTTTGTGTTTTTGTTAAAGGTTTGTAGTAGTTTGTGACAGCAGAGAGCAGAGTACCTGATAATGAACTATAACTATATCACTATAAAATCACTGACTGCTTTCATGTGTTGTATTTGCTTGACTTATTCCAACACTGTCATTTGATTTGGCTGTAGAAATGTTTGACCACTCCTCAAAACTTCAGTTGCATGTCAACAAGGTCGTTATGGAGACTCCTCAACCCCCTGCTGTGAGAGAGTAACTGCTACCCTGCTACTGTCATTCTGGCCATTATTAAGAAAGAAAGTCAACTAAACAACAACTGGTGGGCGCCTCTCACCTTTTGAGAGACTATCTTGTAAACGTACAGTCTCAGTCATACCTTCAACTGCAAGTTTTGTCCATCAGCAGCCACAGATCTTATGAGAATGTCCTGGATGCTGAACCCCTTTCTTCACATTCATTCTAAGTGTTGTTTAAATCCCTTCAGTATGAAATGTGAAATGTAAGCAGTCACCTGTTAGTTTATCTAGTGAAAGAGGGAATTGGGCAAGCACAGTAGAACTAAAGTAGATGGATTTTTTAAAGGGACATAAACAAGGCTGTTATCAGAGTTTGTCTATTTGCCGTTGATATGGGGAGATAGTGTTGACACAGAGGGAAATAGGGAGCCAGTGCTGCTTTGATTATACTTGCAGCCTGATGCCACCAAGCGGGAAGTAGAAGAGAAATGCACTTCAGAGATAGGGAGGCATCATATATGCTTACGTAAAGACAGCACGAATAGAGTCAGGAAGCAGAAAGAGAATCTCGACAAAATCACAGTTGTAAAATGCACTAGATAATTTATTCTGAACTCATCATTCTCATCATTCATGGTTTCTCAGAAAAACAGGGATGCCTGATAGTAAGAGTTATAAGAACATATTCTGATGTGTTAGCCCATTGACGCCCAGTTGAGTGTCCTTGAGTAAAAAGCACCATCTGCAGTAAATTTTGCATGCTCATTATAAGTTATTCTAAATAAAAATGTCAGCTGCAAAGATAAACTTTGAGCACAAGCTAAAGACTGGAAGCTAGGAAAGGATGCTCCATGTCCTCTGGTGTGATTCAGTCTTGTAGCCAAAGGGATGCCCTCTCCCCCCCCACAAGGCAGCTCCTTTGACATCTTAAGACCAATTCATACGTTTCGCATCATCAACATACAGGAACTCCTCAGCTGCATTCAGATTGAAAACAGCCCTGTGTAAAACAACACAAGGGGCTGTGTTGGTGTGGTCGTGTTGTTTAAAGTGCCGGTGAGACAATGAGACTCGATCCAGTCTGGTTGGAGTAACGGATGATTGCGTTTATAGGCTGATCAGCAAAACACAGCACAGCGGTTTGTAATACTCACAGACTGGATTTTACAACTCTGGAAAGTTATCACTGCAGCCCTGTTTACTAGCGGGCACATGTGGAATGTGTCTGAGTCCGCGGACCTCCGAAAAAAGTATGAATGGAACCACGTGCGCGTCCGCAGTCTGCATGCAAGTCCGCAGCTGTCCGTGGACGCGGAACGGGAAAGCATAAATTGGCCTTTACAGCCCCCAATCTGTAGTCTCAACAGGGTGGAGGTAGGGCTAAAAACACAGGGACAGAAGGGAAGACAAAAGCAGGTCTGGCATGGAAATGGGGATTGCCATTCACAGCCCCGCCATACTTGCCCTTGGGTTAGTGGAAAACAAGAGAGAGAGAGAGACACAACGAAACCAGAAAGCAGAGTTGGAAGTAGTGAGAGAGAGAGTGAGAGCAGGCAGGAGGGAAATGGAAACTGCAGCTTAGAAACAGGAGGTAGATGGTGAGCAGAGGGTCTCCCATTTTCATGGAGATAAAGGAGCACTAATGAATTTGAACTAGTGCCCTCCAGGGATATACCATAAGGGCAAAAATAGGAAGGAGCAGATTGGGGTTTCGTGGCTTTTTAAACTACAGCCAAACTGTCTTTTAGATGCACAGGGGTGCTCCCAATTCTGCAATCACTAAGATGGCCGTGGCCCCGCTTGCCAACTGCTGCGGGTGAGGCCTGTGCCAGGACTTGGAGAGGATTTGATGCCAGAGGAGATGGGCCTAACTGGCCAGGGTAAAAGCACTCTTCCATCCAACAAGATCATTTATCTGCCCATCTAACTCAGTTGTAGTTACCTCATTAGTACAGCACTGGGTGTGCTGATGTGTTGATTACACTGTAACAGTAGTTATTAGTACATAATTAGTGTATATATTATAATGTAATATTCTATTATAATAATATTATGTAATATAATTAGTATATATTGAATTAAAGGATAGTGTGGACCTGTGTGACTCAGTGGTGAAAAATGGCACAAGCATTGTAGGGTTAAGAATTTGTTTCCTTCTGTAGTACTGAGTAGACTGTGGCACAAAGGGTCACATTCTAAAACTTGATGCATTTGTGGTAGAATAAAATGCTTTGAATAAGTGTCCACAAAATTACAGACTTAATATTGCATGTGTGCAGTTCTCTTGAATAACCACACTAAATGATCAGTTTGGCTTTATACAATGATTGAGGTCTTGGTCAACCACAAAGCTAATGTTAAGCATTGTTTTTGAAATACCAAGGACTCTGAGCTTGCCTGGAGCCTGCACCTACATACCTTATCTATCATTTTTACAACGTGTTGTTTTACCACACGGAGAGACCAACCGCTGCCTGTGGCATCCACCCCCATGTGGAGGTAATGGTCTGGCCCCCAGGCTGTGAGCCTAGCCAGTTAATAATGAAGTGGGCCCCTCTATTGTAAATCACAGAGGGGTCTTGTTTGGCTGACGCCTTTGGGAGAATTGCATGGGAATAGCATGTGTTACATAGGGCAGCCTGCCTTTAGTGCAGGCAGACACTTAGGCTGCATTCACACCAAATCCAGTAATGTGGGAAAAACGCCAGTCCTTGAATGGGGTTAGTGTGTTTAGGCTGCAGGAGTAGGGACTACATGGGGTGTAGCAAAAAACCGTAGCGGCTGTGTGGGAAGAAGTTGAACCAGAATCAACTTTTGCCGAAACGCAACCCAACGTCAAGCTGCGGTTGCCAGTCATGTTAGCTGGCGATCAAAGACTCCCACGGGAAGGAGAACCTTGTTTACCATGTAGCAGAGCTGTACAACCCTGCCATGAGGGAGTACAAAGATGTTACTAGGGCAAGGGGAAGGATATTTCTCTTCGTTTGATAATGTTAAAGGTAAAGTTAGGCTTTGCTGTCTGCTTCCAAAAGGGAGAGAGAGAGAGCACGAGCATGCTGAGAGCAAGAGGGAGCAAGAGGGGAAGCAAACTATAGAGTGAATGAAGAGAGGGAGCGGCGGTAGCGAGAACAAAGTAGTGACTCCGAGAAATAAAACATTATTATGTTATATGTTAGATCACTAATATAAGCAAACAAGTAAGAGGTGCAAGAATTAGAACTATAAGTGCTTACCAATGCTTCATATATTTGCTTGGTCCAAGAGTTATTATGTATCAATGTAACAATTTTGCTAAATTGCCTCTTGCGCACTGACAGCCAACCTTCAGCCTCTCAGGTAGACTAGACCTCAACATAGTATGTTTGAAAAAAGAAGCCAGGAGGAACCTTGAGGAACCTGGGCCATTCTTTGAAGTCAGCTATTTTCCTTCACTTCAAGTGCGTCACTCACTTCAAAGCAGGAATTTCACACAAAATGTACTGATTTTTCCCCCCTCCTCTCCTTTGTGTAGAATTTACAGCACATAAAACGGGTCTGGGGAGACTTTGTCAGAAGGTATCTGTAACCTAAGATAACTCTGTCTGAGTGTATGTGTGAGTGTGTTTTTGTGCCTCTGACAGCTTGTGGGGCCTACATGGCTGTGAGTGTGATCTTGTGCATATCCACTTAAAGAGGCCTGCAGATTATGCTCGCTGGTGGTCCAAGGCTTTGCTTTTATTAACGAGATGGAGTCCAGAGAGCGTCAGCAGTGTGTGGAGTCATGGTTAGATAAGTTTAACCCTTGTGGTTTATGGTTGGAGCTTGGTTGGTGAGAGACTCTTCACATGTGGAAGTTGGCAGCCTTGCCGAAAAAGTTACCAAGGTTACCAAATCTGCTTTAAATTCACATTCCAAGTTTGTGAAAACCAAATATATAGCAATTACAACACAACTTCCCATGCGCTAATGACTTTGATGTGAATGAGATTAAAGGCACGCACAGAGTAAAAATGGCTGGCATATCATGGGAAATGAGCTTTTGCTTGTGTGCACTGAGTTCAGTCGTGTTTGTACAGAGGGGTTTTAGTGGTTATTAGCCTGTTCAAGCACCTTTATTTTTTTCTGCCATGATTGTAATTGGAACCTCCACTTGATGCTTTCCACTTTAATAGCTGAAGCCAGCACTGGCACACAAGCTTGTAAACAGATGAGGGTGTCCTCTCCACTAACCATAGCAATGCTGCATATATATATGTGTGTGTGTGTGTGTGTGTGTGTGTGTGTGTGTGTGTGTGTATGTGCATGCTCACACATATTACGCATACTCGACTGTCTCCTTGTGTCTGTATTGGTTTCTAATCGTCACATAATTTGTAACAGCAACCGTCTGTGCATGTGAAATTGTGTGTACAATGCACAGCTGCAAACGTGTGTGAGTGTGTTTGGCTGGGCAGCGAGGTGCCTTCCCTTGCCAAACATGAGTGGTGAACAATGGAGAATTGTGTCCCATTCATCTGTATGGGTCAGAGAGTGGAGGACCCATTTGGGCCAAGCTATCCATCAGTTTCCTGCACAGTCTTGCATGTGATTCCCCCACAGCCCATCACCTTCTCCCATTTTCACCTACTACTACCAGGCACACCAGGCTGCACACCCCCACCTTTTCCGAAGGTGACTTTGGCCCGTAGTTCTCTTGGCTTCAATTTATCTGCTGGCCAAACAATACTGTAATTGACTCTCGAATAACAAACAGGAGGACACTTTGCCCTTCAACAACCACGCAAGACACAACACAATTTAAAATCTTCCTTTGTTCATTTTTGATGCTACAGATTGGATCTGATGCTCTTAAGATGTTTTCAAGAGTTCAAATCATTGCCCACCAGCATCCAATGTGCTACAAAGTAACCCCCCCTCACGAAGCCAATTTGCACTTTGGCTTTGAACAGTGGCCAAATGCGTGAGATATTTTTACCCAGAGTCCATGATCTTGCTTGATCTGAGTCGGTGCAGGTCATTAGCTGAGGCGATTGCATGCACTTGACCTGTTGGCGTAGGTGGTGTGGGCACACAACACTGGGCGCCTCTCTCCCTTCATCCCGCCGAGAGAGGGAAGGATGAAGGGAGAGAGGGAGAGGAATGCAGAGATATGTGTGTGTATATATGTGTGTGCTGTACAGGAGGGCTCTTTTTCTACTAGGAATGAAGGAGAGAGAGAGATGAAGGCAGGGAGTAGGAGTAGGAGGAGGGAGAGGAGGAGGAGGCAGAGGAGGAGGAGGAGGAGGAGGAGGAGGGAGGGTAGATGCAAGGATTCCTCTGAGACCGAGGCTGCCAGCCCTGTCAAGGAGAAGACTGGAGAGAGAGAAAGAGAGTGCACGGAAACAAGAGGGGAGGAGGCATGTGAGTGAGAAGCGAGAAAGAAAGACAGTTGAGAAAGAAAAGGAGAAATTAACGAAGCAGCGTTATTTCAGTGATTGTGAGCAAAGAACTACCGCTAGTTTGAGGGGCCTAATATTTTGACCTCATCGTTTGATGTCGGCCTCATCAGATTTTAATGATGCTCCACTTTGCCGGTGGGCAATAGTGTAACACTCACAGATTAGCACATCAGCGTATTGTAGGGTAGGGGAGCGAAGGCATTGGAAGGACATGGCCGGATACCCCACAAGAGAAGCCATTCTCCCTCTCAACACTCCACTTTCCTTCACCTTGTTATGCTGTCCTATCCCCTCCCTCACCATTGAAGAAAAGCTCTACAGATGTAATCTTACCTTATAGCCTATTCAATGACAGAGTCTTTCCCCCTCATTTCAGGCCTAATGTATTACACCCCCCCCCCTCCCTCCCCCATCCTTACCTCTACATCCCTCTCAGTGCCTACTGTGCCTCGATTGCAGTTGCTGCCTTTGAGTGACCTCTGTTGTGGGTGGAAATGGGCTAAAGGCCACAGATGGAAATAGTATCAGCTGATAAAGGCGACAGGTGATCGGCAGTGCTATATGCAGTTGAGGCAAGAATTGATTTCTTCCTGCCTGCACCCGATTTAGAGGTTGCTTTGGACTATTACAGGCCTGTTTGATTTTGTTTGAATTCTTTTTTCAAGTAAACATGGCAACATGGTGCAGTATCATTTGCCTTGTCAAGAAATGTTTTCTTTATATAATTTTCTAGGGTGATGTCATGCCACGTCGTAGTGTTGTTGACACCTGGTGAATTATCTTCCTCTCCGCTTTCATCTTTTAGCAGCGCCCTACTCATCACCTGGCACTCCACAAGAAATCAGATGACACCTCTTGATGTTAACTTTGGTTTCTGCATTCCTGCCAGGAAATGTCAGCCCAGCTTTTATTCGACATGATGTGCCACCACAGAGCTCCTTCTCTCCCTCTTTTCTCTCTCTTCTTTCAAATTGGCCTGTGCTTGTTACCGGAAAGTTAAGCTATAAGGGGTAATGTGGTTTGCAGATCCTCGGTGCTTATATCACTCCCAGCATTGACGATCCATAACAGCACACTGGCAGTGACTGTCAACTGATGCTGTCATCTTGTCCTTCACGTCAGCTCAGATTTCATGGCAGGCCCCAGATTTGACAAATAGAGACTTTACACTGTTGAGCAAGTCAGTCCCTTGAAGAGGACCGTTGATTGGATTAGCATCGTGACATTGCTGTTGATGTCTTTGGGAAGAACATTAAACCCCTTTTGAAAACGCCCAGTGCAAACTGTTGACAATTTTGGGTTTTCTTGTGACAAGAATGTTGTTTTGCTGTAGTGTGGTGGTATTTTCTGAAGCTAACTTTGTTACATTCAACACCCTTGCCCCTTTCAACTTACCACATCTTAAAAGGCTTGCGGCGCTCCGTAGTATTGAAGCATGGCTTCTAAGAAGAATTATCCCCCATGCCACTACACTCTACCAACAGCCCTTCATGTGGCCATGTTTTTATTTGGTTTTGGTACCCCAGCTGTCGCATTGAGGCTCCAACCACTGTCACATGGTCTTCAGATGTAGGTCTTAAAGCACAGGGATAGGAGGAGTAAGCCCGTGTGATTCAGGACTGGATAGTGGCAGTGACCAGATTGAAGAGAGATGTAGGAAAGTTTTTTTTTGTTCTATTCAGAGCTATGGGTGTCTAAACTTGGGAACATTCATATCCCACACAATGTAAAGCACTTTGTATATATAGTTGCTTCACAGCTGCATGCAGTCTGACAGCTACTGTTATACCCAGCCCCCATGGGCTGTGTTATTATTCTGACATTGTGAAAGACTTCTGCCTCAATTTCTTTTATTTAGCTAGGAAGATTTGCAGTGGATATGGACTGTGTTTAAGCGCCATCTGACTTCACATTTATCCAGTTCCACACATTGCCTCCTGGGAGCAGCTTGTTAGATATATAGATACATTTTTTTCCTCCAAAAGAAATGTATTTACATGGCCCTCACATGGGACCACCATAGCGTAGCCACATCACAATGTTGTAAACAAAGAGAAAGAGTATCTCTGGACATTAACTGTTCACAACAGACCGACATGACGGAGGATTGAGCTCTCTACTGCAACAGTTTGGGGTTAGTTGTCTTGCTCAAAGGTATGCGGGCTGTAGTGGTGATAGGACAGTGTGTCATGTTTACTGGCTCCTTACCAGGAAATCAACTGAAAATTGCTCCCATCCTAGACTTGCTTCACCACATCTAAAACTAGAGCTGTCTATACAATTATACTTGCACATTAACAAATGAAAAAATAACACTCACGCATTTGTATGACAGTTTTATTGAAACTAATAAAATAAGATAAAGCTGTGCTACAACTTTGCACTGCATCAACACAATACTACCAAGTGCTTTGAGGTGAAAGAGTGGGCGAACAGCCATGTGAATCAAGAGAGGCACTGCCAAGGAGAAACAGAGTTATATTTTTGGTCCAATAACAGCTTAAAGGGTCAGAGAGAGAAAAACTGCTTTAATGTAGAGGCCTTTGTTGCCCTTAATGTCATTTTGTGTTCCTATAAAAATGCCAAAAAATGTGAGTCGGGATAGTGAATTCTGGATAAATTTGTTTGGAGTTTTTATACCCTGGAGTCATAATGTTTTAATTTGGCTCCGACCCCCCCAGTTGTGAAATTTCCGCGGCCTGCTACAGCGTAAACAAAACACATTTAGCATAATTGCACCTTTGGTGTAGGCCTCTCTTCAAGGCAAGGTATTGATTTTCCCTCTCCCTCTGTCTCTCTCCCGCTCTGCTCTTTGTTTTTCCTCTCCACGGCTTTATTTTTCCTTTTACATTCCTTAGCCTCACTTGCTCACTCTCTCTCCTCTCTTTCTCCATCTCCCCTGCCCTCCCCCATCACTCACTTTCTCTTTCATGGATGGCACTCAAGTGGAAAAATAGTAACAAGAATGCAATTCGATTACAGTAGCCAAAATAATGTTCACCTTAATGACACTGAAAGCCAGGCTGCCAACCAGCCGGTCTCTCAGTTCTGTGTTGAAGTTGCAGCTGCTGAATCCAGCAGTGTTCTCAGTTCAGGGTGCAAAAAGAAGATCATGCTAAAAAAAACAAAAGAAAACACTTGTAGATGTGATTTACCGTGTTAATTTGTGCAAGGGTGCAATAGCAGCTCTGCAGTATGTGGGAGGAATCCTGCAGATGGCTTCCTCTCTGAAATTGTAGATGAGTGCAGTGGAGCTGTTTGGAGTCCTACTGTGCATGGCAGTCACACAGATGCACATAGTTAATACACATACTTGTAAATGTACATACTCTGTACCTCATATAGATTTTATTTAGTATGTATATGAAGACATCCATGTTTTAATTTATCTGCTCAGTGGTATAAAAAAAAAATAATGAATGTAAAAACATATTATGATATTTCAAAAAAGATGCATCACCTAAAATTCTCATACATATCCTCTAATGCAAAATCACCCTACCTGCTGTGCTCCCTCTTCACCAGCGGGCCAAAGACTCACTTTTCCTCACCTCCCCTCCCCCTTATCTACACCCACCCCCACTCACCGGCTGCTATCTCAGGCCCCGTTTACACCTGGTATTAACATGCGTCTTGGGTGATCCGATCACAAGTGGACAGCTTTAAGTGCGTCTGTTTCCACCTGGCAATAACATGCGTCTCCACGTGCGTCCTGAGTGACCACATGTGATCGGATCTCACTTCCCCGCTCTATATGCAAATAAACACGGACATTATTTCTGTTTTCAAGACCAAATTCGTTCGTTATTCGTCCAAACCTGTGTTCAACTTCAACTGTTTGATAACAGGAGAGAGAGAGAGAGAGAGAGAGTTACACACACAGTCCATGTTCATACAGTGAAACTATTTGGAGTAAAGCAGTCGTCCTCCTGAGGAATCCTGAGCTCATTATGTTTAGCAGCGCAGCAAAACTAAAACTGTCGTTATCAATTTGACAGGACAGAGGAAACTATCCAGCAACGTTTAGCTTCTGAAATATTTTTGTAGACAGACAAGCGAAAAAATTAATGGTTTGATTTCTATTCTAACTGTCGAATTGAAGAGGGAAACCGGTTAAGGGAACGAGAAAAACAAGAAAAAAACGGGAGGTGGATAGAGGATGTCAGTTGAGTAGGCGGTTGTTCAATGCGGCCCAGGATGCATTAGCGTTTACACTACTAAAAGAATGTGGCCACATGCGGCCCAGACCACCTCCAAATGTGGTCTGAGTGATCGGATCTCAATCCGTCTTCAATGCGTCTTGGGTGCGTTTACACCCGTATTTAGAGTTGTCCACTTGTGATCGGATCACCCGAGACGGATGTTAATGCCAGGTGTAAACAGGGCCTCAGTGTCTTACCATTCCAAACTGATCCAATACCTTACACCAGCGTTAATTAACAAGCATCCAGAACAATTAAGTACATCTCTGGCAGTTTGGCACTGATCAAAGAGCAGAAGCTTGGTGGTCATTACCATCCATGTCAAATCTCAAGTCTTTTCCCAGGACTCATTTGATACCTCTGTGTCTATCTGGTCTGTTAGAAATACAAGAATACATTTCCAACTACAATAATAAATAATAATGACTGCAGGAGACCAAGTTATTGTGGAAGTTAATGGAAGTCAGGGAATTTTACATCAGAGTTACAGTGGAAACCCAGGTTGCTCTAGTATATTTTGGCAAACAGAACTGAAGTAGTCTGTTTTTTTTTTCACACGCAGCTTAAACTTCAACTGAGAGCCTGTGTTGCAGATGGTTTTGGCTGTGGGCCACAGGACAGTTTTTTCTCTATTTCTTTTGATTTTCAAGGTTTGAGAGACTTAATCCAGTCCATTTTTTTCAGGACTGGAGGGAAAGGTTACCTGTAGTGTGTATTTCCCTCTTTCTGATTTCCATGGTGCACCTATCAGTCCCTTTCCTCTTGGATGTAAAGTGGACACTGAGTGGTGCCAGTGGAGGTCGAATATTGGTTGTAGTCTTTTTGTGTAAATTTTCGGCCTCTCATGAATTTTTTATTCACACAGATAGAGAGATTGAAGCAAAGGGAATAGATGCTGGTGGATAGGAAATGGCTGTGTAGTGTCTGCGCTTGTGTGGATCTTTCATGGTGTCTTTTGTGTCAATTATTATCTTTCTTGCTCTGCTCCACTGTGAATTTTATGTTGAATTCAATCTATCTTTTTGGACAAACATGCCAAAAGTATTTTCAAGATGTCAAAAGATATGTAATAACAGCCTCTTTCTCTCTAGGTCTTGCTCTGTCAGTCTTCTTCCAAGTCAGCCGCTTTACTGAAATCAGTATAAAAAAAGTATTGACCAATTGTGAAAAGACAAATACTTACCTTATACACCTATGACAATACAAAAACATTCATTTGTCAACAGTATAATCTACTTTTTGAGATCAGTTGAACATGAGTTTAGCATTTGTTAAACACATAAATCATTTCATAACTTCAGAAATATTTAAACACATAAAGCTAACCAAAATGACAGATACATTGAGCAGGTTATACAAAAAACACTCTAATCTATAATCTCTCTTTTTCATCTCTTTACCTAATGCATGTATGTGTTTTGTGATGCCTTATTTGGTTCTAGTCTGGCTGCTATTCAAAACCTCCTGCCTGGATTAACCTCCAAACAATGTAACAGAGACACACTTATACAGACATACACGAACGCCAATTACATTGAATTACATCCCTCCTGTATCTGTCTCACAGTATACTGAATGTGTGTTCAATTCACAGTTGACCCATTCTTATCACACTGCTGTCACAGGTTTATCTCTAATAGAGATTTGAGTCTGAAATTGTCACCACACAGACATTACTGTACACAAAATTACATTCGATATGAACCAAATAAAGTTTTAGTTCAACTGTGTGAAACAAGCCGACCCACTCATAAGGACCACTGACTCTGGCAGACTGACAAAAGACATTCAGGCTGGGTCAGCATGTGCAGACAAGAAAACACACTTTCTGACAGGCATACACAGACACACACACACACACACAAAGTTTGTGCAGCTATCCTTGTTAGGCATTGACTTCCATTCACTGAGGACAGCCTAACCCAAACATTAACCCTAACCTTAACCATAATCAATTCATGCCTAACCCTAACCTTAACCTCAATTCACACCTCACCCCTAACTCTAACCAGGACCTCAGAAATGACGTTTTGCCTCATTTAGGAACAGGCTGTGGTCCCCATGAGGACTACTAGTCCTGACAAGGTCGGTGTTTTTATCGGGAAAGGTCCCAATGAGGTAACCAAAACGTGTGCGCACACACACACACACACAAGCAAATGCTCGTGTCTTGTATTATGACTTGACATGGGATATTAACCTACACGATTTCAAGTAAACAGCCTCAAGATGGTTAGCCACAGGTCACAAGTACACATGTACAAGTACGTTCACATTCAAACTGCATGTTATTCCCACTCCATTTGAATGGACACACTCTTATGCCTTTGAATGTCAGCACACATGTAATGTAATGTCACCAAGTGTTTTAACATGCAGTACATGTTTAATGCAAGAACACGCATGGATACACACCATATACACGGTCTAATGAGTACATCTACAGTACCAGTCAGAAGTTTGGACACACCTTCTCGATCACTTGAATAAGAGAGTGTGTCCAAAGTTTTGACTGGTACTGTACATACTCAAAGTATCCTGTAGTTTACTGTACCTTTCTATAAATACACTAATTTGCACACATCAGCTTGACGTATGTGTATGTAGTACATTTATGTGTGTGTGTGTGTGTCTGTGTGTGTGGGAGACTGAGAAAGAGAGAGGCAGTCAGGAAGTCATTGAGGGCCCCTCAAGTCTGGTGGAATGCAGAATGGGGGGGATGGGTGAACGAGGTTTGGTCCGACATAGGGAGAGTGAGAGAGACTTGGAGACTGGGGTGTGGTTCTCCGAATTTGAGGACACAGACACCCACACTCCACAGCCTACTATATTTTTACAGTATGAATAGGCTCTCACAGATGTTCACTGTTTATATGGCCCTCATCAGCTCCGATTCAAACCTCCCTCTGAGCAGCTGTGTCAAGCACACACACACACACACACACACACACACACACACTTACAGGCTGGAACTTGCTATTTTTAGTCACAGCCTTGGGTGATGAGGAAGCAAAGAGTGCAGCAACAGGCAGAATATAGTCTTTTCTTGAAAAAAAAAAAAAACAACCAATTTGCAGTTTTCTCTGCTCATCTAACACCTTCCCCTCCTTCCTTCATCTTGCCTAACTGGATATAATATTCATCTCATAAGCTGATGGGGGAAGGGGTTCCAAAATGAAGCCCAAGCCCTTCCTCACCTGCTTTGTATAACACAGGCGACAGAGAAAACTTTTAAATCAGCATTCTTTTACACCACACACACTCTCCCAAAATGTCTGACACTGTCTTTTTACCAATTTGCAAAGGCAGTCACTAGTTGACAGTCATATTGTGACAGTCATATTGAATATTCTACAGCTGTAGTGTCGAATATTCTTTAGAGAGAGAGAGAAATAGACATGCCACTTGTCAGTAGATGCAGCACTCAGTAACCAAAATCGTCAAATCTAGTCACAAAACGAAGGTCTGGATATGGTCTAGAGTACTGAATTGAATAATGTGAAGGAAACCTGCAAAGCCTCCTAAGAATCCAACAGCACAGAGTCACTAAGACTTGAAACATTTTCTAGAGCAACAAAAGATAGAATGCAAAAGTATTGGATGCTTTTGAATGGATGGACATGGTGATCTGGTGTCATAGTATTTGCACGTGTCCAGTTATTTAACTGGATGTCCAGAGCTCACCAGCACTAAACTAATAAAGAAATGTGTGTTTTCAGTGTTGTGAATTTCAATGAGGCTCAGATGCGTACTGATTGGAGGTAGGGGGGTCGGGAAAATTGATTTTCGTCTGAGTGAAAACAGATGCATGAGAGCAAATGAGCGGGTACAGGCTCACACACACAAGTATCAGCAAGAATATACCAGCGAGTGTGCACAATTACACACGCTCACACTCACTCAGACTACTAAAACACTCTCCTGTATTCAGGAGGAAGGTTAATTGAAGGTTATAGCTGGGGAGCCGAAGACGACAGGCTTTCAGCGGTAACGTGTGTGTCTGTGTGTCTGTGTGTGTGTTTCACCCCCCCTTGCTTGCCCTGACCTCCCCGCTCCCTATTTCTTCTCTCTTTCTCTCTCTCTGTCCTCATCCAAAGTCCAGTCAAAATGTGCAGCCATGCAGATACCTACAATCTCATTAATTCAACCCATCGGCTATACTGCAGTGCCAGCTCTTGCTCTCTCCCCCCTCTCCTTCTCCCATATGCAAAGGCTCTAAAAGGTTAATATAATCTGCCGCTGCTGAGGTTAACTATCTGTGGACACACTCTAACAAATGATGTGTCAACACATCTCTCTGCCTTGGATTCATCTATCTCTGAATCTATTTATCTGTACACATTTAAAAAAAAAAAGTAAGCCACATAATGGTTGTTCTTGGTATTTAAAAACGTAGATGATTACATTATTTAAAGGTGCAGTGTGGAGAAATTAGCGGCATCTAGCGGAACAGACTTGGCAGAAATGGAATATAATATTCATAAGTATGTTTTAATGAAACAGTTTTCAACATGCTTCAAACCCCTAAACTGAATGAAACTCTTCGTATTTCTTTATTTTGGTGATGAAGTAGAACTTTCCTTCAGATTGGCAATCTACGTTCAAACTTGTTGAACCTTCTAAACAGGGAAAATGTTGTTCAACTTCCACCATGCCAAAGTGAGCAATATTTTGAATCCTTATAAGCTCCAGTATTGCTGCTCTGTAGCTGACCCTGACCTCTGACCATACTACGGAGTAGAAAAGGATACTTTCCTGTAACTATCAAAACTACATAACCATCACATTGCCAAAATCTTCCATATATACACATTGTCTTCCTTCGTCCTTCCTTCTGGCAGGAAGGGAAATCTTCAACAACATATTTAGGTGTCAAAACTTGGCAGTCATTCTTTTTCCAGCTCTGGCTTAGCAGCAAGTTAACTGTTGGCATGTCAATGTAGAGATACTGGATACAGCCTGTAAGAACTGGTGAGTTGTTTGCAGTGATTATTAAATGACCGGTATGTGGCAGAGACCCATGTTGTTGAGAATAAAGCCCTTTCCGCAGGAGGCTTTGATAACTGTGTGTGTGTGTGTGTGTGCACGCACGCACAATAGCACTTTGTATTCATGTGTGTTTGTATTTGTGTGCATCCATATATGTGTTTGTGTGTGAGTGTGTGTGCATGTGAGTGACACTTGTGCACAGTAGCTCTTTGTATCAGGATGTATTAGTCTTTGTGTGCATCCATGCGTCTGAGTGTGTGTGTGTGTGTGTGTGTGCACCCTTCTATCGTCACCCTCTTAGAGCCTCTCTCCCACACACACTCATTAAAATGTCATCCTAAGCAGGGCCATCTATTCTATCTGTGGAATGCATAGGCTGGGAGGAAGCGAGGCGGCAGCCATATTGAGTTTCTGGACAAATACAGGGGCTCTGAGGATACAAGGCATAATGTACCTTTTTGTCAATGTGCGTGTGCGTGTGTTCGTGCGTGTACGTGTGTTTTTGTTTGTTGTTCCATCTTTTGACTGGGTGTTTTCTGCCTGTTCTTTCTTGGCACATTCCAAGAAAGAGCTACAGTAACAGTATACAGTAATCTATGGTAAAAGTAAGTGCTGAAATGATTACATAAATAGTTAGATCAAGAGAAATGTAAACAACAACAATTTTGATATTCGCTTAATCATCTAAGTCTCTTATTAATTAACAATAAGCAATCTTGTTCCAGCTACACACCTAACTGCTATAGCTACACTCTAGACTATGCCATAGCTGACATGCACAGCCTCAGAAATGTAACTACATGGTGTGGTTATATACAGCAATACCACATAAAGACCACTTGAATGGTTTGTGGTGTCTTCACCTACGGGTTTCCAAAGTCAACATGAAGAAAATGGAAAAAAAATCTCATTTGTTTGCTGTTTTTCAATAAGTACGTTGCACAATCGCCACGCTCTGTCATTGTGGATGAAAGTACATGTGCAGCCAACGTCGCTCTGTGTCACAAAGCAAATGTAAGAATGTAAAGACAATCACTGTGGGGAATATAATTAAAGCACAGTGTGGGCTGATCATGTGTGATACATACTGTATGTCTAGCGTTGCTATGGTGCTATCAAGAGGTGTAATCAAAACCTGTGCCCTAGGTATTAACCCCTTTAGTTTAATACAAACCCAGCTTTAGTCAGATAAAATAAGCACTTTGCACATGCTACACACGAAACTTGTGATGAACATGGTTTTCTATTTGTACATATTTTATAGAAAAACACAGAAATAGACATTTGAATCAATATAGGAGAATTATAAGTATACCCTTGGATATACCCAAGAAGAAAAAAAACTGAAGAAGAAGGCTGCTACAAATTCATTATTGAATACCATTGAAACACACATGTAGGAATATTATAGGAATACTATTGTGTGGCCATGGGAGAACTCTGCAAAGTCTTACTCAATACAGCAGATCGTTATTGTAAGATTACTATAGGAACTTCTCATCAAAGACGCTGTCAACTTCTCACTTTCTCTTCCCTCTTGCTAACAGTGTCTTTATGCCCCTCTCCTTCCTATTCCCCCCTAAACCCCTCCAGCTCCATGGTAAACACACAGATGAATAATTTAATCATGATCGATTCGTTTGTTTCGGGCTCAAATGTCAGGGTGTCATTTGATCGCTCCCTGCCCCCCCCCCCCCCCCCCCCCCCCCCCCCCCCCCCACCCTACCAGCCTTCCCGCCTCCTCATTACTCTGTGGGGCCAAACAACAGGCTTTCCTCTCTTTAATGATGATGAGGAGGAGGAGTGCCTCACTGAAACGTGTTTATTGAAGGGGCTTATTGTTTGGTTCTAGCACCGATCTGTCTGTTTCTCGATTGTTTGCTGCTTGCGTGTGTGTCTTTGTTCCTGTGGTGTGTATTTTGCTCTAATCAAATTTGCTTTCTGTGTTTTTTTTGTTTTTTTTTACCCAGCATTAAAGATACAACTGTGAAAGTGGTTTCTATTCTGACCCCTAGACTGTTAACATTACTTTGTGAAGGCTGGTCACTATGTTGTTATTTTCTTCTCTTCCTCTGCTCACAGAGGAGCGAAAGCCGACAGGGGGTGGACGGAGGGAAAGAAGGAGAACAAACAACCAAAAAAAAAAAAAAAGAGACAGATGAGTGATGTTAAGATGAGAGGGAGGGTAGGAGGAGAGAGAGAGGGATGAGGATGGAAACAGGACGAAGCAGCAGGGAAGTTTGGAAAAACTAAAGAAAACAAGTGATCGTCAGAGGAATTGAGGCAGGGCATGGGGAGTAGGAGAGGAGAATGACAACATTTGTAGAAAAATAAGAAAAAAACAGACAAGTGTAAACATGAAATAGAAAAGCCTGGGGTACTTGCTGCATTACTGGATCAAACAAAACAACATGTTTGTAGAGAAAATCAAGCACATTATTGCCAGTGCCTCATTAAAGTATGAATAAAATATTATTTATTTAAAATATCACATGATTGGTTGCGGCACTTTGGGGGAAATGGTCTCTGCTAATTACACCCAAATCTGCACCAAGCGCTCACGCACAAGTTGTAATGTTGTATGTCATTGAAGGTCAAATTAATGGACAAGAGAACTATTGCAAAAGCCTGAAGTACATGAACTTGACTGCTCCTCTGACTAGATATTAATTACACTCGGTGTATTTTTGCTCTCTCTGGTGCTGAGAGTGGTAATCAATCAATTCCCATTTTGTGACTTCCTGTTGTCTCTACCTCTGTTTATTACAATTTTACGCCTATGTCATGCCAGTGCAGGCAGTACGGCTAAACATCTTGAGGTTTAGGATCTTGAGGATCTTGAGGTTTGTGTGTGGATGTTAAGTTTCAGTAGGTGACTCTTACTACAGAGGTGCAGAACACATTACTTCCTGTGCACCAGAGGTTTTCGCTACCAGACATCAAATGAAGGGCGAATGTCAGAACTTTTCATGAAGTGGAGATACTTGAATCACAGTCAGTTTGCAAGAGTAGTGAAACACTGATTATTTCATTTCAAAATGTGGATGATTATTCCTTTGTGGCAAAGTACTAGACTAGATGACCAAGATTGGCAACAGTGCAGACATGTCCAAAAATGGAGAGGATGAACGGGAGTGGAGCTAGAGAGAAAGTGAGACAGGGCTGAAAATAAATGTCAATGAGTGATGGGAAGAAGAGATAAGGTAATGAAATAGAGGAGAATGAGAATGTTAGTGTTCACATGTGTGTGTGTTGGGGGCACAATAGCCCCTTTGCAATCTGCTGAGGATGATGAGGAAGGAGGGGGCAGCTGGTTCGCATTTCCACGGTGCAGGGAGATGGCAGCCAGCTGCACTCTGAAGTAGCCTGCTCCTCATACACACACATACAGCCATAGACACAGCCACACACAAACACACACACAAACACACACACACACACATTCAATGTCACTCTGGTGGAAAATGCTGGATATTGCTGTTGTTGCTCTGGGTTCATTCATGAGTCGACCTGGCTATGAGCTGTGCTGCAATGCCCAGGTGACTCAGGCAGCCTCATGGGACCTTGTTAGTGACAAACACACACACACACTTGCCACACTACTAAGTCATTCCCACATTTAATATCTGGGGCACGAAACGTTCGCCAGATGAAGCATTTTGTTGCAAAATATCATTTATCTGAGTGAAATAACTTTCTGAACTTTATTGTTTAGTATCTCTAAAATAAGGAGGATCCTATGTGGTGCTGTCATTTCATTAATGAAGACACACACTGTGCTTTTAATAAGTCTTAATTGGCTTTAGGTAGATGAAACTGACAACAAAAACACTCTTTTTTATACGTATTGTCATTTTGGCACCCTCTAGAGAATGAGATAATAGTGTAACAACAATGACAAACTTCATTATAACCTTTTGAAGAAGACATGATTCACACAGTTTCCATTTTCTCTCTGCCCCTGCTTGTCTGTTGATCTCTCCTTTGCTCTCCCTCTTGTCTTCCACTCTCTCCTTGTTATCTTTTCCTTACTCTCACTCTCTCTCTCCGTCACTCTCTGCCTTTTCGCCATGCCACAAGTAGGAACTGAGTCTGCCTCACTGTGCTATTTTTTTCAAGCAACAAAGGACCATTTCCCTGTCGATGCAGGTTTCTACTCTGTTCATGTAGTAAAAAATGATGGTATCTGCCAGTTTTAACAGTACTTTACATTGTCACACATCTGTTTAGCCAGAACATGAATTATGTGTGCAGAAAATAGAACCTTTAGAAACTTTTAATATTGTATTACATATCTAACATATATTTAAGTTAATTTTATTCTACTGAAAAAAAAAAACAGTACTGGTACTTTTATTACTGCTTTACCGGTAATCCACTTACTCCGATAACGGGTAGCGTGCTCATGGATGTATGCTCGCCGGCTTAGCCAAGTTACCCTGGTTACCCATGCTTATGTAGTGTTGCTGCTGTCATTATCATTAACATATGTGCCGTTATCCCCGTGTTTAAACGATATTGCATCTCCTCCATCCCCCTCCCCTCTCTGTGATGGTCAGCTAGAGGGTTAAGCATGTACTCATAGAACTGGAGTTACATCCAGATAACTACTATTTATGCTTAACTGGCATGCACATTATATAACAGGCACCAGGAGTTTATCCACCCTTGTTTTTTTCCCTGGCCTGTTTTTGGGGCCGGCCTTTATTTGCTCGTGTCAACCATTCCCCTGGCCGTTATTGGAGACATAGCTTTTAATTGAGTATCGTCTTTTATTTGAGGAAATACAGTAGTTAAAATATTGAGATGTTAGCCTTATCATCCAGTTCTGCTTTATTGAGCTGGTAGTGAGCCATGATCTTACAGTACACTTAAATAAACGTGATTCTCCATCATCTCATTTTATGTCATTGTCTCTGATTTACCACAGAGGCTTCCTTGAAAGGTTATGTACTCCGGCACATTGCATAACCCAGAGAATGTACACACATTTGTGCATATGTGGGTATTCACATTTTTGCACGTGATAGTAAAAGCCATGCATAGGCACACTAACACACACACGCACATACACATACAGACAAAGCACACTCATACACACTGAGTCTCTAGAGAAGACAGAGGAGGGGTGAGTTGACCAGATGGAGCAGCCTGCTTCTTGCTGAGCGAGCTTGACGACAGCTGAACAGCTTGAGGTGTACCGGAGTGGCAGGCCACAACACACACACGTACACAGTCACATATCATACACGTATATATATACGTACAAACCCATCGACAGACTACCTCACACATTCATGTTTCTGAAGACTTGGTCAGACTGAGACACACAGTCACACACACGGACAGTCTTGCTCACAAAAAAATACTTGTGCACTCATTCAAACATTCTCAGAGAGACCAAAACATACTCAAACTGAAGTATACACACAGTACACACTCTACGGCACATTCCGACGAGGCCTTCATCAAGCCCTATTTACATATAATCAAGAGCTATAGTGTCACTGATAGTAATGGCTTATTAGCTCGCTCTCTGTCTAGCCAAGTGCCTACAAACTTATTGTTTCTCTTGATAGCCACTTCCTTCCCTCTCCCACTCTCCCTCACTTCATTTTCACCTCGTCTCCCTGCTTCCCTCCTCTCTCCCTCCATTCCTCCCTTGCTACGAATCGTGACTCTCCAGTCAGCCTATTCCCTTAGCTGTGATTAGGGGCTTTGGATTCTAGCCTGCATGCATTTCAAGGCCTGGAGGCTTTGGAAAAACCAGGCGTCTTTTTCAATCCAATAAAGAAAGGCGGGTGAGGGTGATCCAAATATGTGAAGCGAGCAAGCGAATGAATTGTACACAACTCTTATGGTGAATAACCAAAAAAAAAAAGAATCATTAAAAGCAAGGGAAAAAATGGGCCTCCTGGTTGAATGAAAGCCAGCGCTCTGTCTGGCGCCAAGAAGATGAGCAGCTTGGTGGTACTGCAGCTTGGCTTGGATGTCATCTTTTTATGCTCCTTCTCAATTTCTGCTCACTCTACCACTCTTCTTTTATTAATTGCCCTAGCATTTGTGTCATTGCAGCTTCTTATTATTTCCCCACTGGGTTTTTACATCTGCCTCTCTGATTTTATGCTGTCGATAAGCCCTTAGAGGCATGTTGTCACTTTGTTGCAAAGCTTCCATCATGTTCTGCAGAGCCGTGTACAGAGTACATGTTTTCATTCCACTTCTTACACAACACCTCATCAACTGATTTCACTGTGTTCCTGACCCTGATTAAAGGAGCAGAGGGTGTGTTGAACAAGTTCAAGCTCATTTATCTAAAGCATTTCATCACAAACATGTTTCATAAGATTTACCAGATGAACAAAAAAATAAGTCTAACTTATTAATTAATTACAGAACACAGGTAATGCTCACAGTAGTGAAAAGGCCAATGTTAGAGATGGCAGCCCGCCACCTTTTATCTTGTACTATCTTATCCTTGGAGATTTGGTACTTGATAGGACTGAATGAGAATGAACAGGACTGGATTTAACAACAGAACATAACATAAGTAATAGAACTAAATACTAAACACTGTTTGCAAAACATAATAAAAACACATAACCATTAATTATTTGTAAATTTGTAACATAAAATAAAGAAAGACAAGATCCTAATGCTGAAAACTATGAAATTAGCAGTACCATTCCACACTTTGTATATAAAATGGCCATAAAGGAGGATACCTGGCAAGTGAGGATGATTCCTTGGAAAATGGCCACTGGGTGTTCTCATAAACAACGAAACGATGGAAGAAGTAATTTTTATACCTTCTCTTGGGGACCAGCTGTGGCTTGGCATCTACCACCATTTTGTGTTTACCTCCTGATAGCCCCTCAAGGGAGAATCACAAGATGACAATGCAGGCTGGGGAGATCTGGGCCAAAAACAAACAAACAAACTGAGTTCAGTCGAGACCTAAGAACATCATGGGCAACATCAGTAGCCAAAACCAAGAGAAGAAGTCCAAGTCAAAACCCTTTTCAGACAAGTCTAAAACAATAGAAAATCTGTCTTAAGACTTGACTTCAGACTTAGACCAGGTTTGAGTCTGGCAATGGATTACATTGTAAAAACATGGGAATCCATAACTGGATTACAGTAGAAAAAACATCTGTAGTGTAGCTTAGGGGCTTCCTCTATCCCGTGTGGAGTCGTGGGCCAAGATTCTGCCAGTTGTCTCTGGCTGGTGTGGTGTAAATCAGCGAAACTGAAAGGTTTCAGGTTTAATCCTGAGACAGGAGGATCTGTTTGAGCGGTGAGCTGCTGATTCATGGGCAGCAGGAATTACAGTACCCACCATCACTGCCAAAGTTCTCTTGAGCTAAGTGCTCTAAGCCCAAAATGCTGCAGGAAGCACTGACTCTGCAGTCTGAGCTCTCCCAAGACTTTCCTCTCTCATGGTCTCCCTCCTTCTCTCTTTGAGTATACATTGTTCTTCGCGTCACTGTGGCTGGCTCTGGCTCCACAGCCTTGTCTGGGGCCAATGTGATACATACATCTGTCTCTAATACTGTAAGTCCATAACCCCCCCCCCCCCCCCCCCCCCCCCCCCCCTCCATCTCAGACCCCATCACCTCCCACATCGCACCCACAGTCTCGTCATCAACCTGTCAGACTCATCGGTCGATCAGACTCATCTGCTTTAGATGTGGTTTTGCCTGGTGTGTGTGTGTGTGTGTGTCTGAAGATGTTTAAAGGAGCAGGGATGTGGTCTCCTGTCTTTCTTGTGCATTTTTCTTTCTTACTTGATAAGACTGTGATTATGTATGTAGACAAGGCGGCTCTCGCTTTCTTTTTGCCTCCCTCCCTCTGTTCTCCTCCTTTTTGGCAACTGCCTCCCTACTTATGTGAACATATGCGTACATACAGCATGTGCCTGTTTGCATGTGCATATGTATGTGTGAGGGGCTCCCAGGCTGGGTGAGTGTGTCACATTCCTTTAAAGTTGCAGCAGGAAAATAGAGCTATCTCTCCCTCACTCTCTCCTTTTCTTTCCCTCTCTCCCCCTCCCTCCATCCAGTGTGGCACACAGCACAACAATACACAGCATGGGTGTGCAAAGTGGTAAAATGACAAACACACGGAGGAAATAAAAGACAGTGAGACGGAGAGAAAGGGGTCTTGTTTATGCATTAGTTGCAGGACTTAAAAGCCCCCCCACCCACTCTACCACCACTTAAAATCAGCGTGGGTACTGCAGGCAGAAAAACAAATAAACCCAGTAGCCACCACCCACCTCATCACTACTGGGGTGTTGCTGTTTTAAATACTGGAAAATGGATTTGTTTTTGTGCTTTGAGCTGTCCTAAAAATACAACATTTTACATGCATACCATAGCATGGGTCTGACTCATACACACACATATAAGGTGTAGGAAAACATCACACACACATATGCAGAGTGTTAAATCAGGCAGGGATAGATGGCTAGCTAGTGGTGCCCTGCTGTGAAGGAATGTGTGGTGTAAAAAAGAAAAAGAGGATTTAAAGAGGTTTACCAGCTGTCTGACCTCTCACCTTCGACCTCAACATCCCCCCCCCCCCCCACAACACCATCCTCCGTCCCTCCCTGGGCTCTCTGAAATTCATTCTTAAGTCAACGGCACACAAAGTGAAGGGGTGCTGTGGGGGTTTAAAGGGATGGTAGTGGTAGAGGGTCATCAGTCATAGTGAAAGGGTCAGAGGGTGGAGGGGTGCTCAAAGGACTGATTGCTCACACACACACACACACATCTGAGAGGCTAGGCATGTACGGCTACTGTGTGTGCTTCTACTTATGAACTGTATCTGTGTGTGTGTGAGTGGGTTTCATGGAAACTCCATTGTGTTATCATGACTGCCTATCTGCTGGCTTTTACCCACGTGCGTGCCCGTCGTCCACAATAACCTTCTGTCTGTGACACAAACCAACTCTTTATTCCAGTGGGTGGGAGGAAAGTAAGGCCAGTTCACAACGCTGGCTGTGTGTTTCAATCATTTATTGTGTAAGAATACATTAATATGGATCATGCCACATTATTACCTCCCACAGAATCCCCCCCACCCGTCCAGCATCTGTCAACCACTGTTAAATGCTCAACAGGTCACATGTGGCGGTTCAAACCTCGATGTTAGACCAAAGGACACAGGACCTTTCACACTTTGCTGTCTGATGGCTATCTGTAACCAGTTTGGGGATTTTGATGGGAAAATTCTCAGTACTGGGGCTTTCAAAAATACAGTATCTTAAATTGCCTGTTTAGTTCCTCTTTTGGTTTATTATTTCCATTCCATAATCAATTTGAAATCAAGATGTTTGAATTCATATCACCCTCACATGACAATATACTGTGTGCTGATGTGACTGTCCATCGTGACCTGCTTTTTCATTTTTGCATGTTGAAGACTTGCTAGGATCGTAAAACTTGATTATCGCTGCCAGATTAGGATTATAACTCATCTTTAAGATTTTAAATGCAATGTAGATGCAAAATTTAGCGTTTTAGTGATTTCTTGTTTACTTGTCTTTGTCTCTTCAGTTTCTGTCTTCCTGTTTTTTTTCTGTTATTGTCTGGTTTGCTTTTCCACCCCATATTGGAGAGCAGGGTTTAGGTTCTTAGCAGAAAGTGTCACATTTGCTGCTGTCTGTTCCTCGAGCCTTTTTAAAGTGGCTGTAAAAAACAGTTGTCTTTCACAGGCTTTCAGTGGTAGTGCTGGTGGTGGTGGGATGGTGATGGGTGGACTGACAGGCAGAAAGACAGAGTATGGGTCAACCTCGCCATCTGTCTTAGCTCTTTACAATGCTGTATGATTGACAGGGCCACAGACACTCCCCTAACCTCCAGCCCAAACAGGATCTAACCACAGCCTGCTGCACATGGAGTTGCACGACACTAATTGCTATGGTAGCTTGTTTATCTTCTTGCTTGTACATGGAACCATATAATCGAGATTCACAGTTACTTTAATCAAATACAACAGAAATGTGTCATTTGATGTGTTTTTGTGATATTTGTGCAGGTATATTTTACTAATGTTATGGTTATATTTACATCAACCCAACTGTCATAGATGGATAGATGTGCAGTATGTTGACTGTTGTGTAATTTGGTAGCTCGTGTTCCTATTTCTGCTGTTAGTATTTGCTGATTGCTTGATGATAGTAGGAATGCAAATTTCTGGTGGAGATCAATAATCATGTTGACTCCTTTCTTTCAGTCAATAATCAGATAATAGCTCAACGTAGAAAAATTCACACATGGAAAAAGTAAAATCTTTGAGACTCTGGCTACCATAGTGAGGTTACTGAGTGCTACTTATCAAGCCTTGGCACAGTTTCAGAAGCAAATTACTAGGATTAACTTCATTTTCAATTAATTCCCTGAAAAAGGAGCCTGAAAAAGATGACCACCCTTGATTAAGAGACAGTTTGTTATCAACAGAGCCAATAGAGTTACCCCCTTTGTGTCTTTGTGTGTGAATGGGCAAGTTTGTATGCGTGTCTCCTCCACTTTTCCCACTCTTGCCACATACAGGCCTAATCAAAAAGCTGCCAGGACAAAAGTAGCCTCAGATATTCACCCTGAAAAGGCGTCATTGCTTCAGGAAAGGTTACAGCCTTATATTACATTTAATTGAATGATCACTGTCAAAGCAGGTGAGAATTAGATCCTGGGTTTGAAAAGGCAGAAAATGGACCTAATTTACTGAGGATGGACTCTGCTGATGGAGGGCTGTCATGTTTTTCAAAAATGTATTTAAAAAAAAACAGAAAAGATACCTAGTCTCAGAAAATTATTAATTAACAGATGATGGTACTTATTTGTGCAGAGCATGCAAGTTATCCTTGATTAACTGATCATTGTTGTAAACTACATCCTCTGGAGAAAAGGTGTAACTATCAGGCCCACAAATATTTAATTACCAGTCCCTGTATAGTTACACAGGTTAATCATCGGCAGATTTTTCTCAACCAAAGGGAAGAACTAGGTTTGATTTCTGGCCTTTGCAACAGTGTTTGTCGGCCTCTGTCAAATTAAAGCAGAACAAGAAACATTGAGCTGCCACATGCCCTTGATGGCTCTGTGGTAGAATATTCTTCTCTAATCATCTGCCATGTTGAATCTGTAATGCAAACACTACATTTCAGTCAACACTTTTAATGATGTTGTGAAGCTACATCCTCTTTAGCACAAGACAGGCACTTAGTCATTACACTGAGCTCTCTCGTTATACTGTACATCTGTTTCAGACAAAGATTGACAGTTGATGTTCATTTTCTGTATAAAAAGAAGATTGTTTAATTTAGATTTTAACTTTTTTTTTTAAAGCAAAGGGCCAAAGATAGCACCGGTTTCACTAAATTGTGAATTTTGTTAGCATGCATGAAGTCATTTTGTTGTGTAGGTGTCACAGTTTTTCAAATAGTATGTATCTCATTTTGGAAATGAAACTTTTCAAACCACACAGCAAATGTTAGACGGTAGAGCCCTGCCAATTACACAGAGGAGTTTTGGAGATATTTTCTAAACACCCTGGACCGCCATGTCTTTCGCTCCTTATCTCCGCCTCCTCCTCCTCGATCGCTTAGAATAATCCCCTCATTCGCATCCCATTTCTAGAATGAATATTAGCCGTGCTTTCCGAGCTGTCCCAGCCGCCCTTCAAAAACTTCTTCCCCCCTCCTGTGGCAATTTTTAAAGGGCGTCCAAGCCTCTGGCCAGTCAGTGTGATACTTGTCTGACTCTTTTGGCGGCGGGCCAAGAACTGATGTCACCCCTCCGACTCCTCCTTTCCCCAGCTCTCCTAACCACCGTAGTCTCTTTCTCAAACACACACAATAGACACCACATGCCCTACCAACTGCCTCTTTATTGTCAAGGACTGTCTCACACCCCTGTCTCACCTCCCTCCTCCAGCTTCCAACTGTGACCTGCACTGTGTCCCATAATTAAATCAACCCGGTATCACACCAAATTGTGTAATGCACCCGCCAGTCCACCGTGTCAGTGTTACATTTCGCCTCACCTAGACGTGAAGAGTACATGTGTGTACGTTAGGAGTGTTTTCCAATATGGCGCCTCCATCAGCAGTATTCGGCAGGATAACATAATTTGTCTGTGCTTTCCAAAACCGTTTCACATCACTGTTAAAAAATAATAATGTTTTATGGTGTGACGACACTGTGGTCTGGCTAGGTTTAGGTACAAAAAACACTTGGTTAGGGTTAAGGAAAGATCATAGTTTGGGTTCAAATGATCACTTGACACATGCTGTGGGTTAAGGTTACTTCCTTGAAGTTACACAACTTTCGTCGTCATGGCAACAGTAAACACCACGACAATCATAGTTAAGGTTTTTAAAAATCTGACACTCGCGGTTGGAGTCCACTTTTTGCCATCAATCTATCTAGCCATCCACCCAACCCACCTCCTCCTAATAAGGATATTTGTCACCTTATATAGACGTCATTTGAACTGAGTCACTTCTCCGGGTCATAATGACTATAGCTGCTAGATGGAGTTGTTGGCATTGAGTATACAAGCATGTACTGTTCGTGCCAAGGCGAGGCAAAACGTCATACTGACATAGTATCCTCTAGTGGATTGGCAGGTGTATTACACACTTTAGCGCTGAATTAAATACCTCCCCTATATACAGTATAATATGTAGTGGCACCCTCCCTTCTCAGACTCTTCCTGGCCAAGGTGATGGCCATCACAGACAGTGCCACCTGTAACCTCTGATCTCTAGGATAGTTGGCAGCCAGGGCGACAGACAAGGAGAGGTAGAAAACAACAACGAGTGTGCATTCTCTGTGTGCGTGTGTGTGTGTATGAGTTTGTCTGCCAACTTGTGGCGTCACAGTATGGTGAGGTTACACAGGAGACAGATAGTGTGTCACCCCTCAGTGGTAAACAAAATGGCTGTGTAATAAAGTCCATATCTAGGAGGTCAGCTTGCCGCCCATGCCTCCCAGCTGCCAATCCGTTCGCCCCCACTGCACGACCCTGATGCTTGCTGCTGTGCACTCAACCTCAACCGAGGTGGATTTCAGCTAAAAGCCTCACAGCCCTGGGTGTTTATTGGAAGGACAGTGCAGCCACATAATCTTCAGAGTAAACCCATTTCCTGCTGATCGAACTCAGAGCAACACCTGAAGAAAAACTAAAGGTTGGAGATTAAATGGACTTCTAGTTATTTGGTCTAAAATCTTTTTGTATACCTCTACTTCCTTTTGGACATAGTCAGATATAACTGTCTTTTTGTTTTTCCAAAAAGCTGTGAAGGCTGCTTTTGATCAGACATCATAAGACGATGATGATTCTGATCTTTACAAAGAACAATTTTGAGTCTGAAAGTCTCAAGCTGACTCATAACTTTAAGAGTAACCCATAAAAAGCTGTAGTTTGATACCAGCAACCATTTTGCAACTTCCCCATTTGGAATAAAAGTAAGGTGATTTTCAGCAGTGCTTTGTAGCAAAATCACCTTTAGAAGGAAAACTGGAGCTCAAAAAGCTCGTAAGATCCCAGGAAAAAGGTTATGGCATTCCCAGGGGGACAGCAGATGGCCGACACAAGGTGTTTCTGAGGTGTCAAACACCATTTGTGGGCCTGGGAGGTTGGGAACAGTTGGGGGCAAAGGCTCATGGGAAAACTACTCCAAGGAGAGGTTGCCAGGGCAGGGCGTTCTGCAATCTCTTAATGAGGTCAAGGCGGTGCCGTTTTCCCTACCTACGCAAACAATGTCAAGTTGAGACAAAAAAAAGGGCACTCATGTGTCGCCATAGCGGACAAGGCAAATAACATTTAATATGCTGTGAAGTTTATAGGCATTGTACAGACATCCAAATATCAGTTAAGGTTGTGGTCAGGGTGGCACAGTGTCATATGTTTGGGTTTGTTGTCTCTGGATGCGCTGGTTTCCTTCCAGAGACCAAAGACATTTAAGTCACATGTATTGGAGACTATGAAGTGCCCATAGGTGTGAATATTAGTGTCTGTCTCTGTGTTAAGATGCAAAAGTTTGGTATACTTACTGACATAATTATTATACCTTTTACCCTGGCCCTTATTTCTGTCCCTAATACATCAGATATGTACATTCATTGCAAAGAAGTAACTGGCTCTGTTCTCCTCACACCTTTTGATCTGTTGCATTAAAACGTGTATGGCTTACTCCAATGTTGCACTTATTGTAAGTCACAACTAAATGCTTAAAATGTTAGCCTTACAGACAATATTTAGCGACATATGTGTTTTCCTTGCGTAAGCTCTTCTCCTTCCAGTGGGGCTTCCCTACACATGGTGGTTAATGACAGGTGCACCTTGTTTCAAATTCCTTTGACCCAGATCTCTCAGGATGCAGTGGATGGAAACGAAAGAGTGAAGCTGGGAGGTACACTGGGGCATTTACATAATAGTCCTGCAGTTCCATGCAAATTCATGTGATTCTCTACCAAACATCTGCAATGCAAGCATAGTTTAGTATGCATGAGTTTGAGGGGGGAAGGGAAGGAGAAAGAGGAAATGAGGGAGGGTAGGAGAGGACGGGGGGCGGTATGGTTGGAGAAAAAGAAAACAGAGATGGAGGATTTGAAGGACGACTAGTGTGATTATGGGGATATACAGTATTTAGAGGCCACGTACACCTACCTTCACACAGACACACGCACACCTCTCTCTCTCTTTTACAGCCTGTATGTCTCTCACCAATTTACATAGCTTTTATGTATCGCTATGTATCACAGGATAGTGTGTACTGGCGATAGATTTTCCCTTTTTTTTTTTTCATGGTATATTTTGCTTTAAGATGTATCCAGTCTTCTGCTGTGGAAAACTAGAAAAGTGCAGTTAGTGAGAGGGAGAGAGTGTGTGAGAGAGGGAGGGAGAGAGAGGAGGGAAACCTTACCAATGACACATGGAATCAATACTGTTAGAATTTCAGCATGGTGAAAAACAGATGGTTGCTATAGACTTGTTTGATAGCTGAGTATGGGTTGTGTGTGCTTGGATATACCTCTGCTTTTCACAGAACCACACACTTTGAACACATACAGAAACAAATAAATTATACAGGTACATACATAAATGAGCAGATAGATAGAGAGATAGAGACACAGAGCGATAGCTCTTTATGCCCTTGGGGAAATTTCAGTTTCACAGCAGCAGAGATATGAAGGAGTAGAAAAGGAATAATAAATGAGGAATAGATAAGGAATACAATAAATAGAAATAAAAAATACTAATAAAATAAATAAGATATATGTGCAATTATATGCATCAATATAGTATAAAACTGCAAACACAGTGCAACTACATATATACATACATATCTCAAATATGTATACATGTATGCACAGGACACTGACACACTGTACACACAACACATACAGATGGCCATAACACGCAAACGTATACTGTATACACACATTGATAGACAATAATCCAGCATCTTCCATCTGTGTGTTGTTGGTCTTCTATAGGCCATGAATTAGTGTTGCACAGTATACTGATACTAGAAAGCTATCACAATACCCTGCTGTTAAAAACGGTACTATACCCCATTTTATTAGTACTGGTACTTTAAGAATGACGGTGTTTTAATAAGATCTGTATTTCCTATGAGTTGCGCTGATGTGCGACAGCGGTGCAGCGTGTGTGTGCAGCACTCTGCTTCCACTCCCCGCAGGCATAGTGGGCATGCCAACAGTTTTTATTTCTCTCATATACACGCTGCAGCTTTCATGATGACAGAACGAGAGACATGGCTGCAAGTGCAAGTGCTCTTGCCGACCGTTCACGGCTTGTTGACAAAGCAGTCGCACAGAGCGAAATATGGCATTCTTTCACTTACATAGCCGACAGTCAGGGCAAGCCCACACGCACCACAAAGCCTGTCTGTAAAAGATGTTTTAACCAGGCAGACCAAGATAGCCAACACGTCCAACTTGGCAAAGCATCTTGGCAACAGACATGCCGACCTGTTCAAGGAATTCAAAGAGCGACAGGTTAGCGAATATGATAGATAATATAATTACATGCCCTCAAATATTGGGCAAATATCCGAGTATGGGCAATTAAGGGCAATGATAACTGTTTAATTTGGCTTGAACTTTTTAGCTAACTTACCAATGTGGCAAACATCTCTATATGCAAACACAACATTCACGCTGGTAACGTTAACGTTAACTTGCAAGCTGCTAAAAATCAGGTGTTCACAAGTATGCAGATCAACAACACTAGTTATAAATGATCAATATATGTTATTCAATTACCTATGTTTTAGGTTTTTGCCATGGTATCATTTCAGTGTCAGTATTGACATATTTATTTGAGTCAGATATCATATCGAAGTCATAATTTTGGTATCATGACAACACTAGTATGAATCAATGAAAAGCAGTAAACAGGTTGAATTGAAAGCCTGTAAGGGGTGATGCATAAAAACTTCATCCAAGGTGAAGGACTTCAGAGGGAGAGACATCAGCTGAAGGCTGAACATAAACAGCAGGCAACAAGGTTTAGGGAGGCCTAGGAAGGCAGTATTCAGCTGAAAATTTGTATTTTTCCATCGGCCAGCACAATTGACTCTGGCTTATTTTCATGACAATCAGCTGCTGCATCAACCTCATTATTTTTCTTTGAAATCAAAAATTGATCATAAAAGAGTGATTACATGTCATTGCTGTGGATATTCTGTCATCCTTGACTGGTAGAAGAAACAAAAACATGGCCAGTTTTGTCCAAGGAAATTACATTTTTCTGCTTAAAGTCAAGTTCAGACTATTTTCAACCTTTACAACAATACCCAGACATTTTTGGGGAATGCTGTATCTATCCCGTTGCCTTGTCACCATCCAATTACCAAACCTTTAGCTACCATAATAACCACTGCTCTGCATATCTAATGTTTGTATCAGGAGACTGGAGCAAGTGTTGCTAAGTTGAATCGTGTACACAGAACATTACACAGCAACCAGACAATGACCACTGTTGTGCAGTTGGTAAGGGTCATTCAGAACTCTGAGCATAATTTGCTAGTTCTGTCTGTCTACCATTCGTTGCTAACATTATGCTTTATAACTATCAAACAAAGTTACCTAGCAATCTACTGTCCTCATACTCCTGTTGGCATTAACTGTTTAAAGCCCCCTGTTTAATATTTCAGGCCCCCTCTTTTCACAAAGCTGCAGTCCACAGCACTCAGCTAACTCTTGCTCCTACTGGGTCAAAGATAAACCAAAGTAAGCAATGCTAACAGGAATGAGAAATATGCATGAGTAAGTTATGGTTTAATTTAACAATGTGTTTATTCACTGTTAGCAACATAGTAATATGAATTTTTCTGTGGTTATCTAACATTAGTTGATCAAAGTGGCTAATGTAGTGTTAACTGCTAATGGTAACATTAGCTACTTAGCAGAGCTCCATGTGCATTTTTCTTTTTGTTTCTAACAATATGCCCCGGTATATCTTCATCTGCCATTGTCTATAAGCTGTGTTAACTTTGACTAGTGAGGTAAGAAGATGTTTTCTGATTTTTGAGACACCTTGGTTCTTACTTGGACACACATATTCACATATTCCCCTCAAGTCATTCCTCATTATTTTAAGTTTAAAACTCAAAGTAAAAAATGGTGAAGTGACCCTTTAATAAGAAGCATTCATGGGGTTTTAGAGTAATTATTACACATCTGTCATGCTGAAGGTGTAGGTGGGAGGCACTGAGCAACAATACTGTCATTAGTCATGTCATTAGTGGCCCTTGTTGCAAATAATGGCTTCAATTGATGAAAAATAACCTGTGTAGGCCTAGGCTCATATTG
Source organism: Thunnus maccoyii (assembly GCF_910596095.1). Classification (NCBI taxonomy): domain Eukaryota; kingdom Metazoa; phylum Chordata; class Actinopteri; order Scombriformes; family Scombridae; genus Thunnus; species Thunnus maccoyii. Next base: position 21,010,677 of record NC_056539.1, on the reverse strand, counting down.
TGCATAACATGTCCTTTAAAGAAACATAATAGTTTTTCTTGGATATTCCATTCATATTAGCTCCTTGGTTGTTCAATATCAAAGAAGGTGAGTTAACCTAAATCAGAACTGGGCAGCCTTTTGTGGTAGATTGGCCTTTGTCTTTGCAGATGCCGTGGTGATCTTCTTTTTTCAACCTGTGAATGAATGTGTTGGAAAATGTGTTAGAAATCTACACTCTTCAAGTGACATTTGGACTAATTTTTCTAAGGCAGTTTGCTTCAATCTCCTCAATGTTTCTTCACTAGGTAGAGAGGCCAATACCCGTCCCTGGAGAATCAACAACACCCCTACCAGGCTGCAACAGGAAGTCACTGTAAACATGGCCTGTCAGACTCCTGGAGCCAAAAATTAGATGTTGTTGATAAACTCACTCTAGAAACCAAACAATGCATGAAAATCTTACTCTGACGGAAACTCCTACTTTTTCCCTTTCTTTTTTTTCTTTTTTTGGATCAAAATCATAGAATATAAAATTCTTTTTGAAGTTTCAACACTCAGTTTTGATCATCAAGCCCAACCAAACTGAGGTCTTTTTAAGTGTCAAGAGAGCTGACTGTTTAACCCATAAAAGGGATTATTAATGTGGTCCCTCAGGAGATAAGTAGTTGTTTTTCTCCTTGTGTACAACTTCATATCTTTACAGTGTGTGTGTGGGAAGAAGAGTTTGTAACAGTGCAGTGTACATGTGAGGATAGAAATAGCTTGAAGTCAGCAGTCTCATGGCCTCTTATCCAGAAATTCATGTATACATAACTGTAGCTTCATTCACTTTATAGGATTCACTCCTTCCTTTAATTTTTTCTTGGCCCATTGTGGCATGCGTGTAGGTGTGCATATGCACATGTTTTATCTATTGGTCCTGCTCTCATTTCATGCTTATGGCACAAAGTCCCATCGCCCCTTCCCTTCGTTGCTTTTCTCAATCTCAGTAATCAAATGCATTAGTATCAATATTGCATGGGGAAACGAGCTCAATTTGAAGCTTGACCATGTCAAAGTGAGAGTTCTTGATAGCCAGTGACTGCCAGCACTCAGTGGAAATTGTGCCGCCATTTTGGCTGTAATTACTGAAGCCTGGCGACTGGTTAATATTTGGAGTGATGGGCAGCTTTCACAGGGGAATAATGTTCAAGCCTATAAATGTATTCATCGCCCATCGGTGGGAATAGTCTAGAGTTTAATGAATGGACTTTGTTACTGTTTGGTTGTCAGGTTGAATCCAAACATTTAGCAGCACTTATTTCAATGCATTTCTTCACATTAATTTGTAATTTTTTTAAAGTAGTATTAAGTGTTAAATGTTAAGCACTTTTTGTCCACTAGAGGGCAGAAAGATTCCTTGTGATGTTATTGGGTTATAAGTGCTTATGACAACATATTAGCAAATACTGAAAGAAAGGGCATTCCATTGGAGTTACACCTGAATATAAATCCATTATATGTGGTATAGGTACTGCTTTCACTTTTAAAATGTGCCTTGCCTACATCTTGTGCAAGATTAACAATTATATATTGCTATTTTGCTAATTTGCTTGATTTCCCTCAGAAATTAGTAAGTTGTTGCAGTTATCCTATTGACATTGAAATCCGCAAAACAGGACCATTAGCAGTTTCCTCTCGATCACAGCCAATAATGTGCAAGCAGCTGGGGTAATGGTGAGGGTTTATCAATCGATTGGCCTCTCTGCTAGCATCGCCAGAATGCTAAATACTCCATCTTTCCTCTGCCCATTTCTACAGGCAAAGTGATGAATGCTTTTAGCGAGAGTTGACAGGTTTTCCCATGGAGGTGCTAATAGTAGGAGAAACATGCTGTGCTTTCCATATCATGCCTTCCTTTTGACCCAAGGACTGCTTTAGTGACATGTTGGCATCTCTGTTTACAGCAGCATTTGCTCTCAAGGTTAAAATTTTGCTTTAGTGGAGTTTTAGCTTGCCTAATCCCTCAGGGATTAAAAAAATATGTTTAGGCACGTATATATCTTTCTATCTAAACTTGTCTAACTGTTCTCTATCTTCTATTACAGTTCAGAAAGGAACGCAGCATTGAGCTGCGTAGACAGTGTCTATGGTTAAACTGGAGTCCACACATAGCCTTAGGTTATGTTTGGTGAGGCCATTCAACAACAATAGCTGTTGTAATTATGTTGTGAAGTTTGTATAGCAACCAGAGGTGGAGATAGAAACCATGCCCTAAGAGGAGGGCCATAAATCATAACCTAGGCATTTTGTGAGCATAGGTAGAGTAATTCCCTACAGGCTTGGCGAGATTCCCTCTACCTAGACCAATGTTTACAGTCAGAACAATAGTGGCATCATTCAGAAGTCCCCTAGACAATTTGATACTCTGCTATTCTCTCTCTTCATGTTTCTGTATTTCCCTCAGTTCTCACCAATGACATCACCTGCCCCCTGGGCCAAGACAAAATGAAAAGAAAAAAAAACCCACAACAAACATGGATACACATGTTGGTCGTGTGTGTATAGTATTGTGTTGAAAGATGAGCTGAGCTTCTGAAAAACTCTCTTTTCTGGCATGGCGTTGCCACAAAAGACCCATTGTTGATCTCTCCCTTTGTGTTTTTGTAAGTGCACATGTATCACGTGTTCTTGAATTTCTCGGTTTGAATTACAAAGTATGTTGAAAAAAACGTCTGTTCAGAGGCCAGTAGCTTTACACTGTATGGGTGCTTCTGTGTTTATATGGGTTTTACTGTATCATTTATGGTATTATTTCAAGTGTGCCTGCTGCTGCATGTGTTTCATCTAGCCAGTTGAAGAGCCTCGTAGGTGTAGCTATGAAGGGTGGGGCACTTGTGTATGCTTGCCGCCTGAGGTGCTTGGTTACACTGCAATTAGCAGTTCATTTCTGCCTCTCACAAGGCCACAGTCATAAATATAGTTCTGTCTAAAAAAATAAAAAATATATATGAATAAGTAGGCTATTCAAGCGATATAGTTTATATACTATATATCCATCCCACTGGTATAGTTTGCCTCATAAGTGGTCTTTCACTTTTTTTAATCTAAGTGCTTCTGATCCTAATTTTATCTGAATGATAGAGATTGTAACTGTCAGTTATGCTATTTTTTAAGTACATTCAGTTCACATTTCAGGCACTGAAGCTCTTGTCAAAAGCAACTTGCAGTGAAATAGCACGTAGGGATTTTATGAAGTGTTCAGTGGCAATTTGAAAGTAGCTCTTTCGTGGATCAAATCTGTAAACCTGTGTTGACAGAATATTATATTTAACCTCTAGGTTACCTAGGGAAAAAAAGTTGCTTTAGGGCATCTACAATGTACTGCACACTGTCTAAACAGTTTATACTATAGTACCCTGTTAACCACCCAGTGAGTAGGTAATTAATCTCACTTCTGGAGAGTTGCCCTCACCCCTCATGTAGGCTCAGCTGAGTGGTAGCATCCCTGGAGCTGGAAAGAGTTCAGTGTATTAAACAAGGACACTAAAGCAGGGCAGATGCTTGCTAACACAGAACCTTGAACCTTGGTCCTGTGATCTGGGTCCTGTGAGAATGGACAGTTGTTGTTGTTGTTGTGATGCTGTGTTCACTGATTGATTGCTGACACAGATATTACCTTCTGTTGAAGTGTCCTTGAGCAAGACGCCGCACCTTTTCGCTCTGGATAAAGGTTTTGATGAATGGCATACATGTTAAAAAATGGGGAAAGAAATTGACTAACTCATTAAATTCTTGTCAAGGATCTCTCTCACTTATCCTTTCCTTTGTCTCTTTATTCACGTCTTTTTAATTAAAGAGTATGTATAACCACATGGTGGTGGCTCTGTGCTGCACTAGACATATCAATGAGTGTGTGTGTGTGTGTGTGGTGGGAGGTGTCCCTGGTCTCTCTGTGTAGCTTGGGGAATTAATGGCAATTTGACTAAAACAAAGAGACTGTGCCTGGAATATCATTGGGTGCCTGTGTAATTACAAGGCAATGAGACAAGATCAGGCGATTAGAAAAGGAAAAAGAAAGAAAACAGTGACTCCCCTGCTAATTTAGGGATGAGAGAAGACGCTGGTTGCAAGATCGGGGTTTGAGGGTGTGTGACACTTTGCTTCCAGTAGTGTCACCAACACGCTATTACCTTCCTTCCATTTATGTGTCAGCAGAAATGAGAGGTTGTGAAAAGTGCAAGCAGACTGGCCCTACTCTGAGTGTTCTTCTGTCTGTGCCTCAGTCACATGTCCTGTCAGGGTGGACAGAAAGCGCCACCTTTTCACTGCAAGTGGCTCTGGCTAAGAGCATCTGTCAAATTCTCAGAAGTTAAACACATAGTGGAATAGATAAATCTTAAAATAAAAAAAATTCTAATATTTCCTGTCTTTCTTTGTCTTTTCTCAGAGTGCCAAGCCGTTCTGCGTGAAGACCCCAACCTTCCCTGCGCAGTCGGGGCCTCGGCTCTCCAGCCATTTCAAAGATAAGTCCCACCCCACCCCTCCCTGCTCCCCTTCCCTACTGGAGCCAAGATGGCCATCGGCGGCACCCCTCGCCTCTCCTTGCCACTCCTGCTGCCTGTCACCACGCTGCTGCTATCACTGCTGCTCACCGGCTCCCACGCCTTATGTAAGTAATCAACTAATTGACTAGCCGTTGCATATAACTTCATCAGTGTTCCAACGTAGAGCCCTTTATGGATTCATCGTTCATATCTGATCTACTGGTTAGAATATCGCAGAGAGGTGGAAGATGGCAAGTTAGCAAAGCTTTTAAGAATATTAGAGCCCTTCATAAAGTCAGTTTTCCATTTCAGTTTTCTTTTAGTGAGCATGTAAAGACATGCATTACTGTCTCCAGTTGTTGATATCACATTTTGGAAAGGCTGTCTTCATTCTCAAAAGGACTGTAGTTTATAGGAGGTCTCTAATTCTGCCTCAGCCAAAGAAAATAAGAATTTCAGTACAGCGTCAAGAGCTGTCCTTCTGTATAAATCGTCTTCCATAACTTTCTATGTTAGTAACAGAGGAACGTCAGTAGTCTCTTATCCCACCCTGTCAACTCCTGCTTAGGATTTGTTCTGCACCATTTCCCCGTTAAGATGGGCTTAGAGCAGCATTAAGAAGACAAAACAAATAGGAGGCTCTGCAGAGAAATAGAACAAGAGTGATGGCGAGGTGGGGAAGCTCCCCCTTGGGTTTCATTGTTTGTAAATCCTGTGCGTGTGATTGTGTGTGTGTAGGAGTAAGTGTGTTGGTGAGTATGTAAAAGAATTATATGAAGTGGTGAATCCAGATACATGTCTGTTGGAGTGTATCAGTGACAAGTTTGCGCGTGTGTGTGTTGTGTGTGTGCATGTGTGTTAACCCTCTGTACATAACCACACTGCAGGCAACATGTAAATTATATGTTTGCCTCAGTGGTTTTGTGCATGTGCTGTATGTGTCTATGCAAAAGCAACGTTATGAAATTGTCTCCTTTTGATTGGATATAATGTTATCCTCCCCGTCTTATCTCCCTCTACGTGTCATTAAAACACTAATTTGTCACTTTGGCAAAAAAATAAAAACTTTGGGGAGAAAAACAACTGTATAACTAGTTCAAGTTAAAGTTTCTTTCTTCATATAAAACTTAAATAAATAACAAGACAAATTTGTAACAGTGTTTTACACAAGAAGAGCAGGTATACACACATACACCTTTTACGCACACAAATCAGCAAAAAGCATTCAGCTGTTACATTCAACCAATTATAAAAGTAGATCAAGCTTCATAAATAACAGAACATATATCAAAATTTTAAAAATCAGTCAACATTCAGTGTACAAGAAAAACAGAACATTTTAAGATGATGCTTAAAATTATGAACAGGTTCAGCCAATGTGACGTTTCAGACAAACTGTTTTTGAGGACAGTTGACGTTGAGAAGTGCTTGATTTGTCTGTCTACCTTGGGTAATTTGCAAGATAAATTGCATTTTTCACCTCTTCCTCTCTGTTCCTCTCAGTTTCTGACATTCTGTAAGTGTATTCTTAGCGGCTCTAGATAACATGAGGAGGACTTGATTTTTCTCATGTTGCAACAGAGCTGTCTACTTTTGATTGCATGGTGGTTTGAGTGTCTGGTAGCATAATTCAAGTGTCTTTCAGCTCAGCTGGCTGAAAACATCTGAAATTGCACTCAGACGGATGTCAAACCAAGTTTGTTCTCCTCTTTTTTGCCTTTTTTCTGTCTCACTGAGTGTAGAGAATGCAAGGCCACACGCTTGTTGTCAGAGGGAAAGTTAAAGCAAAGGGTCAACAGCCCCTGCTCTTAACATGTTGCATATGAAAATGGTTTGTTTCATGTTCTCATGTTGACTATACTTGCCCACTTAGGACTCGTTTTTTCTCCTCTACTTGAACTCATTCACAGCAACTGTTTGCTCACCCTGGTTTAAATAACATTCAGTGCAGTCTGCTTCATCTTTGATGGAGATTAGCTTTTCCTCTCTCTCTCTGTCTCTCTCGCGCCTTACTCTCTCTCTATCTCACACATACACACACACAAATACAAATACACTAACAGCAGGGCTCTCTCCCCATCTGTCAGTATCTGCCTGTCTTTGTCTGCTCTGCCTGTGGATATGATTGCTGTTTTTGTCAAGCTCTCTCACTCTGTCTTCTTGCTCTTGTTCACTTTATTTCTTGTCCTCGCCCCCCTCCTGCCCACACACACACACACACACACACACACACACACACACACACACCCCTCACCCTCTTCTCATCTCTTTTGGGGGTACACAGCATTGCCCCACCATTATGTCTGGAAATATATGCACACACTTACAGACTACCTTATTTTTCTCTCTGATTGTCTTTCACACCCACATGTGCACACACACACACACACACACACACACACACACACACACACACACACACACACACACACACACACACCAATTATATTCACTCCCACCTGGTGGACTGAGAGGACTGGGGGGAAGAACCAACCCCCCACCGCATTTCAACTCTCTTTCTCTCTCTCACTCACTCACACACACACACAAACACACGTGCGCACACCCACACACAGTGGATGCCACCCTTTTGTAGAAAAGCCCAGCTAAAAGCATGATGTCATCCCTTTCTCTCACATCCCTCCCTCTATCTCTGCCCTCCGTTCCTTTCCATTTACACTCATAAATCATAGTGAGAAGGAGACATTTTTAATCAAAAGAGAAAGAAAGATAGCTCAATAAATCCCAACGCCCAACCGCAATAATGCATGGCTCCCTGTTTGTGTGTGTATGTCTATATTTGACTGCATATTTGCATGAATTTGTAAGCAGACGCATGCATGTGCTGTATGTGTGTAAAGGCTGAATTATATTAATGTGTGGAATGTCATAGCATTGTCGTAGGTGGCTATAGAATATTGGGTTGAGTTATAGATCTATATTGATGGTTGTGGCACAGCTGTAAAACTAGATAACAATGTCAAGCCTTCATTTTAGACGAAAAACCCAAAGTAATTGTGTTTACATGTGATATTCATTCCTTCCTCAGCCCTGTCTTCCAATCGTCCATGAATAACAATAAATTTAAAATTTAAACAATGAGCAAATACTAAACTATGTGCAGTGTGCACTGCCAATGTACAAAAATATGAAAATAGATATTTAGTCAAACCTACTAAATGATCTCATACTCACAATGGCAAACTCATAATTAGTGATAACATCCCAGTACCAATAAAAATTAAAGAATAAACCATCACCATCTATTCCCATTTGTGTGCAGTCATATTCATTAAAATTTTTTGCTCCAAAACATTTGCAGTCAAATGAGTTCATAGTGTATCTCTTAATGGAAGGAAATCAAAATGATTCATTTATAGAATTTATGCGGTTATGAGTTGCTACCTGAGGTGCTTTTTAGTCATGATTAAAGGAAAAAAACAAAAGAAACAAAAAAAAAGGTATAATATAATTCAGCATAGTAGAAAGCACAAACACTATGATTTAAAAAAAAAACTTAATCAAACACAGCAGTCCAAAAGTGTGTTTGATTTTTCACTATGGTTGTTTCTGACATCCATAGGGATGCTGATTAAAATTTGTCAGTGAATAATGAAAGTGTAGGTTCTCACTGATGTTGTTATAATCTAGTAATCTTAGTTTTTTTGATTTATGAGCTATAGGGCTGAAAGAGTTGTCATGGTGTTCAAAGCCTCATACCCCAAAGCCCTCGTCATGTGACATGATTTTACTGAACACACATACACAGGTTACCATGCATAATTTTTCTTTGTTTTGTTATGTTCTCTAGTTATTCTTTTGGAGCTGATAAAAGTGCAACAGAGAACCAGTAACCTATTTCTTTTATGGAGGAAAGCCTTGTCCGATATTTCCATGATTGTTCCCATTATTGCCTCAGGTTTTAAAAGTTCTTACTTACTTTTCTCGAGTGAAGTGACACTATCTCGCACATTTTTTCTGGCCTTTCACCTCCTTCTTACTCATTCCTCCTCTTTTCTCTTGGTCTTTTGGATTCCTCAACAGTAGAATTCTTGGCAAAGTACTCCTAATAGTAATTGGCCAGAACTCATGGTGATGGGGTGAGGGTGTTCAATTATTTATATTCCTTTGAAGCTGCCAATTGGAAAAAAAAATGAAGCCCCTTAGTGGAGTTGTTATTTTCTTGCTCTTGTTCGCTACATCTTTGTCTCTCTGTTTCTCTTTCTTTCTCTCTCTCACACTCCTTATCTTTTCCACTCAAATTATGTTTGAGCCAACACTGTCAAGTTAATTCTGTCAAATTCAATTTCATGTGCACCCAGCTGTTTCATGCTTGGCCCCGTACTTTGCTCTATCCACTGTTTTTCTCTTAAATGAGAAGAAAACAAGTTAATTTTTAATTGAGTTACAGGCATGAATCCCTGCCTCAAGTAGCCTGTTGGCACTGCTTGCACTCTGAAGGTTTGTTATACATAGCTGTACACTCACAAAATGGTAGAGGGCAACAGCAAGAAACCATCTTTCCTTCTCCTTAAGTGTTCTTTAATTCATTCACTATGGAGTGTAAGGTATTCTCCAATCAAAAATAAAATATGTGTCTTCTTATAGGCAATTTGGGGGGTTGTGCAACCAAAGAAGGCAAAAACCAAAGCAGTTCAATTTATCACCATTTGCAAAGTTGTTGCGTGTTTCACGTGAGGGCTTTAGGTGTATGTGCTGTTAAAATGCTTGATTGCTCTATAAGATGGCTGAACAGTGTTGACTTTAGCCCCAGTTACATGATTTATAATGCTGACAGAACAAACAGCCAATCAACAGTGCAGCTCTAGCCCATATGGTTACCAAGAAGTCATAGGACAGCATACAACCATCAAATTGGTTCAGGGAGATAAAACACTGTGATAGCAATATATAAAAAAAAGTCAGTGTATTATATTGAAATGTACCTCTAAAAACACTGTTTTGGTCAGCACAATGGATCAAATAGCCGTCCCCCAAGCTTACAGTCACAGTGTGGGTGGTGCTTATCTTCTTTTTTTGCCATCATCTCTCTTTTTCACTCTCTTTTCAGTAGCATGCTCCAGCAATTTGAGCGATGTTATATGAACCCAGTTTGACAGTACAATACAAGTGATTGAAGTGCGTGAAAGGTGCTATCCTTCCATGTTTTTTTTTCTTTCTGCAGAAAGGAATTCAACACACCATCAAGGTGGCTTTTAAAATTGTAATGCCTCTGATGCTTTGATGAGCAAGTTTAGATCTTCAAAGGTTTTTGATTCCACCCCCCAAAAAAAGATATTCCTCGATGCATAACTGTGTTGGTACGATTGTTTTTCAAACCTTCAGACTGCATAGGTGGAGGCTTTTCTTTGTGTATAGCTTGACTAATATATACATGTATTTACATGTAAAGACAGATATAGTGTCTGTTTTTCAGTGTTTTATTTTCAATAGACAGATAGAAGATTGTTTTGTCTCCATTTTCTTCATTCTCTTGTCATCTGTTTTGATCAGACCTATTGTACCTTTGGCAATTGGAGGTGTCCTCTTCATTTAATGAACCAACAAGTGTCAATTGCCTCAAGCGAGTCTCTAAATGACACAAAATTGTTCCTATTTCATCTCCTCTGTGTGGCCATTTTGAAATCAGACACACTCTTAAGCTTAATATTCCTCCTTTCTCTGAGGAATCAAGCCTATTTATTTCCAATAGGCTGAAGGATACTTAATGTCTTTCACTTTTTTCTTTTGCCTTCAACAATGGTTTCAATGGGACCAATTTGTGCATATTACAAGTGTGCCACTCTTTTTAGAAATGCAGCTTTGCTGTGACAGCAGTGCGGTCGGGCAAAGTTTTTCACCTCTGGGTACTAACACTCTAGAACTTATTTTATACTGGGTTCCCACATCCTGCCACAAGTCCCTCGTGTACTGCAAAGCCTGAGCCCTGCGAGTTTGTTTGGAGTGCAGTCAACATAGATGGCACACTGTATGATGCAATGAGCAAGGGTTTGCACAAAAACATCAAGTCTCTACTCATTTCATGTACACCATTTGTGAGCTTTGAAATCTGGTTACTTAAAATGTGAAAATGATCTAATGAAGTGAAGTAATTTCATTTCATTTCATTTTTGAGAATTGTCTTTAATATCAATAATACCTTTAAGTCTTTCCACCTGTATTATAATGTTCTTTGTTCCTTGAAATTTCTTCCACTTGAGTTGTATTCAAACAGGTACAATAATCTCACCCTGTACATTCCTTAATATGTTGAAAGGAGAATAAGATTTGAAGACTCCATTTGAGGTTACAAGATGGACATTTTTCCGGTGTCACAACTGACTGCACAATCCAGGCAGTACAAACTCGCTTTGTGAATCACTACGTCCACAACTGCTTGGCACCCCAACTGCCCCGAGAGCAAATCCCAATTAGCCTTTCTTCCTTATATTTTAATTGGAAAAGCAACTGTTTCATTAACCCTTGAGCTTGCACGGCCAAGGTAAGGGTTACATAGGAATGGAGCCTGACCCAAACATGCCCTGTGGAATATGACAGCAGCTGAGATTAGTTTAGACAGCACTTCTTAAAATCCTGACTGACAGAGCAGCCATGCTTATTTTAAGCACAAATTCAGACATTCGCACCTCAACAGCGCAATCACAGTATCATACATTTTTCCTTCTATCACTGGTATGAGTTAAGTGAGCTGCTCAAGAGCACCTTGGCAAAAATCGAAGATTGTTTAATATCTTTAATATAGATTTTTAAAGTTTATTAAAAGTGCAGCATATTTTGGAGCTGCTTGCAAGGTTAAGCTGATGTTATTTCATGGAAAAATTGTGTTCCAAAATCAGTTCAATGCGATGAGGATCTAATTTGAGAATACACCATGTTTACAACACGTTGTTGACTGAATGACTGACCGACTAACCCACAAAGTTGTTTGCTCCATCATTAAAGATAGAAATCGTGGCCTCTGATTAAGAAATCAGCAGCAGACTTTTTTTCTCTCCTTTCCCCTTTTATCTTTTTGTTTTTTCTGTGTCTTTTTCTTTTTTGCCTAGTACAAGTTTTTGAGTTTTTGCAACAGTCTGCTGGTCTTTGTCGGCAGTGATTGCATGTGAAAACTTCCAGACAAGACAAAGCAAGATGAGTTTAGAACAAAGGCTTGGTTTCAATAGCAATGGCACTTACACAGGCAGTCTGTGAGAATTTGTTCTGACTCATGGGACTTAGTTGTTTAGTAGTGGTCGACCGATACAGGCTTTTCAATGGCCGATGCTGATATTTAGAGAGCAGGGAGGTCGATGGCTGATATATAATACCGATGTCATGTTGTTGTTGTTTTTTTTAATAATAAGATACAAAATTGCTGCACTTAAATGAACATTTCTTTAACACTAATGTTATTGTCTGCATTGTCTCTGTTTGCTGAAGTAGAACAACTCATGAATGAATTGAGAGAGAACGAAAATTTGTAAACTTATATAAATAAATAAATAGAAAATAAATAAACAATGCTAGTGCCCACAGTAGAGCCCAGCAGCATCTCTTTGTTTTTGGTCCCAATGAACATTTATTCAGCACTAATGTATTATTCACTCACACAGAAAAATATTTGAAAATGAAAAAATATGCATTGTCTCTGTTTGCTTGACTAGATCTACACTTTACTTATTATTTTAAATTTTAAAAAATGTCCACAAGTAATCTAAAACTTTTATGAATAAAAAATAATAAATAAAAAGTTGTAGTGCTCTAAACAGCAGCATTTTTCAGCAGATAACAGCATCTCCTTGTTTCGGAGAGAGAACGAAAATTTGTGAATACTTGGGGCGGCATAGCAAGACTCGGGAGAGATTTGTGCAGCCACACATTTCTCCATTTTCTGTTAAGCATCATCAGGTTAGGCTAACCCTTTGTTGCTAACTTTGGAGCTAACCCCCTTCACTTTTCCAGCAATTGGAGAAACAGACGTGACTTTTCTTTGTCTTGATAGATGATACGCTGTAGTCTAATCGTACATTTACATTTATTGTACACTGCCAGATTGACAACTTACTGCTAACCTTTTCCTCTGCTCCACTTGCATTCACCATCACTTTTCTGCCACTTGCACTCTCTCAACCACACACATTATGAACTGCCCTATTCCTTAAATGGTGCTACGCTGCCAAGAGTTTCCCAGGCAACGACACAGAGGTTAACTCAGGTTTCGGAACAGACAGAACCCCCAGACACTATTGATATCCGAATGAATGGATATTTGGCATTATTTTTGGTATTAAAAAATATTTTTTGGACTGGCGGGGGTTCTCGTTGCCTTGGCAGCCCGCCAGGCCTGTGCAATTATAGGGGAAACACTGAGTCACTCAGTAGTCCCAGTTTATGAGCTGCAGGAAACAAAGTTTCTCTGCATTTTCTACACTGAGCCTGTTCCTCTTCTTCTCAGAAATGGTCCCAACCTCACTGGATGTTCTTTTGCTGGGAACAGAAGAGGGTGGAGGACAGAGAAATTTTCTTGCCAGTGGTACAAGAAGGCTTAAGAGGGTTTTGTTCTGTTTCCACCATTCCAGTGGCAGATCAGTCATTCTGTAAATCACCGGCTCCCAGACGTCATGGTTCAGCTCATCAGAGATGTCCCCTGCTGCAAAGACATGACCCTTGTATTGAGGATCCAGCAGTGTTGCCAGCACCAAACATTTGGTCTCCTCAATCTTGGAAAATCTTTTCTCCAAACAAACACTGTCTCTAGCAGTGCTCTGATTCCCCTAGTAGTGGGACCTTCTGCCTGAAGCAGCATCTTCAGCACTACAATGTTTGGGATGATGCAGGAGACAGAGGCCTCTGCCTTGCTCATCCAAGTGTCACTTCTTTAATAGGGTCCAGTGTCTTGATCAAATTTGAGATGATATCTAATTGTTCTGTAGTTGGACATGTAAACTCCCCATGTTCTCCTGCATATACCTTCAGGGAACACTTCTGCTCCAGCATCGTCTGCAACATGTGCAGAGTGGAGTTGCAGCGGAACAGCTTGAATGATCCCATACTGGGGGAGGCCCAGGTCTTCTTGAAAGGCCCTCAGATGCTGTTTTGGTAGCACAGAGTGGTTGAAGTGTGTTGCACATGTCTTCAGCTTGCTGATATTGTCCCCCACTGCTTTCTGACTGCTGATGCCCTCGTTTACCACAAGCTGCAATGTGTGTGCACTGCAGCTGAGGTCCGCTATCGCTGCCAGTCTGATGCCTTTGATCATGTTTGCACCACTGTCTCTGAGCACAAGCACCACTCTTTCTTGGTTGATATGCCAATGGCCCATCATGTTAAGAAACAGCTTGCTGATGTAGTCTCCAGTATGGGAGCCAGACATGGCCTCAACATTTAAGACTACCTGCTTCTTTTCCCAGTCTTTGTCTACAATGGCATGTTAGACTCATTAATGATTCAGCTTCTACAGACCAACAGTCTGTGGTGAAAGACAAATGGGAGACAGCATTCTTTGGTGCAGTCAGTGCTTTGATTTTATTCTCAACCTCTGTGTGCACACTATCCAGCATGTCTGTGCTTCTCACTTTTATGGCTACACCTTGGTTCTGCTACAGCCAATGACTGCCAGAAGGCCACATCTGAAACAATCGTTAAAGGTTGATTGTCTGTGGCAGTCATATCTGTTATTAAAGCGTCAATTTGTTTTGACCTCGGATCCGATTTTTGCCGTTTCCCTTGAGCATCAAACATCTGTCTTATATTAGGCTGAAGTGAGTCAGCTCCAGTTGCATCTTTTTTTTTTCTTCTGTGTCTCTTTATAAGCAGGAAGGTGGTGACACTTCAGGTGATTCCAGATGTTTGTGGTGTTTTTTTCTTCCCTGCTTCAGCCCCCATGCTCACTAATTCACTGCAGATATTGCACTTGGCCTCCCCCGGTGTTGGCTCAGTGACATACTGCCATAAGGGACTGGATTTCTGTCCAGCCATCAGTAATTATTAACATAGAAAAAATACAAGGTCAATATTTGGGTTAAAAATAAAAAAAAACAAAGAAAAGTCAGGTATAATTCCATTATTCCATGCACATTACAATCAAAATAAATATCAAATAATATACATGATTATGTTTTCCATTAGCATGTTGTTTTAGATGGATTTTCTATTAATTAATGAAATAGAAAAATACATTGGGTTATGCTGTAGATTTCAGAACTTGACTGGTATCTAAGGGAGAGCGAGGTACAATATGTCAGAAGCGACATCATTCAACTGCATTATTCTATGCATTAAAACATAATATACATTTAATGCTAGCCAGTGACGGTTTTAGATTAGATTTGCTGTCATTTAGGATGGGAGAAATGTGTTAACTTTAGAAAATTTGATGGTGACTGAGGGAATTTAGGAAAATGTTTATAGCCGGGCGCATGAGAGTTATAGTACAGGGTTTGAAACTAACTTTTTCACCACCTTCCCAAAACTGTCCCGAAGCATATTTTTGTATGTTTGTTTATGTTTGTTGACAGACTCGGCTACAAGCCAATTATTTCAAAATGCTGGATATTGGCCTGATTAATCGGTCGACCACTATTGTTTAGGCCTGGAGGGTCCGTCCATCCATCCCTCCATTCATCTATCCATCCATCCTACATGTGTAAGTGTGTATGTGCTGATAAAGGCTATTAAGGTTTTAAGTCAGGTCCAGGACTGATGGACAGGCAGCTCTAACAGCTTGGTGGCCTGCTGAGTCTTTTGGATAGCTGCTAGCCTGATACTGCAAGCAAGTAAATCTCTACAATTCAGAGGCCCATGTGACTGTAGTTGAATGTCAGCAACATCTCTCTGCACTGCTATTCCAGTGACAACACCTTAGAAACTTAAGAAATGCCCCAGTTTAAATCATATTTAAATCAGAAGAAAATGTCCAAGATGACAAGAGAGGTGACACAAACATGTGTATGCTCCATTCTCCATTCACTGACTGTTTTTCTCCCAAGCACTCAGCCTTGATAGTGCCCGTGTGTGTGTCATGTGTCTGCTGTTTGACTAATACAAAAATTAAGTTTAATCTCAGTCAGGATTAGCTTCACTAAATCAACTTCTTTAATCGGTAACACACAGTCGTTCATATTGCCCTCACCCACTTTGTAAACATACCACAGAGACATAAAATTGTGTTTATCAGTACATAGAGTTTCTTAGAGTGTCTGTTATGATAAATATGTGGAAAAATATGTGGAATCAGTTACACGCTTTTAACTCGTTGCTCGTATCCAGAGCAACCACGAGTATGAGTGCAACAGTAAAAAAAAAAAAACCCAAAAATGTTAAAATTGATATCATTCATATTTACATCTTCACCCTGATTACACCCTCTTCCCAGACTGCCACATGAGAGGCAGGGAAGGGGAATTAGTTTGCTTGCAGTGGTGCCTCTAATAGTACCAAATGTTCTTTTCAGACATTGCTGGTAAAAAATTGTCTCTATGTGCTGTGAAAGATATTTGTAGCAAGATGGATAACAAGTGCCCTTTTCCCAATTCTCTGCTTTTCTCTGCAAATCACTGAATGGCTGTGCGTCATTTTGTCTCCCACTTTGCTAATTCAGCAGATAATGGCTCCTATTTATGACCTGAGAAGCTTTTCTCCATCAATTACTGTATTAGTCATAAAGCCAGTCCCCTCCTTTCTCTTATACCACCACCCTACCAAACGACAACAGTAAAGTACTGTAAATGGAGCCGTCTCATATTCACATATCCACCTCCCACTCTCCACCACTTTATAATCACAGTGCTGGTGTAGTCTGTCTTATCAGGTCCAACAGAGGTAGCGGCCAGTAGCAGGTGGTTGCTGTA
The DNA here is from genome assembly GCF_910596095.1 of Thunnus maccoyii. Classification (NCBI taxonomy): domain Eukaryota; kingdom Metazoa; phylum Chordata; class Actinopteri; order Scombriformes; family Scombridae; genus Thunnus; species Thunnus maccoyii. The sequence continues at coordinate 20,994,320 of NC_056539.1, read as the reverse complement.
TTAGCTAAACAAGCGTCTGTGTGCACAGTGTGAGTTTTTTTTCTCCTCCTGCTAGCCAGTTGTGTTTGCGTGGATCTGTTCTATTCTCGGGGCCTTGTGAAGATAGCTGAGCCCCCATTGCTGGTTATTTTAGCTCAGGCCATGTCCCCCTGCCAGGCAGATAAAGACGGGTCTTGTGTGCTTATCTGGGCAGTGCTGTACGGCAGTCTGTCTGAGGGAAGCTTCAGGGAGTAGAGGGAGACTTTGGTGGAAGGGACAAATGGCCACTGTGGGTGCAATGTCCTTTCAATGTCATCTCTGGTAACATAACGAAGGCTGTTTGGTGGAGACTTTTTTACAAGGTACCTTACAGCAATAGATGTGTACATTTTTAGAATAGGTGGAACCGTTGGGAATCAAACCCCAAAAGTTTTGTGCTCCAGGTAACACAGATATACGCACACAAAAAAGCAGAGGACGTTTAAAGGTTTTACATCTTTCACTGACTATAAAAACATCACCGTAGAAATGATACTTTTATTCACTGGATCTGAAGAAGCCAGGTGCTAAATGTAGCATTTTAACACCAAGAAAGCATTACTACAACCATTTTAAGGTAAAAGTGTAATTACTATAAATAAACAAAAAGGTTGGCATCTTCTACCAGCAACAACACTTTATTTATTGTACTGATACTGATTTCACAGGAAGTTGCTTAACTATGTTAAAGGGGTAGAGGGAGCTGTAAACAAAAAGTTTCCAAGAAAGTATACAGGTAGTTTTAATTTTAAGGACATAAGCACTGTGCCACTGGAATGAGATATAGGGGATAACTTCTCCTCTGTCTAATTTGTTTTAAGGAGTTTTTACCAGGGACTGACATAGATCAATATACTATGACATAGTGTATTGATGTTTGAAAATGCGGCACATTGCACATTTAAAGAGAGTCCTTTAATAGGAAAGTCTGATTATTGTTTCATTCCCTAAAACAGCCAATGTATGTTCAACAACAGCTTTTTTCCATAGTGAAGATACTGAACCCAGTGAATGCATGAATCATTGTGGGCGAACTTATCTGTATAAATTATGGTGTAGTCCTTGCCATCACTCATTGCGAAAATCTTTTAACAAGTTTAAGTCCCGACACCATTCAACCTTTTCTACCCTACAATTACTGGCTAAGTGGCAAGGTTCAGATTATGAAGAAAAAAAAAAAAGGCTCAAAGTCAACAGTAACTGGCAGCAGAAGCCCAGAGGCACACAGTCGAGGGAAATTGAAAAATAGGTTAATTATGCTCATCAGAGTTCACACAATCACACACCACATACCTGTAGTAATTACACTATAATAGACATTCATGGGCCCAATGCTAGGGGCGTTTGATGTGCCGATGTGCACAAAAACACAGAAACATGTTTACAAGTCCTCACACGCATATAGTAACCGCATATACCACATTTACTATACACAGAAAGAAAGAGGGACAAAAAACAATATATTACAATCCTGCCCACCATTCACTGCATATCGTCTCACAGTAAACACACTCAACAACTTGCCTACTCATACGCTTTACAAATTGTCACAGTAAAGCAGGTTAAATTCATGCTTGTAGTCAGTCTGAGTAAATCAAACCTGGCATCTCTACCCTTTACCCAACCTGGGTTGATTGGGGGTTAATTAATGCTATTGACTATTTCAACCCACTACCTGATTAGTCTAAAAAAGACTACAAACCAGACAGAGCACATAAGTAGGTAAGCTTAGAGAGAGGGAGACAGCAGAGCTGAAACTAAAAATTAACTTTATTTGGTTACTTATATAATATAATTATGTTTAATTCTAGGGTTTTGCACTGAAACTACACTTTCAGACTCAAGTCTGTAAACAGCGTCACGTGTCAATGCAGGCTAAATGTGCATCTGTAGGCCATAATCATATTATCTCTCTCTTTCTCTCACCCTCCCTCACTGTCGCTCTCTCCTTCTCTTGACTCTTGACTCTCTCACAAAAATACAAACAGGCACAACCTGTTCTCCTCTCCCTTTTAGCAGCCCTATTTCTACTTTTGGCCCGCTGTAAGTATGTCCTCACAGCTGGATTGGTGTTAACGTTAGATATTCTCAACTTTATTTAACCATCTTTTCTGCAGATATGGAAGTTTTCTCAACTTTCAGAGCAGTCTGTAGGTCATATCTGTATGTCATATATAGTTCAAGGGGACAGTGTAGGACAGACAGTACACAGTGGCTGGTATCAACCATAATTTCCTAAATGTATTCAGGCAGAATGAATGAAATACGTTGCAGGCAAGTAACTAGCATATTAGAACAATACAATAACAGTACCATTACACTAGAACAGAAATATATTTAATAAATAATCAGTTGTAAAAACAAAATTTCCCAAAGAAGTGACAAATACAGGGAGATGTTAGCAAAAGCGACAACCTAATGTGTCATGAAATGCCTCAAATTTATTGAAGTGCTGTACAGAATGTTTTATGCATTTGAATTTAAAAAAGCAAAAACTACAAATAAGAAATAAGAGCAAGGGAGAAAAGTTAAGAAAATACTATTTTTTGATGAAATATTCAGCACTTTCTGTCCTGCCCTACCTCTTCATATCATCTCTTCTAGTTCTCAGACCTCCTGTCAGCTCCTCTACTCTCCTCTCACAGCTTTCTCTTTTCCACTGACCTTCCCACCCCTTTCTGCACTCCTCTTACCGTCAACCTCCGCTGTCTTGTTCTTTTTCATTCCATCCGTTTTCCTCCCAGCTCCCTGGCTTTCTTTCCATCTCGAAACCGTCTTGAGTTCATATTGAAAACAGTATACAGTACATTATGAGAAAATCCTCAATCTATCAGGAGTCGAATTCACACTGACACGCAGGCGTATTTATTCTACATCTCTCTCATCCTATGAACAGGGCAAACAAGAGAGAAAGAGAGGGATAAGGCGACTGGGTGCAAATGTCGAATGGTCTAGGGGAAAACTCATCAAAGAGCGTTGGCCTTCAGCAGAACCACTGCCACAGGCCTGCTCTGTGTAAATCCCTCTTCTGTCTCAACAGAGGGCACACTGTAAGCGGAGGTCAAATGCAGAGGAGCTGTGTTGTGTAAAGCTGCGTTGTGTAGTTTCAAAATGGAAATTGAAAGTGCAAAATGCCAAAAGGGATCATTGTATGCACCAGACAAATAAAATAGACCTACTCCTTGAAGAAAAAGAAAAGCTGCGGTGCTCATATCGTCCCACTACGTACATAATATATAGCCTCCTGTGAAATATACAGGAGATTGGTGGGTTGGTTTTTTATACATGGTCTTATTTGAAGGTTGGATTTGTTAATCATTCATGTCTCAGTGTTGCATTTTATAACACAGCAGTTTGAGAATACATCTAACATGTAAGATAGACAAAGATAATTATAGTGATATGCAAAGGATTTATGATATAAAACTTAAATATTCTTGAATAATTGAGAGGACTGGATCCTCTGTGAGATTTTGACAGAGGAATGCCAGGTTGCAAAACAAAATACTTTCTATTAAGAAACCTTTCCGATATGTCAGAGAATGTGACTTCACCAGGGTTCATCTTAAAAGATGTAGAGTGCAGATTTAATGAGGGCTAAGAAATATTTTGAGGGATGAAACAATCGATACCCTTTCATGTGACCATCAGAAGGACAGGAATCAATATTTCCAACATTAAAATGATTGCCAGCATCACATCCATTTAATACTTCTTATAAAAGTGGAAGAGTTTCATCCCTGCCCTCTGGCTGATTTGTTTAGCTCAGACTGTAGTCTGTCAATGACAAAACATTCACAGCCTGTCAAAATGATGTTTTATCATATATGATTATTGTATTCGCTTATGCCATGAAATTAGCACTTTTATCCAGAAGTCTACACATCCTAGCAAGGGTGGCCCCAGTGGGAATCACACCTGGACACGTAGTTAGTGTCATGCTCTACCTTCAATTGCATGTGCTCCAAATTACCCAAGAACAAAGGGGGGAAAAAAATGCTGTCAAAAATCAAAGCGAGATAAGAGTAGCTCTGCTCATCCTCAGGTGAGCAACCCTGGCCACTGATTACTAGTCTGAATAAATTGATTGAACATAATATTCCAGTACCAATTATTCAGAGTAAAAAGTTTTTTTTTATCTTGTTTGACCATGGAATGGATAATGCACACATATGTTAGCTTTCGGCAATAATCTAATTCACAGAGATCAAAACATGAAAATCAAGGTTAAGTGGGTCTCCTGTTGGCATACACTGATAAGCAGGGCAGGAACACATTTTGGTAGGTTTTTAGAGATTCTACTGCAAAATCCAGCTGGTTGCAAACCAGTTTTTGAGACTAACCAGCCACTAACCACTAGTTGTGTTACAAGATACACAGCTTGTGTATATTGCTGTAATATTTGCATCAGAAATATTTGGAGTGTTAGTTGCAGGCAAGGAGATGAACTTTGTGTGTGATGCTTCAGCTTTCCCGAGGCAGTACACTCACACTTCTTTTTTTTCCTTTCCCTTGTCTTACACATTTTCTCTTTGCCTCGTTCTCTCTAAAATATCCACTCTCTATCGCTCTTTACCCGATAATGAATGCAGGAACTCTCCTTCATATGTGTTTAGCAGTGCCTGGAGACTGGTGTCGGCCCATGGTCCCTTAATTATTAATTTGACGTTATGTGCTGGCCGTTTGATCATCCCCGCATATCTGTATGATTCAGATTTAACGAGTTCCCCAGGAGACTCTGTTTTCTCTCTCTCTCTTTTTATCAGGCTTTTTGTCGTGAACCTACAGCAACCGAGGCATGAGTGACAAATTCAAGCACCAAAAAGTACTGAAATTACTTACATTTGATGGACAGTTTATCAGGAGTTAATGTGTGTTGTTCAAGTGAGAATTGAACCACTGATTGTGGCTATGCCAGTGCTACACTCTATTGAACAGTGAAAGGAGTCTCACTTTTGGACACTTTCATACAGCGTCAAATTAAAACCAAATTAAACCTCTCTCTTACTGCCTCATCCTTTTCCAAGGGCTTTCTTTTGTATGGGTAGTTTCCAGCCTCTGTTTCCCTATGGAGTTGTATTTTTGTGCTACTAATCATTAGCACCTTGGCACAACATCAACATGAAAATTCACAAATTCACAGATCCACACACAGAACTACACAACACCGAAATTGGGGCATTAGATGAAGGAATATATAATAATATCAACCCAAGGTTGTGTTGCGTGGGGTGAATCAGAATGATAACGTGAAGCCGTGGTTATCTATCTACTGTATCTACACACTGTCTGTCCATCTATTTTGTTCATCTATTTTTTTTTTTTCTCCAAAACTCAAACTATCCATCTCCTCTACTCATCCAAGTCTCTTCTCTACACTAGAACAGAGTGTGTGGGTGTTTGGTACAGAGTGAGAAAGAGAGACAGTAGAGGACTGAGGGGTTGCAAGAGGAGGCTGGTGTGGGTTTTTGCGACATTATAGAGCTTTGTGTGTGTGTGTGTGTGTGTGTGTGTGTGTGTGAGTGACTGAATGCGCATGCTCTCAGGCATTTGAAAGCCTGTCCTTTCAGAAATATAATTATACTTATTTAATGCTGCTTTGAAAGGAAGTGAGTTAACTCCAGTGGTGCAACATTCGTCTTGGCGCTAATGTTCCTTTCTATTTCTTTCTCCCTCTGTTTCTCCCTCCTCTGTCTGTCTGCCCCCTCCCTCGTCTTCCTCTCTCTTCAGCACCACCACGGTTCACTAAAGTTCCCGTCGACCAGATTGGCGTCTCAGGGGGTGTGGTCTCCTTTGTCTGCCAGGCAACAGGCGACCCGAAGCCAAGGGTTAGCTGGAACAAGAAAGGCAAAAAGGTCAACTCCCAACGTATAGAGGTGAGTCAAGTAGCTCTGCTGCTCACTGCTGAACTCTACATGTGTAGAGGGCAACTTTACGGTTAGTTGTGTTGCATTAATGTCATGCAACACTAGACTATACTACATGGTATCTCACAGTAAATGTTCTTAGACACATTTTGAAAGTATACCTCTGACTACAAAGTTAAATTTGATGCACGCCTCAGTCCTTTCATATATTGTGGTAATTACTGTTGTGACATTCAGCCATTGAGACCATTTTATGAGCCTGAGCCAAGATCAACACATATCGAGCAAAGTGAATCAAAGCATGAAGCTCAAATGATCCTTTTTTTTTTTTATTATTTGTCCACACAAATCTCCTCTTTTTCAGTGTTGCCCTTCACCACATTAAAATTACATGCGTGGACTTATTTTTCTGTTGGGTTCCCACCCAATCTTTTTGAAAAGGGTGTTTTCATTTGCTCTCTTCACCCATAGATTTCATAAATAGTTCTGGACAAAACTACCAATCTTTACATGGACTGGCTTCTCCAATGTCTGAGAAGTCCACCAATAAGATAGTCACCTAGTAATGGCATGAAGAGCCTCCTATTCCTTCAACTCTGTGCTCTTTGCACTTGAATGATTCTGCCGTTGTCACATTCTTGTTTCCTGTGCTAGGTTTTTTTCTGCATTCAGCCCTGTCTGTGTGAATGTGTCTGTCTGTGCGTTATTCATAATGTGTTTGTTGTTCAGTTCTCGGCAGGCCTCCCAGATGGCATCTCTAAAAGTCTTGATTGATGCTCAGTGTCTCTTAATTAAAAAGTTGCTTTCGTTAACGACGACGGCAGTGCACAGAGATAGACATGCACACACTGCAGCGTGAAGACAACCATAGGGGAGGGGGCTAAAAAGCAAGAAATGACAACAACATCAACAGGGGGAGAAGCAGCCTCTCAACGGAGGACAAAATAAAAAGACAAGTTGTGTTTGTACATTCTCTTCTGCTGCATGCTAAGTGGGAAACAAAGCCAAGGGCGTGAAGGAGCCCGCCAGAACGGACGCTTCTCTTCCTCCGTTTAGCATGAAATAAAAAATTTGTAAAGGGGTTTTGAAGTAGTTATGATATTTTTTTTTTCTGTTCTACCCTCTAGACAGCTGCTTTGATATCGATCATGATGCCGTGCTCTGCAGTGTTTTTAGCCTAATTAGTGGCTGAGCCCTGAGATGTGCAGCAGTGGAGCAGCAGGGCTGCTGAAGACTTGTACTTATATCTCAAAGTCATGCTTTGCTCAGAGATCTCAGCAGTGAGCCCTTCGTTGCAAGGGTTTGAGCTCCTCTGAGAAAAGACAGATATTGGAAGAGTTCGCTTTCAGACTGACAGACAGACTGACCGTCTTCCCCAACACTTCATCCTTCCAAAATGAGAGAAAAAGAGATTGGCGTGTGTGGAATGACTGTATCTATGAAAAGCAAGGGGTAATTGCTTCAGAAATGCTGCCATTTAAATTCTTGTTATTAACCTAAGTCTTGAGGTGCAGCTTCTTGCTGAAGGGTACATGGCTGTTGATGTATTGGTTTTCAGAGCGATCAAACCTGTGGCACTTCAGAAGCTGACCTGTTGCCAAACTGCACTACTGTCAGCTACATCCACTGGCATCATGTTTTAAAATAAAGACTAATTCAAAAATCCGGACACTACTAAAATTGATTTTGATGGAAGTTGAATCCTTGAATCAAGTATTCTTTACAGACTATGTCCGACTTACTGTATTCTCTTAAATCATTATAATATCAGATCCTAATGTCTAGTTAAGCAAAAGTGACGCCTGAGTTTGGAAATGTTAGCAGTTAATAAATAATATAATCAGTTTATAATATTCTGTAGGTAGTGTTTTGGTAGTCCTACTTATACTGCCTTTTGTCATGTCTTTGTTATATTTGAATTATAGGCACATTTTAAAAGTATACAAAGACATTTCTATTGTAGACTTGATTGAAGATAAGTGTAGTTTCTTTGTACCATTTCTGATTTTGGCAAATAAAAAATATCTTGATAATTTTAACATAGAGTGTGTAATATTTATATTCATCTTATTGTAGTAATTTTTGGGCAGCTTTCTTCCTCTCAGTATTCTCAGCACATGTATACTGAGTCTTGTCTGATTTAGTTTTTAAGAAATGCTTTCAACAAGACTCAAAACAAAGGACTTTAGAAAGAACAAAGGGCATAATTACAGATAAAAACAAGAGATGAAAACACAAAAAAGCCAGCGCATCACGCATCAAGAAATGGGGCCTTGAATTGTGTGTGTGTGTGTGTGTGTGTAGAGAGAGAGTGAGTCCTTATAATTCTCTTTTTATGAGGATCACAAGATATACAAGAATAGAAACACCAACAAAGGATATCCTTATTGAACTCACTTTGGTTCAAGATAAATTTCAGGCTTGACTTTGAGAAACGGACGTCTTAATTACCTTACATGTATGAATGAGAACACAGACACCGAACTCGTCCTTGTATCTACAAAAAATAGTTTGCTCTAGTGTTCAAAACTGGTAGTGCTCGTACTCTGAACAAATCCCTATTCTGTTTAACCATGTTCCTTACTTTTCATCCGACAGACAATTGAGTTTGACGAGGGCGCCGGCGCTGTACTCAGAATCCAGCCTCTCCGAGCACCACGTGACGAGAACATCTATGAATGCGTGGCTGAGAACAGCGAGGGCGAGATCACTGTCAATGCCAAGCTGTCCATCATCCGAGGTGAGTCCTGCATTATGAAAGAGTGTGCAGAGGGGTAACTACAAAATAAATCATTAAAGTGGACATCGGTGAGCTCCTCAGGTTTTTTATGATGACATCTTGCCTTGGAGTTTTTGTACTGCACTTGCCAGAGAGTGAGGGATGTACTTTGAAGTCTTTTGGCTTGGAATTTCTGTAGGTAGTGCACTCATATCTGTCTGTTAAGCCATTTTGGCTTCAGCTGTAAAAGCTGATCAAGCAGGTTGTTACAAATATTTTATTTGCCACCTCAGATATAAATCATGTATTTTGTAAAATGTAAAATTTGTACTTTAGTTTGTACAATATATGACCATAAAATAATGATGTATTTTTATCATGATTATGCTTCCTTTTATCAAGTTTTCATACAAGATTTTACTTTACAACATATATGACTTCCTTAGATTGTGTACTTTTAGAAACATACATGCAATCATAATTGGAATAGCAACATTTATTTATGTTAAAATGTGGAGGATCATTGCTCAAAGCTTTTATGCAGTCACACGTCACAGCCTGAAATAGACTCATAGTCACTTAAAACAGATGGACAGAGTGAGGGCTGTTTATCAGAGATTCATCCATTTGATGGTACTAATCAGCTGTCCATTCATGCAAGAGCTGAATCTCTACTTGCCTGTGATGAAAACCTATAGGATCCCTGAATAAAAAAGATTGATTGGTCACCCACAGGCTGTCAAGGCAGAGTGGCCGACAGATGTGTCTGGAGATAACACACACACATACACACCTAACCAAAACCTAACCTTAACCACTGACCCAAAAATCTGCATTTTACCACTTGGGGACACAGCTTTTGTCCCCAGTTTGACAAGCTGTCCCCAATTAACTGGTCTTAAGTCTGAAATTTGTACACAAAAGTAGCCTGTGACACACACACACACACCCCACACACACAGGAACAATTGTAAAATAACAAAACAGTATGAGATGTGTTGATGAAATCAGAAAGCTGAACTTTGTGAATCTTTATTTAGTGGCTCTTATATGTACTAGTTTAGTTTCAGCAAAGATATTTCACCGTTTGTCTAGCTTAGAGGTCATAGAGGACGACATCATAGGCAAGCAAGCATGTGGTCACACACTCCCGCTTTCTTCTCTCTCATTCTACCTGGGTCTGTCTGCCTCACACACATAGAGACACACACCCGATGTCTTCTCTTCTCCTCTGTTCTCTCCTGCCGCCATCTGCCATGTTTCTAGGACTGGATGAAGCTGAGCTATGGCTGGCTGGCAGCACACAAGCTAGGCCTTCCTGGCTGTCAGATCCACAGGCAGAGGAGTAGGGAGTATGTGTGTGTGGGGGAGTTTGGACCAGCGTTTTGAAGCCTGGCCCAGCATCCTTAGTTAGTTATTGTTAGCAACAAACCCCCACCCTGGAGGCAGGATTTTGGAGCTAGAGGGGTGTGAATGTCTCAGGTGCCCTTCAAAACTTGATATATAATTTGAAATGTGGTATCTATGCTTTGAAATTACATTTATGTTCACATTTGTAACATTCATTTACATTGGGTGTGCAGGTAGCAGTTTGGTAAGACACACAATGGCTGCTGAGCTGAGACACTCGATATATAGGACAGGATCTGCTGTTTCCTGAACAACTGAATCCAATTCTTCAGGAAATGTAGTACCTTGTGTGTAACACTTATTTGGCGTTACAGGTCTCAATAGGAATCAAACTGCCAGTTTCACGCCTTAAACATTTAAATTGAGTTCTGTAAAAAGATTTCAAAACAACAGATATGTTTTCATAGTCAGAATGCCATTTATTCATAAAGTGCTGGTAATAAATAAAAAAGTCCAGAAAATCCTTTACAAAGCAATAGTGGACACAAAGATAGAAAACAGGAAATTGAAAAACAAGGAACAAGCCCACCAAATTTTAACTTACAAGCCCAAGCATGCGCACGTCATTGTGTGTAGTTGTGTTTGTGGCTGTGTGAGAGAGCACAGGGCAAACCTAGGGCGGTCCACAGGAGCAGAAGGAAAATGAAAAGTTATTGGAATCAGCTCGACGAGGTTTCCTCCAGAGCCCAGAGGAAGAGAGAAAGCTTTCCTGCCCGGGCAAGACCCAGCTCTGAAGGAGGGAGGAGAGTGTGATGATGTGGGGAAGGTGAAAGAGGAGCGGCAGAGGGAAAGAGCAGCACGTTCCCTCTGTTTTCCACCTTTAATGAGGTCGGGCCCCCTCTGCATTAACCCATCAGTGTAAGGAAGGAGAGAGAAAAAAGATGGAGGATTTGAGAGAAGAGAGATGTAATTTAATTCAGGGATAATGCAGAAATGAGAGGATGGAGAAAGTGATTAGGGTCAAATTAAAATGGGTAGAAAGTGAGGAGAAGAAAGGGGTTGAATGGAGGGAGAGAAGTGGAGCAAACCAGATGAACAACAGTAGGAAAAAAATAGAGAAGTTGGCCAAAGATGAAGGGAGACAACAGGGGGTGTTGCGGACGATTGGCAATGTGGAACAGGTGAGGAGGACAATAGGCGAACATGGGTTCTTGGAACAGGGGCAAAGGATTATGGGATATGGGACAAGGCACAAGGGACACATCTGCAGTGAACAGAGGGGTTGTGGTCTGGGATCTAGAGAGGCAGAAAATGGGTCGCCACAATGGGTGACTTGGCCGGAAAGCTGTGGCACGTATTTACAAGAAAATGCAGCTCCATGCACACAGACATACACACACACACACACGCACGCTAACAAATACAAACAAATGCACAGAATACCATACATTTGTACACACATGCAGAGCTTATACATCAACGTAATGCTGATGCACATATACCAACAAAGGGTCATGAAACTCACTGAACACATAAATGATCATAAATGCTTCCAGTTTTAGTAAGAACAAAAAAGAAAAAAAAAACACATTTCACTCAACGTAAAAGCAGTCCACATAGACAGGCACATGCATATCCGTGTGGTATGCATAGTCAGGGGTTAAATTGGGCTCAGCCTTGGCACATAGGCCTGCGCTCTTCTGTGTCATCGGGGGACGCTTAACTTTGCAGGTTAGTCTTAATAATTCAAACAGTGACTAAAACATGTTTCCTTTGCAGCTCTAGAGAACATAGGCCTAAAAGAACATCAGAACTTTCACTAGATTTCCCTTTTTTCTGTCAGTGGGTTTCCTTAAAAGCTACCTAGCAGATCAGCGACCTCAGTCACTTATCAGTCAGTCAGACAGCACAGATGGCAGAGTGATAGGTGGATGGCAAGGTAGGGAGAAAAATAGGTCAGAAACTGACAGGTTTAATACCAGCATGTAAATTGCTCTGATATTCTGCTTAAACAATGTTTCAAAATGATACTACAACTTTAATGGAAGATAGTTTGCCTCCAATCTTTGGTAGCTGTCACATTACGCTAGCTGGCAAGCTCCAGTTTGAGTTAAACTGTCAAACAAGCTAACAGTTAGCACGTATTGAAATTCTCTCAGCATTGTCAGGACCATCATGGCTTGAGCAGAATATCAGAGGAACTCAGTTTATACCATGGTTAGGTAATGCACACTATTTTAACCATTTCATAGCTATAACATTAATTAAGGAAAAGGAACTAGCAGACAGTTTAATGTAACTATTAAAAAGACTGTTCTATTCATATGACTTTGTATTATTATTCTCTCTTTTAGTGGAAATAGCACCATTCCTATATTTGACACATATACACAGGAGAGAGCACTTACAGGAAGATTTTATTGTCATCAACTGTAGTTTCGTGCACTGTGTAGAATGACTTTGATTATCGTTTTAGTGTTCAGAGCGAAGAGTTGTCTCACCTTTTTATATTTTATTTACAGTTTATCAAATGATATCAATCAGATATTGTAGTTTGTGCACACACACATGTGCACCCATGGCAACCCTGAAACCACAGAGCCCCCCAACATAACAAATCCCAATTTAACCCATGTGCATAGTCACTGCTTAGCACACATACACACACAGATACACACACAGAAGCTTGCAGTATACCAGCTTTGCGTGTCCTAGTGCGAACTCATGTAACATGACAGCATGTGGGCTATGTTTGGAATTTTAAAGGACATTAACAACAGCACAGTGATCACCACACATACAGGACACAGACATACTGGCAATGTGCATGCACATAACAACTCCCAAATATACTGTACACACATTAACTTACATACACAAAAACATGAACACCTATCAGGATGTAGGCTTTCTCCAACACACATATACTTTACAAACCCATTGACATTTAGTCATACAAATAGACATGCAAACAGACTGAACTCCATCTCTATAGTCTTTTTTCTACTGTACAGTGAGACAGACACAACCCCACCTTCTCCTCTCTTGTCCCCCCTGTGTTTATGTGTATGTGCATGGGTACGTGTTTTGGTGGCAATGGCAGGGTGCGTTTAGCATCAACTGTGACACCTCCTGGGCTGTTACTCCACTGCCTCAGCTGAATACCTAAGATAGGGGCCATCTGGCTCCAGTAAGACTTGCACACAGTCCTCTGGGAGTCCTTGGAGAGGGGCCGACAAGCGAATGAAGCACACTCTTGAGATCTGACACAACTTGCAGCTTGCTCTGGGTTTTTTTGTCACGGGATGTCATTTTTTTTGTTGTTTTTGTTTTTGGGATTTGCCTCTTTTTTCAGGCAAGTGTTTTGGTGTGTCACAAGGAAGGCAAAGTTGCCACCGGGATACTGGCAGCTCATGCTGTTGTGGGTAGATCATAGGGAGTTATCCTGCTTTGTGTGCTTGTCTTTTAGACTGCTGTAGTCTTTAGCTTTGTTGTTGCAAATAGACTCCCCCCAGAGGCTTCCCAAGGAGCAAAAGCTGTGATTGATGACAGTTGGTCTGATGTTCATTTTTTTTAATGTTGAGAAAGTTGTAAATATAATGTATCTATCCATGTGTTTGGAGAAACCACTGTTCAGAACACAATTAGGCAGGCCCAATCTCAAGGAAGAAATAATCGTGTTGGTTGAGTTAGACCTCAGTTGTGTAGCCATGTAGCTACAGTTTTTCTCATGAAGAAGCATTTAAGTACTGGATAGGTTGAACCAGCAGGCACCAGATACTCACCCCTGGTGATACACACACATATCAGCTCTGATGTCTGTGCTTACAATAAATGAGTGCTTGCTGCAATATACCAGACCTAGCCATAACCTTTATTTGCTGCCGTGCACCTTTGTTCACATACACACAGTCATGCTCACATCCTGCTTATTTTCATTTGCCACTCCCAACCAGGTGGAACCAATCAAACTTAACCTTCGATGTCTCTCATCACTCTCTTACTCTCTCCAAAAGCTTTCTAATCCTCTTGCTTTCTCTCTCTGTACGCCAAGTTCCATGTCTGGTTTTCATCCACAGCACTGATTCTGTAAATATATTTTTTAACCTACCCATTCCTCCTCTTCGTGTTGTTGTGAATGCTTCATGTTGAGGATGATTTGTCCCAAGGGATAGTAGACACAGGTAAATTTTAGGAAGACAATTAAAGTAGACAAGGTGCACATATGCAATACCGTCACTTAGACCAGACTTTAATGTCATTGTTCAGTTTGTGAGTGTTGGAAGAAGAGAATACGATACTGTTTCCATTTGGATTCATCCATTACCAACCATGTTTACATATGTGTTTACTTGTCAACATTGTTTATTATGTTGCTTGTACAAGTGGAGTTTTGTTTTCTTGTTGCACTTGGATTCAAGTTAGCAAAGTGACATGCGCCATTTCATTTCTTGGTCTCAAATAGACAGGAAACTCCACCTGTCTGACACAGAGCAACACTCTATCGGTCAGGTTTTGGAGCGCACACACTGATACCCTGAGGGGAGTGGGGTGTAGCGTGCCTACTGTTTGATCAGACTTGCTGCTAATTGGCTGCGCTCCCGAAGGAGCAGGTAATGGTGAATTTTAATGGGTCAGTGCACAGATCAATCCCAGTGAAATCTGGGTGCCTTTTTATCGTGGGAGGGATGAGAAAGGGCAAAATGGGGGAGGGCAGTGGAGGGGGCAAAGAGAAGTGCAGTGATGAGATGGGAAAAATTGAGAGGCAGCAAGAGGGAAGGAGAAACCGAGTGAAAGTTAAAGGGACAGAGACCAATCAACCTCTCAACCAGTAGTGGCTCCAGGTCAAGTCTTAAGACATTCTATTTCCTCCCTTTACCTTTACTTTCTGTGCTCCATCTACCCTTTACTGTCTCACTCACACAATATCTCTGAACCATTATTTTTTATACTCCATTTTCTTGCACAGTTGTTACATGTCTTTCTGCCTCTACCAGTCTTCTATCTTTGTATTTCAGTGGGCTGTGTGCATGTGTGTGAGTAAGTGCAGCCTGTTGCAGTGGATTAAAGCAAGTGGTGTGTGGTATGTGTGTGTAATCACTAGTGTGAGTGATACAGCTATCTATCAAGCACATTTTAATGGACAGTTTGAAAAGCTGCAGAAAAAGTAAATTACAAATTCAGATACATTTTATAGGCTGACCTGCAATACATGCAGTAGTATGGTTTAGAAAAGAAAAAATAGAAAATATGATATAAAATAGTATTTCTTAATGTACAGTGTGTTGCAGAACTGAAGAACACCCTACATAGAGGATAGTCTCTCATTACTCGTATAATTCCTTTATTGACAAACATATTTTAAGCATAAAAAGGCTTTTGATGTGCTGAAAAAAAGGAAAGATGCAGGGAGGAGACAGGTGGAGACGAATGTTGAAAAAGGTTAGGCTCATGTTACATTAGGTCATGTTATGAACTGTTTTGTTCTCCACAGCCCGTAGAGAGTATGATTGCAATCAGAGTTAAGAGAATGTGACATTTCTCCTCATATGTGTGATTCAAACCGTTTGGTCCAGATCTTAAAAGTCTGAGCCCAGGCTAAGACAGAGTGGATGAGACCATCGGAGAAAAATGAAACAAGGAATAGACGAAAATAGAGAATTTATCTTCCTTTCTGTTCGTTTCATCACTATTTTTTTATGTATCTGTACCAGCACAAACACACATTTAGGTTGTTGAAATATTCCCTTCTGGTTCATTCATCACCCTTTGGGTTTTTGTAACATCTTAAAATTACATTTTTTCCCACAGATATACGCTTGTCAGAGAGAGAAAAATACACGAAACTCTTCTTCCCTCCTAAAACTTACTTTTTGCAGATGAAAGTTTTTCTGTTTTTACATTTACTTTTTTTTTCTTTTGCATTGATTTACTCCTGGTCAGTTTTTCCTCTGTCTTTTCTCTTTGTAGTGTTAATGTAGTGCTGTTTTGGTGCTGAAGGGTTGAATGCTTATTCTATTGTGTTTATTTTAGAGGGAGAGGTGAGTCCAGGGCATCGGGCAGGATGGATGAAAAATTAATAAGACACATAGTGAAACATGAGCAGATGTGTGTGCGTGTGTGTGTGCGTGTGTGTGCGTGTGTGTATGTGTGTGTGAGAGAGAGAGAGAGTTAGAGGTAGTTTTCTGATGTGTGTGCAATTATGCATGGTTGACAGCTGGTGTGTGACAGTGTTTTTGGTGTGTTTTAATCTGTTCCTGTGTGTGTGTGTGTGTGTGTGTGTGTGTGTGTGTGTGTGTGTGTGTGTGTGTGTGTGTGTGTGTGTGTGTGTGTGTGTGTGTGTGTGTGTGTGTGTGTGTGTGTGTGTGTGTGTGTGTGTGTGTGTGTGTGGGAGAGAGAGAGAGAGGGAGACAAAGTAAGGGAGAGCAAGAGCTAGCAGGCAGTGGCTGCCCTGTAATGAGACAGTGAAGAATAAGCTTGGCAGTATCAGCAACAGATCTGGCTGTTCTTCCTCTTCCTGTCCGCCTGCCTCTGAGGTGACCTCTACCCTCTTCAACTAGTCTCCAACACCTATAGAGAGAGCAAGAAATATAGGAGAAGAAATGCAGAGAGGTGGAAGGAATAAACAACAATAGAATAAAGAACTAAATGAAGAAGAAATAGTATATATATATATATATATAGAATGAGTCCATCAACTTGTACTTCTGTTGTACATGTGAGATTAAGACAATGAGCACAGTGTTACTAGACTGGGCCAGCAATGGAAACAAGCTACACACTCGTAGCCTCGATGGAAAAAAGATGTGTTCTGCTAGTACACATTCTACAGTATCCATTATGGTCTACTTGGCAGGAAAGCCTTGTTAAAAATATGTATACTTATGTGACGTTTGGACGAAAGTGTCCACCAAATTAGACAAAAATGCCAGAATTATTGAAGGAAAAGAAAGAAGATGTGGCTCTCTTAACAAACCCTGAGACCCTGACATAACTATATGACTAAGTCTACACTGAACTGATGCTAGTTGTTTCTGCCAACTGCATTATCTAGTGTGGCCCTCACAAACAAGTCAGTTCTCATTCCCAAGCAGTACTCACCGCCTCCTCCACCAGTGAATAATACATTTGTTTAGTGAGGTAAGATCTACACCCATCAGCAGAGGCTACCTCCACATAGTGAACCCATTTTTGCATGAGACGCCTGTCAGTGCAAGCAATGTTTTTTTACTAGCAAATAGTTAACAGTATACTCTCCCTGTCTGTGCACAACCACAATAATTAATCATTTTAGTTTGTTTTGTTGTTGTAATGTGGCTCTTTTGGCTGCCTTTACGTCATACATTTGTGGATGGAATGTGTGTGGAGAAAAGTTCTTGTTTTGTTCTGTGTGGGTGCTTATGAGGTGCTACTCCTTGCTGTTTTAGGATTCTTTAGCTGTTATTGGTGTTTTTGGTGTATAGGAGAGGGCAAGCTTGGCTGAAACAACAAATCAATAAGTGGCTACGTTGACCACGTGGATGGCCCTCATGCCCCTGATCTCTTATTGGAGGCTTAAGAAGTTTTGTGTTGTCTCCTCCGAAATATTTCCTTTGCTGTCCTTCAGTGACTCTGACTCTTCCTTTCCACTCCTGGAAAATATCTCTCTACCCACCTTTCACCTCACCCTGCCTCCACCCTGCTTCATACCTCCATATTGGCATTTGTATGCCTGCCAGACTATTGTAAGTCTTCTATCTTTATCACTCTGTCTTTCTCTCTTTTAGAAAAAGTTCCCTCTAGAGGAAATTCACTCAGATGAGAGTTTATGGCCTCTGAATCCTTTGATCCTTAGAACCTGTAATGCAGTAATCATGTGCGATTGGAGGATGAAGAAGGGGGACACAAGCTGAGTGGTAGCAAGGAAGATAAAGGAGAAAGAGGGAGAGAGAAAAGAGATGCTACTGATGGAGCGGGATAAGTGGAAGGAGCTGGCCTCTAGGTATGGGTGGCTGGCTCCTGAACTTTCGCCATCAATTTCATATAATTCCTGCTCAAGTGAAGTAACCCCAGCCACCTTAGACATCTAGCCACAGGCAATATAAGACACTAGGGTAGAGTAAAAAGGAGGGGGAAAAAAAGGAAGAGATGAAGAGGAAGGGAGATGGAGAGCGAGAAGGAGAAGTGGGGGTAAGGTCTGGCTGATTGGTTTATTACTGGCTAGAAAGTTTAGATAAATGGATCCTTTGTCGCAGGAACGATTCGGCAAGGAGACTAAATTGAAAGATCAGTGTCTCTGAGACACTTTTACAACGATAAGCACTCACTGGTTTTATTGTTCTGGTGATTCAACATGTGGCAGGTGATACCCTCATGTTTCCTTCCAGCATATTGGGTAATTTTCATCATCTGTTCCTTAATGAGAATCCAGCAATGGCAATACAGATTTTTTTCTTTCTTTTTCTTTCTGTGTGTAGAACCACCAATACTATAAATGTCACTTATATATGCTGTATGGTGGCTACAAAATATGATATATAATGTATAATATAATTACATATCTGTTATCATACAATAATAGCAAATCATTTCATAGTAATTTATGATTTAGACCAATTGTAATGTGATGAAAAGTTGTTTTTTTTTAAATCAAATATTAGTTTCATATTACATTGTGTTTGTTGTGTTTTGATAAAATAAGCATGGATAACATGATGATGACATGATTATCATTATTTGTTTTTTTTAATAGGTCCATTAAAACAAATGTGGCTTGAACTTTACCATAGTAAATTCTATTGGTGGGTGTAGTTTCTAATCAACCTGACAAGTCAACAAAACAAAAAAAGTAATAAAAAAAATACTGCTATTAATAATTATATTTGCTTTTAGGTGCCGCAACTCCTTTACAACATAAACAAAAGTGTGTAATGCAATAATAACTTCAATTATATCAATATAATGAAATACTTTTCATAATAATTTTCCCAAAATCAAATCAACCATCCATACTATACCTGGATAGTACTTTTGCTCCACACCTAATCAGGGAAGGAGAGTTGGGAGAAAGAGGTGATTCCTGATGGGAAAAGCAGTGGAGAAATGGTGTGAGTGGTGACCTTTGGAGTGGCCCAACTCATGCATAAAGAATAGCAAGGGGATATGGCCTGAACCACCAGCTTCGTGCATATACATGAGCCACCAGCCCAGGTGACTAAAGTCGTACAACACAGAGGTCGTGCTGTGAGCCCTGCGGGCAGAATTGATAGGACTTAAATCCTGTTATGCCGTCAGGGGTAAAAGTTTGATAGAAAGCTTTACGACAAGTATTTCTTACAATTAGTATTTATTCCATGACGGGCAGATACATCTCAGCTAAGACAGAGCAGAGTACAGAAAAGACTCATATGCTCCTAAAGGTGTCATACGTCTCAAACAATGTATATAGCTACAGCTCTTTAAGAGCAAGATTTTGTTGCATGAATATTGTTGGAGCATTGTAATTTGAAGTGAAATGTAAGGTGTACTTATTAGAGGGACAAATGGAGAATGAGAGTGTGAAAGAAAGAGCAGCCAGAGAGAGGCCAGTTGGAAGATGTTATCCAGGACTTCTTCATGATTACAAAGCTTGTGTTCTGGAGTGCAGCCCAGATCCTACTGGATCTATCAGCAGCTGTTCATATTTAAAGAACACTGTGGTCTTTAGCCCTTAAAGGGCAACACCTCATCCAACATGTGTTGCTCTAGCCTCTGTCCTCCCCTTCTGCCCACAAACCCGTACATCCACATTTTCTGTCGCATCCTTTGATTGAAATACATGCTCAAACTCATTTCTCTGAAGCATCACAACTCTGTGGGAATGTTTATTGTTTTTCCTGTTCATTTTTGTTGCTTTTACTTTCAGACAAGAAAGCTTGACCACTTACCAATTTCTCTATCGAATGCTTTCATGCTTTACAACAGGAAATGATGGTGAAATTACAGCTGAGGTCTTCTGTTGTCAAATTTTCCTCCTAACATTTCTGCTTGTTTCTCAGCTTATCAATATTCTACCCACAACCTTTTGGTCTTGTCATCTTTTTAAGTTACTTATTTATCCAACACTCCAACCGTTCTCGCCCTGGTGAAGATCCACATCCTCTGTGACCCCTTTTGCCATGTCTGTTTGCCACCTCCACATCTCACAGTAATACAGCAATTAACAGGCAGTCATTTGACTGGCTCTCTGCTTTATTCCAGCCATCACATATTCATGTTGTTCTATTCACTCAAGGTGCCTCCAAACCTGTCATTAGTGGCTTAATTGCACTAAGCTAATGGCCCACCAAGACAATGACCTCCCATCCCAGCCCCACCCACCCACCTTCCCCAATTCCTTTTGCAATTACTTTCCATTTTGATAACATGGCTCCTAGCTTCCCTCACTCATGTCTCTTCTTCCGAGGATGCTCCTCCTCGTCAATAGCTCCTCACAGCATGGATGCAAGAGGGTAGATGCAGGGAAGAGACGTGAGGGCGGAGAAATTTAATTCACTAAACGGGACATGATCACTCCAGCATAATTTTGAGGAGATGGCATTTACTCATGCTGCACATCTCAACTGTCAAACCTGTAAAGTAATTAAGTGACAGTAACAGTTTAAAAGGAAAGTACTACTGATTATGGACCTACTGTGGAGTCTGACCATCACAGAATGTGACTGATAGAAATAAGACAAATGGACAATTAAAGTATGTTCATTACTGACAGATCAGAACAGAAGTGAAGGAGCAATAAAAACATTTATAAATGTTCTAAATAAAATCTATAGCCTAATTAATTGGTGAAAGACTACAGTAGGTCTGAGGTGTTTTTCAGCCTCATGCTGATATTAAAGGGATAATAATAACATGGCTTAAGAAGAAAACATAAAGTGTTTTGCTGATTCATTCAATGATTTAGATTCTACATAAATGTAATATTCAAATTTTATGAATGAATATTAATATCTATAGAGCTGCCGTTGGTTTTAAAGACATTCTGACTGAAACAGTGTTGCAAAAAAACTTCTACATAAAGTGGCCTTTCTTTATACATCCAAGCCCCTCTAGGAGCCTCTTCTCTCCTCACACCTTGTCTCATCTGAGACACATTTAAGCAATTGGAACATCCTTTATAAGGGTTGACCTCGATCAATTTCAGTCTTTGTTTTTAATTTCTGGTATTTGTTTGGTCAGATTAGTTGCTTAGGCAGGAATGGCACAGTGTAGCAGCTCAGCCCGCTCATTCCCTTGTTGATTTGGCCCCTGGTTGCTTGGCCTGCTTAGAAAGGCCTTTGCTCCGCAAGTCGGGAGTCCAGACGCTCCCACACACATAAGCCCTGTTAACACATTGAACCTATAACACAGCAAATATCTGTGAAAAGCAGTGGTTTTTGGAATTTAAGTCTCCTGGAGGAGTATTCTCAGTTATCACACTGGCTGTTCAAACTATGAATTTTAAACTTATGTTGCAGTTGAATGACTGTTTATGACTCAAACTTGATTGCCAAATTTATTGGGCATGCTGCGCTCTCATCAATGTCATCATTGATTAAGTATGACATAAAATTATGCTGCCTAGTTACAGCGACTGACAGTATCCAAAACAACAAAACTTTTTTGTCACGTACTGCATAGTCTTTAAAGATTTGCTTATGCAACTAGACACTGGTCAGTTCACAGTAGATTCATTAAAGGAAAGTCTGTCTCCACTCTCTTCATCAATCCGCAGCAGTCATGCTGCAGCAGACTCCCCGGCTGCAGCGCCTCTCTCTCAGCATTGTTGTCGATCTTTTGTCGGCAAATGAGCGGGGAGGTCTGAGTACCGGCAACATGAAGTTAAACATTGTTCATTTGCATATACTACCCACATTGTAATGATACAGTGCTGGTTGAAAATCGGCAAAGTTTTCCTTCCATATTTGTATATATTGTACCATAAGCATGTGTGCATGTAAACATTTCTCAATGCTTATTTATGTTACTAGTTCTGTTGTAGACAAATTTTCAGAGCAATTTTCATGAAATGTTGAATTGTTAGGACAATAAAGTGCATGCATGAAAGGGACCATTCATACTCATAGCATGTACCAATATACCTACGCTGAAGGTCGTACTTTAGGTGAGTAAACCATAGCTGTTCTCTGCAACTGAAAGAGATTGTATACATTACATCCTTTACAACTCTCTAACAATTAAACAACAGATGAAGTCCACATTTTGAAAAGCTGTATAGTAGCATTGCCACCCACACTGTATGGTAAACTGACGTCAGCTTTCAAGGTGCCCACTGTGCTCCCACACAGTCCCACCCTCCCAAACACATGCATACACACTTTTACAGAAACACACACGCATACTCAAAACCACCCACCACTAAACCTGACCTGACTGGTTGACGTTTCTCTACGGTGAGGCACTTCCTTTAATGGCCCCAGCCTCATCTCCTGTCTCCCCTGGAGTTCGCCTGTCTTACCCCAGACGCCTCAGGAGCCTGACAAGACAGAGAGACAGAGCGAGAGAGAGGGAGAGAGAGAGAGAGAGGAAGAGAGAGCTTGATATACTTCCACAGGCTGAGACGGATAAACAGAATTTTTTTCCCTTTTATGTTTTTTTTTTTCACTCCACCTCTTCTCCTCGCAGGCAGGGGATTGTTGGAGCTGTCCTAGACAATTACTCCTCTCTCTTGTCTGTGCTGTGTCTATCATGGTGGCTCACCACATCAGGGGAAACAGCTTCTATTGTACATTTTTCTTTCGAAGACTGGACCCTGGCTTCCAGCGTTTAAAGTCACACTGTAGGTAGAGCAAAGATGACATGTCAGCCTATGTTGTTGAACCTTATTATGGAGAGACTTGTCAGAAAGCCTTTCAATCAGCTGAAAAACATGTGCTTAGGTAAAGCAATAAGAATCACTGTGACAGAAGAATGATGAAAATCCGTCTCGCATTTTTCTACGTTAGATGAATGACAGCGTGTGCCTTAACTTTCAGTGCAGCTTTGTTTCATTCATGAGTTGTAATGAAAGTCATGTATTCAAATAATGCAAATCTTCCCGCTCTTCTTAACACAATGTAACTTGATTCAATCAAAATTTGGCTCTGATCAAAATAGCACAAAAAGGACACATCACTACTCACATTAGGTATTATTCTGAAGCCTTTCCATGTGATCACTATCTTTCTAATCTACTTTGATAAGTAAGCAGACATTTGAAAGCCTTGTGTTCTCAAAATAGTTCCCTTCTGTGCCCATAATGGACTGGAAATCATGCCCTGTGCTAAATACTATTACCCTGCTTAGGCTTAGGGTAAAAAAAATGTTTCCTGCCGATTGCTATCTGTACATTGGTTTCTCTTTACTTGTTTTTTTTCCTGGAATTTGCCATCAATTCTTCACTTCCTTGATTCTTTTGGCTTTCACATTTGACAAAACTGTGGCCGTAGCTGCTACCTGTGGTGGTTGCTGCCATTTGTTCTCCAAAATATCCCCCCTCTTGGCTGCTATCGTTCTCTTTCTTTGGCAAACAAGCTGTCTACTTGCTGTTTAGCTCAGTGGTGATGATGGCTTTATGAACATGGCCTAATATGGGCTGTGTTCAGAATTGGAGGTGGCGTGGAAAGTGTTTGCAAGCCGCCAACGGTCGGAACTGTCAGAACAGTCCGTTTGTGTGACAGACAAGAGTTCTTGCCACTCTCACACATTTCCATTTTAGCATTTTACCAATTGAGCCACTTACAATGTGTAGATAAACAGCATGACTCAAGGACTACTTAACCTAACACCCAGCTGCTGTGGCCATCAATCCTGTGACCTCCGCCTTACAGGACGTTCATGTTAACTATATATACAGCACACATACAGTACATACAAAAGTAAAAACACACGTACAGGACATACAAAAATAACCTACATTTTTATTATTCTTTCTTAGCCCAAGATAGCTAAAAGGTTAAACAACACTTACCTTAAATTCAAAAGTAAACTGCATGCCTCTGTAAATTTATATAAAACACCAAGAAAAGAAAAGCAAATAAATGGTCTACCCTGTGGAGTCTTCATATGGCCAGAAATCTGACCCAACAAACTAATTTTGCAGAGCAATAAAGAATGCTGCAAAGTTCTTTCTCTCTTGCTTTCTCTGCCTTTCAATGTCCCTCACTTTTCCCATTTTTTTTTCTCTCTCTCTCATCTGGTCTTTTAGACTGTTTCTCTCGGGTTGTATTTTGGAAATTTGGATGTAAATGTTGCCCTTGGTGACTAGATGTGCTAGATGTGGAGAATACCAATGGGACATCAAACGTCTTTCCGGGAACAGAGCAGTGGGGTAGAGGTTGAGTGCTGGCTGTATAATAACCATTATTCAGCTGAGATGGCTATCCGGAGAGGGCTATCGGTGCTGGGGCCAGAGACACTGTGATTAGATTTCCCCTGTGTTGCTATTCTTCTCTGTCCCTGGAATCTCTCTGTGTCACTGTTCTCCTATATTCCTTTGTATATCTCTCAAGCAATTCAACATGGATCCCATTGGTCATACAATTCAGGGAATGTCATGGAAAGATGCATAGAAGATAGGGAAATAACAAAAATTTCTTCAGCTTCCATTTGATTTGGTTGTATACCATCATCACAAATTACCAACCGTCAAACACAGACAAGAAAGCTGCCAAGGGAAACAGGCGGGGGAACTGTTTGGTTGGAATAAAGTACACACATTCTTTTCAATAGCTGGTGGCGTTTATCTGCTTCACTTCACAGCATAACCAAGCTCACAAGAAAAAAAACAGATATACCTCTTTCTCAACAAAAAGCACTCTGAGTCAGGAGGAAATGTTTACTTTATTTTTAGCACTCAAGCCTACAGTCACTGGAATGAGAACCATTTAGAATCACATATTTGTTCCACATTGGCGTAGACTCAGTCATAACAGGGCACTTAACCAACTTCTAATAGACACATTTTGTTCTGACGTGAGAAGAAATTACGGGAAAAGTGATTCCAAAGTGAGTCAACATATCAAACATTTTATTGATTATTAAATACATGTGTAGACCATTCATGCCCACTTACATTTCAAAAAATAGACTTCTCAAAATACCCCAAGTGTACCCCAGCTGTACTTCACGCAGTCCCTCTCAAATCAGGCACTCTTGTCTTGTCTCTGGTCTGTTTGATGTGAACATTTTTTGCTGTGCTGTAGATGCAGAGCAAATGAAACTCGATTGTCCGGAGTGCGAGCTGCTGGGTCTGCCCATTAGTTAAACATCTATTTATTCAGATCACATTTAAGTGCATGAAAGAGAGCATGCCATCGGTATTCTTCATCATCTTCAACTATGTTTATCATTCTCTCTCCCTCTCTCTCTTTCTCTCTTTCTGTATCTATCTATAGCTGCTAATCTTAACCTCCCTTTCTCTCTCTCTCTCTCTTGCTCCTCCTCCTCCCCCCCCCTCCTCTCTCTCTCGCTCTCTCTCTCTCTCTGTCTCTTTCCTGGCAGTCCCTCTGTGGTATTAATGCACAGATCTGCTTAAAGCCTGTGTCTCTATGCTGTAGCGCTGGGTAATCAGTTAACCTGATTATGCTGCTGATGAAATTAAATCATTTCAGTAAGTGAAAATAATAATATGAGTAATAGGTGCGGGGGACGGCAGAGCACCCCACGGCATTTGCTTCAGTCCCAGCCAGTCGGGTTTTTACCTCTCTCTCTTTCTCTCTACCTCGCCTATCTCTTTCCACTCTGTGAGATAATTTGTGGCTCAGAGCAAGCAGCACTGAAGGCACTGTGTCAGAAATGTTGACACCAGATAAAAATGGATAGCATGTGAAATATGATAATATAAAGATACTTATTCAGTATAACATTCTGACTAGTGCTCACACTGCCACAGTTAGTGGTTCCGTTCCTTGTGTAGTGTACTTGGCAGAGCAGAACACTTAACACACTACGGTTAAGTGTCATGTGTAATACTATATAGCTAATTGGGTAAATGTTACCAGCATTATGAAAGTGACTGGTACTAATCTTTGTGTAGGTCAGAGGGTAGAGAGAGGCACTGGAACTGTCAGACGCAAGGGTTAAGTGCTCATTGAGTATAGCATAGGTTGGACGTACTATTCATAGTGCGGTAAAGTACATTTGATAACACAGTATCATATTGTATGTGCAACAGATGGTGAATACTATGTAATTACGTTGCTATATAGTGGGTATAGCTTAGTAGTAGGAGTTCCAAGGTTATACTTTTCCCCAGGACTACTCATTCATCAGTATACTGTATGTTTTTGCAACTCTGGAAACAGTGAAAATGCCCACCAAATGGTATATAATCACAAACCCCTTTTGTATAAAGCTGTAAGACTTTGGTACAGTTATGTCTCTACCAGACTTATATTAGTTAAAAAGAGATGTGAATCACTGAAAATGGGATTAGTCAGGAGAGTTAAATGAGTCTAAAGGACGGACCTTTTAAGAGGGCCACACTTAGCATGATAGAAAGCACAATGCGACAGGAGGCATGAGTCGGCAGATTAACAGCCGGACAGTGGCTAAGCTAACCAGAGGCTGATTAAAGGCTTTGCACCTGTCACTTGTGTAATGATATTAAATGGTGAAGCGAAATTAAAGACAATTATGGATAATGATGGCACTCAAGCCAACACAAAAAAAGCCAAAGAGAATGACAAAAATAAGGTCAACTGCAGCCCGTAGGAGGCTTAGCATTGGAGTCATCAAGCCAGCTGTTGAATGGATTGGACATTAAATGTACTGCTTGTCATCACAGTGACCCTCAAAAACGTCACTGTTCTACCTATTACATGACTTGAAAGCCTTTTCAAATAAACATATGCATTGAGCAAATTGTGATCTTTGAAGCCTGTCCAGATCCTGTTGAATAGTTTGAAAAGTATATACATATTATGTCAAATAATATACATTTGTCATTGTTGATGACATTTTTTTTTAACAGATGAATGTTTTTTTTATTTTTTTCATTGGATTAACTGCAGAATGGTCTCAGTGGTGTCTTTGCAAGGCATTTGTCATTGCTGCTTAAGTACTATACATCACAACAGCAGAGACGGCCAAGCTGAGCTGCCCAGATGCCAGACATCAGCATATGCCAACAAATAGACAAGCATGGACCGATTTTCAGATCAATGGGATGCATCAAAAAGCCTTTTGTAGCACTTAAGAAAATAAGGTGGACCAACAAACAAGGCAGGTTGCATGCTGGGAAGATTAAGGTTCTCTTTAAGCGCCGGTTGAAACCAATGTACATGTGTAGTAGTTTTGTTGTTTTTTACCTAATGGGCGAGGGTTGTTTTGATATTCTTCAAATCAGGAAGATGATAATCAGATAAGGTTAAATTATATAGTTTTGTTGTTTTTTCTTTGTTCCCATTTTAGTGGTAGCATTTGCACAGTAATAAAGAAAATTGAATGTGAATGAATGTGTGTGTGTGCGATGTGCAACAAAAAAAAATCTAAAGTGAAATTGTATTTAGAAAATCCTTGGCACAATTCAGTGTGTAAATGTAGTATGTGGTCTCATAGCTCTGTAGTATGATTATTATTGGCCTAAGTGACAAAGGCTGCTCTCGGCAATATAAACAGTGACGTTGTCATTGACAAATAGTGTACTCAAATTGATTCTATTTAGCCTGTGAAGATCTGTCATCACAGAGAAGAGCCAGTACACATCATAGAAATGCAATTGCTATGCTATTATCGGGGACTGGCCATTTGGGAATTCTAGGATACTATCAACCCATGTCATTGGTTGCCTTCTCCCCTTCACAGTCAGGCTGGCTAACCCTGAAGTAACACTCCCTCGATGAGTGATCTATTTATTTTTGCATGGCCGCCTTTATTGACAGAGCCTGTAAGCTTCAGGGGGAAAGATGCTATCAGACTCCATTCCTGGGGATGTAAGTAACCAGCATACATGCCATTTATTCAGGAAAGGCTGCCGGTACTGTATCAGGTCAGAGCAGCTGTAACGATAGCATAATCTCCCCATAAATCTGCCATCCCTGCTCCTTGTTTACTGCTGTTTTGGTTGGTTTGTTTGTTCGCCCAGCTTTTTCTGCCCTCCCTTGCTCCTTCAGGCAGATTCCTTCTGTCACTTGCCTAATTTCATCAGTCTCAAATCCACTTACTCAGTGTATGTTTTCAGCTTCATTACTGTAGTCTGTGCAGGCCTCTGTTTTTACACCGTGAAGGCAGAGTTAATGTGATGGGAAGCACAGATAGGCCTCAGCAACATCAAATATATCAGATGTAACATCCAGAGAGCAGGCCAGACCTACCCTTACCAGATATCCTTCTCCAACAGGCAGCGCTAGCTAGAGGGGTAAGAGAGTGCAGCACCTTTCATGGCATGTTTTACATAGATCATTGATGACACACAGAAGAAGGAGTTTGTGAGAACATATTGCTCTGTCTTGTCCTGAAGTTTCTTAAGTGAAGTGTAGACTTGCCATTGCTTTCCCAAGCTTCAGGGGAACTTGGTAAAAAAAAGATTATACAGGGGTGATCATTAATAATCAATGGAGAGGATACAGCATGGAGCCTAAAACAGTGTAAATGCCTGTTCTTCCTTGAACCTAGCACTGAAATATTCATCGTGGTCTGCTGATGTCAGCCTTAGTTATAGGTAACCTGTCTGGACTCAGTTTTGAGACCCTCTAGTTTTTCCAAGATTCAATATTTCTGAATGTGAATACATATGAACTCACCGCCCCTCCTGTCCACACAGATCCAGTGCATAATCTAAATGCATAAAACAACACAGTTTTGTGGTCTTGTCTTTATCCATCTTGGTGACTAAAGAATAAAAAAACGTTTAGGGCAAATGCATTAAGTAATCTACATTAAATGTTCTATATGTGAGAATTGTGAACCAATTTACATGTATTTATCGTTTTTTATTGCCAATGAGTGATCGGGTTGAAACGGGACTTTAAAAATGAGATTTTCCCCGACTTTCTCGGTTGTCTGGAACAGTCTGTGGAGTGATTTCTATATGAAGGACTCAGGAAGGACTGACTGATTTGGAACGAGAGACGCTTTGCTGAAACACAGAGCAAAACACAGCATTGGTGATCTTTTATATAATTATGAGAAGTGTAAGCAAGGAAAAAGACATCACCTGCAATACTCTTGTGCTGCTGCTCGCTCACAAGCAACAGGATGTTGACTGCAGCTCACTTAAAGGCCGCAAGTGTCACTAATGAGAAGGAAGTTCTGATTCTTACAATCAATAATATGCATCATCCTGAAATTCTCCCTGTCTTGTAGCCTTTTAAATTGAATAGCTTAACTGACATGACTTTAAATGAGACAACATCGGCCAAAAATGAAGATTTTTAAATAATTATCACTTTAATCCATCTGGATCTCATACAGTTTTATTTGTATTCATCAGAAAATGTAATATAGAATAGTTCTCCCTTTCTGTCCATTAAAGGCAGACAGAACAACAGTGCTTTTAGAGTTTCTAAAATTGACTCAACTTACTGTCCTAATTTTCCTCAGTGTAGTGCTCCCTGGGTGTCGACGACACCACCATGATTTCTGCAGAGTGGACATGAGGTCATTGGCTCTCCAGATGAACAGTGACCTCTGCCATGCCACTGGCCAGCATCTTAGTCAGTCAATCATCTCTGAGTTGCAATGTGGCCTTGGGCTTCTGATGCATATTACTGCGCTGGGTACTTCCCCCTCGGCTCCCATCATCTAAGAATGAGTCACTGCTCTGGCTCCAGTCAGGGTAGAGGCCAGGCGTTTTGACCCATGGGACTAATTGCCCCAAAAGAGCAGGGAGTCTGCATAAGGAGAACAATGACCATAGAGTGCACTACACTGTCACCTCTTAACAGTGAAATGATTGCTCAATCATGCATGATTATTAGCTGCAAGGGTAACACAGTCTTTGTAAAAAAAAATAATACAAGTGCTGGCTAGTGTGATGGTTCTTGAATGAACAGCAGTAATAACTGCCAAAGAGGTTTAAATCTCACCCTTAACAACTCTTGCACAATTAATACTAGAATGAAACCTAAGCCACATATCTGCATTTCACATGTGTGCCGAACCGTGGGGGGCGATATCTACGGATCACGAATCAACTATGTTCCGTTACACTTCTATCAAGACTGATATATTGGGGGTCACAGTGTGTCCTAACCAAGTGGTGCTTTTGCTTAGCTCTGTGAAACCTCAAATTTACTTGAGTGTCATTTATTTCACTGAATGTGGGGAGACTGGATGGAAAAATCACCAAGATTACCAGGCTTTTTCTTTTGGTATTACTTTTCACTCTATTGGCTCCCCCTCCAATCTTCTATTAGCATTTAAAGCCATGTATTTACCACTTGTTATACTGAAAATACACTCTAGGGGCCAGTGTCTTCTGTAAGGACAGTTAAACAAGACACATGGTTCTTAACGGACAAGTTAGTTGACAGTGGGAATGCAGTCTGTGAGCACCCTGTTAAAGGATGGTTTATCTAACTCTTAGAATGCCGGCTCATTTTCTGAGAAAGAGAGGGTGAAGGAAAGCATGATGCTTAGGCTATTTGTCTACTCATATTCCCAATGTGCATTTGTCTCAGTGGTCAAGGGTAAATTGGATTACAACATTTTCTGAGATAAAGCAAAATGTGTAATGTTTATATGCATCATTAGACTTAGTGGACAACCTGCTAAATTTTACATCTTTGTGGGGACTTGGGAATGAGATTGTAAGATTTTCAAGGTTTGTAATAACAAAGTCAATATTCTAGTCTATTAACCTGTATTAATCCTTGGAAAATTATTATTATTAGGTACACATAATATTATATTGCACACAGTTACCTTCTGACATAAATTTGGTATTTGCCATGAACACTGTATGTAAGTTCTCTATTATGTTTTCCATTGGCCAGTACTTAAATTAACAATAAATTTGACATTTCATAGGTATATTCAATGGTATGTTATTGCTACGGTTGCATTTTATTTCTGTAGCACACTTATTCAAGACAGAAGTTACACAGAACACAGTTAGCAGTTGTTCAGAAATGTCACACCCAGCCGAATCCTACATGTGGCAGCAAAATAATGTACATAGATCCTCTTCCTAACGAGTGTGTGAAAAAGACAAGATATTGTGAGATTTTAAATGGATTCATCTGATGTACTTGTAAATTTTGTTTTTTCTTTTTAAATCTCTGATGCTAAGCAGGCCCTGAAGTACATAAATGTATTTTGTTTTAGTTTAGTTAAATTACTAATGTGTTATCACTAAATGTTACTGAGTACCAAAATTGGAAAAAAATATGCTTAAACATGAAAAGTAACAACTTCAAATATCACTTACCTTCTCTTTTCCTCTTCTTTCCACAGAGGACCTACTCCCACCAGGCTTCCCTAACATTGACATGGGGCCTCAACTCAAAGTTGTGGAGCGCACTCGAACAGCTACAATGCTCTGTGCCGCCAGTGGCAACCCTGACCCAGAAATCACCTGGTATAAAGACTTCCTGCCCATTGACCCCAGTGCGAGTAATGGGCGAATCAAACAGCTACGCTCAGGTAAGGAAAGCTTATGCATATTGCTGCCATTTTTCCTTTTGTTAACTTAACCACATGAGAATAGTTAACATGGTTGTCTTTTGTGTTTTTCAACTAATGTGGCAGCAGCGCTTTCTTTGTTCCCAAATGGTTGTGAGAAGTTTGATTGAGAACACTTTGGGAGGTTTTCATCAGATTCATATCTCCAGCTTGGGAACACATCTTATGATGTGTTCATTACCAAAAAAAATTGTATAGTAATGGACATATCACTCACTTAAACAACTTATCACTTTCAGGTGGAGACTTGAGAGACATATGATAGTATTGAGGTTAAGGGTTAAAGCCATAGTGCTATGACCACGTTGTTATAACCACAGATCATCATGCACGAGATGGGTTGAAAATGACAAGTAACGTTTGAGAGTGTAACATCAGTAAATGAGGTCAAATTATTCACAACATCACAGAAGTGTGTCATAGTAGACAATGAGGGCAAGGTCCACATTCTACTGATAAAACTCAGTGGTAGATATGTTGTCTTGTTCCCATTGATTAAACCCCACTGAGAGGCCCATAAAGCAAAGTCTAATTATATAGCTAATTAAGTGCAGACCCTGGAGTGGCCCCGGGCAATAAGGGGTAGATATTTTAGGTCGATGATTTGTCACCATTCGAAAAATTCAATAACTCCTATTTGATTTGTTGCTGCAAACGTAAATCAGGGTAGACGCCACTAAATAAAGAGTCTATTTCCATTGAGTTCCTGCCCCAGTTGTGGCCCTCATGAGCTGTACACTCAAAAGAATCAATTTGTCATCTCATTATTTATGCCTTGCCACATACAGAAAGCCCACAGCTCCCTAAAATGCTTTTAATTTTAGATATACTTCATCTTTAACTTACTGATGCACTCCAGTCTTGAGGTAGACCTTTGACTTTTAAATGCTCAAACCAAAAGCTTCTGTCAATATATGTGTGACTGCT
Source organism: Thunnus maccoyii (assembly GCF_910596095.1). Lineage (NCBI taxonomy): Eukaryota > Metazoa > Chordata > Actinopteri > Scombriformes > Scombridae > Thunnus > Thunnus maccoyii. The sequence goes on along the minus strand of NC_056539.1, from coordinate 20,961,818 downwards.
TGGATGATGTTGTACAACTTACTAAGAACTCTGTTTTTGTGTAAAAGTGGCCTGAGCTCCTCTGGGGATATTATGTTGTCCTGAGGTGATTTGGAGAAGGCTGTCAGTCAGTGCATTTGACTTTAGTTTGAGGACAAAGAGCCCCCATATGGGAGAGCGCTAATGTTAATGTTTTCACCTTCATGCTGATTTTTTTGCACAGCTAGCCGTCTCCTAAACAATTTAGGCCTTCCAACTTAAAGGTGCCCTGTGGTGTTTTCTTGGAAACAAAGGTTGTTTACATTCAGTGTTTCTCACCAAAACACATTTTGTCCTTGAGGTCTAAAAACATGTTGAGTGCAACTGCCTTCCTCATGAAACATAAGCAAAGCAGGTTTCTTGAATATTTTGAATTGTGCAGTGTTTACATCCATGTTTGCTTGCTAGTAGTTTTCCTCATCACTACCTTTGATGTGGCATTACTACATTACCAAGTGTCTATTAGTTGAATAGTGTAAAACATGTTTCATACATGGGCATGATCCAGACAAAATAGTGACCCACTTGTAAAAGCAATGCTCCATAGAGCTACTAGTAGTAAAAAAAAAAACAAAAAACTCCACAGGGTACTTTTAACTCTTGAGATTCAATGCACCTCCTGACATGTAAATCATAATTAGATTGTCACAATATTACAGTTTTACCATAGTAAGCTCCACCATCTTTTAGGTTGTATATAGGGTCAGCTCTGCTCTAAAATTTGGTTTACCTGGTAAACTTGTCAACATTGCTTTGAGCCACTGAAGATGATGGTTAAAGGAATTCAGCTTCCTGTCTCTTGTCTAACCTCTGTATCATCTTTCGTGTTTCATGACTTCTTCAATTGCCTTTGTGTGTGTCTTGTCTAAGTGAATGAATGAAAACAGACTACTGTTTTGTTCTCTCTCTGTGTGTTTTGTCTGTATTTGTGTCTGAAACTCAGATGTGTCTCAGTGCACATCGCAGAGTCTTCAACACATTCCATTTGGCTGTGTCCCATAACACAAGTTAAAACATGAGAAAAACATATAAAATACAACTGGAAAATCAGACTAAGTCTGTTAGATTTTACAATTGACACCAAAAATAGATTTTTTTAAATTTTACAAAACACACCTCTAATTAGAATTATAAATTGTAAATAGAATTTATGTTCATTAAGAGGTTTTATTTGTGACCTGAAAAAGCACTACATTTTCCACACTAACTCATGGTAATGAGAACTGCTCAAATACTGTGTTACACAAAACCCAACTAAACATAGTTTCTTTATTTCTTGGGTGGCAGTCACTTACAACCTTAACCTAAAATGAACTATGTTGTTCTTTTTTCTATTTACTTTCCTTTTTTGTTTGGGATTTTCAGAAACCTTTGGTAAGCCCACTCACTTTCCTTGAAGCAGATGGCATATTTAAACTACTTTCCAAAATGCATGCATCCCTTGCTCTTCCCTCACCCTCTTCCTCATTTGCCACTCATTCCCTATGTTCTCTTTCTATTTACCCTTAACTTTTATGTTTTTTCACCCATACTACTACTGATGCCAACTGTATCTACTTTCACGGGTCTCAAGTACCTTATGCAAGGTTACTTTGGAAGTAGCTGTTGCCTTATTTACTTTCCCTGACCATATTATCCAGATTTGAGACCGATGATGCCCCCTGTCACTTCAAGTTCTTTCTCTCTGCTGTGTTGCAAGACAGCAGGATTTGAGGAAATAATTGGACTCTGTTTGAATCCAAGACAATTATTCCTGTGCAGTCATAGCCTACAGTATTATTAGGCTTCTGGTAAGATATATAGCAAACACGTTGCTCCACAGATACATGTGACTGGCTGTTTTTTTTCATACTCAGATGCAAACAGTTGAACCTCAGTTTTCACAATAACAACTTTGAGGTCCAAAAATACCCTTGGAAAATGCAGCAAGTGCTGATAGGGGCTGAAAGAATCTTGAGTTCTTTCCAGGTGAAGGCCACTGCAGGAGTGCTGTATGGCCAAATCCTCCAATCCCACACTTGGGCTGGGTCGAACCTCTGGTCTTGGCCAAATATTTTCTCAGGAGAGCATTTTCTTCTTCTGCCAGATTGGCCCACATCCCCGCTGGCTTACATATCTCCAGCTAAGGCCCTATTGCCCATGTTGAAGGGTGAGGGCTTAAGTAATCATTAGATTTGGCCACATTTTATACTCCTCCTGACTTTTTGAACTACTTGCAAAAATATACCCAGCCACTTTAAGCTGGGTATATTTTACTTACAGTTCAAACTATATGTTTATGTAGGAGGGCAGAAAAGGACATTGCTTTCCCTTGTTTCAATACCAAGGCTCTCGTCAGGTAATGTTAGCTTTAGGGGCTTTCTTTTTTGCTGTAGCCCTTTTGCTGGAAAGCTCATTCAGCAGCCAGGCAGGATTTATGCTGATGAGAAAAAGGCCTGTGCTCTCAAGCCCCCTCGGCTGCCATCTTCTTATGTCCTCAGCACTTTGAGTAGCCATCTTGGGTCTCTACGTTTAAGTATTTAGTGTTTGTTTATGGTTTTTGTTTTAATGATAAATACACTTCAAAAAATCCTAAAGCAGAAGAAATGTAAAAGTTTTGGCAGTGGGTAATTTTCTGATTCTACAGTTGATCAGATTGCTGTTGGCAATTTCTGAGGGTTACCTGTTTGCTCTTTTGCTGCAGACACACTCTTAAGCCTCTGGGGGTAACTCTGAGATATCCATATATGGTGGTAAAATACAGAGTTCTGGGAAGAGAAGGGGAGGAGAAAGGGAAAATGGTTGGCAAACATGAGTTCAAAAACGTACTCAGCCTCCAGCTCCTGCAAATGAATCCCGTACCTATCTTATGTGACCTCACTCTGCATGATGATGAAATACATTTATTGGTCTGAATTATTCCGACCTAAAACAAAAGACATTTTGATAATAAATTTGAATATATATACTGGAAGTATATCCAGTTCTTGTTTGCTGACTAGCTGGCTGACTGGTTCCTTATGTGCCAGACCATGCTGTGCTGGCGGGGCAGTGATATTTGTGTGAGGGTCCCCTGAGGAGCTCCTCTAGAGGTGTGGAGGGAGCCTGACATTTCTCCCCAAGTCCCTGTGGCTGCAGACCCCAGGCCCTCGCTGGCCTTGTCAGCCAGAACAGATTAACCAGAGGCCAGAGAGACAGTGAGAGGATCGGGAGGAGTGCATATTCATAAAGAGTAAGGTCTTTCTTTATACATACAAAGGTGTAAAATCATGACCTGACATTGGCTGGCTCCTTTACACACAGATTTATGCACATTCCAATGTGAATCATGCATGAGTTCAATTGCACTTAATCTTAAATGTGCAAGAAATTGCTCACATTTGTTGGCATCAAAGCTGCTCTGCAGGGAGTGGCTAGGACCTCTGCGGATATGGCAACAACAGCCAGGTTTGCTCTGAGACCTGCTGCGACACCACCAGGATGAGAAGGTCAGCCAGACTCACTCTGGAGGGTGGTCAGACTTTGACACTCAGCCAATCACGCAACCTCATCCGCCTCACACGCAGATGGGCAACATCTCTGGCCAGATTGCCTCTGGCCAGACGACATCCTTCAATAATATTTTTTAATATATTCAGAGGGTTGTTTAACAAAACAGCTGGGGTGGTCTGTGGAGCAAATAATGTCGCATTTAATAATGCGAGGAGGTCAGTGGCCTGTTGAGGTATATTTAGGTCATTGTCACTATAAGCTGATCAACCCCTGGCTGACCAAAGCTTAGAAGTAGAGCTTATGGCCATTAGGTTGTGTGCCCATAATACAGGTGGATTTGCTATTGTACAGTAATTGAATACTGGCTGGCTACTGCAGACTCAGCTGCCTGGTCAGATCCTTGGTTAGGTTTTATTTTTTATTATTAAGAAATCATAAGTTCCAATGACCTAGACCCCTCTTTTCCTTCTCATTTTTTTTGTAGATTTTTCTTTGAGAACCAATGCCTTTGAACTGAACCACCTCTATCTATTAATCCCTCACCCTTCTTATTAATCTCCCCTCTTTTGCAGTCCCTCTTTTGTCACAAGTTTTTATTAAGGTCCACAGGTGATGGCCTTCCCCGTTACAAACCTGCTTTATTAACCTTAACCTTATCCTAACCTCAACCTAACTTTGACCTTCACCTCACCCAACCTTTAACGAATAACCCCTTAACTCCCAACTAAAATTTCATATCAGCTAAAGCAAATTAAACCAACAGCTTCCTGCAGCCTCTAATCAAACTCTAACTCCGTAACAATGTAACCTTCCCAGAGCCCTATTGTCCTTTGTCTTGTGATTACCCATGATTATGTGATCTCTAAAATGGTTGCAGAAATGATTAAAATGTCACTGTTGTTTTGTCTGGTTTTTCAATTATTCTAAACTATCACCGTGGCAAAGCTATGCATATAGTGCACTGTTTATGGATACTAAATAATGACAATCCTTTTGGGTGGATTTATAGAATACAAAAATACTGCAAATAGTCAAAAATAAAGGACATTTTATATATCTAAAATGTTTCTTAGAAATGATCTGATCTGACTCTGAAAGACATTTTTACTTTTATCAGACACTGTGGATATTTGTAGCAATAAATCTAATTATAAATGTAATCATTTTAAATTACATTATGGTTAACAGTAACAAATGCACCCTTTCAGAGTATGAACATATTCATTGACATATTTTTAAGATTTATGCAAAAGCACAGTGCAGTAACATAGTGCACAGCAACTCTAAAGCAAGAAAATTAATCCACCTAGGTGCATTGCAAACCAGGCAGAACTTCAAACTCAGTGATTGCCTCCTACCTGCTGGTATCACAAAGGATGCCTCTGTATGCAGAGCTGCAACAGCAATCTGACCAGAAGGTATTGAAGATTTCTTCCGTGTACCTAGCCACCCACACCCCTTAATGTACTGTATATGATACAGAAATTGCCAGTATCACTTTACATTTTAAACACCATGTTTCTTGATTTTATTTTATTTTTTGACCGTTAGAAGTATTGTTGCTTTATTCGTTCAGCTAGTTGATAGGAGGTTTGGCATATCTTGTTCTATGCAACATGCACAAATGCATACACACAAACACAGGGTATAGGGCTGTAGTGTTAAGCAAAATGGTCAGTAGGTACCCTTGACCCTCAGCTTTGTGTCTGCAAGCCTTCAATTGTAGGTGGCACCTCCTCTGGGCTAGCACCACCCTGCTGGCACTGTCAAGGGATGGTTAAGGGCACGTTGTTGTAATGAGTCATCCTTAGATTTAGACAGGGAGACACTTACAGAAAGGGAAGAGAGTGGAACTGAGAGAAAAGACTGAAATACACACAGGACATCAGACATAGAGTTAAAGAAAGAGAAGAATGAAGGAACAGATTAAATAAGAAAAAGAAAAAGGAGTCAAGAAAAAGTTAGAAAACAATGTCGGAGACAAAAAGCCAAGAGCGGAAGGACAGTTTAATGCTTGGCAGAGAGGGGGTTGGAGTTAAGCTGGCTCCCCTACCCATACCAAAGCTCTGCCTACAAGGGATACGTTTTACATTGCAGCAACAATTCGGGCTACATTTTAAAAAGCCCACCAGCGACTGACTGGATAAGCTCAGTATTTTATTGTTCCTAATGGGACATTTGGCTTGCAGTCAGGCATGTAACACAATACAGACCCACAATAAACAAAGAATAAGGAAATACACAACTTACAGTGAAATGAAACATTGGAAAGAGCTAGGAGATTGAATGACCGAGGAGGAGGGATGAAGCTTGGGGTGAAGAGTCTATCTGCCACAGTTAAGCAGGTTTATGACTTGTAGTGTAAATAAGAACTTCAATCTGTGTGATTTAACTTGCAGTTGCCTGAAGGTACAGTCTGAAATTCTAGTTCAGTGGAGACTCCATTCACCCCCCAGCAAGTTTATAATGTAGATACCCGGTATAGAATGGTAGCAACCCTAACTGCTTTACTGACCTCTAATTCAAGGTCAATTGGCTGGGAAAAGGCTTATGCCACTGGAGCAATCCATGTCAACTTGAGGTCAAATCTCTCTATCTCTTCCTTATCACCCAGAGTTGCAGCCATGATAAAACACATGCCAAGACCTCAAGCTTCTTAAGCTCTGCCGATGAAGCATTGTATCCTCTCTTAATATGTCTAAGGCAAGGAAGGAGAAAAAAGAAAAAAAAACAATAAGAAGATGGACTGTGCCAGCCATATAAAGCTCCCTATTCCTTTGTGATACCAGCAATGTGAGGTATTGTTTTTTCCTATATGAAAAAAGCCCCATCTCTTAAAGCCCTATAAGAGATTACCTAATGGTTTTATAATTTAGTTCCAGTTATCCACCTTCCAACCCAAATAACTCTTCCTAACTATTACTAACATTAACCTTTAACTAAACTGATGTTGTGTCTTCATTTTTGTGTCTCCTCCAGAGGGTACCCCGATTCGAGGTAAGATGTTTAACCATCACAATTAAAAAAGATTTTTAAAAAAAACAAACTTAAACTGACACATAACCAGACATAACCACTCGTTCCTCCACCCAGCTGACTAAATAAGATGAATATCCAGGATCTTTTCCTTTTTAAGAAATTACAAACCTTTTCTCTTCACTAATATTTATATGTCATCTGTGTTTGTGTTCTGTGTGCTCCGTACATACTGTTTGTTAGCCTGATCATGTGTTTCAAACTCCCATGTCCCATGGCGTCATTGATGTGCAGCTCCTCCACCTCTGTGGGCGTTCTGTGTTTGTGTCTTCCTACCTCCTCCACATCATCAGTGTCAGGAAACTACCTAGCAATTCTAATTGTGTTGCCAGCTGGTTATGGTACAGGACTAGGAAGGGTGGAACCGAGGGGAGGGATGGGGAGAGTTATTACAAGGCGGTTTGTTTGCTTTGTACCTCTGACATTTAAATTGTTTGGACATGGACATGGGGCTGGTGATTGGTGATGGGTAATTGAGAGGGGAGGGTGGGGGGTGATGGTCTTATTTGTTGATAAGGCCAGGCTAATGAATACTGTAAACACAATCATAGCAACCCCCTTTCTTCCCTCTCCTTCTCTGCTTTGATATCCTCCTCATCCTTCTGTTCACCACTAGAGGCTAGAGATACTCATGGTATGTTGATGAGGAAGCATAAATTACATTTGATTTACTTCCCTCCCTTCCTGTTACTCTACGACAGAGCACCTTTCAAAGACAAAATTAAGGAGGCTGCTGAGTGAAATGGCCACCCTGTCAAAAACGGCAGGAGTTACACCCTTTGAACATACCAAAAACAGCTTTTCTAATGTCAGAGGATGATCGTGAGGATATCAAGGCGGAAAAAAGGGAGTTAAAGCAGTGTGACTCCATGAATTACACGAAAGCTTTATTCAAATAATTATTTCTTTCCCCTCATTTATTCATTTCCCTGGACAATTTAACTTTCACTTGTAATTATCCACCAGGCTTTGCCGCTGAAGCATTCTCCCCCAGTTGATTCATTGTTGTGATTCAGTGTTTTGTTGCACAATGCTTTTATTTCACAGGCTGAGCAGGTAAGTGAATATCTCAGTTTGCCATGTACTGTATGTCCCCTGTATTCAAGGGGATGGGATAAATGCTTTTGGTTTTACAACAGTTTGGAACAGCTACATTTTGACAATAGAGTTCCAACTGTAAGATTAAGGTCCTCCATCCTCAGCCATTACATACAGTACAAGCCATACGTAACAGGAATCTCTAATAGAGATGGGTATCGTTAGGATCTTATTGATACTACTCTCCATTTGATGCAAAAAATAAACACATGACATGAAAAGATGTGAAAAGATTCAACAGTTATTTTATTATCACTTTTTTGCAGAAATAAGAAGTTAAAATGTTTCCCGTATACATAATAAGGGACGAAGCTGTGGCTGCTGCTTGACTGACATCTATGTAATTATTCAGGAACATAAATTAGAAGTGCTTAAAACCGATACTAACTGTGTCCTGAGATAATAACCGCACCACACCACTTATTTCTATAACAATAACAAGTTTTACTTTGACTTGACGAGGTTGAGACAACGGAGCTGGGAGGCTGCACTGAGGACGTAGGCGCAGCAGCTGCTTTGTTAAAGCAGTCAAACACAATGCACTGCTTCAGATTTATAGAATGTTGTATTTGTAAGTGTTTCATGAGGTTGCTGGTGTTACCCCCTTTACATGTAACTAGCTACATTTTCATTAAATTTAGTGAAGTGCCCACACTTTTGAACATTTTGCACTGTCTGCCATGACTGGAGAGCACAGAATGTAAACATGCAGTTAGAAGGACAAAAATGGTCTGTTTGCAAAGATGAAAACACATCAACAGGCTAAATGTCCACATGTCCACAAAATCTCTCCATTTTGTCCTTCCATCTACTTTAAGCCTGTCCTTCCTAGGCCAGAAAATTTGATTTGGTTTTTAGGAAAGACACTGCTCGTCCTTCTGCTAAGTCATTGTACGTCACTTTGTGTAAGCCAATTCCCAAAATGTAAAATGTGCATAAATTTTACTGCCATACAAAGCTGCACAGGTGCTGGCCAAGAGGTAAGCAATAGGTAGGAAGGTAGTTGGACTCCCTACCTGCGTCATTACTGATTTCATGGGAGCGTTACAAGCCACCAGATGGGCGCTGACAACAATGGCATCACACGTGGGGCCCCATGCTGGTGCGATCACAGTATAATGACCTTGGGGTGGTGGCAGAGCGTGCCCGAGTGACAGCCAGGATACAGACAGAAGGAGAGAGAACGGCAGGTCCTGACTTAGCTGCCGTGTGGTCAAATGGGCTATCTTCTCTTTTGTGTGATTCTTAAAGCTGCAGGATCAAAACTGAAATCTGTAACTTTCCACCTGTTGTCACCCTCCATATTCAACTATCAACAAAAATAGCAGAGTTGTGGTGGACGTTTGTGTGGAAAACCCATGTTTTTTTAACAAACTGCTGCAAAACTTTGAAATGTGCCAACCAGGGAAGTGTAATTCTACTTGGTTTATAGTATTTATATATGATGTATGAATATACAAACATGGTGTTTAACTTTTAAAGTGTATCTCAAATTATGCAATTGTGGCGTTTTATGATACAGGATCAAAATATTTTTACTAAAGCTAATTAATACTTATTCCAAATCTCAGTGAGTTGAATTCATGTACTTGACAGGTTATCATTTGTGTGTATTGTGTGCATTTGTGAGTATGGTAGTAGGTGGGTTTTGATTACACTGTAGGAGAGTTTTAGTGAGCTGTGTTTGGATGAGGGGATAGAGTGGAAATGACAGGAGAGAAGATGAGAAATGAGGGACTAATAAGAGGCATGAACTGAAACAGAGAGATAAAATGGTGAAAAGAACAGCGTGCCACAGGCAGGCCTGACTGGCCTGTGGTAGGAGCAAGAGGGAGGGAAAGAAAGAGTGAGACTTGGCCAGCCATTTTGTTGATCGCCTAAAGAAATCAATCAAGGCCCGCTGGAGCACACTAATTGAATTACACAAGTGGGACTGGGGGGGTACACATGGCAAAGCTGCTACAAAACAGCGACAGGGGTGGGCAGACCACGGCTTCAGGCACTTTCTGAAATTAATCATCCATGCCGGCCCCTCCTCGCTTCTTTTTCCCCTCTGTCCCCTCATCAGTCCTCCTGTTTTTCTGTGCTTGTGTGTCTCTTCAACTCTTCCTCACACCTCTCTCTGATTATTTTGTTTTTTTTTCTTGCTCTGCACCTCTCATCAGTGAGAATCTTTCCATACCTTACTGCCTTTTTCATTTTTTTTTCTATATCTTAGTTTCTGATTTTTCCCATTCTTTATTCTCCCTCTAAAACTGGTTATATATATGGGTTTGTCAATGTTGGTGTTTTATTAAAAATGAGATATTGTCTGATATGACATTTCCTGCTGCTGTAACGTTGCTGAAAGGAAATTAAAAGCCCTAAAGGGAATTTTTTAGTTTAAATCCAGTAAAATAACTGTTTCCCCTACTATTGGATAGATATGTAGGTAGCCCTGCCTTCAAGAGCAGTCTAAATCCTTGCAAAATTCTGGCTAGAAATTGATGAAACTTAGATATATTGGCCACAAAGTAGCCACTCTAAATGGCTTCACAGCAACACTGTCTGTTCCATAATCTAAATTGGCCTTCAAAAACATGTATTTGTTGAACTCTGCCCAGGCAGTCTTCTTTGTTATCACACTTTGGCACCTCAACGCTCCTCATCAGATCAGCCTGCAGCATGCAGCACTGTTAACCAGGGCAGCTGTCACAGCTGGGACAAATGTCCCAGACCCACTGCCCATTACAGCCTTCTTTATCAAATGGATGAAGGTAGTGAGCAAACAGCAAGGAGTGGGTAGCAGTGGAGATTGGAGGTTGTGAGTGCTGGTGGGCAGGAAGGGTCACTTTGACTGAGATGGAGACTAATTGGTCCACATGGAAGTGATGTCATTATTATCAGGGACTTTATTGGCCTGAATTGTAGCTACTGTTTCTTCACCTGGACCCTAATGGTGCAGCATACATCATGGAATAAGACAGAAAGAAAGGACTGAACCAGTCTGCCCTCTTCTGACCCAGAAAAAACATGAATTATTGCTCATCTGGGGCGGTACTTCCTGTGGTTTACTGATGGTCAGTGTGGCCTATAAGTGGATTGAGAGACTGCTATGTCCCAGGACATTCTCAGGTCTTTGGTGTTTATTCCCACAAACACTCACATGTCCTTCAACATATGTCCTCTTTCAGTGTCCTTGAACAAGATAAAGTAATAAGTAAAATAGTAGTCCAATTTTAGGTCACTTTGGATTAGAATTAAAGGTAAAATGTGTCATGCCATATCAGCACAGTGTGATTGAGCTAATATCATATCAAGTACAGTATAACTAACCATGCTTATTATTCATCGTGCCATCTCTTGGCAAGCAGAATAGTTATCTTTTCATGTTTCCTAATGAAATCAAGCAAAACAGACTGGTCTTTAGAAGTTACTGCAACTGTGTTTGTGATAAAACTTCACAGCTGGAGAAAGGGAAGACATGCCACTAGGCCCCATGGAGGACTCACTTCATGAGCACAGTATGGCCATTTTGTGAGCGACACGGTAAATTGCTGTTTGTCGCTAGGCAAGTCTTTTATCAGTAAAGGCCCATTGTGTGAACAGACTGGGTGCATGGTTTTTATTGTGCTTGTGAAAGATAATTTTTAGCATTTATTTCATCCCTTGTGTTTCCTCTTTTCCTTATTAAAAAAATGCCAATGGTCACTTGCGCTCTGGTAAGCCACAGGCTGGCAGGGTAGACAGAACGCAATTATGCAAAACACAGAGAGAGCCATCATTTTTTTAAAAAAGACAAAAGGAAATGGTAGGAAAGAGACACATGCTCGTGACAAGGTTTTTCAGAGAGTGGAGTTTGTTTTGTGTGTTCACATGCACATGCATGTGCAGGCTGCTGCTGAAAATTCAGTTTGTTTTGATTTGAGTATGTTAGAAGCCCTTAGAGGTCTGTTGTTGTTAAATGCAATATTAGTCTTTAAATGGACTGCCTGATAACCAAGAAAGAAGGAAATTTTATCAAATTATATGGTTAGAAAGATCATTATTACATTAATAGGATGAATTTGTTTAACTTTTTTGTTGTTTACAAAGCAGAGACTAGAGGAAAACATATGAGATAGGCATAAAAAATGACAGTATAGGTCTAAAATTCAGGCTGGCAAAACAATCTATAGTTATGTTTGTGCCATCTAGCAGCCATAGTAATGCACTCTGGCTTTCCAAAACCATTACAATTCACTGTTAAAAAATATTTATGTATTTATGGTGTGACAACACTGTGGTTAAGGTCTGGTTAGGTTTAGGCACAAAAACCACTTGGTTAGGGTTGGGAAAGATCATGGCTTGGGTTAAAATGATCACTTGAACCTTTGTTGTCATGGCAAAAGTAAACACCACGGCATTTGGTTTTTAAAAAAAATCAGGGTTGGGGGCAGGAAGTGAACGGTAGTCTTCTGCAGCAAATTCCACTATCTATCTAGCTATCTACCCAACCTGCCTCGTAACAAGGCAAAATCATCTTATCAAGTCACCTTTATATTGATGTCATCTGAAATGCATTACTTCCCCGGGTCATAATTACTACGGCCGCTAGATGACATAAACGTAATGCCTGAATTTTAGACCTATACTGTCGTTTTTCTTGTGAGGACGGGCTGGAGATAGGATAGTGGAAATGACAAACAGAGCAGATATGCAACTCAAAGGAAAAGCAGACAGTGTGGCACAACATATATATAACACCAGCGGGATATTGCATTACTACTATGTGTGAACCTGACAGCAAGAGGAGCATATAGCAGTTCAAAATAGAACAACTTGTTATTTTTCTTATGCTCTTCCTCTCCCTTACTATCTCTGTTACTCTTCTCTGGATTCCTCCATCAAACATTTGTTTAGTGGGTACAATTAAATTCATTATTTTTTTGTTTGTGTGGTAATTCATTTTCCAATTTGAATTCAGTTTAAAATAAATCCTAAATCACCCAGATTTTCACGAGAAGAATGTTTGTGCTTGCTAAAAGTCAGACATATTGTTTTATTATTTTCTTTCCTTCAATTTTGAGACAGAATAATAATAGACAAGTTAAAGACAGAAAAAGTAAGAATAAGATATACGAATAGTAGAAGTGTCTCACCAGCTCTTCTTCTCTCATTGTTCCTCTATATTTGTTGTCTCTTGCTTCCTTTGTCTCGCCCTCCTATCTGTTGCTCTTGCTTCTCCTCCCTGCCTTTTTCTTCCTTGCTTTTTTCCTGCTTTGCTTGTTCTCCCCCTCTCTGTGTTCCACCACTGGAAGGAGTCTTTATGTGTTCTTCACAGCTCTACTTTGAAATAATAACTAGAATATGTAATGAAGCCAGTAGGGGTTTGGAAACAATAGATAATAGCACCTAGCAAGGAGCCTCCACCAAAGATGGCGAGGAACAGATGAAACTCCCTCTATCCCTTCAAAGACTCCTCTATTTTTCCCTCCTTCTTGCTCTCTCTCTTTCGCCAGGAGGTACAATTCACCGCATTCAATGTTGGTTTTAATTGGCTTTCAATTAATTTTGTTTGGCTCATTATCTGTCACCCGTCCTCATTTCGGTGGTTGTGTTTTGTTGACCTTCAGATGACATTTATGAATATTATTTTTAGATACAGACATTTGTATCAGCAGTTGGCACACGTACAACATAAAATTAAAATGTAGATCATTTCTTGTGATTTAACTGTTTGGTAACAATAAACAAAAAGGGGCTTTAGCTCACCACAAGTCCTTCAGCATTATACTTTATGAGGTATTGGAGAAAAAAACTGTATTAACTTCAGTCTTCCAAAGATTTTATAATTCAGCACAGGGACTAACGTTGACAAGCCCCTGGCAGAGTTTTCTGGAACCGTCCACCTGGCGTTGAACTTCACACAGTCCTTACTTTGTGGTCTCCCTGGTGTTGAGGCGCTAGGCTTCTGAGCACAATCCAACCCACCTGCCACCGGGCTGGCATTTGCTGTTCCAAGCGCACATCAAACAGATCCAAATCAGGTCTCTGCATAAACGCAGAGTGAAGACTCCACCACCTGCACTCTGCAGGTAGACGTTTTCATTTGGATCATGAGCTTGGTGCCAGAAACAGCTCCCTCTGGGGGATGAGGATGATCTAAGCTATAGAGGGAAATAAAGAGACAGAAAAAATAAAGAGTATGGATCATTGTGCCTTCAGGTCTGTTTTTTTTCTGTTTTGTTTTGTTTTGGTTTGGTTTTTTTTACAATAGATATCTTAGTACTGAATCCAATGTGTAAAATACTCTTAGAGTGTTAGACCGTGGCCAAGGTAGAAGCATGACTAATCTTTATAATTAAGCAGGATCGATGGTCTCATTGGTGGTACAGCTGAAAAGCGTTATTAGACCAATGTTCCAGAATAGTAGCCTTGTACAACATTGTGTTCACTCTGCTTGCTGATGTGATGGAGTACGTTATGGTATATTACAAAGCATCCTGGGCAGCGGCTGGCGTATTGATCCTTCCTGGCTAAACGCTAACGAGCGATGGTGCTGTGTTTGTCAGGGAGGCCTGGGCTGCAATCTGTCTGCTGAGCCAGCCAGAAGCCCTAATGATATCATCAGGAAGTGCCGTCAACAGCGCTCTAACGAGGAATGATCTGACGCCCGTTGTTTCACCCCCCCCCCCCCCTCCTCTGTCCCCCACACCCCTTCTCCACTGTTGCTACCAAGCATTTAGGTGGAGTTTATTTGCACATTCAAGCGATACAATCTGAAAAGAGATAAGAAATACAGTCTGTTTGAAACATATATGCCCTAAGGGGATCATATAAAACATTATATCTGAAAATATGACAATGAGCAAATAAAATGAAGATAACAGAGAAAAATGAAATGAATCTGGAAGAAATGGAGAGTTTCATCAAATTGTAACACAGTGGAGACCAGTATTAAAAGAAATACAAGAATAATACATGAAAGGGAATACAGATTAATTAAATAACCCAATTACTACGGTAATCAGGATATCAGTTAATATGGATATACAGTAGTTTATTTTTCCCCTATGTGTTTACAAGATTTAAGGTATGTTTCTTTATACAGATGAGTAGTTATCACAGTTTGTAATTCTTTGAGCTGCGGAACTGTGGAGTGGCCTGGCTGCTGCATTATGCACCATGCCAGTGTTGTTCATTTGGACGTGAACTATATGTCTGGATATTTTCCCATGACCCCTCTTCCTTCAACACACACAAACTCTCCCTTGGAGAGTGCTATGCAAAGTACGATGTGTTAATCTCACTCAGAACCATCTCAACAACCTTCTCCATTACCTTTCATCACACTTACCGCATTTTTTTTTAAAGAGATCTCACATCTTACATACAGTTCTATACACCAACATCGCTGCAGATTTAGTGTGACTGATTCAGTCCACACTTTTATTTATTTAATTACTTCTCTTTTTATCTGCGGATGGCTGAGGCTGGAGAGGAACCCAGTTTGTCATGGCAATATGCATTAGCATTACAGAGAGAAACAGTTCTTGGTGAAATGGTCCTGAGAAATTCAAGATACCCTCCATTAAGAAGATTGTCTGACTCCTTCATGCACTGTCACTGACAGATCGACTAATCATTTCCTCCCTGCTTTCTTTCTTTCTCTTTGTCTCTTCCCCCTCCCTACTTGTCTTTGTTGAATATTGTCATTTCCCAGGTGCCTTGCAGATCGAGAACAGCGAGGAGACAGACCAGGGGAAGTACGAGTGCGTGGCGTCTAATGTGGAAGGCGTGCGCTACTCGTCCCCTGCTAACCTTTATGTGCGAGGTAGGGAGCAATCCAGCCCCAGAGCCAGGGCAAAAAAAACAACAAAAAACATCCACCCATACTAACGAAAATTTCTGCACAGTACAGCTCAGCTTTAAGTGGCATTACTGTTGAGCTTAACAAATGATAATTGCTTCCATTCTAGTCCAGCTGTATTTGCACAAAATGTATTTTGCAAAATAGTATTACCCGAGTTATATAAATCTTTTAGCATTGATAGTATTTCCTGCCCATAAATGTAATTTCATATGCACTGAAACTTCCAACTGTAAAACTATAATTGACCAACTAATGTTCTTCTCTGTTATGATGTTATGCTCCATTTTGTGTCTTTCAATGCCCTCCCCTACTCACTCGGAAGGAAATGTGTAGCACAACAAGCCGTATGTCTTTACTTTATCGGTTGTGAGACGCCTTTTACCTGTAATTGTGTGCTCGATCAAATGTTTCCCCCTCCATCAAAGTTATGGAAGCCCAAATGAGTCGGGAAGAACTTCTTTTTGATTAGTTTGTTTTTTTCCAGGTACAGGAGCATGACGGTAAGTCTTGATTTTGATTGTGTGGCGAGGAATTAGTGACCACCAATCAAAATCTCAACCCTTAGCCCTCTCCAGATTTTGGGGGAAAAGGATTTCATTGCTGAACTAATAGAAAAGATTGTTAACAGCTGCGTATTATATAAAAATTGCTCTATCGCATAGATTATAAATGGTATACTCCCTCTACGTTTTCTTCATGGTGTTCTGGAGCATAAATCCATAGTATTCCCCTGTTTCTGCTTTAGGGTATTATCTTTAAAGCCTTTTACAGTCAGTAGTAATTTTGGCTGGCATGCTCCAGCAAAGTGAAGATATGAAAAACAATCAGTCACAGGGAACGTTGAGTTTCATAGGAAACAGGCAATGAGGACAAAAGCCTACCCTCTACCACTAATGCTAAATGACAATGACTCCCTGTTGAGGGAGCTTTAATAAATTGAAGCAGATGCATTTTCGACATGTATTATTTATATTGTGCATATTAAATAAAGATGCCTCGGTATCTACTCAGTTTGTTCCCTCTGCTGTGTACCAAATAACTTTGTTCCCAATAAATAATTCACTACTCTGACATTATAAAATGGGTCAGGGAGCTGCTTTTTCATTATTATTGCTATTATCATACCCTGTGAAGTAGCTGCATAGGAAAGAAAAATCCAACTGTGTGGAGCAGAAGGTAGAAAATGGTTCGTCAAGATTAGTTTCTCCTCTTGTCAGCATTCATCCCGGAGGCTCATGCCGTCTCCACTGTGATGCAGTGGCACTTGCTGTCAAGTAGCTATCAACCTTGCTCATCATGTACAGCATAGTGAAATTAAAAGGTTTATGGCAAATTATGGTCAAGAGCTCTATAGGAATCATTAAATAACAATAATGGGAACACTTTGTTGACACAGCACTGGGATGTTTAGTAGTTCCTTCCTTTGGTTAAAAAAAAACACGCAGCAATACCCTGGTATCATTTCCAACAATTCATGCAATCTCCATGAACACTGGCTCCATCAGCATGCTTTTAAAAGGGTACACAAGGGTCATAATTATTCAGGTACTTTCACACGATGTAACACACTTGTTATGCCTTGATGGTGTCGACCTTTGTCTGTTTTCAGTTAACTTTTGTCAATCAATTCTGATACTTGATGTTGACTATGTTTTGTTCACAAAGCGAATTGCACTTGAGATTAGCAGCTGTAGTAGGGATCAATTTCCAGGGAAAAGAAAAGAAAAGAAAATCCTACATTTTATCTGGGGTGTATTGTACCATGGAAAATTGAGACTATAAGTCAAAGAGAAACCATAATGACAGTGCTACTGATTGGTTTCTAACAACATTTACTGTAACTGTCTTGAACTGCAGCTGCTAATTTCAGCCCAAACTGTGTCTTTTTTTATTTTCTATCTCTCATTAGTTTTTCTTTATTTTCTCTTTATTTGGTTTCCTTCTCTAACAAAAGCAAATACAGCCACCACAGGAGCCTCTCCTTGTGGCTATAAGGAGCTTGTGAAATTTTGAATTATGAGTATGGTACGCTTGATTTGACTCCAGTGGCGCCTCACTATTTTTTTCTTACCAGGCGACAGTGCGGCCACTGGGGTGAATCTGATTGTTTTGGTTCAAAGTTTATTTAAGGGGGGGCAGGCAAGTGTACTTTCAAGACGGGTTTCACTGATAGCAGGGACAAGGGAAAAGGAGGAAAAAGGATTAAAGAAAAGGGAAATGTAGCTGCAGCTAAACACCTTGAGGTGGCTTTTTTTACTCTCTCTGTGTTTCCCCTATTTTTCTCTTCTCCTCATGTCATTGTGTTCTGCATCAACCCCTTTACATCCCTCAGAGCTTCGAGAAGGTTGGTGTGTTTTTTCTTTTTTACTTTTTTTAACCCACATTTTAAAAAAAAATCAACATGTTGAAAAATTTTAGCTGTATTTGCCTATTACAGAGCTCAATTCATTACTAATTTGAAGAAATACTAATCAGTTAATCCAAACTGCTAAATGATTATGAAAGAAAAATTTTCTTTATTTCCAAGGAAGAAATGATGAAATCAAACCCGATTAGCTCGGGTTTTGTTAATTTACTTTTATGTTTGCATTGTGGGGCCTTTTCTCGTTTTGCATCCTTTGGTATTGCTTCTGCACCAAAAGGCTTTCTTGCACGTTTTGTCATGGAAACCCAGCACATGGAAATAACAGGACCTGTTGCATGAAGGGAGAATGTAACTGCGCTTGCATGCCTGTACAGAATACCTTTGGCCGTGTTGGTGTTTTTCTTTCTGCATTCCCTGTGTTTTGTTCAGTTGTTTCCTTTTCTTTCCTTGGTTTCTCTAAAAGTGTTTTCCCCGATACAACCCTTTTTGGCTTTTCTTTATTTAATTTATCCTTTTGTGTTGTGATTATGGTGTTGTGTTTGTGCGTTTTCCTTTTGTTTCAGTTCTGTTTCTGAACTTATTTTTCCGTTAAAAATGTTTGTCTTTTTGTGGTTAATTTGTTTGTGGGATTTGTGTTTCTTTTTCAAAAATGATGCTGCTTCTTGAGTCTCGGAGTGCATATGCAAATGCCGAATGAAATAATAAGTGTGTATACAGCCAGTGTTCCTGTCATCTTGTTTATAGCGAACCATTACTGAAAAAATTAGACCTGATTGGGCCTGATTGAGTTCCATGGCGCTTTCAGGCAGCCATTAAGGGATGCCATTTACAGTGCCGTGTGGATCAATAACAATATAATGACTTCGACATCACATTTGCTGTTGCTTAGCGGGTGCTCAAAGATACTTTTATTTTCAAATGGTGGCAGCTAGATGTGATTGGTTTTGTTTAGTGACTGCTGTTTGTGTTCCCTTGCAGTCATGACACTCAATCAAATTATAATTTATTATTCAACAGCCCCTTCCCTTTTCTTGTACACACACACGCAAAGAGTAGAATTGATTTTCAGGTTGACGAGACTAAAGTAATCAAGATTGTCAAACTGGACTACAACAAGAAACACAGTCATTTGTTTTTTGAAGCATTTATGCTGTAGTACCACAACAGTAATCAGTTGGAAATCAATGCAATCAGCCTTCAATGATTTATGCACCAACTAGCTTTGTACCAGCTTTTCATTATCTCTTAAGATTTTCCACCTAAATGTTAGAATCCGTTTGCACACCAGATTTTCCCAGGCATATTCAACTGAATCACATCTACATTGAATCTCATGTCACTTGCTGTAGTGAGCTTGCCTGTAAAAAGTAATAAGTACTAGTCTTATGAATACATAAGGTACATTTTTACATGGTTAGGGATATCACATCATTTGTATGTGTACCTGTGAAAGTGCACTGATCTCCTAGGAATTAGACTAACTCTGAAGTGTCTCAAAGTCAGATTGAAAAGTAGTAAATATGGGGTTTTTTTTGTTTGTTTGTTTTTCCCAGCAGCACCCTACACCAAATTCACTTTTAATCAAAGTCTAATTGCTGTTGGCCACTTCGGAGCCCGAACGTATGTTACTGAAGCACTCCTTGACAGTTAACATTACAAGTATGCTCAAGCTAGCAAGAGATTTTGAACAAGGGATTATCTCTTGCCCATTTGTGGGTAATTCTTGAGACTTTTGGCGTGCCAAAAGTAAATATGAGCCATTCTAAACCCCCACATATCAGCAGGACAAATTCCCTGAATGCTGAATATAGTTGATATATCTTGGGTCCTGGTCTACCATATGGCCACCATTTCTTTCCGTTGCTCCGGCCACATCACTTGTCCTTAAGGCAAGTCATTAGACAAATATAATCATTGATTAATATATATCCCTTCTAATCTAGTAGTTATCCCAGACACAAATGAGGGTTTCAATTTCAACACCTCTTTGCACCAATCAACCGTTAAAAGACATCAGTTGAGCCTGTAAATGCTGACATTCAATAATCTGTCATTGCTGCCCTCCACATAATAGTGTCCACAAAACTTGGCACAATCCCACTCAAAGAAACCGAGAATATTGAAAACCTGACATTGTCTACATTCAGTCTTCACAACGAATTCTAATTTCTAAGAATAACACTGATGCAGAAAGACTGTGCTGTTATGTACGCATGTGCATGTGTGCCCTCCTACAATGATATCTGCCTGGTTTTGAATGTGCTTGCATGTCCTGCTATGCATTTGTGTGTAACGTTGGGAAAGAAAGCTAGATTACACCTTATGTTCTCACTGGCCAAAGCAAAATCCTGCCATCTCTATTAGATGTTTGTCTCAAGGAAGTTAATCACCACCCCCTCAAAAAAAACATGTTGTAATTAGATGTGCATTTATCTTTTCATACAAAACACAAGTTAATCACCTCTTATTTTAATGCACATATATGAGTGAACTCCTTTTTCCAATCCGACTGATAATATTCACTGAAGGGATCACAACGAGGGGACATACTTGCAGTACTATTTGGCTGTTTGTCATCTACCTGTAACAATAGAAAAAAGTGATATGCTCTGAAAATCTCCTCAATCCACTGCTTGCTATTATCAGATACCCCTACCATGATTCCTGTCAGTTTCTTTAGGTAATAATTTCCATTTTGATGAGCCACCCATAGTGACTGTTTAGCATTGGCGCAGCCAAGGTATGTTAATACAGGCCAACCCCTGCAGCTTATATGTAAATGTTGTAGGCCTCAACCAGCAAGTGTGACTAAAGGATCTCCATACTGCGCCTGTGTCCTCAGGCAGCAAGAGGGTGTAATCTCAGCTTCAAGGTGACACTAAAGGCTGCACATTATTTTGGCTTCCCCCTTCATTTTGGGGCAGCAAAAACTGCCTCACCAAAATGGCCGATAATGTCCACCTTCTGACCTCTGTTTTTTGGCACAAATCCCTCCACAACACCACCCACTATTAGAGTTAGTGCAGTACTCTGGCGTTCTCTCTCGACTGCTTTTCACCTCGTCCACTGTAAGGCTTTTTGTCTTTCTCTCCACATTGGGGCTTGAAACAAGATTACTTGTTGTTAGTAGTCCAAATGAAAGGTATATGTTCGTTTTATTTTTTCTCAATTCCAAATGGGCCGGCTGGGCTCCTGGTCTCTGTGAATGAGGAGCCTGTCCATGCAATTGGGATTCTTTATTTTCTTTGTTCCACTCGCACAACATCTAAAGGGTAGGATAGCATAGGGTGCTAGACACACACACACACACAGCTTCTGAGAGCTTATCAGACCAATCATTTCTTACAAGCCTGTGTCTAGCTAATCATAGTGTAGTGACTCATTTGCATGTAAGTGACATTTAGACACACAATTACATTGTTCCCCAAAGTGTCCACTGCGTTTCAAGATTTATCATTTTCTTTCCCAAGACATAGTGTAATATGCTGTAGTATCAACTGACCTTGAGCTCTTGATCTTCTGTTGTAACCAAAGACCAAATTTATTTATGTCAGACACTGTGCATGCTGTTGACAGGTAGACCCCTCCACCACCACCACCTTTCTATTGCCCTTGTTTTCTAATTGTAGTTATAGTCTACCACTCATTATAGAGTGCCCTAATGCCATGGAGCATTTAAGCAAGGCAGTTCCTAACAATGCCTCAGTGATTGGTATATTTCGAATTCCACTGACTGCTCTCGCTGCTTTACCATTCAACTAGGGTTTCATAACAGAATATTTTCTAAATTATGGTTGGCTGCCCGATGAAGTGGCTGGTAAAATAGGCAGTCTTACAGCCACAGCCTAATGATACCACCATTTATCAGGTGGCTGATGTTACTTCCACTGTTGCCCCGACAGTGCACTGTAGGTAGCCAAAGGTGAACAGAGACATCTTCCTGTGGGGAAACCTCATTCACTCAGCCACTACAGCTCCCGGTCCATTGGCTGACCTGAGCCCCTGGGAGAGAAGAGCACCATCAGACACAATTTGATTGGACGTTTCCCCTAAAAATACAGACCCTGTTCGCCCTATTCAGTTTTCTTCATTCTTTTGGATCGGAGGCTAAATTCAAGCAGAGACAAATCATAGCTGAAAAACATCTAATAGTATTGATGCATACCTCTTTGTTGAACACAGCTGCACTCTGGTACTGTCTATGCTGTTCGGACTTAGTTCTTTTTGTGGATTTGTTCAGTTTGATTTGTTTTCTTTCATTTGATTTCGTGCGTGTGTGTCTGGAACAATGCTATATTTGGGAATGAATGGCATGCTTGGATGGGCTTGGGTGACATTTTTGGATTGTATTGGTTCTCTGGTGTCTGCCCAAGTGGATGGGGGCGCACCTGTACATGTCACTCATGCCATAGCCACACCCATGCATGTCCTTGTGAGGAATGGGCTGCCCTTTCACTTTTATTGTTTAGTTAGGCATTTTTTACAAATTTGAATGCAGATACACATTTTCTGTCCCCATATGATGGACTTTTTTGCCTTTTTTTTCCAATTCAACATGTTTTTTGGAATACCTCCCATTTGGACTTCATGACTATGCAATAATACCTGTCATGATGAGACAAAGCATGATATCTCAACCAAAAGGTCAAGCAACCCATTGTTAAATTCCATTTTTCCTACAGTTAGGGCAGAACAGATTATTTCGTAAGTTTCATGACAGATTTTTTTTTTCTTTTTTAAGAGCCGTGTTTGCTTCTAATGGAAGCATTTTTCCATATCGTAATTTATAGTATCGTAATTTGGCAGTTTTTAAGGACAGCATATTTAAATCTGCTATTGACCATTTTTCATGGTACATTCTCACAGTGTGTGATTTTGTGTACTACAAAAGAGCATTTCCTCAAAGGTCAGCGATTAACTTCTTGCCTTCAAGGTCAGGTCATGTATTGCCCAAGGTAGACATTAACAGTGACGTACAGGACAGAGGGGATGTATGTAGTAGTTCATGGAGTAGTTCAGAGGAGGACAAATCAAAAGCCTAACAGTGGCTGTAGAAGGTCTCCATCTATATTAGATTCAATCTATAACTGACTATTCATGTTTTATTAGTCTTTTTATGTGTAAAGCAGAATGCAGTTTCTAGTGCTGAATATGAAAAGGCTGGTAAAAGCCAATAATGGTAGATGTGCTTCACAATTTGGATTTGGCACAAAGTGCCAGCTTACTTTTAACAACTAACAAGCCTACAGACTAAATGTCATCATAATGTATGTACATGTTAGTGCTCATTTCAGTGCTCAGGTCAGTACATGTCAGTGTCCAGGTAAAAATTCCGTCAGAGTGTGTGCAGTTGATATTTGTGCCCTTAGTTTGTTGGAAAAAGTCAAACTGTCCCATGCAACGATCATATGAATCCCATTTGGATCGACACGGTGTATTTTGGAATGCTACCTATCCTTGACGCCCCTCTCAGTCTCCCCCCAACCCCGATTCTACCCCCCTCAGTCCCCACCCACTCCACACACACACCTCACATCTGCACACCCTAAGACTTCCCAAGTTACATTTGCATTTTTGGTGCAATGTTTAAGGTGGGGAGGAGGGAAGGTGTAGTTAATTCTTGCTTTTAAGCCCCAGTGTGTGAGACCTCCAAACCCACTTTGAGCCATGGTCTTTCTTTTGTTTTGGTTTAGAATCACAGTCTCCTTATTCTATCCCCCACTTATGCCCTCCTCCTCCTTCCCTTTCTCCAACAACCCCCAACCCTCCCCTTCCCCTTTGCGTACTGTACAGTATGTCTGCGTGCCCATCCGTCACTGTGTGTCTGCCCGTCTACCTCTGTCTGTCTTATTGTCTGCTGTCTTGCTGCTTGAGTCTGTTTTGTTCTGCCTTGTGTCTTGTCTCTTGTCCCTGTCTTTCCTGTCTTGTCTATCTGTCTGTCTCTCAGTCAGCTCTTCCATTTAGTTCATCATTTTTTACTTCTACATCTGCACAACTATCCTTCTCTCTCTTTGACCTTCTTTGCATCCCAACAAACATTTTGACATTGGAATAGATGTAGATACAGGTTTGAAAACCTGTTTAAAATACAGTGACGCATGAAGTATGGACCTTTAGTTATCCATAGCTGTTCCCTGTATTCATTTTCATGAATTCAATTCAATTTTTTTAAAATAAGTTGAAGTTTTGATATTTACTTTTTCATTTTCCACAAGAGGGTTTTCCCTGGCTCAAAACAAGGTGGTACCTAACCATTTGGGCATGTAAAAAGATGTTTCTCCCATGATTATGTATTTTGGATGTTTGGTGTTCAACCGGACAGCAATAAGGGTATCTCTCTAACTCAGCTTATCTTGGGTGGTCAAAACAAATACTTTAATCAGTCCCCTTAGATTAATATAGGCAAGGGAAACCCTGCATTATATAATCTCGTAAAAACTTTGTGCTCATTTGGGTAAGCATTGAATTTGGCCACCTTGTGTCATTATCTGTCAAGTGCTTGCTGGGATGCCTCTCATGACCACAAAGTGTTTTTGCTAACTCATACTCTTTCACTCTCTAACTCTGCATACTGTACACACGCACAGTCTTGCCTACACCAACGCAAAAATATATACATCCATGTATATACACCTACACGCACATGCAAGTAAAAAGTACCTTTCACATCCTCTGCGTCTTAGGATCATTATCAACCTCCTTCCACTCAAATTTCAACTCCTATCCATGAGTTTTGAGGTTCTCCCTGTCTCCCTGTCTTAGCTCTCATTCTGCCCTTATTCATCTACCTCTCTCTTTCTTTTTCCCTCTATCTCTCTCTTGTTCTCTGGATTTCTACTCCCTGTTGATCCAGTTCTGTTTCTTGACTCCAACACTCTGTGATAGTAGACTCTCTAGCTACAACTACTATAATTCTTTTTCTATGTATTTCTAGGCACACACCTTGTTCCTCTATACTTATTTTGTGTTAACTGGGACTGCGATGTGACAATGTGCCACCATCACATTTTGTCACATTAGCTGGAGAAAAAAAGTTTACACAGCATTGAAGCGGGTTACCCCCCCTTTACCCTCCTCCAAACCTTCCCCTCTCTTTTTCTTCCTCTGTCACTTTTTGCTCCTCTGTTCCCTTTCTTTCTATCCTTTCCTCAGATGCTCTATCCTTTATCTTGTATTTCTTCTTTCCTCTCCAATCGTCTTTTGTCTGGGCATGCTAGCGACCCTTCAGTTATATTCCTCTATGCATTTTATCTCAATTTTATATCTGATTTTGTTATCATTTACTCCTTAATTTACCTCGGTCTATTTATGCATGCTGTCTGTGAAACTGATAGCTGCATCTATCAATGGAACCGTGTCAGATCTTAATAAGGCTTTGTCCAGTGGATCTACCCTAAACCACAAAAATCTGATTAAAGTTTCTCATCTTTAAGATATCTAGGCAGTAGAGACAGGTAACAAGTGCAAATATATGCTAGAATGCATTTAGAGACCTTGTAGAAATGGTCAATAGCCCAGTAACCCTACACTTCCTGTGCTATGGGAGAAGCCTATAATGGCCTGCTTCCTGTTTGGCATGAGTGCCTGAGAGGACAGGAAGTTCCAGGTTGCCATGTTGGCCTTATGTGATAGCATTATCACATGGCCTTTTCTACACACCTTCATAGTTCGGGATTAGGTTATGCTGTAGTTGGATATACCTCAGCAGTTCAGTTCCAAAGATGAGAAACTCGTAATAGATTTTTGTGTCTTTAATTGTGCTGTGATGGGTCAAATATTGGTCAATGGAACCTTGTTGCTATGAATCGTTGCTTTATTGTTAATCTATATTGTTGTTGAAGCAGTTCTGTTAGTTTAGTTCCTTCTCATTATTTGTATATTTTTATGTTTTGAAAAGTCTACTTTTATTTTGTGTTTCAGTTCACATTTACCATGTTGAACCTTTTGTGTTAAGTATTTCCTTGAGAAGGGTCCATTTTCATCGGCCTCTCTTGTTACCTCTCTTTCTCCTTTTTTTGACTCCCTTGCCCTCTTTTGTCATCCTCTCCCCCTCCTCATGCCTTCTCCCAGTCCGGCGGGTGCCTCCTCGCTTCTCCATTCCACCAATGAGTCAAGAAATTATGCCTGGTGGCAGTGTGAACATAACGTGTGTGGCAGTGGGGTCCCCCATGCCTTACGTCAAGTGGATGCTGAATTCGGAGGACTTAACACCGGAGGATGAGATGCCAGTGGGTAGGAATGTTCTTGAACTGAGCAGTGTCCGTGAGTCAGCCAACTACACCTGCGTGGCCATGAGCAGCCTTGGCATCATTGAAGCTGTGGCACAGATCACTGTCAAATGTAAGAGATAACTATGCTCATCAAGAAGGGTACTTATGAGGAAGATTATCAGCAGCTAAGTTTTGCATGTACAACTTGTAGAGAAATTTGCTTTCACGTTGTGAATTGGATTAATGTTCTTGTAGCATTGTGAATGAATGACAAAGTTTTCCCTTTTTTTAGCACTCACTTAAGTCACTGTCATAATAAAATGACTGCCTCTTCTTTCCCTCCTGTCTCCTGTCAACATAACAGCTCTCCCCAAGCCTCCAGGTACCCCTATGGTTACTGAAACCACCGCCACCAGTGTGACCATCACCTGGGACTCAGGAAACCCAGACCCAGTGACTTACTATATCATCCAGTATCGAGCCAAGTCCCCAGAAAGCAAGTATGAGACAGTGGATGATATCACCACTACACGTTACAGCATTGGTGGCCTCTACCCCAACACAGAGTATGAAATCAGAGTCTCAGCTGTCAACACAATCGGTCAGGGTCCTCCCAGTGAGCCAGTAGAAACCCGGACTGGTGAACAAGCCCCTGCTAGTCCACCACGAAACATCCAGGCCCAGATTATTTCCCAAAACACCATGATGGTGCGCTGGGAAGAGCCCGAAGAGCCCAATGGGCAGATCAAGGGCTACCGTGTCTATTACACAATGGACGACTACCAGCCCATGAGCCTATGGCAGATCCATAATGTCCAGGACAGCATAATCACTACTATCCAGAGCCTGGTTCCCCAAGAGACCTATACCATCAAAGTCCTTGCATTCACCTCTGTGGGTGATGGACCCTTCTCAGAGCCTATCCATGTCAAAGTGCTGCAAGGAGGTAAGGATATGACAATTGATTTGTCAGCTTGGTTACTGGTGTTGAAACTTTACAGAAATTATTTTATTCCACTGGTTTTGTACTCTAAAGTTGAATTCCATGTCAAATTTCATGTACAATTGACACCTCTTTGATGTTGAAATATTGCAGAAAGCAAGTTGTTTAGTAAGTTTAAAATAAGTTTTACATAAATTTGGTGAATGTTACATCTGCTTCCTAGCCTTCTACTTAAGGAGAAGACTTAGATAAGCAATGAGGAACATCTTCAGCTGTTTTTGTGCATCAGTAGCATATTTCTGAAACTTTAAACAGATTGCGCCTGCTGCCAAAGACAGTCTTCTTCCCTGCTGTGCAACTATCACCCGCACATCGGCAGCCTGAGCAAACAATGACAAAAGTCTATTTGATCATGGCAATCTGAAAAAGACCAGCCAAATTTGAGAAAGAACCAACATCTGAGGCTAAGCAAAATTATTCCATTACTGCACATCCAACTTCAGGGACCTTGCAAAAAGTAGAGCACAATTGTATCTTTTGGAGTACAAAAGCTTGCCGCTGGGACATAATCTTTTGTGCTCCACTTAGATCTATTCCTTTCAATTTCAATAATCCCCAGTAATTTTACTCATTCTAAAGACTTGTTTTTTTCCCAATTGTAAATAGATGGTGCCCCTCATAAGTGTATATTCATTTCAATGTTTCCACGTAGTTAATGTCCATTAACATATCCTGCTATAATGTCCCCTGTTGTATCTTTCAGTTCCTGGTCAGCCATCCAAATTTCAGGTTGGTGCTGTATCTGACACCAGCATTGAACTAACCTGGGAACCTGCCTATGAAAAAGAGGGAATTATAAGTTATGAACTTCGCTACAGGGAGGGAAGTCTTGGCACCCAGGTAAGAATTTCAGTATCGGTTGGATTACTTGCCTTTTGCTCTGAGAGGTTAGGCAGCAGTTCTTCGTGATCCAATATTACATTTCTGTACGACCAATTTAAACCAGTATCAACGATAATGTTTGTCTCCATCAACAGATGAAGAAAACATTTGGGCCCACATCTTCATATGTTGTGGAAGGTCTCCGCCCAAACACAGAGTACCACTTCTCCCTGGCAGCCATCTCTAACAAAGGCATTGGAGCCTTCACCAATGACATATTGCAGAAGACCTTGCAAGCCAGTATGTAGCCCTTTTTTTCAGTGTTCTTTTTGTGGGTTGGCTAACAATCGGATTTTCCCCAGTGAAGCAGTTCAGTTATCTAACTAACTAAACTAAAGTGAATTCTAATAAGATCGTGTACTTTTTCCTTTTGTCTTGAGCTTGTAAACTTTATTTTCTCTGACGTTAACTACATCATTACCTTTGAACTATGACTGTGTTTTTCTCAGACATAATCAGGGTTCAAAGTTGAAATCAGAAATTATGCACTTCATAACAGACTCTCTTGTGTGTGTTGTTGATTTCTTGCTAAAATGTGTGGGTTAATATTTTTATATTTGATTGACTTTGATTTTGTTTACCTAAATGCAATTGTGAATGCCATTTTCTACCATATGCAAAGTCACATTTACATAGTTTGCTTTGTCAAGACTTAAAGAGCAACTAGTAGGTTGGAGACTCCAGTGATCTTATTTGTGGGAAAATAAAGTAGAGATAGGATTTCAGGAAGAAAAAAACAACTATATATACACTATAATGACATCTGGACTCATTTTTGTTTGGCCGTTTTCATATCATCCTCAAAATGAGATATTGGATGTGATGTCACACAAGGGAGAGTGGTCAAGCTAAGTCCAATTTAACAATAAGAAATATTGATGGGGTTGAAAATATATATTCATGTGAATATGACAGACCACAACCTTATGATTTTGAGCCTGCTATAGCTGTCTAAAGGACCGGGAACAAACAAAGACTAGGAGAAATAATTGGCATCGGCAAGATATCGAGTGGTGGTGTGAGAACCAGTGAAGAACTGGGCAGGTGTCTTGGTGAGTGACCAGTGTTAGATAATGACACATAATGCTTTAATCCTCCTGTCTGAAATGAGCACCGCACACAACCATGTTTTTTCTTACAGTTGCAGCATTGAAATTCACCTGCACAAGAAGCACCCAAGCAGGCAAAGTAGCACTATTACTTTTCCAGTTAGGAAAATGGACTTGAATGGATAGGCTGGAATTTCTGCAACCTGCATAAACACAATAAATCACCCTGACAAAGAATTGGTAAAATGCAAATTAAAACTAGTGAAAAAAAATGCAGACTCACTAAATAACAACTGCTAAGACTGACCAATACCTAGTTCTGCACAGCGCACTGTAGCAGGGACAGGGAGACCAACTCCCTTGTGTGACATATTCTGAGGCTTTGTCAAAAAAAACCCCCAAAAAAATGTTTTTCAGGGTATTGCTCAAAACGCCTAACTTTTCCTCTGAAGTTCGGCCTTTATGTTTTGTAAAACTAACAAAATCATTAACTTTTCTCATGATAATTTCTGTGCTACACAATCTATAAATGCAATAAGAAATTCAGCCTGCATGTTGCTCTTTAAGGTTGAATTTATTTAAGGTTGGAATTAGGCTACAAAGAGCTACAGCCAAATTTTAGTGTGAGTGTTTTACAACCATTTAATTTTAGAATTATCTCATATTCTAACTTGGCTCTGGTGCCAAATATGTATGAGTGTACCCAAAACTGTCAAACAAATCAAGTCTATGTGGACTGACAATTGTGGCGGTTCTTTTATTTCCCTTTCACTTTTGTTCATATTTGCTTTTCCTTTGTCAACAGCAAGTGCACTTTATTCCATGTGACACAAAAAATGTCAGTTCTCCTCTGAAACTGCCAAGGCTCTCTTATGAACTGTATTAAGATTGGGAATGAGGAATTTCGGGTTGAGTTTAGTCATCAAAGAAAAAAATCAGCATTCACTAAGTACTCACATGCCCGCTCCCTGAACTTATTCCAGTATATAAGTACTGTACTTATTATTTTATTTTACAGATGACAAGAACAGAACTGAATTATTTAAACCAGACAGCTGAAATTAACAGGGGTGATATCATAGCTCACTGCAGTGCAAGCTGTAGAAAAAGAAAACACATGCGGCTTATCCAATCAAATATCCAATAGTAGGTAAAGGACTGTTGGGATGACAGGGTATGAAATGCATGTCTTTTGGATTTACATAGCACACAAAGATTAACAATGATGTTGTGTATTAATGTTTAATACATTAATGGTAAAAACCTTGAAATTGTAGCTGGATTTACAGGATTACAGATGGATCTGGGGTAGTCATTGTGGATCCTGGTGGTACAGAATATAGAAAATCTCAGACAAAAATTCAGATATACATTTATTGTCAAAATGGTTACCTTTGTTGTTAATAAACTGGCTGTTACCTTTAGTGAGGGTTGAACTAGAGAACATTTACTGGTACATAGGAGAGCCATGGCGTGGGAGTAGACTTCTTTTAACACATTTTCTGTTTCTACCAGTGCAACTTGTTGGCTGTACCCCCACATCTGGTCTGTGGGGACTTTGGAACAACCACTTCACAGTTCCTTTTGTTATTGCTGGGCAGCAGAGCTACACTGACAGTGCAGTGTCACTGAGGAGAGCACCAGTTGCATGCAACACTCACTCCTGTCGACTGTGGGTGCTGTTGAGAACCTTTCACTGCACCGTTGATCTTTGATCAGTCCAGGCATGAAAATGCTTTATGTTCATCCAGTCCCATTTCTGTCTTGGCGTCTTTTGAGTGTCTGTGCGCATCTTCACCTGTCGATGTGTGTTTGTGATTTCCTTACTTCTGTTTTTGAATTTGCTCTTGACCGGTAAACCGCAAGCTGATTGGATTGGATACACTCCTGTCTTCCTCTTACATCACCCTATTCCAACTCTGTTTCTCTCTTTGCCACTTGTTCCCTGTGCAATGGAACAAAAGCTCTCCTTGGAATGGCTTGACATCACCTTGCTCACTTTGTGTCCTCTTCCTTTTTTGTTGAGTCTTTTGAAAAAGTTTTGAGTTAGATCTTTTATTTATTTATTAATTTCTATTACTTTCTGGGTTATCCGAAAGAATATTGGTTTGACATCACTCCAAACACTAGCTTGCTGCTATTTTCGTCTTTCTGCTGGGTTCGTGCATGAACCCAAGTCCACCACAGCCAGCCACAAACAACTTCAGCGCAGCAAGCAGAGTAGCACATACAGACAGCATTGTCATACCCTTGTCCACCGAGCAAATATGGGTGTGAATAAGTCTAAATAATGGCTTTTCTCAAGTGTCTGCTTGAGACAAGGGACTCTTCCTATCAACTGCCTCATCCATACAATTACAGTGGATAGAAAGGATAACCACTGGTTGATAATGGCATCGCCATAGACTTTTGATTCTGCTGTCCAGGAAATGAGTGTCAATTCATGTTTGAAGTGGTAATCAATTTTTGAAATATTGTGTCCCACTTCAGTGCTCATTTCCATGTCAAGATTATCAAATATTTTTTGGATTGTCATTTTAATGTTAACAGCCATCTTTACCTTTCCTATCCATTCTATTTCTATGGTTTCACCTTTGGCCTCATGTTTGTGGTCTCTGCCAGGCAATATGTTTTTTTTTTATGTTTTTATTGGGAGTCCCTGCTCAAGCAGTTGTGAGACATATCCATTGGTTCCCTCACTGCTTAGGTCAGTAAAATCAGACTAAGTCAGTCAAAACAAAAGATTTCCCACAACACAACAAAATAAATAACTAGATCTTTTGGATGCTTTAAGGTAAGTGATTGTGTGGTTTAGGGGATTCAGTCTGCCATAACCTTTCTCAAAGTCCTGTCATGGGCATCTACCTATTCATCCAATTAACCCTTTTTGTTTTGTTTTTTTTGTTTTTTTTTGTGAAACACCAACTGAGAATTGGAAGGATAGAATGAGCAGTCTTTATACATGACACGGTTAAATATTAAACTGACATGTCTGCAGGTTGGCTGCTTTTACAGTTCAGGAATAGCATCATTTCCATGCATCTAAGCCTGTGAAGAGCCATGTGACATATATAGCTTGCATTAAGTGCCTTCACAGTGCAGTGTAACATAGACAGTTTAAACTGTCAGCCTTTTGGGAAAACCAGCAAAGCTTATTGTATTAACAATGAGTATATAGGCCACACATGAACATGTAAGTGCACCTTAGCACAGAGGCCTCAATTTTAAGATCAGTAAATTGGCACAATTATTGGATATATACCCATTGCGTTGCTTTTGTGCAGTATCACACAAACAGGAACAAAATATTCCATTGTGCCAGACTCCTGAGTACTGTACCATTGCTATGGGTGTGGCAGAAACACTGAGAAATGCCCCACACATATAAAATAGTCTCACACCCTAAACTGCACAATAATGACAAAGCCTTATTTAACAGTTACTTGGTTGAAATATCTGTACACAGTCAAGTCATATGTGAACACTGATAACATGTTAAGAAATGATCAGCTGGAATATGAAAAGGAAAAGTCAATGAAATACATTGCAGTTGATGAGCACAAGATGTTTCTGCCTATTCAAAACACATTGGAGAGAATTGACTGCATACAATTTTAATATTACTTCATGTGCGATCTCTGCTTTTGGCATTGTTAGTGCCATGCTGTACTCATATCCCTATAGACCCATTTCAACATGAATTTGAACCCACTGCACTGTTTGGCAGACTGAAACCCTTTGCCACTAAGTAAAAAGAAAGACAGACAACATGATTTCCCTGTTTGCTTTGTTGTCCATTATCTGTGGTACAAAATGTTTGCTTATTGTTGAAGTTTGTGCTCAGTTCAAGCGGCATTACCAGAGGCTATTGTCATGGGGACCACTCTGCCAAGAACATGTGAAAATTCACGGAAAAAAATTAGACTGGATCATAACCTCTTAAATCAAAGAGCACCTCAATTATTTCATTGAGTTCTCTTAGTTCTTATTATATATGGATGACAATAAATACACCTGATGTTACTGGCAACAGTGGTTCTCATTCAGAAGCAAGGTCTCTTGGAGTATGCTGCTATAGTCAGACCAGGTTGAGAGACCATTTTTTTGTGAGACTGTTTAGAAGCGGCCGGAGTGGGTCCACAACCAGAGAGCTGGGAGGGCCCCCAGCATTTCTTTAACTGTTACCCAGTTGCAAAGCATGGTAACAAGGCCTGAGATGGACCCTGGGAGTGGGTGTTAGGGGACTGCAGGGCCCCAGAGTGGCAGATAAGAATCCCATTTCATAGAGTCAGAATTAATTTCATGCTTTGCGATGAGCTATGAGCCAGGCCCTTGGATTGTCAGGCTTTGTTACACATTTAGATTATACCTAGAACCTGCCAGTAGCCAGTCAAGTGCTATCTCTCAAATTAAAGTGGCAGATTTTAAATCCTCTGTATTTAGCCAAACAAGCAGTTTAGCCCTCCCACTTACTGTAATTGCAGGAGGTTTTTAGATATATTGGAATATTTGTGTGAGCCACAGCACGGCCATTTGGCATCAGGGGGGATTAATTTTGTAATGATCTACAAATACGAACATCCTGTCATTCGACGCTGCTGATGAAAATACAGTTCAGATGCAGACGTGCTTACACTCTGATAGCAAACGCACCGGCAATCTGTGTCATTTGAAGAGTTAATAGCAGGCATGCATGTATAGCTAAACTGTTTAGCTATAATGTGTGTAATTTATATCCACTGAAGATGTCACACTAAATGCAGTTTTAATCTGAAGGTAGTCATAATGATTAGGTATGGCACCAGTACTTGACATTGCAGACTTTATACTCATAGCTCATATTCATATCACAACAGACTTGAAAGTCAAATAGAAGGATATGAATGCAGACATGACTAATTATTTGTCAAATAGCATTTAGGAAACTCTTTCAGGGAAGCTTCAAAAGAACCTCAAGTGAAGCATTAGCCAAGTTTCTTCTTTTGTGGCTGTATAGTTCGAGTATCCATAATCCTACCACTGGCCTTCATGGGATATGCACTTTATTAAAGCTGTGCCCCAGCTAGTCTTAAACCGTTATCAGGCATGAGGATGCCTGTGCACTGTGATAGCCAGGCCCCTGTCAGATTCACAGCCCTTTTCCACACCACAAAGATTGAGAACTGAGCAATCATTCTTGACGTGGAGAGTTTGCAAATACAATATGAGCAGAGGAAAGAAGCTGAAAGGCTCAAAATCCAGTAAGACCGTAAGTAAATAAGCCCATTGGACACAGAGAAGAGTTTGGGAACTGTGGCTGAGGTCCTGTCCTATTTGTTATGTGCTGGAACATTCAGTCTTCACTGGTAGGAGGTCTCTCTGATAGTCAAAACCTCTGTTTTTTTATTTTTTTGTCAATATTATTTTTAAAGCTGTTCCACCCAAAGTGACAGTGCAGTCAGAACAGTATCATTAAACTTTTATGAATTCAGCAATACAAGCTTTCCGTCTTGCTTCCTCTATTCTTGTGTCTTGGCATTCTCAAAATGGCAGTGAGCTTCACCACGAAACATAGGCACAGGGCTATGAAATGGGATTTATTTGAACAAATTGTAAACAAGGAAGGATGTTTGTGTATGTGGCCAAGTGCAAAAGAACAGAATATCTGGGGAGTGAGTTTTCCCCCTACAGCTTCCCCTCTCACAGTCTTGTGGACCCCCTCGGCCAAAGATACACGAGTATTAAACAGCCCTGACTACAGCACAGAGCCAACTCTCTCCCTCCCAGTAGGTCCAAACTAGGTCCAAAATTATAGTCTCAATGGCTCAAAATTAAAGGTGTTATTTACTGATTCGCAAAATGGGGATAGCTCAAAATGTCTTACACATTCTATGGGAGGGAAAGTGTTGTGGCTCACTGACTATAGAGTAAGCACGCTCTGTAGTCAGGAGCTGGTGGTAAGAAAGTCTTTCAAATTTAGTATATGTGGGAGCCAGGTACGTATGATGCAGACAATGCTTGTGATCTTGTTTTGTTTGGTTTTGTTTTAGGAGTTAAATGTTATTTTATGTTTATACCGAGTATCCAGTTTTTTTCATGTTTTCTCATAAGTTGTTATTTTGAACCTTAACTGTTGTTGTGGTTCTTTCTTTCGAGTCACATGGGTTACAGAGAAATTCATTTCCCAGTACCCTCCTTCAGTTCATGATTTATTTCTTCAGCCTTTGTTTTGGAATGAGAACATGCTGCTTGTTTCCATTGGATTCATTTGAGTTCTTCTCCTTAGTTGCTGTGTGTTGAATGCCCTTTTTTTCTGATGGTATTTCATTTTGTTTTTGATTGTTGTGCTATATTTAGCTTACATAACAGAGAGTGTAATAATGAACTTAGTTTCTTACACCAAGACGGAGGGAATATATTCTCATACAAAATCATTGTAGGGGATAGAGGGAACCCAACGTGGATAGAAATATTTTCATACATGTCCTTTTATCCGTATAATACCAAACTCTGGATGAGAAGTGAAACGTTTTATCGCTCCTTGCACAGCACACTCTCTGGACGAGCACAAGCTGTGTAAGCGCTTGGCACAGATTTGAAGCGAGAGGCATTGAGTTTGAATTAGAAAGTTCACAGATGTGTAGGTTTTAATATGTTTTGGAAGAACACTTCAGACACAAATAACAGCCACTGTGTTGGAAAGCTTTTATACTGTAACAAATTAAAAAGGACAGACAACACTACCTCCATATTAGCTTATACTTAGAAAAAATAGCTTGTTTTAGCTTATGCTAATTGGTTAAGAGAGTTCTGGAACAAAAAT
Source organism: Thunnus maccoyii (assembly GCF_910596095.1). Classification (NCBI taxonomy): domain Eukaryota; kingdom Metazoa; phylum Chordata; class Actinopteri; order Scombriformes; family Scombridae; genus Thunnus; species Thunnus maccoyii. The sequence goes on along the minus strand of NC_056539.1, from coordinate 20,926,050 downwards.
TAGAAATGCTTTTCAATGGATTGTTTAATTGTTATTATTCAGGGTAAGATGAATGCTATTTTCTACCCAAGACAAGACAATGACAGACATGGCAGAAATCTGTGTAAATAACAATAAACAGTAAGACTAAACATGTTTTAAATATATTCGTCTCATTTTTATGTTTCCTGTATGGGCATGATAGATTGTTATTGATCCTACAACCGAGTGTCTCAATAGTATAAATTAAACCCTTAATTATAAAATGATGCATTTGATGCTCACGGCTGCCATGTTTACCTAGTAGCTAGTTAGTTTTTAAGTACAAATTCCCAGTCCATCTGGTACTACATCAGGATGAAAGTAGTGATTGTGGATAACTATGGATAATATGAGCCAGACAGAGTCAGATCCCTCACGTCCTGAATTGAAATACACTACAGGGCAGATAAATGGCTTCCCTTGTCATGCAGGGCTGTAGATCATTAACCCAGTTGGGTTCTAAAACTGTTTATTTTTATTGCACAATAGAATGAATAAATATCCTCATACATCTGACTACCGTCTTCAGTTAAAAGAAAAAAAAATCAGACAGCGCTAGATTGATGTCCTGATAGCTATAATAATACTTTCAGCAGCTTAAGTTTTAAGCTTTTGATACCTTTTAAATGGTAAAAATAAAACTTCTTCTAGAACCAAATGTACTCATGTCCAGCACTGACCTCAAGTATCTGGTAAGGAAGCCATCTTGATTCATTATTACACAAGCTTGTGTCATTGTCCGTTTATGCCTTTTTGTTGACATTTGCTTGATAATTTTATTTTTATTTGAAGCATATTTTGCCTCCAACTTTGATTTGCAATTTTTTGTTTGAATTATTCTTGTTTTTTTTTTATTTGAGTTTGGAATTTTCCTTTTATCATTTTCTTTATCTCTCCCATCTTTTTATTTTTTTGTTTTTCACCCCTCCCTTCCCCATCCTCCTCGTCCTCGACCCCCTTCCTTCCTGTCCTTTCCACCTCACCAGAGCCCTCAGCCCCCCCTCAAGACATTAAGTGCAGCAGCACCAGCTCCACCACCCTGCTGGTAAGTTGGCACCCCCCACCTTTGAAGAGTCAGAACGGTGACCTGGCAGGGTATAGGGTGCGCTACCAGGTGGTGGGCCTGTCAGAAGGCGGCAGTGACGATGGGGAGGCAATGGAGGAACCGACGGTGCCTGCCACCGAAGAGCAGGTGCTGCTGCAGCGATTGGAGAAGTGGACCCAGTATCGCATCACTGTGTCTGCCTTCACTGTGATTGGACCGGGCCCTGAGAGCGAGCCCCAGATCTGCCGGACCGATGAAGACGGTACATGAATCTCTATTGTGTAGGGACTAACTTTAATGTAGAGATAAAGGTATTATATGTTAGTTTGATAGTGAGGTTGCCCTCGGCAGCGGGTTATTAATTGTCCATGTATGCATGTGAGCAACTTTTGGTGCACATGCATGTGTAGTACATGTCCTTCTTACAGACTTCCATCAGAAAAATTTTATAAATTGGACACCCCAGTCTTTGTCAGAATACTATCCTACATAAACTAAATGTACACTAAAGATGTTGGTTACAGAAGCATACCAACATCTTTGTCCATAAGTAACAGGATCACACTGTGTAAATAATATGAAAGGAAACCACTTAAAATACATAACACACTTGGGAAATCAAGCGTGTTGCTATTAAAAGATAATTAACCAAATGCAATTCATAATAGCTAACAAATCTCATATCCTGCTCTATCTGTAGACTTTTAACAGCATCACATTGCTCAACCGAGAGCCATAAGCATTTATGAGTGCTGTACACTGCAAGGCCATATCTGTCTATACATTTATCATGGCAACAGTTGGTTGGAGGCTAAAGAAGGAGGTCTGTGTTCACTAAGGTTGCAACTCAGATCCCCTGATTAGAGAATGTGGTCTATGTAAAAGAATAAATAACACCGTCGCTGTTCTAAGTAACTACTATTGTGGTGTTCTTGAACATGGCGATAAAGCCTGACCCGCTCCACTGAAGTAAAAGGACTTGGTTTACTGGATGTTTCTGTGTGCATGTGAAGCTTGGTGTTGAATGGGAGCAATTCTGTTCATGTTGACTCTGGATGGAGAGAATGTTAAAATACATAGAAAAAAAGGTTTTGGTTCTATGTATTGCTGGTCATTTGATACACATTAGTCTCCGTCTGCAACCATTATGTCCCACATTGGTACAAAACATCTAGAAGTGAATGGAAACGGCAGAAAAACCAGGGAGATTGTGAAATCATCTCTTGCTTGAACCTTGAAGAACAAAAAACAAACATACAGCTTAGTTGGATAGCAGAGAGTAAATGATAAAAGAGGAAAGCAGCTGAACAATGAAATAGATAAAATGACAAGTAAAGATGGGGGCATGTCACAGCACATCTGAACCATTGACGGATGGCTGACATTGGCTTCTATTCTCCACGATCCATTTCACTTCCATTACCACAGCATTTTAAGCATTTTCTGACACTGATGTACGATTGCAACAGTAGAAAAGCTTAAATTCTTTCTATATCTATAGACAGCAGCATCAGGGAGGTAAAGGGTGAAAACCACAGCACATTGACAATAGCTACAACAAATTTTCTGCTGTCATTACGAAAATAACGCGTGACAGAGAAGTGTAAGGTAAAGAAATAAGAGCTGGGGCTAAAAGGTAGAAAAGATTTTTGTAATAAACAAGATTGGTGAATGATCCAGGGGAAGATGGGGAAAATGGGGCTGTGATTTAGGGGGGAAGAGGGGACTTGAAGTGTTTGTGGAGGAGCAAATGGCAGCAGTTTGAGTGGAAGAGTTTTATTAATGGCACATCCATCTCAGAAAGGGCCAGTCCATGGCACACCAAAAGACATGGAAGCAAGGCCTTCCATAAAGGCCTGTCATTATGACTGAGAGACAAGGCTATGTACTGATGGCAGACAGACACAGCAGACACATATTGAAAAGGTGGAGGAGACAGGAGAAAGTGGTTTTGTGTTTTTGTGTGTGTGTTGGGGGATATAATGTTGTGGGAAGACTGACATTGGAGGAGTTTGTTTGTTGTTTTTTAATGTCTCTGTCCATCAATCTTGTCAGCTGTCAGTATGTTTCCTGGATATTGTATGGGTCTGGGAGTTATTAATGCCTTGACACAGATTTATGTGAATCTCTTAATTCTTTTCCACATCCCCACTAACATCTAAAATTAATGCAAGGATCACAACCACAATGCTGTGACAAAGTTACCCTGATTTGAGTTTTTGTTTTGTTATCCTTAGTTCCTGGCGGTCCTCCACGGCGGGTGGAGGTTGAGGTCCTCAACTCCACAGCACTAAAGGTGATGTGGCGTTCACTGACGCCAGGAAAGCAGCACGGTCAGATCCGTGGCTACCAGGTTCACTATGTACGTGTGGAGAATGGCGAGTCACGGGGCCTGCCCCTAATCAAGGACGTTATGCTGGCTGACGCCCAGGTATGACCATCTCAGTTTCCTCACTACAAATCGGTTATGTACGTAAATTATACCACAGAGCATGCTTATGCTATGCATCGAGGGACTTTTCCTGTGTAAAAATTAGCAAAATTCCCAGTACTGCCTTTGAATCTATTTTTCAATCATGATATAAAGACACTACCAGTTAAGCAGGTTAGACCAACACTGTTACACTGATGTAATGTTTAAAACCTCAGTGAAAACTTTTCCTAAGTTTTTTCTCACACAGACTGCAAATTGTGTACTTCATCCTCACTGTAGTGGCTGTGCAAATAGTGCTGGAGTATGGGAAGTGATATGGGTGTGCTTCCCTCTTGGATTTCATTTCATATTGCTGCAATATTCTTTTTCCTTCAACCCACAACAAGAACTGTAATCAAAGCTTCACTCATCTTGTCCTCCCTCTTCTGCCTACATGGCTTTTATTAGGAATGTCTAGACCCCTGCTTTATGGCAACATCTACCGTGAAATGTCTGATTGTGTACATATCCAATGCAAAGACTCAAAGAAAATGCTGATTATAGTATTCTGTTACGGGCAGGAGTAAAATTGGCATAAAAACATTTCACCAAAAATCAACCGCCGATGACAGCTAGAATTGTAACGGAGCCTTGTATAATGGCTTTTTTTCTTTTCTTTTTCTTTTTTCTTTTTACAAAACTTCTGTCAACACAATGCTGGAGGAATCCTGCCAGAGTGAGATTTTGTGCACAGTAGCAATCATCCAAATGTAAATTACAGCCTTGAAGCAATAGGGTAAACAACACAGAAAAAAATAGTTGTATGCAATGCTATATATTTTAGGAATGAATGAATCAAACTCTATATTTTGCTCATGAATGAAGGGTCCAATCAGGCCAAATACCACCAGTATCACGTTTACATTTTTAGCATTTAGCTGACCCACGAATCCAAGAGTAGAATGAGTTTAAATAACTTAAATTATAAGATCCACAGCAATGCATGCACACACCCAGCAGGCAACAAATTATGCCAGGCAAAATATGTTTTTGGTTGCATATTTTTGTTAGTATATTTAGAAATGACCTCATCAATAAACCCTAAGCTGCACCTTATTGTCACTTCTGGCAGTAGCTAGCAATGATTTAACCGAGGTAGCTCGTCGATAGCTGCACAGTAGCATGATTAAACATCTCCAGTCCCCATAGGCAGACCTATACAACTCTCAGCCTTGTCTCAACTGCTTCTCATAACATGAGCTTCAAACGGCTTCTCTCTTTCCTGACCTCACAAAACCAGTGACCTATTTCTGATACCGACCCTCTGCTCCCAAACTTCTAATGCCCCCGTCTCTCACAATCCTATTTCTTCCCTTTCTTTTCTCTCTCTTTCTCTAAAAAAAATATTGCTATCTCTCCTGCACTCTCCTCTTTGGCGGGGGGGTTAGTGGGAAACGGACGATACAGCTGAATATGTAAGTACGAAGTTTCGCCTGAGTGCTTTGTGTAGCTGAAAGGGTATAAACAGCGGGTATTGCATCAACCTGGTTGGATTCACAGTTTACACAACCCATCCGATCCTTATTCAGTAAGATTGGATAACAAAGTGGCTCAGAGGTTTCACCTCAACTGTCTGGTCAAGCAACCTCCACACTATCTCTATGCGCCACTGAGGAAAAAAGGACACTTCTATTTCCAGCTAGCTTCTACAAAATGACGGCTGATGCAATATCCACTGCCCACTGTGCCTGGAATGCTAATGCTACTTGTCATGCTGCGTGTTGATACAGTATGTTTTGTCTTGTGTTTTGGTGGTGTATATGTTTTTTTTTTTTCTTTTTTGTGGTTGTGATTTTTGAAACAAATTATTTTATTTTATGTGTAGTGCCCTAGAATTACAGTGTTGCCTTAAGTTTACAAAACCGTTTTTCATCTCTTTATAGAGAAAATATTGAAACAGTACCTTTTTAACAGTGAACCTTTAAACCTAAAATCCTCATCACATCTCTGATGACAATTCACAACTGGTGATTGTACCCTTATTTTGAACCAAAATTTGAAACTTCAGTTCATCTGCGTTACGTGAATACCATCTCAAGTGCAAGACAGTACTTATAGCTCATTTACCTTTATTGACCTCTCCCATCCCTCTGCCAACCAGCCTGTTAAAAACCTCATTCTGCATTCGTTCAAACCTGCTCCCTTGAAAGATTCATTAGAATTGATCGGAAGCCTCTCTTTGAAGAGGACTCAAGGAAACTTAATGGCTGAGGTAAAAACTGCCAGTGAATGGCCAGGATGTATTCAGCATGCATTTATCACAAAGTTAAGTTGTTGATTGCAGTATTGCTAAAGGAATAAGGGGGGCTATTTTCCATTTACATATCTAATATCCCTCCTCCACCTTGGCAACTTTAAGGATTTACTTAATGGAATGGTTTCCCATTACCCAGGGGAAAGCGTTACATTTAATGCATGCCTCGTGAAAATTAATAAAGAGGACCAGGAGACACTTCACTCAGATTAACATTCTGCATAAGGCAGTTTGAGTTGCATGAAGTGGGGTCAAATCATCAAAAATTCAAGACACATTTTAACATTTTCCTGCTCCTGTCTCTTCCCTGTCTCCCGTAGGAAATGGTCATTGGAGGACTCAAGCCGGACACTACTTACTCCATCACGGTGGCAGCGTACACCACCAAGGGGGATGGAGCCCGGAGCAAACCCAAACTGGTGGTGACCAAAGGGGCAGGTCAGTAAAAGGATAAATCAATTGTTTGTTGGTTTGTTTATTGAACTTTTGTTGATGCAGCAATGGAATTAGAATTTTTAGCATGTGGCTGAAGGGTACGTTTCTAAAGGGCTCCTCATCATTCTCAGCCCGCTCTTATTGTTAGAGTACAATTTCAGTATTTGATTAACGACATGGAAGGAACCCCCATTTACAGCCATAATGTGGTGCTTTTAACTGATTCAAACCTATTCAGAAGATTTGCAAGAGTTCATGACATCTGTAGTGTGCATTAAGCATACTTATTAAATGTACATCTCAAACTAAGACTTTTGCTGCATAATACTTCTTCTTGAGTAAAGTCAGTCATTTTCAGCTAGTGAATTTTATGTAAGACATATTTCCCCAGGTTAACTATTCTGAGGTATATATGGATTCAGGAACATCAGTTCAGTCACACACAGATGATATTTGCTCTGACTATCCACAGAATTTTAGAGATCAAGAAGGTGGTGTGAAGTACTTGGAGATTTTTCAGACAGATTATGACAGCTTGAAAAACCAATGTTGGATTGTTGATTTGAGCTTTAAAGATAAAATACTGGAGGCTAATGCCTGCACATTACAAAGCTTGGTCTTCTTCAGTTTTTTTCCCTTGTTACCACCAGTGGGCACACCAGTTTAACCAGACTGCCTCAGCCTCTTTGGAAGATATCAGCTTGGTTACCATGAGCATGATCTAAACCTGTTAGGCTGTCTGCCTAACAGGCAGCCTTCTTTGAGAGAATTTAAGGCATCAAGCCAAGATATGAGTGTCTTTTTGTGTGAGCATCTGTGCCAGGAGACTTTTGGGAAGCTTCAGAGAGCCAATATATACACAACTGCATACATACATGTAGATACATAACCTGCCTGCATACACACCTAGTCACTCACTTACACATGAGCACCTGCAGTTTCCACAACAGAGCACACACACACACAGTATATGCAGAACCCATCCTGTGGCATTGCATGCACCAATGTACATGCACATTCATAAAACAAACACACACCAACACATGCACACAGTCAAACACAAACACATAAAACATTCTCATGACCCAACACACACTCACACAAACAGGCGAATTTCCCCGATCCTGACAGGTGTGTCTGTTACAGGTGTCAGGGAGCGCGATGCTGCCAAAGGGGCTTGAGTGAGTGCTGTCACTCTCCGTCCTCCTGTCAGGACAGGGTGACTGATATGCCAGTCTAGCACACTCTGTCTGTCCCTCAGAGGGAAAGCCTCTCCGTTTTTATTATTGAAGTGTAAAGAAATGGTTTATGCCAGGGGGCCAAGATAAATAGAAAGCGGGAAGGGGTGAGAGGTGGGGAGAAGACAAGCTTCAGCTGCCTTTTTCAGAGGTGAAGTGGTTGTCCTTGTTCTGAGGAATATTGGGAAAGTCTGGTGAATAGATGGTCATGGGATTTCGGAAATACCATGGAATTTCCTGAGGTCTATGTCAGGCAGAGGACAAAAGGTAGCTTTTTATGTTCTGTGGGGACTTGATGAAATGTCATACAAAAAGATGCCAAAATCTTTTGTATTATTTCTCTGGGGGGTTTTTTTTCCTCTTCAGAACAACCTTAATTTAGTGGAAGGATGAATCATAAAACTAGAGCCTTTCTCAGCTGAAAAACAATATGAACAAACAACAGGACCAAATGAATTACAAAATCAAATTCTACATTAGGTCTACAGTCAGACCATATGATTAGAAAGATCAGTCTCATAAATGACAGTATTCCAGTCTGAAAGCCCTTCCTGCCACTTTTATTCATTTTAATTTACTTTTAGAGTCTGCCAGCTTAAATGTAATGTTTGATGGGTTTACCCTTGTTTGCTTATATGGTTTGGCTCATTTTCACAGGGATACTGTTTATGCTGCCATATAACTAAAGCTGCCGTCTTTTGATATGACTACTTAAAAAAAAAACAACATTTGAATTCTGACAAAACATGTAATGGAATATATTCTAAAAATGGATCTCAACATATATAAAATTGTGAACCCAGATAAACAGTATGTGGTGTTTTTAATCGTTCAGTCTTGTATAAAATCGTAAAGTGGCACACTTTCGATGTGTGATGCACATAAACAAAATATTCTAGCATTTGAATGCTTTTGCATGTACACATGCACACAAATACACATATGCAATAGCTCTTAAAATATTTTTTTTACAGACAAGCATGCGTTTAAAGTGAGCAATTGCCTCTAGAAACTATTACGACATAGGCCTGTTCATTGTAGGAAGCATAAAGGTCTGAAAAGCTTCATCAATACACAACATCCTTACAAAGACAGTTTGTTTTCAGGCCACTTATAAGTCCATTCACATCACTAGCCCAGTCTTTTCATCTTCCAGACATTCCAACAAGCCTCTCCGGCAGTTTGGTGTATCAGAAAGTATCCAAAATAATCTATCTCAGGATTTTGTAGGATATACAAACAAGTAGAACTGCACACCTATTTGTGAGTCACAGACAAACAGCATCCATTCTGTGGCTGGAACTGTCTTTGTTTGCTGAATGAAAGCCAGGTTTGAAAAGTGCCTTTTCATGATTCATACTTTCCAAACTCTTCCTTTGAGAAACAAACTTAACCATGGCCAAGGTGATACAAAGTTTTTGAGGAGAAAGAAAACTGTTATTCTGCCATCCCACCTGCACAAAGAGAGTGTTTTCACTGGAATGAAAGGAGCAGGATTCAATGACCATCCTGTTTTTCTTCTTTACTTCAGGTTTAAGAGGAAAATATATATAATGATCTTGATTTCAAGAACAGTTTATGAAACAAAGTAGAACTAACTAATCAACAAACACAAAACACAGTGAAACAGCTTGTTGAAAAGCACCTTTAACCTAAGACCCTCCCACCCTACAGTAGGATGAAATCTAAAGAAGTTGGATTTCTATCAGTGAAAGCTCTTCCTGTCCAAATGGGCCATGTGATATTTGTAGCAGATTTGACTCCATGACATTTCCTACATTACAATTACTCTCTTCCATGTACCTCCACCACATACACTTCTACAGCAAGCAGACTAAATTAAAAGTAGACGGAAATCAAGATGGGAGAGGGTTGACAGATGATTAAGAGGTGCATATACATATGTGCACCTTCTTCTTTGCAGACAAGCATGGAGGTGATATGTTTCTATGTATGTATATGTTGATGTGAGTGCGCATGACTGGCGTGCACAAGAGAGGGAGGAAATGAGAGGGAAACCTGATCACCCCTTTCTCAATCCGGCTGAGTGAGTGTCAACAGCAGGCTGTTAATACAATGGCCTGATGGGAAACGTGCCGGGAGGCCCACAATAAGGGATTGAAACAGGGTCGACCCTGAAATGGACGCAGAGAGAGGGATGAAGAGGGGTGGAGGATGGTAGGAGGTTGGGAGATGAAAGGAAGGGGAATTGGGCAGTGCGCAAGGGGAGAAGGAGAGATGAGGAAGGAATAAGGGAGAGTGTAAGGGGGAGAGAGATGAACAGCGAGGAGGAGAGGGACAATCAAGGTGTCCAAGAACCCCAGAATCACTCATGTACACACACACACACACACACACACACACACATTTCTGCCTCCTCATATCCCTGTTGGGCTCTCTTTGCAGCAGATTGCTCCTTGTCCCCAGTCACCTTCATCATACCTCATTCACTCATTTCTCACCCCTCACTATGCCCTTGTTCTCTCTCTCATCACCCTGTAGCACCACACACACACACACACACACACACACAACTAAACACGCTCTCTTTACACCCCATGACCAACCCCTGTGCCCCCTCCCCTCCCAACACTAATCTGCTGGCTTAGTACCCTTCTCCCCAGTATGCAATAGGTTTAGTTTTAAATGTACAAATAATAAAACTGTTTCAGGGCTACTATGGTTGTAATGGATACATTTGGTAGCCTGTTGAGGTTAGAAGTGAAGCACAGACATTTTTAACAGCAAACACACACACACGCGCGCGTGCACTGAGTCATCACAGCATCATTATCTCAGATTTTATTTCCTTGATTAGCGATGAGCATGAAGGTAGAGTGGGCTTTTAAATGACATCAAGCTGATCTATAGTATGCAGCCGAGGAGTATTAGGAGCATTCATCTCACCCAACACTTGGCGCCCCCCGCTAGACTCAGCTGACTAGCCACCATCATCCTACCCACCCTCATCTTCCTCTAGCAACAGTCTTCAGAGAGAAGACCATTAGCGAATGAAAATGAATAATATGAGCAGGGACTGTGCAGGGTGGATTGCTTTGTGTGTGTATTTTTACTTTGGCACATAAGAATCTTTTTGGCGAATTAATTTAGACTTTATGTATGCACATGTACACAGACACACACACACAAAATGATACTATTCCACTGAGAGGGAGGACTGTTGCCTCAGACTAATGTTAGCTTCTCCAAATTACTTTAAGTCCATACTGGGCAGGAAGCCAAAAGTGCTCTGTGTGCAGCTGGAATGATGATATAGGAGCTGAATCTGGCTGCAAACCAGGGCCTATACTATCACACACATAAACACATACAGATGTGCGTACACATTGTCCATTATGCACAAAGACACACACAAGCAGATGTACATAAAACATATAAGAAAAAAGGCTCTAATAGAAACATGCCCAGCTATCTCGGACCAAAGTCAACGCAAGCTTACTGGGAACACCAATCGGTGCACATCTGGGCTAACGTTAGCTACTTAAGCTAAATTGTACTAACACAGCAGGTATAATAATCGGGTAACATTAAACTTACCAAATGTTGTGACAATAGTCCGAATCCCAGAGCCAAATCAATCGCAGCTGTCAATCAGCAGCTTTGATGTCCCACATGGCCTACTGTAAGTCTTGAAATTTTACTGATGGAGTAATAATTTCCAAAACGACCACCAGCACACTTATTAGAGGGTTCAAATTTAGTGATTGAGAGCATGACTTGTTGAAAAAAATTATTGACTTAGTATTTCTAGAGAGATGCTTGATGCTTTTTGAATGGCGTCATTTGAGGCTTGGGATATTTTGGAGCCAGCATCTAGTGGCCGTCGATGGCATTGCACTTTAAGGTACCCCCACATTGGTTTCAGTCTTAAGCTGTGGTAGTTGCCACTTGACGTATACCTGGTTAACCCATCCTGTCCTGTTTGTCTCAGATTTCTCGATCCATCCTCCCTTTCCTTTCCCCTCATCCATTTACATTCCCATCATCCATTTACCTTCCTACCTGATCCGTACTCCATCCCTCCCTCTGCCCATCCCTACCCACATCCCTTCAAGCTCTCTTCCCTCCTCCTCTCCTCCCTCCTCTCATCCCCTCTGATTCAATCCTGTGCATACCGCTCCCATGTCTTATTCTAGGTGCTGTCTGGGGCCTGTCTGTAATCAGCTCAGATGAAACTATGCCTCAGACGAATCCCTCTGCCCAGCCTTCATTACATCCATCCCAGACCATCCAATCCTATGATGTTCTCCTTCCACCTTCAGCCCCCTCCCCACATCCATTCATCCATCCTCAACATCCAATACTTCCTCGTTCCCATTAAGCCTTTAATCACATATTGTTGTGGCATGGTCTGTACTTGTGAAGAGTTACTAATTTGCATGTAGCTTATTCAGCTATTTTAATTTATGCTGAAAAAGCTCTCAGTGCCAGGACCAACCAATTTACTGCCGACCCAGTTGGCAAGACTTTTGAATCAGAAATATACAGAGATAGCCAATCTCCTCACCAATGATTTCACAATTCATTTTTGTGTGTGTGTGTGTGTGTGTGTGTGCGTGTGTGTGTGTGTGTGTGTGTGTGTGTGTGTGTGTGTGTGTGTGTGTGTGTGTGTGTTGTGTGTGTGTGTGTGTGTGTGATTGTAACCTCACTCATATTTGCCAGTTATCTGTCCTGCCACTGCCTTGTATTTCTGAGAATGGAGGGACGTAGATGAGTGAGTCAAGATAGAATCTATTTACAGAGAAATGGGGCTCAAGTGAGAATCAGCCACACTCATCTCTCACAAAGCTTTGACGGTAACTTGAGAACTGAAGGCTTCCCATAACTGCTGCTGCCTGTATCACACTGATGGGCCTTAAAAGGAGGTTTAAGACAAGACGTGTCATCCATAAGAGCAGCAAAACTGGGCCATTCTGAAGAATGGTGTCTAGACCCCAAGTGTAGATCATCTATTTTACAACAAGAGATGACTCTTACAGCTGAAAGAGGCACTGTTCTGTGCTTAAAGTTTTAGTGATGCTTTGCATTACAGAAATGATTTGGGCTTGAGCTTACATGTATCACTCAAGAATTTAGAGGCTCTGAGGATCCTCCACATCACTATGCAACACAACCTGACTCAGATTGTGAGGATGTTAACTGATGGATGGCTTAAATTAAAGTAATTACACTAACTCAATACACTTTTGCATTCTTTCATTCGTGAATTTCTGCTCGTAGCTGTTTTTTGTTGAATAAATCATCCAAAGTCCTATTCAGAGGTGTGCAGTAGTGGGGTGGTTTTATTGTGTATGCTGGTATACCGTGAGTTTACAGAGACTGAGTGAGTCTGAGACAGTAAGCCAACCAAGAACAATGGCAGGGTAGCACATTCATACAGTGGGACAAGAGGCATTGATCAAACAGTATGCTAATACAGTTGCAGCCAATGGATGAGAAGTTTTGCATTTTTGATGACAAAGGGAATGATGGAGTCAAGGAATGATGAATCATAGGAGTGGTAGGAGGGAGTTGCCAGACGAACTTAATAAACACTGGGAAGACAATTGATCAGTATTAGCAGGATATATCAGAGAATGGTATGTTAATTTTTAAGTCTGCATAGTTAAAATGTGTTTTCTTCATCAGTTTTACATTTTGTGTAGTAATGTCAGGAGGAATAGGGACCATATTTCATAGTTTTTAAAGCAAACAAATGAGATCAAAAATGTGTTACTGTTAATGACTCTTATTTTCAAGACAGTGACCATGATATGATTGGGATAACAACACTGGTGTAGTATTCCTTGTGTCTGTTTAATTTGTGATTTACATCTCAGTGAATATCACTTTAAAATTATGCATCCTACATATATATAAAACATAGAAATTAATGAAGGTTTGTTTTATGTATTTTTTATTATTTTATTTACTATTTATTTTTTCTGTCTCTGTCTACAGTGCCTGGTCCGCCCTATTTGTCAGTGGCCCAGGACTCAGAGACATCTGCTGTGGTTCGCTGGGACCCACCAGACCTGATCAATGGCATGGACCTGCAAGGTTACAGGCTCCAGTTTGGTCGAAAAGATGTCTCTCCTTTGGCCACACTGGAATTTGCTCCCCAAGAACGACAGTACTCTGTGGGCAACATTCACCGGGGTGCCACCTACCTCTTTAAAATCTCAGCCAAGAGCAGGGGGGGCTTTGGGGATGAGGCTGGTGTGGAACTCAATGTGCCCGAAAATACGCCAGGGGGATATCCTCAAATTAACGAGGGCTCCAACGTGACATGCTGCTCAGTGCAGCTGTCATGGTCTCCACCGGTGCTGGCGGAGAGGAACGGGGTAATCACAGAGTACACTTTGGCCTATAAAGAAGCTGGTACCGGAGGAGCACCACGGGAGCTCCGTTTGCCCCCCAGCCTTTCCAGCTATGTGCTCAACAGCCTCAAACCGAACTCCGCATACGATGTGAAAATACGTGCACACACCAGTGTAGGTCCAGGGCCCTACAGCCCGCCTATCCAGTATCGGACGGTGGCCTTTGATCCAACAGGTAGGGCTTGCCTGTTTCTCTCCCAACCCAGTTGGCAGGGGGTTGGAAATTGGCTAAAAACAATCTGCAACATCACAAAAATGCCCCACCCCTCCTACTACCACCTCCACTTCTCCTCAAGAAAGAGAAAAGATTGATATTAAAAATGTTTGCCGTGGGATACTCACTTCACTAACCCAAACAAGGTAAAACGAGGTAAAAGTCAGTAAGTTATAGTCAGTCATTTTGAGAAAGAGGAGAGCAGCCTAGAATTTCAAGGTAAGTGCTGTTTGGTCAGACACTCATCCAGTCAGTCATCCTTGCAGCCCTTTGCACACTCACGCAGCTAATGCCTTCTCACCTCCCCAGTTTTCAAACAAGGTAGGACTTCAGTCAAACCCAGTCACTCCAAGAGTATGTATGGACTATTCTAAGTTGACAGAAAGCGAATTTTGGTTCTTTAAATTTTTTTTGTTTTTGGGTTTGTTTTGAGATATTCCTCCCTTCCTAACCCCTTTCCTCTCCTAATTCCCCCTTCCCCTGTCCCTTAATGGGACAGCTTGTGGCATGGCATCCCCCAGATGCACTGCTGAGGACTGTTGGCATGCTGTGTTTTGGGTCTGTCTCTATGCCCGCCTGGCAGCATGTTGGCAGTGCCAACCCAAACTCAGTAGAAGTGTAGGAGCAGGTAGCATTGTGGGTCAGTTGTTAATCCTCAAGTGGTCATGGGTTCAAAGATAGTGGTGAGATGGGTTGGCACTACCAACAATGGCTAGCCGGTGGGCGCACCCTTGTGCTCCATGGGTTTGTCGTCCATGAGTCTTTCGTGCTGTGTGTCTTAACCAATGGAGTTGCCCTTCTCACAGCCAATCACAGCTCACCGTTACACTCACTCTCCAACCCAGAGGAACGTTGCAGGGGAACAACAGCCTTTTTTTTTTTTTTTAAACCAAAGGTTCTGTCTCTCTTTCCTTGGTATCTGTACATGTTCACTAAAGATATACTCTCTTGCTTTTTTTTTTTCCTTTTTTTTTTCTTGCATCTGTCCACTCAACAGATGTTCCAAAGAATTTCACTGTCAAATGGGCCACCAAGACCACAGTGGTCCTTGCATGGAAGTTTTCTGAAAGCAGATCCCCATACAAATGCACGGTGGGTTTAAGTTAGGGTTAATTAATTTCAGCTGTCATTTCATCTGAGTTACATTTTAACTTTTGTTTCACTGTAGATTGTAATTTTATACCATTCAGACAATCCCACTTCAATATTTAAAACTCATTTTCATCTGTTTTGATAAAATAGATTTTACACCAGTGCATTTTTTACTGCATTTGTAATTTGCATATTTCAGTGCATTGATTCAACTCCTGATCATTCTAACGTACCTATTCTCCCATGAATACCATTAAAATGAATATCCAAATTCCAACCTACATCTAACTACTCACATATCTATCCATGTCTATTCAACCACCAATCTATTGACCTGCCAAAATTTTTATATGTCCAATTATCAAGTCAACTTGAACTCAACTGAACTCAACTGAACCATCTATTGAACTCTATTAGATTGAGTACAACCGTCAGAAGATGGACGTGGATGCCAGGCAGATGAGGGTGCTCGTTACTGGGCTAAGGTCCAACACCACCTACGAGTTCAGGGTGACCTGCCAAGAAAGCATGGACGGTGGGCCGAGACACCGTGTGGTGGCCAGGACAGCGCCACTCATGATGGTCAAGAAACCTAAGCTGGACATCTACGCTGAGCCTGACAACATGCTCACCATGTCCTTCCCACCAGTCGATGGCAAAGATGTCAAGTGAGCATAGCATGTTGAAAGATTGGTTCTGAAAGCTCTGTCTAAATTATTTTTGAGGGTTGGGGTATTTAGGTTTAAGTCTCAAGATGCTTGAGATCTGCTGCAATATGGATTGAGATCTCAAGATGTATGAAATGTGTTGAAAGGGGAGTATAGGTCTTAGGATTTCTGAGACATACTTATCATTGCTAGACCACTTGCAAGTATTGATTTATCACCTCAATTTCCTGTGAATGTTTTCATCTAAACAGCCATACAGGTATCAACAAAGAGTCGCTATTATTTTTGTGTAATTTCCTTTGGTGCTGTGTTTCCAGGAACTTCTATGTGGTTGTGGTGCCACTTAAGAGGACCGCAGGAACTGTCAAAAACCTGAAAAACCCAGATGAGATGGACATGGAAGAGGTAGGATAGTTTAAAAGTAAATACAAACCCACCAAAAATGATTGGGATGACTGGGTGTAGAGGCAACTTCAAAACTTCAGTAACACATTCTGTTTTGAAGAGACTTTTTTTTTCCTACAGACAAACTGTTTTTAGGGAGGGATTCTAGCCACTCATGTTTGGTTTACTAATGGTTGCATCTGCTAGGCAATTGTATTGTACACACCATCTACCAGACATGGACACAGACAACACACAGACATAAGTACATCTCAGCTATGCTAATTCCCCCCCCCCCCCCCCCCCCAGGCATGCAGAAGAGAGAATTACACAGTCTTCTCCCACTTTTCCCATAGCTCGGGGTCACCTTGAGCACCAGATCAACAGCAACCATCCCTATTGGATTTGGGATTACACACATTCCGTCTGCTTAGTGCCTGCCTCAGTTTGAAGTGAATGAGAAGGGTTGTATTTTTTTTTTGGAGGGGGGGGGGGCCTGGTGACATGGAACATTGCCAGATAATTAGCAGCTTTTTTAATCTAAGGGTGCAGTTACACCTACAGTTCATTTTATTTGATGTCAGTCAGTTCAGTGAAAGGAGTCTAGTCCTTGTACAGAACAGTCATTTAGACCCACAAATAAGCTGTGTGTTGGAAAAATTTGACATAATCCAAGTTACATTTTTTTTTATCAGTGGGGATGTTTCTCATGGTTTCTGTCTGTATCTCATTCGATCTCTCTCATCATCTCTGAAAGTATCTGCATCTTTTGGCCTCTTTTAATCTAGTGTTTCATAACACGTGCAAAGTATAAACAAAGCTTTTACAGCAGAAAACATTAGCTCTGTCAATGAATTTGGGATACAAAAAGTAATACCTTTTACATCAATCAGCTGTTGCGGGAGGTGACCCTAAAGCGACGCTCACGCCGTCAGCTGGCTCAGCTGGACCAGAGGAAGCCCTACATCACAGCCTGTTTCAGACAGCTTCCCTCCAGCTTCACAGTGGGCTCTGACCACCGCCACAGTAGCTGTGAGAACAAGGTTCTTGAACCTGGCCAGGAGTATGTCTTCTTCCTGCTGGCTGAACTCAATGCCACCACTGGGGTGAGTTACTAGTTCAGACCCATTCAATACAGTTCAGTTTATTTCCTTTCAGTCAATTTCTTTTGAGTGGATTTAATCATTCAATTTTGTACATTTAATCATGGTTCACGTCAGTTGATTTCTTTTCAGTTAATTTCTTTTAATTGCAGTGGATTTAATAATTCAGTTTTATACATTTAATCATGGTTCACGTCAGTTGATTTCCTTTCACTTAATTTCCTTTAATTGCAGTGGATTTAATAATTCAGTGTTGTACATTTAATCATGGTTCACGTCACTTGTGTTCATCTGAATCGAACACATTTCAATTCTGTTCAACATGGTTCTGTTCAACCAATTTCACTCTGTATAATTCATTTTTTACATTGGTCTGGTTTAGTTTAGTATAGGTACTTTCAGTTCCCTTCAATTTGCTGAACTTCATTCATGTCTTGCAGACAGTTTTCATGATGAATATGAATGCAGCACACACAGAAGAACTGACACACTGCTCTA
The DNA here is from genome assembly GCF_910596095.1 of Thunnus maccoyii. Classification (NCBI taxonomy): domain Eukaryota; kingdom Metazoa; phylum Chordata; class Actinopteri; order Scombriformes; family Scombridae; genus Thunnus; species Thunnus maccoyii. The sequence continues at coordinate 20,908,245 of NC_056539.1, read as the reverse complement.
CACATAGACCCAGTTAGCTACACATAAAACTTAAGTAGAACGTATGCTTTACTTAAAAGCCATGCTGTAACCTGGATTGTGTTTCATATGCTGTGTTAACTTGTGACTGATTTTTCTGTTCAGAAAATGTTTGCAACCAGCCCTTATACTGACACAGTGATGACTCCAGAGCTGGTGGTGGACCCCTTGCCAGTAGAGACTGGTGGCGATGGACTCATATGGGTGGTGGGCCCAGTCCTGGCTGTGGTCTTCATCATCTGCATCGTCATAGCCATACTTCTGTACAAAAAGTGAGTTGGCTTGGAAATTGTAGTTTTTGTGGTGAATGCTGTTGGATCTAATTGTAACTTTACATTATAAAAATAACATTGTTCAACCTCAAATGATAGAAAGTAACACTTTGGGTTAAGGTTAGTATACAAGAAATGATATTTTGTATGAGGGGCCAAAAATGCTAAATAATCTAAATCCAATCTTTTCATACTTATTACCATCATCTTATCATTATGATATACAGGGAATTGAATCCTTACACTTTACATTGTTAGCCCTTTACTCTACTCAGTAGTCTACACAAGCAATACAACTGGTGATCCATGTTTTTAGTGAATTAGGGTAAATGTGCCTGAAATTTCAGGGGGTTTTCTTTCTTATCCAGCAAGACACAACAAAGACTTTCTTGTCATTTGATGTTGAACCGGTTATTTGCAGTGTTACTGGGGAATTGGGCTACTGGGAAATAATTGCATGTTAGGGAGCATGTGTGAAAGAGGTGCTTATTTTATATTCATAGCAGCATGATATTCAAAAACCCAACAACGTTGTTGCATGTAAATATGAAAGAGCATTTCTTATCTAAAAAAAGATGGTTGTGGGAAGTGAGGGAGTTGGAGAAAGGAGAGAAGAGGAGATTCTTTGAGATGGTGCTCAATAATTGAACTAAGAATGGTATATCTGCCAATCGAGATATGTCACAGATATGTTTTTAAATAGTTATATCCCAAATACCTTTTAAACACTCCATCAAGTTATTATTCTAAGGTTAACCAAGTTACTTCTAGTTGTTAAATATTTGTTTAAAATTTATGCAGTTTTCTAGCAGTAATCAAAGTCTGCTTTATACTTAATGAACCTTACAGAAAGTAGCCCTCTTTGTGTTACAAGTCTAATGAATTTACTATTACTCAGCATCTTGGGGCTTCAGAATCTATACAGTCAATATCCCCCCTTGTTTCACTTCAATGACTGCTAGTCCCTACTGAACTGTGGTGTAAGAGGTCGCCCTACATACCAGGGCAGATCCCTGAATTATCTTAAGGGGGCCAGGGCGGGTGTGAGCAACACAAGTACAGCTTGCTTCTGTCAGATGATCTCTGACTGTCTGACCTTGCCTTACCTCCGTCTTGGTGGTTAGGGAGAGTAACATCTCTCCTTGGATCTCTCTCTTTTTTTCTCTCTTCTCTTTCTGTCCACCTCACTCTCCCATCTCCCCCTCCATCTCTCCCTGGTGAATAGTGTTTCCCGGGTCTGCCCTTGGCCCTGACATTACCCTTCCCCATCTGTATCTGCACCCTCGTGTACACACATAAGCACACACACATACATAGACACACAGACTCAATCTCACGAATGTATGCGCTTACTTACACATTTCATTGAATACTCACTCATAGACACACACAGTTACTTGTGCACATACACACACATTCACACATCTCCTGCAAATGCTGATGAGCTTTATCTCGTGTTTTGCGAGCCCAGCAGCGACCCCTGTGAATTTTAAACTGCTCTCTATTGATTTATCTCTCTTCTTGCCTCCCCTTCTCCCTTTCTCCTTGTGTGTTGTGTTTTCACCATCTTTATATATTTATTTGACTCCTATTGCTTTCTCTGGAAACAGCAAACCTGACAGGTAAGGCTTGGCCGTACTCTATTGCATTTGACAGGGGAAGACAAAATAGCCTGCCTCAGCAAAAAAGATGCCTTTAATTAGTGAGAGTGAAGGAGAATTTTGCGTGCTTGATACGCATTCTTAGCTTCCCAGTTCTTGATGTGGTTTCACTCTGACCCACCGAGCTACCAGTCAGCTGGAGCTGTGAAGTTGTTTAGGAAACGTCATTAGTGAGAGTGGGGACTATTTTCTGGTTCCAGTGCTGACTAAAAGTTATTCTATTGTTTTTGTTGTATGTCTCCCCCTTCTTTCTACTCTTTGTTTGTCTTACTCTCCAGCCGCAAAAGAAAAGAGTCAGAGCCACGCACAAAGTGTCTGCTGAACAATGCAGACATTACACCTCACCACCCTACAGACCCGGTGGAGATGAGACGCATCAACTTCCAAACTCCAGGTACACCAACAAAACACAACATGTACACTGAGGAACAAACTCATGTGAAGCTGAACAACATATATAGTATAGTTTTAACAGCGCATGTGAATATATGAGGTTAATATTGGCCTTACAGGAAAAAAAAAGATTTCCATTGTCATCAAATATAAGATAATTGTGAAGAAGGAAGTTTACTCTTCTAGCTTTAGGTAAAATGAAAAAAGAAATACTGCCTCAATGTGCCTTAAAGGAAAATTCTGGCATTTTAGCTTATTGTTGTAGTTTTTGCAAATATAAATATAGGTTAATTTGACCGTGTGCTCACCACTATTATTGTAGATTATGAAGACAGTGCACACTGTTTCACACCAGTGTTTAAGTACAAGCTTTAGATGTATTCGGCTTCAACAACAAAAAAAAAACGTATTTGTGTTTCACATGGGGCAAGCATGTGACTTCTGATTCAGTTTGGCTCACCAGTTTTCTTGCCTTGAATTTTTTTACCTTCTAAAACTGTTTGTGGTGTCTAGTTCATGCCTACAGTATCTCTGTTGGTTGTAGAGTTGTAGAGAAAAAAAAATTAAGAAACTGCTTATCTACAGTACATAAGACATTCATTAACATGGCTGTAAGGGTGACCACTGTGTCAAGCTTTAACAGACCTAATACTATTTTAAAAGCTTTTCATCTTGCAAAAAACAAAGTTTTGCTGGAATTTTGAAAAGAGCCAATATCGGTATTTGCTGTCAAAAGCTCATACTGGAAAGTCCCTATATTATATGTCTGCGGGTAAATAAAGTTAAACCTTTCTTCTTGACACCAAATTATTAATTTACTCTGAAAATATGTCATTCATGCATAACAAAAGATAAATATGTAGTTAGTTACTTGTTTTAGGAATTTACAGATTGTAATATCAGCACAAGCAAGAGATTACAAATTAATCTTCACAAATTATGCAGTTCAAAGCTAAATCTATGCTTCAGTATACATGATGTCCATTAAGTGCTTCCATATCATTCTCTACATGTATGTCACTGTGTACCTTCATTACTACCTGCCAGCCATACTTATGTGTTTACCATGTCCTCATGTAACAATTCACCATTTAATCATAACAAATACTTTAGTTACATGAGACATTTGAAAATTATGTTTATTGTTTGGCTTGACTTTTCATGTTGGAAACAAATCCTGTTGTGTTCTCTGAGGTTTTTTACCTGCTCTCTCTTTCGTCTCACTTTCTTTCTGGTGTTCATCCGAGCTAAAGCCTGGTGTTAACAACAGAGCACATTCGATACTACACTCATTCTCGAAGGCTTCTCCCCCTAAAGCTTGTCTGACATCTTCCTCTTGACGCCTTTTCAGACCCATTATCTATCGGTCTGTCTTTTGTTTATTCAGCTTCCTGAGATTTAGGCTACAATTGCATCTACAGTTTGTTATGTTTGGTCTAAACTATATCGGAACCAAGTTTGACTTTTTTGTGTTTTTTTGTATTCGGTACAGTTCAGTTTCCACCGCCCAATTACAACCACCATTTGTAAACATAAGTCACATGGATCTGCAAATAGCATGTCTGTTGGCCAGTTTTTGAAATCTGGAAAAAAAAACCTCATGGAATATGTTTTACACTGTCTGGTGTATAGTTGAATTACAGCATTTTCCTCCTTATACCTTGTACAAGTGGAATTGTGTTTAGAGTTTTCCTGTAAATGGTTAAGATTCCATTATTTCTTCCAGCTGCTTAATTGACAGAAGACAAAGAGCTTCATTTTGAGAAACTTGCAATCTAGTTCTAATGGCATTGTTCTCACTTGCCCAAACAAAAGGCAGAAAATAAGTAAATTCTCCTAGTGTTCCCTTGTTTCTTTTTCTTTTGCCTCCTGCCTTTCTGTCTCCTAGCCCAGTTGTCTGTCAGCCATCCATCTGTCATCCATGGCCAGTCTGTGCTCCATCAAAAGGCTTGGATTTCAAAATGGAGCGTTTCTCTTCAGCTTCCTTGGAAGCCCAGGCATGCTGCTTTGAGTTTGTATCTTGGGGGAAAAAAAAGACTTCTTTACATCAGAGAAGAGAGATACATAAATTAAAGGAAAATGCACTAACCCACATAATTCCACAGAAATGGGGAAGTTCAATTCACTGTCCTCATCTTTATCTTGCTTGGTATTCAAAGCCCCTATCAGTGGTTCTGTAATGACAAGGTTATAATGGCAGTTCTCTTTATTTGTCTCTCTGACTTCCAGCGTTTTCCACCGTGCCCTCAACTGTCCTCCTCACTTCCTTAAATAATAGAAGCTCTTGTTACAATCTCTTGCTCCCTTTAACATAACATTCACCAACACATGCGGAGACTCCTCTTTATATATGACAAGCATTCTCATTCGACAGCCCTGCCGTTGTTCCACGGAATTGGGCAATGTCGTTATCTCCGTACCCAGGGAATTTAATTTGAATGGACATTTTAGCCCAATTAAGTGGACCGGTGAGCATTTGTGAACATCCCCATCAGCTAATAGCGACCATTGTTCAAATGAGCATAGTCCCAGTGCACTTATCCAAGGCCTCTTCAATCCAACAGAGCATATGCCACATCGGCAATGTGTGCTCAGGGACCCCTAGTGCTAGAGAGCAAAAAAATATGTTTTTGATTAGCCCTCCTATAAGCTAAGTTTGGTTAATGCATTTGAGAGAGAGTGTGCGTACATTGCGTGTGCGTGCATTTGTGCTTTAAAGCCTTTAGGTCATGTGACAGCCTCACAGTGACATCTCATAAGTCCTTGGGGTGCAGAGTGGCTCATTTTGTCATTATCTTCATATGTGCCTGGGGTTTAATTGGCAAATGGGGCCAAAGTAATGAAGCAGCACGACTCAGTGGGTATCTACTGTCTGTCTCCAATCAAGCCCCCCCCTTATCTATGAGTACTCACTCTTTTCTCTGTCATTTTTTTCACAAGATCTCTTCCCTTTTCTCTCTCTCTCTCTCTCTCTCTCTCTCTCTCTCTCTCTCTCTCTCTCTCTCTCTCTCTCTCTCTCGTTGTTTTTTACTCTTCCCAGCCTTGCAGTTAAAACGCTGCTAAACTATAGTAAACAGCTGGTGATCATCAAGAATTACAGCCTGCAATATTTTTTTTTTTTTTTTTTTTTTTCCATTTTTTTTACCTTAAAACTGTATCTTCACTTCATCAGTTCAACATTCCCTTCTGTGCTATGTAATATGAAATCATGTTGTTACTGTTCAGCCAAAAATAGAAAAAAAAAACTCCCCTCCTAGAAATAAAAGGGCAGGTGAACAGAGTTTCACTGGGTTTACTCTGTAACCTATCTCTGATATATTTTATATTTCAGCCGTCTTCATCTCTGTTTCTCTTTATCTCCTCCCTTCAATACAGCATGGCATATTATATCACGCCCCCATAACTCTGTCAGAAAAGTGACTTATACATTTAAGCTTGTAGACAGCATCACATTCTTGCAAATCCACGAACATCAGCCAATCGCTCGCATGCATCAGCAACCTACTTGTTTCTCCAGATTACAGCAACGACTTCAACAACCGTGCCCTCCTCCTCACAAACAGTTCTATCGAAAACACACACACACACACACACAGCGCGCACTCGCACATAAACATAATCAGACGTGCCTGTACCTCCCTCCTGCTGTGATGAATGACATTTGGAGACAGTGGATCAGAGTGCCCCCTGCTTGGTTTAATTAGTCATTGTCACAAATCAATTAGGGAGAGGGGGATGTTTGATGTCTTCATCTGTCTGCACTTATTTGGCGCCTTTGGCCACGCATCCTCTCATCAAGATGTCATTGAAAGGTAAACCCACCATAACTCAGTTAAGCCATTTTTTTCAAATTGCAGGATTTGATTTTAGCACTGTTTTAGGCGAGCACACTGTACATCCTTTTTTCCATCTGGAAAAAAAAATAAATATATAACATATTTTGGCTTCCAACTGGGAATGATGACCTACCTCAATTTTTTCTATCTCACAGCATGTTTTTTTTTTTGTTTTTGGGCCCCAGGCTTTCTGGGAAGAGAACAGAAAATTTTTCATAGAAATTTAATTTTGTCCTCAAATCATATTTCCTTTCCTTCCATTTCTCACTTCTCATACTTTCTCTGGAACAACTGTCTGTTGGATCCATGTTCCCATCATTGGGTGATCCTTTCTATCTTCGTCACCCTGTTTCTCTAATTTAGTTTCAGCCCTGGCGAAAATTAATTTCCTTTCCCTTGATGGGTAGGTTAGCAGCCATCCCATCAAACTGCATCTCTTAGCCACATGTCCAATTTTGCTGTGCGTTGTTAAAGATGGCTCCTTTCTGCTTGAACAGTTAAGGAGACTTGAGTCTACCTAGACATAGTATTGCTGGTTACAGCCTCAGAGGACTTCTCCTCTGGAGCAGATAAGATGTTGAACCATCACCACACTCCTCTGAGCTCTGACTCCCATCAGCTCTAGCTCCACAGCTGTCAGCCAAAAATGCGGATACTTTTCCACACCTTTCACTCCCAATGTCTCAGCACCAAGCCACGGACAAAGGAACCTTTCAGAATTAGTTTTCACCAGGAAACATAAGCTGGTTTTTCCCGTCTCTGTCTCTTTCTTATTCCTCTCAATAGGCCCTTCCAACTGGCATTTATGAAAGCTCAGAGATAGCGAATCAATTTTTTTTTTATCCCTGATCTCTATGACTGTTGATATGGGGCTTTGCAGTAGGGTTTCTCAGCAGGGGAAGCAGGGGCTGACACCCATGGCTAACCAGACTGCTCCTGAGGAGGACTGTGGCACTGATTGGGATTTGGTAGCGGAAGGTCTGATCTGAAAATGTTTGCCCTACTTTTTCATGTCTGTGTTGCAGTCTGGCCTCAAATCTGTCATTCAGGCCACCCTGAGAAGGTTTGAGTTGAGTTTACTGACGGTAAACTGTTGGTAAAAAGAATGTACTATTTCCTTTGTGTTTTATTTCTTGGCCTTTTATCATTTTGCTCATTTTTATGTTTTCTTTTTTAAAAGCCTTTTCTGTTGCATTACAGCTTTTTTGAAACCATTTTCCTTATGTTTGCTGTTCTTTCAGATTCTGGTCTAAGCAGTCCTCAGAGTGAAGCAGATTTTGACTATGAAAGTTAGTCTCTATGCTTTTAGCATTTGCGTACCAGCTTTCTTTTTGTTTTGTTTTTTTTCAAGCACCGCTTGCCTCCATTTACAAATACATAATTTGCATTTGTTTGTTTTTTCACATGATGCAGCAAAATTTAAGCACTAATTAATTTTATGTTGGTTTCTATTGGCATACTGGGCTGTTTCTTTGTTTTGTTTTGTTTTTTTTTTTTACTTTAATTGGATGTCAGTCACAATATTCACTTGGGCTGTTGGCTGTGCATTAATCCACCATGCATAAATAACCTGTGCGATCACTTCTGCAGATGCAGAGATGGTTGAGCGTTTTTTTTTTTTTTCTTTTTAGTTTTTTTTTTACAGGGGTACAATCTCTGTTATCCCTCTTTCTCTTCCTCCCCTTCCTCACCTCCTTGTTGTTGTTCTCCCTTCTTCTTCCTCCTCCTCCTTCACCACCACTGCTCCATTTCCATTCTGAACTAACGGGGTCTTTTCTGTGCTCGGAGATAACGAGCAGAATTAATTAAAGCGGTGGCAAACAATGGCTCGACATTTGATCACCCTCTCTCCCTGCTCACTGAAGGATCATCTGAGAGAAAAAGCAGAGTTTCTGGGTTTCCTCTAACCCCCCTTTTTCCCCCCTTTATTTTCTTTGCTTACCCACAGACAGACTTCTTCCCTTTTATCTAGAAATACGCAATATCATAAATAGGCTTTTGGAGAGAGATTGGTTTGGCTTATCAAAAAAAAATCATTATACTTCTCAGGCGCATCGACTGCAGATCGAGAGATTGGAAATGTGTAATTAGACGGTAGTTTGTTTTTCTGTGTTCATTGATCACGCAGTTGATTGCGACGGAAAAAAACGGAAGAGTCTGCACGTGAATAGAAAAAAGCTGTTGGCGAGGGGGTTTTGTTGAACAGAAGGACGAGAGCATGGGAGTGGGGGTAGAGAATAACAGCTATTTGTCCTTGAGTGACTTTGCTCAAGTCCGGGTCATAGCAAAGCTTAGTTTAGAAAGTAAATCTTTTCTTGGGTAAACATTGCACTGCGCCGTGCAGTGTATAAATGACAATATGAAAAAGAAAACAAATCGGCTGCGATTGACTCATTTGTCTTTAGAACAAAACAAATGGCTTAGAAAGGAAAACTACACTGAGAGAGAGAGAAGATACACAAACAGATGTGTTTAGCTGTGAGGTTCATCAGAGTAAATATGACAACTTATAGCAATCGGTTATGTTGACAAAAGGCAAAGATGGATGAAGATGAAATAATGGATTTAAGCCTCTTACAGTCGTGAGTATTCAAATTGCTCTCACAAAACTTTCACAGAACATTCCACCGAAGTTTGAAGTAATGAACAAAAACTAGAATGTATAACCTTCAGCCTATTTAACTGGCAGTGCATCATGGTTCATTTGGATGTATATGTAAACACTGTGGCTTGATATATCTATCTAACCATAGCAGGCACTTACACATGCAGACAGTAATGTGGGCAGTAAACAAAAACTGAAAGGAATTGATGGAGTTTGAGTACATCTGTAACTCATGCACACTCACAAATACACATACACGGATACAACCATGCACACACACACACACACATACACATACAAACATTCTTTGATCTCGCCTCAAACAACCCGCTCTTGTTCTCTCAAGGAGAAGTGTGAGCCCCTCATTTGCATACACATTTACTTATTTCCCTCATAGCTTCTGATACCTTTTCCCTTTGAATTTGAAACAAGTAGACTGACAACTAAATTTAATTTGAAATTTTGCTCTCTTTCTTGATGTTCATCTCAATGAATTCCCACAAGTGATTAATAACTGTCTCATTCAAGTATGTATAAATAAACACACCAAATATCTTAATATTATTTGAGGTCTCCCCTTACCTTGCAAGGTTCTATTTGAGATCACATTAAGACATTGAATGGAGTAACGATAGGCTTTAAAATTTAGAGGAGCACTATTAATTCAGTAAACAGCATTTAAATGATCCATTAAGAAGGGCATGGGTGTTTGTTGGACAACTCTCGTCAACTAGTCTGTTAATGCAGTGTGTCCATTCATTTTCCGGAGGATGTCACGGCATCCAGTGTCATCTCCATTTGTCTCATATATGTATTGTAATCTTTGTTAATCTTCATGTAATTGACGCTGCTGCATTGTTCTCTCAGTGTAAAATAAATTGCCATTACTAATGAAGACTGTCAGTACAGAGAGTTGGGCCCCTCCCCCCCCCTTTTAAGTGCAACAAAAGCAGCCAAAACATTGGTGACCCCCCTTGACATTGGAGGGATATTAAGCATTGTCAGAGAGAGAAAATTAAGGATGGTTAATGTGATTATGTCGATTCGCATGCTCAATTAAGCCTGGAAAACTTTTTTTTGAAGAGATGTCAACATTTTTTCGACTTTTGACCTCGACACTCGACAGAAAAAAAGGTCCCTTACTAAAAATATGAAAGCGTTAAGTACTGCCAGGCCTCATGCAGGGACAGAGCCACAATCTATGGCTGCTCCATATTCCATTACATGGCCTCAGCTTTATGCTCCTAAATGGATTAGTGACTGGAGTGCACAGCAGTGCTGATAATATTGTTGCAGCAGCAACACAATATTCAGTGGATATTGGAGCAAACAAAAAAAAAAAATCTTAGAATTTTCCCACCCAACTGAAAAGCTAGTTCTTTCTGGGAATTCCTTTGGATAAATGGCAGAAGGATTTGGGAGAAATGTGCATCAGATATGCAACTGAGTAGCATGTTTTTTTGTGATTTTGGAAGATAAGGGGTGTTCATCTTAGAGCCAATGTTCCTTTGTTTGAGGGAACAAGCAGATGGAGGAAAGGGTAGGAACAGCAGCTTGCTTGCTTTGCATTGGCTGACTGGAATGGAGCAGCTCACTGTGTCACTCAGCATCACTCACACTTGTCAACTCCTAAACCTCCGTATCCCCCTCCCACTTCCCCTCCCATGAGCCCCCAGGTCAGTGCTCCCCTCTAGAACAAGCTCCTTTTTTATAAAGGCGACAGTCAAAATTGGTCACCGTGCTAACAACACAGCACAACAAGAGCATTACAGATTAGAAAGATATGTTAGGTCTGATCCAGAAGAATGTGTCTTAGCTTCTCTCTCATGTTTCTTTTTTAATGAGGATGGTGCTGAAAGCAATGAAGTATAAATGTTGAAAATAATGATACATAGTATTCATGTATAGGTAATGAGAAATAATGCAGTCTGTTTGAATTTGTAAGATCTACTTGAAGTAAAACCATCCTTATTTCCATTGCAGAGTTGTTTGATCACCAACTAGTAATCCAGGATTGAAATGTTACTTTTGATAAACTTCAATGAGGAGTGCATGGTATTTTTGTCAACATAAGCATTTCACTGATTTAAGGAGTGAAAAGGACTGTAGTGTTTCTTGTCCGTGATTTCGCTGTCGAAACCTTTTTCATCTTGTGTGATTTGTAACTCATTTCCCAAGCTATTAAAAATTATTGATGCCTCTGAATGTTTGAGACATAGTTGGTCTGGGTTTTCCTCTGGCAACACTCAGCAACTTTAATAGGTCGTCTCTTTGTCTGCATCATGACCATTGTCTACCAGCCATTTTGGCAAATAATCAATCAGCCCTGCTCGAACAAACTTAGCTATTTTTGAGCTCTGGCCTGGTCCAATCATATTCCTGTAACATCACTACAATCAATACATTTTTGCTGTGTGTCACATTCACCACATTCTGCACAAGCTTCCTCACCACTAAAACCCAGCGTCCATTGTTATGTAAGCAAGAACTTCTCACCCATAAATGGTGTGTTGTGTGATTTGTGAGTTTTGAACTGGTGTTCTGATTGCTATACTAATAAACTTTATTTCCTATCTTCTGGAATTTTTCTCTCCATTTTTTGGCAAGCAGGTATGATGAATCACCCTCCCATCCCTATCTCAGAGCTGGCTGAACACACAGAGCTCCTCAAGGCCAACGACAATCTCAAGCTCTCCCAGGAATATGAGGTGAGTGGGCCAAAAGTTAAAGGGTCATAGTTCCAGCAGAGTATTAATATCTGTCTGATCGTGGTCTCATCAGAAAGAAACATAAAAGTCCCTTCTTTCCCCAAAGGAAATGGCTGTTTGTTTTCTTTTAAGTCTTTTTTTTCGTTGACAGTGCTGTAGCTGATGGTACAATTGTGAAATACCCAGATGAATATCCTCTCAGATATATCAGATGAGCAAGACCATTGTCATTTTCAATTGTGAAATTCCCTTCAGTTGTGGTAACTCCTAAATCCCCAAATGCGATTTATTCAAAATCATAATGTAACGTATCCAGTCCTACCACAGGAACTATGGGCAAGAAAAAGTGTTTTAATATTTATGCCCCAAAATAAAATATATGTTTGTTTTTTTGCATTCAAAATGCCTCTACTTTCTTAGAAGATGGCAGTACATTGAACTGTGTTAAGCTGAGAAAACAGAAACACTTTTTTTAAACACTTCCTTTACCTTCATTAAAGACCAGCAATTACAGATTAAAGGTTATGGCTGTCTTTTATTTTTAGGAAATTTAATTAATTGTCATTTTTTTCCCTTAATATTGATTAATAAATGTGTTTTGAATTTTTTAAACACACAGCAGTAAACTTACAGAAGAGTAAAGATTTTCTTTCTTCCTAAATGGAGATATGGTCTTGTCTGTTGCGCAGAACTCGCACTGTGTGTGTGTGTGTGTGTGTGTGTGTTTGTGTGTGGAGGGGGTAACTGAGCTGTCTGAGCTCTGAGACCGCGGCGGTTATAAATGACACCAGAGTTGATTAGAAATCAGGAGCGCTGAATCAGCTCTCGTTTGCATACAAGCAATATCCCCTCCTCGCCATCCCTAAATCACTGTGCCTGTCGCCTTGCTGCATGCCAGGCTAAGGTAGGAAGCGGGTATACCAGCATAGATTGCCGTCATCATGCCTGCCGGTGGATGTTGGTGGATAATGACTTCTCATAGCGATCCAGTATTTCTTTGGTATCTATTATTCATAAATCCACATCCGGGCTGTGTACCAAAGGGACAAGCTTGTTCCATTCAGGGAGGAAGAGAGACGAGAGACGCGATACTAAAGTTGACGGTTTGCTACGACTACAACTTCTAATTACTTGGCTTTAAGAGAGGATGAAACCGCCCGCTCATCTCCTCTCCCACTCAGTCTTTTTCACTCCCTCTCCTGCCCCTTCACACAGCCACCCCCCAGGAAAAATAAATGACCAAATTAAATAGAGAAGTGTAATTTTAATTTTGTTATTTTCTTGATGAATGGCTGCTCGTCCGGGCGCCCCGGCTTGCCAAGCGCAGCTCTGCAGGGCTTTGACTGATTGGTTTTTAGCCAGGCGGGATGTGAGGGAGGAGGAAAAAAATGGAGGGAAGAGGGGAGAAAGCAGAGAGATGAGGTGGGGAAGCTTGGTTAATGATGAGGATTCAGTGAGGGTAGAGAGAGAGCAGGGTATCACAGCTGGAAAGCGGAGATGAAGAGGAGATAATCTGACATACAAATAGCAATGAAAATGCAGCCACAGTTTTACCTGATGATACTGAAACCATAGAGTCGGTTATGCTGTCGGGTAGTTTGAAGCCATGTCCTGCAAACCTTGACTTCTTTGTAGGAGCTATGATTCAACAGCAAACTTGTCATCATGGCTCATAAGGAGGAGTAAGAGGGAGGAATTGGAACTGTTACAGATAGCACTTGAGTAATTATTGCTTAATCAATTTTTAAATCATTTCTGGAATTAGTTACTCCTGAAATTGAGGAGTGGACTTTTTCCCGCAAATGTTCCCTAAATGTAATTTATGTAAAATATTATTGATGCTTCGAGTGCACAGATGTGTTTTTCAATTTTTGAATTGAGCAATGTTTCAGGGAAGTGACCCCAATCTTTATACTTGCGCACACACAAATACACACACGTGTGCTGCCTCAAGGTACACTAGAGGAAAAGGGAAAATAGCAGGAGAACAGGTGGGTGACTGCTGTATAGAGATGGAGTATAAACATCAGAGAGGAGTCGGGAGATGGAGAAGGAGATAAAGAGATAAAGAAACATGCACAAAGACTGGAAGACTTTGAAAGGGAGATGAGGAGATACAGATAAGAAAAACAGGACAAAGAAAGAGGGCTAGAGAAAAGAAAGGGCAGAAAGAAAGAGAGAGAACAAGAAAAAAAATATGAAAAGAGCTTGACACAAAGGGAAGCTCTATTTAAAGAAGACCCTATTGCTGTTATGATTGAATACAAATTGTTAGATCATATTTCCAGTTGGACCTTATTTTAATGTAAGTCTCTCTCCAGCCACCAACAGCTCGTCAACAGAGCACTAGACACCTATGAGAAAACCACAGATCTTAATGGAAAACTAAATGATCCTGACAAGTAAACAGAATATTTATCCAGAATTCTTAATTGTAAAGAGACAGCTAATTTTTTCTTCCACCTGAGTGTCGGGCCTTGTTCCACACCCACCCCTCAAGGGGGGCAGCAGCCACCTTCATCAATATTGTTATTTGTCATTATACGCTCGCTACATTAATGATCTTGATAAAGTAGTGTGTGCAGCTGCTATGAGTATTTAAACCAAGCAGTGTGCAGATTTTCATGATACCATGTTCTTTTTCCTTTAGGGAAATCACAGTTTCAATCTCTCCCTCCCCCCTCCTACTATTCTTTCTATGATAACATTCAAGCCGTATTGTTATTGCTCAGCTCCTCTCATGGTGCTTCTAATGTTTTTTGTGTGTGCATGTTCTGCCTGTCTCTGTTCCCGTCAGTCTATCGATCCAGGCCAGCAGTTCACCTGGGAACACTCTAACCTGGAGGTGAACAAGCCCAAAAATCGTTATGCCAACGTCATCGCCTACGACCACTCCCGCGTCATCCTGGCTCCCATCGAGGGTAAGGCTCACTCGTCCTCACATCCTGCACCTTCACCATCTCAGAGATGAGCTGAGCTCACATGGGAAATCCTCATAATCATAGTTGGTTTAAGTAATTAGAAATTTCTACTGAACAGACGTACACTAGACCAGATGGGACTAGACAGTTAAGACCAAGCTAGAACAGTGCATAGCAGTGCAAAATAGAATATATTAAGTACAATCAAGGCAGTAAAATACTGTAGAATTTGAAAGTATATAATTGAATAATATATAGAGAATGGGGCCGTGCTGTAGCTGATTCTTTACTTAACCAGAAAAGAACAAAGGATAGCTGAAAGAAAAGACACTACTGGGTTGGCCTTCACAGGACATGTCGTGAGTCATCACAGTAGCATGAAGCAAAATAGAAAAAAACATGAAGTGAAATTGAAAGAAATATGTGATAAGCAGTGAATTTACAGAATAAAACTAAACGAAATTTTGTCGGTGGTTGAGCGGAAGACTTGTTTCAGCTCAACTTGTTCCTCCTTAGCTAAGCAGTTTATTTAATGGAATTATTTTTGGGCTGAGGCGAGGACTTGTTTCAGCTCATCTTTGGGCCCAGCACTCAATCAGATCTCACAGTCAGAGTGACCCAGGAATTTAACCAGTGTTTTCACCGTCCCATTTGTCTCATCAGATCTGCCCCTCTCTCATGACTTCCCTCTAACTGCCCGTAGACACAGTACTGAGAATCTTGGAGCCAGTAAAATTCTTCCTCTGACTTCCAAATCTCAAGGGACATTGTCAGAGGTAGTCACCCTTCACCGCTGACATTGTTCTGCCGTTGCATCACCAGAAGAGCCTCCCGACTCTTCACAGTAGTGCCAAACTCCCTACTCCACAGTTCTCTCCTTTTGTGTGAGCTAACTGCTCCAACTAGATTTCGACATTTCGCAATAGTCAGGCCAATCTGAGGGTGCAACAACACGCATAACAAAATTATCCCAAGGAAAAATGCCTCGTCCATAAATACATAAATTAATCAAGTCTGAAATTTCTATTTTACACTGCAGTGATTTTGCCATTAGTCGCAGCAGTAGAACAATTCATGCACGCCGCCATTCTCTGTTCATTTAGCTATGACTAAAGCCAAGGCACCACAGTCAGATTGTGCGACGTGGTATCCGTTTTAATGGCATTTGGCTTTCTGTTTCTTTCTTCTTTTTTCTATTCTGTCTTTTATTCTTTTATCCTTTCTTCTCTTGTCTTTTTTGTGCCTTTCCCCCCTCTCTCTCTCTCTCTCTCTCTCTCTCTCTCTCTCTCTCTCTCTCTCTGTCTCTCCCCCACCTCTTTCTCTATCTTATTCTTCCTCTCCACCCTGGTTGTTGTCCTCACTGCGTCTCCTCTCCTAAATTAGCCCAGTCGAGTGTTTCATTGTTTGTCGCTTGAGTGAGGAGACGTCAGTCAAAGAGACGTGACTCTCAAACACAGATGCCACCACGCTGGAGTCTGTTTTCAAGTGACAGGGTTGTAGAAGTTGGTTAAATGAAGATGGGTGATGTTCTGTCTTATCATTGTCAGATGCTCTGTGTTAGACATACCCTAATCACAGATTATCTTGTTTACATTAACGACACTTTGGCATAAACTGAGTCAGAAGGTTTTCTGCATCAAGCTCAAGGACTCCTTGACTTTTTGTGTGCTGCACAGTCACATCGTTTCACTCTTTATGACAGTTTGGCAAGATGCACAAGATTTTATACTACGATTTTAAGTGTCATCATTATCTTAAATTGTAGATGCCCTGTGCACAGCGGTGCTCTTCACAGGTGCAGATCAGAGCTCGATGACAGTTTTGTACAGCACATGATGAGACTAGAGGCCTGTTTCATCGTTATATAACTTTGTACACTTGATATCATGAGCAACCCTGATGAAGCCTTGCAGTCAACTACATATTTAAGCTTTGAAGTGTTCTGTTACTGCTGTAGACACATTAAAGGATGCCGTTGAATACTTTGATAGTTACATGCAGTCAGTGGATGCAGGATTTTGAGATGGAGCTTACAAGCACTATCATCGGCATTAAAATGTTGCCAGTACACATTCATTTACACAGCAGTACAGAGGGGTTCCTTCCAGCTAGTGGGACCGGAGTGTAACCGAGCATGTTGGGGGGGCTGTGAGGGATGCTGGCTTGATCTACTGATTTACTCCTCACTATCTTCCATCTTCACACTATAGCCATAGTGGTAAATCAGATGGAGGCTGGTGCAACACATCCACAGCAATTTAGGCAGAACCACAGAGGTAAAATAAAAAAGAAACTAAAAAACAGCAGTACAGGAATTTGTGACAGAAGCACTTCTGCATTTGAATCCATTCGAATGGAACAACAACAGAGGTGTCCTACAAGGAGGAATGAGAGAAGGGTTGTGGAATAGCTACTAACATCCCTTTTTGATTTTATATCATCTTAAAATATATATTATTTTCCAAACAAACTCTTGGATCTATTAGACAAGATTAATAACTAGAACATTTTAAGCCCTAGGGCTATCTACATCTACCTTATCTTAGCCAATTTTTGCTTGTTTCAACAATGAGATGTGTGAAGACTCATTATATAAGTAATTTACTTGTTTCCTTATTTGCAATCTAGAATCTTTACACCTTCATTGATTGGAAAACAGGGGCAGTGTGTGTGAATTATCGAGGCAGATGGCACAAAACAAAAGGATGCAAACACTGAGAAAAGTAAAATGATGAGGAAGTGAAGGCAGAGAGATGGATTAACAATACATTGTTTAATCTCACAATCTTTTTCACTGTGGTTTGTATCTAGGAATCACAGGTAGCGACTATATCAATGCCAACTACATTGATGGCTACAGGAAGCAGAATGCTTACATCGCCACCCAGGGTCCATTACCGGAGACATTCGGCGACTTTTGGAGGATGGTGTGGGAACAGAGAGCAGCCACTGTGGTCATGATGACCAGACTAGAGGAGAAGTCACGGGTAAGTCGGCTCAATCAATTTCAGGGGTATAGGCTGGGCCTTGCTTTTGGTAGGTTTCTTTTCAATGCTCCCCTCCAGTGACCTCACAAACCACTTTGAAATGTTGTTTTTAAATAAACCTCAAAATCAAATCACTGATTCACAAGACCAAGTACAAGAGCCAGCTGTGTGAAAATGGCACAGCTTTACATTGATTTCCCAGTTGCACACCTGAACCTCATTGGTAGGTAATCAGACTTCATTTTCTTGAGATGGATTGCTTTGAGAGAAGTCTGGAAATTCGAATGGGGTGGTGAACACAGCAGAGGTGGGCAATAAAACAGAGTTAACTCAAAGACGGTCTACCTGCGCACATCTGATAAGTTAGGATATGTCCACTTGGAGTATCTTCACAGATTTCACTCTCTTTGCTCTCCTTATTTGAATTTCCTTGTTTTGAAAACGACAAGCTGTTGCATGTTCCCTACAGCTCTGAGAGCTTAGCAAGTCAGGGAGTTTTAGCTACTTGTACAGTGCAGGAAGCTAAATTTAAATTTTAAGCGATAGAGTGCAATGGAGTTTTTTGAGGTACCTGTGGCCAGTGCCTCCCACGGCCATCTGTTGATAGTGGAAGTTAGAGGAAAAAGTGCCTGGGGAGCACAGTGGCTTAGTTTCAGCAGGGAGTAAAGATATATCAGGATGCGATTACACTAGTCCACTGTTTGTTTTATGTTTCATCCATGGGAAGAGACCACAAGGTGAAAAACATGTCTAGAAAGGAGCACTTTCTAGAGATATTATACAGCTCAACAGCATCACTTTACAACCACAAACAATCAGATTTTAAATGGTAAATGTAGAATAAAAATGGCAGCTGTTACTGTGATCACAGTGATTCAATTTAAAGCACATTGGCTCTGTTAAGGAAGTCTGTTAAGTGTTTGACAGTTGTACATCAGTTCTGTTTTCCCATAGTGACAGCTAGTCGTTATGTAAACAAAGTGCCTGTCATACGAGCCATTTCTCTAAATGACGAGCTGAAAATACAGGTGAGCGCTACGAAAACAAGAAATAAATAAAGCCATATGGTGTGAGTGCACCATTAGGACGGATCCACGGAGATAATTGTCTTTGCTATCAAGAAGTAGGGTTGTCAGAATGTCAAAAAGCCAAATGTGATGTTTCATCCTGTCAACCAAAACCTGTGTCAACATCAGGCTCACTCACTTCAGGTGTCTCCACTCATCTTCCCTCCCCTTATCCCTTTTCAATTGTTTACCTATTCTCCATCCTGACATGTGCGTTCCACTCCTGTCAAACGTGATCAGGATTAGCGGGCAGTAGAACTTGAGTGTCAGCTCGAGCAGGAAATGGGAGAGAAAGCTGGAGAGCAGCGCATCTCCCTCACTAGCTGTCACATCTCATCAGATGTCTGCCGGCGCGTCACACCCCTTATTGAATGAATCTTTATTAGATGGGCTGACAGGGGAGGACTGGGGGGAAGCAGGTGTTGCATTTTATAGAGATACAGATATACTGTAGAACCACTGCTTCACTGGACGAAAAACAGCTAAAACATTTTGACTCAAAATAAGATATCTAGCCAAGATTTGATAAAAAACTTTACTTTTTGGAAAAATTAGGTATTAATCTGAAATGATTACACTTTATCAGGCTTTTTATTATTGTCTCTACTTCCTTTTAATCTGCTTTTTCCGGTTTTATTTTATTTTTGTAAAGCACGCTAACATTGTTAAGAAAAGTGCTATATAAATAAAGTTTATTGTTATTATTTTGACATATACTGAATTAAGAATTGTTTGTGATTGAGTGAGGCAAGGGTGCAGGCAGGATTTGTTTGGGGTTGTTGAAGTTAAGCTGGAGGAGACGAGTTTCTGTGACAGTCTGGTCACATTCCATGTTCATTGTGCACAGTGTTGTTTCTCTGATGTGAAATAGAGAGAAGCTACCACAGTGTTTCTGTCAACACTGCCTGGTGTTTTAATCCACAAGAGGGAATACTGTATGAGCTGGTGTGTGTGTGTGTGTGTGTGTGTGTGTGTGTGTGTGTGTGTGTGTGTGTGTGTGTGAGTCCATGTATTTTTCTGATTTGAATTTTTCTGTGCTCTTCTCATGTGATCTTGTTTATTAGTGGAGACACAGTTTAGTAGAATATGACATAGATATTGCAACTGATAACTCTATCTGTTCTTCTCTCTCTCACTTTCTCTGTCCCAGATTAAATGTGACCAGTACTGGCCCAGTCGTGGCACAGAAACCTATGGTATGACCCAAGTGACCCTGTTGGACACCATAGAATTGGCCACTTTCTGTGTCCGCACCTTCTCCTTGCACAAGGTAGGATGAATTTCTCTCTCTCGTTTTCCTACACACGTTCAAGCACACATACAAGCATACCTCAGCTGTCTACATCTTCTCTTTGCTTAAGTAGTACTTTAATATACCAGCAAGGACATGGACAAAACTCTAAAGTGGACAGTGGTAAAACCTGTGTCAAGGAAAAAAAAACAGCCATTATATTTATTATCAAGTTGGATAACAATGAATAACAGCGTCCTTATTCAGTGTCTGTCCAGTAAACAGAAGGCCAACTCACGCACCTTGTAAGAGTTGCATAGGCAACAAAAATGATGGCATAAATCATGTGCTGTTTTTCTCTTTGATGTAAAGATATATACACATATAACCCTTCGTCCCCATTGTCCTTCGAGTCCACCCCCTCTTACCTTGTTCAGCTCTCTCTCCTCTCAATAGATCATCTGTTTATGTGCGTCTGCCAAATTGGAGCACTTAGGTAAAGTGAGCAGAAGAGAAACTCAATATACATAATTGGCAGACTGCTCTCATGCTTCTGTGCACACACACACATACACGCACCCACACACATACAAATTCGAACACTGAAACACATAGGCACACACACACACACACAGAGTCTCATTACAAATGAAAATATGAAAGACGAAGATTTTGCACATGCAAGCACACATGTAGAGTTACATGCACACACCAAAGCCCAGTTACATATATTCATACAACTTAACACAAATAAACTATATAATAAAAAATATATCATAATGTTTAATAAAATATCATCTAAAAATCCCCAAATATGACGCCATGCACAGACAGACACCTGCGGATTTCTCACACTGTTCGACACTCATTAAATTGCACTTCAAAACACACACACGTAGAGAGGAGAAAAAAAAGTTTAAGAAAAAAAGACATTTCAAGCACACCTGCATGCAAACTGGCTCTCAATCCAGCCGGTCAAAGCAGATGGCCACCTACCTAGAGCCGGGTTCTGCTTGAGGTTTCTTCCTGTTAAAGGGGAGTTTTTCCTTACCGCTGTCGCCAAGTGCTTACTCATAGGGGAATTGTTGGGTCTCTCTCTCTGTAAATTAAAGAGTATGGTCTAGACCTGCTCCATGTGAAAAGTGCCCTGAGATGACTTTTGTTGTGATTTGGTGCTATATAAATAAAATTGAGTTGAATTGAATTGAAAAGCTGTAAGAAGACATATAGCAGAGAACCTGCCATTGGAAGGATTGAGCATTTACAGATTTTTCCTTGTAACTACATAGCACCAAACTAAAATCGCCACTGACTTTTTAGCTGGCATGTATCAGAACAAACACCGGCGCAAACCAATGACGGTAAAGATTGCAAAATATCAGCAGCCATGGTGCTTTAAAGGCAGCTGATTGACATTCAGAGCCATTTACAGTCTGCCGCTCTCAGCCACCATCAAACCCACAGATATGATTCTTTTTCTATCTATCCTCTCCCTCCTCCTTAAAATCTGCAGCCATTGCTGTGATTTCTCTCTGAGCTGTTTTCACTTTATATCTCCGAGAAAAAATATTTTGCTGGATTTGTGTGAAGTATTAGGTAGCAAGGGATGGCAGTAGACTCACAGACATACACACAGCGCAACTACAAAGCAATCACAGTGGTACCTATCCATATGTATGTGTGTCCTGCAGTGATACAGAATTGTCTCCACTGATAAATCCTGATAACTTTAAAGGAACCAACAGCCAACTGCCAATCACATCCATACTGCCAGCTTTGACCGGGAGAACAAGGAATGTCCAAAAAAAAAAAAAAAAAGGAAAATAAGAACTAGGTCAGTTTGCTTTTAATTACCACACTCATTTATTCATTTATTCAGCAAGGAAAAAATTCCCTCTGTCAGGGAAGCAGAAGCGCTGCATTGAAATGCAAAGAGTACCTCCATTAGAGGATCTTCTTAGAGGAAAGAGAGGAGAGGAGGATAGAGAGATGCAAGGAAGATTTTTTTTTTTATCTCCTTTTATTCATCTGAAAAATCGTCCTCTGGATCCCAACTTGTATCTTTGGCTTTGTTCAGACTGCAGGCAAATCAGATTTGTTTCTCAAATCAGATCTTTAAGACAGACTGTCCACACTGTTATTTGCCAGTGATCAGATTGTATTTGTCCAAACATCACCGACCTATCTGCATGGGTTGTTGTGGTAATGTAGTAGGCGTCAGTAACTACGTATGCTGGTGATGTGGCTTTCTAACCTGGAAGCAGACTGTTGTGAGCACATGAGCACAGCGAACAACCGAGGCCCAGGTTGTCCAGTTTGCTGACCAGTTTGTGGGGAATGACAATGTTAAATGCAGAGCTAAAGTCCATGAATGGCATCCTAGCATAGCTGTTTGGTTCCTCTAAGTGTGTCAGAGCGGTGTGGAGAGCTGTTGTGATGGCATCCTCTGTGGAGCAGTTTGCCCAGTAGGCAAACTGTTGCTTATCCAGATCAGGTGGAATGATGGTTCTGATGTGTGAAAGCACAAGTTTCTCGAAGCACTTCATGGCTCTGGGTGTTAGCGTTATTGGGCGACAGTCATTCAGACATTCAGATGTTGGAACAGCAGCTTCTTGTAATCAGAGGTTGAATATTTAAGTGAACACCTCTGTAAGCTGATCGGCACATGCTTTTAGTGCCCGGCCGGGCACACCATCTGGGCCTGCTGCCTTGCTTGCAGATGTTGTAGATGAAGATATAAACACCTGCACTGTTCAGGACAGAAATGATCATTTCTTCTTTATTATGATGAGTCCATCTGATCAGCTGTATTTGTGTGAAAGTGTTTCCCAAAGGAAAATTACACCAAAATCAATGAACCACTCACCCCATTGAAAACATTAGTTGTTTTTTTTCACCGTACATGGCAGCAGTGGTCAGCTTTTATTTATCCAAGTTACTGTGTGAACATTCTCTCAGGGGAATATGAGTATGTTGCAAACATTGATAGTTTCATCAAAATATTGCTAAATGTGCAACTTGTCTTAATCCCAATGTACAACCCTGTCAAGCTCGTTAGAAGGTTGGTTGCACAAACCAATACAAGGGAGGATAACTTGTTCAAAACAACACACCTGCCTGCCTGCATGTGAGAATTAGTTTTTCAATTTTTCAGGAGATATTAAGGCTGAAGAGAGAGCTATGGGGTTTTCAGGCTGAGTCAGTGGTCAGTGGTTTAGGCTAGTATAGATAAAAGGTAGATGAAAGGCATTCCATGAAACGTTAAAAAAAAACTAACAAGTAGAAGTAGATTCAGCAGGTTGAAGGCTACATCTATAAATAAATGAGAACACCTATCATGTAATAATCCCTAAAATACTTTGAAAAGTGAACCATTTCTCCACCAGCCTCGTTGCCAAGTCAACACACATACTCAGACACCATTTCAGTTCATTTTTGTTATAACCAGTTAGCCCATCAGTCCACTCATGACAACTGCACCACCATATCCAACCCATCTCTCTTTGCTCTTTCCAGAATGGCTCTAGTGAGAAGCGGGAGGTTCGCCAGTTCCAGTTCACGGCGTGGCCTGACCACGGCGTACCAGAGTACCCAACCCCCTTCTTGGCCTTCCTCCGTAGGGTGAAGACTTGTAACCCGCCTGATGCTGGACCCATCATTGCCCATTGCAGGTCAGCAGGAGTGTTATGATGTTGGGTTGGTTTAGTTTACATGCAAAAGTGTCCTGATTTTAAATCTTTATGTAACTAGAGTGTCTGTGCCCAAGTGGGACAATTTCATGCAAAAATCTAACCTAACCCTGCACATTGAAGAGGTATCCCTTTTTTATTTTTGCTTTTCCCCCATAGCATGTATACGTGTGTATACCAATGAGCAAACAGAATGGCAGAGCTCCTCCCTGTGTATCTGCTATTATACATTACATAACACACATTATACAAACACATGCTCTTTTCTTTTCTTCTTTGGTCACATCATCTTTCTCTTTAAAGCATCCTTTTTTCCTGCTTTCACTTTCCCCATCTCTGCTTCTTTTTTTCCCCTCTTTGTCAAAAGCCTCACAATAATCCCATCCCATCTTTCTTGCTTCTCACTTTTTGCTCCTTAGCCCTTCCTCCTTTTACAAGTGATATTTCTCAAATGGCTTATTCAAATTGAAACCTTCCTTTTTGTCAAGATAAAAAGACTTCAGTGAGTCCAAAGCGCTACACAATAAAACTGAAATTTGACAGCTTGCTTCATTCAGTCTCCATCAGTGTTCTCTTCTTGTTCTGTCACTTTGGTCGTTTCTGTATTCCCTCCTTAGCTATCATCATATCTCTCTGTTTTCCACACCTAATCAATTATTTAAATTGCAATGCCATAACAAATCTACAAGCATTACCAGGCATACATAATCACCTAATGTTTTAATATTTTAGGAGGGAGAACAGCAGTAAACAACGCTGAAATTCCTACATCCCAAATGTGACAAGCCCATAGTATTAACAAAATTAACATTCAAAGCCACATTACCCCAAGAAGACAAAATCCCTAGAAATAAGAGCAAGGGATAAATGAATTTCTATTGAACATTGTAATACCTCCTGCTTCTTCCCTTCTACAGTGCGGGTGTTGGCCGGACAGGCTGCTTCATTGTCATCGATGCCATGCTTGAGCGTATCAAGCACGAGAAGACGGTCGACATTTACGGCCACGTGACACTGATGCGCTCACAGCGAAACTACATGGTGCAGACAGAGGACCAGTACAGCTTCATTCATGACGCACTGCTGGAGGCGGTGGCCTGCGGCAACACTGAGGTGGCTGCACGTAGCCTCTATTCCTACATCCAGAAGCTGGCCCAGGTGGAGAGCGGCGAGCATGTTACTGGCATGGAGCTAGAGTTCAAGGTACAAGAAATGGAGCAGTTTGCTGATGGTCATTTTTTTCATTTATATCATAATCAGGGTATGTGTGAAACACATCCCTTGTTGCACTGAGGTCATGTGCGCCCTAGTGGCGAAAAACCGAAATACTTTTTAGTTTTCTAGCAGGTTTTGGTGAATTTCAGATTTGATTGCAGAACAAGGTAAAAATCATATTGTTCAGTGCTTCATCTCCACTTTAAAAACTTCTTGGTTGATTTGACTGTACGCTTATGGTCACTATGTATAAGTCCCACACAGTTTCCTCAATAGACCATAGACTCTTTTCACAGCAGACATTTTGACTGATTAAAACAGGAAAATCACAGATGTAAATAATAATATTAACAGTGGCTCCATTCCATTAATTGTCCAGGTGCTCCTGTTTTGAGTTTTGACAAACAGAGGCACAAATTGAAATTGCAAATGACTTTAACATTAGTTTAGACAGCTCAAAAATTCATCTGGCAGATTCAGCTGAGCTGAGGCCAAGACAGTTAGAAACGACCTGCAAATCAGATTGGAGACATATTAGATCTTTTCACTCTTTGGATTTTATTATAACTGAATAATGAAGACAGAATTTGTACATTTTGCTGAGTTCTGTCACCTTGTCTTGAGCAACTGTAAGCCTTTTAAATGAGACTTGCTGCCAGTTTTATGTTCCCAGAACATAAACAGTTTTTGGATGCTAATCCAATTTTTTTCGCCTTTCATATCTTTGCTCTTCATCATTATTTGCAGTGTGCTTAATTGTGGGTTGCAATAATTGCTTTTTGATTTGTGATGATACATTTCTTTGCGTTTTGATGCTTGAACCAATGAAACTCCATATACACATCAGTGCTTGAGCAACAACTGTGTTAATAGCAAAGAACTGTGAAACTAAATGAGGAGATTAGGGAATGCACAAAATGGATGATTATGGTAGCTTATTGGGGGAACTGGGAGAATAATATTTTGAGTGAATACACAGTTTACAGGAAATCCTTATACTTCAGACAAACTGAATTCAGCATCAGACAGGAGACAGGTTAAATGTCTCTTTCAGCTTGTTGCTCATACCGTAGAGACATAATAGATACACAGAACGAACAAAGTGTACAATATACTAAGCTTAAAGAGTTTAGATAAAAACATCATTTTTCTTGAAGATATAATACCTTTCAGCCGCAGGTAAGTACAATATAGATTAAGACAGCCTTATTTACATGGCAGCTATTTGTCAGCTTATATATGCTGTCCAAATAATAGGATCTCACATGGACTAGAAAGCAAATCTCCTTTATTTTCTTCAGCCTTGCTTCAATAATTTAATCACTTGGATACACACTATTTGAGTCATTCTTGTATTTTTTGCGAAGCTAGAAAATGGAAATATTGAAGCCCTTCACTCTTTGGCCACATTGTTCATTTGTGAGGATTTGAAAAATATGCTTAAGCAAAGAAATTGGGTTTTATCTAGCAGGCACAAGACAAAGGATTTGGGGCTGAAAGCAGCATGGTTTTGAGTTTACGTTCAAGAAAGAAGGAATGTATGCTTTCTTAGAGAAATTCATGACAAAGCAGTAGGTGAAGATACACAGCCAAGAACAGTGTTAACATAGATCTCCATTAAAGATCTTCAAAATCATCAACTTATAAACTCACCTCAGCATCAGTGCTCCAGTCAGTATCTGCTGACCTTGACTTGCGCACACGCTCACTCTTAAATCATTCGTCATCTTCCCATCGCCATTCATCAACACGACCCCCTTGCCAGGAAACAATAATAGTGCTGGTGTGTGTTTCGACCTTTTTTTTTTTAACTCACTGGCGCACAACAGTGATGGAATCTCCATCGCCATCTGTAACAGAGATAATGCTGAGCTAGCGTTAGAAGTCGAACGGGGATTAATAACGTCCACACTACAGTCGGAATAAGGGAGAGAGGTGGGTGTGAAGGCGGGTAGGGGTGCAAAGTAATTAATACTTGATGATGACAAATGGAGGTGGATGGCAGGGCGAGTGGAGGGAGGGACGTTTGGCTAATTAACAAAGGGACGACTGTATGCTAACTTGGCACTAAGGAAGTGATTCGACAGAATGCTGCACTATGGGGATCGGTGGGAGGGCATTGTAATTCTCAGGTGGGAAACAGTCGTACTGAGTTAAGCTGTGACTGGTTGAATCCACAGGAGTTTTGCAGGGAGAACAAACCGAGAAGAGGGACTTGCGGTGAAGTTGTCAGACTAGCACTTTCTGGGACATGCGCGTGAATAACAGGCATGTTCAGGGAAAGATTGATGCAAAGAAGACATTTTTGCACATAATCACAAGTATTCAGCAACATACATGAATCACAACACAAACAGAAACAGAGCTACCAGGCTACTTGGATTCATTTGAAATTAAATGGCAAAGAAATTATGTAGAAATCAGCAGTTGAGATTTGACTGGGATCCAAATTCAACAAGAGGACAGAGATGCTCCTTTGAATAAAAATTATGGTGACAGTTAATATGCATGTTTACCTGCATTGTATGACATTATATCTTAAGCATAAACTAGAACATTACCTGATACACACAGTGTGCCAGAAATAATCATGTTAATTTAGGCAACTTTAAGTAATGATGTGATAATAACTGCAATGACTTATTACACAATTATTGCCAATTTGTCATATAACTACCTCTGTAAGCTCTAGTGTCTGACATAACACTAAATATGATTATCCCTGTTATGGTGTAACATGCTTCATGTACAGCAGTTCTTACCCTCCTGTACTATAAATGGGAAGGAACTGGCATGTGACCAGAGGTACCGTAGATGCTTCTCTGCCCTGTTGGATGACAGGTTGCCAGGTTTGGCTTTGTTCCCTACACCCTCTGCAGTGTTTGT
The DNA here is from genome assembly GCF_910596095.1 of Thunnus maccoyii. Taxonomy (NCBI): domain Eukaryota; kingdom Metazoa; phylum Chordata; class Actinopteri; order Scombriformes; family Scombridae; genus Thunnus; species Thunnus maccoyii. The sequence continues at coordinate 20,880,756 of NC_056539.1, read as the reverse complement.
TGGTGTAGCTGAGGGCCTCTTTAGCGCTGCCAGGCCACCTCAAGCCTTTCCAGGTGCCTTTGTGAAACACAGATCAAAGGGAGGACAGTAGCAAGGGATGGCGAGAGGAGGAGGAGAAGGGTTGGACACACTCCAAGTGGCCACTGACAAGGAGATACTGGTGCTATAGGGAAATTAGAGAGAAAGAGAGGAGAATGCTCTAATGGGAAAAATAGAGAAGTCGAAAGTTAGGTCCTGTTAACCCAGAAATGCCAGGAGAAGCACTTTTGAATGCCACATACTTCAATGGAAGGATGCAACTAATATTCAGGTGGGACAGGGGAGTGCCGTGACACATCTGTGTATTTTGACAACTATTGAGAGACAAGACAAGAGAGTCCAGAAAATAAATCTGCATTCCCGCCTCCTTTTTCAGTGGGGTCAGTTGCAAGTCATCTCTTCTCTCTTGCCTATTGCGATGCTGCCCGCGCCTTTAGTGTGCCTTGCGCTTCTCTTTATGAAAGGGGCCCTAAATAGTCTGACTAGGGTGTCTTCCATTTGCAGGCAAACGCTAACAAGCAAGCACACACACACAAATTCTTTGTTGAGACACTGAAGCCGAGAGGAGGCGATCACAAGACTTGCTGAGCCCCAAACTCCCACTGAGGTCCATATGACGATGATGATGTAGCAGTGCAGCTTCTCATTTTGATCATTATGCAGTGTGTGTGTGTGTGTCTGTTTGTCTTTCTGAACATCCCTCTGCGAGTCTATGTTTTATGCACACATACAACGCTTCCATTATCAAAGGTGCCAGTGACCTACTTTTAGACGAGTTTTCTGTTTCGCACAGACTTGATCCAGAGGCTTGTTAGTCTGTATGTGTGTGTGTGTGTGTGTGTGTGTGGCATATTTTCCCTTGTTGCATCTGACCCTGCAGGACCCCACAAGTTGCGAAAGTTTTTGAATTGCTTTCCGATGAATATATTCTTTATAAACAATGGCCCTTTGACGCTGTGCCATCATCAGTAAAACGTGGGTGAAAGATCAGATTAGATTGTGTGTGCTTTATTACTTTCTGTCATTGATATTCTCCTCTCTTTATCTGTCTTGCACCTGTCCTCCCCTCCTCATCTCTCCTCCTTTTATCCTCATCTCCTGCTCTTCCTTCCTCTCTCTTCTCTTTTCATTCCTCTTCTTTCCTCTTTGTAACTTCCACGGCTTGTGCCAATTTCTTCCACCTTCCCCTCAACCGTTGTACTTTCTCTTCGTGTTCCTTTCATCTTCTTCCTCCTCCCTACCTTTCATTCCACACTCTCTGTGTAACATTTTTTCCGTCTGTATTTTTTTTTTTTACCTTACTCTCTCTCTGTGCTTTTTTTCCTTCTATTTATCCATTTATCCCTCTGTCTTTTCCCACCAGCGTTTGGCCAACTCCAAAGCCCACACGTCACGCTTCATCAGTGCCAACCTTCCCTGCAACAAGTTCAAGAATCGGCTGGTCAACATCATGCCCTACGAGACCACACGTGTCTGTTTGCAGCCAATCAGAGGCCTGGAAGGTTCAGACTACATCAATTCAAGCTTCATTGATGGATACAGGTAGGAAGATGTGTTTGAGCAGCATGTGTGTCACTCTCATGTTTTTTCCCAGAACTGGCATCATTGGTGGCACTGATGAATAATATAAGCTGAATATAAATAGTCTCAACATAATGTTACTGTATTTACAGGCAACAGAAGGCCTACATTGCCACACAGGGCCCTCTGGCAGAGACTACAGAAGACTTCTGGAGAATGCTCTGGGAGAACAACTCTACTATCGTAGTCATGTTGACCAAACTGAGAGAGATGGGACGGGTATGACATGCACAAACACCCATTTGTTTTTTCTTGATTTTTATTGATGGAAGCATCCAAGCTGTGATAAAAGAAAAATAGAATATTTGTGAGTAAATTAACAAAGGGTTAATCTCTCCCTCTGCTCAAACAGGAAAAGTGTCACCAGTACTGGCCGGCGGAGCGCTCTGCCAGGTACCAGTACTTTGTGGTGGATCCCATGGCTGAGTACAACATGCCCCAGTACATCCTCCGAGAGTTCAAGGTCACAGACGCCAGGGTAAGACATACCAGGAGGTGTTTGATGAAATGGATTCTGACATGGTATTTTATACAGGAATACCAAACACACTACTAAACGCTATGCAACATTTGGAAGCATGAATAGATACATATCTGAGTAACTAGATGTAACCATTCCAACACGGATGCTGTGACATCAACTTGAAATATTTCCAACATGGCTAAAATTAAGTTCATATTAAATTGTTGTCACCAATCTTAAACACGAGCAGTAAATTTTATTATTAGTCCCTCAGATTCAAAGAGTGAGGGCCACTTTATAGATCAGCATTTTATATTGACTTTTAACAGCAATACAGAACCAACACAGAATACATCATAAGACGGAGACAACGCTTTCCCAGTAGCCTCAAAAGACCAGAATGCAATTCAGTAAAGAATTATGCTGTTTTTTTTACGATTGCTTCCAAGAATGTTTCTCAAAAGTCCCTAAAATGGCTTTGAGATTGTAATTTTCTTCTGTAGTCAGATGGGTTTCTACAAGAAACAAGATTTTAGGGTAATACACATTTTAACCAGAGCTCACAACCAAACTCACCTTTCCTGTCCTGCACTATTTATAACCTACTCTACACCACTGTAGTAATGCTTTTATCTCAAGATTTCTTTTTTGGTCCAATTAGGTGGAACAGTTTGAAGCAGCAGCAGCAGCACTGTAGCACAGGGAAAAAGATGCTTCTTCTCTTTGCCAGTGATTTCCCAGACAGTGGTAGTTAGTTTGCAGTCACCTTGTTGGTATTATTATACATTATAACCCCCCAAACACACACACACACACACACACACACACACACACACACACACCATCCACAGTGTGAAAATCAAACATAAATGCTGTTTAAGCTGCTATGCCATTACCACACACATACTCAAACACACTAAAGCACACACACTTTTTTCCTTTATAAATAACCCTGTGCACACACACACAAATGTGCACACAAGCTCACTTTCTCCCACATCTCCACGCTGATTTTCTATTCTCAATACAAATATACGCACACATGCATGCATGCACACACACACACACACTCATCTTTGTCTTTGTTATATATTTTATGTTACACACAAGGACACATACATTCCACACACACACACACGTATATATATGTTTTAACCCCTTGTGAAACCTCTATCACATACATATACGTGCTGTGTAGTTCACTGGTCAGTGTTGGTGTCTTTCAGATGAGTCCTTAAAGGTTACTGAATTATCAAAGACTGCAACACAGCAGCAACCAGACTGACAGATGAACCTTATCATCAGAGTTAAGGAAACAAAACACAGAGCGAGGGAGAAATAGAGAATAGTACAGTATATAGTATATGGAAGGGCTGTGTGTTTGAGATTTGAAAGTGGGGGTTAGGTGGGTGTGAATTGTGGTGATGTGATGGATATGTAGCTTTGTATACGTGAATGTGTATGTAGGTTTGTTGATGTAGGTTTCTAGCACCATACTACTGATCTGTGCTTGTGTGTATAAACTAGGATTAACCCCACATACCGTAGATGTACATGCATGTTAATGTGTTTGCATTTGTATGACTAAGTGTGTGTGCGTGTGTGTGTGTGTGTTCGTGTGTGTGTTGAATGCCTTTGCACAGTAATAGCATAGACTCCACGCCTCAACACTCACATCTAGCGAGCCAGTCACGTATTTAATCACACAATTTGACACGCCGCGTGGGCCCTCAGGTTGTGTGTTAAATTTTCCTCTCTTTTTTTTTTTCCTCCTCTCTTTCTTCAGCGTGCTTGGTTTATTGTGTTGTTGTCTTTGCCCCTCTTTCATTTTTAATCCCCCTGCTGAGGCAAAATGTTTTTGAGATGAAAAACAAAGGCAGCCAAAGAAAGAAAACATGCAATGCGTCATAAAACAGGGAAAGAGACATGAAATGTTGTACAAAGACAGTTGGTATATGGAGCTTAACTTATTAGAATCCAAATCACTATATTTGTCAAGTACAATAAATGTACAAGAATACATCTTGGCTGCAGCGATGCCGAAAGATATCAACAGCTAAGATACGTAGCAACACAGCGCATACTGGTACACATGACAACAGGACTTAACATGCAAAGCACAAGGATTCAATAGACAGATTAGGGATATCCTTCAACATATAGTACCTGCATATACTATACATTCAGGATTCAGTCACCATCTGCATTTCCCATGCTAGCAGCAGAAGGGGATGGTTTGCTCACGGCAAAAACCAGAATGGATGAATAAGAATGTAATGCAGCCACCATCCATGATGAATATATACCCTAAGGTGGTTGTTTACATCTACACATTTACACATTTACTATTAACTCCGCTCAACGTGATGAATGTCATTTTTGACACACAGCAACAGATGGAGAAAGCTTTTTCGGAAATCCATTGTAAATTTTACAAGGTCATTTAATTATTGCCATAACCCTTTTTTTTTTTTTACGGTCACTGCCAAATTAAATGTCTATGTAAGCTTTGTAATGTATTCTGCATGGATCATTCTGATGTGATACTATTTTTAACCTCAATAATATGGTGTGTAAGTGCTGGCTGGACCGGATTATACCATGAAACCAGAGAAAATTAACTATTTTTACCCAGCGGCCTGTGTAGGCAGACAGTGATGATCAGTTGCATAATTAATGTTTAGAATAGAGGAAAATCTGTATTTGCTTGATGGTTACCTGACAAAACAGCTACTTCATAAGACAAACGTAACTGCTGTAGTTCATATTTTTAGCAGGACGCTCTCATAAGAAGCATGTAATGCTACCACATACAATATGTATGCAGTTCTTCTAAAGTGTTTTGGGGCATTTTAAGCCTTTGTTGTGGACAGTGGAGAGGTATAACCCTAACGCTAATGAGGGAGAGAGGGATGAAACAAAGGTCTCCAGCTAGACTTTAAGTTGGGACCAATTCATTGGCTCTGTGTATGAATGTAATTTGTTCATTATTTATCAAGCTCCTCAAACAAGTGCAGAAAATTTGCTCTAGGGCTGACATAATTCTGTTTCACAAATGTTATCAGAAGTGAAAATATGTCTTTTTCAGTACAAGTTCACTTTCTTTCTTAGTACATTGATTCCATAATACGATATAGACAAAACTGCTCTAAACGTAGTTTTACAATCTACACCCTCTAATAGCAGGATGACTAAAAGGACAAAAAAGATCCCAATTTACCTGCCAACTGTGCATTCATCAGATTGTGACTTAAAGTGTGAACAATTGGCAAGAGAATGTGTGAGAATGACACATAATGTCCAAACTGAAGTCTGTTGCACACAGAACTGAGAATCAACTGAGGAAACGAACACCTGGTTGTCTTAATTGCTGGTGGCAGCAAGTGGACAGCCTCTCTCAAAATGCAAACACGCCTCTCCTCGCTCACTTTCTTGGGAATTTCTTACTCTATCTGAGACAATTTGAAGAGAATCTTATTCACAAGGACACAAGTATTTACTGTGCATTCTCAGTCTTGTTAGTCAACTCTCAAAATGAGGCAGATCACTTGTCCAAGTGTGATACCACTTGAAAGTAAAAATGTATTTCAGACGTTTTTGTTTGCATGGGACAGACATGCAATTATCTCGCCGCTTACGACTCTCACCACTAAAACAAGATTATCAGAATCAATATAACATTAAATTGTTAAGATCGACATTTTGTCCAGCAGGCTCGACAGTTTGTCAGGGTTTTTGTTTTCAATTTTCGTCGTCCAATCCCCCCACCTGCTCCGTTAGTCCTCCATTCTTGCTTCTTACCTCCCTTGCTCCACTCATCCATCAGGCTGCTCTATCGATCGCATTGCAGGATTATCCTATTCAACATGGTGTCTGGGAGAAGACGCTTGTCGTGGCAGATACACTATTGATTAGCTTTAACTAGGACTTACTTGTGCCACACACACCCATACACACACACACACGAAAAAACCAACAGGAGAGAAAATGGAGACAATTGAGTTGAGGGTAGAGGGTGAAGACAGAGAAGAGGACAAACTGTCATTTTCATTTATTCATCTGTGCTTCTACAGTGTCCCTATTGTGGAAAGAAAAGAAAGACAGAAAGAAAGCATCAGCAGATTCTATTTCATTTCAAAGGGACGATTAGTAAAATTTTTACTGCTTTATATATTATTTATATATGCTCAGAAAGATTCAAGTAGTTCACAGGTTTCATCTGGGTAGGCTTGGGGAGAATGAAACCCAAAACCTTTCTGTGCATTAAAGTCCCAATAAAAAAAAATATCACAAATTGTTCCTTCTTTCTCTTTAGTCTTTTCTATCTATACTTTCCCTCCTCTTTCTTTTTGGCTTGATGTACACTCTCCATCCTGTCTACTCACCTCCTTTTTTATGTATTTACAGGATGGCCAGTCCAGGACAGTAAGGCAGTTCCAGTTTACTGATTGGCCAGAGCAAGGTGTGCCCAAATCTGGGGAGGGATTCATCGATTTCATTGGCCAGGTGCATAAAACCAAGGAACAGTTTGGACAAGACGGACCAATCTCTGTCCACTGCAGGTAAGGGGTCTCAGTGATATGTTACTGGATCATAAAATGGCAATTTTTTTTAAATTAATACTCTTAATACTCAAAGATGTTAAGCCTCAAACTGCACACCAAAGGCACACTACCCTTCTTGAAGAGATATAAGTCTTTAAGTATCAAGACAAGATTAAATCACCTCTTATGGTGGTTATTGTTTTGCAGTGCAGCAACTCCTGCAGTGTAGCCTTAACAGCATCACCAGATATGATCCCACATCTCCTTTTTGCCAGCGCAGTACTCTACCCCTGCACCTCCACAGGCCCTCCATCTCCTCCATAATTGATAAGGCTGAGATGCGGCTTGGCATTTGCAAAGAGGAAACACATGAAATGATACAGCCATTCTTTTTGGTTTTTATTATCCATCCATGATGCATTTTTATTACCTCGGGTGTAGCTTCCAAGGTAACCTTCATCATTAACTTGACATGCTGGACTCCAGTATTTGGTGGTGGTCACTGCCAAGAATTCAGATTATTCTGATTTTAGTCCTTGAGCGGGATCCATCTAAATGAGTTGTTAGCTTTTTTAGCTGGACAATGGTCATCTTTCATGGCTCTGCTTCTAATGAGTCTTAGATTAAAGAAAAAAGAATTATCTGTAACAGAGACACTTTCCTGTATCATACACGTTTTTTTTTTTTTTTGGTTTGACTGACGTTCAGAAAAAGCTCTAAGGATACAACTGTTCCTTAGAAGGTGACAACATTAACAAACACAGGTGCTAACACACTGAATAATTTCCTTGCTGTCTCATAAACATGTTTTACTTTTGGAAAAGCGTAGGTGTCCTTTTTTTCCCCCACATTTCTATCGCAAAGGCGCCATGACATCATCAAACATAACATCATCTCCCCTGTATTAAAAAGCAATGATGTCACCACCCATCAAATGGCCCTCTGGGAGTTGTAAGATGTGTCACAGAAGCTCCAATAAGACTGAGTTATTTCTCCTTGCTATGAGGCCGTTATGAGAGGGGGGGGGGGGCGGGAGAGCTGTCTTAAAGCGAAAGGATCCGTTATTGCAGAAGGAATTGCGGGACGGTAGTCATGGGTGAAAAGGCCAACAGCCTACTAAAGCTGTACTGCAAGTGTCACATGGCCATGTTCTATTTAGCAACAAATGCACAGTTAAGGCATCCTTGACACACCACAGTGAACTTGCTTTGATTTTTGGAGCATCATAAGAGGATTAACACAAAACTACTGTAGCCTACAGTGTAGTGAATCATTTGAATTTGAGCTTTTAATCAGGTACCAAAGTCACCTGCAGTCCTTTTAAACAGCTTGAGTTAATTTTGCACTTTGTATTAAGTGTGTTTTTTAAGAGTAGGTTTCACTTTGTCCAAAGGTGGATCTGATTTGGAAAGTTTCTTAAATAGTGATGTGGTGGGGAAAAAAAAGAAGGTTTGGTCGGTTTCTTTGTGTGTCACTGCTATAGCCACCTCCTCTTCCTCCCTTCTTCCTCCTTCAGGCTTTGTCATCTCCGAGTGGAGAGCTTATGCCTTCCTTTTCTCTTACTCTCTCGTCTTCTGTCACCAGCCTTCCCCATCTGTCATCCCTATGTCTATTTCCTAATCCTCTCTCCCTCTCTCTCCCTTTTTCCTTTCCATCCATCCATTCTCCTGGCCCTCCTTTCTTCCACTCCCACCCTCTTCTTCTTCCTCCTCTCCCCTCCTCAGCCACTATCTAATAGACCCACATGCTTTTTGTCATTAATTGCCTGATTACTTCCTGTGAATGGGGACACCAAATCCTCTCAGTCTGCAGCGGCTCGGCAAGCCTTCAGATTTGGAGAGTCGATCTTCCTGGAGAGAGAGGAAGAGAGAGAGAGAGAGAGTTTAAGAGTCCATGTGACAAGCTGTGACCGGCTCCTAGGAAGAGGCTTTGGGTGGGCTGAGAGATACAGCAGGCATGGGGGGTTGGTAGTGGGTGGTTGGATGGTGTGTGTGTGTCTTTCAAGAATGTGTCCGATATCATTCAGTTTCTTTTCAAATGATCAAATGATATAAGTACTCTTTTGTCCTAAGTTCAGCTTTGTTCTCCAACACACACACACACACACACACACACACACACTCTTAGGCATACACACAAACTCAAAGTGTCTGCTAGCATCTATCGCTTTCACTCTTCATTTAACAAAATAGCATCGGAGGCTGGAAGAAGCCCAAATAAATCTGTTGTCATATCAATTATTGTTCCATTGGTGAAGTGGAAGTCATTTCACAGCAAAGCAGCTTAGAGAGGCAGCTCTCAAGTATTTCAGGATCAGAGTTAAGACTCAGACTGTATTTCTGGAGAGCAGCAGCAGCAGCAGGCAGTTCTTCGACGCATGGGAGGGGCTTAATGAGCCAAAATGTTTGCTCGGTTGTTTGTGTGCATGATTTTCGAGTGCGTCTGTTTGCCCTTGAGGGCTCATTTTGTGTTTGACGAGAATGTGGGCTCACATCAAAGTGGATTCCCTGGCGTTCTCACATGCGTCCTTGCCATCGTCCCCGTTGCGTTACCCTGCCGCAGGATTTCTGGCCATCGAAGTTTTCAAACGGTTACCTCTTTCTGGTGGTCAGAGCTACCAATGTGCAGAGATGCCCGATTCAGCTTTAACAACAAAATCCTGTATGCATTTTAGAGGTGACAAAATTTAGAGTTAGGGTTGAAATAAGGTTGAAAATATCCAGGAATTCATCTTGGTTTAACTGATGTAGAGGATAATGCAAGACACAGGAGAAAGACCCATCTACTTCATACAAGCAAAGAAGTATATACAAGTTTCTGGTTACATGTGTTATTTCCTTATTAATTCACTTTGTGGTAATTATGTGTTTCCAGCGCTGGCGTGGGCAGGACCGGTGTCTTCATCACCCTCAGCATCGTCCTGGAGAGAATGCGCTACGAAGGCGTGGTTGATATCTTCCAGACAGTGAAGATGCTCCGGACACAGAGGCCAGCCATGGTCCAGACTGAGGTCAGAGGTCACATGTACACGTACACACACACACACACACACACACACTAACATACACTGCTTCTACTTTTGCTCAACACATTTTTGTTGTTTTCATTTTGTTATTGTCATTTAGTTTAATGATTGTAAGGTTGGTTGCAACAGGCCATAAACACATTACAAGATCAGCAGGAAGTTAATAAAAAAAAATTTCAATTCTAAATCAAGTGAATGCTGAGATTTTGTTACTGATATGTTTTTTCCTGTGTATGTGTGTGTGTTTCTCCCCTAAAGGATGAGTACCAATTCTGCTATCACGCAGCTCTGGAGTACTTAGGAAGCTTTGATCACTATGCAACGTAAAAAGCCATCTCTTCCCCCCAGAATCCTGTAACCCCCCTCAACAGTCCCCTGAGCCATAGAAACTTGTGAAATTTGAAACGACGACAGCAGACAACACCACCGGTAATTCAGACACACCAAACGGGATCCTATTGTAGATTTTTAGAAGACGACGCCCACACCAACCAGTTTAGAGTAATTCCAATTCGACTAAGAGACCCTTTCATGCGGAAGTGAGGAATATTGCCCATCATCATGAAAAGAAAGTCCTCATCAGGAGAGGAACCAGAAGCTGTGGCTCAAGCTGTGGGGCGGGTATTGATCAAAGTGTCAGACTGCTTACCTTACCTCAAGTGTTTCAATGTGGAGGACATTGTAAACATTCGTGGACATTTCTCTTCTCAAAAATATCTTCGTGATACAACGGTAACAAGCAACAGATAATGAAGGAGAAGGCAACAGCAAAAATCAATGAGAGGCAGATGGATGTAGCCAAGACGGGGTGACTTTCTCTTGTTCTTTTGATATGCCTGGGTGTAAAGGGGGTTCAAGTATTTTATCGACACGTTTTGTGAGTGATATCCAGAGAAATGACCAAATCGTGGTTGCCTGTGTGAACACAAATGGTTTTCCCCAAACTCTGGTCACCCAAACAAGACGAGACAATAAATCAAAACAGGAGAAAAGAAACCTGGTCGTAAATAAACCTTAGGTTTTTAAAATGTCCTGCTAAAAATATTCATAATTTGCCTGGAAAAACACTTATCTATTACAGTGAAATACTCATCACACAACTGCCTGTTCTCAAAGGCTTAGAGCTTAGACAAGGGACCACAGTCACTAGATATCAGGAAGAAAGCAAGAACACATTTCTTCAGATCAGCTAGTTTCTTGAATTTGAAACTTGTGCAAAATTGATATCCAAAGCCAGCTGACCGCAGTGTATTTTCAATAAGTGCCCCAGGAGGCTCTTGTCTCAGTCACCAGAGAAATCGGGGAAAACCCTTATCTGTTGCAAGAAGCTGCGGCTGGGTCGTCTTGTGGATGGTCAAGATGGGAGAAATGGCAACCATGTCCCATGATTTTTAACAATCACTTCTCTCTTTGGAGCCATTGCATCATGTGGCGGTGATAGCATCCACCATTTTTAACAAGAGATAAATCTGGTGGGCAAGAAGCTTTGGAACAAAACGGAACAACCAAACAAGGATTGCCGCAAAGTGCAGCTTTCTTTGTGTACAGTGACCAACACTCATCATCATTGTTTAAAACTTTTTTGTCTTATGAGGAATTATCTTTTTTTCTTTTTGTTTTCTTTTCTGTCAAAACCAAACATGCTGCTTATCTCGTGTATGCTGTACATGTGACTCTTGAGCGAGAGGAAACTGACTAACAAAAGATGCCAGCTCTGCTAACTGCTCACGCCCAGGCGGGCATGACTGAAAGCGCATCCACACGATATCATCATCCACCAGACTTTTTCACCTTTCCTTTTTTTTCCAGCCTCCTCTATTATCATTTATTTCATTATAGAAGACACTCTGGAGTGGCAAAGGCCTGTTGCAATTACAAAACTGTATGTTCATGTGGTTGAAAAATTGGCCTTTAGGTCCACTATATGTGTGTTTGGTACCAGGTGGATAAACAAAGTAGATGCTTTGGTTTGCATCCTCCATATGTCTAGATGATGTCTGGTTGGGTGACTAAACCAGATCAGGCAGCCATGTTCGATCTCGATGCCATGATGTGAAAAGGAAATTCTTCGGTACAAGTTACTTGCACAGCCCTAAGAAAAGAGGAGAAAAAAAAAAAACTTGAAATAAATACCCCAAAACAACTGCAGGTTGGATTTGACGCACTAATGTATATGTGTCTGATAAAAATCAAGCTTTTGAAATCACCAGATTTTCATTTTGTGATCAGCGCTTTGGTATACATGGGTGTATGGATTCTGTGAAGGTTTCCGATGGGTGTGCACAAAATCCAGAGCGATGGACAGAACTGTGTGTAATCTTTTCTTATTTCCAAAAAAGCCTTATTGTTATTGTAACATTATGAAAACATTAATGTTGTATTATGACGACTTATTTTGCATTACATAGTTGACTTTTTATTTTCATTTTGGTTTAGTTTTTTAACAGAGATGTATCACATTTTTTTAAAATTAGCAGGAAAAGAGAAATGCTTATTTGTTCATATTACGTTAAAAGACATTCTATTTTTTCACTGTAGAAATGTTAAGTATAACATGTCTGTGTGTACGTGTGCATATATGTATGTATGTATATATACATGTATATACTGCACACTCACACATTCATATATATTTAAATGCAGAATATAAAGATATATCCAAACTTAGTATGAATTACATTTTTCTCCTCATCATCTTTTTTTTTTCATACCAGTCAGTGCTCATGTTTGAAGATATGATGGGTTTCTATTGTTTTTTTTTTTGTTTGTGTTTATTTTTGTAATCTTAGAAACTTGTGTGTTTCTTGAGATAAGCTGAGGAGATGGCAGAGCTACAGTATGCCTGAAATCCCTCGCCTCCTCTCACCAATGTTTAACTTCTACCCCTGGGTAGACCCTGTGCCGACGAGGAGATGCCATTTTTAAATCTTGTTGAGATTCTTTATTATCATTAACTTGTAGGCATTAGTACTTGTTTTGTTTTTTTGCAGCAGCAACTATTGATAAACTGGTCTACAGAATATCTAATCAATCAAAAATTTCATAATTGACTTTTTTTTGTTATCTATATCAGCGCAACTTGACATACAATACCTTGTATGATCATGTACAGACTATGACCCTCGCAGTTTTTTTTAGAGATCCTCTTAGTTCTTTCTCTTTTTTTAACTTTCATTATTTTCCAACATAATGTGGTAATTCATTTTGTTAGATATCCACTATGATCTACCTGTAAATAAACAAATATATAGATTATATGTATTTGTATCATTTGACCCTCAAGATCTCATACTTTAAGTGGGGACAGAATTACAAAGATCAAGATTCTGCTCATATCCAACTTCCTGGTGTTTGTAAAGCCTGTTTTCTCTCCATCTGAAACGTTCTTTCTTCAGCCCTGCTCCCTGGTCTTTAATTACCACTCGCTTTTTTTTCTGCCTTTAATTTCCCTTGCTAGCAGTTAAACTGGGAAACGTGCCAGCTTCTGTTCTCACACCTACAGCCTCAGTGAGGGCATGAAATCAGCATCAGTGATCTGCTGGTCTAATGGAGCTGAGGCTGGGACGTTAGTCCACTCTGCTAACTAACCATTAGAGTTGGTAATCAACTCAATCAAACAAATCAAGGGCCTGTTACATTCTTATTCTCAGAGTGTACTAAGCATTTCCTGCCCTGGTATTAACACGGGTCCACTAGAGATAAGATGGACTTTAGATAAAAGCAACTAGAGTGGTTTAAAAATGAATTGTATTTATATAATTAGACCTCCAAAGTTTCATATTACTATTACAAAGGTGTCGATTTTTAATCTCTCCACTACTGTGAGAAACTATAACACCCAGAGGTGGTCTTCATTCCTTAATAGTTTCCCACAAACCTCCAGGAGGTCCCCAGCTGTCCAACTGCCTAATATGTCAGTGTGAACCATAAATACATTGTTGGCTGATTGACAAACAGCTAAAAAGGCCATACATAGTTGAGTTGCAACATGACATGTTTTTTTTTTCTCCCTAATGCATTTTAAGCCTTGTATAGAACCATATTATGTGTTTTTGTTCCAACATTGTTTTGTTATGGGATGCAGAAAGAAATCAGGACTCAATGAAACAGAGCAGAGCAATGCAAACAAGGGAAGACCAAGACAACCAAAAACTTGCTGCAAATTCACATTTCCAGCACGTCATTTCTAAAGAGTGGGAACCTTGAGATGTTTTACAATGAACTAAAATCTTGGACTGAGGACTTTTGGAACTCAAAAAAAAAAAAAAAGACTGGCAAAAGGGCCCATGCCAAAACTGAAACTGTGGAAGTCTTTGGAAGCTTGTGCAATGTGTTACTCTTTTGACTTCATGTAAAGATGCTAGACTTTTGAAAACAACCGCCAAAATTACTGGAATATGTCACAGAATATTTGGGGGTGGGGGCGGGGGGGCTAACAAAAAAACGAACACTAACAAAAAATTACATCAAAAGAATAGAACATATACAGAACATACCAACAACATGAAAAAGAACCCAAACTCAGCAAAATAGTTTTTCCTTTGTATGAGGGCCAAGTGCTATCACTTTCAAACTGTTACTTCGAACTCAAACAATAATTGGTTTAAAGCCACTGTGTATGTAGATATGTTGACTTTGTATTAAAGAAATGTTGTCTGAAAACCATTTTGTCTGTGACTTTTTTTTTTTGATGGTGTGATTTCTCCAGATTTTCACAGGCACTAATCTTTCCTCATGTCTCATTGTTTGCCTTCCTACATCTCAATCTGTGTGTAATACTCAAACAGCTGATGAGAATTCTTTAACTGTGATACCTCCATTGCACCAGCACTTTGTACATCAGTCATTACACTGCAACCCGTACTGAAAAATCAGTGCTACACGAGCTTGCAGGACAACTAATGAAGACACAGATGGTGCACTCCTTTTGTTGGTAGATGGCTTGATTAGCTTCCTCCTATATTTATCCAACAGCCTCTCCACACACATATCCTGATGTGCCCTTAAGCCCCCCCCTCCCCTCTCCCCAAGCTTGATAAATGCCATCCAGACAGGCTGATATTGGTGTAGAGGTAAACCTTCACCTGTTGGTATTTGCTCTCTCATCTGTCCTCAAGGGAGTCTTCAGATATCTGATAATCTCAAAGTAACATGGTCGCAAATTAATTGAAAATGTTGGTGCTAAATCTTACTGTATTTGCCTATTTGGCTTCAATCATAAAGATTCTGACTAAAGAATCTAGTGGCTGTGGTCAACTATCCCAATATTTCAAGCGTCTCAAGACTTCACTTTCCATGACCGATTGATTCACATGTAGATCAGCTGCAGATGATGAGCAAATGAGCTCCTTGTCACCTGAAGGCAATCTGTGACAACATTCTGCTAAGTTTCAAGAGGACTGTCATTTATGAAAGGGTAATATACGCAGAATGACACCCCGTTTCAAGGATGATGTCTCTAATTGTCTGCGCAGAGAGCTGTGTTTCAGTCCATTCTTTTCTAATAGTGGCGAGCCAACAGACCGAGTGTGAGGGTAGACGAGGAAGTGAATTAGGGCGGTGATTATGCAGTGATTCAGACAGCAGCTCATTAGGACCCAGCTAAGCAAGCAATCAACGAATCGATGTGACAGTGGACCCAAAAGCCACAGAAATTTGTAATAAATGGCAAAGCGATAAATTGGATTATCCACAGCCCCGTGGCCAAGCTCTTTCTGTTGCAAATGACAAATCAATCCAATCATGCCACAAAAAAAAAAAAAAAAAAAAAAAGCCAAAAGAACCAGAAGCAGGGGGCCTCGTGGCACACTGGTTGTGGAGGTTATCTGTCTAAGATGTGCCTTGTTGAGGTTATGGTTTTCCAGAGGTCATTTCTGTATGATATTCAGGGCTCTAAAATATTCATGACAGACCATTACATGTTTATGACCACCATGTATAAAAAGAGGATTTACCGACATTTGAACTCCAGCCAGAATAGTAAAGGTGTCAGAGGGGTACCATGCCACATGCCTACTGATTCGCCAAGGAGAACGCAGCTCTGCCTTGAGATCTTGATGGTGCAAATGAGCAGCCAAGGAGCTATAATAAATAAATAAAAAGTAGAGACAGCAGGAGCTCATCTTACCTCAGGGTATTCCGTGTACAAGTGATGAGTCTACTCCATCTACCTGTCAAATCATTATCACTGAATGTCACAATCGTGACTTGAGCAAAGGGTGAAGAAATACATGACACTGATGGACAAAGATCATTCAAAAAAAACCAAAAAACATTGCACTTCAAATGTGTCATGTTTAAACCGTATTTTGGCTGAATACTGTTTCACCCCCCTTGAAGAAAAAGGTGCACCATGGTGAGTTCTCTGAAAAGGCTTTGCTGCCATCTGCAGGATACTATCTGCCATTTCACCACTATGATATCCACAATGACGAGCAATTTCCATTCAATTAAAGCAGAGATTAACACAGATGATGTATTGAAATGTATTGTCTTCTCCAGAGGCTCTTGCATAATTACACCATTATGATATATGCTTAGCAATGCTGTTTAGCACTGACTTACACACTCAGTTTTGATCCACCAACACATGGAATCGGTGCATTTATGGTTTGTTGATGAAGTAAGTGCTTATGGTATTGGCCACAGAACATAGTTTTGCTGACAAAAAATAAATCGTCTTTAGAATGGAAATACGTTGAGTGATGAAATTTCCTGCATTTTTTTTTGCTTGTTTGAGCATCTGTCAGCAGTAAACAGTGGCATTCTAAAACTGTGCTGTGACATGACTCCTGTGTTTATGTCCTCATGCTGTTATTTCTAATAATCTGTCTTATGTCCCCTCAGTCCTTCTTGTCTCTCTGTGTCCAGCTAGAGCTCTACCACTGACAGATTGATTCTATTAAAACAGGTTCCTGTTGGAGAGGGAAGAAGGGCTCTCATTTTCCCTCCTGCTCTTTTCTCTCATGCACCATTGGTATTATATCATCTCTCTATATTGTTTTTAACCCCAGTTTACATGACTTAGCCATGCTAGTGGCCTTGTTCTAGGGAGGGCTCTGCCCACTGGCTGGTACAAGTCTTTGGTCAAAAGTAAAATATGTAATGACAAATATCGGGTGGACGACCATGAAATGTGTTACTTACATTCCCCAAAGGATGAATCATTTTCAGGGTCTTCATTGGTGTTATCTCAGCTTGGGCTTGGATTTTTTTAAGCGTGCGTTACAAGCAGGGGGCTTGCAGTTTAAAAGACATCGGCAGGGGTAGTCTAATGAAAGATTCTACCAAGTTGCATTATGGTAAATGAAGGATTCAGCCGTGACCCATACAAGGAGCTAAAAGTCAGGATATCTTGGCTTGTGTTGCATCTTTTCCTTTGCTGACCTTATGAAAATGTGTCTCTCACAAGTCTTTCAGATTTCTGACAGTGGAGTACTAAATTGTTGAAGTAATGCTCAAACCATATTGTCTTTGGCATGACCAATATCTTCCCCTAACCTTAACCAAATAGTTTGGTGTGTCTTCATCTTGCTGATGGGGTTGCAGAACATGCATATATGGGTTATTTAGGATGCACTGGTAGAAAACCACTTTGTTGCTGTTGATGTTGGACGTTGACAGATCTGATTTCAGTGTAATTTCCATTAGATTTTACAGACAAATATTGCCCACTGAGAATTATTTTCTTTCTAATGTTTGCTTCTCAAAGCATTCTTAGATGAAATGTTTGGTCCAGTGGATAAAGTGGAAGTTGTTTTGGCTCAGTGGCTGAAGAGGAAGCCATTTTTCATGCGAATACATGTGCCTATAAAAGGACAAGGAATGTATCTGTTAAGAATTACTGTTGTCCACATAATGACCCAGCTTGGATTGACTACTAGTCACTATTCATGCCCTACAAATTGCAAGAGCACTAAACGTAGTACACAAAACAGAAAAGTCTTCACATTTTCTCTTGAGAAAACTGTTCCTACAACTCATTTGGACTTTGATCTCGAATGTCAGCTAAAATACTCACTTCATCACAAAATGGGCTCAGGAAACTGTGGGGATAATGGTTTGGTAATGGGAAAGCATAAGAATAATAGCAGAGAATAAAACCCTACAGTGCTAGCTGCTCTGTGATGCTCTCAAGTGAATTTTGCAGCAATGATTAAAGACATATGAAATCATCAGCAGTGGAACCATTAAGGCTTCCCTGTAAACATGTCCATTTGAACATAATTAAATCACATTCCAGCAGAGTTGGGAGCTGAGAAATTGAGTTTAGGCTGCTGATGATAATGTATTATGATTCTAATGCTATGAACAGCCCTGTAGCAGGTCTCTACTGTATATGCTCAACCTCTCATCTTAGTGAATCCACACATCTAGAATTTGCATAGTGCACGCTCAGCCAGCCAACCAGGCCTAGATCTGCAAACATCAGCCCCGTAAAAGAAGGCGTTCACTAACCACTGCATCCACTGAAGTTCATCGTTTAATGAAGAGTGCTCTCTGCCTGTGTCTTTTATGTCGCCCTTATGGATTCCGGAGGCAAATTCAGTCTGTGATGTTGCTGTCGCTATGAACTAAGCTTACCTAGCATTCTGTACCCTTCCTCTGACCCTGGTTGTGTGGTCATTAAGGAAAAATGGAGTGAAGCGGATGAGCCATTGCTATGAGACTATAGGAAGTGCCTGATCTGTATCATAGTAACTATGCCCTCCTGTGTAACAACATCTGTCTCCAACAGTCATGCTGAGGCAGAATTCAGCTCCACTACCTGTGTGAGAACTTGTTGGCTGGTTTACTGTAGGTATGGGCCATGGCTCAGATGAGGTCATCCAGACAGAAGAAATTTCTCATCCCCTTATGTCTCAGCGGTTTCAGCACTTGTTCAAGGAGGTGGGATGCATGGAGAGGCATCTGTGGTGGCAACGCTGCAGAGCACTTTGTCAGTGCTGGTTGGTTAAAGGCAGTTGGCTCACAGATAGATTTTGGAGCAAAAGAAATATGGCAACGTAGCCTCACTCTCTCCTCCACCGGGTGTTTGTATGTCTCAGTGGTTTCCGACAAGGACGTGCCAAACACATTGTTCAAACCCACAAAACTTTATTTCATTTTTTTCCAAAGATAATAAATATGTCAGGCAGAATGTTTGGGAAATGCATATAAAATGATGCACAAGACATCTGGAATATTTCCACATGATGAAATGGTGCAGCCATAAAATATATGAGGTCTTAGGTTTGAAAATTTCACATTTATAGCTTCAGTGAATAGTGCTGTGAACAGTGTGGAATAAGGTGTTTTCCCCTCATATGTAAGGGGAAGAAAGAAAATGTTATTAACTCCTCATTGATTTTTTTTCATGGGGTCCAAGCTGGCTGCCTTTCTGTTTTGTTATTTGTTTTTTTTTGGGGGGGGGGGGTTTGGTTTGTTTGTTTGCATTTTTGCCTGACATATTTTAATTAGCTATTGAACTATCCTCTGCTAAGGCTCTGCCGGTTATGGAGAGCAAGGATTTGACCATGTTTCATGTGCAGGCCCGCCCTGAAGAAAAAAGCACAACGTCCTCTGTTACAATGACCACATGAACCTCTGTGACACATTTATTATATAATTGTGGCCTTCGTGTTACTGTTGAACTGTGTGAGTGTGGGATTATTTGAGGGCCAGAGGAACATAATGAGCAGCTCTCCAGAAGGCCCACATAGTTATTTTAAAACGACAGTAGCATTATCAGTGTATATGACTTCCAGCTAAGTGGCAGAAAAATTGAGCTGTTGGATTAATGTGAGTGCAGTAATGACTCCGGGGAATTTGGAGCCTAATTGTTTGGTCTGGAAGTTGTTGGGGTTTTTTTTGTTTGGTTGTTTTTTTTGCACATACTGTATATGTATCTGTTAAAAAAAAAAAGACAGTAAGAATTTAAAACAGTTTGAACATTGAGCAGGAGAGGTTGGAAGCCAAAAATGACTTATGTGGATACTTCCCCTGTTTAAATATCAATAGTCATACTTAAAGAAAAAAGATAAAAACAATGATTGCGTAAACATCAAAGTTTCAAGACTAAGCAGTCATACAAAACTAATAGAAATGTACAGTTTACATAGAAGTTTGTTTGCAAGTTTTGATGTGTTACAGTGAAATCCATGAAGTGTTATAAGTGTTTTTTTAAACAATGATATGACCTTAGTGATGGAAGTAGATTTTTCCAAAGAGATGGTCTTCTGTGTTTTGCTCCAGGATATAGAGCAAAGTAGCCAGAATAGGGAAAGAGAACTGTCATGAAAGGAAAAGTACTCCTCAGTCATCCTATTTAATAAATTATTTTCTTTTCAGTGACTCAGCAAGTAGGATGAAAACTTTTCACCTCAAGAGGCTGTTACTGGCACATTGGTTGATGTAGGGATTCAACCTGTGAAGTTTTGGAAGGTCGTTCTCACCACTAGACTCGTAATTTAAGGCTTGATTTAAAGGTTTGATTCCTACAAACAGCCGGCAGACAGCGGTGTGTTCTATCAGTTTGTCCACTCTGTTATTAAACATCCTTATTGTAATTAAATAAGTTTTCCAGTTCACTGAAACACAGCCTCCTCACCGTGTACAGACGGAATGACTCATGCCTTTCTGCACGAGTAATTGGTCTCTACACTTCTGTTCCAACTTGCCTGCACAGATGGATGGGAATGAGGTGAGAGGAGACCTTCTTTTTCGGCTCTTTTTCAAGGTGCGTTCATGTCTACAAGGGAACCGAAAGAAATCATCTGCAACTCTCTCAGGCATTCCCCAGGGAACAGATTGTCGAATGTATTGTCGCCTCGCTTCAGATCTTTAATAGCAGAACAAAACATATTTGTCGTGTCTGCGCTGCATCTATGGAGACATTTGCCACAGGTATGACCCTCTGGCTGAGTTCAGGCAAAGTTCAGTTAGTTGTTGGGTCGGGCAGCTTTGGTGCTTTGTACTTTTTTTCCACAGCAATTTTACAGCTCATGAGAGTATAAACAAAACAGCTTGCTTGAAGCTGGTGTTCATAGATGGATATCTAGTATCCAGTACCAGCCCATTGTGTGTCCAAACTTTTGACTGGTACTGTATGTCAGCTACAGAAATGGATAGTAGATGGACTGAAAAAAGCACCATAGAGCATATATGTGTGTGTGTTTGTTTTTTCAGAACTTTTTCTCTGTGTGTTTATTTGCTATTGAGCACATCCAAAGATAACAGAGCATTAATCACTTTGCACTGGTGCCTTGGTTTACACTTGTTATGCTAGACATACCTATTCGATGACTGGGAACTGTTGCTGAGAAACTCATCTAGTTTATGACTGAGTGGCATCACTGGAGCCAACAAAGTTGAAAATTCCTTGCTTTTTAGAGAGAAAAACAGACGTTAACATGTAAGTGGCTGATCCACATTTTTTTGCACTTTGCCTACATAGGCTGAAATAATATATCTTTAAAGAAGTCAGAAGAGAAACAATGTGGTTGTATGTGTATCCATGGACTCATGTTGCACAGCTTCAAAATAATGGTTTGAGGTCATCACTGAATACTGATTAAAATGATTTTTTTCTTTATATTCCATGTGAGAATAATGATATTCTTGGTGATTTCTCCCGGACTCTGTTTCTGGACTGTTTGTGTTTTGGGAGGTTTTGCTTTGTGTATATTTTGAATGTGCTCTGGGTTACAAATTCTTTGTGATAACAGCCATTTGTGTTTCTTTGTGTAGTGCCTGTTTTTACTATGACACCAGGGCTCATGTTTTCTTCAGTTTTTATCTCTGCCTTTCTTTGGTTTCATTCTTGACAGTTTGTAACCTTGTGTTTCTCATGTGTTGCCGTGGTCCTGCTCAGGCTGTTTTCCCCTGCACACCTGTTCAGTGTTTAGTCTCTTAGCCTTGACCTGTTTGTTGCCTGCCACACCCTCATTGTCTTCATTGTTAACCAATCCTGGGGTTTCCCTCCTTTTACAGTGCCTGCCCCACTCCAGCTGTGTCTTGTTCCTTGTGTATTTATACCTGTCTGTTCCTTCAGTTCTTTGTCAGTTTGTGGTCACTGTACCTTGGTGCTTGCAGCTATCATTTTTTTGCTCCTTGTGTTTCAAGTCAGCCAGTTTTTTTTTTTTTTGTTTGTTTTTTTGTCATCGTCTGCCAGCGACCAGAGTCTGGTTAAACAATTATTTTCTTCAGTTCCTGTCACCTGCCTGTTGTTTCTGCATTTGGGTCCACTTGCCTGCATAACCGTGACAAGATTAGAATTACTCCTGTGGTCCAGGTAGGGTACATAATTGCCAAGTCACTATAATGTTTGGAGCAATTATGGAAATCAGGTTGTGTGGAGATAGCCTCCAGGTGTATTCTGTGTGCTTTGTGAATAGATGTCAGATTCAGGTAAGCTTGTATTTGTGGAGAGTAAAGTGTGATATTTAATTTTACAGTTTCTGTTTCCATTCTATGTAATACTGTGTTGGGTGGGATAGATTGGTGCCTAAATTCTTAAATTTGCTTTTGAATGAAGATGATAGTAGTTCTGTCAACCAACTTCCACTCGTCTTTGTATGGGGATAATGTTTTTGTTTTCTACCAGTTTATTCTGAAGTTAAAGTTTTGCTGCAGTGGCTTCTTATAATGATAGTTTTTGATTAAATAAAATACCATTGCTTGTGGGCTTTTTTTAAATGGTAAGTGGACTGTGAGTGAAGTGAACTGACTGAGATTTCTCTTAAGGGACAGAGATGGAGGACACTTTTGGCTGGTCCCTGTGAGCGCTATGAAGTATTTTCAGTTCACTTTGTTAAAGTGGTGTTGGCGTTGGTGATTTGTCTAATCCAAGTGTAAAGATCAAGAGTATTGACATTGAAGTGTCTCTCCACTTAAAATTGTTTTGCTTGTTTATACTTCACTTGGATGTTTGAGTTTCACTGTGCAGAATGCTGTATGTGCAGAATTTGATACTAGAAGGTTGTTTTCACATTTATCTGGGAAAGTATGCAACTTACACAAGTGTGGTGTGGAAACTTGAAGCCTCCAGGGCACAAACACTGAGGCTGGACTTTCCAGTGAAGTAGGAGACATCGTGTGTCCAGCAGTCAAGCTTTTGAAGTGAGCAATATTTGCATATTCTTAGATTCTGGGTTTTTCAATGAGAAATGGATGTCATTTTAGGGATTTTTAATGGGATAATTTGACTTTTTTTGTGTGTGGAAAAAACATATTAGACACAAATTATTATTCCAAGCTGAGTATTTTTTTTATATATATCTTACAATATGTCTGGAGGTGATCATTAAGTTTCTGTGGATATACAATGTCTTACATTGCCCTGGAGACTTTCTGTCCAATTAATTGTTAATAACTTTACTAAAATATCCTCCAATTACAAGGAAGAAACTGCATGGTTATGTAGGAGGAGGAAAAAGTAAAGGATCATCTAAATTTGGTCCAGAGGTATTAACAGTAGTACATGCTGTATACCAAATATGGTAGCTTTAATGGTAATGATTGAGAGTTAGTAAGATTTTGGAATTGTAACGTCAGATGTTTGTGAACCTATAAATCATGAATGTCCCTATACCCACAGCATACTGTATATGGTATGTTTGGTTGTGTGTGTGTGTGTGCTGTCATGTAAAAAAACGAATCAGAGATAGTAAATATAAATGTGTAAGAGTATCTATGTGGGGAAGCAAGATGCAGGAGAGGGACAAAAGTAAAAGATGTTTTAGGTGAGATACAAGATGGGGTGCCAATTGTCCTACTATGGTTGTGCATAATCTTGAGGAAATCAAGGATACAGTGGGTTTAAAGGCACCCAGTGGGTCTGAGTAGGCAAGTTGCAAAGACAACAATAGAACAGAGCAACTCATTTATACTGCGAACAAAATTGTAATGTTAATAGGGACTGCAGTTCTTGTGTCTTTTTTTTTTTTTTTTTTTTTATTTCTCCCAAATGGTCCTCTGTTCTGTAAAATTACTCATTTCTATCTCCTCAGTCTTTCTAACTCGTCGCTTCAGAGCTAGCAGTGTTGAGGTGGTACTCGTTACATCACACCCAACAGTTCAGTCAAATGTACAGGAAGCTTTAACACTAAGCCACTGCCACCCAGCACTAAGCTGGGTGTGTATGTAACTTCTGTAGTTGGAGTTTACATTTCAGCCAGATGATTCAGGTCTTATTCCGATTGGCTTTGGGTGGAAGTAGGGGCCACACCACATCAGTCGGAGTAGGTGGTCATTGATGCCAATTTTATGTAAATAGCTTCCAAAACAGCCTGCTGGAGGACAGAGGGCTGTAAGGAAAGATTGATTTAGAGAAATCTAAATAATCATCGGTAAATAAAACATCAGATATGTTCAAAATAGACTATAGTATTTATAAAAAAAATGAGTCAAAAGGCCATGATACCAAATCTTTAAATAGACCTTTCAAACTGAATATCTACAAGAATGGTCTCAAATCAACCACTCATGCAATTGGGCACAAGAGGGTTAAAGAAATTAAATATTGTAATTAAACACCACCTCAATATATCTTAGATTGTATTGTATGACTTGTCTCTATAAAATGAATGGCAAATCATTTGCCACCACACATTATTCATTTAACATGACAGTTAATCTCCTGATGTTTAATAGGCCTTGTTTTTTTATAAAATTATTTGTGAAATCATTTGTCTCCTGATTTTTAGTGTGAAATGTGAGATGCTTATTTCCAAAGTCTGAAACGAGACATCAAAACAGTTCTCAAGGCATTTCACTCAAACCCACAAATGTTCACCTCATGGTGGCACTACCAGAAATGTCAGGGGATCAACAAAGTTGGGATTTATGGGAACCATGAATATCTGTGTTAAATCAAATGGCAATCCATCCAGTAGTTAAGATATTTCAGCTCAGGCCAAAGTAAGTAGCATTCCTACCAGCTGGCAGACTGACATTGCTATCTCTAAAGCCATGCCAATAGCATGACTAAAATATCCCTGATGATCATACTTATTTTTGGTTTGTGCTTGAGACTTCAGATATTTAACAGAAATAATGCAATACAAACTAGAAGTGTGCAGTTTGAAAGAATGAGGCAGCTAGGGAGGTCTACTTAAATATGCTAATTAGTTGCATTTTGAGAATTGTAAGATATTTTGTGGAGTTTGACCCATACTAGAAAGAAAGTCAGGAGAATGGAAGTGCATGTACCCTTTTAAATACTCCTTGTGTCTGCACCTCAGCCACTTTTTCAACACATCACCATATATTTTAGTGTTTAAACACAGATTACATATACACTTCCTAACACATGACAAACATATATAAGCAACACTGTATTGTCTTTAAAATCATATGTGGGTCTAGTGTCTCCCTGATCCCACTCCATATAACCTTTACCCTCCACCGCTGTGCTTCAGAGACCACATCTGGCTTGCCAACAAGCTCTTGAGTGGCAACCTAAAGACATTAGTACCTGACCCTTGATGCAATTGGCTGCAAAATGGACCAGTTTGGAGTTAAACTAAGCGGAACCTGTCTGTTTGTTCTCAGCAGCTGGACACTTCATTTTAGAGGCAGGGGGAACAACAAGGTCACTATAAACAGTGATGCTGTGAAAATTGCCTTGTTGTTGACATCATTCTTGTGGCTGTTCATGGTCAACTTTTTTTTTTTTTTTTTTTTTTTTTTTTTTTAAACATGAGCAAGTTCTCCAGTTTGCATGCTCCAGTAACTATTTCTGTCTCAGTTCAGACAGAAATAGGGAGACAAAAAAGGAAAGACAAGGAGGAAGTCTTTGCTTGGACTTGGTATCAGGCCAATTGTGTACACATGGATACACAAAATCCCAGCACCTGACCATGTCTAAGCAGGCATACATCATAGTTTTGGAAAAGTTCCATTTCCTCTCTACGCACAAAAACACTGATTCAGATTTTTCCACTGGAGAGGGTTTTTCAGCACCACATTTGTGTGTTAAACAGATGTGACTACAGATGTAGCTGGTTAGTATTAATGTATCAGCGGTCATAAACATCAAAGCAAATAGTAGTCTGTCACCTAAGCACCATAAAGCTTTCAATCATAGTCAATACATTAGATATGTGTACATAATAGTGAGGAAAAAGGTGCGTTTGCTCTGCTATTTGCTTCAATGTCACGTCTGTAATCTTAGCTTTACTCTGCACTGCATCTGTCTTCTCTCAAAAGTCACGTATCCAGTGTATAAAGCCCAAAGGATTGCTTAAGTGTAATAAATTATGCTTATTCGGACACCCACTATTTCATTCCTTATCTCAAACCCTTTCATCTACCACATGGGGAGAAGAGGGAATATCAGCACTGCTCTTGTAGGAGGAAAACATGCTCCCAGCCCTAAAGCTAGGCCATAGCTTGGTAAAGTCAATGCATCCACTGTGTTATGCACTGGTGCTTCAGATTGTGTGCTGTATCCTATGTAATCTGATTTCTGGAAAAGTTTTAGGCTGTTTCTTTTTCTGTTTTTAATCATACAAACAAGTAAAATATCTAATTTGTGTGTACAATATAAGGAATACATTTAAAGAAGGAAAACACATACAATCAAATCGATAAACAGACATAGATTATATTGCATTGTACAGGGTACATAGGTTGACCAATAAATGGGTAACAGTGTATATCACACTTCCATGAGATCTGCACATGAGAGCAATATGTATTATGTATGTGTGATGTACCAGAT
Organism: Thunnus maccoyii; assembly: GCF_910596095.1. Classification (NCBI taxonomy): domain Eukaryota; kingdom Metazoa; phylum Chordata; class Actinopteri; order Scombriformes; family Scombridae; genus Thunnus; species Thunnus maccoyii. The sequence continues at coordinate 20,854,402 of NC_056539.1, read as the reverse complement.
TGCTTATGTTGTGTTGGTATTACCAAATTTTGTTAACTTATGGATCTGAGCCCAGAATTATCAAGGGTCCCAGGACATTGGTGTTCACTGTCCCAAATTTTCACGATGATTCATATTGTTTGAAGATTTAGGCATAAAAGTCAAAGATATGATCTTATCCCTAAAGGGCGACACATACCAAAAGCATATCTTGCACTTTAAAACACATGCACCTGTTTTTCCTAGTAAGTCCACACACCAGCAGCATCTTTAACACATCAGGATGCACCACTGTCTTATTTCCCAGTGCCAACATGCATCTGTGCATAAGGAAAGTAGCAATTTTATGACATTCAAACCCCAGATGGGCACATCCTGGCTTCTGTACGTTCTTCTGTCTGCATGACGTATCCAGTGTACACTATTGAGATTGAATTTGAGACAGGATACAAAATTAAGGCTTTAAAATTTTGTGATCCTGAGATCCAAAGACAGGGAGCTCCATAGCTGAGGGGCCTGCACAGTGGAGTCACCCTAAGTGATGAAGGAAGATTTGGGATCTGTACATTGGCTCTACCAGAGCATCCCATGCAGTATCAATCAGGGCCATGGGTGGTTAAATCTATTATGTTAATGGGCGCTGGGCCTTTTAAGAGCCTAAAAACCTTTAAAAACAACTCTGAGATTCCCAAGAAATCAGTGAACAGCAGTATTGATAGGTGTAACATGGTTTTGGCTTTTGCTCTCTGTGTTGGGTGTGCCAGAAGGCTGCCGAAATTGGAAGTAAGATTGCTCAAAGTGCTGGCAATGAATATTTGATATTGACGCCATACTTTATCACTTCTTGTTTACATTTTTATAATTTGTAGACTCTCTCTAATTGTCCCCAGTGGATATGACCCGTCTTATTCCCAGGCTCTTAACAGGGACAATCTCTGAGACTGCTGGTGCTTGTGAGGCTATCTAAACTGTGAGTCTTCTGCTGTTTAGATTGTAGATGGGATAGCATTTAAATGAGTGCTTGTCATTTTGTGGTACAGATGTATTGTTGACTGCGGTTTATCGCTTCCCACACTTCTTTCACCACACCATTGACAGAATGGAAAAGAGTATACTTAAATCTGCGCAAGAATCTTTTTAATTAGCGAGCTTTCGGTCAGAGACCTTCTTCAAGGCATGACATGACACTCATGCCTTGAAGGTCTCTGACTGAAAGCTCACTGATTAAATAGATTCTTGTGCAGATTTGAGTGCGCAGATGCTTTTTCATGCAGTTTGGTGTTTTTTCTTTTTTTTTTTTTCTTTTTTTTAACTCCAGCACCTCAGCTATGTCTGATACCAGGTGAATGGTGTATTTTTCTCAATTTTTGATTTCACCACAATTGACAAAATGGAAGATAATGACATAAATAGTCTATTTGCTTCCTTTTAATTTGTGTGTCTGTACCTGGCAACCTCACTGTAAACGACAACACTACGCCCAACTGTTGTTCATCAAGAAATAGTTACATACAGGGCTAGAAATGAACTTTTTGGTCAGTTAACTGGTTCTGATGGACTCCAAAATCTAGTGTCAATCTGGGCACTGCTTAGGAGCCTTGGCTGCGACCCCCAGAGGTGTCGCCCCTATTGGTTCGGGTGTCTTTTAACCGTTTACAAGTACTGCCACAGAGGTTCGAGTTACTAGGACTTCCACGGCTGCCTCCTGCCTACTCTGTAGGTTATCAGTTTTTGTCAAGGCCTTACGCATGTGTGGAAGCACACCATGTAATTAAGGTCTACAAACTACCAGTGTCTCAAATCACTGTGCATAACAATAACATTAAACCACGGCAATTAATATTATCAGTGTGTAAATCAGTATGTGTTTAGAGGTCTCTCTTCCTCCTAGGAGATGTTAGTATCTGACAGAGAAACAGAGCTCAGAGGGACTTTAATCTCTCACCCTAGACTTGTCCGTGTCTCTGGTTCCTGCCCTAACATTCATAGGCTGCACCCTCTCTTGAGAGTACAAATTACAACATGTTAACATTTTAGAGTATTGTTAAGAAACAAGGGGCTTTTTCTGTGTCTCAGCCAAGGGAGCCTTCGGACAAGACCAGTAAGATTGGTCCAAATAAAATGTCTTGTCTTTTCAGCAGATCCAATGGATCTACTTAAGTAGAACTTGGGTAGAATATACGATATTCTAAAAAGGAGCTTGACTATGAAAAATACAAAGTCAAAACAAATCTGAAAATCCACAAAATCTGCCTTCCTTTCTTACAAAAGATTTTATACTCCTAAATAATGGGAGGTCTTATTTAATCTCATCCTATCAGCAGAGTACACAAAGTATAAGAAATTATCAAACGGTAAAAAGGGATTATAAAAGTAAAAAGGGTTATCAAAAACGGTATCTTAAAACACATTATCAAAACAGTACTTAAATTTTTTTTAGAAAAAGTTAGCAGCCAATCAGAATTTCCACCAGCCATAATGTTTTTCTTGAAATAAACCAGATTGAGAGCCACTCAATTTAAACAAAAGTATTAGACAAAATAAAAGAGATAGCATAATAAATCTCTTTGACATCCTCCACCTTGAAATTATTTGTTCCAACCACAAAATGGTTCGTCTTGTATTTTCTAGACGTGTAGATCCAGCAATCCTGACATTTTTCTGGACCAAATCCATGTCACTTACAACCTGGCCACCATTTGGCATTAAATGTCATCATCTCATCCCCCGCACCCATCCCCTTTTTGTTTTCATTTTTATCCTCAGCCTTCCTCTTTTGGGTTTTTTGCCCCAGTCAAAAATCTCCACATTCTTAAAAAACTAACTTGGCAAACTCATCATCCCATGGGAGACACATTGGCAGCCACTTCTACTGCAAAACACCAAAATCCACCCTAACTGTTAAGTAAATCTGCCTATTAATTTGTCATCCCACAACATACGATATGTAATGCAGCCAATACAATCTGAATTTAAAAACAGGCTTACCTTAATACTGGGATGAGCAGAGGCATGCGTTTCCTTGACTTTCTTCATGTTATATTTGTAACTTGTAGTTGCAATCCTTGAGAATTATGTGTATTGGCTGCCTTATCATAATTAGGGAAGGGTAGGATTTTATCAATACTACTACTCCTAAAATATAAAATAGATCATCTGAGTTATCAGTACAGATAATAAGAATAATTGTACAAAATAATTTAAAAAAAGAAATGTAAGGAATGCACAACTGGTATTGTACATAAAGTCAATATGTCAACCTGTCCTAAAGCACCAAAGTCCAAAATGTATGTACCCGCGCATTGTGACACCTGCACACATGTTTACCCACACATACATATACCTAATGTACCTATGTGCACATGACTATATGCATATGTGTGCATATACACCCCCCCAAACATCAATCATATAGCCAATATTCTAGTCCAATGGGATAGATCGCATTGTATTGAAGTGAGAGATGAGAGGCTGCCCGTGTTTGTAAAAAATTTCCAGTTGTTTCCCCAGACAGCATATTTTATCTTTTCCAATTTCAGAAATGGCATTAATCCCGCAACCAGGATGTATTTGAGGGGGGTGAGTGATTTTTTTTTTTTTTTTTTTTTCCATGAGGAGAATTTGACAACAGGCAATTAAAAAGACAAAAGAGATTACATTAGTTTGTTTAGCGGTCATTGTAACTCCCTCCTCCTCAGGGACACCAAAGATGGTGATCTGTGGTGATTGGTCCAGAGTCAGTTCCAGTATCTCTGACATAAGATCAAAGAAAGACCTCCAGTATTCTGCCAAGCTCGGGCATGACCAGAACATATGAGTCAAGTCTGCTGATGCCTGAGAACATCTGTCACAAATATCAAAGGTTTGGGTAAATCTTCGCTAATCTAGCTTTACTAAGATGGATACTATGACGTACTTTGAACTGAATGAGGCTAAGCCTCGCACATGAGGATCACTTTATTGCATGTAATGCATCATCCCGCCATTCATCAGATAAGGTGATACTGAGCTCAGTCTCCGAGCCTGTCTTGATCTTATGTAGAGCAGGGGGAGTCGCAGCTAATAAAAGATTGTATATGAAGGACATATGACCTTTTGACGAGTCAGTAACTGCAAGGAGATGCAGAAATTTGCTGCAGAAATGCTGAGGTGTTAGATTTGGCAAAGTTATGAATTTGAAGATACCTAAACAAAGAGTGCTGAAGGTTGAATGTGGAGCATAATTGTATAAAGCTAGCAAACAGGCCATCAACACAAAGGTCCCCCAGGCAGGATAGGCCTTGTCTGCACCAAATGGCAAATCTTGATCGGTCTTGACTGGTTGAAAGAGTTGATTGTTGTAGATGGGGGCAGAGAAAGCCAGCCGAACTGTTGCCTAATTTGTTGCCAAATTTTCAAGGTGGTAATGGCAATTGCTCTTAAAGCTAATAAGTTGTTTTCAGGTATTGAAAGAGGTGAAGCACAAAGTATCCTTGTATGCAGATGACCTGCTCCTTTATGTTTTCATATCCAATGGGCTCCATAACACATATTTTAGCTACTCTCGAATCCTCTGGCACCTTCTCTGGGTACAAGTTAAACATACAGCAAAAAGCAAATGCTTTCCTATTAATCAGTTGGCCCAGAAAATACCCCAAACTAGTATTCCCTTCAAATGATCTAGCACCAAGAAAATTTTACAGTCCTAACAACAAAATTGAAAACTGATCGACAGAGATGGAACAACCTACCCCTCTCTCTAGCAGGTAGAACACTTTTTTTTCGTCAACTGGACTCAATAATTTCAAATTTTATATGGGAGGATAAAACCCCAAGCAGCTAAGTTTACAATTCTCTGCTCCAGAGTGGGAGGTTACAGGGGGGACTCAGTCTACCAAATTTTCAATCATATTACTGGACTAACGTGCACAAATTTGCACCCTGGACTTCAGACACAGATAATAATTGGATTCATCTAGAAGCTAACTCTTCATTCCTCATCCCTAAAAGCCCTGGTATATAGCAGTCTCCCATTTAAACCCAGACAGCATTCCTCTAACCCCATAGTTATTACCACTTTGATAATACTACTTATCAGTCCAGTGCTCAGTATAGATACTGTTATGGGTTCTTTTTCATTACTTAAGAATTGCATTTTCAAAATGAATAAATTCAGAACAGGATTAGAAGTGATTTATATTTTAAATATTACTAAATATTGTTTGTAGAGCCACAAAGTCACCTATATAAACTCATATGTGCCTGGAAGCAAATCTAAAATGTCAATAAAATATTTCTGAGATCAAAATACTGAGTGAAGTCAGAAAGAATGAAGAACACGGACATCCTCTGTCCTTCAGGAGGAGGGGTTGCTGTCTCGGCCAGCAGCAGCTAAGTTTACAAGAACTTGCAATATTTTAATACACATTACAAACTAAGCTTAACAGTTAGGTTACATACAGACAGCTCTGGTTCTAGATTGTTCATAACAATTTGCTATGATCTTAACCAGCGCTCCGTGGTTGTGTAAAACATACCGGTGGTGGATGATATACAAAGCAGTTGAAAAATGAAAATATGTGCTGGAAAAAAAGTTGAGGTCAATTCAACTTTGATTTGTAGCACGTCACGCAGTGACAAGTGTCGGGCATCAGTTTGTAGCTTCATGTCACCGGTTTCCATTGAAAATGATTTGTAGCCTGTTGCTTTGTCGCCGGTAGTCTGAACACACAGTTACAGTAACAAGCATAATTGTAGTCAACTCGAGTAAAACATTATCTTCACTTCACCTTGTTCACTGTCTCCACTTCTCTGCTCTGCTATCTGCTCTGCGCGTGTGCGTGCGTGTGTGTGTGTGTGTGTGTGTGTGTGTGTGTGTAGGAGCTGAGCCCTGCCTGTCAAACACTGACACAAAAAGCAGAGAAGAGGACAGAGAGGCTGCAGCCCTGTACTGATAAAAGAACCAACGTTAAATACCCCAGGTTCTTAAAAAAAAAAAAATAGAACTGGTTCCAAATCAGAACCAGGTATCGGGGACATCCCTAAATAATTACTACCGATGCAAGCTGCCGATTAAAGCGTGGTGCGCCATGCAATAACACTGACGCAGGCTATAACGCTTCAGTTTGCATACTTGCACAGTCAATTCTACCATATGCTACCTCCAAGCCAGTGAGTGTATTACACATCACAACATAGTGTTCATGGGAAATGTAGGATAAGGACTAAGGATAAGGAAGATTGTTTCTGCAGCCTTCTTCAATCAAATGTAGTGATATTTAGAGCTTGATTCATCACTAGCCAAGTTGGCTAGTAACTTTACAATGTTACCCCCTATAGTTAATTTTCACCTGCAGTTGGCAGGTGTTAATTTCCAGCTCTGGTTACATATATAGTTTTTGAACTACTACTAACTGTAGCCGTTTTCCCCCTGCTTCCAGTCATTATGCTGGGCTAAGCTAATACTTAATCCGTACTTAATGCAAGACTTGAGGGTGGTGCTGATCTTTTCATCTATGTCTCAGAAAGAAAGGAAATCATCATATTAACCAAAATGTTGGACAATTATTTAGGACTGTTTACTTAATGATTACTGATGCACGTATTGCTAACAGTCTACTCAATGTATCTGTGGGACAGTGCATAAGCATCAGCCAAGAAAACAGCAGCTATATAGCTTTTATCATCATTACTCTTGTTCCTACCTTTCTCTTTTACTTTCATTTCTGCTGTGCTCTTGTAGATCCTCTTTGTAACTGATTCAAAGGTCTGTGCTTTTGGCAGCCATGATCCACATCTGCACAGCATATGTCTTCCTAAAGAGGTTATGTGAGCTGAATTAAGGTCTGATTCTATATTCTCAACATCTGTTGATGGCATGACCAACTTTTCCCACTGTGTCTTGAATCTAATAGTGTATCCTCAAATGAGGATGATTACTCCAATGTGTTAATGTCTCATGTCAACCAAAGTCTTGCCACATTGATTTTCACTAGAAATATAGACTGCTTTTTCACTGGTATACCCTTCTTTTCTTTAATTATAATGCCAACTGCTGTAGCTCCACTTATCCTTACATGTTTAGTGTATTGACATATCATCTTTACAACTTTACTCAACTTTACTGTCAGTTATTCTGAATTCCTGCTAAATTCCTGTGGAGTGTCGACCCAGCGCCCTTCCCCCTCTGTCTTCCGGGGAGGGGTGAGGGGAGCAAAAGGAAGCACGACTGGAGGGGGAGAGATGAGTGTCTCAACTGCTGCCAGAGAGGACACAGCAGGGGAAAGGGAGTGGAGATGTCTGGGGGTTATTATTAAAAGCCTGCTGTACTTTTTCTCTTTTTTTTCCACCAGAGAGGACTTGGTTACCTGTTTCCCTACTTTTTCCTGTGATTATTGTAGGTTTTGTCATCATTATTATTATTACAAGAGCAGAGAGATGGTCTGGATGGAGCAGTACAAACTTTCCAGCTGAGAGTTAATTTGGTCCTTGAAAGCTCTGTAATGGTAAGAAATATCTTCATTACTTAAACTTCCATAGCATTTGTCAATAGCATGTTGTTTCTAATTATATACACTTCACATCCACATGGAGAAAAACGAAAGCTTAAACTTCAGAGGAACAGTGGGTATCATGGTTTACCTAGTAACCATAGCAACTTTGGCTGTGATATTTTTTTTATTAACCTACCCTACCCTTGTACATTTATTATAATAATATATATATATATATAGTATATCATGATAAATAGGGGTTTTATATTACACTCATTTGTAAGGGCACCCAGTAGAAGTTACATATTGTCAGCTTTAACTAATTGTTTGGTTTCATTTTGTTGCTATCATTTTGTAAATGTTTTAAATGTTAACTTCTCGTCTTCATAATTTCCTGATTGTTAATTGTAAGTATGGATATACTGAGGCCTGTTCAAAGGAAGATGCAGTAAATCAGCTCAGAACTAATTAAATGTGGACAAACACAGACTTGTGATTGCTATTATGTAATAACAGAACATTGTTTCACCATTTTAGAGTAATCATTCAAACTCTACCAAGCTCAAGAACATGTCTATGCCAAATGTTCTTCAACTAAATATTGAAACCACATGAAACCCACATTGGCCAATGTTCAGGAATCAGTTCTGTCTGTACATATCAACTGTTCAATCAGCTTGAACCTTTGACCCCAGACTTTTGGAAAGGTTTGTTTTCACACAGTTGCAGAGGGTGCCTCCCTAACTCTGAAAGTCAGAAAGGACAGCAGCACAGTGTCAGGGTGTTGGCCACTGCTTTGTGACCCATACAACTGGTGTAGCATAAAACTTGAAAAATTAATTTAGGTTAGGCTGAATCAAATAGACTTCCAATCCAGGCTGTTTGACCTGGTGTATTTCTACCTAGATGTGTCTGTAAAAATGTACACCCGCCTACTTGTCAGCATCAAATACAACTTTGCAGCATTTTTTGTATGATCAGACAGCAGGGATAGTTGGTTGCTGCAGCTGTGCAACTCTCATTTCTCTATATCTTTGGATAAACGTGAAATTATGAATGTTAAATTAATCAGGCATAAACCCCTAGAGTCCACACTTTCTCCACAGGAACTGAAAGTTACTATCACAGAAAATCAAGTCACAAAAATGAATTAAACTACAAGTTTAATGTGTAATGAGGCCACATACTGATTTCCAGAGGCAAAGTTGAAGAAAAGGACAAAAGGTTCTTTTGCAGCATAGCACAGCATATACTGAACTGGTTACATGTCTCCTGACATCTGTAAGACTACAGATATCATACAGCACAAACCAGTTATATTACACCAGTTATATTCTGGCTCTTTCTTTTGAAGAAATTAATTATAAAACAACTAAGTTAAACCAAGAGGCTGGGATGTCTGTGTTTCATTTGTTTACTTCATGGAGAGCATGAACCCAGAATCACTTTAATCGTTCGTTGATATCAGTGCAGACCCTCAGATTCCTTTGAGTTGATCATCTTCATCTTCTTCTTCTTGTTTTTATGATCTCCCATAATATTTATTCCTCAGTGTAATGCACTTGTGTTTAAGAGGTTTGTAGTATGAACATGGCAAATAGAGCCTCATAGCCCCAATACTAATCGACTGGGTGTTGTTTGGACAGCAGATTATTCCAGAGTCAGCCTGTGCTCACAAGAAAAACAGTATAGGTCTAAAGTTCAGGCCGGCAAAAATGACCTATAGTTACATTTACGCCATCCAGCAGCATCCAGCAGTGGGTGGCTAGATGGTTACATGGAAAAAGTGGACTTTACTGCAGGAGACCACAGTTCGTAGGTGTAAACAATAGGTGTTTTTTTGGGGGGTTTTTTGCTGGCTGAATTTTAGACCTATACTATTGATTATGAGAATGTGTTGTCCAGAGTACAAGTACTGCATATTTCTTAACACAAACATCATTTGAAGGGACTTGTTTCATGGAAGTTTTTCTTTTAAAGACTCTTTTGGACCATATACCTACTGCACAATTTAAGTTTCTGTAGTTTCTCAGTAGTTTGAATAGGCAACCATTTGCCCGCCTCAGTGACACAATTTTAAATATGACATATTGATTCTATGCTAACAGGCACTTTTGGCTAATGGCTTACTCAAAAGGTTTTCAGGGTCACTCTTGGCGCCATGCACCATCTGTCTCCTCTTAAAATTCTCATGATAATAGTGTAGTGATCTCTGAGCAGGAGACACAAAGGTTTCATCTTACTTCATATATCTTAAGTTTTCTGCTTTTCAAAAATGTGCCAGTTAGACAAAAAACCTGATCTCAAAGCTATCGCGTATGATGAATCATATATTCTCAAACCATTGGTACCATTTGAACAATGTGCAATGTGAACATTTATTTCACATATATATAAAATATACATATAACAGGATGTTTCTTTTAAAGTTGTGCCCACTTTGTTAATGCCAGAATAGAATCAAAGATAATTGGTTGCTCCTGAAATTAATGTAATGGGGATGCCCAGTGATTTGTAAACATTTTCAAGTCTGTCAGTGATTTTAACCCAGGGGTGAATCTGCCTCATCTGTGAAGTAAAACCACAGCAAAATTGCTATCATGTTAAGCAGGGCAAGAAACTTTACAACGCAAACAAACCATAGTCTAATTTCAGCTGTAATTTGTGTTTTGTGTGCAATTTATTTTTTGTTTGCTCAATTATAAAGCAAGAAAGAAAAAAGAGGAAAAGGAGAAAGAAAGACTTGGTACAAATACATTCATCACAAAGCAGAAGCTGAGGCTTTTTCCCCAAATTAGGCATGCATGACGTTCCCACTAACTACATCACCAGTCCCATCTGGAAAGGGTTTAAACCTTTGTTTACAGTAATTTTAGTAACTGCTTAAGGGCTATTAAATTTGAGGTAGTTAAGTTTTGTTTTTTATTGTTTTTTTTTAAGGACCTGGAGTTGAGAGGCAGCGGCCATCATTTTTCCCCATTGTTGGTAGATTTGCTGTTTGTCCCTTTTTTGAGGAATAAATTGAAGAGTGGGGCAAGCTTTTTTTTTTTTTTCTTTTTTTTTGTGTGTGGCGCAGTTGAACTGTCAGATGTGGTTTTTTTTGTTTTGTTTTGTTTTTTTTCTTTTTTCCTAGAAGACTACCAGTGTGTGTGCTACACTGAGCACATGAAAGCGTGCAATGCTCAATTGCATCTTTGCACATTATTATGCATTGGGTCAAAAGTTAATCAATTTAAAGGGATGCTTTCCCCCTGGTTTATCTTCAGTTTCTCTAAATTACACACTAATACTACAGGAAAATGTGAGAGCAGGCACAAAAGTTGTAACCTGATGCAAAAATGGAGGCGCATTAAAATGACAGACGGCTGTGCTAATAAAATAAAGTCTTGTGTATCATTCTAAAATGCCTCTGCTGTTGAGATCAAGTTACTAAATTTGTTACCCTCTCTGGTTAATTTCCTGTGCTTTTGGGTTAAACCGTGCAAGCTAATAGACAACAGGAAAATGTTTGGACAAATGACAAAAAATGCCATATGCAGGAAAATACTGCATAGGACTTTATGGCACAATTTCTGGGTATCAAACTTAATATTCTATATTAAATTCTCATACACTGCCACCAATGTACAAAATTGTCCCATACAGTTTTCAGTTTTATTCTTCTCCATATTTTCTTCACTATGAGCACAGTTCATGAACAGAAGCAGATTCCTTTTATTTATTTATTTCTCTGGATGACATTGGGGAAATTCTTTGCATTACCTCTCATTTACTTTCCTAATATTAATTCTTTGCTATTTTTGCTGATGCAGTTACCAACTCCACCTTTCTTTTTAGTTTGATTATATCTTGAAAAACATCACACTTATATGCATAGAACACCTACAGTATGCTGACCTTACGCCCTCCATACACTGACAGAATGAGTGTCAGGATGCTCACAGGAATTTAAGCCTTCAGTTTGATTATCATCTTTGTGATTAGCTATATGTGTCTATCCAGGGTAAGATGGGATGTACTACGCATTTTTTAATAGTGAACAAAGACATAGTTGGTATATCAAGTAAAATTGATATACATTATAGACTATACTATCTGAATTTTAAAAATGTTATGTGTTTTGTAGTTAAACCTTTCTCTCACATGGTACATTTTCTGACTTGATCATACTGTATAGGATTGACTTTGAGATAACGGGATATCAATATCTACATGATATGCCATCAAACAGCATTTTGTTTAATAAAAAAAAGATTATTATTCATTGCCCATATTAGATTTCACTTCACTGTCCAACTTTGCGATGAAGTCACATAACGACCCATATATTTAGGGGACAGATCCCTGAGGAAAGCATCATGAACTGGCTGTGACTCTGTTTATTTCCTGTTAGTGTCTCTGTCAGAACATAACTGCGTTTCCTGCCAGGATATGCCAGCTCTCCTACTCTGTCTATTTCGGTCTCTGTGTCACTTTCCATCTCTAATGCTGTCACTGTCTGCATGTGTTTGCGATGGTTTTATGTACTTGCTGTATGTGAGCTGTGACATTGACTGCAGTCATATTTATATGGTCCTGTGTACCTCAGAGGGAAGAGCACAGCCATAACCCTGTAAGGATTAGTAGTTACTGGATAAACCTGGGATTTCCCTACAATTATAACACTGCCTACCTCTACCTGCGCAGCGCGTGTGCGTCACTGAACTGCTGCGGCTGCAGTGTCCACACAGACAGCATTGCTGCTGCTGTGCTGCTACTGCGCTGCTACTGCCAGCCCTATCTTTCTATAGAGTTTGACTTTGATAATTGCCATCAATGATGGAATGTTTCATTTCATCATAAATTTCATTTATATGTAGTTTAGACAGATACAAAAACAGATACAGGAAGTGTTGAGCTAAAAAAAAAATAATTTTTTTATGTCTGTCATATTCTACAAATATAGACATTGACACTATTGTGCATGATGTAATTTTGCAGTGCCCAAGCAGAGCAGAGAGGTGGAGAGTGTGAACCAAGTGAAGTGAAACTTAATGTTTTACTGGAGTTGACGACAACTCAATGCTCATTAATGCTGTTTGTCCATTTCTGTCACATATCAGTAAATTACATCAGCATGCAGGTATCATTTTGTTTTGGGTTTACTTTAAACAGCTGGTTACCTTCGGCTTCTCTTAGAAAATGCCTAAACATTTCTATTACCATGCTTTTCAAATGTATAATGTCCACTTTTTCTAAATTATGTTCAGACTATAGTCAGGATCAAGCAATTAAGTAATCAACATCTGGCACAGGAGAGTGAGTATAAAAGGAGAATAGGGCAGGTAGGACTTTTGCTCAGTAGAAAATACTAAGTAGCTAGCAAACAATCAAAAAGTCAATCAAATGGGCAACTGAATAGTGGATTAGTAGCAGGTAAAGGAAGCAGCGATGGACCCTAGGAAAGTTAAGGAAATCTTTGACTTAAAGCTGAAAAACATCTACCCTCCAAACTCCACCAAAAATCAGTGTTACATTCTTAAATTAAGGGCAGAGAGTTACCAATTAATAAGGCAAACCACACAACAGCATTGAATGATTGCGTTATTGAATTTTTAAAAGTAATTTCAATGTTTATGGCAATGTAATCCCTAGATGGGGAACTTTAATTACGACTGCCACAGAAAGCACCATGAGCAGCAGCATCATCTCGCGAAAGTAGTTCGTACTCCACATGAAGCACAAAGCATCTTTCTGGAGTTTCATGCCAGTGCTCTTGGAGCTCAGTGTGGAGTAAAAAGGCTATGCATGCAATCCTTCAACAGTATTACTGGCCTGGTATGAAAGCAGACATCACAAAATGGGTGAGTGCATTATTGCTCCATATTTCTGTGACACTTATGGAAATATTTAGATATTTAATTCCAGAGTGTTCTCAATTGTTAAGACACAAACACATCCGCATGTCACAGTGGACTTGTGATACAATAATCCATCCGTGTCAGCAAGACTCAACATCCTGTGGGGCATTTGTCTGCAAGCTATGAGTGCAACTGACCCTTTGTTGAATACAGCTATTGAATATTACTGATTGTACTGTTTCTTGTATAGTTTACAGAGCTTCTCCCAAGTGGTGGGGTGCTGGATTTCAGCACTGATGCCATCACTCAGTTGAGGAGGGAAATGGCTTGTAGACTGGTCACTGATTAAGTTTTTTTTTTTTTTTTTTCTGTCAATGTATCATCATATGCATTAAGGTGCCATTGAGAAATTAATTAGATGTGTGCAATGTGTTTAGAAAACTTGTCAGGACTACCCAGAGCATTTGGGAATGCATGTCAAACTCCAGGTAGAAATTAAAATTAGCATGATGACTGGGTAAGAATAAAGTGACAGTTCTGTTTGCTTACAAATGTATCACTTATCTACTGTCATGCTTCTCCTCAAATTCAGTGTACAACATGTAGTCTATGGTTCCATTGGATTTGTGTTGGGAGACCACAATTGGAGCAGGAATTCTATTGTCCAGCATGTACACTGGCACAGGACCTGAAGTTTTCTGACAACAATCGAGGAGGAGGAACATACGATCTAGAGCCTTACTCGCACAAAATGCTGGCCTGTTAATAGGAAATCGGGATCTAGGGTACTCTTATTGGACTGGAACACCCTACCCGCTGAAATTTGAAATGCTACTTCTGAAGAGACCTGCCTCTTTTACAGGTGGGGCCTCACCATTGCAGGCACTGCAGATGTTGATGGGAAGGGTGTATCGGCCTGAAGCTCTCCACCCCTAGCTGCTACCCCTGTCTCTGTCCTCCTACTGACCTGATAATGTCTGACAGCTAAAGTTACTGCTAGTGTCCACTCAGCACTTATTGCACACAAGCCAACCAGAAACACTGGATCCACTGTCTTGTGGTGCCTTTCCAAGATTTCTTCCAATTTCTCTCTAGTTTTTAGGTTTCAGGGAGTTTTTCCTTGCCCTTGTAGAGGTGAAGGCTGGGAGTGCTGTTGTGTTGTATTGTGTTTTTCATTTTATATGGATTGTTTACACATTTGTGCGCTCTATCAAGCAATCATCTGTAAAATAATTAAGGCCCATACAAATAAATAACTACTTTTTTTTCTAATGCCTTTCTTGCATAAATGTTTGGCTACTGATTCATTATAATTGCATTTTTGGAAGTCTTTCTTTCATTCAATAAATGACACACCATGTTTGGTTCATTTGGAGTAAAGCTCTTACATGGTAAGAGCTCTTACATGGTAAGAGCTTTACTCGTCAATACACAGTATTGACAAGCACTTAATGACAAATAAAGAGGTCTGAGTGGGTGCCTGTGTGTTATGCTATACAATATACACAAAAGGAAGGAGAATGACTGTAAATCATTAAGTCGATGCATTCAGTACTGTGTTGTGGGTAGAATATTACCACTTGTATTCTACTCTTCCTTTGGCTCAGTGTTAGCAATTATTTAGTGTGTTTTGACAGTATTGTCTGAGTTAGATCATCACTGTTTAAAAGTATTTTCTTTGCCATAATGTGTAGTGTCATATAAGCCTGTAATGTAGTGGTCAATATGGCTGTAGCCTAGGTTTAAAAAAACAAAACAAACAAAAACCTTCATGAATATGTTTGGGTAATTTCTAAGATAAGCCCAAGGTAACCAGTTGTTTTAAGTAAACCCAAAACAAAATGCTGACGTACTTAATAAATATGTGACTGGAAGCAATAGAAACATAAGGCTTAGATGGCAATCCCCCTTCAAACCAGCCCCTCCTCTCTCTACCAGCAGGACCTATCAGCCCATCAGCGGCAGAGGGAGGAGGACCGAAGACAGCTTAGCCACAGGAACATGATTTCAGTTGGGTGCAGGCATGCTGACTGTCCCCCCAAATACTTTGGTATTGAAAAACAAGAAAGAAAAAATCTTAATGACACCCATCCCTACAGCTAGCTAACTAATCCTAACCCCCAGCCAAACGCCCCACCCCCCACAACCACAGTACAGAAACCTAGGGAAAACCCTGCAAACCATCCTAAAAATGCACTTAAAGAATGAAAGAATTGGGTTAATTGCATCTCATTTACTACTTTTGTGGATCTCAGCAAATAGTTTGGTGACTACCATGTAATCATAACAAATACAAATAATAGCAAAATTATAAATAAAACCCACATTTACCAAACTGGAATTATCCTTTAAATTTTTAAGCCACATACTGTGATGTGTATGCGTATGCTTGCAAGGATGGGCTTCTGAAATCAGCAGGTATAGAAAATTGATAGCTAGAAACCAATTTTCAGCTGCGGTAGTGTTGAACTAATATGCGCAGCTTGAATAAAGAGTTGTATTTGTACCATTTAGAATGAAATTCAAATCTGTGCAAGCCAATTTTTGTGTTGCTCTTTCCTTTTGTTTTTTTTTTTTCATTTTGTCCTGTATGTTTCTATGCATTTTGTGTATATTCAGTGTTCACTCCAATGCTGGAAACTATATTTCTTATGATGAGGAATGTCTTCAAATTTAACTTTTCTCTTTTCATTATTTAGGTTGAGGATTGAGGTTGAAGAGTGAAATGAAATTCCTCACACTGGTATTGTCTTTCCATCTCTGAGTCATCTGAAATCAAGAACCCCACACCAGCTGGCCATCATGAATGCCTCTGTCCCACCACTCACCAACAACACCCCCCCACTCTGCTACTCCATCAACAGCCCTCCATTCAAGCACTCCCCTTCCATCGCCTCAGCCTACTTCTCATCCATTTTCAGCTTTTTGGGTCTTACCTCCAACCTCATCGCCTTCATAGTTCTCATAAAGTCTTTCCGGCGGACACATAGCCGATCACGATCCTTCTTCCTTATCTTCCTGGGTGGCCTGGTGGTCACTGACTTCATGGGTCTTCTGGTCACAGGCTCCATTGTGGTCTCCTTCCATGTCACGCACTTCAATTGGCGACAGATAGACCCGAACTGCCACTTCTGCAACTTCATGGGCATGTCCATGGTCTTTTATGGATTGTGCCCTCTGCTGCTTGGTGCTGCCATGGCCGTGGAACGCTTCATTGGCATCAACCTTCCATTTGCACGCTCCACCAGCATGCCAAAGGGCCGGACAGTCTCCATGGTGCTGATGGTGTGGTTGATCGCTGGTTGCATAGCTTTGCTGCCCCTATTGGGCGTTGGGAGCTACCACATGCAGATACCCGGTTCCTGGTGTTTTTTCAACATCAGCTCTGAGGGAAATGACCTGGCCTTCTCCCTGCTCTTCTCACTGGTTGGGTTGACGTCCATCGCTGTGTCATTTTTATTGAACACCGTGAGCGTGGTGACCCTGATCAAGGTTTGCTGTGGACAGGACAGTACCCAGCGTCGCCGAGACCATGAAGTGGAGATGATGTTGCAGCTTATCCTGATCATGGTCATAGCTTCTATCTGCTGGTGCCCCCTCCTGGTAAGTTTGCCCTTATGTCTGTTTGTAACCCTGCGTTTGCTATTTTCACATGAAAATGTGGCATACAGCAAGGTTGATATAGAGATACTTAAACATGAATTCACTGTTATTCATTGTGTCTTGCAATATCTGCATGACAATCTCCTTTCAAAAAAAACTTTCATATAATACCATTTCCAGTTCTAATTATTATACAAAACAAATTCATCTGCATCACCACTCTTTCTCTGAGGACCACCCTGAGCCAACCAACCTAAAGTTGCAAAATAAATGGAGCACTTGGAGTTTATTGTTAAGCATCACAGGAAAGTCTCTTGCACTGTTTCAACCTGTGTAAATAAGTGTGTGCCTCTGTAACTGTAAAATGTGGTCTGTGACAGTGTGTGTGTTGTGTGGTGATAAGACCCACAGGCGAGGGTGCCCTCTTCAGCTGCTGGCAGAAGGGGGATATCTGTTAACTCAATTTTTTGGTTTTCCTATATATATCTTTACATTGTGTACACTGTTGACAACTAATTTGACTGTAAACCCCTTTAGGTATAACTATAAACCAGAAAAGTAAAAAGTGAAGAAAACATTTTAAACCATATGTTCTGACAATCTGAAGTTTGAGGTAAAAGTGTCCATGGCACAACATCACTCGTGAGGTGGTTAATGGTAAGTTAAAAATACATTCACTGATGATATTGCAAGGCACAATGAATAACAGTCCCCACCAAATTACAATGTGAGAAATGTCGCTCAGGTATCTGAAAGCACCCAGTCCTGACCCTATCTATCCAGCTCTTTTTGTTATCAGTGCTGCCCTTCAACTGTTTGAACTATAATGAGGCATCAAAAGGCCCTAAGCTCCTTTTCTCTGCTTCCCCTCTACATGCTTCATTTCTTCCAAACCTCCTAACTAGCTGATCTGAAAGCTCTCTAGTGATCAGAGGGCACCTTAATGCCCTAGTTGAGATGACACATATCAGCTATAGAGCATGAGGGAAACTAGTGCCTTTAAAGGAAAAGAACTTGGATTTTACCTTTTGTAGCTTGGCTAACGGTTCTGTCAGTTATGAAAACATTGCACTCACAAATGTAATTGCTGATAATGTGGCAATATCACTAAAAAAAAGCCCAACAGGGCAACAAACAAGAGCATTCAGAAAAATATAACGGTTGAAAACAGACTGTATATAAAGATGGACGTAGCAAGGTGTAACGTCACCCATTAGTTTACATTGGAGTCCCAGAACTGGGGAGAGCAGCAGGTGAGTGAACTGTCAATCAACGCCCACATGGCAAACATCAAAGGTACTATAAGTCTTAAAATCTTCTTTAACACACAATATGTAATTTCAGCCGCTAGGGGTCTCTCAATCAAAACAATAACCATGACAATAACAAAAGACGGAGTGTGATGACGGTATGAAGTAGCAAGGGATCATTGGAGTTGTTGTCTTCGTTGTTAAATAACCAGCTTCACCGGGATAGGATTACTCCAGTGTTAATCATTCGAGATGTTTTTACCGGGATCCGAATTACCCGCAGAGGTCTTCTCCTCTCCAGAACAAATGGACCCAGAGATCACAGGTAAAAACACTGAATAAAGCAGTTTAACCTAAAAAAATCAGTGTTTCTCCGACGATGTACGGCGACCACCAGATGTCCGGTGCGGGCTGTTAGCCGAGCTGCTGCTAACACTTGTTCGGTTTATTTCTCTCATAACTTTAGATCCAGACGTTCGGCCGGTTTCTCCCAGGAGCCGAATTATCCGCAGAGGTCTCCTCCTCTCTTAAAGACGAACGTATACGCAGATTAAAATTGTTAAAAATACTGATTAAAGCTGTTTCACCTAAAAAATCAATATTTCTCTGATGTTTGGTGACCACTGTACTTCCTGGAGGGGCTGTTTGCCGAGCTGCTGCTAATGTTTTCCCAATTTATTTCTCGGATAACTTAAGATCCAGACGTCCAATGACTAAAATCCTTCTTCTGGCTAAAAGATATAGTTAAAAGCAACCTAAATTTATTATGAAAATGTGGCTTAAAACTGAATAAAAGTCAATTTATAACAATTGAAAAAAATTGACTTAGTATTCCTAAAGAGAAGTTGACGCTTTTGAATTGGAGTCAGTTGGAGCCAGGGATCTAGTGGCCGTCGGTGGAATTGCACTTTAAAGTATTTCTGCACTGGCCTCAGTCTCAAGCTGTGGTTGTTGCCACTTGGTTGAAAACAACCCCCCAGGTCCTGTTGGACCTATTTTAAAAAAATATTGCCACCTTCTGAGATCTCAGCAATTACTTGAGTGAGTAATGTTATCATAGCCAATAGAACCAATAGCCATAGTAACAACATTAAAACCCAAGTTGTAGTTTTCCTGCTAATTGTTCAGCCGGAGGTATAGTATTAAAAACATAGTTGTAGAAGCAACATCAAGAATTGACTCCAACCACTCCATCCATTAAACCCACCTTCTATAGTGTCTAGTGTGATTGAGGGGAATGAAGTGCCAATTGATACCTCCATGACAAACCCATTCTCCATTATGTGATGGATGGGTCTGTCATATGGTGAAAAGAATAAACTTAAAGCCCCTATGTGTACATTATTATACAATCATGGCACCTTTCTAATTATTGTAATGAGGTTTATTGGGTATAAAAGTGACAATCTCAGTTATAACTTGTGCAGTCTATGTGCTGCTTTCAGTTGATTCATTGAAACAAATATTGCAGTCTACAGCAGGGTCATTTTTGATACTACCTCTTGAGTCACCAAAATCCGAAAGTCACATTTTATACATAAGGACTTCAAATTCATTACCAGTATTTTGAGCTACTCACAGTTATGAACAGAAGGTTAAGCCTTCTGAATGGAGCAAATATTTTACTGTAGCTCTGTATAACCTCAGTTGTGTGGCACTCTACACAGATGTATATTCTGATGAGCGCTGTGACTGCTGATCCCGTAAAAGCAAACGCCGTTTTGTTCTGCATACGAATGGCCACCTGGAATCAGATATTAGACCCCTGGATATACATCATGTGGCAAGGGTCCCTACTAAGGCGAGTAAAAAGTAAAACAAAAACACTGAACGGTTGTAACAATAACACAGCTTCTCCATAGTCACTGCTTATCCCAAAATTAACATTGTGCCGTGGTTGGCCGGTTACCTCAACATGTCCTGCGGATAAAACCATGCCAACCATGTGCGTCACAGTCTACACCATGCCTTGCAGCTTCCAATACATTCCCAGTATCATTGGAAGCATGCTTCATCATGCAGCCAGTTTCCCATCTTGGTTTGCTGCTGCCATGTACACTTCATTCCATTCCAAGTCAATTACTAAACATTTCACTTAAGTAGTTTCAACTATTTGTCATGCCTGCTTTCATTCCCTGAAACTAACACAGATGCTTTCTCATCAAAACCATCATAGCATAACAATCTACAGATTGTAGTTTTATTTACAAAAACATTTCTTAGAAGCAGAGCTGCAAAAATAATCTCACATATAAGAATAAAACTTCAAAAGTTATTCAGGCTCAGTAATTTAAAACCCCTGAGAAATGCAATTTAGCTACAGTGAGTTATCTACAGTCAAGCCTAGTTTACATTGAGAGCTCAAAATAGCCTCCTTGCAAGTTAGCAAGACCATGAATGCCATGAATTCCTTCTTTGAAAGTGGAAGTTACTACTGATGGTACTAGACTAATTTGAACCCTGGGAAAATGTGGTTCTTTCTGCCCTTGGAGCACCTCTGCCTTTGAGAAAAGTTTGCCTAAGTAAAACTCTGATTGTATTTCATCTCAACAGGAATGTGTACTTGCATGCAATAGTGACTTGCACTATAAAGTGGATTTAGATAACTGTTTTACATGTACTGCTTGGACACAACACATAGAAGTCAGAGGTAGACACCAGCTGAATTTGGAATAGATACAACAATAAGCCAATTTGTCATTTCTAGAGGAGCTTGTTAGCATGTTTAGACCCCACAAGACTGTTAGACTATGCTAATAAGGCTATTCCTCACATAAAATGCTGCTGCTTTACTAAAGGGGATAATTATGTTGCAGCAGCCACTGCCTCAGGAGGGCCATAGCAAAATTAGCCAAGGCTTTCCCTGAGTAGACTTTTAAACATATGTGTGTGTCCATGTGCATTTGCAATAGTAACCAATTTCATCTTTTCCCCCTCACTCCTTATTTCTGATCTCTCCTTCTCGTTCTCTCTTTTCAACTTTAATTTGCTGCCTGTTGTAATTTTCTTCTTTTCTCCTTTGCAACTGTTTGATTTCTTCTCTTTAACACTTCCATTTCTCTTCATCTATCATTTCTTTCTTCTCTTTCCCTGATCCCTCCATCTCTGTTCCTACCCCCCCCCCCCTTCAATCACCCCACCACCAGATCTTTATTGCACAAACTGTTTTATCCGGAGGTCATCTCCAGGTCAAATACCTACTGCTATGGCTACGCTTCGCCACCTGGAACCAAATCCTGGATCCCTGGGTATACATCCTGTTTCGCAGGGCAGTCCTTCAGAGAATCTACCCCCGGCTTAACTGGTCCCGGGGCTCCATCATGACCTTGTACCCGTCTTTTAGCGACACCATTCGCAGGTTCACACGCTCTTCACTTGGAAGCACCCTGGGCTCGGATGAAACAGGAGAGACTGGGAAAGCAAATGTAACACCCCCATCTATGTTGAAACCACCTCCTCCTTCTCCATGAATGTGATTTGAGTTGAGATTGCATGACGCCATTGGGGTTTTTGTATGTGTTCTGCTCTCTGAGTTTTCCTGTTGACTGTGACCAGGATAAGCAGCAAGATTGCACCTTAAACCTGAAAGGATTAAACATTGTTATGCTATTGAATACCACTGAAATGTTTTCAGTATTAACGACACTTTGTCAAGCATGGTCTGATTGGACACTTACCAGGGATCAAAGATGTAATCTCTTCATAAAAAACAGTTCCTATAACCACTATTTAGCACTGAGGTCAAATAAGACCGATTTAAAGGGGACATAAAATGCTTTTTGTGATTTTCTGTCATTTACATACTGTTATAATGTCAGTTGTCTATGTTGGGGAACGTGTGTAAAAAAATTTCTACTTCCACATCAAACTGACGTCAGATTGTTGGCGCATGCCCACAAACAGCCGTCCAATCGGATTCAGGCTCGAACATGTACGGATATATTTAAGAAGTTTATAATTCGAGTAATGAATGGGGAAAAAGAAGCGAAATCCTATTACTACCATTTAAGTAGCTGATAGAAGAAAAGAGCGCGCTCATCAGGACAGGGGCCTTAAAGAGACAGAAACTAAACTGCCTGTGTAGGCTGAACTGAGGGGCTGTATAAAGGGCCAGTACAAGATAAATAAGGAGTTTTTTTTACTGTAAATGATGCAAAGATTTTCCAGTAGAGCCCCACGATAAAAATATAGACCTGAAAATGTGCATATTATGTCCTCTTTAAAGTTATCTTCATGAATGCTCTCTCTGCATGCATTACTTTATCAAGTGCTTTTATGATATTGCAGTTAAAAATATCTTGTTAAAGTGAATAGGGGCATTCTGTGGTCATTCAGGATATTGATTAAGCACATGCACACTCTGCTCAGATGCTCTTGAGCATAACATTAGACAGGTAGAATTATTTGACAATGTTTTCTGCCTCAACATTTCAAGTACTGTTCAGGTATTGTTCCATTCTTGAAAGTATTTACCAGAAATTTGGGGGATGGCCTTAAATGTTGATGATAACGGTGGATCCCAAGAGCGTCTAATACTGAAAACTGACTTCTGCTGATCTTGTAAAGGTACTTAAAAGTGAAAATGTTTCCACCAAAATGAAATATTGCTTAAATTTCCCTGAAACCTCTTGTACAATTTCCAATTTGAGACCATGTACATATATTCTATGTATTCAAGGTTTTAATGATGCATGCAGATCAAACCAAACTTTCAAGACTTTGAAATGTTTGGTTACTAACTTTTTTTCAGTATCCCTAAAAGGGATCCTCTGTTTCACCCTGCATGCTTGTCTGGAAAATGAAGTGAAGGCCAATGAGGACGTGATTGTTGTAACAAATGAAATCTTGAATATAGGCACAGACCATGAAAATGCAGTGTTGATATTGTCAGTCGTAGGAAAAAATCTTTTTACTGTCAATTTCAGAAATGAGACCAAAAAATGTTCGATCAATATTTGTTTGAGATGTATTATGTTGCATTGAAGGTGACAGTGTCTGCATACATAGTTTGAAATCCCTAAAAAAATAATGCCTCACATTAGCTGTTCAGTATTACTGATATAAAAGTCAGTCATTTAAGTGACAAAGTGTAATTGTTGTCTTCAGAGGATTTAAGTTGCCTGCTGTCTTTGATAGTGTTATATAAATATATCACATCATTATAGGAATATGTTACTTGTTTTGTAGGTATTTCACTTATCACTCACTGGTGTAGTGTGGTTCTCCTAATTTCAAACCCTCCCACTGAACAGTTAGTTCATGAAAATTTCAGAAAGCATATTTTCTCACTTACCATTATTATGCCGAGATCAGACTACATGATATTTTTGTCTTTCATGATGGTCACCATGTCAGATTAGGCAATCATAGTGCCATAAATTCTTGCCGTGTCTTGGTCGGGAGACTGGCAACACTACAAGTATGACCCCGACCTATCAATATTCACAACCTTGTGGGAGTTCATAGGTGGTTGGGAAGGAGGGTCAAGAAATTGTCAATCATGGCTACAGAAGCGCGCATGTGCGATGCTAGTCTTGTGTTCCAAAAAGAAAAGAAAGAAAAAACGATTGTGGACCCGTTCCTGGGTGTCACAAAGAGGGCAGTGTGAGCCGTCTATCCTTCAAAAAGAGCTTCAGGTAACAAATGTGTTAACATGTCAGGAACATTACATAAAGCTACCAGGCTCACTGTATGTAAACAGAAGGTCTCGTGGACGAAAAAATGATTGGGATTTGGGAATTGTATACTCTTGTAAATGAAGATATAAAGATATGTTTTAATGTCAGGTGGTTTCACAATTGCAATAACTGAAGTGCTCTCTGGTGCACACATGTGAACACCGACACAGAAAGTCAAAGAGGAGATGAGCCGCTGCTCTCCCCGGTATCTGGGACACTAAATACGGCTCACCTCGGGCCACACAGTCGCTGGACAGCTTTGACTTTCTGTGTCGGTGTGTACATATGTGCGCCAGAGAGCACTCTGTTATCCTATTGGTCAACGTCAAGAAACACATTGTAAGAGATGTCACACTAGGCAGGAAAATACAAAAAAATCTGACATGCTTGACTTTTTGTTGGGGTGTCATGGGGCATCCCAGATGCCACATCACTGTTCATCAATTATGTCTCACTACACGCCCCATTCAAAATCAGGCTGAATTTGTGTAGTCTGATCCCGGCATCAGTGTTAAGCAATTAGTTTTATTTGCTCAGGTTTTGAGATAGCCACATCTGGGATTTCTATATTGGAAATAAATGGCAATTAGTTTGTGCTGCTAAAGCCAATTTTAAAGTGATATGTGACTGAAACGTGTCTTAAAGTGAGAAAATATGTTAAGTGAGAAAGGTTAAGTATAAATAAGGGTTAGTGGGAAAATACTTGTTTGTACTGATCCTTTAACAACAGGCTTATTCAGTTGTCTTGTTTGTCTTTGAATCAAGTGAATTATCAGAGGAGTTCAAATGTATTGAAGTCCAATATTTCCACCTGGAGAGAGTACTGGTGTATGTGTTTGCCTACCTTGGTTTCAAGGATATTACTTGTACGAATATTTCTTCGATGTAGATTTGCTCAGGGGGCAGGAGAATTCAAAATAATTGCAGCTTTTCAGAGCACAGTTGGAATAAGAATAAGCGTTGCTAACCAGCAAGACAGACACAGGATAGTATGGCTAAATTGCAAATTTCAGTCCATAATGAATCAGTTTCCCTTTCATTTTCCTGTCTTTTCTCCAGGCCTCAGTCCAGTGATAGTAAAACTGTTATAATGTCTGCCTCCAGAGCATCTCTGCCTCTCAGAGTTTATGATAACAATAAACAGGAAGTGTGGATTTGATTATGTATAGTTGCTACATAATTCAAATCCAGTCTGATAATTTGTCCAATGTCACCACAACAGATTTAGCTAAATTGTAACTGTGAAAATGAAGTGTAAATGTTGAATGTCTTTGATTTTTTTTAAAAATGGCATGTGATTGTAAATAAAGGAACAGTAAAATGCTGAGAATCACTGATAAGGGGCACCCTGGTGGCCTAATGGTGCATACCATATATCCGTGACGTCCACGGCTCAAATCCCAGCCAGGGGACCCTTACTGCATGCCATACCCCTCTCTCTATCTCACTGTTTCCTGTCTCTTTGCACTGTCTGTCAAAAATAAAAACTAGAAAAAAAATAATCTTTAAAAAGAAAACTGGTGAAATGGGCTTTTCTGTTAAACTCACAAGTGCTTGACAACTATGATTTCAACCATTTTATTACAATTTTACCATTTTCAGGTCTTCATAAAGAGGTGCAATCATATACAAAGTGTCAAAACAAAACATCACTTTCAGATAAATACTGATGTAGCTGAGAACAATCTTGCCAGAATGAGTGAAATCGAGACACATTTTGAAATTTGGCAGTTCATTGTTGACTTGCTTGCATGTAAACACAGATATGTCAAAGAATATGATTTCATACCTTGTTTACATTGTTTGGTGAGCCAGAAAACGTTTAACTGTCAAACCCCAACATGTATAATAGTTTAATGCTTCCCTCTTTTTGCAGTAAATAGCCCCAATGCAGGGACAGAAAATGAGAGCAGCACATCAGAATTAAGAACAATGATAGTGAAGTATAACAACTACGACTATTATATTTACATTCTGTCTTTGAAACAAACCAGCAAAGTTTTCTAACACGTGGCAGAAGTGGGAAGCAACTGAGAATATGTCAATATGAAGACCTTCATTTGTTTTAGGCAAAATCAAGGTAAGAAACTCAAAGGGAATGGTTTATATGCATGCAAGCTAGCTTTATTTTCTATTTTTATCATGGGAAATTATGGGTTGGGTTCCTGTTTGTAATTACCTTTCAACTGGAGATTGTCCCATTTACTTTCATTCTGTGATGATTCCATTTTCAGAGAAAAGACCTGGTTAATGGCTTCAGATTATTATTAATATTTGAGAGTATTTAAATTGAAATGTTTGAATAACTTTGGGCCAGTTTCCTTAAATTGAAAAAAAAAAACTTAGCCAATTAAAAAAAAAACCTGCTTGCAAAAATGTTTATATCATTTTTAAACTTAATGATTCTTTATATGTCATAAAATATATCATACATGCAGATTGCTGGCATGAATACCAGTATTATTAGCAGAGAAGTGATACATTCTGACTTTCAGATGGACCAGAAATGTGGCTATGTTCTTCTGTTTTTCTCGGTAGCTTTTCATCTGAGGAAAAAGGTTAATTGCAGCTTATCTAACTTCCTGGATTCTAAGATGACTGACTGATTGTTCAGTGGTTTGTACTTTTGCACTGTTTCCTGATAGATTATTTACATATCTTTTACATGAGGGGCTACAAGTATCGAGAATGAGCCATTCAAAATTTCATAAACTTTTTTTTAAAGTAAATACCAATTATGATAATATTATGGAAGTGGAAATATTTGTTATGTATGGGAATAAGACTGTATTTTGGTAAACAATCTTATTTTACCATCACAATTTTCACTCTGAGCAAGATCACCAGCTAAAGGCCTGCATAATAAACATTAATTTCAGCATTTGATTTCATAGCAAGCAACTTATTTCAAAACTGCACTGCAATTTTCTATGTTATGTTTATTTACCATAATAATGTAAAGATTTATCAAAATCTCAGTAAAACATGATGATGTGCCTACAGACACAGACTGTTCAAAAGGAAATGGTTGAATTAATTGCAGTCCCTGTCATGGTTTAAAAGTAAGTGATTGAAAATGTATGCAAGGACTGAGAAGGCAACTTTAAATGCTTCTACGCTGTTTGTATTTTTCAGCTGGATGTACCAGGGCACAGAGCTCTCGCTCTCTCTCTGTCTTTGGTTTACAGTAATTACCTAGATTCTGCCATTCTTGACGTCTCCAATAGCTCCCCAGACATCAAACAAAAACACATCAGGAAAAGCAAAATCTCCCAGAACCGAGTCCAAGGCTTCTGCAAAGTCATCAGGGTTCTTTTTGTCTTTGCCCGCTTCCACAATGGTGGTTGCTGCAGAGAAAAAGGGATACACACATTTAATTTTCTCTGATTTTTGTCAATAAAGGGATAACTGTGGGTGACTTCCCAAATGAATTATGATGCATTGGTCTTTTCAGTGTCAGTTTCCTGGTCAATCAGCAAACCTGATGAAGATATGCATGACAAATAAAGAAATGTGATCTCCAGCTGAAGGCTGTGTCAGACAATTTGGATCAGCTCTCATTAATACACTGATATGTCCTCAAAAGGAGTTTGTATGCAAACCAGATTTATATCTGTCTTACGTTATCTGAGTGTAAGGATGACCTGGATGCTGATGTATTACTGTATATAGTGTATACTGTGCTCAGCAACAGAAATTTGTTAAAAATCATTCTGTAACTGCCATAAAAGTGAATCATATTTGGTAAACATACATGTTTTTATAGGATCTATTCCAACCAAACAACAAGACTGAGGATCTGATTTAGAAACTGATAACCTGTTGGCCTTGAAAGTCTGAGAAAGGGCAAGCTCAAATCATAAGAAATGTTAAGTAAGCGTATGGTATGTGTCCCACTCATATTCCTGATTGTTCCCGGATGTCCAACAGGGAGAAGACGCCCTTCTGTTTTGACACACAATAAATTCATTTTTATTCTTCATTTTCAACTTCCCCCACTTCCTCCACTAACAAACATTCAAAACCAAAAACTCAGCATTTCCAGAAATGCAATAATTCACTAGTTGAAGTCAATTTAAAGGTCAAAAGTGTGAGAAAGGAGGAAATGTGCATCAAAAATAGTCAAGTATACTCCATCTATCATAGATGATTTGTGGTGATACGTGAGGAGGAATTTTCCTTTGCTTTGTCTCAGGGTTGAGGTGAGTCTATCCCAGCTTGCCAGAGAGACAGTGATGCAACGCAGACAGTTTGCCTGTCTATTACAACCCACTGTGACCACTGTAACCTCTTTGTGAACATCCATTCAGCACTAGCTCACTTCCCTTTATCCAAACGTGGGCAAAAAGATCATTTTTTAATGACACATGTATTAGTGTGTGGTCTTACCTAGCTCTAAATCCCTGATGCCCATGTAGCTCTCTAGCAGGTCGTCCACTTTCTTGGTGGCCTGTTCCTCAAACTCATTCTGCTGGCAAGGAAGACAGGAAAATACAGAGCTGTTTGGAATTTCACCGGTGTTTATGTTCTAAATATGGTGATGGAGGCTTTATGAGAGCTTCTCTTCTCACGCCAAAACATGTTAGAGCCAAGAATGTCTTGTGCTATTATTTTATGACTTGTCTTTATGTTATATAAATATATCAGTTTATAGATGATTATAAAAAAAAACCTCAGTGAGTGGTGTTAACTTCCTCTAAGTGAAGGAGTCTACAGGTTAACATCGCAGCTCTGTGTAATGTGAAACATCCTACATCAAAACGAAGGAAGTGAGAACCACTTTGTGTACAGGGTCAACTCCACCGATGCTAAGAGACACTGTTGGGTGGGGAATAACGGATATTGTGTGCTTGTTAGTTTATGTGTGGCTGAGACCAACTAGGGTTTCTGGTTCATTTCAGTTCAGTTAAGGTCATGTTAGTTCTCTATTATTCAGCTTGGAAATTATGGTTTTTATCATCTGCACAGCACAAATCAAAGGGTGTTCAAGACAAGATAAAAATTATATAATCAGCTATAAGAAGACATTTCTGCAAATTAATAAAAAAAAATACATGAGTAGGAGTAAATATGTGCATGGAAACACGTCATTATCTGAGTACATCAGGAAGTTAAGTGGTCATTGTCCGGCAGAGCATGTGAAACTAACCACTTCCTGAACTGTCGCAGCACCCTTGGAGCGAAGACGCAGAGTCTCCCTCCCGTTCACCATCTTGCCCTCATTGGATTTTGGCGCTCTGGTCCTCATTCCGATCATATCTAACCACACACACAGAATGATATAATTAATCCAATTTGAAGAGACAGTCTGTGGGATTTTTATCTACTTACTTGTGACATGTTTTTACACAGCACTGTACTTTCTAGTGGTCACCTGTCTCTTTCCACATATGATATTTAAGTTTCTGCAGGTGGCACTATTTAAAAACTCCCACACATCACTTCCTACACAACACAGAGTATTTACCTTGGGAAGAACACATTTAGCAGAGACCAAAGCAATGCGCTATAATTCACATTTCCTTGTTCTGATGTGTGCACTGTCATTTTTAACTGGATAGTCTGTTATTCATGTTCAGTTTACCTGAGGACACCCCACTACTGTTGCTAGTTTCATAAAATATTGTTTAAATAAATGATGTGTGATGAAGTGGTGCAAGTCCAGTGTATATTTTGCTTTGATGTTTCCTGTGTTTCATCCTCTTCGAAAGAACAGTGTTGGAGCCAATCACGTCGTCATGTTGCTATTATCAGTGTGTTCCTTAGTAACAATTTAAAAGTTCAACAGTTCCATTAAAGGAAGAAAATGAGCTCAGCATTAGACTGAATGTGAGTCATGGATTTCTAATCCATCTGTTGCCCATTTAACTGGTAAGCCTAATACCTTTGTGTTAACAGTGAAGTTGGCTACTGTGAATCAGCTGTCACAGGAAAATAATACCACATCATCACTGCCCTTATATGACATGTAGACATGATTCTCAAAGAGCTATTTTAAAAACACAAAACCCTTGGGTCTGTGTGAAAATACATATCTCTGCTTAGGATTATGCACTACTAATTCCAAAGGAACCCAGTAGTGTCCTGGGAGAGGTCAAGGGTCAACATCAGCTATGTCAATCAGTGCTTGTGACTGATACTCAGGAAACAACTATTGTATGTAGCTACTCTTTAAGTTACTTTGTGTGGTCTTAAAACCTGACAAACCTCTATTAAAGCATATTTTCTCCACTGTTGTATGTGTAGGTGTTTCTCCTCCTCACTCACAACTTTCACCAAAGTGTTACACTTTTCTCTTTAAATCAGGGATTCAAAGTTCATCACTAGGATGTTGTTTTGCGAGACATGCAGTATACAATTGCTACTCTAATTATGTTGTTGGAGACAGCAACGTTCTCTTGAATTTTGAATGTAAATTACTGTTACTCTGTGTATCAGCTAGGATTCTCTTTGGCTAATATTTAGGACATTTAGGACCATAAAGATGATATAATCCTATTGGCACTCCCACTTTTCAATGACAGCTTTCTTTCATTAACATCAGTCGTTGCATAAACAATTTACTAAGAGATACTGATTGTCTAACAGGAAGTCAGTTCGCCGGTCATGGATTTAGTTTCCTGTCTGATAAGCAAGGTTGTCGTCAGCTCCAGCCCTATTCACTCATAGGAGGAGACTTCCTTCTTTCCTTTAAATGTGACTAAAACAAAAGCAATAAATAAGGCTCCTGTTGCACTTTTGAGTGGATTGACAGATAAACATTTCTTGGAAAGGAAAATGGAGAATGACACCGTCATAGTGAAAGGGACTGTCCCTAAATGAAAGGTCAAAGGTGCAGTCAAAATGCAAAATGTGCTCTGTGTAAGAGGTCATCATCAAGAGGAAGTTGAAACAGTTAGTTGATGTCACCTAATAATTAGTAATATAATAGTAGATAAACTTATGAACCTGTTCAGCCATTTTCTTTCCTGGCAGATAAATGGCTGACATGTAAATGAAAGTGGCTTTGAAGCTCTCCAGCAACAGGAAAAATTCAGCAGGTACATTTGGAGCTGTCTCTCTCTCTCTCTCTCTCTCTCTCTCTCTCTCTCTCTCTCTCTCTCTCTCTCTCTCTCTCTCTCTCTCTCTCTCTCTCTCTCTCTCTCTCTCTCTCTGTCTGTCTCTCTCTCTCTATAAGTGTAATGATCATATTTGACTGGTGTTCACACTGTTACATACACTGTTGTTGACCATTTGTTTTTAGGGCTTGGTTTTGGGGTTAAGGTTGGGTTAATGGTTGAGGTTAGGCACGTAGCAGTTGTGATTAGGGTTAAGATTAGGGCAAGCCTGCAAGGAATTATTGTAAGTCAACATTGAAGTCAACATTCTCCAGCTGTTTAAGTGGTCTAGACAAACATGTGTGTGTAACCCAAACCAGGATGTTTCTGTGTCCCTATGAAAGGCTAAGTTTGTTTCTTTTCTGCATGCAAATACATGCTCTACAGTATCCAATTTTCAAAGAGCTTTAGTTTTTCCTGTGGTTGCAATGAGATGGAAAATCCCTCAAAGCCTTTTTCATTTTGCCTGTGCATGATTGGAAATGAAAATTCATTTCAGTAACTGAATTTGAGGAGTTGATTTCCAAACAACTGCATATATCTTTTTTGAGAAAAGTATTTCCCAACTACTTATTTTCTTCCTGAAATATCAAAACCCAGTCTACGAAAAATAACTCTGTTTACCGACAACCAAAAAGATTTATTTTCTTTCTCTGTAGTGCTTACTCTAGTCTTGTCACCGGTGGCACTTTTCATATTATTAACAAAATCAAACCCCAACTGACCCATACTTATCCCTGCACAGCCCAATTTAAACATGTACTGTCACACAAGATTCTTCTGGCTGAGGCTTAACAACCACCACTGTAATAGTGGTCAATTAATTGTAGCTGCCGGGTCTAACAACTTTTCCAGACTCGTTGGCAGATTGACAGTAATTTCTAAACTGTTCCTGTTTAATCTTCATGTTTATTAAGGAATGTTGAAATCCATCTACTTCTTTTATCTAACTGTGGACAACAGAGCGGGGCTTCTGGTTAGTTCCACTTAGATGTTGGCGCTTTACCTTGCATGGACACTTTTGTCATAAAGAAAAATCACCCGGGGCAGCTCTTGGCTCTAATGATATTAAATGTCAGTGTAATGAATCACAGCCCAACAATTTAATGCACACTACTGATTCTTAGGTGTGCCAAAGAAACAAAAGGATAACTTTCCTCTTTCTCATATTCTAGTGGATTTGCCTTCTGGTTCTCAAAATCAAGAGTCCTGCTTGTTTTCATTTGAACCATGTTAATAGGATTCGATTTACAGTATACCCAGGGATGCTTTATGAATAGTATTTGCAAATATCTTTTCTTGTTTTGCACCATTTGTTTTTCCTGCTAGAGGGTTGTATATTTAGCACCAAACCAAATTCATTTAATTGGACAATGTTACCTGAAAGCAATTCAAAACATACCGAAACAAGAGTTGGTACTACAAGGTGAACCCTAACTACCTGGTATGTCAGCTTTTCGAAAACAAATAATTAAATATTATTATGTTCTCTATTATGTTCTCTTTAAACTGCCATTTTTAATACTGAAGGTTTTGTGCTGTATTCCTATTTTCCATCTGTTCTGTCACATGACTGTAATAGCTGTATCAAATATTTTCCACTTACCAAAGGCTTTCTTGGGGCCAACCAGACGGAGAGTGAAGGGTATGCCTCTCGGTTGCTCTTTTAGCATCTTGGCAACCTCGTAGTGCCGACACCCGACAATGCTCTGGTCATTGATGGCCTCGATGTGGTCACCAACACATACCGACTTCAGTCGGTCTATGGTGCTGCCTTCCTTTATTCTCTGGAGGAAACAGATTTGGAGAATGTGATAGTTGAATTCACCCTTTTCGAAATACATTTTCACTTTGGAAAATAAAAATCTAAGAGTTTTCATTTAATATTTCTTCTAATGTGAATGATCCTATAAAGGTATTTTCGAGTTACCTATATTCTATAATGATAACAGAAAACTTTCTTTAAAGAGTGTATGTAATGTAAATCATTATTTGAGTGCTACAAACTAAACCCTTAATCCTTTATTTGACAATGAATTATAGATAATTGCTTTAAAGTAGCCTCTTAACAAAAAGGACTGAAAGGTTAGACTCTAGAGGCTCCGGCTATTTCACTGGAAGTTGTCCTGGTTATTCTTCTACAGCAAAAACACAGAATTTTTCCATTGCCAACAAGAAATTCAAATGAGATTTCATGACAATGTCAGTTCACTGCTCTTCACCTTAATGAAAGCATATCCAGCTCCATTGTCTGTGATGGTGAGGCCTAAGGCGTCCTCTGTCTTTGTCACCTCCACCTCCTTGGTCTCCCCTCTGACGTGGGCGAAGATAAAGTCTTCCAGTCCGATCTGTCCCCCCAGTAGCTTCTGCATGTCCACTTTATGGGAGTTAAGGGTGCAGAAAAGGATCTGAAAAGCAGAGATGGACCAAATGTTTTGTTGTTTCTATTATGAACATATGCGAATCCAATATCATGAAAGTGAAACACCATTAATACCCCCAAATATAAAATAATCCAATATAACAGCGCCACACACTATGACTCCAAAAGATATCACAGAATTTAATCAACACTGGTGTGACATATAGTCAATAAAAATGAACATTATGAACTTTAGAAAGATATTATCTAATATTGCGATACATGATATGACACCAACACTCTACAGTAAAATAGTTCAGGTCTCCGTAATCCTTTCTTTTTACAGTAGTAAAATCACTGTATGAAGAGCATTTGTTGTATAATACTAAACACTATATATAAAAATATTAATAAATTACATCTTCAATATATCTTTACAACTGGAAGGTTGAGGGTAAGCATCTTTGTTGAAGAAACAAAAAACAACTAAAACATTTTCCAGTGTCTCTAAAAAGATAATGTAAATGGCAGCTGAGAATATGAAAGAAGGAAATGATAATGGCACCGATGGAAAGTTAGCTTTATTTTAGTAGTGTGCCATTTAAATGGGGTTATAGAAGTGTAGTATTGATTAGCAGCTTCCATGAACACCACAAATACTCTTTTGAGACATAAATATTTATGCATTGTTGCATTAGAAAAAAATGCTACCCTACTATTCAAATTAATGTCAGTTATATGGCCAAAGAATTTACTTCAACTTGTTTTTGGTGTAAACTATGATTCGATACAGTTGTTCATATATATAGGCAGATCATCTGTGGCCTTTTTATAAAAAGAAAACATGTTTTGGAAGACAACAGTAATCCCTTGCTTATTTCCATTACATGTAATCAAAGATGATTATACAGACAATATTACAAGGTGACTATGAACTTCTGTTGTAATCCTGTGACATGATGCCCTGGTGTTTCATTTTCAGCTTCCATCATTTACAGTAAAAGAAAATGTTTCACAAATATCTCTAGCTGTGCTGTATATAGATTGAGCAGCAGAGGGCGATAGAGCCAAATAAATTTGGTTTGGCAAGTGTGGCCATTTTGTTATGAGCTCATCCATGAACTCATTAAGAGGTTTTGTATATTTCTACATTCAAGCCTAAAATTACATTAATAATATAACAATAATAATAATAATAATTTTTAATGCACAGACAAGATAAATTTTTTGTTTGTTTCACAAGTGAAGTGCTTAATTAACAAACAGTTGTTGCTTTTAAAAAAATACAATAAATAGCTGTCAGCAATACACATTCAAGACAATTGCTTTTATTCAAAAGCATGTCAGAAAAGAAGTAATCAAATGTGACCACATTTCAGGATCATAACATCTATTATAACAGCCATGTATTATAGCACATGTGTCTTAAAGAGCTGCATTTGCACATTTGATATTGCAGGATTAAACCTGTGACTCTGATAACATTAAGATCTCTTCCAACTATAGGCTACTCTGCTAACATCCTAGTCACAGGGTATTTCTTGGAAAAAGTTTTTTTTTTCTAACTAAGTTTGTTTTAATGCAAGTGCTTACTTATCACATTTAGGGCTCCTTTATAATTTATAAATATAATTGGCTTTGTTTGTACAATTTCCTGTGTTAAACTTTCATTTGGAGGCCTAAAGTTCAAGTTCAAGTTTAACTGTGTAATCATAACGGAAATTCAAGATAACCTCGGTCAACTGTTATCTGACTTGGCGCAGTTCCTGTTAGATATTGCTCATAGTGATTCTCTTGGCAAGTACAACAGTCTGACTGCGGTCCAAGGTCTTGCTGTGTCATCTAGCTGTAACAGCTAGATCTGTATGCTGCTGCTTTTCAGTCCACAGGAGGTCAAAAAACAATTGAACTTCTCACTATCTCACTATCTCATGTTTTTTTTTTCAATTAAACAACACAGAAAAAGTCAGTATAAATGTTTAAAAAATAATAATTTTTACTATTTATTGTTACATAATCATTACAGTGAGAGGCTCAAACCATTGCATTGCTCACTATTAATAGTAATCTATCCAATGGGTATCTAAACTGTTTATTCTTTCAGGATGGCTGGAGATTATCCCAGCACAAACTGGACAGTCTATAATCCGAGTAGGGCGCCAAACTACCACAGGGCTGACACATATAGACAGACAAATGCATTCAAACCAATGTATAGTTTCCAAAAGTGTCTGAGAGTTACATACAGAATGTGTAAACTCCAGTTGATACAAGTGTCAGGTGAATGTTTAGAGTGCAAATGTGACATCAAAGATGGACGTTAAACTGTTGTTTAAGGTACTGTGATATCCTAATATGATATCTTAATGAACATCAGTCGACAGTTCTTTCTAAAAAAAAATTTAAAAAAAAGAAAGAAATAGAGAAATATTAAGCACATAGCATTTTGGAAGGCAGTCTTGTGTAACATAATGAAACAGTCCAACCTGAAAGATACATGCCTGGTGTTTTCCTGATAAGATTATCAAGGTTAGCTGCTATGGAATGTACATAGGAAAGCCACATGGTGGCCTTCATAACGGTACTGATAAGTATTAGATAAGGTTAGTGTTGAATATTTATTGTTCTGTTGCTGGATGTGTTACCATAATATACAGGAAACCGCTGCAGAACAGCGGTATACATGCTGATCATCATATTTACTTAAAATTTGAATTGAGTTCCAATGTTTTTATAGTTTATCGTGTTCATATAATATTGATCTGCACATACAACAGACTGCATTTTAACATTTCAGACAGTAACTTGCAGAGATGACATGTAAATATTCTCAGTCATCATTTATTTTTCAGTTCATTATAGTAAATTTTATACGTATCTGCAAGCAAAACATGCACAAGCACAAGACAGAAAAATGATTGACTGCGAAAAGCCTTAGTTTTTCTTAAAATTTCAATTTCCCTCTACATATTTCCTGATGAATTTCCTTGTTGTGTCTATTTCTAGCTGCTCTGGACAAATATCATCTAAATGTTTGTTTGAGATACAAAAATTAGGTGTATCCGGCTGATGACTCTTTCCATGATAACTACACGGAAGTCTACCTCAGACAACCTGTGTGTTGTGTTTATCACTGAGCATCAGGCTGCAGTATAGTTTGGCTAGCCCTGACCTACTAAAGATTTAGTGAGAACATTTCATCTCCCAAGGATTCTGGCCTTGTGAGCAGCTGCAAACGGCAATTTAGATCCTGTAGCGCTATAAAGGGATAGTTTAATCCAATAATGTATAAACATTTTGGAAAAGCCTATTACCTGAAATACATTATTTAATGTGTCTAAAGCACAGATAATTCAGTGAGTTGTTTCAAAACAGAAAGCCTGCATTACAAACTGAGGACAAAGGAGTAAAAGCCTCTGCTGCTTTAACACTAAATCACTGGTGTGCCATGGTTTTTACTTGAGTTTTTGACTATTTTATCTTTGGTATTGTTTGAGCTAAAATGTAGCACTGCTAAACGTAATGCTGATAATTACAGAATCTAATTATTTCCAATTAATCAGTATTAATAATTAAACAGTATTTAGCGGTAATTGTTCAAATGGATTGGAATTTTCATGATATTTGCAGCAGTGTGACTAAGCCCTCATTATCTTTTCTTGTACCCTTCTTTGTTAATTGAGTAACTTTCAAAGATAAATTCTTTTCCATCACTGTCAATTATCGTGTGTGGTGTTTACTGACTACAGAACATTATAATTTGTCTCCATTATTGATCCTGGTCAAGACACAGATGAGTACAAAGTCTGGCAGACAGTAGCGACGGCAAATGATCTTCAATATGGTATCATGGAAACCAGCCTAGAGTGGAAACCTAACACCTATTTGCAGCTGGCCTACCAGACAAGAAATGCAAGGGAATAAAGCAATTTTTAAATTTTGATTATTTTCAACGTAACTTTAAATGCCAGTATGTAATCATGTTGCATGCATACTGTAGCCAGTTTTGTTTTGTACCTCTGAGGGAGAGATATTGAACACTTCGGCAATCTTGGCATACAGCTCCTTGACGTTGGTGAATCCATGGATGCGGCCTGTGGGACTTCCATGAGCCAGCTGGGTGTGAAAAATTAGCCTGGGTCTTGGGTATTCTGGTGGCCCTGGTGGTGGTGGTGAAGGAGGAGGAAGCGGAGGCGCTGTGGGCTCCGCACACCCTTGATTTTGGTTCTGGGCCTTCTCTTCCTCCATGGCCTCAGCCCCTGCTGCTTTGGAGTCCTGCGGGCTCATAACCTCCCCGTTCTGCATCGGCCCCGGCTCAGATGTGTTCCTCCTCTAGGAACCCTGGTGGTGCACTGCTCTGGCAGAGAGAGCAACACTGTCCTTCCCCCTGCTTAGCCGACCAACCACCCAACCAACCAGCCGCCCAGAGCTTTGGGTGAAGAGCGCAGATGAATTAGTGATGAGAATAGCCTGGTAACAGTAGCTGGAGGAGGCCAGCCAGACCCTACTGGGTAGAAACCCAACACCCCTTGAGTCGGGTTGTATGTGTTACACCTGAGCCTCTGACAGCTCACGCATAGAGAACACAAACAAAACACATCAGGTAAAGGTTTCTTTTTAAACATGACACGGTTAAGACTCTAAGCCCCCATATCAGTCAAGCTGTGAGAGATGCTGAACACACATCCTGATCCTGAATGTGTGAACATCCCTCTGAAGTGTGAAAATGCCCAGCATATCTACAAAATGATTTCCAAAGTGGGCCGCTCAGAGATGGCCGCAGACAATGTCCCAGTGTTACAGGTAAGATGATATCTTTGGGTCAGCAGTAAGGTACCCCCCCACCCCCACCCCCTCTCCTGGCTTCACTGAATGAAATAGCCTGTTGCTGGGGTGAATCCTTGGTGATGACTGACCTTTTTGACCCCACAGAAAGCCCACAGATACACAAGATGCCAGTTTAGACTGATAAACAGATGTTTAATTCATGCTTCTTAAACTGGCAAGGTTTTTGGAATATCAATGTTTTACTTTACTGTACTAAAATGTATGTACAATTAACTGTAAGGCCCTGATATCTTATTTAAAAAGCTCTTAGAACAGTGCAGTGTATATCTGCCTTGTACCTATTTTGGAAGTCATTATTATGTAAAAACAGATTACAATTAATATAACTGTGCTCTAATTAGATATGAAAGAGTAAACATCCCTTTTATGAAATGGTGGATATCATAACTTGGTACAAAATGACTAATACACTGTATAGTCACAAATAATAGCAAGAATGCTGAAGTACTGCATAATTACATAATGTCACACAAATGTCCTCAAAATACCAGACAAAGATAGCAAAGATAAAAGACAAAGATAGCTTTGTAAGGGAATCTCCACTCATCAGCTGACTCGAAGCTCAACTAGGTGCCTCAATAGACAGGACAGGGAGAGAAAGATCACTTTTTGTGTATAATTGCATTTTTTAAATTTTAATTTTGTCAATTTTGTAAGTTTTTTAAATAGTGGATAAACAGGCAAACACAAGCAACAGTGTGATTTAACCAACATAATACCGTTTTGTTCATGGTGATCTGTTGCCCCTAACAATTTTATTTGTCTCACTTTGTTCCATGTGGTGAATTACTCATGTGCAAATCAGGGAAGTGTTTTTGACAGGGCACAAAAAACCATCTGTCTCTCTTTCAGATGTGGAAATTCCACAAAAATTGCATTTTAAATTGCCAGCTGGGAATTTGTCACCAGCATTGTGATTCCCATCACACAAAGATTCTTTCCAAACTAGATGCATGGTATGTATTCATACCAAAACAAGGCCTGAGACACTCAAATAGATAAAATATTTCTTATCAATTACATTGACAATGTGAACATTTGGGTGTATGCTACCAAAACATAGTGTTTTGCTTTTTTAAGAAATTCCTCCAGCTATTTATTTCTCTCAGACATTTCTGACATTTGAATTCTGACATGTGTGGTACTGAGTAATACTGAGTAATACTGTTACTGTATGTCATGTCTAAGTATAATACTAAGCGATGGGTATACAGATTGTGATGTCCCTTTTTAGCCTGCTTCATAAGCATTCCTACACACCTGTGCTGTAACGTTTGTGGCTGCGGCAGTCTGTGCGTCATAGCCTTGTTTTTCCAGGCCAAGGTGTTGCTAGCCTCCCAAGGACAGAGTGTTTACTCCAGCTACTGATAATAAGGATCTTTCTGGAAAAATATTCCTTTTGCAACAGATAATGGCAGTCATCTAAGCAAAGACAGCAGAGATATACATGATAATCTCTATCTATTTTTTTTTTTTTCAAAGCAAACAGATATCTGAGTTAGGCAACATCTCCGAGAGAAATATTCTCAGGTGATGAATTCCCAGATGTGTGACTCAGAAATATTTTGTTCAAACTCAGCTATCATAAGATTTTCTGAACAGAGGGGGACATTGATTTGTTGTTGTTACTTTCCAAAGTAGCAGTTGCCCACTTCATAAGGACATCCGCCTAAATCTTAAAGACCTTCATTGATTACTGACTCATAAAGGAAATAAAGTTGATTTAGCTCAAAGTTGCCTCTAGAGGCATGAAGACCATATTCTGTATTTTCTGAAATATTTGGACATTGATTTATCTACACTCTTACAATTATATTTTTTTGAAAAGTATACCATTCTTCTTCTGTCTGAAATGTATAACATTAAGCTATTGATTCAGTATGGGTCAAGATACTGGCTCAGATTTTGTAGAAAATCAAAAGACAAAATCTGTAGGAATTAATGCACATAAAACTGAAACTTGTTCAGCAGCTTTACATGAAAATGAAACATACACGATTCATAACCACAACTGCCAGCCACAGGGTCCTGACTCTACAGTGATTTCTGTATGTATGATAATAATAAGAGCAAATATGATTTTCTTTTCTGTTTGCAAAAATACCCCTTCTTTGAGCCTCTCAGCTCATTGGCATTGATATGTTTTTTTTCAATAATGTTGAAATTATGTTAAGTTATTTAGAAGGGTGAGTAGCAGGCTTGAAGACTCAGAATGTCAATATTAGAATAATGTGTGGTCTTTTAGCACTAAAAGCATTTACAAAAACTAAATAACACGTTTCTTGTATTCAATTTTCACATTTGCTATTTTCCTGAAAAGTTGACATTTTGGACATACAACTTCCCATCAGCACTGGTGGTATGCTGTGCTGACAGTAATGACACGTCGTACAAATGGTAACTGGACTCACTTCCGCTATTTTCACTGTCATTTCATTTCACAGTGTTAGATTCTCTGTTATACTTCCCCTCTGCATTACACCTGACAAACCTCTCATGCTGTCACATGTCAAGTCTGGCTGTTCACATCCAGACAGTTGGACAGTATATGCAGTATAGATTGTATTAATTTAATATTTTTCTTGGAATTACTGTAGTACAACCAAAATAAGCTCAAGTTCTCAATTATAGTTAAGTGTAATTTGGCTCAAACTCATCAAAAATGGGGAGAGGAAATACAATTTTGCTGGCTCATCATGAGCCTAATGTTTGAGGGTAGTTACCATTTACTAGTCAACCAAATAATATGTTACATTATTCAAAAATATAGATGATAGTTATTTACATTAAAAATGCAGTTTAACACTGACTATGGTCGGATTAACCCAGAAGGGGATTTTGACATATAGCCTCTACAAAACAGGGCCTCAAGGTTAGAAGTAATAACACAGAACCCACCATAATGCCTTTACCATTTCAGATGATATTGTTCATGGGCTATATTCCCCCAAACCACTTTGGGTTAATTACAAACCAAATGAGACACAATGAAGCTGGGGCTTTTGTAAGTCCAGGGTTCTTGAGTAGTTCACCACTTATTAATCTGTACCTCACCCTGGTGAGTCAACACAGAAAAGCCTGTTATTGCCTACTTACCTCTACACCCCCTCATTGCATCACATACTTCCAATGAAGCGTGGTTTCCTCCTCTCTATCTGCTTTTGTTTCCTGGCAGAGGAGACGGAAGGGAAGACTGGGGGCTGGCTGGCGAAGGCCAGATTGTGTGAGGGTGGTGTGTTTGCTGTGTCATGTGCCAATACACTGCCTCCTCTGTTCCTGGTGGCGTGGTGGCATCTGAGCTGCCTGGTGAGGGAAAAAAAGCTCTCAGGGCTGAGATTTGTGCAATCCCACTGCTCTAAACTGCTACCTGATAGGTAGTTTATCTTTTTAAATGCTTTCAAGGTCTCTGTCAATACCGTGGCGAAATACTCTCATGAAGGCTTTGTTGAAATCAAGGGGGACTGTGTTTTCAGGGTAACTCACTGATTTGTCATGATGTGACAAATTAATGACATCAGGAAACATTCTGGGACAATTATTCAATTGATTAATATAGTCAGTCTCCCTAAGAATGTCATTCTTAAAATGGTATTGTTAAAAAATGTATATCCGGGGTATAAGCATTTGAAAAAGTAACAAAAGCAGCGTTTATAGCTTGATAACTATGCTATTTTGTTTTGAACCATTTCTGAAAAGTTTTAATAAATCCAGGTTGTAAAATGTTGTTAATCAATATAATAACTTATAACCTTTCAAATGAATTTTAACTATTAAAATGTCCAAAACATCTTTCTCCACCAGCAATGCTATAATCTGTCATTTATTTTTTACAAGGGACACCACCTCACACCTCACGTGGAGATCAAAGGTCAGGGCCAGCGACAGAAACTCACACAGTCTCAAGGACATATGAGAATATTTAGCTGAATACTTGCTGTGACAAGAAACTCACACCAAAGCTTTTCAGATAAAAAAAAACTTTTTTTAAATATAAAAGGTAGTCACAAGCAACACACAAGTCATCCATTGTGACTATATAAT
Organism: Thunnus maccoyii; assembly: GCF_910596095.1. Taxonomy (NCBI): domain Eukaryota; kingdom Metazoa; phylum Chordata; class Actinopteri; order Scombriformes; family Scombridae; genus Thunnus; species Thunnus maccoyii. Next base: position 20,812,232 of record NC_056539.1, on the reverse strand, counting down.
GACTTGGATGACTCGGTTTAAACTTTGGTCTAATGGCCTTGGGCTGCTGATTGTTCAGTAGGTGTGTGATTTTACCATTTGTTGCTGCAGTTGTTGCCTTTTTCTCAATGAGGGGGGAGGTGAGAGACATGGCCCTTCATTAGCTGCTTGTACAATGCTGGTCTGAGATAAAGGGACTCATGCTTTGACATCAGAGTGAAAGCCACCAACTGAGAAGTTGACTAGCTTTCTGAGTCACTGGCTTCTGCTTCCCTTCATGAGAACTCAAATAAATGCTCATTGATTTCATTGTAATTCATGGCATTCACTTTCAATTTTTAACAGTACAAGCTGCCAGCTTTTATAGCTCATTCAAACAAAAGACTTAGTACATTTTTATAAAATAGTGATTTATTGTGCCTATGTGTATTGTTGTATTTAAGAGAATTTACAGTAGCAGTTATTCAGATGGATGTGTGCTATTTTTTATTATTGTCAGTAGAAAGTGTATATAATAAAATTCAGCCTTCTGTTTGGGGATGTTAAACAGTATGTAAAACAACATTAGCTACAGCCCCACCCTAATGTAGCCTGCCAGAACAGTTATTTTCTGTTGTGGAGTCAGTTTAGTGTGATGTGGCACATTAGCGCACTACTGTTAAGCCACAGAGTGTATTCTCTATGCTGCACACACGTGCAATGTTAAAACCATATGTAAATTATTGATTATAAAGACCAAGCAAGTACAATAATAACACATGCCCAACCTTCTATGGTCTGAAAATAAGGAACAACCCAAAAACCATATAAGGTAATGGGCGGTCGATCTTATCCAACTATCCTGTTTTGATTGGATGACAAGGCTGACATGACCGTTTTTTCCCTGGTCGTCGTCGACGCTGATTGGTCACTTGACTTGGTCCGATTTAAGCTCATTATCTTAATCAGTCGTAGATGAAGTGAGGAGAGAGAGAAAAAAAAAAAGCAGAAGCCAAACAAGAACAGTAGAGTTTGGCGTGGAGCGTCGATTCCACACGAACCGACCACCACTGGCTGAGGGAAGAATGCTCGAAAATAAGAGAGAGAGGTTGAAAACCTTCCTCAGGAAGATCGACGAGAAGGCCATCGTCAGAATCAAGCACTTCATGAAAGAGAGGTGAGAGGAATGAATGTGGCTAGCTGAACTGCTATCTGCCGGTGAGCATCATTAACTGTGTGGGTGCTAACGGTTAACGTTTATTTGCTATCAACAGCCTTTCCGATAAAAATATAACTGTTCTATGTCACGTTTGTGTACTCTCTATCACGGAATAGGGCAAAATGTTTCTCTGAATTAATTTAATGTCTGTAATGTACGTAATTTGAGTGAAGAATAACGGTACGTCTGTCAGTAGATAGATGCTAGCATGGTTAGCCGTCCGCCTGGCCGAAGATACGCTGGCATTTAACTAAATTATTTCCAGCTAATTTACTGTGTCACAATCATTTACAGTCACTGACATTGAAATAAAACAGTAAACAGAGTAATTGTTGGCCTCCGAGTTACAAATACACTCGGCAGTTGTAAACAGTGGCTGTTGGGAGCATCACGTTAGCTACATTAGCACAACCCATACTAGAGATGATGTGTAATCTACGTGTGTAGATTACACGTATTAACATTACGCTCAATATTCGTCGTCGTTTGCTTAGTCATGTATTCAGCTGTTCGTTATCAAAGGAACATCACTGGCGAGGTGTCCAGCAGCATCACAGGATGTTTTTCGCTCTTTTGAAAACAGGCTGCTGGCCAGGTATGTGGGGAGTATGTCTATGGGTGAGAATTGTCAAGTCAAAATGCTGTGCTTTCATATTTGGCTTCCGGTTAAGAACTTGTACTGGAGGATGTTAACACACAGCTGCAGGGGATTTCACTTGTAATCTTTTGTTTCTTTTCTCATTGAGCACATTTCCAAGAACAAAAACAACATAAAAGTTGATCCACATTTTCCCTACAACATGTTGTATTGTGTTTGTTGTTTGTGTCTAGTAGCTGGCTAATCTATTCCAGGCAGCGTAAACAAACAGCAGCACATGAGGTAGAGTGGCCTAAAGGAAAAGCTAGTCCAGATCTGGTCGGCTCTTAATCTCTTATGCCTGCTGCTCAGAAATCATGACTTCATGACTTCATGACTTCATCCACTGGCCTAAGTGGGTCAGATTGGCCTCACCATTTGTTGTTCACAGACAGTCCAGTCCTATTGAGATCTAGAGCAGAGACGCATTTATGCGTATATACCACATTCACTCACACACTTCCTCAAACATGCAGACATATATTTTGTTTCTCCCCCCACCCCAGGGAAACACACATACACATGTCACCCATGGGGAGAGCAAGTCTATGTTTTCTCAGAAAAGTCTATTTTTAGCCCCCATGAGTCGACCACAGGTGGTACATGGTGTTATATAAACGCTCCTGGTATCTCACTGTTAGGACTCCTCATCCTCTGAGCTTTGTCTTTCACTTTCCTCCCCATAGATAGCCATTTGCTGGAGTGCACGAGCCCTGTGCCAATCAGACTTTGCCTCCTGGTTATCAGCACAGTGATGGTGTGTCTGTAGTATGGTATGTGGGGTGATTATCTGTTTCCACAACACAGGCACATACATATATGAGAGTGTTGTGGCAGTGTCAGGCTCTGATGGTGTAAATGCAACATCCAACAATAGTCATTCCCTCTCCTCTCTTCTAATAGTCTCTCTACTCCTCTCTGTGTATGCAGCCTAAATATACCTAATGAAAGTGAAAATGCCAAGAAATATAAATATTGTGTTGAAGAGTAACAAAGTAGTTGAAAGTAGCAAACTAATACACTTCATGCCTCTAAAACGGAACAGCTACTTGCTAGCTCATTATAATTTGCTTTGCATGCAGGTTTGCAGTGCACACAGTCACAAGAATTTGAAATGCCTTGTTGTAATAGGGAAGAATCTGGTATTACTGCAAAGCTTGCAGAGTTGGAGGATCCTGGAATAGGCTGGGTGGGGCAGCCTTTCAGGCGTCCTGTTGGCTCCAGGAAGATGCTCCCAGGAAAGAGCTTAGCTGCCTGCTGTGGGTAGTGAAGATTGTGTAAGTCTAAATTATGAGATGTGCTGCAGGCGTAGAGGAAAAGCCAAAGTTAGAGGATGAAAACCACATCTGCAGGACTTTTATCGCTTAAATTAAGGGTTTCATACTAACCAGCTGGTCACAGTCGAAGCTATGTGTTGCCTCTGTCAGGCTAGTGCTAATGACCACTCTGCTCTTGTAACAGAGTTAAGAAAAAAGGCTATATTCTCCTTTCCTCTTTCACCTTCTGGTACTCGCAGTAGCCTGGTGAATTCCACCAGATGTAGGTAAATGTCATGGCTCAGGCTCATTTTAGACACGAGTCCTTATGCGTGCTTATCTAAAAAAACATGTCAGTGTTTCGCTCAGCTTTTAACACCCAAATAATGTTTGGTATGATAGAAATTCTGATGTAAAACACTATGAAGAAAAAAATCATCACCTTATCTAATCAAATTTGTGATGTGTAACCTAACCAGATTAACTATGGGATCAGAAGTACTCAAGGACAGGTGATGCAGCAGGTGAGCCTGCTTTAGTCCTGTAGATCTGTATACACTTTGCCCTCAATGGTACATGGATGAATCTCTCTCTGCTATATGGTATATAAGATCATCTAGAAAGTTAAGATGGGTAAAAGTTTTTCAGCCGTAAACTGGATTGTACCAGATTTTCAGTAGTATTAGTGAAACTGCCATTCATTTGGAAATAGCTTTGGCACATGAAATAGTTTCGGATATCAAGCTGAGATCAACAAAATTTTACTGAAGATTAAATCCCAGCCACCCTTGTATACAGTAGAGTGGCCTACCGTTTGATTTGAAAATCAGGTGGGATTTTCCAGCCACCACCACCACCGCACCACACAATCCCCCTTGCTCACATGCCTGGTCACTGAGAGTACTCTGAGACGCCTTGAAGAAAGACCTTCTCTGTCTCTGTGCCCAGTTAGCACAGAGGAAGTGGAGGGAGATGCTGCGTGCGCAGGGCCACATGACTTCCCACTTAAACACACGCATGCTCACTCTGTGACACATGCACACAGACACACTCTGTGTTCCACTTGGCACACACACACGCACAGTTTTCCTGCAGACTGAGCCCTGGCAGAGCGCCTGAGGCTGTGTGTTTTTTTTTTTTGTTTTTTTTTTGGCCATGACCACTGGCTCGATTCCCTGCCCCTCCTGACTGCTCTATTGAAGCTCACACGCGTGCACACTTGCATACTGTACAAGCAGACACATAATCACTTTCAGTCCATCCCAAAATAATATTTTGGGTTGCCTTTAATTTTTTCAATTTGAAAATGATTTATTTGTTACTTAGTTATCATAAAGTGGTTGTAATATGTGGTTTTGTTGAAGTTACTGGACTGGTTTGTTTTGCAAAAACTTCAACATCCAAACAGTCCCATTTTGCTCAATAAAGCACCGCTACAACACGTGGTTGTTTTGCTTTGAAATTAACTAGTTTTGATTGGTTGATAGAGAATCAGCAGTTCACATGTAGAAAAATTATCCACGGCTATCCAGGAGATGGTGCTCTCACACTATTTGGTCCCGCAAATTCTCAGAGATTTCATGCGAATTAAACTTTTCTCAGCCTCACATGTGAGCCTGGGACTCATTTTGTCATGGTAGTAATGTTGGCTGTAGCTTAGACGTAAGCATTTCTTACAGAAGCATTTTTGTCTAAGGGCACTAGCACTGCAGCCCTGCTGACGTCTGCAGCAGGACCTTTGGGATCATCTGTCTCACCCAAGACGGCAAATGAAAGCATCATAACTCTATACCCAGAGGACTTCTTTTGCTGGTTGGAATGTCCAGGGCTAGAGAGTTAGCCTTTGCCTCAGTCAAAGCTCCTTTCCAGTGAATTTGCATACATTAAGCCATCTTGTTATTGTTTATAAGTTTAGCGTAGATAAAATGAATTGTAGGTCATTGAGTAGAAAAAACAATATTCTACCCTGTTTGACATAATACTAGGGAGAGTATCAGCAGCATACGCATGTCTAAATGTTTAGACTGTCACCCCCAACAGCAACAACTCAGTTTACTGTCACCACCACGTCTACAGTGCCACAAAAATGCCCTACATATTTCATCAAATTATCAGCTAACATTTTTGCACATAATATAATATGAGTTATTTTTAGAACAAAGATGAATGTGGCTATTGTGATAGCGTGAAGTCATAAGTATTGTGCAAGTCCTAACTGTTGATAAAATGAAGATCGACAAACACGAGGAAGAATTACTGCTCAGAAAAGCTCATAAAGTACAGTATGTACACAAGCATTGTATGTTGTAATTTATTGTATGAGGTAAATAAGTGATGAAATATATCACCTTTAGTTCACCTGGCAGGCATTATGATGCAGATATACAGAATGATCACATTATATTCCGTATTTATTTAGCTGGCCAGGCCATAAAGAGTAACCTATGTTGCTACACAGGCAACTAAGCGAGGGTTCTGACCAAAAAACAGCCCCAAGTTAAAACTGAAATTTGATCTAGGAAGTCCAGTTGGCGTAATAGATAAACCCATTTCACGGTGGCAACTATTTTATCTTTTATTGCGACAGTCGTGAGGTAAATGGTAGAAATACAGCGTTCCTGTTGATCTATATGTTGTGAAATCTTAACATCATCTCAGAAGAGGTTAAGGAAATGACCCTGTGCAGTCAGGATAAGAGATGTGAGAACTGAATACTGGATTTAAGGAACAGTGTACCGCTAATGTCAGTTAGCAGCTACATAGCTAATTAGCTGCTCAGCTGGAGCACATTAAACAGCATGTAAACGTACCTGAAAATGTCACTTTGGACCCGTTAAATGCTGGTTTGGTTGTTGCTTTTCAAAATCCATGTTAGCAACACACTGTCTGTCCATGAATTGTAGCTACAGAAGTTTGTTTACTTTGCAATTATTAAATTAAAATTTAAAATTAAATTTTGCAATTAAACCACAGTTTAGATGCGTGTCAAACCGAGGGGGGGGGGGGGCGGGGGGGGGTATATATGGATCAACTACGTTCCGTAACACAACTAGTCTGTTGGTGATCAGGAAGTTCATTGTTGCGCTCAAGCACCTTGAGAGGCCACATGCCTGAAGCGAGGATCAAACCTATGCCATTTTTGATTATGGCACTATTTATAACACAGCCGTCCGACAGCATTTCTCTTGCCCAGCCCCAAGTGGTTACGGTGGCAGGTGGTGGTTAGACAAGAGAGGTAAGGAATGATATGTGGTGACTAAGTGCAGCTGGACTTCATCTATCTGATTGCGTTTCTTGGAGGGTGATGTCAGAGGTGTAGGAATAGCCTAATGATGAACAGTGGCTCTCAGCTGAGATTTGTGAATGAAACAAGGGTCTGCTACATTTACAGTTTACTAGATTTTTTTATTACTTTTTTTTATTATTATTGTTGTTGCAGCTCCTGAGATTTTCTCCTTTTCTCCCCCATTCAAATACAAAAATTCTTGTGTGCTATGGCCCCTTTTACACCCTCCACAAAGGGTATGGGCTTACTATTGTCAAGCACATTGTATTGGCAGCTTTTAAAGCCATCTCCTTGTTGTTAATGAGAATAGGCCATTGAATGTTGTATGTTGTAAGGGCTTTTTAAACTGAGAATAACCTAGCAACATGTCTCTCACCCCCCACATTTCCACCATCTACCTCCTACTGTTAATAATTGTTAACCTTTTTCCACAACAACACAGGCTGAGACTGCATCAGAAAAGACAAAACTCAGGAGGGCATTTTGAGCTTGAAACCCAACCATTCTTTTCTTTGCTACTTCCCTTTCTTTTCGCCCCTGCCTTTGTTTTTGTCTCTCTCACTTTATATTTCAGGTACTATGCTCATGTTCAGTTCTTGCGTGTTTTAAACTGTTGCAGTAAAAAAGACCTTTGCACCCATTACATTTGGCAGTCACTGCCTGGGGTCTAAGTGCAAAAGGTGCGACTGCCATTCTCTGTCATTTGGCTGTCTCTAGAAACGGTGGCTACAAGCTTTGTAGAGCTTTTGTGGAAAAGGTGAAGGGAAAACTTGGTCAGTCATGGAGAAAGGGAAAAGCTTGTTGAACCGCCAGGGTGCTGTGGCTGATTCTTATTGCTCTGAGGATCTGGGAAGGTGAGGCAAGAAAATGTATCTAGTTACTTGTATCGGCCATTGCTTCTCAAACTGTGTCTCAGATAAGGCAGGGCTGACTTGATTAATATTTGAGTAAATGTTGGCCCATTGGTTGTCTGTGTTTTCCCTGTATTTTAAAATTAGGGCTGGCTGCATGTTTTCTTCCACCAGCCTGTGGGAAAGAATCTTGAAAGGCTAAGTTTTTTGTTTTTTGTTTTTTTTTTTTAAAGCCAAGGCAATGCCAGACATGTCATGTCCAATTCAGTCTCATATCTGTGCTTCAAATTAGATTAGTTTTTTTTGTGATCAACAGCCCCTGGGTCTGCAAAAAGTTCAGTTGATTTGTTGTTTTCTCAAAGATTACTTTGTGAGTCCAGGAAAACGTGCTGGCATAGCAGTGGTCACAGATCTGAGCTAATGACCATCAAGATTCTGTGATGAAGTGATTTTGTTTGGTCAACCAGAACAAATGCAGATTAAAAAAAATACATCAACTGTAATGTGTATGTCCGTTATGTATATTTCACAGAACATGCCACATCATGCGATGTTCTTGTTTGTGCTCGTTATCCTCCACTCTGGAGTGAGTCCAGATAAACATGCCCCTATTACCTCATGCATGTCCATGTTAATCCACCGCTGCAGATAATTTGATATGCCTATCCTTGGCCCCAAACTAGAACCAGCATTGACTGGGCCAGGTAGTATGAGATGGTGCTTCAACAAGGAAGTAGGTCAGAGCTCAAGGCCTCTGCCTGCCCATTGCTTACTCATTTTATATAGGCCACCTCTAATGTTGTATATGTGAATGCGGTCATCAAGAAACAGCAGATTGATGTAGCACATAGGTCATTTGATTGTGATGTTTTTCCTATGTTGTTACCTTTTGGTGACTCTACTTTTTTAAACTGGCTACTGCCATGCGCATGTCCACTCTTGATGGCTTTGGCCTTGAACATTTTTATAGGCTGTTAGACTCTCTTTAATCCATTGACACAATCTTTATAAGCTTGGCATGTAAACATATGGCAAATATATGTGAATGTTTCACTAGTAGATAACAGATTTTTATATCATTGCATTTTCAATTTCATTATTACTTTTATTTTTGTCAGGGCTGTTCCTGTTTCTAAACAGTACTTTTTAACCTGACAGTATAGTTACAATGGCAATATTTCCTGGAACACTATATATAGTACATCAGATGTCTGAGTGCCAGACTATTTGTGTGTATTGACCTAAACTGCAGAGACATGCTTACGAGGGTTCAGATAATTGTCATCTGAATAATACCATTACCTTTCAGTGACAGCATCACCAAGGAATGCAGTTTTCTATGCTCAAAACAGTGTTGGAGCACAAGATAAGCATCTGTGGAGAAACAACCACCCTAAACCTGAAGTTATAGTTTTTTTCCATACAGTGTTCTTGTAAATATAGATAATGCTCTACTCAAACAACAGATAGGCGCTAGTGGCTTCCTGAGTGTTACAGGAAATTCTATCAGCTGGATCTTGTTAATGGTTACGGTTAGTCGTAAGTACAGAGCGGAAGTTGTTGGGAAATTCAAACATTTAATAGCCTTTGAATATTGCCTCTATTGCCGTGTTACTGTAACACCCTGGCAAGTGGAAATAGGTCAGGTGAGCACAGGCAGACACTTAGTCAATGATTTAGTGATGATTCTGGGATTGTTGTCACAGTGTTAGTCTTAATATAAGTCTCAGTAGCTGGTTTATCCAAACATAACTAGCTGCTTTTGGATACTTTCATATCCTAAGTGTTTATATCTAAGAATATAACAGGATGTCTGTATTATGGTTGGATACCTGCTGAAGTGTCTGGAGTAAAGAAAGCAACAAGCTACAGCTGAAATTAACCCGCCACCTTTTAACTTTCGCTTCACTCGGGTAATGCAGTCAAGCCTAATGACAGAGTAGACATTGAGCTGAAGCCGCAGTTCACGTTTTTCTTTTTCCTTCTGACCTTTACCCCAATTACTCAGGTGACACGAAAGAGAAATAGTCCAAATATGAGTCAAGGGTTACTGACAGGTTCAAATAAAGTAGAGTAGTAATCCTTAAGATTCCATCAGGAATCTTAAGGATGCACTAAAAATATTATTTACTTAAATATTGTGCAGCCAGTTTTTTTCAAATATTTTACTTCAACATAGTTTCTAACATTTTGAGTGAGATTAAGGGAGAGTCTTTATGTTGTTCCTCTACCTCCTTGATTAGATTCATTGCCTCAAGGGAGACATAGCAAACGCACCACTCCTAGATCAGGCCAGATGGGCCAGTCTGAGCACCTCACAAGTATTTTAATGTCCGTCTCACAAAACAGAGCTGTTTTTTTTTAAAAAGTCTCTGCACCTTCCTCACCTCCCAGAACAAATCCCAACAAGAAAGGATTTTGATATTGGATAATGTTTGTCAGTGGAAGATTTTAAGGGATGGGCCTTTTTTTTTTTTCTTCAACATGTTACTGCCTGTGTTTTGCTTTTTGTGTGTGTGTGTGCGCATGTGCATGAGGAGAGATTGTGTACGCTCGACTCTTTCATGCCTGTTTGAATCTGGGGGAGTGGTTGAGTTTGACGTCACCCACTACGGAGTGTCACACCATTCTCGGCACAAAGTGGCTTCCTCTTTGCCAGCACATTCATATAACAACACAGCAACAGTTTTTTCTGGCAGGATGTGGTACAGAACCGTAGCTTAACTACCACAAAAACTCATTTTGTACCACACATTTAGAACATTAAGGGGACTATAAAACTTGTTTTTGGGTTAGGGTTAGTGTTTTATTATTTTGGTGGGGGTTTTTTTTTGTTTTTTTTTTAACTTCCCAGCATTGATGGAGTGAGGCCAGTGAATATAACTTCTAGAGAATAAAGCGTTTGGATTTTTTTTTTTTCTTTTAAGAAAAGGAAATGCCTACTGTCAGTAGGTATATGAGTTTTCGTTCATCAAAGAGATTTAAATTTACCAGGTAAGGTGGTTTTTGTTGTTGTTGTTTTTTAAGCAGCTGTGATAAGTCAAGGTTGTTTGGGTTTTTTTTGTTGTTGTTTGTTTCGGGATTTTTTTTCACTGGGGATTTACTCTGACACTAAGTTTTGTCTTGTGTTATGATTTAGTCTCTTTTATTGAATTTGTGGCACATTTGTTCTCTGGCTGTAGTAAATCCTGCAACCTTTCCTTTTAATGTTTGTCTTTTACAGTCTATTGAAAGGGCATACTCAGAGAGGCTTGTCAGTTTTAGAATATGAGCCTACGTCGCTCAGCTCGTAAACAGGCTAGTAGGTGTAATTATACAGCCGCAGTCAGAGCTCTGACGCAACTGCTATCAATATAGCGTTCTGATCTGGAAAAGAACAACCTTGTCCAACACATCATAAAGATAAGCCTTTTTGTCTGTGAAATGTCAATCCATTCACAACATAGCCGTGACTTTTCGTAGAAATGGAGCGATTTCATCAATGAATAAGACCTAATATGGTGATTTTGAACTCGAAGCGACCGATGGTCGATGTGAAGTCTGATATGTGCTGCTAAAATGCAGAGAACTTGAGCTATCAGTCTGTCTCTGGTTGTTCTGTGGTGCTAGATGATAACACTCAGCAGAATACAGGAGATAGTGACAGGCGTCTTTGCAGAGACGCTTAAAGATGTGGGAGAAATTGGTTGATGTTGACGTCTTCTGGTTTTATTTTAATCTTCTGATCAGTAGCCTTTCTCTATGAATCATCTGTGATCTTACTGTGAAATTTCTGCTGTAGAGTCGTGCTATTTTTGAATGTGCAGAGGTTGACGAGCTTTATCAGTAGGTGTCTTGGGTCCGTGTATCAAGTTAATCTCTTTGCAAGAACTCAAAACTCATTTCTACGTGCTTATTGTGTATGCGCATGAAAGTGATTCTGTTTTTTTGCATGTTGCTAAAGTCCTGCTTCTTTTCCGATGTCCAGCAACTACCCAGTAGAGAGCAGTGGTGGCGGGCTGCCAGCCAAAGTGAAGAAAAGCAGGAGCAGTTTAAGCAATGGCAGCATCAAGAAGCTGGAGACCAGGAAAGCCTTGAGCCTGGAGGCTGCCGAGCTCGAGATCCAGCAACAGCAAAAAACCCTCACCAGACAAGTAGCCATCAGGTAAGACTCACAAGTCTTTCACAAGTCACAAGATGTCTGCAGGATGTGGAAAAGGCCTCAAAATATCTAAAATATTTCTTGATAAGCCGTTTCCCTGTGACTATCAGCTCAATTACACAGATCTATACCTGCTGAGAGATTATATGAGTTTCACATATATTTCAGGTTGTAAAACTGTTCCATTTTAAATCTAAAATCTGATGAAACCTGCAGACTGTTTAAAAGTTTTAATAGATGGAATAAAAAAATATTCCACAGTCTAGAAATGCGTAAAATGAAACATTTGATGTAGAGGAGACTCGCAGCTATTCTGAACATGCATCACAAGACCTGAACCAGCTGTCAGCTGTTGTTAAGTCGTGAAACACTCATGACTGCACCGCAGTTGTAGACTGACTGTCCTCTCACATGATTCAGATGTTTGAAATAGATTAGTGATTTTTATTAGTGTGAAGAGAATTTTTTTCTCTCTTCTGCTGCCTACATGGCAGAGTGATCACCAAACCACTTTTAGCCATAATCTAACCAATCTTTAGTGAAGTAGGGAAAAAAGATAGATTGGTCAGTGTGAACACACTCTCCCATGTTACTTAAGCTACTCTGTGATGCAAATATGAGAAAACAGCCACCACTTACATTTTAGGTTAAAATCACCTTTGATTAACTTTAGACTCTGCAGTGATGCCATCTTTATTGCTTTTTAAGGATTAGGTATCTAAGTCATTTGATGCTTTCAAGTTAAATAATGTGTACTTCTGTTGTCGACATAAGTACATATATGTCAGGAAACTACATTTTTGACCGCTGGCTGGTGCGTTGTTTACTTTTAAACAGCAACATAACTCGTTTTCTCATGTTATTGAAGCTCTGCCTATTTCTAACAGTCGTAGTAGGTTTGAAAATACATACACAGTATAGTGTTGCAGTTTGCAGTCCAGTTGTATTTTCTCACAGACACTGAAACCACAGACTTCCTTTTCTGTTTCTGCAGGTCACAGACCTTTGAGGTTGACAGCAAAGGTTTTGAGAGGACGGAGGGCACTGGCACACAAAGCGTAAGTCCACCTTAACTTTAATTTAGGTATTTGAGGAAATAAAATGGTCTCTTCAGGTGTAAGAACAAACATTTTTGATATTTTCAGTACACCATACTATTGATTTTTGTCTTAAGTGAATGTTTATGTGGCCTCAAACTACTCACTCATTTGTGCTCTCGAGCCAACACAGTCCAGTACTGTCTACTTATCATTTGAAGTGTCCTGTTTCTTGATTTATATTTCTATGTGCAATTTTCTCTTCTCTCTTCTAGAGTTTCATAAAGCACAACAAGACATTCCACAAGTTGTTTCCAGACATTCCCGAGAGTGAAGACTTAATACACGGTAGGTAGACAGAAATGAAAGAGAAAGAATGACTTGATCAATTAAAGAAATGTATAAAACTAAAAGTGTGTGTTCTCCCCTTCCTTTTGTAGCATACATCTGTGCCCTGCAGAAGGAAGTGCCCTACCATGGTCGGCTGTACATCACTGACAGCAACGCCTGTTTCTACTCCTCAGTTCTGCTCAAGGACACTAAGGTAGCTCAGCCTTGGTCCTCATTCCATTTGGCTTTGATTTTTACTTTAAAATCTTAACATCCATTCCTAAATTTGTTGACATCAGTATTTTTTATTTATTATAAATACTTTTTTGTCATAATTTTAATCTTGGAAAAAATAAACTATTTTCTGTGTGGCTGTGTGCTCTTGCAGGTAGTGATTCCAGTTTCCTGCATCCGCATAGTGAAGAAGCAGAACACAGCTTTGCTCGTACCCAATGCCTTGTCAATCCGGACCACAGAAGGAGAAAAGGTCAGTTTCTCCCCTCCAGCCCCACACAACCCCATCTTAATAAATATTTGATAAGCCCATACAATCGGGAGCCTTGTTGGACCACATTGAACTTTGTCTTACAGTACATATAATCTGATCACTGACTGCGTGTATTTTATGGTGGCTAATATTCTGTTTTTTTTTCTATTCCCTCTTATTGTTCAGTACCTGTTTGTGTCGTTGCGGAACAGAGAATCATGTTATCAACTGCTGCGTTCAGTATCTCCTCAGTTAGAGGTGAGTGGTTCAGGTCAAATGTTAAAGGTTCTCAGATATGCACTGTGTCTGTTGTCTGACTGACTTCCTAATAAACACATAGAATCATCAGCTAATAGGCAAAAGTGTAGTTTTTGATACATACAAGCTAAATATTTCTTTCTGTTACAGGACACCAGCCCAAATAGTAGCCCTGTCTTCTCCTCAGCTGAGAACAGCTTTGACAAGAGCAAACTTGTGGTAAGAGTCTTCTTCTTCTATATTGCTAAGTGAAAACTGTGTTTCGTTAACATTTTAATAGGAGCACATATACCCTAATTATTAGATATCTTGGAGCACAGAATTGTGCATATAGATGAGTTATGAGATGTACCTGCTATTTGGACAAGTTAACAAAAACTTCAAATCTAGTAAGTAATTTCTGACTGTATTCCTTTGTCTCTTGTCTTGACAGAACTCCAGTCAGTCCAGTCTGGACGACAGCTTTGACCAGTTTGATGGCTCTGAGTCACAGTTATTACAGGACCAGCCTCTGCACAGACCACTCAGAGGTGAGAGGTCAACACCAGTCCCTTTACTTTATGTTTACATGCTAGGTAATACAAGTAGTATAAAAATATTACCTGTACCTAGAATGATCATGCGTGGTAAAGAAATGTTAAGAGGAAATTCAAATTTTAAGTTACTCTTGATGTATTGTAGCCTCTATTGGGATGTTTATTTCAGCGGAAAGAAATCCTAATCATCAGCTGTTGACAGTTGTTGTTTTGGTGCTGTTATCTCTTTTTCCCAGTTCTGTTCCAGCCAACTGACACATAGAGTCCAAGGTCTAATAGCAGTCTAACATTGATTTCTTTTCTCTCTCTCTCTCTCTCTCTCTTCATTCCTCCTTCAGAGGCAGTGCCTAATGGAAATGACTCCACTTTCAGGAGCACGCACATGCAGCAGAGTGATAGTTCGTCTTCTGAGGAACTGTCAGTATCAGGTAATAAAACACACACCCACACAGTTGTTCGGCAGTTAACAGAAGTCAATAGCAAAGGAGAACTGGCTGTGATTGGCTAGTTTAATTAGCAAAGCACCTGGTAGACTACTGACTTTCATTTTAAGCACTTTAGGGGCCTGCGGTGTAAAGTGTCTTATGATCCATACACAGATACAAATTTAGAAAGTGTTAGTTGGAAAATGTCTGTTTGAAAGCTTGTAAAAATGCAGAGTAATCCACCATTTCTTTTTTTTAATCATCATGGTTTTCATAATTTTGAGATCATTTTTCTGTTTTCTCTCAGCTTCATTTTGCATCTCACTCTCTTCAAATGTTGACAAAATATGCATGAAACTATAGACAAATAAAACACATTGGGGGGAAAAAAACAAAGGCACAAATTACCAATATGACATTGATATTCATGCTATCCCCACATTTCCTTTCCCTGCTTCAGGTGGATCGTGGGTTTGGAATGTGACTGAGAAGGCCAAGTCCCTGCTGGTTCAGAGAGAGGCCAGCACCCTCAACACCCTACTCTTCATTTACTTGATATTGTAAGTAGCGCTTCCTTTCTGGTCTGTTCTGTCTTCTCCCCCCACCCTCCCCTCTCCCTTAATCCGATGCTTTATCTTCCTGTGTGTTAATCTAAATCTGCTTCTCACTGTCAAAGTCACACTCCTTAAAGGAAAGGTTGAAGAATCTCAGAAACCTGTCCTGGTAGTTAGAAAAACCGGGTGATCTTGTAGAATCTCATTACATGATGATCATAGCCTGCCAACCTTTTTATATGTTTTTGTAAACTGGTGTTTGATAGCTTATAAAAGAAATGCACAACAGTCTCTTTAAACTTTGTTTTCACTTGTTAACATGAGTATCACTTTTAAAGCCTTGTTTTTCTGCCTGCTTATATAATTGGCCCACAGTGTGAAGGTAGTGAACTGTTTATTGCTGTTTATTGCAGTTCCAGTTAGTGGAATCAGTTCACCTGGCACTAAAATGACTTGTTAGTCTGATTTTAAAGAAGTAATGAAAAGGCAATAAATGTGACTGATCATATTTTCTTCATATTACAGGATTGTGCTGCTGCTGCTGTCTTCAGGCTACATCGGTTTACGTATCGTGGCCTTGGAGGAACAGTTGACATCCTTAGGTGCACTGCCTGAGTTCACCTTACAGAGCGGGTAAGAAGTCTTATGTATCTCTGTTTCTCTTGATGGATGTATTTTCTTCATTCGGTTATTTTCTCTCATGAACATAATCTTACATAAAACATCCCTAAAACTGCAGCCACCAAAGAGATTCATGGGTTTAGCAGGCAGCTCATATAGTATCTAAAAGTTGTCTGAATTAAAGATAAATTCAGACAACTGATTGGGAAAAAAACATAAGACTGACAATCTTCTTTCTCCAATAATTCTCCTTTCTTAACAAACCAGTGATTTCAGACCTGTAGTTTCACAAGGGTCTAAAATAACAAACATATCTGATTCACCTCAAGCATAACTTACACGATGTAATGATCATTTGAGGCAAATGGCTACAGCTTGAGGAGTAAGATGCTTCATTAATACTCTTGTCTACAATGCAGTGAACAACATGCACAGAAACTGCTTAATTTGTCAGATGTGTTTCCATCTCAATAGGAATGTTACAAAAAGCATACATTGCTGTTGCCATGTTGTAGTTATGTATATTTGCAGGTAATACTTATCTAATATATCTTAAAATATCTAGATTGATATCACCTCTAATCTGGTGTTTGCGGTGTTGCGTAACTGGCTTTCTTCTGTTTCAAAGAAGCAGGTCACATCAATTCCTGTAAAAGGTGTAGCCCTGCTGCCAGTAACTAAGCACTTGAATGTCGTTAGATGTGTATTCAGCGGGAGCTTTTGTTATGCCACACTCAACTGGTTTCATTTCGTCTTTTTCACAGGTACCACAAAGACACATAACACTCGATGTGTGAAGGAGAGATTGGTTGACTTGTGATTGGAGGATTACTTCGGCCTTTTTCCAGCAGAACCCAGCGGGAGAAAGTTAATGTACTCAAGACTGTGCTCCCAACATGGCCAAACACTGTTGGATAGAGGAAGAGTGGCCAACCCTGTGCAATTTCAGAGACAACTTGTTAACTTGAAGGGCTATACTTTCTCCTAGTGCAGCAGGTAAAGGACATGCCACGACTTATATACACACACAGAGCCGAGCCAAAATGCATACACACACTGCCTGGTTGCAGCGTGTCTGTCATTTCAAACCAAAGCCAAACGGCTCTAACTTAGCGAGGTGCCACACTAGGGACACTTGTCTGACAGAAACTGTTCCACATCTGTGAAATTATGTTATCCATTGTCCTTCATACGTATTCTTCTCGCTGAGCATGCAGTTTGAACAGGGCTATACCAATCAGCATTAGCCAAGCTGTAGCGCTTATTATTGCACCTCGACATCGGAGACGTAGCGCTATGCATAGCCAAAATGCACACGGTGCGCAACTTTTGCATGAGTGCACAGAGATGACTTTTAAATGATTTTTCTATCTCTTATTTACCCTTCCATCTATCAGCAGTATAAACAAACGTGTCTCTATCCTTATATTCAGTAACTTTTGGGTACTTCTCTTCGATGGCTATCTTCCTTAATCAGCTGTGGGTTGAAATGATGATGTCTCAGCTCTAAAATTCAGATCAGCCCAAAGAGGCTTGATCCTCTCCTGATGGTCTTTATCCTTTCTCTCTTTCTCCAAATCAAGCAGTGATTGCAGTATTACTTTTCCTCGTCTTTGGCATGATTTAAACCTGTTTAATGATCAATGCTCAGAGGTTATTTTCCCTCCAGTCTCTACTGGATGAATGCATCATCAATGCACAAATATTTAGTACGATAGGACATGAGGAGGTTGTCTTTCTGTGTACAGCTTTTCTAGATTTGAGTTCTGTCCGGTTCAGATTTCTGTTGATGTACCTGTCTACCAGGAAAAGAAATGACCACAATGTGTTGAAGTACAAACCTCTCTCTTTGACTAGCCTCTTGAGGACCAAGTGGCATTTCTAGAATTTTCAGGTTATTTAAAGTAGCACCGATAATGTATTTCTAATGTTCATGCATGTGTCTGCGATATCGACACTTGACTGATACTGTATATGTGTTCTCACTCTGGTCAGAAAAAGAGGAGAATTTGAAACCACATTTGCTAGTAAGGTCCAAGTTTTCAACAGCAAAAAAAAAAAAAGAGTGGTCCCAAAAAGAAAATTTCAATATGCAACAAATTATTATGCATGGCAAAATGTGATTTATCTTTGTGTGCTGTTTTTAAATGGCGCTTGATATTTGTGGGGAAGAAATTGTGTACGAATTTAAAAAAAAACAAAACAAAAAAAAACAAAGTTGTGAGTGGAAGGAATAGCTCAAGCGAGCGAGCGCACTTTAAAAATGTGTTGTGCCTGTCACAATCCAAGGCACCATGATTGGTTTGAGATGAAATGGCAAAACTGGCGTTCTGTGGTATCTGACGGTGCTAAGACCTCTTTTTAAATTGTTTTCACTCAGGGGTGGTGGGCACTACCTGCCACGTGGTTTTAGGTTTTCAGCTTTTCTTTTGTCATTTCAAAGTCTAGTGCTCGTGATGGGGTTCACATTTTGTTCATCTAGGCTTTGGTGGTTTCTCTAACGTCCCTTTGAGAGAGAGAGAGAGAGAGAGAGAACACTACTTTTCATCAAGATTCACTTGACTTTATTAACTGATATAACTGTATTCAGCTTCTCAGAATGCTCGCTTTTCCATTATTCACCCTCTTATGACCTTTTTAAACTAACAATGCATATCCCACACCACATCTCAGTGACTTAACATCACCTTTGTTGTGGAAGCTCTTCTTGACAAGATGTAGCAAGTGAGTTTACTTCTGCCACATCTCATTTCAGGAGAGTCGTATACATCTGTTCAGCTAAGGTTTTTGTCAACATTGCCGTATACAGTACTGTCAGTTCTTATAATCCTCCACCAGGAGGCAGCACACACATCCACTGTCCTCGAATGGACTCAATGCAAGAATCTCAATGATGAGGGCAGTATTTGTGTGGTTTTGCACTATTCAAAGTGTTGTAAATAATTTTGTAATGTCCTTAATTCTACTATGGTCCTATATATATTTATTTGCATTCTGTGTAATTCAAAGTAGTCTCTGTGAGATGGCTTTGCTATTGTTCAAAATAAATCAAATGTTGCGAAGTAAATCTGTGTATTTTCTGTTTTTTTTTTTTTTTTTACTGTTACTTACACAAGACTTAATCAAATGAATGGAAAATTAACTTCAAGTAAAGTTTGGGAGTGTCTGAGGTAAATTGTAAAGTAGTATTATGGAAAGTATCTGAGAATGTTGACATTAATAAATGCAAATACTATAAAGTGTTTACATTACAGATTATGCATTATTGCACCAAAGTTTATTAGGGATTTAAATGTCTAAATTGATGGATTAAGGGAGCAGTGACATTCAAACACACGTCAGACTGTTTAATGGATTCATATCCTAAGATCTAAATACACCTACCTAAAGGCCTACGTGTCAACCTCATAAAAAAACTCTGTATGTTTTAAAAGAATACATTGAATAGCATTGTACTGCTGTAACATTGTCGGACTCACGGTCGACAGTTTAACACAAAGGATCAAAACTGTAGCAGAACCAGAGATAACTACGTAGATATTTTATGTATTCATCTTCCTTGTCTAGTGCCAACATTGCCCACAATGCAACTCACCTCGAATCACTCCAGATCTTTTTCAGATTTGTAGGCCTAGTCTTCAACCCCAACTGAGGTTATTTATGAGACTTCATGCGGCTCCGTCTGGAGCCACAAAAGGGTTTTATAAAACTTTTTTCCACACATGCAGTAGTAACGTTACGTTATTCCCCAAGACATAAAACTGATGTGTAAAATCTGTAGAGTAAAGTTAACAGTTCCCCTTTAACACATATATAACCAGCTGCTTTTTAAATCAATCTGCAGGTGTGCTTAGATTCTATATATTCTAATATCTATCTATATGTATACATATATATATATATACGTGTGTGTGTGTATATATACTGTATATATTTTGGGGTCCAAAAGTCTGAGAGCACTAGTCAGGATACTTAATATTTGTTTTGAATGTAATACTATTTCTTTTTTCATTACAAATGATAATATCAGTTTAAAAATTTGAGTGAAAAGTTGAATCTTTGAAAAATGTACATGAATTTCAGAATATCTCAGTATTTGCTATGTCCTGCTTTTGCCTTAATGACAACATGAACTCGAGCTGGCATCGACTCCACAAGTTTATGCAAAACCTGATGAACCGTGTTATCCCTGCATGATTTGACAATGTGCCAAAGAGCTTCTTGTTATATCACAGAATGCTTGGCTTTCTCAGTCTTCAAGTGCCCCCATAAATGTTCAGTGGGGTTGAGCCCAGGTGACTGGAAGAAAGTCCATGACAATCAGGACTCCTTGATCTTCTTTTGTCTTCAGGTAGTTCTTGCAAAGCTTGAGGTGAGTTTGGGGTCATTATCCTGCTGCTGTCTGAATCCTTCTCCACAAAGATACAAAGCAGAGGGTAAAGCATGTCTCTGAAGAATGGAGTGGTACTCTTCCTTGGTCTGGGTGTAGTCAATTCAGTGCAGGTGTCCAACTCCAGAGTAGGCAAAATGGATACAACTGACTCAGTTTCTGCAAAGCATTTTAGAGTTTCCTGCACTGCCCCCTGGAAACCTTTAGTCCAGCCATGATTTGAGAAAAAGCCCCTCTTTACTTAGAATAACAATTTGACTTGTGACACTTTCACGTAGTTTCCCACTATCACAACGCTACTTAGTTAGCAATGATCTGCTGATAAATTGAGGCACAGCCATATTTATAACAGCTGAACACCGGCTGCAAGTTGAGTTACTTGAGCGAGTCTCTGATGAGAAGATCAAATCTAAATCAATGGAAGGGATACAACTCAAGGAAATCTGACCTCTTGTGCAAAGGAGATTGAATTTGATTACAGACCTAGAAATAGTGCAGAATCTGAAATATTTCTTATTCATTTTATATGTCATAAACTTCTTGTGTTTTAAAATGTTTCTGACTCCTCAAACTTTCCGATTATTTCCAGGTTTACTTGAAAATATTATATAAAAATATTATTTTCAATGTGTTCTCAGACTTTTAGACCCCACTGTATATATGCAAAATATTATTATTCCCTTCTGTAAATAGATTTTACATTTATTATTTAATTTTAACATTTCATTATCATTATTACCTTATTTTTGTTCTATTTTTATTCTTCTTTGTTGCGTTTTTGGGAGCAAACCCCAAGACACAATCTCTGTATGGTTGCATACTTGGCTAATAACAGATTCTGATATGTTTAATATCAGTAAATATTACTATTTGCTGTTGCAATTTAGTTCCCCAAAGGGATCAATAATTGAATCTTGTCTCCTCAATTTGTAGGCGGTGATCTTTTGATTTGTTTTGGCCAAACTGCGCCTCATTAATGTGAACATGCTCATAGCTGATAACGAGCGGGCTAATGGGGCCGTTCAATAACCAGCATTTAGAAACATTATTGGTGAGCGCAGATAAGAGAGCGTGAGTAAAGTGAACTTTGTGACACACATGCTTTCATCCAGCAGTGGTGTATTGTGCCTTCTGTATATTGCACAAGAGCATCATCTAGTGGATAATCTTACATACTGACATTGCAGCATAACACCGGTGTAACCACTTAGACACACACAACCCCAGGAGTTTTACAGGTTCTTAGATGTCCTCAAATCAATGGTAGCTCATTCACACAAATTAAAAGTAGTATTACGATGAAATTATTTCATAAAATGATCAATGGCCAAACAAATGATTTGTTGTAGGGGTTCTATCCTGGGTATGACAAGATACGATAGCATTTGCTGTGGTGTAATGTAATGTGTCAAAACTGATGTGCTAGAAAGAGAAAAAAAAAGTGAAAATTTTCCTAACTGTTGGGGTCAAGATATTTTTTGTTGTCAGAGAAACCACACAAGAGTCCATGATTTCTATTTATTCTAGATACTCAAAAGCAGCAGTACATCCATTACAACAGTCTTCGTGCTAATCAGTGTGTTCATGTTGTTCAGCTCTCTTGGGCACTTGTAGGAGCAGGTTCTGCAGTGGTCCGCTGGTAAGCACAGAGCTGGAACACACCTACAAGAAGAAGTGAACAGAAGAAGTCTTTATTTTGCCTGAAAGTTAAGTATTGCAGTGATTTCCAAATACAATTAAAAAAACGTTCCATTCTTAGATAACATAATTATCATTTTATGCCAAGAAAGGAAATGCAAACCACACTATCGAAGTTAGAAAAACGGATGATCTGAAATTCACTTAAAAAAACTATTGGTTTTTGTTCATTTGCGTTTTACCAACAGATCTGTTTTGACATGAAACACTTAAAAGAAACATTGTATTTTACAATTGTAAAAATACAAATATTTACTGTATTTTACAGATAAAATGTTCTATTGTATATATTACATTAGAATATTTTACAAAATACAGTCTAATATTGGCAAAATCTTGATTCAAATCAGGAAGTAGATCAAAAAATATGAAAACAAGATTATGAATATAACTAAAACTTCAATGCCAACTTTCAGTATTTGACAGTTTTTGTCCCATGAAACACATTTTGGTGGGGACCAAAAAAGTATTGAGGTTTGTAGCTCAGCTGTAACATCATTCGCCTCAGATTATTGATAGACTCCAAAGTCTTTTGGATGATGTTATCCAGTGTGCTGACAGTGACTACAGGTCCCACAGTTCACTCACAAAAAACATACCTGTGCTCCTAAAATAAATAAAATAGAATAAATACCTGCTGCAAAAGCCAAAATTATGGCCACCCAACCTATGATGTAGGACCAGGAGAAGCGCCAGTCCAAGAAGCGTTTGCCAAAGAAAGTGACAGTCACTCCGGTGTAAATTGCAAGAGCCAACAGAGCAAGAAAACCTGAGAATGGAGGATCAGGTTAAATTTATTTCATATAATTAGCTCACTTCTCAACCCATACAACTTGCCTGTACGTATTTTATGTTCACCGCATTGTATTTATGGTAGTTTCCATTTAAAGGTCCTATTTTCATCCCAAATATGTCCCAGACAGGCTGAACAGTGTAATACAGGAAAATGTAAATTACAGTAATATGTTTATGTAAAAACTGCTGATTTTATTTCTTAACACTCTGCTGTCAAGAAGTCTATAATCAGTTTATAATCAGATAAATCTGGAACAAATCTATGGGATAAATTTACAGGACACTCTTAACTCTTACATACTGTTCAGGTCAAGTTTGACCTAGTTTTATGTAT
Source organism: Thunnus maccoyii (assembly GCF_910596095.1). Classification (NCBI taxonomy): domain Eukaryota; kingdom Metazoa; phylum Chordata; class Actinopteri; order Scombriformes; family Scombridae; genus Thunnus; species Thunnus maccoyii. The sequence continues at coordinate 20,789,419 of NC_056539.1, read as the reverse complement.
GAGAGCAGTAAAAACACCCAAAACACAATTAATTTAGCCTGACATTTTATGACTTCTCCTAAAGTGACTGAGAACATACAAAAATTGAAATATTTCAACTTTTTAAAAAATTTTGTGCAGTTGATACACATTTTTATGTAACATTGGACCATGATATAGTATGATGTGCTCTCTAAAAGCTTAATTAAGGATTTATCATTCATGTATTAATGACTGCTAAGGTATATATGAATGGAAAAAAGATTTGCGGTTCAGAAATTTGGTATAGAGACTAATTATGAGGGGATAGTGTGAAGGGTCAGAACATGAACAGTCTGTAAAGGTTAAAGGTTAGCTTCACATTTTTTCCAGTCTGTCTTAAAATAATACTCACATGCCTACATGTACATTGAAACAGTTTTTGCTTGCTGTAATCATTCCTCTGGTTCATACTGGCCATTAAAAGATCCCCTCCTAACCATCTACCAGTGGAAGAGATGGGGAACAAAATCCACAGTCCTCATTCTGCGCAAAAATATTGTGAGCCTGTCCTTTAAGCACCAGGTTTGCCTTCCTGACATTCTGTGTGTTACCTGAGAGGACCAGAGCGATGCCTCCTGTACGGACCCTCCTGTTCTTGGTGCCATTAGTGAAAGCGCTCAGGCCGAGCACCACGCCAGCAAAGCAGCTCAGCACCGCCAGCAACATAAAGGCCCGAGTCGCATCCCAGAAGGCTGCAGACAAGAAGATAATTCAGAGGCAATACACATCAGATACCAAGCCAACTTAGAATGTCCACACATACTGGTGAATTCACTAGAAGTACTGAAAGAAATTACTAATTGGCTAGTAGTAGAGGTATCGGCACAAAATATCAGATAGTGGTAGCTTAAGTCACAAACATGTTGGCATTTATGAGAACTTTAGTTTATCCAATTGCCACCTCTGACGTACTCACCTACAGTTATGGTATGGGCATGGCATTTGTGGTTGATGCAGAACCTCCAAAGCCCCTGATTGGCTGAGCTACCCGAGTATCGATACTGCATCCAGAAGTCCGTTGCTGTAGAAACGATGAGGAGCACGAGGGCAGCCAAACCGCACAGCGTGCCTCCTCCTGCTAGAGTATACAGCATCGTGGAGAAGCTGAGGGAAGTACTGTCCTCCTAAACATGCAGCAACTGTTCAGGAAAGATGGGAAAAGGTAGATAATTTACACCACATGCTCATGATGACCTATAGCCTATGTGGATCTCCTAAATGGATCAGCAGCACATCTATTCTTCTCTCTGAAAATCAGCTCAATTACTGTAGGTCAGAGTGGTCATGATAATCCTAAAGTTACTGAGCCTCCTGGACGTACTGCAGGCCTAAATTAACCAGACATCTGTAACGAAAGGCCTGATAGCTCCATTAAAAAACGCAAACCTGCTGCCTTTCTTTTAATATCTGAGCCAGTTTATGTGAAGATGCTCACTGAAGTTTAAGACTGCATAGAATAGATTTACCACATCTTTTAAACTGGTAAATACTCCAAAATGAGATGTCCACCACTAGAAGAAACTAATGTAACAGTTTAAAAACAAGTCATTTTTTGTTTTAGAAGTATTAACACAAGATCCTCATGAAGCAATATAATAATAAAGGCATTTACTCTCAAATTCAATCAGACATGTCCTCACGTCAGATAAGAAACAGAGTCATTCTTCAAAACGCTGTCAAATTGGTCGAAGCCAGCAAAGTACTTGACCCAGAACAGCTGTATGACAATAAGATTGCCTATTGGGCAGTTCAGAGCCATTGTTCACCACTAATTCCCCTCCCTGCACCACATACTAATCTTCCAATACTGAACAACTGAACTGTCAGCACTGTTGCTCTCTGTCAACCAGGCAGAAACCAATGATTTCATACACAGATTTCAACTCGCTGCAGTGTTGCAGCAGATCTCCAAAAAAAAAAAAAAAATTTTTTTTGCAAAATCGCATCAAAATGACATCTGTAAATTTCAATTCCAAAGACTGTTCAGTTTTGTCAAGAAAGATAAACAAATGCTGGGATTTCCCGCCCAGTTTTTAAGCTGTAAAAATCTTTTTTCTAGACACAGAAGCACAGATCTCCAAACGTCCTCTCTTCATTCTCTTAGTAGTTCAGCTTCTTCTCCAAAAGCAGGTTTTGATTTGCCTTTTGAACCCTCGCAGAAAATAGTATCATCCTGAGAAAGTACAGAAACTACAGGTTCTATGAAAGTCCAAGTTTTTTTCTGATACCTCTGGCTTGGTTGGTGTCTCTCCAGGGTTGCTGGCTGTAACAGTGAGCGTATCCTTTTTAAGCCCTGTACCCCTGGCTCTCATTGTCCACCTCACAAAAGAGGGAATGATCGAGCGCAGCATGTGAGTGATGGTAAATCCTCCCCCCACTCTCTTCTCTGCAGTTACCTTCATCCCTCTATCAACCGTATTTCTCTCTAAGCTCTTGCACTTGCTCTTTATGTTCTCCATGAGCTTCTCTTATTCCTTCAAATTTTTTCATGTTATCTCAAAAGTAGCTGAGTGACAGTCCTCCAATACACAGGCAATATAGGAAAAGCGGGCGGAAAGTGAGTCTGTGTATGGCCTGCACTACATATGTATGTGTGTGCAGCTGTGTGTAACTTGCACCTACCAGTGTGCACACGTGTGGTCCTCACATGCAGCAGAATCATTAGAAAAATTTAAACACATGCCATTTTAATGTGTGGGTGTTTCGGGCAAAACACACACACACACACAACAACTTAACACATTTGATGGCACTTTGCATCTTTATTCCATCAGTCAACTTATTTATGCAACTTCAACAACAACATGTGGTATCAGACAGTCACTATTTTATTATTTTATTCTATTGACCCTTTGGCAATCAATCAATCAATCAATCATTACACATTGTTGAAACCCACAGAGGTTCAAGTCATTGTCCTTGAATATTCAGTAACACTGAATATGTCATTGTGAACCACACACCATGATGAAGACATCTGGAACATATGTTGTACAACAGGGTGTGAAAAATGTTTAATGTAACTTTATAGCTATACAAGAGTACAATTAAGAGGAATTAGGGTTCAAATTGTTAAAGCACATATAGTACCAAGATGAATTTCCATCCACTTCTATTAGGCCTGGTGGAGTTTGTAGTACCAATGAAATAGATAACCTATCACATACATTCTCTCTGCCACACCCTCTTGTCTCACATGTCCATCAGTCAGTAAAAATCACATCCTTCTTACTCATAAACATGTCATGATGTAACCAGATTTGTCAATTCACACTACAGTACAGCATCATTCCTATAAAGTGCACCAATACTACTGTCTTAACTTTATTCTGCAAACATTTTTTTTTTATCAATCCTTTACTCATTTTTATCAGGAGATAGTGACTGTTTGGTTACAATAGATTAATCAGTTCCATTTTAAATTTTACACTACATCCCAAAACTTCACCAGGAGCCATCTGTTCTCATGAACCCGTCCTCTGTATGTCTGTTTAAAAAAAGTTGCTTCATGGGAAACAACTGCATGCATCATCACCTCATTTGTAATGTGACATGAGGAGCTCTTACCACAACTGCTGTTCCTCCTCCCCTCACTTTTTACAACTGCACTGTGTTGTGCTTCGCTTTCACTGTGCTCAATTTCCCTCAATCTGTTTATTATTCACAAAAACGGGTTCCTAAAAAAAACAACCCAACATTTATTAATTCCCATGTTGCAATTTATCCATTTAGTTTGTGTGAAACTCAACATTGAAATTGTTTGTTTATGACAGATCTGCAAATCACTTTGTTCACCACTCAAATACCAAACCTGAACATAATGCAGTTTCAACATTAGTGTAAAGCTCTTATTACTCTCTATTGCACAGATGGTTTTTCAGTAATAACAGATGTAGGGGAAAAAAAAACATTAAGAATTCATAAAAGTGTGCACAAATGCAGATGGGTGATCATTTTCTATATAACAGTGACATTACAAAAATGTACACATGACAAGGCATATGGAAAAATATTAAGACAAAGTTGCAAATAAATAAATAAATCTCTCAGTTAATCCACACATCCAAAAATCTCTACAAATGTTACAAAAAGGCACATTATGTTATGCATAACCAAATGTGGCTTCTTTCCACAACATAAGGAGTCCAAGTCACTGCCTTCAGTGAAGACTGAGGAGTTACCACTATTATCAACCATGACATCACCTACTGTACAAACATTAGTGTTTTGAATAAATTTTTTGTTGAAATGTTTCACCAAAAACTACATCTCTTCTCCACTGACCTCTCCATTTTACAACTCCTTCTGACTCAAGTATGAATTTTGGTATTGTGACAAAAAGAACTAAACTAACTTGAAAATGTGCTTGCAGTGAACTTTCTCATGCCTTGTAATACAGGCATTATGGGTCGCCGCTATGTTCTAACTACATCTTTGCCATTTAATCTTTATGCTCTAAAGCTAGAAGCAGAAAAGTATTAAGCAAACACATAACACCCTAAATATTGCAGTATTTAACCTCACATGAATTCTGAATAGAAACATTGACACTAAAATATCTTTGTTTCCTCTTTTTATGGCATTTTCAAAAGGCTCTTTTAATTTCCCTTTAAAGGGCCAGTGTGTAAGATTTAGTGGCATCTAGTGGTGAGGCTACAGATTGCAACCAACTGGATACAACTCCCTTCACCCTCCCCTTCCAAGCATATAGGAGAACCAATGGTCGCAAAACTAGTAGAAAACGCAGAGGGCCCTTTCTAGAGCCAGTGTTTGGTTTGTCTGTTCTGAGCTAGCGTAGAAACATGGCGGTGCAAGATGGCAGGCTCTGTGGAAATCTCTGTAGAAATAAAGGGCTCATTCTAATGTAACAAAAATACAACAATTCTTATTTTCAGGTGATTATACACTAATTAAAACGTACTTATGAATATTATATTCTAATTCTGCTGATTGATCCCCCTAAATTTTACACACTGGTCCTTTAATTCATTTTTCTCTTTTTACACTCAAACTGCAAAGCCATATACATATTTCCAGAATGCAATGTTTGCTTAAACACACACACACACACACACACACACAGGCACAGATTCACACCAACATATACAGTAGTATTCAAACACACACACACACACACCATGTATAGACTGTCATCTTTAAAGTGATTGGATTTTCACCTAAAAACATGTCTGTCTCACAGTTTATATACACACACACACATATGCACACTCACTTTAAACTGAACAACATATAAACAGCTTAATTCACGCAGTATGTGTGCATACACGCACAAACACACACGCACCCCGCAGCAGTTTGTCATCTCATGCCGGGGTGTATTCCACATCTTGTCTTGTCTGTGCTTTTGTTGTTGGTAACCAGTGTTTCTCTGGTGAGTATTTCAGGGCCCTGACGCCCAGAGGACCACAGTTCGATCCGCAGAGGAGGAGAGGAAGGTTCGGTCATGTGGGTGCCACCTACACTGGATCACCTTGTCCCAGTGTTCCCCTGCCACCGTCTGAGGGAGTGGCTTTGTTAGGTCGCCTGGAGTCAGAGAAAAAAATTACGTACATATCATACAGGGTTGGCAGAAAGTGGCATCAAACTCTTAAATCTAGAAGCATTATGTTGTATTAATAACTGTAGTTGCATTAATCCTTACTTATATTAGTTATAAATGAGTTTCACCACTTAAACTGATGGTGCTTAAAAGTAACACTTGAGGAACAAATGTGTTTCTGTTCTCGTGGATCACTACTGGCACAATTAAAGTCAATAAATACATTTACATGTGTATTTTGACAGCATCTAATTGCCTTTCAAAGTAAATTTTAGAATAACAAATTGACTACACATGCAGACAAACATCTTCTGAAATGATTTAACTTGGAACATGAGACGTATGGATGGAGACAAACAAACAGTGACAGTTGTAAATGTTAATGTCAATAAAAATGGGACCATTATGGAGGGAAAGCTGACTAAATTATGTGAAGGTAAGACAAAATCAATTATTTTTTTCAAATTGACATTTTGGTAATTCAGAGTACAATACCAGTCAAATGTTTGGACACACCTTCCCATTCCCTTGAATGAGAAAGTGCTTCCACACTTTTGACTGGTACTCTTTGTTGTATGGTGATGTGTCATTTGTGGTTGTGAGAGGAGGAGGGGATAACAATTACTGTGGACAACAGAACTGTGGAGTCATCCAATTTTCCCAATTATTCATTCTTGTCAGTTCAGTTTGCAGTGGATCATTGTATTAAGCTACTTACAGAACTGTGCAATGTCCGAATTACAGAACTGTGGCTGTTTACTAAAAAAAATGTAGCATGTGCTTTTTTTCCCTCCATGCAGATATATTTGATTGCAATCTCCTGACTCAGTCTGATCCAGCTTGATGCAGCTGATTTTATATTTATGTTGGTTTCCATGTTGTTAGCACTGTTAAAAAGTACTTTACAGTTTCCTTAATTAGAAAGCATGATTTAATTTGAGTGAGGGAGAGTGGGATGTATCTGTATTTCGTTTCTGTCTCTGTTTATAAAGAAGATGCTACCTTGCAGGTCACTGATGATGATTTTGTTGTCGTAGGATCCAGTGAGGAGATGATGGGCTCCGGGTGAGAAGCGCACTGAGCGAATGTCACTGCTGTGGGGGCAGTATGTCTGGACTATACGGCCTCCTCTGATGTCGTACAACATGCAGGTGCTGTCCTCCTGACCGGTGGCCAGCAGGCGGCCGCTGGGATCCACTGCCACTGACGCCACTGCACTTCCTGTGTGAGCCAAAGTGATAATGAAAATGTTTGCTATGATTGGGTGCAGTTTAAAACTGCCCGCTATACCAGCTGATCTACCTAAGATTTAAACTTGAGAACAGGAGAACAAGGGACTCTTTTATCTCACTTGATGATTTGCATGCTAGATTTGCAGGTGAACAAGGAATAAAAGAAAATTTCGCTGCAAATTTCAAGCACCAACCTGTAATGTAGTACAAGTGATATTCAGCCAAATGAAGGAAAATGTATTTACTCAGCATCTGTGTTAACCAAGAATAAAGCCTGTGTTTACCGAGTTCACTATTTACCTGTCTGTTAGTGTTTATTTCCCACCATGAAAGTCAAGAGGTGACTCACCTGTGCCATGCAGGGTTGTGCCCACCACCCGCACACAGCTGGGCACCCGCAGGTCCCAGAAACGGACGGTCTTGTCCTGGGAACCAGAGGCGATCATCCACCCTCCCCATGTATATAGAGTCAGAATGTGACCTGTTCAAACAATAGTAAAGTCATAAATATGTATTATACTGCACTGAATCATTGTGTTTACAAGCTGTGTTTCTTTGATTAAAATGATCTTGTGGTCTTAAAAGTTCAGTGGTAGTTTCTCATTAGGGAACAATTTAGAAAAAAATGGTTTATTTAGATTTATAAAAGTCATGTGATTGCTGATAATCCCTGTTTTCAAACCCCTAGATATTTTTTTTTTTAAATTTCATGGAAAGAGCTGTTCTAGGCGTACCAGTGTGTCCACTCAGGGCGTGAAGGCCCTGTCCTCTCTGACAGTCAGTGGTGTAGATGTTGCAGTCTCCGGCCCCGGCACTGATCAATATGGATCCTCCACTCTCAGGGCCCTCCATGAAGGCCAGGTCCCTGATGGTACCATCATGCATGCTGAACTCCAGATCTGGGCCTGAATCAGAACACACATTTGGGGTGGAGACATAGAGGGTTACATGCACCTCAATATCAGGAGAAAGATGAATAATCTGCCCTCAGTTATCCTGCTTGAACCTGTATTCCACTTGGTATGGATTTCTGAAGCACCATCAAGTTTTACCAAATTTCTACAAGGTAGAAAAATGTGATACTGATGGATATTTAACAAACAACATATTTTTGGACACACAAAGCGCTCATGGGTAGTTGCGCGAGTAGGAAGCAGTGAAGGCGAGAAGGACTGAGGTAGGTGATAGAAACATAAAACAGAAGTTACACAAAACTGCTACTCTCAATGATCATTCATACATAGATATGTCCTGTATAAGGCGAGTGGAAGGGAATTACTCATCACATGCAAACTAAAGCACATAAAATAGTACCTGTGGCATTGCAGCTGTCTGCATTGAAAGGCAGGACCTTGACGTATTTATCATTGGAGCCAGTGGCCAACAGTTGTCCACAGTGGCTCCAGGCTACACAGTAGATTGAGCCCTTATGGTGTTTGTTCCTCCTGAAGCGTACCACCGGCTGCTTGACTGCACCAGAACCACTGAACAAGTCGATAAAATACAGATTAGGAACTATGATGGAAGGCAGAAGATCTAAAATGCTATGAAATCTTCAGGGGGAAAAAAAATGCAACTTCTGGTCAACTTCTGTTTTGTCAAAACAAAACAACATTCTTCTTCTTTTAAGTATAAGGTAGTGACATGCACATTAATCTGTCAGGAACACATGTTCAAAATTGCTGCCAAGATGCACAAATCCTCAGTGTACCTGTGTGCACATTTAAAATAATAATAATAATAATAATAATCACCATACAGCCACCATAAGTTAACACATTTTGGCCTGTCAAGATTATCCTTGCATGACCAAATTTTCCAACACACACTTTCCGTTGAGCCATTATCTATGACCCACGTAGACAAATGACATGTTTTAAGAATATGTCATGTAAATGGCTCGTACCTGGCAGTCGGTGTGTCGGGGTAGGCGCACACTCTCAGGGTTTTGGAGTTGGAGCCGACAGCATAGAGTGAGCCAGAGGGATGGAAGGCCACCGCACGCACCGCCTGCGTGTCCTCCAGTGTGCTCACTTTGACAAACAGTGTCTTGGACTTCCCTGGCTGTACAACAAAGATCAGAAAAATTATCCTTAGTAAATTCAGGTCAGATAAGATTTTTTTTAGCATTTTATTTTCACCAGCTTGGACAGGTATTTTTGGTGGTGAGTTTGCTGTACCTCTTGTGCTGTGCTACGTGTCGCAGAACAGCCAGAGTCATCTTGAACTGTTGCACCAGGCCCTCTGATCTTCTCAGCACTGGTGTTCACAATAGATACACACACACACACACACACACACATTAATTATAAACCTGTGTAACCTACTTGCAAATCAAAAATCTGACACAATGGCTCATAACATTTTTCATAGATATCTATTGGACACAGTTTTTCATAGTCAGTCATAGAAAGATGATCAATAGAAAGCTGAATTTTGCTGCAGAGCAACACAAGAATAACATGTTACATATATACTGATCGATATTAAATCAAAATGAAGTGTGATTACTTTTGGCTGACAGCTTTAAGATAACAAGAGACATCAAATTATATAATTATTGAGCATCATTCTAAATTGGCCGTGTGATATCTTATTAAAACGCAAACCAAATATGACTTGTTTTTAAGAAGTTAATGTTTTGGGAGTGACATTATTCACTACATGACCAGAAACTCAGCAGGGTCTTACCTCTGACTGGTAGGTACCGGGGACTCCCCGAGGGACGGCAAGCCGTGGCTCCCAGTCCTTAACGGGGTGCTGCTGCTTACCCCGCCTTGTTTTTCCCTTGGCAGCCCAGTGTCTGGTGTGTGGCGGGTGTTGGAGGTCCTGGGACTAGAACTGCTGCTGTTATTCTTCACTCCGTTGCACTGCTGGCCCAGATGTGTCATCACCTCATCTCCTCGGTGGTCGATGCCCACATTCATCTCCTCCAACTTCTGAATGGATCTAGACACAAAAACGAGATATCTGCGTCTCAACAAACAGAGAACAAACCTTGTATTGCATTAGCTGATATCTGCTATTAATGGTACAAGAATTCCCACTTAACAGATTCTCATTCCATGTATCTCCTGAAATATCAACCCTGAGTGCCCTTAAGGTGATTGAATGATGAAATTTTCTATCTATATATAAATCTTGAATTGTTTTAAATCCCCTTTAATTTAGGAAAAATACTCTTTATCAGAGTGGGAAGGCAAAAATGAATGATTACTAAAAAATATGGGTATAAACAGAAACAGCTGGTGGTCTGACGATATTAATAATTTGGGTTATTGTGGATTCTTTATGTGATAAGTTTGCTTAATTTTGAAAAAAAAGCAATGTAGACAGACATATTTATTTTCCATATTTAGCCACAAGGGGGCATCATGTTTGCTTAAAGTAATTTTTTAAAGCACAAATGCCCAAAATTACATGGTTCCAGCTTCTCAAACGTGAATATTTTCCATTTACAGACCAATTGATTAATGACTGATCGAGAAATTAATCTGCACTAATGAGCCCTAAATATCCCAATTATAACTTACCTGCAACTGTCCAGATTAATTAATTTTGCCACTTTCTTACCTGCTGAGGAAGGTCTCAGTGAGGTTGTGTTGGGCTCCGTCTTGAGGCTTCACTCCTCCCTCCAGCAGCATCTGCTGGTAAAGCTGCCTCTGCTGCTGCTTCTGCTCCAGATGCTGCTGCACACGGAGTCGCTGCCTGTAATACTCCTGTATGTGCTCTGTGGAGTCATGCCGCTGGACAAACAGACACATGCACACAAAGCAATATTAAAGCAATATTCTGATATCATTTGCTTTACCCTGTAACCTGAATTATTACTTAGTTAGTATTGCCTTTCAGTATACTCTGCTTCAAAGCTTGGCAGTGCTCTTTACCACACACACACACACACACTACTTACAACTCTTCAACTCCCAAGGCCTCGTCCTCCATTATCAACCCCATAAAAAGTTTTCAAGGGCCTCATCATATCCAGCGGGTCTACAGTATATCTCCCTTCATCTCATCTCACCACTTTTCATACACACACACACACACACACACACACACACACACATACACACACAAAACATCCAATATCAAGACGCTTTGCTCATGTGGATGGGAACTGCGATGCATAAAGATGAGCGATGATGGAGGCGAGCGGGCCATCTTGGGTGTGACCGCACATCAAACCAGATTATCTGCCTCCTCTGTCCATGACCTCCACCCAGGGTGACAGGGGCAGCAGGGTGTGAGTGTCCCGTGGACAGGTGTGGCAGAGAATTGGGGATAGATTTATGAGGCAGTAGAGGTATGGAGACGATGTGGTTCAGGGGTTCAGAGGGGATCTATTCTAAATCTTTTAAATCTGGAGTAATGACTATGGGGGGAAGACAGACTTTGACTCAAGAGACCAGACAGATAACCCTGGCTATTTGTTTTTACTGACTTCATAAGATTCATGAAACCAATTCAGCCTAAGCAACCAAAGGTGAGAACCTCCATTCCTCCTTGCCTGAAACGTCTTTGTGCTCATCATCGTTCTATGGTTTATCTAAGGTCTATAATGTTTAAACCATAAGGCACTGCTTATAGTCTGCAGTTCTTATTACCTCATTTGTTTCTGTGCCGCAGGCTGCACCACCATCTCTTCCAGGAGTCAGAGGGGTGCGTGTGGTGTTGGGGCCATCCAGCCCCTGTGGATGCTTCCTACAGTCAGGAAAATGTGATACAAACAATTAATTTAAGCTCAGATTGAGTTGAAGTGAAATGGCAGGTAAAAAAATCTAATAGAAAACTTAAACAGTGAATGTATATAAAACCCCAGATGACAGCGCAAAAACTGTTGTTTTGATTTCAGTCCTCCATGGAAGACAAAACATCAAGGTGATGTACAGTTTAATTTTCACAGAAATATTAATATGTAGAAGTAGATGTAAGTAGTTTTATAGGGTTTTGTTAATTAGCAAACAACAGTGAAAAAGTCAAAGGTCATAGTCAATGAACTTTGCGAAAATGAGAATAATTGTGTGTGTGTGTAATCTCATTGATTATTTGCTGGTAATCAAGGATTAGTCAGGTGATTGCCAAATAATTTAGCCAATTAATGCACTTCTGAAGTCAGGTTAAGAAGCAATTATGTTTTGGGGTTTATGAGTATAATGTTACATGTAAATATTTTTAATCACACAGATGATTGTAGGTAAGTACAGATATCAGCTCTCTGTCTAGGTTTCCTATCTTTGAATTTGTATTATTCGTGTAATTGATATATTAAGAATACTGCAGCAACTGAAGTAGCATTTGTTAAACTATCAGATCAATTTATATGTTGCTGTGACTAAGACTCAGGTGGCATAGATTTGTGAAAGATAAATGATTGCTAGAGAGTAACTCACAGGAAAATACAGTTTGCTGTGCAGTGATGCAGGGACATTATAGTTTTAAGTGAAGGTGTGCTATGACAGCACATCAAACACAAATCCTGTGTCACAGGTCTTCTCTGACTCTTACCTCTCAGGTGAATCATCCTGCTGATGCACATTATTTTCCACTAGGCTCCGACTGAGGGCAGACTTCATATTTGCCTCCATCCCTCTCTTGTCCTGGGCTGCCAGGCCGTGGGACAGGCCGTCCAGAGCTGGGTTGAGGGATCTGGACATGTAGGTGTCGGCTGAATGAGGCCTCTGGTGGAAGGGCGAGGTAGGGCAGGGGGATAGGCGGTTGATTAAGGGCGTGAGGAGGTCGGCATAGCCGGCCTTGCTGGGCTTCACCAGCCGGTCCACGTGGATGTTGAGGGTTTTCTGCTGGAAGGCGCATGAGAAGGCACCGGGGGAGAGGTTTTGCAGCCAGGAGAGCAGCGACAAATCCAGTTCATCACAGCCGTTCCCGCAGAGCACATCCACACCGAGCAACACCTCACCCTCTGTGATCTCCTCACCAGTTGCTTTACTCTGCAAAACAGAAACAGTCTGGTAAAGACCATCAACTAAGACTCACATTATTGTGTTTTTGTGGGAGCCTTGATGGTTCTGAAATGAACGTAAGAGTGCAATCACACACAGGAAGTTTCAAAACTTGTATAAGTATAAAAGTTTGTAGAGGTGCCACCAAGTTCAAGACCCTTTTACTGCAATGTGAGCAGCCAATGCAGATTCCCTGTAACCTTTTAAAAATTTAGGGGTCACATTACCTGACAGAACTCAACACAGCACTCATAAAGGATCCCTTTGATGAGTAGTTGGAAGAGACGGTTCCCGCTCGCCCTGAATCCAGCCTCGCTCAGCTTCCTGTCCGCTGGAATGAATTCAGCTACCATAGTGCAGGCCTCGTCAAAGCAGTGGACGCGCGCCGTGCTCGGGTGCCAGTCTTTGAACTCGGCGTGGTGGGTGAGGCGTGGCAGCGTGAGGAGGAGACACAGCTTGCTGTAGTCCTCTTTGGATGGACAAAACTCCTCCAGATTGTGGAGGCACTTGACTGCCTCCTTCATGGTGAGCTCCAGCTGGAGATCACAGATAAATTCATATAGGACTGGTGAGTATTTGGCTGCAATGATAACCCTTTCCTTTATACTTTATACAAATGTTCTAAATATATACATACATTCTGAGGGTCTTCAGCAGCAGACATGGCGTTATTTACACACAGAGCTTCAAGAAACTTCTGCTTCAGAATGATGTAGCGGAACCTGGAAACACAAATATCTGTATTAAGAAATGTAGTTTATATTGAACTGAATTGAATCAATTGACTTGATTAAACTCCATGTGGCCTTTCTGTGGTTGAATTATTTTGATAAACTGTTATTTAACTAGGTTGGAGAACTGATTAAAACCATTCTTCATTTATGTTGAGACTACAATTGTTTGGAGGTTGATGAGAAATAGAAGCTGTCACTAATTTGACATGATCATGCCACTATAGTACTGGGATTTGACCTGATTTAGTTCTCAGGCTCACAGCTTTATTGGCAAATCCAGCCCAGTCACCAGTGAATCATCCTACCATAATTAATATTGTACTTGAAATTTAGACCAATAATCAGCACAGTAGCAGTGAAATTAAAGACAATTCCCAGGCAAATGAAAACTTTAACTCAATGGGAAACATTTCAATTAGACCTCATGTTCTTCTCATAATGCATCAAGAAAACAAAATTTAATAAGGGACTATTTCACACCAGCTGTCCTTCAATGGCTCCTTAAACTTTCAGATTTTAAATAATAATAATACTCCCACATTGTTTCTCTCACCTTCTCTTGTCAAACTTGTCCATTCCTTCTAAAGGTTGAATAAACTGCATCACTTCCTCCCACTGGCCGTCCAGAATGAGTTGCCTGTTGACAGCAGTAAATGAACAGTTAAAAATGCCTGCAGCCAACCCCAACACCAATATCAGGTCTGTCAACAATAATGTAACACAAGAAAACAAAATGATGACAATATCTAGAGATTGAGATGTGTACAAACCCGATTCCTGATCAATACCTCTGCATCTGGAGAAGCTCTGACCACGACAACCGTATGTAAAATTGTCATACAGTATGAGTCTGTTGTACTGTCATACCTGAGGAAGAGCATGTCATCAGAATAAAGTCCATTAATGACGCCGCTCTCCTTCTCTAAGGCCAGCATGCTGATGTGCAGCTTCCTGGAGTTGAGGAAGTCCAGGATCAGCTTGATCACCTCTGCCTCCTTGATGTTGATCGTCTCCTCTGCCGTCATGATTACAGGTCTGTGGTGGCAGCTTACAGCTGGCTGGAATACATTCAGAGGTATGGGAAGACAGGCGTGTTGCTAGAGAAGTCACACAAAGAGCTGCAGCTAATCGTTATTTTCTTTATAAAAATATACCTAAAATGCTTATGCTTGTGGTTCATAATCTGTTGCTTGCACACTGGCTCTAAAGTTACCCACAGTTTAAGAAATGCTACTTCTCTCAATATTAAAACTGTCCAGCTTGTTGTTACATCCAAAAATAAAGATTAAATTAATTTGTGGAGCCAACAAACATTCTTTAGGTATGTAGACACACGGTCATAGTTACAGCTTAGAGATAATAATTACGGAAATCTCACATCAGTATCATTATTTTCATGTAAGCTGTTGTTGCCAGGCTCTAAATCTACTCTATATGCGCATACGTTTTTGAAAAAAAGCAAAAACAAAGCTCTTTGTCGGATACAGGAGACACTGAAGTTGTGGCAGGTTAAGTAATTTGTTGACTAAAAATTAATACAAAGCAGGTTTTTCATATAGCATTTCAGCATTATCTATCATTGTGTAGACAAAGAAGTGTGAAAAAACGAGAGGGCAGGGTAACGAGACAGCTTAACAGTTTAAAATCAATGTTAATGATATAAACATTGACAAATACTCATGCACACTTCTATTCCACATTGATGCCCGCTGGCTTATATGTTTATAGCAGTCACTTTAATATTCCTACAGGGACCTCAAGTGTGTCTGGTTTCTCAGTATCTACATTGACCTGACGTTCTAAATGTTATCATCTATAATTCATTTCTACAAGAGCCTATAGTATAGTATTAGTTAAGTAAATTTATTATACTCTCCTGTGGCCTACTATCACCAAACTTTAGTATTTCTGTGATGTTTCTGTAGAGAAGCCTTAAGAGATTTGTTTGGACTCTATAGTGAGCACTGGAAATGGTTATTGTACTTGATATTTTATATGGTACCACAATAATATTCCTATAAAGGTTTATAGTTTGATGATAATCATAATACGTATTAGGATGCAGTTCTTTTGTTCAGGCGTGTAAATGGTGAATCACTGCAACATCATAAAGGCTACAGTACATTTAAGGTGCAAAAGGCTCTTCATGACGCATGATGCATGGCCTGTGTCTCTACGTGCATGGAGAAAGCAGTGATGGCTCAGTGTGTGTCTGTGTGTGTGTGTGCTGGAGGCAGAGCAGCCGGTGACACCGCCCTGTCCCTCCCCGCACACAGAAACAACATCCAGCACCGGTCCTGACTCCTGGATGTGACAGCGGGTCTGCGGCCTCAGCACTTTATCTGCGCTCAGACACACCTTATTTATCTGAGCAGACATAGCGTACACACACACACACACACACACACACACAGCAGCTCAATGTGGACACACATGCAGGACAACAGCCAACGATGTCATTAATTTTCTCTCCAATATGAAGGATATCGTGCAACACCACATTGTGTGACGCTAACACGCCACCGTGAATGCATGCCAACTCCTGACCTGTCAGTCTGCGCCAACAACACGCCGCATTAAAGCCGCTCCACGCCGTCTGCGATCTCCAAATGTAACCTTGTCTACGGAGGGGAGGGGAGGAAGCTGTATTAGCTGTTGTGATCCCGTTCAACGTTTCCAGAAAGCTCCCTTCTATCTCATTTCTTGTACACAGCTCACGGTTGCCATGCGGACGCAGCCGCAAACCACCAATCAACTGTAGCGATGATGACGCCCGGTGGTCACACCTATATGGGATAAAATGTGGGTCATAATTATTAATTGAAAAAAAATCTCCTAAGAATCAAAACAAACAAAAAAAAAAAAAGAAAGAAAAAAAAAAAGGAATGAAAGTGAAAAATAATGCAAAACTTTTGATAAAACTATTCAAGAGTGAAATATTTGATTGCAATATTCTTCACTTTTCTTTCATTGACAGGTAACTCTTTTGTCGTCACGCAGCTTAATTTTTGAGTTTCACTGTTAAACTTTTCAGTTTCAGTTCAGAATTTTTCAGTTTCAATGGTCTGATATGTCCCCTTCAAAAGTAATTGGCTAATGAGCCGCAGCCCTGTAACACCCGCCCACGTGCCCTTTGTGTCAGAACTGAAACTGAAAAATTACACAGCAAAACTGAAAAAAAGTGACCACAAAAGTTTTATTGTAAGTTTTGCCTTTGAGGTCATTTTTTTTTTGCTTTCAATTTATTTTTTATTCATTTTCAATTATTTTTTGTCTGATGCCTGGCAGATTTTGTTCAATTATTATGACACAAATCTAATCCCATACTCTTATAGCATAGCAATGGCAACTTCAACTGATAGTGGGAAATTAAAAAGGTGGTAGGCTATATAACTTCAGTTGTGTTTGCACCATTAGTAAATATATTCTTTAAAATAACTGAATAAACAACAATAAAGAAAACAAAAACAAAAACTGTGTATTCTGTTTTCTCTTCAGACATGACAGTGGTTAATTTTTTGATTTATGAATTCTGGTCAGTGTGTTCAGTTACTGGGACACAATAGAAACAAGCCATAATTAATGTTATAATGTCTGTGGTTATCATACTATAACAAAACAACATGTCTGCTGTGAAAAAGGGGCCTTACTGTTGTGTATACAGTTGCCTCCAAATTCCAATTGAAAACTGCACACCGCATACATAGATGCTCATTTGCCCCGACCTCCAGAAACCAAAGAGTACTGTTGGAACTGGCCAGTTTTGCCTGATTGGTAGGCTACTGGTGAAAATACATAGTTACTGAGTTTGAGTGGATTGACACCTCTACAATTTATCATAGAAAGTGTTGATCATTGTAAAGCTTATTGCCAGGGGCGAGCTTACCATTTTAGTCCAACAACAATGCAGTGATATAGTCACTCTGGATGTCAGTAGTTTACTTGATCATGTCATGAACTACTGTACCCTGATATAACTGGTCCAGTCATTAACAATTTTAGATCTTTCTGATCAGTTTACCTTGCAGTAGGTAGGTTCATATCTGCTAACTTCAACCGTGGTGTACCACAAGGGTCAATTTTGGGTCCTGCTCTGTTGTTAGGATATAGTATCATTTTTATGTGGATGTTGCATAATTGTACATAATTGTGATATAAATAGCCTCAAGTCATTACTCTTAGAGATTGCTTTGCCAAAATAAGTGCTGGGTTTCTTGCAATTTTCTTGATCTCAATAAGGGCATTTTTTATTTACCCGTCTCACACAAAAGCCATGATATTAATTGACTACCAATATGTCTACTGTGAACTGGTAAAAAGAATAATTACAGATATAAATAAATAAGACTAATATTTCTAGAAGATGTTGCAGGGTTAAAGGTTCATGTGCCACCCCATAACAATTAAAATCAATTCATAATCATGTCAACTGCCATGATCATCCTTATATTTCCTCAATAATTTCTATGAATCAAAACTATATAAAGAACATAAATATTATTACCTCTTCTTCTTTCTTACAGATGGTCTCTCCTTGTTGACATATCCTTTCCCACTCTTAAATAAGGACGTGTTTTCACAATCAACACCACATAAATGCTGAGGCCATGCTTAGTTTTATTAAATGCAAAAAAGAAAAAAAAAAAGAAACAAAAATGAAACTACATGTTCAGCAATATGTTGAATGACAGCACAGCGTCTGACAAACAAAACAAGGTCATCATAGTGAATAGGTATGAGCTCACATGAACACACTGTACAATATCATTACAGTTTAAATAATCATTTACCTTGGCCTTAAACAGCCAAAAGCAGGCAGACAGAGCTTTCTGTGGTCAGATCCTTTTCAATAAACAACAGAGAAACACTTATTTACTCTGTCATACTAGATTACATTTTCAAAGACATGTACATGCTCTCTTTTGGTCTTAAATTATCCCCCTAGTTGACAACAAAGCACCATGTTAGCAGATTTGTTTTTGTTGGAGAACCTGCAAATGGTCTTACTCAGACATCCGGTGGCAAAAGGAATATGATACTGACACCAATGAAACCCTGTGGTGAGTCTCTACCCGTATGCAGCAACAAGGATCTTCCTCGTTCTGCCATGCATTATTTTGCAAAATGAATGTTCCTTAAAGTTAAAAAAAAAGGAAATCTAACAAAATAATTTCTGGCCTATGTAGGACATGTTGCATTTAAGGGCTACTAACACACGCTCTTCAGATAATGTTTAGTTATAATAGCAATACTTGCTGAGATGCAACCATGAGATTTTTAGCCTATTGGGAATCTAAACTTTGCATGTGCACTATGTTTACATTTGGTGCTTGGTGGACGCTTTTACCAAAAGCACATTACAGTTTTGTGAGTTCTGACATTGTTAAGATGAGTGTTAATCTAAAATTGTCAAGAAAGTACTAATACACAGATTTTAAATCCTGATACTGACATAAATAGAAATACTTCTTAGGTGTCATTATGTCTTCATATGATTTCAGTCATATTCCTGATAGTGGTGGGTGAGAGCGTGATTATACATTATTATATACTGCAAATACCCTACATAGTGCAGTAGGCAGCAATTCAAAATGAAACAGAAATAATACTGAGCTGTTTTATTGTTCACAAACCTGCTGTGAACCAGCAGCAAAGGAATCTACAACACTGGTTCTCAACCTTTTTGGCTATCAACAGCCAAAACTGAAGCGATTCATACTTGTAAACAAACAGGTTTAACTCTGACCACACAGGAATGACTTTTATTTTCATTGTCCATTATTTTCATTTAATTATTGGAATAAGTCTTGAGGTTGCAACTACTTATGTATATCACAAGAAAAAGGAATTTATCACAATGACAAACATGACAGCATATTTGTATTTTAGAAATATCTTGTTCACACATCATACATTATAGCTCAGATTCTCTACAGTTTTCCTGACCCACAGGTTGAGAACCAGTGATCTAGAGTAACGTCCTGCATTCTTTACAAATCACTTTCTCAAAAAGGGTTCTGAAAAAGCTGAAACCGCTTGGCTTTGTCGAGTTGAACACACATGTACTGTGTGGCTAACACTAGCTGTATGCAATTAGTTTTTTGGCCCTTTGTAGTTTTACATACCTTAATATACAAACTGTTTTACCCACAGAGATGAAGAAAAAAAGTGTTCTTCCAAATACAAAAAAAAAAGCCTCCGTATACGCTGCTTTACAATCAACTCATTGCAATCACACGCTAAAACAAAACGCACATAAGGCCACACATCAACAGGAAAATGCAAACTAAAATCAATCTGTACATGAATTATAAACATTCAGTGCTTCAGTGTACTGAGTAAAATGTCCTAGCATTCATACTGTCTCTTTTTTGACGTTTGGCACATAGGAAACAAAAACAACACTCACACATGCCTTCATAAACTGACTCAAACATGGTAATCTCTACAAAACACATAAGTGATAAGCATTTACATAATTTTTCAACAGTGGCATACATTCCAGTTGTTCATAATCTTTGAGTCCTATCTTGTCCAGTCCAGAGTAAGTAGGAAAAACATGGACAGGAATGCGATGAGAGGAAAAACAAACAACAAAAAAAGACAAATATGCATTCATCTAACTGGCATTGCAGGTGTTTGAATCTTCATGGATATATACAGTGAAGTGCAAATTGAAATGGGTGTGTTCCATTAGAGGGGTGGGGGATGGTGATGTTTGGAGTATCAAGTTCCATTATGACTGGGCAGGCACTACTTTTTTAGGGGTGGCTGGCTTCTTGGTTTGCCAGAGATGGCTATGGATCGTCACTGCGTCCACGCTGGCCGACATGGTCTTCGCTGGTATCTGACTGAACTGCTTCTTGTCCGAGTTGTACTTGTAGAGGCCGTCGATCATCTTACGTGTGATGCTCTTGGGGCCAATGCCTGCCAGCTTGTTGATCTCCTCTGTCTCAGGGCAGTAAGTGTAGAGCGAGCGGAACTGGCAGCCGGTATCTCTGAACAAAACCAAGAAGTTGTTGGCTTCTGACTTCTCCATTTCCTGTTAAAGTGAAGGGAGAAAATCTCATTGGATATGGATATTACAATAATCAATTCTTGAGAAAGTTAAAGCATGAATAACTTTCTCCAAGTCAGAGAATGATAGAAATGATCTGATTTTTTGAAACAATTCAAAGTTGATAAAAACAGGACTGAATTACCTTATTGACATGATAATCAATGGAATCAATGATCACTCTAAATTTCTGGCACTAGGCTTGACAGAGGTGGCCAGATTCACAAATGTATCATTAAAATCTAATGTGTTTAATGACCTGAATAGGATGATTTCAGATTTCTCTTCATTGATTTGGAGGAAGTTATTAGACATCCAACATTTGATATCCGTTAGACACTTCTTAAAGGAAGTCAGACTGCTGGTGGCTCCTGGTTTTATAGACAGATAAAGTTGCGCATCATCGGCATAGCAATGAAAAGAAATCTTATGATTGTGTATTATTCGGCTTATCAGATCATGTATTATTATTCAAAAAGAAAGTTTGTTGACTTTTGATTTAATAATGCCACTCTTAATGTGCTGAGATGAAGTCTTTTTTGCAGAAATGCATTCGCATAAGAAAAAAAAAATAATTAAGGCCATACTATTGAGATTTTTTTGGTGTTTTTTTGGACTACTGCTGTCCTACTCATGCTCTATGATTTTTGTCCTCAAAATAATAAGGAATGAAATTAACCTCATATATGCTTTTTTGGAGGTCTATGTACTGTACCTGTATTTTAAACCAATAAAAAAACAATAGGAGAGGTAGGAAGAGATTCCATGTCAGACATAAAGCCATGATGTTGAAGGTATATGGTATGCCCCATCAGTAAAGACATCCCTCATCCCTCCAGTGAATTAACCAAGACAAAAATGTTGTTACCTCCAGGATCTTGTTCTTTTGCCCCTCATTAACCTTGCCAGCGAGGCAGCAGTGGGAGAGGGCGTTCTGGATGATGTGCTTGTTAGATTTGGCACTGGGCTCCTTGTACAACTTCGGTCCTGAATGAGCACAGAGGAGAGATCATCAGGACGGGACTGTTGTCATAGCAACCACTCCACTCGTGTCAAAGAAAATACTTCCCATCCTATTTTTAATCTTACTTTTGATAAATCATTTATGAAGATGGTCTACTGGTAGCGTATTCATATGTTATTAAGTAGTCTATCAAAGTAATTTGATGCAGCATTCAAAGGAGAAATAATTGCTCACACAGCAGGAAACAATTCAATCCCACCATGAAGACAGTGAGGAAAAAGGATAACTCAACTTTGGACAAAAAACAAAATACAATGTTAAAAAGATAAAAATCTAAACAGTCCTACAGTATTACAATATCAGCTGAGCTAGAGACAAAAATTACAGAAGAAGATCTTAATTAAACTCAACGTAAAATAAGAACTTAAGGTCTATCATGTTATTCCCTAACATTAGTTAATGTTAGCTTTTAGCATCTTTATAATAGTATAATGTCTGCTAGTTTAACAAATACAAATCACTACCATAGAGGAGATGTATTGAGCTGACCTACCAGTGTACTCTGTGTTGGATGTAACGGAGGAGGTTGTGGATCCGTTTTCCCAGTCCTTTTCTCCATTCCTGCTGCTGGAGCGACTTGGGGACAGGAAGCCATCTGCAGAATCTGGCCTAGAAAATACACACATGGACACACATATAGAGTATTACATCACCCATGTGCATTGGTGCTGCTCCTTCAAATTCAGCAAATTATACTGTAAGCAGGGCAATAAACTACTGTACTAATATACAAGCCAACTAGATATTTTGAAATACAGAGCCATCTTCAAAAATGTATCCTAGCAGCCATTGCAAGGTGGCTGGTGTCATTTTCCCCACTCTGTCTACATCTTGTTTGCATAGATTTATCAGTTACTTTTGGAGGAAAGTGTGCGCACTATTTCAGCACACAGTACAAAGCACACTCAAATAATTCATGTGATCATCAACAGCAAGGATTTTAAGTGGGCTTGTCATACTACATCCTTGCAGTAAGTAGTAAAGCAGCAAAGCTTGCAAGCACAGGCAGTGAGTGCAGTGATGTGAAGCAGTCTGGTGCATTTAGGGTCGATAAATAGGTCAATAAATTATAGTGCAGCACTTGGCATTTAGTTGCTCTTTGGACTGGTACTACTTTATGTGTAACTGGTATACTTTGGTGCTGTAATAAACAATAATATTTATAATACTCCTTATTCCACAGTAATTACAGTGTAATGCATTTGCAAAACAAACTTTTTCACCTAAAAAAATATGTGAAAAGTGGATGAGCAGGGAAAATGTACTGTAAGAGCAACTAAAGCCAAATTTTGCTCAAATGTACTTGTAGTGCATTTTGTACATGTGCAAAACTCTCCGAATTAACAAGTCACTTAAGCATTCTTTTTATTGCTCCAAAAAGGCTCAAATCTGGCAACAAGATATGAAAATCAAATATGGATCCAATGTATCTTCACATGTTTTGAGAACAACTGACACCAAGTAACTAGTATCTTGAATAAGATGGATATCTCTACTTGTTTCAAGATGTCACTTATGTTATGGGCAGATTTGAAGACACAATGTAGGGTTAAATGACTTATTAAGATGGTTGTTTTATAGTATGCAGGATGTACTCTACAGAATTGCTCTGAACAAAGCTTATTCATTCACTGTGATGTTCTACTGGGTGTAAAAAAGCCAGATCAGGAGTGTTGGTGAAGAGAATTGGTGAGGAAGACACAGCATGAGGGTTAGTGGAAAAATAAATTGTTTGGTGATGGTGATGCTGCTAAAAGCGTAGCATTAGACTAGTACTCTCAAGTTAGTCTTGAGCGTCTTTAGAAACAAAAGAAAAAATGTGTTGTTTCTCCTTTAAGTGCTTGATCAATCCATAATAAAACCCAGTGTGGGGACAGGGTTTCAGTGCAGGATTGTGCCTGGAACAGCATGAAGCGCCTTAAGATTTTACTGCCAAGCAGAAACTAACCTTCTCCTTCTCAGTTTAGGAGAGCTCAGAAAGTAGAAGAGACTGCCAGCGGCTAAACTAGCACTTCTGACATGTGTGAAACAACAGGAAAGAAAGTAGTAAAAGAAGGAAAATAGGAAGAATACAGGACAAAATGTTAGAACTGTTGACTGGAGTTAGTCTGGACAGTTTGGCTTTTAAAAGACAAAAATGTAAGAAAGTATAAGGATTATAGCACATGAACAATGAAATGTTAAAGACACAAAATTAGTCAAAAGTTGTCAATGTTCTCAGGGGTCACACAGTCTTTTAATAGTGTTAAAACATGAGCATCTCCAGCATGCTACATGTTTGGTCACACCCTGATCAGTAATATCTCAGCAGGAGTTTTACAACAGCTGTTGAAGGCAAAACACCTGCTGCGACATCATCGATTTGAACCCAAGAGGAAATGTACTGCACTAATTTTCTGTTCATTCTTGTTCATTTACTGTGGCTTAGTAACTCTGTCTGTAATTACAAATGAACCAAGTTAAATGTTGATTTACTCCCAACATGAGCAAGATGCCAAATAATTGCAGGCTTTTTTTTTCACTTAAAAGATTTTGTGGACTTCTATCTTTGACCTTTTTCATAATGTCTTACTAAACACATTCCACTAATTACACAGGTTACACCAGCACTTAAAGACTTATAAAAATCTCACCTTGGCGCTCTCTTCTCAGAGTGAACACTATCGCTGTCTCCCAAGTTGAGGGAAGCTAGGGACAAGCTGGAGACTGAAAAGACACGTTGGCGTGAACCTGGATGTGAGATAACGAGATGGGGCACAGCACGACAACATGGTTACACCGACACCACGAATGACAACATGAGCAGGCTGTCCACTGTGTTTTGTGCCAACCCTGTCACAGAGCAATGCAGTCTCGGTGCTACGACTAAAAAAAAAAGAACTCTCACATTCAGTATCATACACTAAATTATGTAGACATGATGAATAATACATGCATAAATATTAATTAATTCACCTTATGAAATGCATAGTAAAATGTACACATCAATCCATACAAATGCACACAGTGGTATTGCATTGCTCCTTCAGGATGTCAACATGTTAAAAATTCAAGCTCTATATTTTGGGGTTGATAGATTTCGGATACAACACAAAAAATATTATTGATTGATATTATTTCCTGTTAGTTATTAGACAGATCATGTGGTGTCGCTATGACCCAAAATCTATATCATCCAATATCTATGCATATCTCAATACAAATATTTCAATTAATTCATCAAATTTAAAGCTCAAATTAACCAAACGAGACAATTAAATTTGATGTTATTAGAACCAGAATAACTTATTTGAGGAGACGTCAGGAATGTGATAAGTTGCAGTGGCACAAAGCAAAGTGGCAGCAGGTGTGACAGATTTGACAGATGGGATGACCTTGACCTCTCTGTGTGAGGGTCGTCTCCATGGTTACCTGTGGCAGCTCTGACAGGGGTTTTGGGGGAGTCCATGCTATCGCGATGGATAGACTTGGGTCGGCCCCGCCTCTGTTTAGCCCCACCAGCTGGTCGAGGTTTAATGACGGTGTCCATGTCCTCCATCAGCTTCAGCTGCTTCCTCCTGAGGTACTCCTGCTTGATGAACTCTTTTCTCGCCTTGTCCTCCTCCTTCCTGACACGCTCCTCCTCTGCTTTTAATCTGAAGAGACAGAACAGAGGGATGGAAGGACAGCAAGAGAAATGATAAGAAATACTTCAAAAGATTCAATGAGATATCATGCCATGACCTCTTTAAAATCTTTTTTTAGGAAGATATGTGGAAATACCCACGATGCCAGTAACACTTACACTTACTTCTACCACAAAATTACTTTATTTAAGAGCATGAGTCAAGGGTCATTTTCCTGATAGTGGTGGAATTATCTAATTTGTATGTCTTGTTTTAAGATATTTACATGTTTTTCCAAAAAAAAAACCTCATTTAACTGCAGTCAAAACAAGTGGAATTATTTCATCACATTAGAAAAAACAGCAAAGATATATGATAGATGGCGTTCCTATATCTGTGTGCTCTGAAACTTTGTATGGACTTTTGCAGATGTGTGAGCATACCGAGCTTCCTCCTTCTTTTGCTCCAGCTCAGCTTCCAGCTGCATCTTCCTCTGCTGGCTCTCCTTCTCCCTCCTCAACCTTTTCTCCAGCAGTGCTGCCCTCTTCTGAGCCATGTTCTCCTCAGCCTTTCCATCCGCCTTAAACATTTAGGAAACAAAGTCAGCCACCTCACACAGAATGAAAATCAATAACTTTTAGCGAACATTTTGCTGTATTTTACTGTTTTGTGTCTGCTGTTCATTTAACAAACCTGTTGTGACACAGATTAAGAAGCTGAGCTGAGTGGCATTATTGTATCCTTAAATACTTTTTACTAATCTAATTTTATGTAATGAATGAGAAAATCCAAAACTTTGAGCGGTTATTGTGTAATGTCATCTCCCGTTTGTATAATTAAATGGGACGGTAAAAATGCTGGTAGAGGCAACACAGTAGTAGAGTGTTTTTTCTGGGCCTGTAAAAGTATCACTGTATTCTTTCTAGACTCTTCTATTATTCAGTTTCTATATTATTGTGTTGTACTAAAGAACCACAAGATTTTTTTTCCTGGATAAATTTATATGTTTTGGCCATATCTCTCTGCAAAAAATGTAAGTTGCATGAATATGTATGAATGTACTGTAAATATTACCATTGCAAGAACAATTTTAATTTGAATTAAGTTGTTGCCAGTCTGATTAATTCAATACAAATCCATTTGATCTAGACTTTTATTTAATGTGAATGTTCCTTGCTCATCCCTCGTTCTCCACCCTCACAATCTATTCAATGCCTCTACAACCCCACATTTCCACAGCTGTGCCTGAATTATTCACAGCAGCTCCAGTTTTATGACCTACATCGAAGCCCAGACCACAGCTAGCAAGCAATCTTACAAACCATAAATGGAAAGCTGATTCTATGTTCAGCCAGCATGTTTCCTGAGCGCTTCATCATCATCATGTTAGGAACAAGACAGTTTCCTAAGAAAAACAAATACGGCTGCCGCAGGTTCAAAAGTGTAATTGCTGTCTTTAAGAATAATATCACTGCTTTTCAAGGTAAAGAAACCTCAGCAGATACATTTTCAGGCAAACGTCTTGTGTGAAATGAATTTAATGAAAGTTTCACTTATTCTTTGTGTAGTAAAGTGACAAACATTTTCTGAAACAACAGCCTACCTTGAAGAAGAAGCCACGGCATATCTTCTGTTCCTCATCCTGGCCTTCCACGGTACCTTGCTCCATCTCCAGACCATCATCAAATGCCAGGTCCTCCAGAGGCTTCACGACTGACAGCGGAACCTCAATCAAGCTGCTTTTGACTTCTGGCTGGGGAGGGATCTCTGTCGGTGTCACTGTAAAGGTCTCTACCACAGGGTGAGACAGAACCTCAGGGAATGACGACTCTACTGTAGGTTTGATATCTACACTTGGCTTCTGAGCAGCTTTCTGGCTGTCTGTTTCCATGTCAGTGGTCTTGGACTGGCTGTCAGCTTTGACTTCCTGGGTTTTGGCATTTGAATCTACTTCTGTTTGTTCTCTTTTGCTCTGTAGTTTGGGTGAGCTGGGGGGTGAGTTGGCTACACATATACTGGTGAGCTCCCTCTCAGGGGAAAGGAGTGAATCTGTCTCTTTATTTTTATCTCCATCTGAGGCTACTGTCTCTGGATTTGTGGCTGCTGGTTTCTCCCCCATGTAAACAAAGGAACTTGCCAAGGGCTGGCAGGGAGAAAACCGCCGTAGTCTCGGGATACTGTCGACAGATTGCGGAGCAGTTAGGACTCGATTGTAGGGGGCCAGCTTGAGCTCACTGGGTCGAGTGGCGCGGGGATTGCGTGAGTGGAAGGAGGCAGATTTGCGTTTGATGCTGGTTGGAGAGCGGTGGGTGGAACGAGGGGAGTCAGCGGGGGAAGAGGGTCCTGAGGATCGAGTAACGGCTCGGCTATGTTTTTGTGGCGAAGGGTTTGTATGTGGAGGAGGGATGACCCACGCCTGCTGATGCTGTTGCTCCCTCATGGCCATGATCACTTCTTGCTGCTGAGCAAGTCGCTGCATCTCAGTCTGAAGGAACGCTAAGGAATGGTTGAGTTTCTCAATAGAACGTGTATACTCAGAAAGATCCACCTCGGTTAGCTGAGCAGGGCTTTGCCCACCCTCCTCTCCTCCACCAGGTGACTTTTGCCAACAAGAGCTTGTGCTGCTTTGCTCTGCCCCATCAGGTGTGTCGGCCTTGCTCCTCCCAA
Source organism: Thunnus maccoyii (assembly GCF_910596095.1). Classification (NCBI taxonomy): domain Eukaryota; kingdom Metazoa; phylum Chordata; class Actinopteri; order Scombriformes; family Scombridae; genus Thunnus; species Thunnus maccoyii. The sequence continues at coordinate 20,761,559 of NC_056539.1, read as the reverse complement.
ATTTAAAGGTAGGACTTGTGCTTAAAGCCTTGCCTTCTCCCTCAATTTTCCCTCCTTCCTCTCCACTAGCAGCCCCATCGCCTTTCCTCTTTACCACATTGAGAAACGCAGAGTGACCCATCTTTTGCCGATGCCTTGTAAAAGCGGCCTCCACTTTCTTCTTCTGTGCTTCGATGGCTTTCCGTTTCTCCTCCAGCCGCATCCTCAGCTGAACCATCTCTGTAGCCATGACCTGAGCGGGGTCATTGGGTGGAAGTTGTACAGGTGTGGGTGATGCTTGAGCAGTGAGGGTTGGTGTGGTTTGTTGATGGACGGGGCTGTGCTCAGGGGTTGGGGCCCAGGAGACAGATAATGGGAGACCAAACTCGGAGCCCTCTGGAGTAGTCTTCAGGGAGCTGCTGCTGCCTCTTCCTGAGTCCGGCGCTGATGGATTGATCTTCTTCATCTTCTGTTCGGCGAAACTGGTCATCTTTACTCCTGAGGGGGATTTGCTCTGACTGCTTGGGCAAGGGCTTGGCGTGTCCATATCCAAGTCCATGTTCACAGAGCAGTCTTTCAGAGAGGAATCCTCATCCAACATGTCTTCTGTTTGGATATGGATACCAGTGTCCACCTCTGTGGTGTCTGTGGTGCTCAGAGGCCCTTTGGAGTCCACCTCTGACACCGGCTCCAAGCCACCAACACCAGCCCCGTGGCTCTGACTGTGTAGGAAGAAGCCATTGTTGATCCCTTCCACTGGGGGCCTGCTAGGGCTGTGGATGATCTGGAGGGCCTCTTCCATGGAGGGAGCTGTTGCCAAGACATTGCCATGTCCATTGGGGAAGGCTCGCCTCTCAGGCCCCATACCAGCTAGGCTGTCTGGGCAACCCTCCTCTTCAATGCCAACGCTCTGGCCATTCACTGGCTGGAAGGACAAGTTGCGCTTCATTCCACGGGGCAGGTGGTGGACTTTGAAACCAGAACCATCATCAGTGCTGACAGACCTGACCATACCACGTGTGGAGGAAAAAGGGCCAGGAGCAGAATCCTCTTTGTCAAAGGGGATGTCAAAAGACACTCCATAAGGCCCAGACCTGAGAAAAGAGACAAGAATCTGTAACAAAATCTAACAAAAACAAAATGTATTTGTACTGCTAACAAATTTTATTTTTATTTTTCATTTTATTTTATTATTTTATTTTGTTTTATTTAATTTTTATTATTTATTGTAAAGAAGTAAATACAATATGCTTGTCCTAATCCCTACAGGACAAGGAATGCTATGAGAGATTACATTTTTTGGTAAGAAACACTGAGAGAGGACTGCTGTATTACTAACCTTTTCTCTTTGGGCCAGGTACCGAGGTTGCCATCGACAAAGGACATTGAGGTTGACCTCTTGATATCTCCTGGATGACATGTAAGTAAAGAAGTAAGAAAAGTAAGAATCTAAACAATGTTTTTTGCTTACATGTCTTACATTATCATATTTTGATGTAACCAGTATTTTGGTTTGGTGTAAAGTACTGTGTATCTGGGTATATTTTCTAATAATGCAATTTGTCAACATGTACATGTAAGAAGATAAGACTGTAATCATTTTTTTCTCAGCATATCTAAAATGAATTAGCTTCTATGACACTAAACTTAGAAAGTAAGTCAGAAAAAAAAATCACCTGTGTTTCGAGGCTGGGGTCGCAGAGGCAAACTAGAAAGTGAAAGAGAGAAAATTAAAGACGTGTTATACATAATATATATTCCTAGTCTTAATTTATTAAGCCTTAATTTATTCAGATAAGGGTTTTGCTGTAGAAGCTGGTCTTATTAAGTATAATTTAGTACCATGGATTCGATGAGATATGTTCTTAAATTTTGGAATAACATACCTGGGTCTTTCAGGACTAGGGGGTCTTTCCATGAAGCTCCTCTTAGTTGCCTTGGAGATGGGAATGGATGGCATATTCTTCAACAAGGATGAGGGCTCTGAGGTGAAAAAAAAACGATAACTTGTCAGTCTGTGCTTCTCAATAGATACATGTCATTATACATCAGTTATTCCCATAAGTGCTTTACTTTGTGCATATTTCAGATATAACACACCTATGTCTACAACTTGCTTAATTTACTACTTGCACTTCCACAAATTCTTTCAATGATATTGTGAGATCAGAAAAAGACTTACCTGTGTTTTCATTGTCCAAACTTCTTGGTTTCACAAAAGACGGCTTGACCACCTCAAACCACCAAAACAGCTCTGCCATAAACACCAGGTAGTTATTCTGCAGAAACATTCAAATAAGACAAAGATTAAAAAACACAGGATTGGGTGACATTAAATCATTCGGCTAAATGATGCCGTACTTTAAAGGGCTATTGAAGGGAACAAATATTATATGTGTCCTATGTGTCACTAAAATCACAACCCCACCTGCCACACAATTGCATTGTAGATATTTCTCCAGCAGGTGTCTCTGTTAGCACTTACAGAGAACCTGGGGTGATGAGTATTAATTATATCCTCCAGTCTGAGTATAAATAATTCACCAATCTTGCTCCATTTTACAGAGTAACCTCCTAAGAAAAATATGCTTCATAGCTCAACCTACACTAGAGTAATGTACAAGGGATTTGTATATTTGTTTTCTGCAAAGCACTTTCCAAGAAAGATTGAGGTTCAAGTTGAATGAAAGTGTCACTTTCCTGACTTATTTCAGAGCCAGAGCCTTAAGAACCTTTCACACTAAAACAGTGTATGTGTTAGCTACGAAAGTGTAACCAACATCATGGCTTTTCACCTGCTGAATAAGCTAATATTGCTCTCACATAATAAAGTCAATAGTACCTGTGTTAGCAGAGAGGATCGAGTGAATAAGGCATTAACCTAATTTATAAAATAGAGGTCAGTTATTTATTTCTGTTCTCAACCACCAGCATGCAGTTCACCAGCCAACATGAATTAGACAGGGTGGGAAATGTTGGAGGGATTTCTGGCCACTGCTGTGCCAGGTTGTGTCCATGTCTGAATCAGATCAAAATACAGTGGAAGGTCAAACAGCTTGAGGACACTGCACTGCAAAAATATCTATTTTACAAAATAATCTCATCCAGTATTACATTTTCTTTCAAGCACTGTTGTTTTTCTTCTAATAACAAAAGAAAAATATGCAGACTGTGAAAGACTATAATGCATCAGTAAGAGTTACAATATGTAGCCTTCAACAGACCCAAATAGTCAAAAAACACCACATGGCTGAACCTGCATGGCTGGCAGATTTCCTTTTGCAGATTACACTTTTTGCCAACACTGTAAAAAATACATCCATTCAGCCTCATATTCAGTCCAAATACATTTTTTTTAATTAAACCAATTTTCTGCCATCAAGAGTGTAGCTTATTTTGTTTTAACAAAGTGTATTGAAACAAAGCAGAATAATCAGATTCAGCTATTCTGCATAGAAAACTCAATTCAGCTCAGTCAGATTTTTTTTCCCACTTTCAAGAATGAATACTTGATTACTAATCAGACTAAATTGTACAGTTTTTGCAGCAAAGATGCCGGCACTCATTCACAGATGCACACGTGCGCACACATACATATGCAAAACGGGTGTAGCGAAGCAGGAACGACCTTGAGGAAACACACTCCCTCCCCACCCTCAGTCAATGGTCTCCAGACAAAGACAATGCTGCATGGCTCTGCTCTAAAGATACCAGATTCACTTCATCAGCAACATTTCGCTCTCCCAAGCACACACCAGTACACGCACACCAAACATACTGCCTAGACCCCCCACCGACTGCAGCCAAGTAGCACACCGGGAGGGGCAGAGACCATTAATAGTAGTAAAACTGTTCTCCCTTAGGTGTTACTGCAGCATTTTACATTTTTTTGGACCCCTTTTTGTGTTTGCTAGAACACAGAACTGCAAAAGTCTAAAAGGGTGTGTCGGCTATGGCAGAATTTAGGTGTGAGAAGCAGGAGTGCATGATTACCAAAGTAGTTGAGAAAGTAAAGCCAGAATAAATATCTAATTATCATCCTTACATGCAAACTGAACAGTTGCTTACAACAGCTGTAAATGTTTTCCCCTATCAGTTTCAACCTATGATTTCAACAAATACATTTACCCTTTTTATCATGCTGGGATTAAATGACTTCTTTGCATAGAAATACTAACAAAAAACAAGTCAAACAGCAAAGTGCTAGTTACCTTTAGGTGTGTTTAGCATATGAAGCATTCCTCTGTGTTTTAAGATGAACAGAAGAAGAAAAAGAATGGAATAAGAAGAAGAAAAAGAAAGAAAGGAAGATCTCTTGTCGACCGTACAGCCCAGATTGGTGGCAACAACCCAACCTGACTCCGCTCATCCCATCTGTCCATCTGACTACTACTGACATACCAGGTGTGAGTGTTATCGCTTAATACCACCAGTCAGCAGTCACGCACACACACACACACACACACACAGATGCCCAAACAACCGACCACTGCGCCTATTTCCTCACTGACTGGCTTTACTACCTCGTGGGCTGCCAGGTCTGCAGTGTTGCCAGATCTGTCTGTTTGGAGATTTGAGTGTATGTCATTCTCAGGATGAAAACAGGGACCTGATTGGTGATTACTGGAACAGAGCTTGGGGTTGAGGGAGGTGGGGTGGAGGAGCTAATCCACTCTGCAGGGATGGGCACAAATTGCCCCCCCCTTCACCCTCCTCCTGTCCTGCACAACACATGCACACATTCACACATTAGTGGTGTTACATTCAAATGTGCTAGCATGGTTGTGTGCATACTTATATGCTACAAATGCACACAGCAGGTCACACACACGCACACGCACACACACACCCTACAAATTAAGTTACCCAACACAGCAAGATGCAAGCCCTGGGTATACACACACACTGAACATTCACAGGGCATTAATGTTGATAATCATTGGGCCAGAGGGTTGATTAAAGGATCTAGGTCCAGCAGTCCGCCAGACAGACTCAGCCCAATCTGGAAAACCCCCTCTCTTGATTTACTGCCAAGTTTATCAGGCTGGCCTGTCTTGGCCGCTGTGAAATGTGTGGCTGCTGTTGCGAATATGTCAAAAAAATCTTAAAAAGGATGACCTTAAAAATCAACTCAGATTTCTAAAAGTGCCCAAACACACATCTGAGACACCAAAACTTAAAGGACCAGTGTGTAGGATTTAGTGGCATCTAGCGGTGAGGTTGCAGATTGCAGCTATCTGAAAAATGTGTAGGAGAACCTACAGTGGCTGCAAAACTCACAAAAAATGCAAAAGGCCCTCTCTAGAGCCGGTGTTTGGTTTGTCTGTTCGGGGCTACTGTAGAAAGATGGCGGTACAACATGGTCGGCTCCCTGGAAGAGGACCTGCCCCCTACGTAGATATGAAGGGCTCATCCTAAGGTAACGAAAACACAATGGTTCTTGTTTTCAGGTGATTATACACTAATTAAAACATACTTTTCTGCCAAGTCCGTTCTGCTAGATGCCACTAAATTCTACACACTGCACCTTTAAGAGTTAAGAACTTGATATTGGTGTCACAACACTGAAAAAAACAATTAGTGCTGGTACTTCACGTGACTCTAGGAAGTGAAGTTTATTCTACTACAACACTCACATTAGTGACTCTGGGTATGTCAGCTGATGTTTCACATGTAATGTAATCCAATATTGTCAAATTAGTACCCAGTTTGTGTTTAATATAGTCACAAACCTTACAAACTATTATTCATTTTTTGGAATTAGTTCATTTGTAAAACTGTGTGCCAGTTATTGTCAGTTGTAACCTCATAGAGGAACAAACATCCTTCATCACTGGTAGACAAATGATTGACTAACTGAGAACCATGTCGGAGAGGCAGCTTATGAATTACTGTAAGTGTGGTAATTGCCTTCCTCAGGGCAACCTCAGGATGTCTGCTGCTATAAAACCTCCTGGTATAGAAGGAGCAAATGCTGGCTAAAACCCAAAGCTGATGAATTTAATTTCTCCTTCTTGGATCCACAGATGGTAATTTAGATGGGCTGTGAATTAATTAAATGAGGGGCCAGTAAATGGGAGTGGGTTGACATGATTTACTAGTCTGGTGTCCATTAGGAATGACTAGCTGTTGGTAATGTATGTATTCTATGACTGTGGGGGTTGTGTAATGAAGGCTAGTCTATTGTCTCTTATAGAGGCATACTGAACATAATGTGGACTGATACCATCTACACCAAACATACAAAAATGTGTTATATGGAGGCTTCCAGTGCTTTGATACATGAGCGGAGGGAACAGATCTCTAACTCTGGTGGGTTTAGTGTTGTGTTTAGTTCATATATTCAGCAACAAAGGAGCACATTTGAGTCTGTGATGGAGATGCCAGACAGACCAGTGTGTGTGTGTGTGTGTGTGTGTGTGTGTGGACATGAGGAAACTCTGTCAAATGTTCACGCTGAGGCTTGCATGCTCTATTCCAATTTTCTGCATATACTGTGTCCGATTTCTTTGGATGACTGATAATATCTATTAAAGTATCTAACCCACAGCAGCTACGCTCTAGCCCTCATCATATTTAACTGAACTTGGCAGGTTTTGTCTTTCTTTTTTATTATTGTGTCTTTATGTCCTCCATGTTAATGCTGCTCAGCCAAACACTCAAATTTTTGGCTTTTGTCTTATGTGAATGATATAAGATGTACTTATTTATACAACCAAGCAACCCTTATCAACTTATGTATTGAAATTAGAGCTGAAACAATGAGTACATTTTTTGATTTGTTGATACACTAGAAATTAATTGCCAACTATTTTGATAATTGATTAATTACCAGTCATATTTCAAGCAAAAATGTGGGGATTTGTTACTTTTCCTTGTCGTATATGATAGTAAATTGATTTTTTTTTTAGATTCTTCTTCATTCAGACAAAATGAGATGTTACTTTAATCTCTGGGAAATGATACTGATGATTTAGAGAAAAGACATTTTATCAAGTAATTGGTAAAATAATTGATAATGAAAATAATCATCAGTTGCAGCCCAAATGAACACACAAGGGTGTATGTTGGTTAATTTGTGCAAATGATCCATGTGGTTCAATCATGCTTTAGAGATGTGACTCCATATGGTTTTATGTTCTATTCTCAATGGAAATCATCAGATCTAAATCACATCTGATGGAAAGATTAGCACTACTATACTTTTTTTTTTTTTTTTAGCTATGTGTGAATGTAGTCATGGTGCGAGCCCGTGTGTATATTTCAGTGACAGACATGTCGTGACATGTCATCATGTTCCCAAAAGATGTCGACCCACTTTCTCCCCCCCCCCCCCCCCCCCCCCCCCCCCATCTCAGTCTCTTCCATCTCCTCTCTACCCGTTTCAAACATCTATTGGTTCAGGTGTTATCACTCCTCCTCGTCTCTTCTCTCCCGTTTCCATTTTTCTCCCACATCAACACCTCTCCCGCTTCCCTCCCCCTGTAATGTCTCAGCTCCATCACTATAATAAGGTCTCCATTAGTACGATGGGCCACGACGTACAGCTACTGAGGGTGGAACTGCCTGGAAACTGGGTCAAGGTTACTGAATCTAACTGATTCTGTGTGCAGTTCTGGCTGCACTGCTGCTCTCAGGCAATAACTCCACCCTGCTGGGAGCGTTTTTTTTTTTTTTTTTTTATCCCTCGTGAAATCAGTGTCAGCAAAATACTGCTATTGGCTGGTATGCACGGCTCGATTATTATAATTTTCATGTCGTGTGTTAGTTGATGTGTGTGTGTGCTTTGGGCTACATGGTGTGTCAGATGAAAATCGTGAGAAAATATGATTTGCATTAGCAATAATATAATTATTTCCATTGTTATTACTGATATCTTCTTATCAGTGTCCAGAAAATCCATCTGTTCTCTTCAGCTCGTTTTATTTAGTCTGCGTAAAATGCTCTCAACAGCAGGAAGTAAGGACAGCTACAACTGCACAGTCAGTCAGTTTGAACAGTCTACTGACGTTTGTCTTTTCAGGGACTTGTGTTCTGGCTGTGCTGATAACAACAGTCCTGCCTCAGAGGACATGCTGAAGTGACAGTTAAGGCAAAGTCAAACTCACCCAGACAGATCAACTTTTTTTTTTTTTTTTTTTTAACTGCATATGCATATATAGCTCTCAGGCAAAACATACCGAGAGGGACACACCAGCAACCAACAAAAAGAGACAGCAGAGAGAGAGACGGTTACATCAAACCACCACACAAGAAGCGGTACATTGTGTTTGTGGTGGTCACTGTGCCTTTTGTGTGGAAGAATAGTGAGAGTGGCTGTTTTGGGATGTTGTGGGAATTATGGGCTCCAGTAGCTATTGTGGCTATTTGATGAAAAGGTTTTCTGCCCTGACAAAAATATATGAACTAAAGAGGAAAACAACTAGAAAGATATGTTTTAGAGCCTACATAGATCTTTTACAGAAACACATTATATTATTAGTCATGCACGCCCACGCAAATTATTTCATGTTTCTCAAAATGAAGACTCCTTTTCCCATAAATCCATGTGTCACAAAACTGGGTTTGAAAAGCGAGAAGAATAGGATGAGAGAAGTACAAGGTAATAGATAAGTAAGAGCTGTTAAAAGTCAGTAGTGGCTCTGACCAAATAAGACAACATGAAGCAGAAATTACAAAGGAATGTGGTAACGAACAATGTTATGAGAAGCAGTCTTTCCCTGTAAAACAGCAGATTCTGTCTTTATTGTAGCTGCAGTAATGTTTTATACTAAATGTGACAATTTATTTACCTTAAATGCAACATTTAACACATTCATCCATCATCTCTTCCTGCTATATTGAAAACAATACAACTTTCTAATTTAATATTGTCACCTTGTGATATTTTTATCAGACGCTTGGCTGATCTTACTTGATCTATATAGTAGAAGAAAGACAAGTAGGGCATGGAGTAAGTTTAAAATACAGTGTTTAGACATTACATGGACATTAGAAGAGAGGTGTGTGAATGAACAGAGGACAGGTGAGAAGGTAAGTCTGTGAGAGAAAGAAAGACAATAACTGAAGGATAAAGTATGACAGAAAAGAAATAACAACCCCCCCCCCCAAAAGAAAATCACAGTCAGAGTAACAGATTGAACAAACAAAAACAGAAAATGAATGAAGAATTAATGAATGGATTACAGGTAGAAGAAAAGAAAGAAAATATGAAATAATAAAACAACCAAAGAAAAGGGTGAGAAAGTAAGAAAAGGAAACTGGAAAAGGAAATAAAGAAAAGAAAACAAGAGGAAATTAAGAAGGAAAATGTGTGTGTGAGAAAAGAATGAAACAACCCATGCCGACATGTTAGCAGAGCAGGGTGAGTCCAGCTCTCCGGGCTTGCGGTTGGTAAAGACACATTTGGATTGAATGGTTTTTTCCACAGCATGACTCACCACACTGGCCTACAAAGCTGCTCGTTTCTCCTGTTTCATTTAGCCTTTCTGACTGGATACCACACCATCTGCTTTTCTAATCTGTTTTGTCCAAAAAAAACTCATGAATAAATTAACGCACACAGGATCCGAATCAGTCTTCGGAAAACGCTCCTTAACTTAAATGTGACTTGACATTCGGATTTGTTTTCGATTTTGTAAATGTAGCAACTGAGACCTAACAGACATTTCATATACACAGTATATTTTGCTGTTTTTTTTCTACAAACTATCATTGGCATTGCTTTTTTTCTGTTGGCACACATTTGTGACATCTTAAAGGCTCAGTTTCAACAAGTGATAGGTCAGCAGTTTAGATTCTCAAAGATTGAAATGACTATAACACACTAGCTGTAGAAGCAAGTTCAGAGCTGAGGACTGGTTTGAATAGAGCAGCTCTAGACACTGAAGAAACATCATCAGTATCACAATACAACACAAAGAGCTTTCTGCACATTTTCAAGACTGTCTGGCTTCTTATAAAGGCCGATTTAAAATTTTATTTCCAAAATGATTTCTAAAGATGAAAAAAAAAAAAAAGAGTAACTGTTACTCTGTTAAATTTCTCTAAAATAGAGGCTCCAGTCTGCACAAGCATTAAACTTTACAAGCACCCGAAATGGTTTCATGAGAGAGTGAGGGTCACTCTCTCAGGGTTTTTCCGAACTTAGTAGCAAATATATCATTTTAGTGTTAAATGCGGCCGTGGTTGAGCAGTACCTTGATGGTGGAGGAGGCGTAGAGCATGTCCTCCAGGCTGAAGTGGCAGCTGCTGTTCAGGTTGTCTTTGCAGAAGTCCTGTATGAGCTGCAGGTTGTAGAGCCGATCGGCCAGCGTCATGTTCTCCTTCAGACAGACATCTGGGAGGACAGAGGGAGCCATCAGGTGTCAGTGTGGTGTCAGTGTGAATTTGATGATTAAAAGGAGATCTGGTCTCTCACTTCAGTGGTTTTTAGTGTGCTGATGGTACTCGGATAAAATTAGAGATCCAGGTCAGGAACTTTTGAGGTTTTAAAGTGTAACGGTTTGTGAATGACTGACCAATCATGACGGTAGACTGAATAACATTAACGTGTGGGCGGAGTTAAAAGTTAAAACATTTAAAGGGTAGACAATGTCGACGGATTGATCTTTTGTTCCTGTGATGTTTTCAGTCGAATAACTGAGTGTTTGTACTCTATTCCCATTATCATCACACTTCATCAGCAATGTGATGTGATTATGTTGCATACTTTTCTTGTGACTAATCTTTGCTCTAACAAATAAACTATTCAGGGGCAAAGGACAAAGTGAAAACAAATAAAAACACGCACCAAAAATGAGTGAGGAACAGAAATAAATAACATAAAAAGACACTGGTCAGAGCTCAGGTTTTTACTTTTGGGGCTCAAGAGTGAGAATTTATAGCACTGAAGCTCTGACATATGTTGTGATGAAAGATGCTGCAACTAAAGAAAAGTTTTTTTACTCATTCATTTTGGTCAACAGAGCTCTTAATCTCTGGCTGATAAATTATGCTCACCTTGAGCCATGCTATACCAAACAGCACAAATAACTCATTTTTTCTATCTCCCTCTTCTGCCTCTGCAATCAGACCCAAGATACCCCCCCCCCCCTATCATGCCAGCTTCTTACCATCCAGTGGTAGCAGCTGAGGGCAGTAAAAGTGCAGCAGTGCGCCCAGAGCTGAGCCATCTGTGCTGTCTTTCAGCAGGTTGTCCACTGGGGGGATCCAGGGAATCTGCTGGCTGGAGGCCTGCTCCTTCCTGTAGCGAGCCTGCGCAACATGAAATACATATAAATGATCATATGAATGAGTGCAAACATTTCCTACAGTACGTCTACCCTGAGACAGACTTGTCTCATTGTTTTGTTTTTTTTTTTTTTTTAAATCAAAAGCTATGTGTGAGGGTAAACCATTTCAACAGCTGTACCTTTATTGTTTCTTTAAAGCAGCTCCAAACACATCAAGGCTTCATTAAGTTTATTCATGTATGAAGGTAATTGAATGTCCTGAAGCCTTACAGCCTGTGTAGTTTAAATGTAATGTAAATGATGTAAAGAAACAGTCATACTGAGCCAGCTGAGAGGAAACAACAGCACTATGGTAGTGAGCAGAGCTGCACATGACTGAGGTGATTATCACTGACTATTTTTCCAGATGTTGTGATCTGTTCTTGATAATTAGTCCTTAAGAACACGGTGAGTAGTTTACAAAATGTAAGCTTTGAATATTTAGAGACACCAATCTAAATGAAAATGGGTCAAAATTGCAGTCAGACGAGGGTCTATACAGTGAGCGTTGGCACGGCGACTACATTTCCTGCCAAATGCTCCCAGACAGAGACAACCCATCTCTGAAATGAAGTTCTAATAAAATTAATCGTTTTTTCTTTTTGGTTAATATCTTGGGACCTCTTCAGTGATTCCCCAAGGGTGTCTCGTTCCACCAACAAGGACCAAATACAAATATAAGGGAGCACGTTAAGAGTTTTTGACTTCAAACACACATATTTCAAATTTCTATAAACCCTGGAATTCAATTAACTCACAGTATATACAGCAGTTTATAGAGACCGTAGAGAATAATGACGGATAATAATTTATAATGTCATTCACGCACTACTGCTTCACCTTAATGGAAAAAGATTACAGTTACACCCATTTTTAATCATTTTTCATGTTTTTCAAGTAGAGTACATCACATGTAGACAGCACAAGGGTTCACTTATTAATCAAAAGGATGTAGATAGAGGAAATCTCTGTTTATGTAACAGTGAAGTCACAGGTCGATGCACACACGTGATAAAACGATGGCCATAAAGACAGATGGTCACTATGGATACATAGATGAGAGAGCATAGCACTGATAAGTTGACTTACAGGCACAAGCTTCATGTACCACTTGGTTGGAGACTGCAGCAGCACAGCAAAAGAAAAAAAAACAAACAACAACGACAACAACAACAACAAAGAAATATCTGTTAGTGAGATTAGTTAGTAATGCGATTAGCAATACAAGGAAAGACAAGCCAGCTGTGATACCAAAAATAGAAAACCTGAATGTTATTGAGAGTGCAAGAAAAACAGCCCACACAACCCAAGTCATTGTGAAATTGTATTACATGCAACATGATATTTAGTTTCGACTCATACTGTATATACGTATATTAGGGTATGAAACAATTTGACAATTTGTTTACATGCAGGTTTGATTCCACAAATAACCAATAATGTGCCCATCAACAGATATACATCTTTAATATCTTTAAAGATACACTCCCAAATTTTGTTAGTTTCCAAAAGTGTCTGGAAATTGTCCCTGACATGCATCTTATATTTGCTATAGAAAAAAAGCATCAAATACAGACACACAGTAGTTAAATGTAACCAAATAATAATCACACAGCATAATGTGACCAAACTGCCAGCTGTTCACTGACAATGTGATCTAACTCTAGAGGAGGAAAGGCTTGCCTCACTTAACAGCTAATTCCCACACTACCTGGAAGCATCAAAGAACCGAATGTAAGTGACGCTCCAAGTGGCTGGCAAGTGCTCGACTTCAAAGGCGAGCAGTGACTTGTGAAAATACAGCCCCTTTTGTGCAGAAACCTCTAAAATAAATATTAAAGGCAGCGAGAGGATGAAAAGATCAATCGTTCTTGGGTTTTCCTGATTTCATTAACGTCACAGCTATTTGAATGGTAATTTGAGTCACCAGCAAAAGTCTGATGCCATTAGAGGGATGTACCTGATCTAATCTGATCTACAACATATTGTTCAATCAGTTTTATCTATTTGTCAGCGACCGGACTGCCTTTGAAATGTATATCACGGCACAAATGTGAATCTCTCGATGTAGTGCAGGAAAGAAACGTGTAGTTCTGCTGATGATTCAAAACCATCTTAAGTTTTTTTTTGGGGGGGGAAACATTTGGCATTAAGAGATCGGATTATAGAGGACCACAGACATGATCTATGATTTACGCCAATAGCAGGTTTGAGGCATCTATTTGTTGCACTACATGTTTTAATTATTACCTTCAGCAGTTTGTACACTACTTTTAAAGGAAATACACATGCCAAGTCTTTCCTACATCTTTCCCTCACAGTATATACAGCATGTGGTCCTTTCATTACTATGTCATGCATTTTAGCAGCTATTTGTTTGTCATTTCATTTCAGTCTGACACCTGTCCCTCACACTAAATGTCAAAGATTTTAGACTTTAAAAAAAAAAAAAAAAAAGTAGCTATAAAGCACTAAATTCTGTTGTATCACAAAGAGTATTTATAGACAGAGAAGGAGACAGAGGACACGCTCTTCCCTCGCTTGCTCTCTCCAGTCCGAGCGGCTAAAAAAACTGTGTTGACCTAGCAAAGTCGATGCTGACTTAAAGGCCAAGTTTGACATTTGGTTGGCGGGAGGGGGGGCGCGGCATGAGATGGAGAAGGGGAAGCTCAGGCAGAGTTATGACAATTTTTCTGGCTGTCACTGAAAGTGCGATCTGAAAAAATACATTCACAAGTAGATTTTAGTGTACATTCAAAAAGGACCCTCTACAAACATCACTACAACCGTTCTAAGTACGGTATATAAATATGGTGTTTCCCTTTCTTGTTTGTATGTTTTCCGTCTTCGCTCACGTTGTACATCTTGCGTTTTTATGTCAAATGTTCTTTTTTTAATGTTTCGTTTATTATCCGGAGGCAGTAACGATGAGTGAGGTGAAGGTGAGTCTGGGACACTGATGAGATGGCTGCTGGTGTCCACAGATATTCAGGGGTTAACTAGAACTTTCAGTGACAGGGTTTTCTAAATCCACAACTTCTCACCCTGCTGCCCCAGTTTGAGAATAAGATGGAGGAGATGAAGCATCTAAAATGATGATCTAAGACTTTGGGCTAAGCAGGGTTAAACAGAGTCTAAAATCTGTTAAGACCACCAATCAAACCCCTGGGGAGAGGTGAGGCCCTCAACCACCATCTCATGCACCCACACACACACACACTATACTCATGTACATTTACACACACACATGCACTCCACCCATCCCCACTTCAATCATCCTTCGACTCCCCCTCTTCCCATCAAAGTTCATCCTCTCCAGCTAGACGTGTCCGCTCGAGCTGCAGCTCGGCTTTTGCAACTTAAAAGGATTAGTCCTCTCTTCTCTGTCCTGACGTGGCCTTTGTACCACCCTCCCCCCCCCCCCCCCTTAACCTCCACCCACGCTAACAGTAGGTAAAAATAAAAAAATACTGTTGCCCTGGTGAGCATTACAGTGTTGTCCTAGGAGGGTACGTGTCTCTCCATGTCTGACTGAAACAGAGGCTGCCTGTGTGGCTCACACTGCAGTCATACTGCAAAGACAGAAGAGGAGGCGGAGGGGATAGAAGGAGGATAGATAGAGCTGCTAGACATCGGCAGAAAAAAGTAGTTTGAGTCTTTTTTTTTTGCAGTTGTCCTTTAGGCAATCAATAACAAATTTGTCACCTTGTTCTCATTGATTGTTGTAACTGGTACCCCATCTCCTAGACTCTTTTTGGGTCAGTCAGCTGGTGTTACTGTGAGTAGTGGTGTTGAAAAATGTGTTTTGTATCAGACAGAAGCACACTTTGAACATTAATGCTTATAGGCTTTGTCTGGTCTGAAAGAAATAAGTAAGTAATTTCATCAGACACAGAGGAGTCATAAAGAAGACACAATACCAACATATTTTGTTATTTCTCGCAGAGAATTTTCCATTTTGGCAACCAAATAAATATACATACTTTGGGTCTGATTGCAGAGGCAGAAGAGGGAGAGAGGCTCGAAGAAAACTCTGGTGGTTTCATGACCATCCAGCAGGAATTATGGTCATAATTGCCATTTTATAACTGATACACAAATGTATCTACATTAAGAGACTTGGCACTTTGACAATAAACTGAAACTTTAAAAGTAGAAGACAAAAGGATGGAAACAAACTCATTGTTAAATTCAAATGGCTGCCTGTGCCTTCCTGCCAACACAGTGAGTGGATGTTACACAACGTCTCCTGTCTGAGGCAGCGAGTTAGACACAAATTAAAGTTAAAAAACTGTCCTGACTGTTTTAAAAAGGTCCAAAACAGTTCATTTGGTTATAGCTCTGAAACAGTTTTCTACATTGCAATGTACCATTTTGTTCTCTTCAGCTGCCACAACAGTAAAGCGATTCAAACTTCAAACTTTGAGTTGAGAGAAGCTCAGACTGAAACAGAATCTAATTGTTTCTGCAGCTGCAGGAAAAAACACAGACTGATACAAATGTGCTTAATTTGTCATCCAGTGTATCCAATGGATGTGACATCCACCACAGGTCAGACCTGAACAATGTCAACCATAAGCAATGGAGAGAGACTGTCCCCATGAGGACACGGACACACACACACACACACACACACACATACACACACACCAATCTGCGTGAGCATCCCCAAGGTTAGGAATGATGTTGTTGAAGGGCCAACTCTGCAGCTCGGGGGCCGAACAAGCGGATGTGTTAACACATTATGAGCAGGCAGGACTCTGCATGTGAGACACTGAGTTTGTCATAGTGTGATTACACCGCAGAAAGTGTTTGTTGTAACCAAAGTCATTCAGTTTTGGGAAGTATTTTCTTGTCCTCATATCTAATGATGAAATGATGCGATGTCACTTTATTTTAGATGCGACTTCACCAGTTAGAAGTGTGCGTGTGTGTCGTCCTGTGTGTTTGTGAGGGGTAGCTGAGGCATGCAGTGCTGTGTCTGCGCACTGACCAGACAGATCAGCATCAAACACGCTGCAGTGCTCCATTTCAACTCTCTGCGGGCTAAAACACATGGGACGGGGACGTTCTAACTCTTTAAACATCTCGACGAAGCGGCATCACTGATACTGTTGTGGTGCGTTGCCTGAAAAAAAATAAATCCTGTGACAGAGAGGAAGCTCGGAAGGGAGGTATGACCCCGGAGTGAGGGCGATGAAGGGTCTAATGAAGAAACGAGACAGGTGTAGAGGAGAGGTCAAGGTTAAGGTAAGGTTACGATGTGTAAAAGAGAAATTCATGACAAGTCTTTTCAAGAGAGACGAATGAACTGCTGCTGTTGAAGTGAAATTTCACATTGGTTGTGTTGAAGGAGTTTCATGATGTTGAGGAGTCACTGAAACTTGTAAAAAAAAAAAAAAAAAGTAATTGCATTATTCCAAAACTACACAAAGGTAATTTCTCCTTCATCACTTAAAAAAAAAAACTGCTGGTGGTGTATATTAAAAGTTCTGAATGTGAGGATGGAGGAGGTGATGTCATCCTCTCTTTTCTCATCATTCTGCTGCATCGGGGTAGATAGATGGCCAGCTCTGACCCCCACAGCCAGAATATCCAGCAGCGTAGCTTGACTGGTAGTTCACAATGAAGTCATAAAGACATTCACATGCAAAGATGCTATGGTTGGAAGATGTTTTATATTTTCATTTCAACTGTGATGTAATTTCCACAATAAACAAAACAAAAAAAGCTGTGCAAAATGTATAAATATAGATTTAGATAAACTTTTATAGATCAATGAGCTACAGTAGCATTCCAGGCTGACGCAAACATTTCTGTGCACTTTGGCTGGAATTGTCAAACTCGACAGAAGCTGGTCTAGATCTCCATTTGTACATTTTTCAGCATCCATTTGTAGATATCATTATATAACTATATTACACTGTTGAAAACACACGTACATGTACACAAGGACCTGACTGAAGTGTGGTTATAAATGGCTTAAATGTGGTATTTTGTGAGATTTAAATTATTCATTCAGTGGATCAGTGAATGTTTTGTTGCAAATGCTGTGTAAAAATGACAAAATCTAAACACAGATTACTCCAGTTACTCAAATACATAATACATAGAGTGATAAACACAAACACACACAGGCCACAGCCTGTCTTATAGCATTAGAAATTACTGCTGATACAGTCAGTTATATAACAGATCTGGACTGCGGGCTGGACCCTGAACATGTGTGACCTCACATTAAATGACTGCTGGCCTAATTAGACTGGAGAGCACTGATCTTCTGGTTAACGCACAAATGAAGTGACTGAAGCTTGTAAAATCTTCGGGGTAGATAAAGCAACAATTTTAGATGTTGCCTGGAACTCTCTCCCTCTTTCTCATTTAATAAACACAGATTGTGCCTCATCTGAAGCTCAGACGTGTGAGTGAGATTTCCTTCAATGGAAGCTGGATTTTGATGGCTCAAGTTCTGTTGAGGAAACTGGTTCCAGATATTAAAGCGACACAGATGTCTGGGACAAATATCTGTCAGTCAAAGAGAGAGAATGTTGTGGTAAATTCATAAAGTGGAACCGAGGATTTTACTTTAGCTCGTTTCAAACTGTCCATCAAATCAGGGACGTCTACATGTTCGTGTGTGGTTTGCTGAGAGAGGAGAGGAGATACACACTCACCCGAGGGCTTCCAGCAGGCTCAGTAGTCTGAATCTCCTTCTTCCTCTGCTCCTGAGCCACAATGTCTTTCAGATAGTCATTTACCTAAAAGGAGGACAAACAAGATTAAAATTTGCTAAGCCAGCAGTACCATCGAGTAAAATTCAATATAAGAAACTATGAGTCATACTTCATCTCCAGTTCATATTGTTCTCATAAAAAGAGTAATAGCTTCAAATTTTAAATTAAATTTGTTTTGTTGCTTAAAGTATGAGTGCATAGTTGATTGTGTAAAGGTTGATAATAAATTGTCAGTTTCCACAGCAGCTGCACATTAGCATTTGGACAATATTTAAGCACTACAGTTCATTTAAAGGCTTCATGATTATGAATTATACACTATTTATGATTGCACTGTTGCCATGGTGATCCTTTATTTGTTGCCATTACTTTTAAAGAATAAAACAATTTCTTTGTGCTTTTGTTTGTGTACGTCAAGTTATTTTCTGTTCCATCATGTACCGTGATAGAGTTCTGTGGTTAAATACGTACATGTGGATTTTTTGACTTTCCTCAATCAGATAAAATTTGACTTAAATCCCGACTGAAATCAAGTCAAACTGAATCAAATCAAGCGGAATTTAATCAAATCTAATCCTACACTAATCCTGCCGTTTGGACAACTTACAGTTCATCTACTCAAGTTCATATCGATCAAGTTAAATCAGGAATCAGTTGTTAAGCTGGTGAATTTTGGACCTTTGGAATGCAAGTGGACTCCGACAGCGAGCCATATGTTCGACCAGTAGGACTCCATGACCGCACCCCCTGTTAGTTATTGTGCAAGTGTTTGTGTGTGTGTGTGTGTGTGTGTGTGTGTGTGTGTGTGTGTGTGTGTGCAAAGCTTAGAGCTGGCAGCTGCCCAGTGTTCCTACCAGAAGAATGTAAACAGACTGGGCCCTGTAGTACTGTATGAAGGAGCCAGAGCCATCTGCACATGTACACCCTGTACTGTGGACTGCTACCTATACTTATATATATATATATATATAATATAAAAAGGCAGAATCACATAATATACAGCACATGTAGGTTCAAAGGGTACTAGACCACATTTGCTGATGTGAAATATGTATTATATTAATACATTTTATGGAATGTTTTTAAAGAGCGTGCATTTGTTTGCTTGTAGCTCCTGTGAAAACATGCACACAGTATACATAACTTGCACCAAGCCCATATCATATTAGTAAGTGATTTTAAGAATGTGTTTTGTAAATTAAAGCGATACTCCACCCAAACAACATTCACTCTCTGTAGGCTTGAAAGGTGGCAATAAAAAAAAAAAAAGTTGTTTAATTTTGTCAAACGATGGTGGGCTTCTGATAAATGCTGCGTATTTATTCATATTCTGGTGAAAATATGAATGTTAGAGAAAACCGAGTATGTTTTATCTTTGGAATCAATTGAAGCTGTGTGAATTAAAGCTGAACCCAGCTAATGTTTGCTAACAACATTTTTTTTACAACCACCTTCCAGTATCATTTTAAGCTTTCATTTAAAATAGTATAGATATTTCTATTTTCTTAGGGTCTTTCTACACACTAATTATGTAATTGTTTGAATAAATACTCTTTCATAGTTCATGGTACATGATAAATACTGGTTAACAGCAGCTTCTGTAGGGAAATATGAATACTAGCCCTTTCTAGCAGTAGGCCTAAATGTTGTTGTTTCATCTAATACAGCCAATAAGAATAGCCATGTGATACTCTACAGCATGTAAGATGTGCATATGCCAATTATGCCAACATGCACATGCATTTCATGTCACCCCACCATATTCTCATGTTTCTTATTTCCTGAATTTCTATTTACTTGCACATAGGTTATGTAACATACAAGCTATGCATTCAACCACACAGAACGGCCAGTATCAACCATCTGTTTAAAGGCTGTAAAGGCAGTGAAAATTTGAGGAAACTGGACCAGGGTCCGCTGATCACCATCAGTGGACCCTGGAGGATGTTTCTCATGTGCTGTGAATTCACCTGTACATATCATATGGTGTAACCCAGGGGCTTGGAGACAAAATGGTGTATGTGTAACAGATTTGGTGGTATTTGGGTCATTGTTTTTTTTTTTCACTGAAATATCTGCAGTGTGGAAGAGCTCAAGATCTGTGAGCCCAACACAGATGAGTGAAATGAATCAGTGTCCACGCTGCGCACCAGCCTTCTCCTCGCACAGAAACAGAGGCGTCAAGCTGGTTTAGTACAACACCAACAGCTCACAATATGTGCTTATAGTTATGTCTTTATAAAAGTCATGTAAAGAAGTGTATCTATAAAGAGGTATAAAGAGGTAAACCCTGTACATTTACCAAATTATTTCTAATAAGAAAAGTAAGCATGATATGATCTAAGGATACAGTTCTGAATCATCTTGACCTTTGCTTCCAAATTAGTGCTTTGCCGGGATTACTTTTTAGGGAGTAAAATGTCAAATACAGTACTGATTTCTGGGATGACCTTTTTTGAAAAACATTTTCATATAAAAAGCCTTCTTCATGTGTACCTTTGCTTTAACATTTTGCAAACAGTCCTCTGAATGGATCTACAGCGAGTCCTGTATAGGTTCCTGTTTATTTTGGACACAACATCCTGTTGTCCTATATCAGTTTTATGAAATGAAGGCTAGTGAACTACGGGAACTGGGGAAAAACTTTGGCTGTCAATAACATTTTGTAAAAAGACATTATACACACACACATACACACCCACATATACTGTTACCAACCTTGTTGATCCAGGTGGTGACTGCGTCCTCTGTGTCATAGGGCGTTTCTACCTCGGGGTTGAGGGATGAATACTGGCGAATGCTGGCCATCACCTTCTCCGCGCTCACTGTCTCCACTGTGTACGCCATCATCAGAGTGTCGATCATGGCCAGATGGGCACTCTGCGCAGAGAAAGAATTAGAGGGTGAAAATTAGTGGTTTTGAGGTGGATGGTGTTATCAGCAGATGCTCAACTGTGGTTCTTTTCATGCAGATTATACATTTGAGGTTTTTTGGTCAATGCTCTCATCTATTGACCTTTAATAGAAAATGTGACAACATAAGCCTGTATTTCACATTCACTAGTTTTTATAAGTAATAGTGAAAGGCAACAACAATGATCAAATCCTGAGCCATGTATATAATGTATGCTAATAGAGTGATGGATGTGAAAATCAGCAATGTTTTTTGTCTTGACAGCGCCTGAAAAATAGCATATCCTGCATTTTATTGATTGCAGACAAAAGCCAGACAAGACAGGTCTACTAAAACAGAGAAGGCTGTTAACATGCATTAGGGCAGGTGAAATTATCTATTGAATCATTTTTTCTTTTTTTTTTTAAGGATTTTTTTTTTCCTTTATTTGAAAGTGGCAGAGAGACAAGAAACAGGGGTAGAGAGAGGGGTATGACATACATCAAAGGTCCACGGCACACTTCTTAACCAGTAGGTGGCTTGGCAACCTTACAGAGACTCTGTCTGAATCTGCTGTTAAGTAGTGTTTTGAAAATGACAGATCCAGATTGCATTGCAAAAAATGTTCCTCTGAACCTTCTCAATTTTTTTCTCAGTAAATGTAAAAACTCTACCATTGGAGTTGTACCAACTGGAAAAAAAATCATTTTGAGGGAGGAATCATTATATATAAATTAGCATGATACTGTAGGTGAGTAAGGAAGAGGGCATTAAGAGGGAAGTGATTTATAGAGTTGGACTAGGACTCCAAAGCCTCCACTGTGATGTACATCTGAAACTGCCTCCAGTCGAACATTCCCTTGTGGCTGTTGCCCTGGAAACAAGTGTATCTATCGCTGGTTACAAGACCCAGTTTGCTCACAGCGACTGCTAGCCTTTAAGGAGCCAGAATAAGATATCTTCCTGACAATTGAGTTCAATTAATAGAATTGGCATCCATTATATGCTGCTTTGCTCACCATTATCACTGAATAGCTGAAAGTACAAATATAAATCAAGTTTTGGAAACCATATCATGGTTGTTCAATAACCAAGTATTTTTTGACCAGAGGCAGTGTCCTACTTTCCATTAGGTAACAATGTAGCTGGTTAAGTTCTGTACTAACAGTTGTTTCATAAGAAATATGCCAATCAATCTAAGACAAATACCAGACTCCAGTGTCACAATTTTTGCCCGATGTTGCATGACTTCAGCTCTGTTCCCACAAGGAACTGTATTATTCTGACATACTTTTCTGACATATGAAGGAAACAAGGAAAAGTGCAGTAACCATTTCTGTGCTGCAATATGTAAATATGTTTACGCAGTCATTTTCAGCGTTTGGTATGCAAAGCTAACATATACATAACATGACTTATGTCATTATGTCAAAATCTACTTTCCCCCATATTTTATGTTTACATAAAAACACACAAACATATATCAAGAAAAGGAAAAGTAGCATGTGTCTCATTCTGCACGTCTGTCTTATCAGCTAATCTTAACACAGTATCAACAATCTTATCGAGAAACTAATTAAAGGAAGTGTGAGTGTCACATTGTCATAGGTATGAAACAAGTAAGACAGGCTGGGTATGTCTGCTCTCAAGACAGAATGTAAAAAAATGTAAGATCATGTTTACCAGCAACTAATTTTTTTTTTTTATTATGAGATGCACAACTCAGAGAAGATGTGAGTACATGATTCACAATAAAGAGGGGGAAAGGTAAACTGTGGAAAAAAAGGAAACAAGGAATTTAAAGACATTATGCTGAATTCAGAACTGTTGTTATCTGTAACAATGAAATTGTGACCCTTAATTTCCATTTGTCTGTTACATTGATTCTGTTTTAAAAAAGAATATTACAGCACCCATCTTTTGCTTGTGGGCCAGTTGCACTTCTATTCCAAAAACACAGGTTGAAAGCCATATGCAAGCAAGATAGAGAGTGTAGAAGTTCTTTCTGATAACTGGAGCGTGTCCTCAAGAATAACAACATTGGTTGCTCATAGCTGAAAACAATCTGCTGTATGTGTATATTCAACGCCAAAGCAGAACCATTTGTGACGTTGTCATACTGTAGAGAATAATTAACAGGAAGGTGTTTATGGTGTTGAACAGCTGTACAAAGTATGACTCTGACACCTGAAACCTGGATTTGCGACAGTCAACCTTTGCTTCCTTTAACTACGACAGCAAGATATTGTGACCTCCCCAACTTTCCCCAAACTTAACCTCCTTAACCATGATCAGAGTCTTTTTCTCTATGGCTAGACTTGTCCCTATTGTACCAGTGTAATATATGACTGATAAGCTTTTGCTTGGCCCCTTTAAGCTGCAGATGAATTTTTTATGTCTAGTTTTTCAGTTGATTTTGGAACAATGATACCTAATTAGCCCATGCTAACTAGCTGTTTTACATCATAAATCCAGTCTTATGTTATGAAAGGCAAGTCCAAAGCAGCAAAGACTGCATAATTGGCATTAAAAAAACATTATTTCTCTAGGTCAAGACAGAGGTCCAACACAAGCTTCTTATCTCAGACGTAATCAGTCAGAAAACCACCCTTTCAACACTCAACACTCATTCACTTTCACATACTGAACACATTTAAGCAAGGCACTGTATGTGCTATGATATCATTCACTATAATTTTCGATTTGGGTAACAACATCAGCTAAATGTGGAAAAGTTAATGTAACAGAACATTGTCTTTAATGCACTCTGGTGATGTGCAAAGCCTGCAATCTGTCCATCTTTAGTTCTTGGTTCCTACTGTATCTTTAGCTCCATCTATTAGTCTGTACTTTCTTGTGTATTCACCGCACACTACCCAGGAATCAAATGGCCAAATATTTACACTTGGGTGGCAGCTTTTCCATGAGCTAATCCAATTAATCAGCCCCTTGAAGAGCCACAATAATGCGGTGCAACACAGTCAGACAAAAGGTCTGAGAAGAGAATCTGTTCTAGAAGAGACTTAGAGTCCTTGGTTAAGTGTTTGATTTTTTTCTTGGACTACTCATCCTATAAATGTGAGCACTCTTTACTACAATTGTTTTATGAGTCTTTCTTACTGTGTGACTTGTTGTAGAATAATTGTTAGGTTGTGACTGCGAGCTTTGTGTAGTGATGACTGGAAAAAACAAAGGAGAAACATAGAAGGTGAAGAGATTTCCTTTCCCTAAAACATAGTATGATGTAGTGATATCTGGTAAGATTGGCTGTCAAATGAGCAACCATAAGTGTATTGCTCTGAAATGTATTTTTTGCTGCGTGATAATTCATTAGCGTAATGCTTAGTTTCCAGTCTCTCTGATCTGGCAACCCAGCAGCAAACCAACCCCATTTAATAATACACTGCCAAGATGTTTCCTATTGGCCTTTATTTAGCCAGTCCAAACACTGTAAAACATTATCATAGAGACACACAAACAAACTAATTCACACACATACCCACTATTCCCACAACGAAATGGTCAACACCAGGCAAAACCAGTTTAAAAAGGCCAAGGGACCAGCGTCATTCCTCAAAGGCCTCATTCCTCTCTTGCCTCCTGCCCTTCGCTAAGCAATTTGAGGATATTGATTTGGATCTGCTGTGGTCTGATGAGATAAAATGACAACAAGGAGAAGTAATCTTGTTTACTAGACCACAGACCTACAGTTTCTAATCACACTGAGTGACACCAGGCCATTGTATAGGAGGAATAAGCTAAAGCAGGGCCACATGCTCATTCCAGGATAAGGCCATTTTTAGGCACTGGGGCCATATATAGCCTACTTTATAATGTGACAAAGCAAATTCCTTCAGCATTTGAAAGTCAGAGATTGTAACAGTTAGCAGTAGGTTAAATATATTTAATAAACTTCATTTTAAACC
This sequence comes from Thunnus maccoyii, assembly GCF_910596095.1. NCBI lineage: Eukaryota > Metazoa > Chordata > Actinopteri > Scombriformes > Scombridae > Thunnus > Thunnus maccoyii. The sequence continues at coordinate 20,736,754 of NC_056539.1, read as the reverse complement.
TTTGGTTTCATTCCCTGTCCGCAAACTCCATCAGTTTAAAAAATGTCATTAAAATGAGTGCAGAGAGCAGCAGTGGAGGGAAAGGAACAGTGATGGCAGATGATGGAAAACGATGCAGAAGAAAGTAGGCAGTTTACACAGAGTGAGGTAAGTCATTAACAGTTATGTTGCATTTAGAGCATTAACTGTGAGAATCTGAGAGATACATCTATTTACAGTGTGAAACCAAGGCCTGGTATTGTTAATTACTTTAGCCTCACAGAAACACCTTAAGGACTCATATATAGCATCTATGGATAATGACACACCAACACTAGTGAACATCACAACACTAAAAAGGAGTGTCTATGTTTCCTTGTTGCATCATACATACATAACTGTCTCATGTGGAAAATGCTGATCTTTAAAGGTCCTCTGCACTTAGTGTTCATGAAGCGTATACAGCATATATATATGTATAGTAGATAATTTGCTGCAACTGAATTAGTTCAGCGAGACTTGCTGAAATGGACAGTCAATGAAAGGATAAGATGACCATGTGTAAATGTCAGATGTAAGCTAGAGGGAGGAAGAAAGGTCTTAGTAACCAGATAGATATTTATTACTACTCACTGCCCAAAGAAAGGGTCAGCTGTCCTCATTAGAGCAGGCCTGCCTGTCTTTTGCAATAAGCTTTTTCCTCTGTGATATCCAGTGACGTCATGTTATCTCACCTTTAGGTTTGCTGAGCACATATGCTTTCTTTCAGCACCACATAGCCATACCCTAGAGCTGCTCAGCGCAACCTATGTTTTCCACTGTTGGCCACTGAGCAGCTACACTGGAGAGTTCAGGGATCAGATGCTTTGCTTGGGGGTGTCTGGACGGCTGCAAGAGGGGAAAATGTTGCTAATTTACTTAATTTTTCCCCCTCCAGGTTTCTCTACTCTTTAATTCCTTACAGGCTTCATCACATGCTGACTATGAAAACTCTCCTTCAATTGCTAATGTTTGCCCATCTTCATCACTCACTGATAAATAATTACCCACAATAATACAGACAGGGACACATAAACACACATCAACACACACACACACAAACACACGTTTTTTGCTTTCTCATCTAAGTTGATTGCTTCTATAAATCTTGTATTTATTTCTCAGGAGGCAAGACGATGCCCCTTCACGGTCAATATCCTGTTTTATTGTACTGCTACATTGCTGGCTCTCTGTATTTCCACCCCGGGAAATAGGCAAACACTGCTCATCTTTAATACGGCTCGGTGGTGAGAAAGAAGAGATGAAAATCCACCGTAGAAGCCTGATTTAACACAGCACAAAGGAAGTGCAAATTCAAACCACAGCGACCTACAAAAGACAGTATGTGATGTATTTCACCTCGTCGTTTTGTGCCTGTTGTAAATAAACTAAAATCTCTATTGTCAGAGCTCTGAGCTGCTTGTTGTGGCCTGACCTGACTATTCATAGTGGAAGATGCACAATACTTCACTACCTCACCATAACCGTGTTACTATCAGCATCAACTTCTCCGCTGTAAAATCTGTTCAACTGAAGTAATGAATACAGTAATGTCTTGTCAGTGACTTGCAGTAAAATCTTCAAGGAGTCACGGCTAATGAACCACCTGTACCTGTTTTTACTGGAGTGCGAGGCTTCATTGATTATTTATGATAATCCCCAAAGTTACAAAAAAACTTTAATTACAAAAAAAGTGGGAGCAGAAAATGACGATACATTGAAAAAACCTCCTGCACTGCAGACCTCCTCAGGACTGAGGTAGCACACACTCACACACTCACACACACACTCACAGTGATTCAACATGAGCTCAACGGTGATGTAATATTGAAATGCAGTCTGCTTTTAGTATTACAGCTCTCCTGTCCAGGCCCGGAGGCTCCATGGCTAAAAATTGAATCTGTCTAGCTTCAGGTAACTTCACGCCAACTCAGCTGGACATGGAAAAGCACTAAGCTGTACCTCTCTCTGGCCTCTTTTGAAGGTCACCGTAAATATTGTAAAGTTAAAGGAGAGAGAAGTACACGTGAGAGATAACTTTTTCATGAATATATATTTTTGTTGTGTTTGGTAATGTATTCATGAGAGGCAGTGAAAACAGTAGACAGAATAACATACAACCAAGTATCACAGAAGGGTATTTAATAACCAGCACAAAAAACAGTTAAATGTGATAAACATCTAAACTTTAAGATGCACAAATCAACATTTTTATATGAATGAATCAAATGATCCAATCTTAAATGTAAAAGGATCCCTCATAGTGATGAACCCATAGAGAGCAATCACCCTACTATCACTCTCACTGCTCTCATCACCCTAATTCCAGCAGTAGGCAGCCGTTTTGAGCAAAACAGCTCTAAAACCCCCCCCCTGCTGTACGCTACCTGCCCAGCACCGAACAGCAGACAGGCAAAGTCAGCAACTCGTTGGTGAACACAGTGGAGCATTTAGCATCTACAGGGAGTTGGTGAAGACCAAAACGGATGTGGAAAGATCGTGAATATTGGACTTACATTCATCAGGTGACCAGAAACATGACTAAAAAACAATGCTAATGTTGTTTTGTGTCTTCTGCATGTATAGACAGGAAACTGTTTGTTGACATGTTCACATAGTAATAACCGGCAAATAGGACTTGCCTCAGTGATGCTTATTAAAACGTCCAACCTTGCGGCGAGGTGTTACATGCTTAGCCTGCTATGTCAAAAAGTTTAATTTCTCAACATTTAAATTTAATTGAGATGAAAGGGATCACAGAAAAGTCATGGAAAATTAATTCAAATTTAATTAACAGAATCGTGACTGTTCTCAGTAAATGCAGCTGATCAGTCACCAGTGAAGCAGGTGTTTCTGCATTTCCCCAAAACTGATGATGGATCGACACAGAATGATATTTGAAATTGTATAAATTCTCCCAAGATTATCAGAAATCCTTTTGAATTATAAAATGTTTATTTTCTTTACGCTTTCCTTTTGAAATGGAGAGATGGCATGGCTCCTTTAACAGCCTGACCAATTGTGAGCAGAAACACACACACAAATTGCACACTTTTGGATGCAAAAAACTCCAACTGTGAGGTCTGGCATCAGCTATGGGAATGAAGCTTTTAAGCAGCATACCTTCCTCCTCCATGTGCTCCAAACCCAACCTAGTAATTACATGGAAACCTCAAAGCTAACCTTAGAATACTATCTGGGGACGGGATCATGGCTACCAGCCAGTGTTGACCTACCCTGAAGATACGCCTTCACTCCAAACCCTTCCATCATGTTTGAAAAGGCCCTCTGGGTTACAACTGTATCATGGGTGGAGAGAGATAAAAGGGTGTTTGATTTTTCATGTTTGATTTCATTTGAAGGGAAATACCACTTATTTTCACATGAACATATACCTGGTGTTAAGACTAAATCCCTTTGAGAATGCAGCTAAAGATAATTCCTCATTATCTGTGAGAGTTATGTATTATCATAAACTCTCTCTGTCCTCACTGTCATATTTGTCTGTCTACACAGTGACTGTGCTAGACATTATGCGGAGACAAAGAACTGTACTGCATGTACCTAATATGTATTTTTTTAATCAACTAACTTTTCTCATTAGTGTCTCAAATGATCTGTTTATGCAACCTTAAAGCTATTGTTGTGAATAGCTATATTGTTCTCTGATGGAAATAAATTCATTTAACTTATGTATTATTTACTGCTTCATTTTATTTGTGTTGTGATCTACAGTTTGTAATGTTAATTTCATTGGACTGAATAATACCTAAAAAATACAAAATTCTGTTCTAGTTTTGATCCGTAAGTGAATTAAATGCAATGCAATGAAAATACACACTGCAGTAATACAACCAATAAAAATGCCTGTTCAATGTAATCTCAGTAAATGGGATCCCTGTATAAAGCTCTGCACATGTCTAAATGTGTAGCAGCATAAATTCATTATGGATTAAGTGCTATTACAGCTTTACCAATCCTCACATTTGTCATATCAGTAATAAGGAAAACCAGGTGAATATTTTCAGACCTGTAGAGTGAGAATGGTTTATTATAAAATCCCCTGCTCTGAATTGTAAAGAGAATATGACACAGATTTCTTTCTATTAGTATAATAAGCTTATTGTGCCGTTACAGCAGATGAAGAGATATAGCATTTAATACTGACATGGTTCAGAATCTGCACTTTCACCAGAGAAATATACTATTGTTTCTGTTTCTCATATGACTGCAGCACAGACTACCACACTGTAAAGAATATAGTGATGAATTGTAATATGACATACTGTACAAATGAGGGAATCCACCAAAGCAGTGAGATAACCTCACCTAAAGACTGTTTAGCCTTGCTGGCGGCATGGTTGAATAGGCTAGGAGGTGGGGATGACAATGTCTGCAGTTTGTCAGTTCACCACTTACATCCAGATTAAAATATATCGACCACAGTTGGATGAATTACAATGAAATTTGGTACAGACATACATGTCCCTCTCAGAATGACATAATAACTCTGGTTATTCCCTGACTTTCCATCTAGCGTTAGCATGTTGCTAGCAAGCATCAGCATTTAGCGTGCAAGGTTGACACTTGTGGTTCAGAGTGAAATATGTCAAAATCTATTCAATGGACTGCCTTAAAATTTGGTATCGACACTCATATTCCCCTCAGAATAAAATGCAGTAACTCTCGGGATCCCCTGACTTTCAAGCTAGCTGTTAGCATGTAGCTGGCTAACGTTAGCATTTAGCTGAGCGTAGTGAGCATATCTGGAGACTCTTAGTCTTGTTATTAAGCCTTGTTAGTTCATCTAGTATTTAATTTTTTTCTCTACATCCAGAAAGTGAAAAAATCTGTCTATCGGAGGGTTACTTCTTCAGGCTCAGCCAACAGGCACTCGACCACAATATGCCCATCTCGGGCCTGGCCCCAAATGAGGCCCCTTACCTGGCCCCTGACTCTGGCCCCTCACTTGGGATGTATTTGCCTTTGGTAACCCTACCAAGGGCTGTTTCCTCTCAAAACAAAGCCCCATGGCTCACAGGGGAAAACAATCTCCTTCATTAAGATATGGCAGCATTTATCTCCCTATAATAAGATTTTTTTTAAACTTACTGCATGTTGGAAAAAGAATATTTCTGTATAACTATTGAATCCACAAGATCTCTACAAGTACAGAGTTGAAAAACAATCACTGACTACTGACCTGTGTTGTGTCAGCTGATATGGAACATTAGGTTTAGCATGATTTTGTCGCTACAAAAGGCCTCTGGACAAATGTGCTCCTGTGTTCAGGGTTGAGAGCAGAGCAGCATTGCTACAATACTTGAACTCTCATCATGTGGAATTTTTCTTTGCAGATTAAAAAATTCTCTATATTTCATTAAAAAGACAAACAAAACACATTAGCCTGAAACATAGTCTAACTGTAGCCAGTACAGAAAAAATGCTAAGGACTCAGGACATCACGTAATGTGCTTCTTGCCTACCCATCCATACTGTACAGGAGTCGCCGCTGGCATTGAGCATAACATACTGTACAGAATGTGACTTCACTGAGGCTGACGAGGACAGAAAGTACTTGGACGGGCTTCCCTTCCACCCTGCTGCTTCAGCTCCTCTTTGTTCATAAGATCAAGTGTAGAGGCAAAGAATAAAGACACAGGAAGCCAGTTTGATGTTGAGAAGTATTGTTTTCTGCCTGGCACTCAGTTTAGCTTTCTGTACTTCACCGTGTGTGTGTGTGTGTGTGTGCGTGTGTGCGTGTGTGTGTGTTTGTGGAGGTGCGTCTTTGTGTGTGATGCAGCGTCTTAGAAAAGCCGTCTGCCTGCTTGTATGAATCTAGCATTTCAGTATTCTCTGCCTCAGAGCTTGGCAGTGCTCATCATTGATACAACCCCCACCACACACACACACACACACACACACAGACACACACACACACACACTAACATAGCTGCACATACACACTGCACATATGACATATGCAAGCATAAGCACCCCCACTCTTGCACCCACCTACACACACACACCCCTGCCTACTGGAGTGTAACCATGGAAACGGAGCGCCTTCCCAGTAGGGGTTGTGATGGAGGCAGCAGAGGAGAGGAAGGCAAACAGGAAGAAGAGTGTTCACCTCTATTCATCCATGCAATACATGATTTGATTAAATCAATCACACAGTTAAACTGAACAGACAATCGTTATCAATGTCTTTATATCTTAAAATCTTTTTATTTTAAAATGAATATGTAGTGATTTTTAAGATATTTTAGATATGATATTTTTTTATTTAACACACAATATAAGTAATGTCTCACATCTAAAACTGAGTGTAAACTAATGCTAATGCTAATGCTAAACTAATGCGTCTGCTACAATCTTAATAAAACATTAAAACACACAGGATATTAATCCTGAGTTCATATAATAATGTATTATTCCAGTATTTTTGTATCCTGATTGGGATCAAAACGCTGTTGTTGTAACAGATTTATAGTTTGGAGTCTGTGTGCAGACGTTACTCTTTTCATCATTACATTATTTAACAACATATTTCATTAACATGATGTTTATCATGATCACCATGTGATGTCATGATGTTTTTTAGTGATATTTTTTTCCACATTCATATACACTTTCAGTCTATGTAGATGAACATCTAATATTAATATTGACAAGTAATAACATTATTAAGCAGCAATAATGACTGTTGCTTAATGAGATGCAACGGGGGATTCTTGCTGTTGCGCTAATTGAAAGCTGCTGCAGTCACATGTTTGCTTCATGTTGCTGCACAGCTAGTGTGACGGTCCTGTGTTGTAATATGTCAGCAACAATTAACCAGGTGGCATTTCTTTTCTGGCACAGTCCTCACCATACAGAATGAGCCCAAATAAGTAAATGTTTCAACGTTTGAATAAATGGCTTAAAATATGCTTTGTGTGACTGTGACCCGTGTATTAAAGTACTATAAAACTGGCAGAAGACTGAGCAGAAAGCCACGCGTTCAGCTACATAACAGTTGTGCTGTAATTAATTTGCCATGACTACAAAAGATAACAATACATCTAAAGAATCCACAAATTAATGACAAGCTGACTTCTTTCGCTTTCAATAGCAGCATGGCTTCAACATGAATGACTGAATAAATCTCTTTAAATAGACAATTAAAGTGCTTTTACCATTAAGGTTGGATTTGAAAGCAGTCTCTAACATAAGTGTGACTATAAACCTGTCTGTTGCATGGCTCTTCTTACATACAGTCACGGATATAACACCCATATAGTCTATAAAGAAACTCAGAAACCATGTAAGGTGCTGTGCTTCTTCCTCTCAGTATTCACCGCATGCAGCTATGATACCACTGTGATTTATACAGTACATTTAAAACTCTTGGCAGCATCATGAACTATTTACTACGGTTTTATTAATTATTAAAGCTTTGACATTCAAAGTCCAGCAGTTTGGAAGAACATCGATCACCGTGATGAGGTCAAGGAAGTGAGTGTCTTGAGATAAATCTAGTGGGACATATATATATACTTTTGTCATCTAATAAATCCCAAAGTTACTATCCTGTGGTTGCTCTGCGGGCTTTTTTTCCAGGAAATTGTTGAGCAGAGGTGGTAAGCTCAGCCTCAGATCCTGACACATCTTTTGTGCTCCAAGTACAAAAGGTTGGAGAAAACTTCATGAACGCCTCTAACATCTACTGAAACCCGTTACAACAATCCTGCGACTTTGCGATGCCAATTTGAGCCCCAGACAGGCAGAGTAAATCTTGGCAGGAAGGTGAAACATCAGTGCTTGTCCCATTTCTTGTTACCGCTGCTCGGGTGCCGGTACGGTAGGGAATTAACCATCGCTGCTCGAGTGAATGAACGTGAGTGACTGGAGCAGATGCGTTGCTGCGAGAGGATAAATGAACGCCAAGCACTGTTCCTCTGCATTAAACACCTTATCTGAACACCCGCCGTGCTGCAGGGATGCAGGGAGCACTACTGTCCCACTCTACAGCGTGTAATTAAGTCCTTAGCTACTCACACACACACACACAAGTGAGCGCACATGCTGACACAGACACCTAGAATCAATTTTCATTCATCATCTAGATTCATTTTTTTTTGGGATCTTGACGTCATTCTCATCCCGCTAGCGTTTCCACAGCAACACGGTTAGACTGGACTTTCCATCAGGCTGTTGATATTGGTTTTTAATTGAATAATGACCTTCAATACGATGTTTTCTCCCTGACCGCAGCTGCATGGAAACAGTCTGAACATATTTGTTTTGTTTTAGGAAATTAATTACCCATGATCCCCTCTATCACCATGAAAAGAGATGATCACATGACGCTGACACTTTGAAAAGAACATAAAAGGAGAGCTAGTATTATTAAACTTAGCAATTAAAGCTTTTTGATAACGACTCTCAGCTATTATCATGCTCACGGTGGTGCTTCATGTGGGCTGCGACGTGTAATAACATTTTTCAGCTCCGCAACCCAACCTCCACATTCTTCTTTCTTTCTCTGCGTGTGCTACAGGTGGAGGAGGGTGTCAGTGATACAGCATGTGTGTGTAGGCGACCGAGTGGGCGGAAAGTGAAATTTGGATTCCGCGTCTTCACGTGTGGGAATCCGTCACGTGGCTGAAGACAGAAGGATGAGTGGGCAGAATAGAGACGGAGAGGTGGAGGAGCAGAGAAAAAATAACTCCACGATGCAAAGTCAGTTTAGTGAGAATGTCAGGGAATATGCTCGGCTGTGTCGTATGTCAAGACGAGACATCAAGCGGCATCTAATTCCGCTGCTGACTGACCTACTAAAACTACCTCGAACGCATCCTGAAGTCGCTTACTCGGAGAATTCTTGTACTATATGCAAACTGCTGAGTTCAAACAAACGCTTAGCTTAAAATGCCATGAAGCAGCATTTAATGACAGTGCCGGCGCTCGTATCCAGAGCAGCTTACTGTTAGAGCTGCAGGTAGCTGCTCGGTCTCTTTACTCTTTCACGGTCTGCTTCAGAAATAAAACCAGTATTTATTTTCTTTTAGGACAACTTTTCAAGCCGGTTAACCGCCCTGCTAGATGTCTCTCCCATAAGAACAGCCTCTCTCCTGTTTCTGCTCTTCTTGCTGACTGTCCACACCCCCGCAAAACTCAGCCTGGACAGCAGCTAGAAGTTAAATGATGTCTTTAAATAATAGATGATCCCCCACCTGAGCTGTCATTCCAATGTGCAGCAGGTAATGTAAATGAACTGTGTGGGATAGTGTGTGACAACCTTTTAGCAAACAATAGTAATCAGTGCTTTTGCTTTCCTGAATCTCATTAAATTGATTACAAAACATCCACAATACCTCTTTAATGCCCGTTTATTATCAGTTAGGCTCCTAAAACTAGATCATAATGCTGCACATTTATGCTTCAAGCAGGGAAGGGAGAACGGGATTGATGGAGAGAGCAAATAAAGCCTGAACGGAGGGATGATGACAGACAAGAGAAATTAGAAATGATGGAAGGAAGGGTTTGGTAATAAGTGAGGGAATGTGAAATTGTAAAATGTAAAAAAAGAAGGTGTTTGGGAAAGATTATCGGTTGAAGACAGAAGGAACGAGAGATGTAGAGAGTATGAGAAAGATGAGGGATACAGGATAGGGATGGGGAGAAAAGATGGAACAGCAGAGGACAGAAGGGGAAACTTATTTTCACACTTGCAACAACACGCTCAGTCACGAAACACACACACATTCATGAACTTGTAAAAATCGAGTGTAAAACCCTTGTTCAGCTCTGGACTAGAAAATGTAAAACATTGAGGAAAGAATTAAAAGGTAATCCTGCAGAAAGACAGTAATATGTGAAAATCCCTCGTGTTCACGGCACACGCTGTGGGAGCTGCTGTGTCGACGAGGGAGAGAACACAGCAAAATCAAGCAAAACGCTCCATCTATCCGTTTAGTTTAGCTTTAAATTACACGATCGGAATCAAACTTGGTGAGCTAAAACCTTAAAATGCCTTACTTCTAGATCCCCAAAAAAACTTAAATAACTTTCGAATTAGCATAGAAGGGAAATTAAAATCAGCAAGACTATCCAAAGAGACTGCAGGCATACTGTGTGCTAATCGTGTCTCAACTGCAATTCACTGAGGCAATGAAGCCTCCTATTGAGACTTTGCCCACAAATGATGAGGATCCCTCATTTCCACTCAATAGGCTGCCTGCAAAGTCAAGAGATGAGCTATAAAAGACATGACACACACACACACACACAGGGCAGTGGAAGCCTTCAGGTCTAAGTCAGCTTGTAACCAGTAAAATTGTAGTGGTGTGAAGTCTGTGCTGGAGAGGTAGCTCAAATTTGTAATATGATTATGATCTGCAGTCCCATTCAAAAAAATCCCTCCTACCATTTGCAGAGGCCTCTTTCGAAGGTCCCTCTCAGTGACCAGTCTCTCCTGGTCAGTGACGTAGAGTCCTCTCTGAGCCAGCGCCTGGATGACGGCATCGTGGCCCAGCAGGGGTTTGGCGGCGTCGCTCTTTAGGATGAGGCTGCCGGCCCTGCAGTAGAGGTCAGCGGATAGCAGGAGGCTGGCCACGGGAGGCTTCAGGTGCTCCTGCTCATACTGGTCTGTGTAGAAGGGGTCCTTCAAGTCTGCTGGGATGCTGTCTGTATGATGGGAGGGAGAAAAAAAGGAGCTGAAATATAGTGATGGCAACTTTATTCTATATTTGTAACAAAGTTTGGATTTTCCCTTCAGTGCACAGATTCTCTGCCATTACTTTACTTTGGCAGGTCTGCTCCGATGTTCACAGCCGTACTTTGACAGTATCTTGACATGGACACGTGTGGATAGACCTCCACGTTGCTATAGCAACTGCAGTAGGAGTGGAACCCAATCGATTCATCTAGTCTGTATATATATCTCTGCAGCTTTTAGCTCCCTGGGAACACCCCTCTCACTGCCTGCTTCATCAAAGAGAGGGGCTGTGTTTGTGTGTGTGTGTGTGTGTGTGTGAGCGTGTGTACGTGTCGTGCGTGTGTGTGTCACCTCCAGCGAATTCCACCGCCAGTGGATGTTCGACAAATACTTCAAAAACATTGTGTTTTTCATAAACTGCTTTGTCTTGTTACCTTTCCTGTCAGCGTTCACTCAGTTGAGAGGCAATTTTAAAAAAAACTGCACTTAAAAAAGAGAAAGCTCGACTATTGTCTGGAAAACAAAAGCGATGCAAGACCGTATTTTCCCACAACATATGAAACAATATAAAAATGATTAATTGGTTTCAAATGAGATGCTGCAGCTGTGTAAAAACATTAAAAAAAACACCTGCATGCACTCCAGATGTAGAGCTCATTGCTGTGTCTGCAGCAGGGGGGCAGATGTAAATTTTGATAACTCTCTTTGTTTGTGTGTGTGTGTGTGTGTGTGTGTGTGTGTGTGTGTGTAGAGAGAGACACTGTAGCATGTAGTGAGCCACACTGAAAGCTTTACATTCCCTGACACCACCGCCCATCCTCCACACACAAAAGTCAATGAATCACCTGCTCATACTGACCATAACCAACGAGGTCGTCTACAGATGGACTCTGTATAAGAACAGAAATGCATGAAGCAGCAGCAGTAGCGGCCATCTAGGTTATTATGCTTTTCCTTTACGTATTTGGCTGATGTGCTACCTTATTGATCCCTCCAAAGAAATTAATCTCTTCTCTTGCCCTCCCCCTCCTCCTTCATCCTCCATCCTCTATGAGGAGGTCAGAGGTCAGGCTGAGCTACCATACAACACCCCTGGAGCTGCTAGAAATCATGTTATATTTCAAGTTATATTTCATGTTACGGATGCTTTTCTGAAGCGCGGTCCACTACTTGCTTTCTCTGGTTTGTGCTGTCACTAAAATGTACCTACTTATTAAAGAAGACTTCAAGATCATGTTCAAATATTTTTCCAAGCACAAATGCCAAAAGACTGCTTGTTCAAGCCCCTCAAATGTTAACATTATTCACTACCAAACGACAAATCGAGAAGATAACGAGCAGATGAATCGATGACGCACATAATCGTTAGTTGTAGCCCTACAGAGCTTTAACGTCACATTACTGTGATAAAATATCTTGTAACTACCTACAAGAGCAAGATTAGATTCACATTTAATCATATATTGATGAAGTCTGACTTCTGTAACAAAATGAAGCAAAAAGTTAAATGCTTTGACCAAGTGCGTCTGTAAAATACTTGTTAATTACACAGATTTGCTTCCACCACCCAGATTTCACCGAGCATTCGAAGAGCCTCGCTACTAAGACATCTTCTCTGAGCTCTCTGCTTGTGAAGTAGAGTCGTATAATACATTAGATATGTGCATCGGTGTGTGATGTTTGATAGTATTTTTCTAACAGCAGATGATCTGCTACACAGGCCGCATCTACCACACTGCGTATTCTTGATGCGCTCCTGCATCGGTGTAATGAGGCAGATGCATGAGAAATATTGAGAGCAGCGTAGGCAGGGATCTGGATATGAGCCCGCTCTCTCTCTCTCTCTCTTTCTTTCTTGCGCTCTCTCTCCCTCTCTGGAGGGCTGTATTTTTGGAATCAGCCCATTTCATTCAGTCCTGATTGAATATACACAGAGGATCTGCAAAGGGATCTCATGTTTGTGCGGCTATTACAACACGGCGGCGAGGAATAATGTGGTCTGTTGCTACAAGCAGCGGCAGAATACCGTTCTGTCTGCACTGTTCAGACGACAACACGATGTATTGGTTGTATTGGTATAAGCCATTTGAACACTTACTGGCCAGTATACAATAATTGGGATCAAAAAGGAAAATAAAGATGAATGGCAGAGAAGACAGCAAAAGCACAAAAGAATAATCTTATTGACAAATTGTCCTATAAGAAAAAAAATTACAACTGTTGTGGAATTCAACTTCCGCTTATTTTCAACATAGTTTGACTACTGTATGTATATTTTGATTGAATTTACATAGAGCTGCAACAATTAGTCAATTAATCGATAGACAGCAAATTAACTGACAACTATTTTGACAATCGATTAATTGTTTTGAGTCATTTTTTTGAGAAAAATGCCCAAATGATCTGATTCCAGCTTCTTAATTGTGAATATTTTCTGGTTTCTTCAGTCCTCTGTGATAAGAAACTGAATATCTTTGGGTTGTGGACTGTTTGTCAGGACAAAACAAGACATTTTTTGGGCTTTGGAAAAAATTTGATTGAAATTTTTTCACCCTTTTCTGACATTTTATAAACCAGACAACTAATCAATTAATCAAGAAAATATTGATAGTTGCAGCTTTAAATTGACGTGTCTCACATATGTGTAAAAACACATCACTCAAGTCAGCTGTTTTGTCTTTGTTTTCATCGCTGTGCCATATTTGCTAATACCGGTTTTAAAAAATGTATAACATGATTGCAGCTCAATGAAAAACATTTAGCTACTGTCATGGCAACGCTGAAATGAGCCACTGTGCGTCACATGCCTGAGGATTTTATATAAGTCATATGGGAAATAAAAGCAAAATTGGGACACTTTCAGCTGCAGTGTGAAACTCAGCCAAAGTTTGTAGGCTATATGGTGACAGTAGCCTCAGTGTGACACACATACTACACATATTCTCCTTGAGCTACTTCAGATGCTCTCAGATTGAGATCCTTGGAGATGTTCAATATTTTATTGTGCTTTAGGTGAAATAAGGTTTTATAGAGAGGCATCTATTTCAATATGAGATCAATAAATACATAGGAAATTGCAGATTAAGAAGAACCGATGGAAGAAGGAGAAATGTTTGGAAGATTATCTTTGGAAATATAATAATCTGACTGTATGTTAGCTTAATAAAAGCTTCAGGGTGCAGCATGTTTTCTTCTTCTGGCCAGGAGCCATGCATTTCAGCTTTAATTACAGCTCTGGGGATATGGAAGTTAAAAGCATGATGACAGTCATACAGGTTTTTCTACATTTATGGTCCAGAAGAGAAGTGATCTCGTTCTGCCTCTCTTTTCAGCGTCGCCACCTTCATCAACCCGACAGTAGCTCTGACACTGAGAATAGCATAATGTGCTAGTCATGTGCAGTGGGGTGTTAGCCTGGCGTTTGAAGACACTAACCTGCAAAATAACGTCACACTTGCTGGAATATCAAATGGTAAAATCATTCTCAAGCTAAGAAAGCGAGTGAAATGCTGTGTTTTTATTCAGATATGTGACATGATGTACCTCTTTACCAGAGACATGTGTTGAATGTCTGCTGCTTGTATTGGGGGAAAATCAGACTTGAATTTGTCACAGGTCACCAAAGCTCAACGTCAAAATGGTATGAGATGGTGCCAAAGATGTTGGTGGAAGGAGATGAGTTACTGTTACTGTAAATCCATGTTGTTGTACTTCCTACTGATGGACAACAGGGGATGATAAAAGTCAAAGATTACTCAAAATATCTTTAATTCCTAAAGGTGTAGCCTAAATCCACCAAGTCTGAGCAATAAATATGAAAGGTTACATATATCCACATGAATCTCATCATATTAATAAATCTCAGTTTTTGGACATTCACAAACAACAGCATTAGATTTCAACCCATCTATCTATCAGGGCTCAAACTGATACAATGCTGTGATACGCTTCACTAAAAAAAGAAGGCTGCTCATGAAAATGCATTAAATCTCATTTCTTCATCATCTTTTACAACTTAATGATGGCTTACTGTTTGGTCATTCGGAATGAATTGAATGGGGAATGACATGTAATTCTGAGTCGTTTCTGCGTCAGCATCTCTGATTAAGAAAAGCGGTGATTTACAACAGAGCCTAACGAGAACGACTAGATGTGTAGAGACGAGATAGCATCTCTGCTCAAACACCGCAATTCATTTACTCATTGTGGATCTTTTCATCGCTTAAGTAGATTTTACCCAGGAGACATCAGTCATGTCATATGTTAGGAATCGTACAGAAGGGGTTTTTTAAAAGGCAAAAAGCACTGTTTTCTGTGGATTTTTGTCTCTTGATGGTTACTAACATTATCATTTATCCTAGATTACTGCTAACAAGTAAACCCTTTGTGTGCTGAGATGTATAAAAAAAAAGTCCCACATGTGATGCCTCTCTTTCTAAATTTACCTTGAATGCAGTATGCTGAAGGTTACATCATTTGGGACACCTTCATACCTCCCTGTATCTAAGCTGACTGCTCCATTTGCATCATGCAGGACAACACATTTATTGATCACTGGGATCCAGAAGAGGAAACCGGTTTTTATCTTTCCTCTGGAGAAAATATGTATTGCTTTTCCAATAGGCTATTCATTTATGATGGGAGACAGCAACAAAAAAAAAACTAAGTTGATTGTGAACCAGAAACGTTTTAGCCTAATGGAAAATCACTGTGATAATCCTAAAGGGAATACTATGTAATACTGCCTCAGGTGATCAATGGTGAGTCACTGTGTCTATTATCCATCACAGGTTTTAAATTTGTTGTAAGGATTTGTTTTTGTGCTATTCAAAATTTATTATAGGCATGTTATAGATTAGTCATCATCATAAAACGCTGTCAAACATGCATTTGAAAAAGAAAATGAGAAAATATGAGAAAAATCTTCATGCAGCGTGCAGGTAAGTGGAGGTACAGTGATGCACCTACCTGTCCCATATGCTTTGGCCACCAGCCATGTGAGGCTGCAACAGATTTTGGCTCGGGAGAAGTCATAGTGCTCGAAAGACTTTATTGCTGGAGCAACAAAAATCTTCTTAACATCCCTGACGTCCTGAACTTCACCCATATTTGTCCCTGAATTGTTTTCTTCAACCTTATGCAGCAGCACAACGCGAAAGCATCCCACTACTGGAATTTCGTGGAAAACAAAAGACCGGCTGTAAAATGAGGAGATGCGGTGTGTTTCCGATGATTATTCACAGGTTCATTCAATGATGAAATACTAGTCTGATTGTGGTTATTCGTCCTATTCTGTCTCCTTGTGCCACAATGATTCGTTAGTCTTGGTGTTTTTCATCCATTCTTCTCTCTACCAGTTGAGATGGGCTCCGTCGGACCAAGCTGTGAAGGTTTCCTTGGATTTCAGAGGAAAAACTGCTCTTCAGCTGGAATGAAAACAGAAATGTTTCCATTCTTTGTGTCCTTTGGAAGAAGAAGGCTTCTCCCTTTCATGTCCATGTTTTATTGTATGGGTAACCTATGTGTTTCGCATTCCCTCCTCTGTTAGTGCCGTGGTGCGGTTTTCCTGCTGCACACTGTGGCTCTCCAAACCCTGCACCGTTGTTGCGGAATGCGCATGCGCCCAGGATGCCTTCAACTGCTGTCAGGAATATTAGCTTTTTATTTCAGCGTCCGTGTTTGAACCATGGAGATCGGTTTGAACGACTCAAAGATGTCGGGATTTTACTACAATGTCGTTAATTTGGTAAACCTAGCCAACTCTGACTTTATATTAACTAATGAGTGGGAAATCAGCAAAGCTTTATCACGATATTTAATTTTGGCATTGTATTGTATCGTGCTGCTAGATAATCATCATGATAATGTGCTGGCGAGGACTGTATACATTTCTGTGACACACTGACCCCATGACAGAAGGATAATTTGAATTGAATTCTTATTTAATATCAATCATAATGACTGTACATTTCCAATTATTGAGTTTACGATAAGCGTTTGAATACCGCATGAAAAGAGGACAGCGTGCATGCAATTAAAGGAAACAAAGCTAAACAAATGTTCATTTTACATGTTAAAATTCACATTTCTCAAGAAGACAGTCAGTTTTTAAGTTGCTGTCTGTTATATCGTCCTTATGATCGTTATATTTGTATAGTTGTATTGTATAGCCCATAGATCTACAACCTATGTAGCCACACCCACAATGTAAAAATATGACCCAAGACTGACTTTAAATGTCTATGAAGCTACAATTTAGGGTACAAAGACATACGTACAAAAACATTTTAATAGTACCTACTGCAAAGAAGCCCCCTGTATAAACACACAGGTAAAATACAGAAAAATATTCAACGAACCACAATTCCCGACGTGCAAAGCAAATGTACGTCATAAGTTTGCGTCGGTGGCTGTTTTGAACAGTTGGAAGATTTGACGCGAAGAGGTGTCGGTAATATGTAACTTTAGTTGAATAAACACACAGTTAAAATATTTCTTTGCATTTACAAGTTAGCAGTGGCGGAGGAGTGTTATGTAGAAAAACGTGTTTTTCGATACCATGTATGAAAATACGAAACCCTTCGACTTTGCACTTATGTGTCGGAATAACGTTTACACTTCCACAAATTGATATGTATTTCTAACTGTTAAAGCTGTAATTTACGGTACGGATTTTTATTTTAGATTTACCAAAAAAAACCCCGAAAAAACACAGGTGATTTATAGTTCTTCGAAGATGACTTTCAACCAGTGTTTAGGAGAGAACTGTGAAACTGCAAGTCAATTTCATCTTTATTGATATGAAATTTCTTGACTTAGTTATGTTAAATATGCTGCATTCGCCCAGACATAGCAACTCCCCAGTATTTTAAAAAAGTTGCACCATATAAACCATGACCTCTATAATCTTGATATTAGCTTAACTTGTTTATATCTGTTTTCTGGTGTTCACAGAATACAAGTCTGTAAAATGTTCATGCCGAGAGCCCTCAAAGTGAAGAGATCAGCAGAGAGCTCAAACAATGCTTTGAAGAAGAAGAAAAGTAAGGTTGGTGAGGAGGAGAAGAATGATGAAGGTAGTTCAGAGACGCCTGGTCAGAAGGAGGAAGCATGTGAAGACACCAAAACATACGATGAGACAGTACAAACAAGTGGAGACTCTGCAGCTTTGACAGAGAGCCCACTACATAAAGAGAGACATGAGTCTTCCTCAGGTGATACAGAGGAAGAGGAGGAGGAGGAAGAGGAGGAACCAGTTAAATCATTCAAAAAGAGCCAGAGATGGCCGGAGCCAGGGGAGCCCATCTGTGTGATGTGTGGTCGCTATGGGGAGTATATTTGTGACAGCACTGACAATGATGTTTGCAGTCTTGAATGCAAAGCCAGCCACTTGGCTCAAATGGGAATGGGGATTGGGGCGGATGTGTTTAACCGTAAGGACACAAATGGAGACGAAAGGACTCAACCTCAACAGCCTGCAGTTGACACTGGTGGAGCAGATGAACTTAAAGCACACTATGTCTACAGGGAAGATCGGTTCATATTGGGACTAACAGACGAGCAGGTGCAGCGGATTAAACAGGAGCTCGGCATTGAAACCCAGGGGAGAGATGTCAAGAGACCCATCGTAGAGTTTGAACACTGTGGCTTCCCTGCCACGCTGAGTGGCAACCTGAAGAAGGCCAGCTACCAGGCACCTACGCCAGTCCAGATGCAGATGGTACCTGTTGGTCTCAGCGGCAGGGATGTGATCGCCAGTGCTGACACAGGCTCAGGGAAAACTGTGGCCTTCCTGCTGCCAGTTGTAGTGAGAGCACTGGAGGTACAGTAAAGCAATTCATATCATGATTTTTCAGTAGTGCTAGATTTTGCATGACATTCATACAAATAGTTAATGAAGGCACAAAGCTGCCAGTTCATACCAGTAGAGGCTATTTTTTAATGTATAGGTACATTAAGTAAAATTAATCAACAACAGGATGCTGAAGCCATAGCAGATACATGGAATTCAGCCATCATTTTATTATTTACACTTGTGCATTTCCTACTGTGACATGTCCAAATGTTTTCAGCAAAAAGGCCTATGCTGGCTATATCCATCTGTTAAAGTAATGGCTTTTAGCTAAACATGTATTGAGATGCTGTGTGTCTTGTTTTTTTCAGAGACCAGTAAACAGTGTGCGTAGCCCTGTTGCTCTCATCCTGACCCCCACCAGGGAGCTGGCCATTCAGATAGAGAGACAGGCCAAAGAACTGGTGATGGGCCTCCCAAACATGAGAACCGCCCTGCTGGTGGGCGGCATGCCGCTTCCCCCGCAGCTCCACCGTCTCAAGAGCAGCATCAAAGTACATTTACTATCTTTACAACAATTCTTCCCCAATCAAAATATTGTCTTACAAAATTATTTAACTCTTCAGCTTTATTCATCATCCTGTTCTTCTTCTTATTAATCCCCTTCAGATTGTCATCGCCACACCTGGGCGACTCCTTGAGATCTTGAAGCAGAAAGCAGTGCAGCTGGACCAAGTGAAGGTTGTCGTGGTTGATGAGGTATGACCATCACTGTGCAATTCAGATTTGTGGGTGGTTCAGCACTTTAAGGGCTTCAACAAACCTTGAAAACACTGTGGCTGTTTAGAATGAATGACATTAATTCATTAATTAAAGTACCAGTACTTGACTTTTTTTCCTGGTGAAAATTTACCAACCAAACACAGTAATGATTCTTTAGACTCTCCATCCAAGAATCAGTATTTAAAGGACCAGTGTGTAGGATTTATTGGCAGGATTTTAGTTTTGATTGCAACCAACTGAATACCCCTCCCCTTTCAAGCATGTAGGAGAACCTACGGTAGCCGCGAAACTGGCAAAAAACATGCAAGGCCCTTTCTAGAGTCAGTGTTTGCTTTGTCCATTCTGAGCTACTGTAGAACATGATGGTGCAACTGGTGGTCTCCGTGGAAGAGGACCCACTCCCTATGCAGATATAAAGGGCTCATTCTAAGCTAACGAAAACACAACAATTCTTAGTTTCAGGTGATTATACATTAATGAAAACATAGTTATTAATATTATATTCCATACAAACTGGTCCTTTAACATCCTGAGGAAAATCCTGTCATTTGTGGTGACATAGCATCAGTTTAATTTAATTGTATTAATTAATTATTTTACTTTATTCATTATTTTTATTTTTGATTTTAACTTTAAAATAAAATATTTGGCTCGTAGTTTTAAAATTGTGTGTTTGCATTGTATTCTGTAGGTGGACACTATGTTGAAGATGGGCTTCCAGCAGCAAGTACTCGAGGTTTTGGACCAAGTCACCGAAGAGCACCAGACTCTGCTGGCGTCGGCCACCATCCCAACAGGAACGGAGGAGCTGGCTGCTCGGTTGGTTCGTGACCCTGTTCGCATTGCTATTGGAGAGAAGAACCAGCCCTGTGCCAACATCAGACAGATCCTTCTATGGGTAGAGGAGCCCTCCAAGAAGAAGAAGCTGTTTGAGATTCTCAATGTAGGTTATAAAATTGATTTTTTTTTATTTTTAATGGTGATTTGGAGAGGTATGTTAAAGAAGCATACAGTCTCTTTTTTGTTAGCAAGTCTAATTCTCACTTATAGTCTCAAAAGAGATTTTGGGTGGAGTATCACTTTTAGGACATTTACACTGAGAACATAGGCTTTCTTTATGTGGTCAGCAGTTCAATTTTCCTAGTTTTTGTAAAAGACCAAGTCTAATTGTACTCTGCAGAACAAGGAGGTGCTTTGGTAGAGACAAACGCAGAAAGCAGGTTATTATCTAAATTTTAGTTTATAGTAGATTTATCACTCAGTCTCACTATGCGGTGGTACCGGCTAGGTATTTTATTAACTGACCGTTTGAAGTGGGAATTCCTTAAGCTCCAAGGACTGGTTTCCCCAGTACACCATATTTAGACAGCCATGCAGCCCTGGCCCCTGTCTGGAGGAAATGGGTGGGCCCTAAGCCATGGCCCCACTCCAGGAATCCCAGCAATGGCTTGCACCATTTATACAGGACAGAAACAGTCTGCTTTACTTAACACAGTGAATAAGTGTTGTTAGACCATTGTGTGGGTAACAGGAGCTACATTTCTTTGTAGAGGCATGTACTTATTCATGACAGCCGTTTGGTTTTTCAACCTGAAGTATAAGGCTACTGTCACTGACAATGGTTAAGTTCCCATGGGATTGGAGGGGTATTAGGGTGGGATTTGGATGGGACACTCCAAGAAAAACAAATATCTGGAGTGGAGAGGAATAAATGAATACATTTATAGTAAATGAATAAATAAATTAGGACCATTTAATAGGAGGAGAAATTTTCACCCATTTGTCACTGTACAGTCAGGCCATGTTTAGCTTTAGCTTCTGTTGCATCCTCTGGTGAATCTTTTTTAGTTGTTCTAAACTCAAAATTTAGCTTAACAGGTGGACCTGATCTTTTTTTTTTTTTTTTAAGTATGTCAGCCTGCCCTACTACTTATAAAGTGTGTGTTGCTGGCTGGATAGTCATAACTGCCATCTGCTGGAATTTAAAAGGAATGTGACTGAACTGTATCAATGTCTGTAACACGTACTGAAAGTCTCTGACACACAATCTTAGACATTGTGTCCTGAAATGTTATAAATTCATAGAAATTCATTGTGATCTATATGATAAAAAATAATTAAACATCAGTCATTCTTTTAAATTGAATGTTAAGTATTATGGAAATTTGTCAGATGGCCTATTAATTATGATTTCCAAATGCAGACAGTTACATAACACATCACATTTTTTTGTGAAGTCATATAATAAAAACTCCAGCTTTGATAATTTATGGCTGAATCAGTATATACATTTAGTATGAATATCTGTATATAGAAATGTTAAAAAAGCACCTCATCTTGCTTCTTTCTCTTATGATTTCTTTGTGACTTTTCAGGACAGTAAACTGTACCAGCCTCCAGTGGTGGTGTTTGTAGACTGTAAACTGGGGGCTGATCTGCTGTGCGAAGCAGTCGCCAAGGTGACAGGCCTCAATACCGTGGCAATCCACTCTGACAAGACCCAGTGGGAACGCAACCGCATCCTCAGGGTGAGACTAGCAGCAACCAAGACATGCACAGTCAGATGGATAAAGAGCAATGCTCCCATGTTCAGTGTCCAAGAGTGCTGCTCCTCAATTACTTAGAGGAAGACCACAGACGCCTAGACCTGAGACCTAACAGTTTTTCTTCCTCTTTTTTTTTTTTTTGCAAAGGACAAGAACATTCCCACACAATGTTTTATCTACACAGCATTTTTTTCTTAAAAAAAAAAAAAAAAAATCACCACGGCATCATTTTATTATCTTTTTGCTGCATAGCATATTTAGTATCTTTCGAAAATTTTGGATCTTAACTAGAAATGTCAAATAAATGTTTTTTGAACATGACTTTATAAAAATCGACTCACCAGTTGGTTCATCAGAGTTTGTAGTTAAAACACTTCAAATCTAACAGTTGTAGAAGAAATTAATGTCAGATAGTGGATTAACCTAACTGTAGTTATGTTTATGTCAAATTTTACCCAGTGAGCTCCACAGAATCAAGTTGCTTTGCTAATACCACTGTTATAGACAATGGGCCTGAACAAAGCAATAAGAGGAAAATAAGAAAATCCTGTGTGGGGTTCAACAAACTCTCTTAACTGCCTGAACTTGTTGTAAATCGCTCGTTTCAGCCTGATGAATGACACGAGGAGGTTCATGAGGAGGTGCGTTTGTGTGATGGGCTCATTAGTATAATCCACGCCCCTAAAATTGCCATATAAGTCTCCACATTCTGCTCCGTTTGTGTGCGAGTTTCATTCACAAAACGTTCCCAAAGAATAAAAAACACCGTCAGCTTCAAGTCCTGCTTTCAGAAATCAGAAGACAAACGCATAACAAATCTATGAGTGACAGTAGGAGACCTGACGCAAATAGAAAATGTGAATCCAGCTAAGATGTCATCAGAACAGCTCTGTGACAGAAATAAAGAGGGAATGCTTTGACTTGAAGTTAGATGCTAAAAAAAAATCTTTCTAAAGCAAAGCGCTCCGTAATGGGAAGCGGTCATGTGACAGTCACAGGGATCTTAGAGGAGAATATTACAGTCTACAGGAGTTGATGTTACACTGTCAGCTGCAACACAAATTGATACTGACAGACACCTGCAGAGACACACAGAGGCAGCTGTCAGAGTCAGAGAAGTTTCCAAGCAACTGCTGAAATGTAGAAGCTGCTGAGCCAAAATATGGCCATTAACATGATAAAATCTAAAAAAAAACCTTGCAGTAAATTGGCAGCCATGATGAATATATGGTCAACAGAATATACATTTTCCATTAAGTTTGTTTTACTTCTATATTAATTTTTCTGTTAATTTCAGTATCATATTTAAACTCAAAATGAGTTCAGATTAGGACATTATAATTGTAAGTCAAACAAGAGTTTCTCCCCAGTGAAAAAATGCAGAGATAATCTATTCATGACATGTACGACAGGTCTGGACCGTTCGTAAATCTCATTCATACCATTCGTTATTTTAAGTACAAAAAAACTGATGAATGCTACAAATGTTCTGAAATCACTCGTACGTGCATCTTAACAACAAATTTGTTCATACAAGTGCTTCTTTCATGAGGCCCAATGAGTTTCTAGGTCTATTTATAATGTTCACAGTCCATGTAGAGTTTAGACAATGTTTACTATGTCTAAGTGTGTAATATTCGTTCTTTTACATCCGCAGGGACTTCTGGATGGAGACTTTGAAGTGGTGATCAGTACAGGTGTGCTCGGCAGAGGACTGGACTTAGTTAATGTCAGATTGGTGGTTAATTTTGACATGCCAAACACCATGGATGAGTATGTCCATCAGGTTAGTGATACCCACAGTAGAACATGTTTAAGTTCAACCGCAGAGTACATTAATAGTGAATAATATTTGGTGAATTCCATTTTGCATCGTTAAGTAAATACAGTATTTACATTAATATCTTGTTGTCAATCATTGTTAAATTAGGGAATTTATTGCAGAAATTGATTGTAAAGTTAAAAATTTCCAGCAAATAATACATTTGAAATATTGGCTTATCTACAATTTCACCCGTAATACCCTGATGTTATAAATATATTACAGAAGGGACAATTTTTTATTTTTTTTATTTTCCCCTCCATTTCTTCCCATCTAGGTGGGCAGGGCAGGTCGGCTGGGACACAGGGGAACCGCCATCACCTTTCTCAACAACAACAACAAGCGGCTGTTCCTGGAGGTGGTGAACAGGGTCAAACCTACAGGGTCCATCCTGCCCCCACAGCTCCTCAATTCACCCCACCTTCATGAGCAGCAGAGGAGGGAAAGACAAAAAGCCAAGCTGGAGTCTGAGGACACACTGGTCACCAAGAACAATCTCATAGATATCATAAGGAAACATGACCGTCGCAAAAAATAGTGTGTTCTGCCAGTCATGCCTACAATGGCCCTGTCTATTTATTGAGCGAATGTTAAGCTTGTATGGTTTTAATAAATAAACATAATTTTTTGTTCGCTGAAAATGTGTAATATCTATTCACATAGGGCAATCATTCTCATAGTCGTTTTTCACAGCAGATATTTTGACCTGTCATAGTAGTAAAAACACAGGTGTTACTTATGAC
The DNA here is from genome assembly GCF_910596095.1 of Thunnus maccoyii. Classification (NCBI taxonomy): domain Eukaryota; kingdom Metazoa; phylum Chordata; class Actinopteri; order Scombriformes; family Scombridae; genus Thunnus; species Thunnus maccoyii. The sequence continues at coordinate 20,712,345 of NC_056539.1, read as the reverse complement.
ATTGTGTGAAAAAGGCCTGTAATGGCTACATCTAGGTCTGTATTTCACTCTTGGGCACTTAAGCAGCACCAGTGCTTGTTGACATGATAGCTTGAAGTATAGACAGGTCCTCCAGCTGAGGATCAGCATATTGACACTGCTGCTCTGAAATTTGTCCTGGACATGTTTTTTGTTTGAATCATTTCATTAGAGCATTGGGCAGCAGGGAGGTCTTTAACTGGGTGGTAAGAGGTTTGACCTATGTCGCTTGCAAATCCTTTCTAGCTGACCATAACCATTGACCTCCCTAGGGAAGTAAAAAAAACAACACAGAATTCCCCTCTGAGTATATTAAGTATCACATTAGATGCAAAGTCCAAACTCAGTATAGGTCTTCTGTTTTTTCAACCAAATCCCTCTATTGTTTTTTTGTTGTTATTATTTCTATTTAAACTATGGAGTGAACGTGACTTTTATCTAAAGGCGGGAGGCTTATTCTAGATTTAACAAATGAATTTGACATTTTCTCTACCGGAGTACCACCAGAAGTGCAAATAATAACGGATACTGTGCGAGTCACAATATAACGTTGAGTTTGCTGCCATCTAGCGTCGATCTCAGGTGCCTGCATCACATGTGTTGACCAAAACATGACGTAACGATTCCCGAGAATTCAGCCAATCAGCTGTCACAAGTGGGGACAGTTTGAAATTGAAGCGGGTGAAGGCGGAAGGGACGAAGGGAAAATAATAAACAAAAGTAGCTCGGTTTGCTTGAACACAGCTCAGGTTTTATTCAAATGGATTCATTTTCACTTTTAAACTGCATACTGAGGTGTACCCGCGTCCGTTTATCGTGTTTTTCATGTCGTTTACTGTTTTTGTAGTTAAAGTAACCCGAGTGGAGTTGCCGTTAGCTAACGTTGATCCATAAGCTAGTTTTAACCGTTTTGTTTTTAGCAGCCGACTAATTTACCATGTCGTTGTTTAGTGTGCAAGCGAGGAAGCACACAGCGTACTATGACCATCTAATGTCGACATCGACCTCCAGGACACCGCGCCCGTCGGAGCGGAAAGCAACAGACTCAACGCTGGGCAAGAGTGACATAACATCGGGAGACTCTGCGTGTGAAGACAGCAGATCATGTGATAAGAGCAGACAGGTAAACAGAACTTATGTCGTCTCTGCACTGTCAAAAAGCGGCAGTGGGCAGCAGACCCCTTACCGTGGTCGCCTCACCCTTCAGAGGAGGTCAAGGAGAAAAACCGGGGCTGACACTACGGAGAAAACGATGGTTGAAAGCAGTCAGAACACCACCCCAGCTCCGGAGAAGAGACTGACCCTGCAGCGTAGGACCAGGACTCCTTCAATGGATAAAAGCGCACAGGTGCAGCGTGGGGTCAGCGGTGCCAACGCGCATCCAACACCGAAAATCCTCAGTGAACCAAACGGTAGGACACCCGGTTTATTCCGCTCAATGAGTTTGAGAGAAACGGCCTCAAAGAGCAAAGGAAAAGAGACGGCTGCTCATGCGGAAACCTCGGGGAGGCTGGCGCACGGCAAGACGCCATCCTCTTCCTCAGCGTCCTCCACAGGTAGGCAGCTAGAGGACCAGGCCCAAACATTTAAAACCCCGACCAAAAAGACCCCGTTTGAGAGAATCGCCGCCAAGAGAGACGTTTTTGAAAGGCTGGCAGTGAAAGAAGCTCCTAAACCAGTGGCAGTAAAATCTGCAACTCTAGAGAGGTCAAAATCCCGAGTACAGCAAACAGCAGAGGACATTAAGCCTGTCCCAGCTCCTCGGATCAGCAAGGTGTCAGCAGGTGTTCACAAACCTAACGCCGCGCCGCAGGTGAGGAAGACTTCCACCGCTTTGTCGTCAAGCCTAAAAGGAGACGTGACCAGGAGCTCCACTCCTGCTCCAGGACCTTCTGAGCAGTTCCTGTCCCGTCCCAGCGAGGCTCTGAAGCAGCAGGATTTATTTAAGATGGAAAACAGTGCAGTGACTGTTGCAGTCCGTGTCCGCCCTTTCAATGACAGGTTTGTATTTACCTTAACTGATGGGTAAACTGTGCAGGAGTAGATGATGAATTAAATGAATGAATGAATTTATTTGATGATTAAAAACACACATAACACTGCACTGCAGTCTTTACATAGATTAAAAATCACAGAGGATGAAAACACAGTAAAGCCAGAGGACTTATTTCTATCGCCTGTCCATTTTCATTCACACATCTGTCAACATGTAAGGATCTGGGTGTCCAAAATTTACTGCTGAGCCATCTGGAGGTGTCATCAGTCTTATTCAACCAAGCATCAATATAAAACAGTAATGTTTGTTAGAATTATAATATTGGCACCCCTACACCCACTTTCCATTCAGAATATAACACAAAGTGTAGTTTAATCAGATCCTTTGTATTGAAAATACCCCAATGTGAGATTATTTTATGTGGCTGTAAGCAGGGCAATACAGTGTATTCTGGACGAGCAAAGAAAGTGAATTTTATCATTTCTCAAATTTTAGGCGTTTTGTCAAATGAAACACGAATAACAATTTATTTTTCAATATGTTTCAGACATTATAAGCATGAAATAGATACAAGACTGTTTACTCCAGGATGTTTAGGAATTTTCTGAGCTGCAAAATAAAGACCAAACTACAAACACTGTACATGTGTAGCTTATGGACATGCTCACATTTACAGTAAGAAAAAAATCTTTCTGATAGACAAAATTCATCTCTGAAATGATGTTTGTGAATATTTATTCTTTGTTATAGGGAGAAGGCAGAAAAGGCATCACAAGTCATCTTCATGAATGGACAGGAGACTGTTGTCCAGCATCCTGTCTCCAAACAGAACTACTCCTTCATCTATGACTTCTCCCTCTGCTCGGTGGATAAGAGCGACCCTGCCTTCGTCAGCCAGCAGACGGTGTACGAGACACTGGCCAAACCTCTGCTACTGAGGGCCTTCGAAGGATTCAACACCTGCCTGTTTGCTTACGGCCAAACAGGCTCTGGTAAATCTTATACGTGAGTATTTTTGGCTTTAATTTATTATAGTCACTCGTTTCCGGTTAAATCACACATCACTTCACTTTTTCTAGCTCGTAAAAATGCATGCTGTTTTTGAAATGTTTTTGAACTGTCAGTTTGATCTGTTTGAAATGGTTGTTTCACAGGATGATGGGCTTTGGAGAAGAGGCAGGGGTAATCCCGCGGTTCTGTCAGGAACTTTTTTCCAGACTGGCTTCCATGGAAAACGAAGAGGTAAAATGTCACGTAGAAGCATTTATTTATTATTTCCAAAGAAGTTTTACTTGAAAAATCTGGAGTCTGCATTGTTTCTCTAAGATTAAAAAAAGATTAAAAGACTTCTATTCTTTTTCTGGTTACATAACTCATCAAATTACTCATTTGGGTTGTTATACTTCAGGTCAAATGTCATGTAGAGATGAGCTTCTTTGAAGTGTACAATGAGAAGATCCATGACCTCCTGGTGACCAGAGATGACCCAAACCAGAAGAGGATGCCTGTAAGTAGTTTTCAACCAACTGAGATGCCCTCCAAAAACCAGAAAACTATTGGTAATATTTTTTTGTGGCTTGTGAGTTTGTTATCTTTTTACTAGCCACTGTGGCACATAAACCATCCCAATTTTAAGAGTTTCCTGTCATTGTCATTTAAGATAACATAGAACATCTACCTGATGATCTCAAATTTCAGAGATGAACTCTTGCTTATGTCATGAGGGCCTTTTTTATGGTCAGTGTTGTAGGGCTGAATAACCTAACAATGTGTAGAGTCATGATAAAACACAGTTTATTTGTGTTACCAGCTGAGAGTGAGGGAACATCCAGTCCACGGTCCTTATGTTGCGGATCTCTCTGCGTAAGAAAACCCTTTTCTTTCTTTTGGTATATCACTCTTCAGTAAAGGCCAAAAGAACATGCTTAAATGCTGAGATTTGCAGAATTTCTCACTTTGCTATTTCTCCACAGGAATGTTGTGAGCTCCTACAGTGACATTCAGGTACGTTGAACCTGCTGTCGAAATATGTTTTCATTTAGATCCTTAGCATTTACTCAACTTTATTTATATAGCACTTTACACACACAACACAGCTGATCCAAAGTGCTTTACAGCACACACAGAGGAAAACAAAAAAGGAAACAAACACAATAGAAGAGAAGATAAATCAGAGTGATGATAATAATAATGATGATAATAGTAATAATAATAATAATGATAATAGTAAAGGCACATGGTCACACAGAGCCCATAGAGACAACACAGACCCACAGAGACTTAAGGAGATTAACCTAAGCTTGTTAAGTTAGGCACAATGAAATGTTAAAGGCTAATGAGTTGAAGTGTGTTTTTAAGATGACTCTTGAAAATTTTAATAGCAGGGGAGAATGGGATGGTGGGAGGAAGAGAATTCCATAGTTTTGGGGCAGGGACAGAGAAAGCCCTGTCCCCATAACACTTAGTCCTGGATCTCGGGACAGACAGAAGTCTTTGGTCAGACGTCTCTATTCTCTGACAGTGTGATATGGGGATAGGAGTTCTGTAATGTAAGAAGGGGTGAATCCAATTAACACCTTGTTGACAAACATCAGGTTTTTAAAATCAGTTCTGTAGCTAACAGGCAGCCAGTGTAGAGGCAAGAATGGGAGTAATATGCTCCCTCTTTTTTTGACCTTGTCAAAACTCTTGCTGCTGCATTCTGAACTAGTTGGAGACGGGGTAAACAAGACTGAGTGGTACCAAAATATAAGGAGTTGCAATAATCAAAGCGGGAGGGTATGAAGGCATGGATAACTTTCTCCAGGTCAGAAGTACAGAGAATTGATTTGAATTTGGAGATGATGCGGAGCTGCATGAAGCTTAATTTTACAACTTGATTGATTTTGTTTGTCAAAATTCAATCTTGAATCAAATAAAACTCCAAGAGTGTTTGCATGTGATTTAACAGAGGGGCCAATGGGCCAAGATGAGGAGAAATAACATTGGTCAAAAGCTGTGGTCCAAGTAAAATAACTTCAGTTTTATTCTCATTGAGCTTTGCAGCCATCCAGGATTTGATGTCTTGAAGACAGTTATTGAAGTCAGTTAGTTTGTTGTAGTTATTAGGCTCTATGAGGAGGTAGATCTGTGTATCATCGGCATAACAGTGAAAAGAAAGAATAATATGGCCAAGCAGAAGCAAATAGTCGGAGAAGAGGATCGGACCAAGTATGGAACCTTGGGGGATGAGGAAGATGATGCGTTGCTAATAGAGACACTGAAAGATCTGTTGGATAAATATGAAGAAAACTAGTTTAAGGTAGAACCAGAGACCCTCACCCATTGGTTTAACTTGTGAATGAGAATAAAATGATCTACTGTGTCAAAGGCTGCAGTTAGATCTACGTAGGAGCAAGAGGACGGAGCAGTTACCTGAGTCAACAGCTAGAAGGAGGTCATTAGTTTTTCTCAGTAATGCAGATTCAGTTCTGTGAAGAGCTCTGAAACCGGATTCAAAAATGCAGTTTTTAGCCAGGTGGGACAACAGTTAGTTAAAAACTACCTTTTCAAGGATTTTAGAGAGAAAGGGGAGTTCGGAGATTGGTGTGTAATTATTGAGTACTGAAGAATCTGTGAAGACTGAAGATTCTGTTTCTTTTTTTCTTTTTTTAAGTGGCTGGACCACTGCATGTTTGAAAGATTAGGGAACATGGCTGTTTTCCAGGGAGCTATTGATAACTGAAAGAATGCTGGGGCCGATGGAGCCAATAACTACTTTGAAGACTTTAGTTGGAATAATGTCGAGAGAACAAGTGGAGGTCTTCATAGAAGTGATAATATGATGAAATTCTGGTAAAATGATGGAGTTATGGGAATTTGGAACTGCAGTGTTCTCAGAGGAGATGGTTAGGCTGTCTACAGATGGTCTAATGCTAGCTCTGATGCCAAGTACTTTGTCTCTGAAGAAGTTTAGGAAATCCTCACATTTAGAGACAGATACTTCTAAGCAGGAGGTGAAGGTGGAGTTTAACACACTAAAACTAGAGGACTGCAATGGAAATAAGCCTTCAGGCTTTATTGTGTTTTTCATCCTTGGTGATTTTTAATGTATGTAATGACTGCAGTGCAGTGTTATATGTGTAATCATCAAATAAATTCAGTCATTCAGAAAGTACCCTGGGATTATGACAGCTTTTGTCAATAAGATTAGACATGTATTGAGCCCTGGCTTTTTTAACAGCCAGCTGGTATTTATCCAAGAGATCCTTCAGAATTTGAAATGAGATCTGCAATTTATCCCACTTCCACCTCCACTCTGCCCTTCTGCATGCTCTCCTTATTTCTCTAGTATTAATGTTAATAAGCCACAGTGAGGCCAAAGACGTTTTTTTAGTTTTGACCGGTGCAACAGAGTAAAGGGTGGCCAAAACAGTGCTGTTGAATAGTGAGACAAGTTCCTCTGTGCTCACATGAGATGGTGCAGCCTCGATACTGGCGGTGATGGGAGCTTCTCTATAGCCTTCTGCAAACCTAGTGGCAGTGGAAGAATTTAGACTATGGGAGTGGAGAAGAGCAGGACGGACAGGAGAAGTATGAGGCAAATCGAGATAAAAAATTATGCCCTGTGATCAAATAGGTGAGAATCTTCTATCACAGGGTTGGAGATGGAGAGATCTTAGGAGAGAGATAAATCTAGGGTATGGCTTTTAACATGAGTCGGGCCATTCACTTATAGTTGGAGACCAAAGGATTCAAGTAAATTTATAAAATCAAAGGTCAGGTTTAGCCAATGCTCTTAAGTAGAACAGTGAGCATGTCTGGGTTGAGTGTCAGCTAGACAAAGATACCAAGAATAAATACAGACATCACTGTTTGACTGAATATTAATGTCTTGGACGTGCAGTGCAGGCACACAACAGAGATTTTGTGCATCCAATACATACCAGAGTATAACATATACAACAAGAATGCTGTTGATGACCAGAAGACCACACAGAGATTCAGTCATTATTCACTGTGTCATTTTTCCAGGGATGGCTGGAGCTGGGAAACAAGCAGAGAGCCACAGCAGCCACAGGAATGAACGACAAGAGCTCCAGATCTCACTCCGTCTTCACCCTTGTTATGACCCAGACCAAGGTATACCCTCTCAACTGGATTGTATGTACCCACATAAATACCCACAAACAAACAAAAACTTGCCTAATAAAGTCTGACATATTGTTTTTTTCTGTGTGTGTCGGTATACAGACAGAGTTTGTGGAGGGAGAGGAACATGACCACAGTATCACCAGCAGGATCAACTTGGTGGACCTGGCAGGCAGCGAACGTTGTAACTCAGCTCAGACAAGCGGAGAGCGACTCAGGGTACATACACACACACACACACACACACACACTGTGGTATCCTTTGGTAACTGCTTCTCAAATACTAAAATCTCCATTTCCCAGCCATTTCAGGATGCTTCTTTTTTGTGTTACAATGTTTCTATGTGAATTTAACAAGAAAAGTCTATAAAAAGTATTGCATTAGGACAGTTTTGAGATGAACCACTCCATTCCGTTTAGTTTAGTAATGATATTAGACTGTAAAAATGACAGAAGGTTGAGGTTAATTCTAGCAATATAGTAGCTGCATTTTCATAAAACAGCATGTACAAATATTCAAATAAGTTTGGTTCATGAATGATTGTAACAACATTTTTTTTCTATATCATCATAGGAGGGCGCTAGCATCAACAAATCCCTGCTTACCCTTGGAAAGGTCATCTCTGCCTTATCAGAACAGGTGCTGACCAGGAAGAAGGTCTTTATACCGTACAGAGAGTCTGTCCTTACATGGTGAGAGAACAGTATGCTTGCACACATGTAGCTATGCAGAACACAATGCTTGTTTTTCTGAGCTCTCTTTTTTAGTGCTTCTTAAAAAAATAAGAAACATAAATCTGGTCTACAATTTCATGCAGTATAACAAAGTTGTTTGCGACAAATGCACATCAGACTCGTATGAAGAAGAAAATGTATTCGCAGTACTTGGAAAATGGAAAATGGAGGACATTAAATAAAATGACATAATTATAAATGTGGTGCACATAGAAATTGTACAACTGAAAAGACAATCTTGTCAAAATACATATGTTTTACATTTTCTCTAACCCACAGCGGATTTCTGACCTAGTCAGCATTTCCAGTTTAGAAAGATGATTCTCACCAAGTCCCTTTTTCTTTCTCCTCCAGGCTGTTAAAAGAGAGCATTGGGGGTAACTCCAAGACGGCCATGATTGCCACACTGAGCCCAGCAGGCAGCAATGTGGAGGAAAGCCTCAGCACCCTGCGCTACGCCCAGCAGGCCCGCACAATCATTAACATCGCCAAGGTCAATGAGGACACCAATGCCAAGCTCATCAGAGGTCAGACACTCAAACTATACACATTCAAAAACCTCAGCTGGACTAACTGATCTCTGACTATTGTATTGTTTAACTGCATTATAACCACAATAAGCTTTGTACACCTATTAATTAAGACCTTGTTTTATTATGTTTATCAGTATGTTTGTGAACATGTGTGTACATGCATGAATCCCTTCACTTGCTTGTAGTTTTCAGTGATTTCTGCACATACACTGTACTGATTACTGTGGATGTTTCCAGTTGTTTGGTAGATGTGGCCAAGGTGAACCCTCTGCCACCATAGACTGTAGAAAAATATGAATATAGCCTCTGTGACATCAACTGAGGGGAAATTGGAACAAGACTAACAAAACATCTTGCTGCCTTGGGAAAACAATTTTTATCTGCTAATAGAGATTTATTTTCACCCTGCACATACATAGTACATTATGTTTTTCTTGAAATTCAGGCTCTTTGTGAATCTGAACATCTGCAGTCCTACACAAACAGCAGCGCACCTGGTTTCCTTTACTCAAAAGGAAAACCAAAGATGGATTTTCTTTACTGAGCAGGGTTGTTTACATAGTTTTGGCATCACAGATGTGAACAGTATCACAGGTGGGAACAGTATTTGTACACTGGAAGAATCTCACAGTATAAAATATTGTTTTTAAAGCAACATTACTCATTTCTTAATGATCCCCATATTCTCAATAGCTTAGTCACTCATTTTTGAACCATTCACACACTTGTTTTGTGTCTGTCTTACTTGTTACATGTGTCTTACTTCATCTACCTCTTTTTTTTCTTTCTGTCTTCCTTCTCACTATCTCCGTAAGTCTCACTCTTTCTTTATAAGTGAATCTCTGTCTTTCTACTTGTGTCTTGCTCTTGATCTCCTCTCTCTCTCTCCCACTTACCCTCCTGTCTACCCATCTATCCATCACCAGCTTATGCACTACCCAGTTCAATTAAGGCCTGGCCCTAACCTTGCCTCCAGGCCATATTTATGCACTGTCAGCTGCACATGGCGGCTAACTGTCATGCAAGTATTATTTTTCATAAGATGATGGTGCTGCTGTTTGATGTTTTTAGCACTAAGGGGAGCTCTTGCTGTGGATTTCTCTCATATTGCCTGTCAGTGTGTGATAATCAAAGTGAATATGATTAAGGTATTATAAATCAGGTCAATGTTGGTCAGTAATGGCCTTTTTGATAAGTCTGATTGTTGAGGAGTTGACTGACAAAATCTGAATATTTGTGTAGCTTCTGTTAAAATCACCTCTTAAAACACACTGTCAGGACTTTTCTGTAATCCTTGTAATTTCATATTAACTGGTGTATATTTGCTCCAGACTGTTATATGTATTTTTAGCTATAAAAAACATTTTTGGACAAACTGTGTTTGTTTTCAGAGCTCAAGGCAGAGGTGGAGAAGCTGCGAGCGGCTCAGACGAGCTCTCAGGGCATCGAACCAGAGAGGGTCAGGCTGTTCCAGCAGGAGATCACTGCCTTGAGGAACAAACTCTGTCAGCAAGAGAGAGAAATGGTCGAAGCCAACCGGTCAGCATCACTGAAACAATTATAACTTTTTAAACGTTATTTTTATTTGTCTGATGCAGCAGACCCACATATTCTCCTTTTGAGAGGATTTAAGTGAAAGCTACAGTTGATTTCCACATTTTAGAGAAACCTAGTTGCAAAGTGATTTTTTTTTTAATACTCATTATTATAAATTGTATGTGCAGATATTTTTAGATGTGTTGCATATATTTAAGCATCAACCGTTTAAAATAAGATAACATTAAATCATGCTAAAATACAAATATTAAAATCATATTAATATTATGTAGATTAGCAGCATATTCAGATATTTTCCATTTTCAATGCGGGTGTTTTTTCCTTTTTTTTAAAAAAAAATTAAAAATTGAGGCATTGAGAAGATTTAGAAGAGAGTGAGTAGAGGTCAGGGATACATATTAGAGAATAATGATAGAATTGGATCTCAGGTGATTGAAGTTTTTGTTTTGTTTAATTTTATTTCCTGACAGGGCATGGAGAGAGAAACTGGAAAAAGCTGAAATTCGCAAACGTGAAGAGACCAAAGAGCTGCAGGTAATTTGTTCTGAGCAGGACATTTATTTCTATTTTATTTTTTAGTTTCCTATATATGTAGTTGTGCATTTTAGCGTCAAGCCTCTCATCCACAGTTAGTAACAGTGCAGTAATTGCAGACTTTCACCACACTAACTCTTTTTGCTCTTTGTGTCTTCAGAAATCAGGTGTGACATTTAAAGTGGACAACCGTCTTCCCAACCTGGTGAACCTGAACGAGGATCCCCAGCTGTCTGAAATGCTTCTCTACATGATCAAAGAGGGTCGAACCACAGTTGGCAAACTCAAGTCTGACTCCACCCATGACATCCAGCTGACAGGAGCCCTCATCGCTGACCAACACTGGTGAGAACAAATGGCTAGAGGGTTTGAAAATGCTAGTGGCAGCAACAACTGCATGTATGCTTGACATTTAGTTTATTGTTAATGATTTGAGGAATGTATTTTTTGTATCTATTTACCTATCAATGTTTTAATCCACCTATTATCTATTTTATTTTTTAGCTACAGCAGATATTCAATCTGAAACTTTTTTTTGTTTGTTTGTTTTAGTATTATAACCAACATCCAGGGTACTGTCAGCATCACTCCCATGGAAGACGCCAAGACCTTTGTTAATGGAAACCTAATGTCTGAATCCACTGTCCTACACCATGTAAGTCTCATCTGAACTTTAGCATTATACTATGGGCTAACTTACAGAAAACATAGTGCAATGGCTTTCTTTGTTGCTTTTTGTATTTTTTTCTAAATGAAACCCAGCAGCCAAATTAAACATGGCCAGCCTGTTTGTCTATTTTATGATTAAATTTAACTCGTCTTATCTGTGGGTGTGTGTGTGGTTTCCAGGGTGACAGAGTGATTCTTGGTGGAGACCACTACTTCCGTTTCAACCATCCAGCAGAGGTGCAGTCTGGGAAACGGGGTTCATGCTGGACAGGTGCAGGCGACGGCCACAAAGACTTTGAATTTGCCAAAAATGAGCTGCTCGCAGCTCAAAGAGCTCAGTAAGTGAAAAAAGATCATTCACATAAAGATAGAAATTATAAAACAACTAAATCTGCACTCGTAGTCTGTTTTATGTTTTTTGGGCGACATCTATTTGTCCAGACTAATAATCAAAATGAGTTTTGGTTGAATTCCACTTAAGCCAACTTTGTGTGTCTCAGGCTGGAGGCAGAAATTGAAGAAGCCCATGTGAAGGCGAAAGAAGAGATGATGCAGGGAATCCAGATGGCCAAAGAGGTGGCCCAGAAGGAGCTGCATGACCAGAAGGCACTTTTTGAAGAGAAGATCCGAGCCCTGGAGAAAGAGCTGGTACAAAACACTGTCACTTTTTTATTTTTTATGTGAAAAGACTAAACATTTATTCTCTTTCTATGATCTGTTATTTACTTACCTGGTATTTCTGCCATTAATGATAACAAACATGAATATTACTGAGTTCCATCTCAGTGCAACATAGTTCTGACCCATTTCATTCTGTACATTATGTTGATTGTGTGTTGACAGTCTACAAATTTTAGGTTTTACTTGCAGATATAAGTCAATTTGCATAAAGGTGTCACCATACTGCCTAAACTATAATTACAAACAGAAATCAGCATTTATATATTTTAATTGTTTATTGCATTATTACAGAACCACCTTTTTTTATACTTTCACACCCAGTCAATGAGTGCAACCAGTACTGACTAATACCAAAATGTAATTCATTCAGAACGAGGAAAATGAGCGGAAGCGTCTCCACAAGCTAGACCAACAGAGGGTGGCCAGCCAGATGGTGGAGCTGAAGATAGCCAAGCAAGAGCTGGAGCAGGAGGTGGACACCCACAAGAAACGCCTCCGCCTGCACATGGAGACCCAGGTCAGCACCCAGAACAACACTTGGGAATGTTAAATTTCCTCTTCACTTTAGGAAAATTGACTATTAAGTTCTGGGAAGTTTTTTTGTGCTAGACAGGTTGTATTTCATCAGACAAGTGGAAAAGTACTCCCACACAGGCACCTCAAGCACACATGAAGACGATTTATCTGATCACTCATACTGGAGATAAACATAGCACACCTTTATTAAGCTACTGAACATGCCTTTAATGTAGGTTTGCTATATGGATTGGGTCTCTGAAGTTACAGTATGGATAAAAGTGTAAATAACTTTTGAATTTGATGACCTGGAAGAGAGTGCTCCCCATGAAGTACTTACAGCTTGGCCTGCAGTCATAGATATATAGTGGGTAGTAAATATGCAGTGTCTATGAAAAGAAAAGTATGAAAATTTAAAAGTAATTTCAGTCAGCTTTCTGCATTTTTCTTTTTTGAGCCTCAGATGTCTGTTCGACAGGAAATTTGGATTATTCCTGTAACCATAAATGACATCATCGCATTTATTTGCTCATTCTCCTGATGATCTAAAATGAGCTGGAGAGTCTTAAATAAATATGCTGACACCAGGTTTCATGTTTAACTGATGGGCCATTTGGGGTGTGTTTTGAGCTGGCTTGGCTTTAGGCATAATGTTTTGGCCCAGTGGTTTTTAATGGTTTGTGCATTACCATGATTCACTCCAGGTGATGGAGGAACACCGTGTGTGTCAAGCAAGGATTGTCGAGGCCCTGGAGGCGGAGAAGAGAAAAATCAGCAAAGAGCTGGAGGAGATGCAGAAGAGAAGAGCCGTAAGGGAAATTCAGACTCCTAGAAATGGTGAGCGATTTTCAAGTCACTACTGAATCACAGTGGTTATTCACACTACATAAGTTGAGTTTTAAATGGATGGGGTCCATTCAAGGCAGAAAATATCTGTTGGCCTGATATATACACCGGACTATACACAAGTTTAATAGGGGCAGAGAGTGCATAGATCTTATTTAACTTAGTATTTCATTGCGAGGCGGGAGGCAACTCAAGCATAGATAGTGTTAATCTACAGTAGACATACTAGATAACAGTAGGAATTTAAACCACATGTAATTGCATTGATTATTATCTACTGCATATGATAAATGTTTCCTCCATACAGTTGTTTGATTCGCTTAGAAGTCTGTCAAACAGGAAATCTGAATTATTCTTGTCACCATATATGACATTATCTAACAATATCTGAACTGATGGCATAGGCTGAACCCCATCTAGTGCTACCAAATCAGGCTGAGATTAAAACCATCTGAGACTAATGCTCCTTGTGTGTCTTTATTGTAGCCTCTCCACAGTGGGATGCCATGAAGCTGTCCTTGATGATTGAGGAAGCAAATAAGATCAGTGCTAAACTGAAGAAAAACACAGTCTTTAGCAGGTATGATAAGATGCTATCCTTAGTGACTAAACATATAACATGTTTCAAATGGCAGTCATCTCATTTTGCAGCTTTTCCTCAAAGAAAGCTGTATCTTAAACTTAACAGTGTAAATATAATCCAACTTTGGCCATTACCACTTGAATACCTTCTGTTTTAGACATGAAAGCTCTGATGATGAGAACCTGGAGCAAGGAGGTGTGCTACAGGTGCGGGTTCAAAACATGAAGCTGGGGATCTCCACTTTCTGGAGCCTGGACAAGTTCCAGAACAACATGGCTGCCATGAGAGAGCTGGAGCAGGTTTGCTTAAAATCATTTCTGCCTTTCTGTCATAATAGATGAAATTTCTTAAAATGTTTTAAGATGTGCAAATGTTGACATCTTATCTGGAACCTGGCTAACTCAAATTTTGCTGCTATTATTTGCTCTTATAAAATGAAATGGTCCAACAGTCCAAAAACATGCAGATCAGATCATGTGACCTGTTCAGGGTGTTTGCTTAGATCAGTTTTTAATTACAATAAAGGGAACTGAAGGTGGATGGAGGAATTTCTTAAAAGATTATTTTAATGGCACACTATTGGACCAACAAAATGCTACAAAATTTGTAGGAACCCTGTACACACTCGCTTATTGAATCTGATCAGTACCCTAATAATCTAATATTTATTGCCTGTTCAGAGTCCGACATCAATTGAAGTGTGTTTGCCAATTTCCCACGCATATGACCAGAGTCCAAAATGGGTTGTTTTATGCCTGACAAAGGGATGCTGCCTCACATTGCTTTGGTTTTCTCATTAAGTTGAGTAAATGAGACTGGGCATGTCAGCAATAGTTTATTCTCCGCAGGGGGATTCCACCTCTAAAGATGACGATGTGTTTTATGACCCTGATGATGAGTGGGAGCAAGATATATCGGCCTCCTCCGCTTCCACCTCCTCCTTCTCACGCCGAAGGTAATTATCTAGCTGTACCCCTCTCCTCTCCTTCCTATCCATCAACCCTCTTTCCAATTACTTACATTTACATTATATTTCAGGGGATTAATTGCTATTCTCGGCTGTTTACTTGAAAAGTGTAAGCAGGCAAGTGTTCAAAAGCACCTACAACATGTTCCTGTCTGAAGTACATGACAGTCTGTCTACCAGTGCCCGCCTTACTGTCTTTCAAAGGTTGCCGGGGTTTGGATGGACGATGCTTTTGCCTTAATAGTATGTGGGTTTTAAATCCACAGCCCCCATGCTTGACTCTTCTTTTAATGTGAAAAGTGTATCAGGCAAATTGGTGCATATGGAAAGTTGAAAAGTATGTGGATGGAACACGGAAAATCATTTTTGTCCAACAGTTTGGAAGATTTTGGTTATTTTTACAAAGTCCTCCTAGTTTCCACCGATTTGATTTACAACCTGGCGCATATTTCTGACATTCAACACATCCTTTTTTTTTTTTTTTTTCTCTTTCATGAAAAGTTGACATGAAATTGCAGCCCACAGAATATTTCCCTCTCTATTCTTTTTCCTCTGTTTATTAATTTCATTTCCATGAAGGCCAGGCCAAGGGGTTTAGAAACGGAAAGGACACCAACAGTCTCTGTGTTTCTCACTCTACGACCCACAACCCAAACACGCATGGACACACACACACACAGCGAGAGCACCTGTGGTACATGCAGAACCCCCAACATTTTCCCCCTTCATTGCTGTTATTCTTGTCAAGGATGTTTATGGTGCTCCTGGTGGTGCCTGAACTACCAGCAGACTGAGCCAAACGAAACATGGCACACGTTCTGTGGTTCCTTTATCCCTTCTCTCTCACTCTCTCTCTCTAACTCCATCAAACCCATGCCTAAGCCTTATGGTAATAGTCATAGCTGGCTATGACTATTACCATAAGGCTTGACCTTCCCACTTCTAGGTTGCTCATAATAACTGAAGTGTATTCGCTAAACTCGTTTGACCTTTATACACGAATATAACATGCACCCTAGCAAAGTGACACCAAATTAAGTGGAAATGTAGTCTTTTGCCAACGCCTTCAACAAAAATGTCAGCAAATTAATTGAAGCAGATGGATCTGGTAAGGAAATCCAAACAAGTGAAAAGTTGGCAGCTAGTACACAGCAACAGACTTCATCAGTGGTTAATTTTAAAAAGTATTGGCACGACAAACTTATAAACAAACTTTGAGCCGCAATGAGTGTAATGGCTTTTGTAAAGTGCTGTAATAAACAGCCTTTGAGAACACACCAAATTAATTTTGCCCAAGTATAGAATATGAATGTGAATATGAAATGTTGGCAGGGTATTCACAGAGGTTCATTTCTGGTTTGTTTTGCTTTAGGAGCAGAAGTTTGTTGAAGAGCAGGAGAATCTCAGGGCGCCTCTATGAGATCCGTGTCCATCCGATTCAGAGCCTCCACAACGGCTCCTCACAGTCTGCTGGTGAGTCCGCCGATCAAAATAACTTATTTCATGCTCACTTACACCACATTTTAAATACTTAAGAAAATGCCAACATGACTATTAACTCTTTTTATGCAGTGGGGAAATTAGCATGGGCATAGTTATTAGGGAAAATGTGCAGCATCAACGCTTTATAGTAAATGCTAGTAGCTGATGTAAGTATCCCTTCTGCTTCAAGATCCAACTGCTGCTTTTAGATTAAAGGCTGAATAAACTGTAATAAATGAAAATGAGGTGTTACCGGTGTTATATGTATACTGGGTTCTATGATGGATTGTGTGACAAAGTGAACATTTACTATGTCACAGTGTTGTAAAAATGATGTCCAGTGAAGTCATGTCTGCACAACCCAACTCTTCACTGCATTTGTCCCAGGGTTGATGGGTGTGGCCAAACCGCCCTCCACACGTTCCAGCACCACAGACTCTACCATGCCAGGCATCTGCAAGGAGCTGGTTGGCCAATCAGTGGCCCGTCTGCGTGGTTGTAGTGGCACAGAGGAGAGCATGGCAGACAGGTTAGCCTCTGATCTGCACCTGGTGTATGTGGCAGTCCAAACCATATCTGACCTGTACGACAATCTGGATGATGACAGTCAGGAGAACGGTGAGATTCAACTCAAATTTCAAATCTTCAGTGAGTAAGAAGAAGAGCAAACTGATGCTTTTTGTGACAATATTTAATTACTTAGTAGTCAAAGTTAGTAGATAGTCAGCTAAAGGCAGGTAATTACCAGAAAGAAATCTAAGAGTTAATTCATAATATTTCTATGTAATTGCATAAAAAATGGTTTTAGGCTCATGGTTCATGGTTTTAGGATGAGATGCCAATTCTTTCATTTATACAGCTTCAATAAAATTTATATTTGAACTTTTCTAAAGAGCCCAGGATTGCTTTCTTTTTTCTGATTAACTGTGTAGGTGTATTTGAACAAATTGGTTTTTATTACTTTTTTTCCTGCAGTGTTTGTGTGTAATTTGGTGGCTCAGACTCAGCTTATCAAGGCCACCACAGCCATAGAGAGTGCAGTGTTTGTTATGATGCAATGGTTAGCCATTGTGAAACCTTCCTCCGGCCTACTCTACACCGTTGCTGAGGAACTCAAGAGCCAAGTCAAGAAGATGGGAGGATTCTTCCAGCTGCTCATTCAGGTAAACACAAAAAATTACCTCACTGTCTTAAATGCCACACAGCAACATTATATTGTACTTTTTGTGGCATTTGCAGTATATAAATTATTTGAAAAGAGTGCAAAATCAGAGCTGAGAAAATGATTTTCAATTTAGCGTAGTTTTGACACGGGGTGGCTAATCAAAATGCAGAGCATTGATTGAGGGGTCTTAGCTCTGAGCTGTTTGAGCTCTGTCTATGGAAATGGCCAAGCGGAGGGAATTCTCAACCTTGAGCCCCAAACAGAACATGAATATATGGAAAATAAATCTAAATTCCTTACCAGCCTCAGCACCTAAACACACAATTTTTCTCTCTCACTCCAGATTTTTCACATTCTTAGCATTTTAATTTATTTACAGACCCCCTTCAGACTATGTTGACCGTTGTTGACTTGCTTAAATTGATTCACTGCTAAATCAATTTTAATTCCACCCATTTGTCAGTTTATTTGTGCTCACTTGATGTTGACAGAAAAATGAAATTTTTCCCCCTCATCTAGGGTTGTGAATCTGAGATCACGTCAATGGTTACAGAGGCAAGGAGGAAGAGCAGTCGTTGCCTGGACGCAGCATTGCTTGCACTTGGCCACCTGGCGGCGGTGACAGGCATGCCGCTGAATGCTATGGAGCTGGGTGGCCAGGCCACAGGCAAGGTAACACCACCATTAATACCGTAGTACCTACTGTCTCTGTCAAGGCTCTGGGGTCCACTGTAATCAAGCCCCCACTCCACAATATTGGAGAATGGAATATTAGCTGTGTGGATTTCAGAGCAAGGAAGATATTAGGAAGTGGGGAATCATTGAGCTGAATGCGGACACGGCATGTTTGATTTGTTGCAATTGCAGTGGTCTAGCATATTCTGCAGAGTAAACACATGTTAAGGAAATCTTGGAAACTGTGACAGTCCTTTACAGGTGCACAATATTCAGTGCAAGAGAAAGGTAAAGGTTAAGATTCAATCATATCATTGTCTTTATATATTTTGTAGCTTTTTTAGTGACTGACCAGAAAGGTGCTATGAAAAATATTATAATAAAAAATATGATTGATGTTATTGTATGATTACATTTTTTTCAGCCATCGGTGGTCATGTCTCATGACTCATGTCTGCTGAAGGGAACCAATAAAGGTGTCCGCTCTCTCGTAGAGGAGAGCCTCACCATCTCCAGAGAAATGCTGAGAGAGGCTCAGCTGTCCTATCCCAGGAACCCAGTAAGAGATCATAATCATAAACTATTCAACAATGTTGTGACTTTTGTCCACCTGCTTTTTTTTCATTTGTTGCAGAGAAACTGTATTTTAATCATCCTATAGCACAAGTTGTCATGATTATATAATTTGTAGATTTTGGTTAATAATCTACTTTCCATTGAAGTACAGGTAAACATTCTTAAAATGAGGTTTCATCATTGGTAATCTATGTGTGCTTACAGGTTCTGCAGTGCCTGAAATCCAAGACGCTTGATTTAGCACGTGCTCTGCAGAGTTACATGTATTGCCATGTTACGGTGAGTTTCACAGCATAACCAACTAAAAACTAGAATCTATGGCAATGTAACAAGACTTAGTTGCTACACTGCTCTTGATAGTTTTTGTAAGAAACTGAGGCTTGAATTTGCAGTTGTATGGGTGTTAACTATGTGGACCTGACAATCAACTCCTAGAAATGTCATCAACAACATCTCAATGCTTCCCTGCTGTACTTTTTCCTGTATGTACCTCTTGTTGCCAGCAGGTGATGTTGAACAATCATGAATTGCAAAGAACCAGAAGGAAACATTCTCCCAATATGGATTTATATGTTGTATTATGGTGTTGTTTTTGATGTCCCATCAATAATTTTATGATTTTGTTAGTCAGTGATGGAGCTGTAGTGTGAAACAGCGCAACAAGAGAAATATGTTGTTCCACTTGACGGCAGACACCAGGAAATGTTAACATAACAAATTGAGAAGGCTTGGAGCTTAATCAACTAGACATACTGGTTTCACTAAACTGTCTAATCCCTAACTCACCTTCAAGAATGAATTATTCTCCACTGATTTATGAGGCCTCATATTGTTGTTTGCTTAGAGTTAAATTTTAAATGAAAGCTATTGATTTTTGGAACTGAAAATGGTCAAAGTTAAAGTATTTGATTAATGGCATCAACTATCGGCTATCTGCAGCTTCATTACAAAAACTAGTGCTATTTGTCTGGGTAAACCCGAGCTGACAGAGACAATACGTGCCTTGCAAAGCTTCCCTGGATATGTAAAGGTTAAAAACAATCTGCCATCTTGACACAGGCTTAAATGTTACAGATTAATACCCACTCCCACAGCAGCCCTGTTAAAGATGCCACTCAGCCTTTATTGCTCCTGTAAAGCTCAATGCTCTGTAGGCTTATCTCTTCGCAGTCGCCCCTCAACGATCATTCAGGTAATGAATGTGTTGAATGAAGTGGCATCAGTCACAGCTAACAGGCTTGTTTGCCGTTATCTTAGTCACACAAACTAGCAGTTTTTTTTGTCTAAACCAACCACTGACACATAGGCGCAGGGGCATTTTGACGTCCACAGTGTTATTGTAGTCAAACAAACCTGAGTTATAGCCTGAAGCAAATACTTTCAGGGTGTCTTTTGAACAAGACGTGTGCACAGTACTGCACCTGTATATGATCATGGATGTAAATGCATCTTTTGGTATTAAATATAGCTGACTTTTCATTACTTAAACCCAAATATGTTTGACTTTATAGTTTCATGCTCTCCAGAAGTTACAGTATTGTTGTTACAGTTTAAGTAAGTAGTATTTAGTAGTAAGTAAGTATGTGTAAGCATACTTTTTAATTAACATTTTTAGAAATTATTCAAATTTTCTGTCCTATTATTCGTGCCCATTAAAAAGGACAAGATTCCCTTTGAAAACAGCTAAAAACGTTCATCAACCACAAAGAAAACATTTCTTTTTCAAGGAGAACCATGGCAAATTCTGAACAGACACAAAGCTTCGAGAGACAAGAGACATTTCTAAATATTCTATATATTGTGTAATGTCAATTCTGTGTTACTTTTTCTTATTTAAACAAAATACAGAAGACAAAAACTACTTAAATTTGATTGATATCGATTATTAATTATACACAAGAATGTGCATTTATAATATTAAATGTTAAAAATGTAGGTTAAAAACTGCTTATGTACACTGTGTTCCACAGTGAATAGCATAGCTCATCAACATTTTCTGCAGTACTGAAGTGAGTTGGGAAGGGGGCCATTAGGTTCATGTCACAGGAAATGACACATCACCTCGGAAGCCCCATTCATTCATTAATGACATCATTTGCAACTCTGGGTGTGGGTATGTGTGTGTCTGTGTTTGCATGCATCTGTGATCCCTGTAGATGGTCTTACAGTATATGTTGTGCTACATACAGAATTGTGGCTCACAATTATAAGATCCCTAAAATATCAAGACCATTCAGGAAAATGTAGATGGGCAATGTTATGGACATGATAATAGTAAAGAGTGAGTCCTTCAAACAGCTATGGTTAGTGTATAATATCAATTTTTGTGTTACTTTTTTTTACTGTTTATTTGTTCTGTCTTGTATTCATTTTTTGGATGTTCATGTCATCAAACAGGAGAAAGAGAATGACCTGGAGGAAGGGGAGGAGGACGCCTCAGCTTCCAATTTGCAGAAATTGAGAACTACAGTGACCATGTTATTCCAGCTTAATCAGGCCATCAGACAGCTGCATTCCTCCTTGTCTACCACCCTGCGAGGTGACGTTTCTGATGTGCTCAACCTGCATGTTTAGCTGAAACTCTTATCCAGTGTGACTTACATTGTACAGCAAATGCTGATTCTTGTGTCTTAAACTTCAAAATACCAATTGCCACCCTCCTTCCAGGTAAAGACAGAGACTCCAACCTCAGCAGCAGCAGAGAGCTGATCTCCTCCTCTGCCAAGGCTGTTGACGAGCTTATCACTGGTCTGTCCGAGGAGGGAGCGGCGACGCTGTCCCTGCAGCTTCCCTGTCTTCAGACCGTCGTGGCTGCACGAGACGAGCTCCACTCTGCTCTGCAGTCCCTGTCCTCCTCTTGGAACCAAGAGGAGGCGGAAGAGAGCAGAAGCTCCACCGCTTCAGACAAGAGTACAGAAGATGAATTGTTAACCAAAGAAAGTGCTGCCTCTCGCAGTGCTGTTAGACATCGAGTTGTTAGTAAGATTGTGTATTCCCTCCCTTCAGGTGTGTCGCCCAGTGGCAGCCCGCACTGGGTGTGATGTGTAGATTTATACATCATGTAGGACTTACTGTAAAAATGAACTACTGACTTGGAGAACACGTTGCCTCCTGCTGGTAATAACAAGCGGGTTTTTTTTATATGCTCCAGTACCTCCAACCCGGCCTCAGAGGCAGAAAACACTGTGGTCTGCTTTTGTGTTTCCATCCAAGTTGTTAAAAAAATCTGTTATATACACACTCATACAATCAACTCTGCGTACTGCTTAAAAAAATCAGTTATATTCACACTCATACAATCAACTCTGCATGCTGCATATGAGCAATCCACATATTTGTACGGGTATTATGTGGACGCAACCATTCCTATAATCGTGTCACTTCCGATATGATGTAAACATAGCATTATTGTAGAGATGTAGCTGCGGTTGTACGGTAAGAATTTGCTTTTCAGCGCTTTAAAGATATTTTTGGCACACACATATGAGTAAAAACTTCAGTCACCACAAAATTTAAAATTCATGAAGGATAATTATAATTAGGATGAGTAATTGACTGTAAGGAGAAAGTTCACTTATGTTGTAACAGGCCTTCTCTGTTGTATTATATTTTTCTGGCCACTAAATTATTCTATTACATTTTTTTCAAACATATAATAGTATCTGAGGTACATTTGCTGTAAAAATTAACAAAAGTTTGTCCATATTGCTTGCTGTTTTCTTTCTTGTTTTTCTTTTGTATGCTGTATAACACATATTGTAACAATTTGCACTCAGGAGAGACTTGTATCTGCAGGGTTTCTTCTTAATACATATACTCCAACATATCAGTGTTTTATGTCCTTTACAGGTGCAGTGTGTAGGATTTAGTGGCACCTATCGGTGAGGTTGCAGATTGCAAAAAAACTAAATATACCCCACCCCTTCTCCCCTTTCAAGGATGTAGGAGAACCCATGGTGGCCGTGAGACTTGTTAAAAATGCGAAAGGCTCTCTCTATAGCCAGTGTTTGGTTTGTCCGTTCTGGGCTACTGTAGAAACATGGTGGGCTCCATGGAAGAGGACCTGCTCCCTATGTAGATATAAAGGGCTCATTCTAAGGTAACGAAAACATAACGATTCTTATTTTCATAGGATTATACACTAATTAAAACATACTTGTGAATATTATATTCCATTCTGCTAGATGCCACTAAATTCTACACAATGCATCTTTAAGAATATGTATTGGTAAAAAAAAATTGGATGTGGGGGGGACTGACCCAGACATTTCAAATTGCAAATCACTATTCAATAAATACATACATTTTAAGATTTTGTCCTTTGGTTCCACACCAGAAAAGATATTTGTTGTCTGTCCTGAAAGTGGACAGTGGCACCTGTTGATGAGCATATTCATCTCACTGTGGTAATCCAAAAAAAGGAAAAATCGAGGTGTAATCATGGTATTACTGATATTGTTCGGAGACTGCCTGGACCATACTGCATCAGAATGAAGGATCCCAAACTTTATTATGTCATGGACTCCTTGTTAATACAATTTAGGTGCCATTTGATAGATTTTATAGCATTTAAAAGGAAATATGTCCTCTTTTGCAGCTGCTTTTGCAGCTACCAGTCTGTAGGATTCACATGCATCTAGTGAATGAGGAAGGAACGAATCCAATGACTTGATTAATGCCTGATGCATTACATCATTGTGCAAGCTTCTGGCTAGACTTCCTGGAATCCTCTCAAGGAACCCAGGAGGTCCCTAAACCCTACTTTGGGCAGCTCTCTGGTCTGCTCTCTGCAGGTTACACCCACTCCTCTGCATCCTCCCTTCATGCTTTCTGGAGTCAGCTATACCAAGGCTTCTCTTCTACTTTAGTGACGGGCTGATAAAGCACAGCTGAGAAGGAAAAACACACACTTTGGTAAACTTTATTGGAGTGGAATAAAAAAAAAACACCGCTTTAAAGGAGTGATTGAATGCTGCGTTACAGACACGACGCAATTGGAATGAGAAGACGCGCAAAAACGTTTTTGACAAGACGATTGAATGAGGTAAAACTTTCAATTCTTTCTGCTTTTTTTTATGGTTGACCCTTATAAGAGAATACAGTAAAAACATGTGCTGTTAGTTGCCTTCTATTCTCAGCTAATAAAGATATTTATTTTTCAGGATGCGCTGGTTATTGTTCCCCAATTTAGGCCTGCTTGTAA
Organism: Thunnus maccoyii; assembly: GCF_910596095.1. Lineage (NCBI taxonomy): Eukaryota > Metazoa > Chordata > Actinopteri > Scombriformes > Scombridae > Thunnus > Thunnus maccoyii. Next base: position 20,688,479 of record NC_056539.1, on the reverse strand, counting down.
GTATATTTACGTTTTCTGTCCTTCTAGACAAACAATACAGTGTCGACTTTCAATTAGGCAAAGTTTTTCAGACTTTAGAAGGCTTCCAATTTTGTGACTCATTCCCTGTTAAAAAACGTGCACAATGCAGTGAAAAGGCTCACTGTGCTTGCACTTGTGGTGGTTTAAAGATGTGGGGGGAAAACACTAGTATCTTATAATACCATTTATATTATCCATGTCGTCACAAATGTTTTTTTTGTATTCACTTTATGGATGTTTAAATATGTCTTGTGGGTGAGTTTCTTATCGCATTTTTGGACTTTTTCTGTGTGCAAATGACTCTCCAGTTAATAGTTAACAGGCTAATGAGGGTTATGCATTGCAGCCAAGCGGTAGACTACGCCTTTAAAATATTCGCTTCTGATTGGCCAGAAAGCCTCAATTAAAATAATCTATTGGGACTGTCAACAATATCACCGTTCAAAATCAGTACGCGAAGTTACAAGTGCAGCAGCCTTTTGCACCAGCTGTTAAAACTTAGCCTAGTTATGACATATTAATGAGTTGTGATTTATGCATTATTGAAAAAGGACAGGGGTTGCACAACGGAGATGAGTTAATTTACAGCATAACTCTAAATGCCAACTACTTACTCATGCCCCTAGGGTAGGTGTAAATCATAAAATGTCACAGAATTATACTCACCCATGGTAAAACAGCAGTTTTTCTGCCACACTGCATCATTTCTTTCATTAATTACATGCCATTTTGCAACACAGTAATCCAGTAGAGACCTAATTTATTGATATATTTCAATATCGATCTAGCTTACTATGATGTGCTACCACCCCAAGTGGCTCATGCTAGCTAGAAAGTTAATGCACACGGTAACCATGACGACGGAACTCTATCTTTGATCGCTGATTGGCCACTTGCCCTAGTTATGTCTTTACGTCCAAACTAGATAGGTGATGCCCCAAGTAATCGTGGTGCAACCAATATTAGTAGGTGATTTAGTTACACACTAAGTAGAAGTTACTTAGCCTCTAATGTCGACTTTACACCCCAACTTTGGAGAGAATTTACACATACCTGGTGCAACCTAGTACAGGTGAATAACTTCTTTCATGCCACAGTTAACGCCCACTGGTGAAACGTTCCTAAATATGGATTAAATCTGCTAAAAAACATCTGTCATGTTACAACATTTAGTGTAGCAGCCGTGTAGTGATAATACACAGTGGTGTGTTCTGGAAATAATGGCGGAGAAAGCATTTTTCGCCCCCACCTCGACCGTTATTTCCGTTAATTAGCATATAAATAACACCTGTGCCTGTATTATTCGTTTAGAAGACTATCTGTGTTTCATACCTCCAGCAATGAGCTAAACTCACTACTTATTGTGTTTCAGGTTTGTTTTCACAGCTATGTATCAGGTGAGTGAATTTCTATCTGTTCAACACTATTTCATTTAACGCGGCCGACAAAGGCTGCAGTTCAGACCAAGTAGCTAAGCTAACTTAGCTAGCCAAACCCCAACCACCGTATAGTAGAGGTCTCAGCAAAGCTATGGGGCTAACTAGTGCTAAAGTACTTTAAAGCGGCACTTCACCCAAATTACACAAAAACAATTTCTTACTTACCTCAAGTGGTGTGTAGCCATGCAAATAGTTTTGGTTTTATTTGTCTACAATGAGTATGTCCCCTATTTGGTTTTATGAGATTTCTGATACCAACTCAATTGACTGGAATTTTTATTGTGGGGCTGGTAGCATTAAACAGTTTCATTTGAAAACATCAACAGAACTAACTGTGAACAGTTCTCATATGGACTATTTTTCAGTAGTAAATAGCTCCAAATAAAAACTAAAGTACAATATTTTAAAATGAAATTAATCTGTAGATTATTTTCTCGATTAAATGTTATGTTGTTTGGTCTAAAATGTCTCAAAATGTCAACCTCATATGTGCCCGCCCAACAGTCCAGTTCAGTTTACTATCATAGAGGACTAACAAAATCAGAAAATATTCACATTTAAGAAGCCAGAACAAGAGAATTTTTGCATTTTTGTTAAAAAATTACACAATGTTTAAACAGTTATCAAAATAGTTGGCAATTAATCTTCTGTTGATGGATTAATCAATAAATCAACTATTCATTGCAGCTCTACATTATATAATTTCTCCAACAGGTTTATAGTCTCAACAAATGATTTGTTAGTTGGTGTTTGGTGTAATGAGTGTGGTATGTTTAAGGTTTTGAAGAGTGAATAAGAAAGAATCCATCTAAACTAATTCCGCAACTTTAGTTTATGAGTTAGCTAAATCTGAATTTTAGAACAGAAAAAAACTCCACGAACATACAGGTATTCAATTCTAATTTTTAGCTCATCAACAAAAACAACAAACTACTTGATAAAGACAAAAACACCTAGCTCGGTTTAACAAATCAGCTAATCACAAAAAAAGAAAAAGGAAAAAAATAAATAGTTTGTTAGGAAGATAAAACAGCCTCTCAATCCTTATTACTGTTGTCTGGTTTACCACTAAGATGAGACAATAGTCATATACAGAAAATTCCTAGACAAACCTAAACAGTAAATAATGAGAAACCTTGGGCAAGTGAAATCAGAGAGATATGCCCCAGTGAGATGCCTGAGTATGCAACATGTGCCAGTGTTCAACAGTTTGTCATTTGCCTGTTTGGTGAACAGAAAGGCTTGGAAGATTTACGTCATCATTTGGCTGATGGTGGGTTGTAAGTTCTGAATGAAAACATCTTTTAATGTCACTTCACTTTGCATGGTAAAACATTTTACTTGGGGAATGTAGTAATCTGTTTGACCTGTTCTCATAGGTATCATCAGTAATTTTATGTAATTAAAACAGTGATGCTTGTCTACCTCTGGTTTTAAAGGCCCAGCACACCTAGACAGGTGTTTTCAATTATTCCTGTTGATTAGACCTCTACTCAGGTTGAAGATGAGGAGAGCTATGTTAAAGGATGGATTCACAATTTTTTAAGTCTATCATAAAACAATCATCAGGTGCCCCAATGAACATTGAAATAGTTTTTTCTTGCCATAATCCTTCCTCCTGTTCGTATTGGCTATTGGAAGATCCCTTCATAATGCACCTACAAGGGAAGTGATGGGGGACAAAATTCACAAGCCTCTTTCTTTGCAAAATGTATTAAAAAGTGTATTTTAAGCCATCCAAATGTGTCAAATCAAGTAGATATCTTTCAACATAACCGTCTTTTTAGTGCCAAAGTTTCTTTTTTTGTTACTACCACTGCAGCTCAACAGGGAAACGCTGTCCAAAGAAACACAAAAAGCGAATTTTATGCTAAAAAGACTGTAAATGTGGCAGATATCCACTTGATATAGCTAACACAGACTGCTGAAACCTCATATAAGCTTCAGATAAACTTTTAAATGTGTTTTTGCACAAAATGACTGTGTGGACACACTGTGGATTTTGGCCCCCATCACTTACATTGAAAGCTCATTTGAAGATCTTTTAGTAGCCAGTATGAACCGGAGAAATGATTACAGCAAAGAAAACATCTTTCAGTGTTCATATGGGCACCTGACTCTTGTTTTAAGATAGACTTGAAAAATTGTGAATCTATCCTTTAAAGGTCCACTATGCAGGATTTTACTAAAAAACAAAAGTAATCCCTCTCAATCATCACTTATGACCTATTAGAAATGTGTGGCGGTGTATGTATCTGCAGAGACCCTGCCTTCTGTCTTTGTTTTCTTATTTTGCTGTGTTTGGGACACTGGGCGTCAACCTTTGGGCAGGGGGTGTGTAGCCCCCAACCAATAGCAGCGCGCACGATGTGAGGTCGGGACTCGTAGTGTAGCGACCAGGTTACATCACTGTATTTTTATGTGCGTCAGTGTTCCCCCTGCTTCTTCATCTCTCTCCTCTGCTGTGTGCAGAGTGCTGCTCCTCTGCTGTTGATGTGTCTGTTTGACCGACACAGACACACGCAGAGCAGAGAGGCTACAGCGGACACGATGAAGCTCTGCATTCACACAAAAATATAGTACCTTCCCGCAGGGTGCGTGGACATGTGCGGAGGTGTGGGCGTGTTTATTTGTGCTTTAGAATGTAACCGCTGTGAAACAATCAGAAAATAACATTTTGTTTCTGTGATTCATGGGTTTGTTCTCGCCAGCACTGCTCGCTCTCTTCATTCACTCTCTAGCCCACTTCTCTCTCTCTCTCTCTCTCTCTCTCTCTCTCTCTCTCTTGCTTGTTGAGCCAGGGAGGAGGGCCCAACTTTGAATACTGTGTGTTTACAAACAGCAGCCGACAATTCCTTCATAGTATGCCTTTAAAGTCACTGGATTCCATGTACCAATAAGAATGATAAAGGTGTAATTTGTCCAACCCTAGCATTTTCAACAAAACTAACAGAAGATAGTAAGGAAAATGGTAATCGAACACATTCTGTGAGTGCCCATACAGTCCTGAGAAGAGGTCTAATCTGCCAGAATAATTAAAAATCATATGTATGGTTGCACCTAGGTATGCAGGGCCCAGATACTAGAGCATTTATTTTAGCAGGAGGCCCCAGATGTGATCTCAACAGGATTAAAATGTCTGCCTGATTTTTTTTTTATTTTACAAATGCTGTCTGGAAGGTCTTTTTTGAGATCTTTCCACTAATATCTGGCCAACATATCTTTCCTCTTTTTTTGAACAGCTTTTACACTGGAAACCAGAACCCTTACATTTGATGAGTCCTACTACGAGTATGTCCCTGATCGGCTGAAATGGTCCGCGGCAGGCGAACTGTGCGATCAGCGCGATGGTGCCCTAGCCACTGTCTCCAGCCCAGCAGAGAACCAAGACCTAACCAGCTTTTTAAAGTCCTTGAACATCTCTGAACCTGTGTGGATTGCCAGGAAAATCACACATCTGAAAAGTAGGTTTAGTGTGCCTTTTCTGATACTTTATGTAGATATATTAGCACTCTTTATTTTTAACTAGTACGCTTATTGTGTTTCTTGTCCAAGATGCCTTTCCACTTATTCACTGACTTAAAAAGTTATTAAGAGTATAAAATGGGACTGATGATCCTGCTATACAACACTCCTAGCCTCAATGAATAAATGTTTCCCACTTGTGTTTACAGTAGGAATAGGACCACAACATTAATTTTATGATTAGTTTCTATCTTTTCCAAGAGCTATGCCAGGATTTTTACTTCATAGTAATGCCTCTTTCCTCTCTCAGTGTGGGGTGAAAAAAAACGTTCTTCCAAGACCTTGATTCTGGAGTTCATTGGGCGCTCAGACAGAAAGAATGCCCGTCTTCTACACAAGTTCCCTTCCATGGGCTCTGTGACCGTTTGCACCCGTCTCCGCTTCGATCTGAATTGCTTTGGATTTTCCACCATCTTCTCTTATTCCATCCAGTCATATATTAATGAGTTCCAGCTCCGTGCGAACCTGATCCAGGGAAAGCCTGTGCAGCTGGCTCTGCTGGTCCATGGTAAGCATGGTGCTTACAAGGAAGCCTTTGACCACAACGGATCCTGGCACTCAGTCTGCGTTTCTTGGAGCCAGAATGGTGGACGCTGGGCACTATTTATTGATGGCCTTCCGATCTCCAATGGCGATGGCCTAAACAGTGCTGACAGCATTGGCCCAGACGGTCTTTTCATTATCGGGCAGGAGCAGGACACCTTTGGAGGCTCATTTAAGAAGGATGAGTCATTCTCAGGGAGCATCACAGAGCTCCACATTTGGGATCGGGTACTGGACAGCAGCGAAATCGACACCATGGAAAAGGAGTGTTCACCCATTTCCTCTGGGCTGGTGTTCAAGTGGAGTGAAGCAGCCATGGAAATAGAGTCCTCCCTTACGAAGCTGTTGAAAGACAGCCCTTGTCAAGGTACATTAGGCAGGATGCAGCATGGGGATGGGAAGAAGCTGAAGAGTTACCAGAATCTAAATCAAAGCAGATTTAATCTCCAAGTACAGGGAAATGCAGCAATGGTTTACACTTTAAAAACAGAGGAGACTCCTATCTATGCGCAAGGTCCATTCTTATAGTTCAGCATTACTTTCAAATGATGTTTACAGTGTAACTTCTTTAGCACTAGGAATGGGTGGGGTTGCTATGTAGAAAAATAATCACATAGAGACCATTTGAAAGTCATTTTGGACTGCACATTTTCAGGAACATGCCAAAATCTGAGCTTGCCTGATGTGGTAAACTCCACCCATCTGGCACTCCAAGCAGGATAAAATAAATCCTATGACTAAATTGCAGATAAATCTGGACCCAAATATGCTCTTTGTCTGTCCTGTCTTCCTCTCCACCCACACTCTCATCTGTCTTATCTGGTCCAAGCATGATGTAATTTACATAGCAGCTGGTTGCATAAAATAACAGGCTTTGACAACTTGTTATCGACTGATCTAATTGAAATAGGAGAATTATCAAATAATAAGGGAAATAGTTACAATAAGTACACAGTGGGACACAATTAGTTGTGTCCCACCTCAAACAAATAAATCTGTTTATGAAAAAATATTTTAAAACATGGGCTCAAAGTGTGGAAACTGCAAGAACATTTTATTGCAAAAAACTAAGACAAGATAAGAATTTTACCCAAGTGCTATCTTGAACACTTTTGGCCTTTCCTGATCTATTCCAGATCTTTTTTCCAGAACTGTTCTAGAGTAACTTAAGAAAATGTTACAATCAATATCTACAGTGCCTGTAGAGTGTTTCCAAGTGAGACAGGCGGACTGTTAACTTCACTATTTTTATTACATTATGTTATGAAGTTGCCAACTTCACCTTCACATTTATGTTGGAGCCTCTCTTCAGCATGTGAATACAGCAAACTGCTGCTAATGCAGTTTGCAGTCTGGAATTAATAGAAAGCAGCAGCTACTATGTGAATTCAGTGATAGTATTGGTCCACACTAAAGCTGTGTTATGTAGGAAAATTTAGACATCAGTTCAGGGCTTGGTATTAGCAAGTACCCATTATTAAATGACTCACAGCGGGATCAGCAAAAAAGCTTGATCAAGAGATCCCTACCCTTTTTCTGAATTTATGGCATGCTTTGGCAAACACACACATGTGTGTGTTTACTGTATATACATACACATACAGTTAACACACACACTTAACATTAACCACCACTGGATGTTTAATGACATTGAAGGCAAGAGGAAATCTCTGTTTTCTTTTGCTGCCTCCTGCTCTCCCCCTCTGAAGAATAAGTGAGATGGTGATGAGGTTGTAATTGGCAAACAGTAATGCTCTTAGCAGTTCTTGTAAATGTTTTGTGACTCACGTCACCCTGAATCCCACCCTTCAAAACAAACTTCTCCCGTTCTGACATCATGTTCCCCAGTGAGTAATGAGAATCCAAAACTCTCACTCCCCCTCCTGGAACTGAACATGCAGAAAGGATAGTATGCTTTCACTCCTTCAGTGATTATCAGTTACAGAGGTAACAGATTTATTTGACAATCTTTTCAAGAGCAACTTACAGAGAGATTCAGGTTATGTTGATGTTGAAGGACTGGCTGTTTCAGGGATTGATCCTGCAGTCTTTTGGTTACCTTCTACCCTGTCAGACTTCTTATTTTTGTCCTTCATCAGACCCCTTTAGACATATACTGGCCATACTACTACTGTAACTGAACTGCCATGGATTTAGTCATTCTATCAACCAGTCCTCTCATCAGAATCCAGAAGTAGTGTTAAAAAATGTGTTGTTTTACAATCTTGATGTGCTGTTTGATTATTTTGACTTTGCAAGATTTCTGAAGTGTAGCATTATTCACACTGCTATGACTGGACATGACGTTTGGTCTTGATGTGTTCCTTTTTCATTTCATTCATGAATTTAACATTAAGAATAACCTTCACCATTTCTTTCTCTAGGTAACATCTCTTCGTTAGAAAATTCGTTGTTGGATTCCCTCCGGGATGGAAATTCCTCACAGAATCAGAATTTCTCCTTTCAGTTCCTCCACGGTCCTCAGTCTGATAAGGATTGTGGCGTCTTTGACCCTGATATCGGGAGCTGGGACCATGCTGAGTGTGACTCACTCAAAGGCGCTGTCTGCCAGTTTAAAAAAGGTGCCAATGATAACAACTTTTTATGCACCTTATTCTTAATATAATGTGATCATTTGGTTTTACTGAATCTTACCCTGACAGACCATAGAAGTATAACATTACTTGAACATTGCCAGACAGTCCAATCTAACAGTCCTGTAATAAATGCTATCTTTGAATCATTTTAAAATTTTAATTGTTGATGACACTGCGTCAACATAGTGTCAACAATGTTGATCCAGTGTTGAATCTAGTGTGATTTCTAAGGCTGTAATTTGTGGTCTTGCTGTATTAGAATGCATTATATTGTATTATATTTGTCTCTATCTCTATTTGCAGAAGTGATAGATGTTTTCAGTTTACCAAAGACGCCATTCTTCAGCAGATTGAGCAAGGATCCTTTGACCAAACCTGTGAGTTGTAAAGCTGTCTGTAGCACATCATCTAGTAATTACTAGTATTACTAGTATGACAAAAAAGAAAATTACTCTCCTCTTTAAAAATCATCTTGTGACAATTTTAGGTGAGTAATAACTTTTTCTGAGTAACTTCCCCAACATGGGATATTTGTCAGGACTTATTTCCTGGGTCAAAATAGTAGAGAACCTCTTGTACTTGGTGAATTGAAATCTTTATATATGCTTTTCTTCCTTAGGTGATGGAGGAGCTGAGCGTCAACATCTCCTGGGACAGAGACCTGACCTTGCTGCAGCACCTGACCCAGGCTGTCCTACACACAGTGGAGGCCGGTAGCCCAAACCTCCTCACGTCGAGTGATGTCCTCTACCTCTCCCAGATGATTGAGATGGACCTGACTGCACTGGCTAGCACTAACTCTGCTGGAGCTGATGCAGCAGAGGCAATGGTGTCCATTGCTACCAACTATTTAAAGGTGGCGAGTTTGATGCTGGAGCCCCATATGGCGACGCAGTGGATGGGCCTGACAGAGGATGGGGTGAGGGATGAAGAGAAAATCCTCTGTTTACCCTGGGAAGTAGTTAGTATGATATGGTAGCCAAGCTAATGCTGGAAACCCTGTCTAACCAGTCAGAAAAACAAACCTAAGATGTTTCTGGGTTGTGTGGAAGAACCGTATATGTAACAACCAAACAAGGTCTTAGTAAGGTCTCTTGCCATGTTTTATGATATCTCCAACCTCAATAATTTGAGGAATGGTTACATCCAGATTGTGTTCTTGGTGTTGCTGTTACCTGCCCTTTTTGTAGACTGATGTTTTAAAGGCACACTATGCAGGATTTGTTGGTTGGTGTTTGTTAACACATCATTCAAAGTTGTCCCCTCTTCCCCGGTGCAATGACACCAGAACGAGAGAGAGCAGCAGTGGTCAAGTGAGCTAGAGAGTGAATGAAGAGATGGAGTGCACTAGCAAGAGCAAAGCAGTGAATCAGATAAATCGAACGTTATTTTCTGATTGTTCAATGGTGGTTGCATTCTAAAGCACAAATAAACATGCCCACACTGCCGCACAATCCTGCAAGAAGGTGCCACATTGCTGGATTTTGTGCACCATGCATGCTGATATTGGCTGGAGGCTACAAACCTACTACCCAAAGGTTGACGCCCAGAAACATCCCAAACACAGCAAAATAATAAGAAAATACAGGCAGAGGGCAGAGTCTCTGTAGATATATACATCGCCACACACTTTTAGAGAGTCATAAGTGATGATTGAGAGAGATTATTTTTGTATGAGTCTATACATTGTTTTTAGGAAAATCCTGCAAAGTATGCCCTTAAGGTCTTTTTCATCACATATACATTTAGAAAGAGTTATGTATTTGTCAGTTTTTTGAGAGAAAGAAAATTGTAAAATGGCCCAAAACACGGTATATAAGCATTTTATCAACTTGCTTAACTGCACAAAGTCATCCTTTCTCCTCCATGAATCTCAGTCTGACTTTGTTGCTGGGTCTGTGTTTCTTGTACAGGTCAGCGTGGGGCCATTTACTATTGTCAAGAGCATTGACAATCTCACTGAAACTCTTGCAGACATAATGTCTGTTGAGAGAAGAGGATTCACTCTTTCAACCAAAAATATAGGTAATGAAAACATCATAACACATATCAAAGAAAATAATTATTGTCTGTCAGTGCTTAGTTCAAAATACAGGAGGCACAGTTTTAGTGGTGATCAAAATTGATGGAGAAATTGTAGAAAGATTGGATTTCACAGCTGAACATTTTACTCACAAACATTTTACTCACAAAGCTGTCTGGAACACATTTCACTAGAAGAGAGAAAAAAGTCAGATGACAGATAAATAAAATATTCTTCTTGCATTTCTGTGGGTATGGTTGTTGTTAATTTGTCTTTATGCCTGGGTGTCCTCTGCTGTCTTTGTGGCCAGATGTGCACATGAAGTGGCAGAAGCTGTCTGAGGAGAGCTGTACTCAATCCTTCAAGCCATCTGCGGTCAGCTCTCACACCACCAGCAGAGGTGGTCAGGATGAACTGCTTATCCCAGATGCTGAGCTCCAGAGGATACACTCACTGGGTAGGAAACACACACGAAAATACATTTGTCATAGAGCCTAACCCAAATGGGAAGGAAAAATCTTCTATGTATCTTCTAAGTATGATACTGTACAAATATGTGTTACATGATTTAATATATAGATGACATGCACATGTGCCCAAATATCTTCCTGCTGCTCTCAATTACTTACTTAATCAGATAAATTTATTAAACTGCCCCTGAGTTCAAGAGAGGGATTTTGATATAGAACTACTCTATTATTACTACTTTTTTTTTTAACACGTATAGCATGTAACAAGACATTAGTGAATAATTAATACAGACACAGGATTAGAACTTGTAAAATGTATTTTTCATTTCACTCTGTCTCGAAAGAAAAATCTAAGCTCATACCTGATACAAAGCACATTCCATTCTTCCTGCTGCCTTATGGTTAAATATACTTATTAGTTGAAAAAGAAAGCCTTCATTGTCTACATCGTTAAAGCAGCTCTGTACTTTGTTGATAAGAATCATCCATTTATCAAACTCAGCAAAGACTGTCACATTTAGACTGTATTTGGTTCTTATGTGTAAATGATTATCAAAATAACTAACTGAATACTTTGGTTTAATGTTAATATCAAAAGCAACAATATAAAACAATACAATATAAGGTAAAAAACAAACAAACATATTAATCTGGATGTAGATGGTTTGTCTAGTGAAAAGAGTTGTAGTGAAAAATAAAAATAATGTAAATTTTGGAACCAGCGCTGAACGCTGAATTTGAAAGTAGGTATCTGTGAAGTGGGGCACTGTTGGAACTGATGATGATCATGCTCAACAAACAATTTTGTATCATGAGAGGCTAAAAACTAACATTTCTCTGTGCCTCCCTTCTCTCCAATCAGGATATGAGGAAGTGATGTTTATTCATACCCACTACAGCCACCTGAGTGAGATTGTATCTGATGCACAGGAACCTCCACAGAGTCAACAAGAGAAAGTTAAAAGGTTGGCTGTAATTTACATGTGGAATACTCTTATGTTCTCAGTTACTGTGTCTTCTATCTGTCTCTTACTATTCTGAAAGTCAACTCACTCATGATAAACACCTCAGTCTTATTCAGCTTGTCTTGACTTTCTTTTAATTTTGTTTTTATAACTCAGCAGTTCTTGAAATCAATTGTTACAAGCATCTCATCTGCAGAAACCACAATGTTCAACTTTAGATACAATAAAGGTTATTTCCTTATTAAAAACGATAACCCAACAACACTTAAATCTTACTGAAAACATGTAAAACTATATAAAGGTACTTTCCTCCTCTCCACATTGTTTCAAATCTGATTGAAGGGTTTCTCACCAGTGAAAGCAATCAAACCAAATACAAAAAAGTAAATCTGAAAGTTAACTTATCCACTTTGGATTGAACCAAAGAAATTCTTCCAGGTGTGATTGCATGGTTACTTTCATCACCTTAAACTTGGGATGATTCAGACAGTGGATACCTGCAAATTGGATCAAAATTTTTAAATTGTTCATGACTTTGAAGTTGTAAGTTGTAACTGGTAACCATTTTCCGCTTTCCCAGAATTCTCCCAGGTCACCTGGCTTCTGCTGTCATATCAGCCACCGTCCGTGACACATCCAAGGCCCAAACTATCCCTGTGGCCGTCCAGTACACCCTTTCCTCATCACATGTGGTACTGTCAGCGGGTGGGGTTGAGGAAAAGCTGATCACAGAAAAAATATGTTGGTACTATGTGATGATTTGGTGTTGCTATCATTTCAATGCTTAAAATGGTATTTAAAAGACTTTTGTAAGGTTCTAAATGTAGAATAACAAGGGATATCGTATATTAATCTACAGTATTAATACGATTATACATTCTCCTATGTAGACATATTTTATATTGTGTGCCCACAGGAGGAGTTATAGTTGCTGACAAATAGATAAATAAACACATATATCTGTTTGCAACTACTACGACTTTACTGGCCCGCAATTTGTTATGATGGCTACTTTTTGCAGTGTAGTTTTGATTTGTCCAAAAGCCTCCTGACCCTTAAAACATGGAGTTCTGACTGAAATTCATGCTGATGGCAGACTATAGTAGTATGGTGGAGTTGTAATTGAAATAATTACCAAATAGACCATGTCATCACAGAGGATTTTTTTTCCCCGCAAGAAGCACAGGGATTTTAGAAGTCCAAAATAATATGTTGAGAGAAAAAGACAGAGAAGAAAAACAAATGCAAACATGTTTTTTTTTGTTTGTAGGTGGAGTATTCACAGAGAGTTACTCCTGTTTGTGCCTTTTGGAATTTCAGCCTGATGTAAGTTTGACCAACAACTTTGTGACGTAAACAGGCCTGTTAAGTTAATGTGATTTCCCAGATAGCAATATTGCTGTGGCCCAGATCCGGCCCACACCCGACACTTTTGACACTTTCATCCAGCCCACATACCGCTTGGAATGATGGCACTCGGGTGGTCCGCTCCTTTTCCCCAGATCTGGGCCACAAGCAAGCCATAACAATGCCATATGTCGACCAAGAACAAACCAGATAAACCACATCCAGAATTCACATACCCGAGGGCACCACATCTCTACCAGAAAAGCCCCACATTTGGTTTGGGATATTTGAGCCATATTTGGAAATTTTACATGTGGGCCATTTCAGGCTCACATTCATTTTGTCTGGGCCAGAAGAAGGCCAGCAGTGCTGCATTATTACCTGAAGTGGCCCACTTCAGGCAATGCTGAAGTGGGCCACTTATGTTGTCTGGATTAGTTTGTTGGGTAAATATTAAAAACAGCTCATTTCCAATAAGCTAGAGTATATTGTCTCTTATTGTGTGTTTTTTAAGACATAGACCACTCTTTCAGTGCTGCTGAGGTGTTTCACTCCAAAACAAGATATCCTCAGAAAAATAGAGTCTATAGACAAATTCTTTGTGTTAAAAATTAAATGTTTCTACTCTTTGAATTGGATCAGTTTGTGATTGTGTTTTTGTGTTTTTGTTTGTTGTGCTTTGCAGGCATAGTCATGCCAATAGCTGGTCCAGTGATGGTTGCAGAGTGACCTTTGCCAGCTCTGGTGTCACTTCCTGCCTGTGTAACCACACCACTAACTTTGCAGTACTGATGAATTACCTGGAATCAAAGGTAACTTAGGAGATGTTTTATGATGCAGTAAGTAAAATCACACATACTGAATCAGAGGTTGCATGAGGGAAAATGTACTGTAAAGTATACTATCTGTTTGACTTTCTGTTTGACTCAAATTAAAACTGGTTAAGGTTATAAGTAGCTTTTAGAGCTTATGTCATATTGTTCATACGTGATAGTTACTTTTTCATAATTGTGACAAAATGTTTTTGCCATAGAAATGATTAATACAATTTACAATACATAAAATAAATTGATTTGAAGTCTAAATCCAGGTCATGATCTTTGACCTCTAAAATTATGGATAGGATTTGCAGTACATTATATTAACCAGCAGGTGTCACTCCTTGTGTCCCTATCCTGTTGAAAAATGCATTGTACATTTTTGGCATTTAGCTATTATATAAATTCAGTTTAGCGGCAGGAGTGTCAGTGTATTTGAGAGGGAATAAGATGAAAACCCGTGATATTTTAGTAATGGGATGACTGCTCATTAACAACCAGGCCACTCTGACAACCTTCCCCTCTCTCTCTCCCTCACACGCCCACACTTTCTCTTCTGTCCCAGTGGAGTCCCGAGGAAGAGCTTATTTTGACCAAGCTGACATTCATTGGTTCTGGCGCGTCTCTGTGTGCACTGGTGGTGACCTTGATGCTGTTCACTGTGCTGGAGTGAGTAGTTGATCATGCTTACCTATGTTGCCAACATGGCTGCCTGCTTAGTGTCAAGTGCAGTCGCTACAGTGGTTGTACTGTAAGAAAAAAACAAAAAACATAGTGCATTCACTCTGTACACCAGAGTGGTCTAAAAAAAGTGGTCTAATACTCCGATCATGCGTTAAAGTTACAGATTGTAGGAATTTACAACATGTTAAAGTATTTGCGTAAATTTGTCTCTCATGATCCACTAATCTAGTTGCAACATTAAAATTTTAATTCACAGAAATTAACTATTGCTGCCACTTACTTGTAAACACTATTGTGTGGAATAACTGGTTAACCACTTGTAAAGTTAAACATTTTATTGAAATAAAATTCACGTGGTAAAACATAGGTATGCTGAAATGAACATCACACCCTACCAATTGGGACGGCACAAAAAATGAATTGTGATGAAGTTCTATATTATGTAATTTTCTAGTTGTAGCTTGAGTGTTCACTGTGCATTTGTGTCTTTTAGATAAATATACAGTACCAGTCAAAAGTTTGGACACACTTGAGGGTGTGTCCAAACTTTTGACTGGTACTGTAAGTGTCAGATCGCATTTGCTATCGACGGATACCGGTTATTAAAAGACTCAAATGGGATTGGGGCTGAAAAAACTTTATTGGGACATCTCTAGTATAAATGTTTGCTGATAAGAAAGTCAACATTCCACTGTGCACTCTCCTCATGAGGTTTGATGTGACACACTCTCTCCTATACACTAAAAAGAGAGAGATAATTTATTGGTGTTGTAGTTGCTGGTGCTATGTTCCTAAGGCTGCTATGAGTATTGACTAGAACTAATCCAGTAATTACTGTTGTCTACATGTGAGTTCACGCTGAAGGTTTATGGTGGCATTCTGCAGCTGTTAATTAACATTAGGGTCACTGAGGGATCCCAATCAGCTTGAGAGGAGCTGCCCTGACAATTTATGACTGTCCTGAAGACCGAGAGCACAGCCATGCATTTCACATACAAGCTGCTGTATGATTTACATGCATGTCTGTATTGAAATGCACGCAACAGACACAGAAGCTGAGGCAAACATGTTCATAGATGCATGCATAATCACACCATGAAATTATGGTGGCCACAAGCAGTGACGCAAATATGAAATTAGTCTAAATAGGCTGAACCCATCAGGAGGTAACAAGAGGCTCTTCAGTTCATTTACCTCTCTTAAGCATTTTTAGCTGTCTGTTTCATTTATGTAAACACCCTAAAATGGAAACATTCAACTTATCTATGTCATCTAAGACCAGCAGTATATGTGTTTGTTTCCAAATGGTGTAATGCTAAAGACTTTCTGTCATATGAGCCATATATACTCTGCCTTCCTGTGTAGTATTGAATTCTGATAAATATTCTTTAAAATAAAATAAATTCTTCCAGGAATCAGCAAGTTTAAACGTGACATGTAAAAATATTCTAGACATATCTCACCTCAAAGCCAACAATAGAGAGAGAGAAAGAAGGAAATGACAAACAGATAGATTTGGGTTTTTAAACAACATTAAAATGATGTATCAAAAGAATCAACATGATGGAAACTTTTGAACAAGTAAGCTCCATAAACTGACTCAAACCTAATCAGAGGCAAGTCCTTTTTGTAGCCTTGTGTATTACTCATTTGTAGTCGCAACATCACACTCTGCTTGTCTGTCAGTCTAGGGGTTGGTTTATATTCAATATGTTTATTTTCAAGAACTTGTCTGTACAGCATGTTGTCTGACCATGTCGGAAATCAAAAAGTGTTTATAGTTGTGGCAGAGTGAAAACCAGTCATCTTAGGGAGGGGTTGAGATGTGATATTGTTTAAATAGGGGGATAATGGTGCATATTTTCAGACAGTCTCTCCTGCAAGGCATTCATTGTGTTGCACTTGGTTGTTCACGGTATGAAGTGGGTGTGAATGTCGGATCGTCAGTTTTGGAAAGTTACAGAAATGGCCCCACACAGCTTCCCCTAATCCGATGTCTGAAACGTGTGGGGGTGGGGGGGGTTCCAAGGCTATCCAACCGTCCAACAACCACTTGTGATGGAGTATACTGGCCCCTTAACACGGTGGTGAAGAATCAGATATCTTGACACTTCAGTTTATGACTGGATACTACTAAAACTAAGGACTGAAATATTATCAGCCTCAGATGTACTTTGAGATGAATACTTGCTAACATGCTAAGATTAGCTTGCTAAATGTTACATGCAAATTGCCATACATGTTAACATGCTAACTGTTGACATACTAACGCTACCTCTCAGCTGAAGGCTTAGCTGAGAATAAATACAGTTCAGGTAAAATGTGTGAAATGTTCTAAGTTCCTACTGTATAAAAGATAAGACCAGACTGTTATATATTGTCAAATTACCAAACATATCTACTATGCTTTAAAATGTACAATTTATTTGCTAATATTTCTGTTATTATTGTTTTGTAAGACTGTCACCTCTAACCATATCTCATTTTAAAAACAAAATCTTCCAAAAAGTTTGAAGTTATCCACCTCTTTGTCCTCAGCATTCCCAAATCTGACAGGACATCCATTCATAAGAACCTGTTCATCGCTCTGATCTGTGCTCAAGTGATTCTACTGTGCAGCGGCTCAGCCATTCACAACAAGGTATGGGCAGGCAACTAAGACATCTGCTTTTATCTACCAATACATAGGATTTATTGTTGTTATATCAAGGGGCCGACTGGTGTCAAACAAAGGTGAATGACAGACAGTAATGGAGAACTGCCCCCTCTGCTGAACTCATATGCTGATTTTTAACGGAAGCAAACTTTTGTTTGAATACAGGGAAGCAAGTTCTGTTTTTTTAAGCAAAAGTTAAATATTTTTATACTGGAATTTTCTGCTCACCAACCACAATTATTAGAAAGATTATTATAAAATACAATACATGATAATAAAATAAAATTAATATCAATCAAGAAATTAGAAATACCCACATTTTCACTATTCATTATGTACATGCATTAATTAGCTGGATAATGAAATTTCAAATGGTTACTGTATTTTTAATTGCTGCCTTAATGAGATTTTCCAAATCCACACCGGGGTTCTTAATAAAACGAATGCTTTGGAACTGGATGTGACATGAGTGACCACTAATGTCGTATTCATCAGCCAGAACACATGACTCAGTCTATCATTGGTCACTCAATGACCAGTAGTGGGTTTGACCCCTGATCCTTTGACCTCAGGTCATGTCAGCGTGGGTTTTATCCCTGAGGGCAGGTGGCCGCTTTTCAGAAATTCATCAAATGGTTCCATATGTATGTACAGGGTGACAAAGCATCAGGAAGACAATTTTTCAGTTTTTAACAAGGTTTTTAACAGATGGTTTGGGGCATTTTAGGTCTTAGGCATTTATCTGATAATCTGATCCAGAGCTACGATGAAATAGTCTGAAGGGGTTCAGTGTTTTGCTAAAACATACTTCCATAGGATGCATGGTTGTTGATTGACATATTCAGTTGTTACAAGATGTTGTATGGTCTTTTTTACCATTAGATCAACTCTGACCTTTGTTCTATTGAATATAAGCATTTTTTCTACTCTCCTATTACTGTTTAACGGTTTCATTTTCACATTGTCTCCATTATGAATATGAATATTTGGAGACAGAAATGTCCTTAACATATAGATATTTCCTAACAGCATGTCACTGAGGAGCCTTACCAGAAGAGCCTTACTTGAACTGTGAAATGTGTCTGTCTGCATTCCTGTGTTTTGTAGGTTGCGTGTACCCTTGTAGCAGCACTGCTCCATCTCTTCTTCATGGCAGCATTTAGCTGGATGCTGGTAGAGGGTCTGCTGCTCTGGAGCAAGGTGGTCGCTGTCAACCTAAGCGAGGACCGACACATGAAGTATTACTATCTCATCGGCTGGGGTACAGTGTGCTTGACAGAAGCCATATCACTATTTTCACACATGTGCGGTGAATGTGCAGGATTTGTTGTGATGGATATTGACACCTAATGATTTGATTTATAAAAATATAAAATCAGCAATGCAGGGTAAATCTGCTGAGAGTTAGATTACCTAATTTTTTTATTAAATATTTTTTAGGGGGCTGACATAAATTGGTTTATGTTAATTTACTGAATATTATGCACTGTAGTAGTGAGAAGCATAAAATAATATTTTCTAAAAGTATAAAAGATTTTTCCTAATGTTTGCGGCATCACAATGGTCTCTTACTGTAGCACCCTTTTTCTCCCACCTTTCTTCTTTTTGCCTATTCCTTCCTCCTCCTGTTTATCTTTCATATTACTTTTATCCCTCTCATTTATTCTGCTCTTTCTTTCCCTTTTGCCCCCACCCTCCCTCCAGGTCTGCCGGTGCTAATAGTCACCATCACGCTGGCATCAGCCTCAGGCAAATACTCTGCCGACGGCTACTGTTGGCTCAGTGTCCAGAACGGTGTTATCTGGGGCTTCGCTGGGCCCGTCATCTTCATCATTATGGTCAGCAAATTAAATCCTAATCCTATCATGTAATCTGTTCACACAAATATATATATATATATATATAATAAAAGGCACTTTCAGCCATTCGGTACTTGCAATTCTGTCTTGTTGGTATTAGGATTGATTATAAAAACTAATGTTAACAATAAAACAAGAAATGGTAGAAAGATGTTTTCCATTGATGCTGTACAGTATTTTTTAAACAGCAGTACTTGAGTACAAGTGCCTCTACTTCTTTACTCTTTCTTCTGTCTCCTGTCTGTATTTCTCTCCCCCTTATCTCTTTTATCTGTGCTCATCTCTCTGACACTTTGCCTTTGCCTCCTCTCATGTCTATAATCTCTCATTTTTTTCTCAGGTGAATGTCATGGTACTAACCAGGGTGGTGGTCATCACCATCTCCACAGCCAAGAGAAGGTCCATCATGTTGGCCATGGGCACCAGTCCTGTGGAACAAGCCTACGAGCAAATTAGGTAATAACCACAGGGAGGCGCCATTTGTCCTCTTTTTTAAAGATGATTCACCTGGGCTGCAGGCCTTGGGGCAGACAAACTGTAGTCACTGGGTGTCAAATAAAAAACAGCTGGAAGATTTTATATTGGATTTGTCATTTTAAAACATTGTACCTCATTTATCAAACAAAATAGGACTATGTTTTGAATAGATTGTGTCAGTGCTGTTCATAGAAAATGCTTCAGTCGTCCAATGCTTGTGATGTTTTCAACATTTCTGATCTGAGTGTTATAGTGTCTTTCATTGTTGAGGTTCTTGATGTGTTGGGCCAGTATTGGTTTTTTATTTTATTTTTAATTTAGTCTCTTATTGATCAGTTATTTTCATTTAGCTCCAAAGTAGTAGACATAGTGTGATGCAGTTTATTGCATATTTCTGAAGCATTGCATATCATTAGAAAATTTATAAGAACGCATTATCTATGGGACAGTCCTTATTGAAGTTCTTGTAGTAGTAGGTTTGTTAGATTTGAATTATATTATTATGCATTATTAACAGAAGCTGGGGCAGTAAGGTTAGTATTATGAAGATCATGAATACATTTCATGGGGAAACTTCATATTAGGCTTGGGCAGTCTATTTTTTCATACCTTCATACTGACATTTCACTGGGGTATACGGTATATGACGGTATTTGTGTAAGAAAGAAACAAAAAAAGAAACAAATGACATTGTCTAGACTACAATGCTGTGTGTCTAATAGAGCTGCAGCAATATTGATTTTTTTCTTTACTGCACAAATTAGTAAAGCTATTCGAACCATTGTGGTAACTGCCATAAAAAAATATTTTAAACCTCAGATGATATAAAATAACGGGTTCCTACATACTGTATTGGCCTGAAAAAAGGCGACCCTGATTATAAGACGACCCCCCCTTTTCCAACATCTGTTTTTGGAAAAATACTTTTTGAATATAATTTACATCATAGTATAGTTACATACTCACACACTCTCCTACCAGGCTCTTGGAAGCGGTCAAAAATGATTTTCTTAGGGTTTTCTTAGCGTTAGTGTTTATAAGACTGCCTGTTTGTCTTTTTGAGCTCGTTATCATCTGTGACAGTGGTATTTGGCAGCTTGACATATTCTGCAGCAGAGACGTCTGAAGACACTTTGAACTTGTTTTCACTCGTCATGAATTTATTTCCTTCGTGGCAAAAACACGTTACATGAGCCTACAGAAACTCCTGCAGGTTAAACTGAGCTAACAAAACACTTTTAGTGCTGACTGACACTAACACACTCACTATAAACAGACTTAACGATCAGATTAACAGACATTCAGATCAAAGATCCTCTTAACCTCTAGAGACTTTTTTGCTTGTTTGTTTGTCTTATTGTATATCTGTCTGTTCTGAGAATGATTGTGATTGGTCATTGTGATCAGGCTAAATCACAGCATGTAATTTATCAGAAAGAGAAAACCTTGCTAGTTTTATTCCTCTGTTAAGCAGTGGAATTGTTATATATTGTACCGTGGCCTTACTTTGTTAAGCCCCCATGCTGTCTTTGCCGTTGTCTTCTGCTTCCTTTTTGCAGCACTGATGTTAGCACGTCAAGGTGTAACTTTACTGCATATGATTCAGTAGATATCCCCCAGCAGCCTTGTATATGATCCTATCGGTGAAAATTATGTTAAAGTGTGTATGTTTTTTCACTACCTCAACCCACCAGCGCTCACAGTAGGTGCTCTATGAGGGTTTTCAAAGCAGGCCTTGAACCATTTGGCACCCCTGGGTGGCAGCCGTCTTGGAAATTCAAACACATTCCTCCACTGAATAAACTAGGGCCTGCCGCCCGCCATGTCACACATACGAACACACACACAGCTGGTGCGGTTTGGCGGTCACCTGAGCGGGAAGCTAATTCCACTCTAAACAGAATTAAAGCGGATTTAAGGTGGGAAGTTGTCACCTCATGAGCCTTCCCAGCCGCACAGTGTTGTGTATGGAACAACCAGGCTGCCAAAGCTGCTCAGTCTTGTCCAAAAAGAAGAAGAAGTTGAAAAACCAAGAATGGCGCTCAGGACGATAAGGGAGGAGGGAGATTTCTTTTTTGAATTTCAGTAAAGGTATGATGTCTGTTGTTTTGTAATGTTTAGCTCCATCAGCCAGTCAACAAGTTCAGAGTCTTTATGGTGTGTGTGTGTGTGTGTTTCAAAATTTCATGTGTTGTGTATGTTTTCCAGTATGGGTGTATCCATGCTTACATTTGTGTGCTTGTGATTTGTTTCTGTGTGAGCACAGGGCTGCGGTGAAGGCAGTTTTGGTTTTGCTGCCCATCCTTGGATTGACATGGCTGTGCGGCGTTCTGGTGCCTTTTTCCATCGTCATGGCCTACATCTTCATCCTCCTCAACTCCCTACAGGTACACACCCACACACAGATGTTGGCATCATTGAGTGAAAATCTTGAAACATGTTCCATTATTCAGAAGCTTCTGTGGAACTTAGGTTTTATGAAAAAGTTATTAAGGAAAAATCATTTTAGCTCCTCTTGTCAAAGAGGAGACATTTTGGTTGTGCAAGGATTTTAATTGACTACAGAGAAAGGATACAATCTGTGATCCAAATGTAAACATTAGGGTACCCACTAATAAAATTTTAAACACAGGATTGAAACTTATCATTATTGATTTTTTTCAATAAAAGGACTAACACTAGGGAAACTAGAGAAAGTAAGCAGGCATTCTTTTTAAACTAATGACTAGTTTATAAAACAATAAACGGTGATTTTTCATGTTTAAGTCAAACTATTTAAGTGTGAGACATTAAGTGTGAATATACACATTCTTTAAAACAGCCATCGATCTGTTGTAATAAAGTGGAAAAAAATGTAAGACTAAAATAACAACAAAAAATTGTGTGCAACATGAAAAAAAAAAAACATCTGCAGTTATAGACTTTAAGCTGTTTTTTTTTTTTTTCTTCAATGAGAAACAGAAAGGTTTTCCATTATACATTGTAATTCTGCCCTTCTCTCTTGGTGAATGTACACAGACTGCCAAGGTTTTTATTTGTCAGTGACAAGGCTGAAGCAGAAAGAGGAAAAAAAGAGCCTCAGTCTGACTTGTGTTAAGCAGGTGCTTCATTTCAACAAGGAAAGTCGATTTGTATTGTTTGTTTGATTATTTCTGCTTTATGCATTCAGAGGTCAGCATTATTGTTTTTGTTGTTTGTGGTTCATCAGTGGTGGTTTTGTGCTTTTAGTGCTGAAATTCGAAAGGCTCATTTTGTCACAAATCTTGCAAAGGGAAGACCTTTTATAGTGAAAAAATGTACAATCAAATTGTAACTAATTCTGCCACATGCAGTATACATTTACACGTCACAGCTCTGCTTGAAAATTGTCACTACTATTTTATACTTTGAGAAATATTGGTCTTCACATGGAAAAACATAATTTCTTCTGTAGATTTATTTCCCACCGCACTGCAGTAAGGAAGGAGAAAGAGAGGATGAAAGCATGTAATTCTCTGACTGCGGCAGGTGGCCATATTACCCAGCTTCCCCAGCATGTCCAGATCCGCGGCTCCAATTTGTAGTCGTCTTTTAATCAGCTGTATCTTTAATTGAGCTGTATATTTAAAAAAAAAAAAAATCAATAGAGGTTTTAGCTGCAGTCTGATCATTAAGCGAGGCCCCTTGGTTGCCATAAATAGTTTCTGTTTCCCCCTCATATCCAATTATATTTTTTCCATGTCGACAGTAATTAATACAGAAGGTTTTTCTGGGTTCTTATTATACGACTGAGCTGCATCACATGGTAAAACATCAGATGCTTTTTGTTCTGTTTCATGCATCTGTCTGCTCAGCTGTCAAAGCTGTCTGTCCGCAGCCTTTCTTTTTGTCTATCTGCCTATCTCTCTTGGTCTATTACCTGTCTGGTTATCTTTCTGTCTGCCAATCTCTTTGACTCTCTTGGCTTCATTGTAACAGTGCAAAACGGCAGGTCATGTGCACAAGGACAATGTGGACGGTTAATGCTGCTCTGTCCAGTCACCCCTCTTACCCAATGTGGGCTGGAGGCTAAACAGCTTGGTGTAATGGAATATAAATTGGAGGGCGTGTTGATTAATCATTATCTTCTCTTATCTTGTCATTCATACCACTTATGCCTTTTAAAATATGCCGTGCCAGTCACAGTGTCACACAACTGTACAGCTAAATACATATCACGTGCTTTTTAAGATACAATTACATTACATTTAGTAGAAATTTCTATCATACATTTGGTATATCACATATTGCAAAGTTCATTTTATAAATAAAAAAAAATCAAGCACTACTTTTCTCAGACAAGTGAGAAAGCTGGTGATGATGCTTGCAGCTATTGCCTCTTTGTAAGACCTGGTCCTCAAACATTAATTCTCAGCACCTTAGTGACAGAAAATACCAAACAGGACAAGAAAATGCCAATAAATTCCTACAATAAATTAAATAACTCTCATTGAATGTGTTTTGTGTGGCGTGTGTTCGTGTGCCTGTGTGTGTGTGTGTCTGCTTGTGTGTGTTGGCGGGGTTTCTGTATAGCTGTAGGAGGCCCGTGGTAATAACCAGCTGCTTCAGCATAATAGAGCTACATAATGTGCATTTAAAAGGCCAGAACAGTTCAGGACACAACAGGAACCCTGCCAGGCTCCAGGCTGCTCCAATGACACACCCTGTTGACCCTGGTGGTCTCTGGTCCGCATGGGGTGTAGATACTCTTTATTTTATTTAACTTTTATTCAACCAGGCAAGTCATTAAGAACAAATTCCTGTTTACAATGGCGGCCTGGCAAAAGGCAGAGCCTCTTGAGGAAAAGGGGGTAGGGGCTAAAAATAAAAGTCAAAAGTTAACACACCCACTACTTACATACAGTCACAACAAGCATCACATGTGACAACAAGCATTACATAAATGACATGCAGTCTAGCACACAAGCATCGGGCGGGTAGCTAGCAGACAACAGCATCAGGCAATACAACAACAGAACAAGAGAAGCATACACAAGCAGTAAGACAAACAGGCAAAGCAAAACAGCAGCAGCAAGAGAGCAAGAATATGAATGGGACAACAGTAAGCAGCAGACAGACAAGGGTTAGGGAATATTAGTAGTTTGGGAAACAGCTGCACGTATCAGTGAGACTGTCCATAATAGAGTCCTTGAAAGATGACATGGGGATAAAATTTTCCAGTTTTAGTGATTTTTTTTTTTTTTGCAAATTGTTCCAGTTTCTGGCTGCAGCAGACCGGAATGACGACAGACCCAATACAGTATTTGTTTTGGGAACTTTCAACGCAATATGGTGAGCAGAATGGGTGTTGTAGGCAGCAGATGTAGTTTGCAACAAGTGACGCTGCTAGTAGGAGGGGCAGACCAAGGAGGGTTCCGTAGATAAGCATGAACCAATGAATATTACGACAGATGTTTAAGGATGGCCAGTTGACAGAGGAATAAAGAGTGCAGTGGTGGGTACTTAAAGTGATAATCCTCAAGATCCTGTATGTTTTGAGGGAATTTTGATGACGTCTTCATACACAGTGCACATCGCTGTTCTGTGGCCGTGTTTCCATTCTCTCAGTGTGTGTTTTCTGTTGTAGTAGGTAATTTTATTTATTTACTTTTAACAGTTGTTACCCATAAAAGTGCTAAAACATTCAGCATTGATAGAAGACTTGAACTCATACAACCAGGACAGGAAAGGACTCAGAACATAGTTATTTCTATGCCTATTCTTTCTTTTCTTAACAAGTTAATAAGACCCTGTATTACAATAGATGACTGTTGCCGTGTTAAGAGATAGTCTTCCCTTCTTCAATGCCACTGATCCCATAGGTAGGTACAACAGAGAGCACAGTTGAACATAGTCCCAACATAATGACCACTCATAAAGATGATGAAATGTGTGAAACCTTAACAATAATTTATGCAAAACCTAAACTGGTAGGCAGGAGATTAAAAAAATAAATAAATAAAAACACACCACAAGTTTTTTTGGAAATCGTTTTTTATTTGCGGCTGTTGTATTTTCAGTGGGGCCAGCCAAAGCAACATAAAGCTTAAGCGGCAAGCCTTTACTGTTAAATCAATAAAACAGATAATGTTGACAAGCCTTTTTCATTGCACTCCCTCATGCTCTCCCAGCTCCTCCTCTTCCTCTTCCAATGTGACAACACTGTTTGAAGTGTCTCCACTGTTGCTTTTAGTTCTCTCAATAGAGTCCCGAGCAGGCCGTTATGAGCAAACATTCTGTAGATGCATGTGTGCTGCACTGACCTCAGTAACCAGGGCTTTTGGTTTTTACTTGAGTTTCATTAACTCATCGCAGATGATGCTCAGTTTGAGAAGCGTTACTTGTTTCTCTACAAACCCTCTGGTCATTATAAAGCACCTTATTTACATCTGTAGTTCAAGGACACTGTCGTTGCTGCTCTGATGATGTGTTCTGATTTTCACAGATCTCAGTTTTGATTGAATTGAAGATCATTTTTTTTTAATCAGAAAGCGGTGAAACAATTATTTCATCAACATCTAGGCATCTTTGAAACGTATTAATATTAATTAAATTGTTTTTCAGGTATTTCAAAAGCCCACAGATTGTGAAATCCACTCAACAACAATGCCATGTTATGTTTAATTTCAACAAAGAAGACCAAAAAGGCACTCATGCGATTTGCGCGGACAGTGTCAACGAAGTGCGTACTAAGTTTTGAGTGTATATGCTGTTCACCTGAGTCGATTCCAACTTCCTGCTCTGAGCCAGTAGTTTTTATGAACATCTTCACCATAAATACAGGCATGCCTCATCTGCTTCCTTATCAAGCTAGAGATAAATAGCACGGGGTGCAGTGTATGTGTATGTGTTTGTGTGTGTGTCTGTGTGTGGAGGTGGACGGGGGCTCTTTGGGTAGCCCATAAATCGCTCCACCCACCGTCATCCAATCTCTGGGCAATGTCATTCAAAACCCTCGCACTATCCATTACCTGGGTATAATAGGCTCCTGGCCATGCAGTGTCCATCTTATTATTAGCCCATAACTTCAAACTATCAATAACTGTGAGCTGCAGAGGGAGAGGGTGGGGGGGGAAAGAGAAAGAAGGAGAGGGAGACAACAAAGTAGAGAGGTGAAGGAAGTTAGGGAGTCGAAAAGAAAATGTTAGGGTAGCAGTCGTCCACCGCAAGTTGACAAGAATGCGTGTAAGTCCCTGTGGTTTGTTTTGATGACTGCAGAGAAGGTATTTGTCAAGAATGTATTCTTTTATTTCTGTTATGTCCATTTACTGCCTGTGGAGGGCAACCCAGTGCCTTGTCATTACAGCGTGGAAATATAGAGAAATCAATGAGAGAATTTATTTGAGTCGTTTCATTCATATCGCATTATGGTCTTTATATCACAGGAACTGATGACAACAATGTTTTCACTTATGAAACAAGCAGACGGGGGAATGGTAATGAGATTTTACAAGCATTCAGTGAAGCTTTAGAAGTGAAAAGGGTGAAAGGGTGAAAATAAATACCGTATATGTCTATAAAGATACAGTAATTGTACGTTAGTTCAGTAGTTCATAATTTCATTAGAAAAGGATACGCAGTGTTGACCTGACATTACTTTCTAATGCCACCAGCTTGAAGCGGTAACAAATTTGTAACAAGCACATTGTGAAAGAACAGCTCTCTTTCAGGTTTATATAGGACCTTATTTTCTAAAACTTCTCAGATAAATATGCATATTCTGTCTGCCAGTGTGATTTTTTTTTTTTTTTTTTTTTACACTCCACGTGAAAGTCCCACTACTTAAAATTTACAAACTGCCTTATGGCAACATTGCATTACAGGTGTGTTGCAAATTGCACCAGTGCATTTTTTTTTTTTTCATTTCCACAAGATTTTCTGTTGCATCAAAAGTTGGAATTCAATTAATGCACCGATTCACATCAGACAATCTAAAGCCATATTAGACACCCAATAATGAAAACAAATGGACCAGAAAAGTTGCTCTTTACTTGAGATATAGGTTTAATGTATCTTAAGGCTTCAAAATGAATATTATTGAAACAAATGCAGAACCTCCTCTCCTCCATGAACACACACACACACGCTTAGCTAGTGGAGCATGACATGAGAGTGTATCCAAGATATAGATATGATCAATAGAGTGTTGCTCTGCTTATTGATTTTTGCCATATGGGAGATTTGTTGTGTGAGTAAGCAATGGTTTTATAGGATCGGAAGTGATTGTTTGAGAGGATGTGATTTTTTTTTTCCTCTTTTGTCAGTCCGGTAGCTAAGTAACTACAAAAACGTATTTGTAATAATCAGTGCCAGGGTTAGGGGTAAGCCAGACTGATTCTACGAGAAGTTTATCAGCTTGTTATTAAATATCACATTTCAGCCACTTATGTCAACCACCTCTGATATCCCTGACCACAGATGGAAAATAACTACCTGTAAAATCAGAGATAAATTTTGATCTTTATATATTTAGTTCGTCATTGAATTTCATCAATAGGGTTTTTTAAATGTGGGCTAGGAAATTATTATTGTTATTATTGTTGTTAATTTTACAGTGGACTCGTATTATGATGATATTGTGATAATGTTTTACTTTTGTGCAAATTTTGGAGCATATTGTGGTTAAAAACTAACAAAATTAGTTGTTGAACGTGAGACTTTTTCTCTGATGGGGTGAGCTTTGAAGAACTCTTGACCAAACTTGAATAAAAATAGGTTGAAACCACTGTCAGATCTGGTATGAAAATATTGAATGTTGCACCAAAATATCAGCTGACAGCAGCTTTAACACAGAATCAGTATCAGCCTTCAACAACCCATAACCAAACCACTTTGAAGATGTATCCCCTCATGGTAATTAGTAAGTTGAGGTTAGACGGTGAGAGGATGATTTTTGTGAAAGTCTTCACCCTGCGGCATGTATGAATTGCAGACCTTACAGCGGGCTTCATTCAGAAAATGTTTATATGCACAGATTTTATTTTTATTCTGCTAATTTTTTCAAATTTTTGGATTCATTCGATATTTTATGATTTCATAAAATGGCAAAAAAGGTTAAAAACTTTACTTAATATTAGTCCACTCTCAGACCAATCTCAGCATTTTTAGGAACAGTTCTTCCCTTTTTTAGCACTTTTTAGACAGCAAGGGCTTTGCTATGTAGACACATTTATGAAAGTGGATTATAAAGACACTCCCACAAGAAGCTCAACTTTCATTTAGATTATATGATCACATGATACAAAAATGCTAATAAGACAAACTATATTTATAAAAAAACATACAAAACGTACTTAAAAAAGCCTGTCACCTGTAAAACACA
This sequence comes from Thunnus maccoyii, assembly GCF_910596095.1. Taxonomy (NCBI): domain Eukaryota; kingdom Metazoa; phylum Chordata; class Actinopteri; order Scombriformes; family Scombridae; genus Thunnus; species Thunnus maccoyii. The sequence goes on along the minus strand of NC_056539.1, from coordinate 20,659,715 downwards.
GTTAGTATAAGTGAAAGGACAAGCATCCTATGAGATAAATATTCAGATGTTTGGTTTCCACATAGCTGGATTTCATAGAGCTCTGATTGCTACCCTCAAATACAATTTTGTCTGTGTTTACTTATGCTAATGATAGATTTACATATGCTAATGACATGCCTCAGTTTTTAAGATAAATCCTGATTTGTGAAACATCTACATATCAGATGTAGGATTTTGTCATTTTCAGTTGCTTGTTTTTTTTACCAACAGAGTAAAAATAACAAAACATCAGTGAATGAGGCCTAATGATTTTCACAGGCAGCTCTTATTTAGGCCTTAACAGGTGTGAGGCAAGAGTGAGAAGTTTCCCATATACTGTAAATGGGAGAAAGTGTGCCCTTAATATTACCTTGAGTCAACCTGCAGTTTTGAGGCTCTTGTAAAAGCTGGGGTAAAGCCATCTCCATACTTGTTGTTGAACTAGAGAACTAAATAGATCATACATAAGTGGATCCATATTGGAGTCTCTGTTTTGCCGAACACTGTCACATATTAATCTAAATTAGGTGTGATTTGCTGTGTTGTAGCAGCGTGGCTCATGCTTCCTTAAAAGCTGGTGCAAAAAAATCAAAAATATTCCCCCTACAAATTATAATTTCAACCTTTACTTTAACTCTAACCCCACACTGTCCAATATAGAATTAGAGAGCATTCACTGCTAAATTGGTCAGGTAAGAATAAACTGCAATAAGTTGGAAGAGCAAGCACAGAGAAAACTGTAAACCAGGAGATGAAAAGAGTTTCTGGCGCTTAAGCCAAAAGTCTCCGAGAGGTGATTGTGGTGTTTGTGTGTCTGTGTCTGTGTGTGTTCTTGGAATCGCAATCTCGTGAAGACTAGTCTAAATTTTTTTATGTAATGGCCTTATAAGTACTGTAAATGTGTGTGTGTGTGTGTGTGTGTGTGTGTGTGTGTGTGTCTAACCACTTGTCACCGCTACCCTCAACCCCCTACAGACCAAGGGGTTAGAAGTTATTTTAATTTCTCATTTGGCAGAAGAAACAAAAACAGCAGAACTTGTATCCAGTTTCCTAGTCAGGCATCCAGTCCACTCATCCGTACCCGCACAACCGGCCCATTCAAAGCCACATTTTTGCTCGCTTCTTCTTTCCAGTTTCCCCTCCCTTTTTTCATTTTTTCCTGCTATGCCATTTTGTAACTGAGGCTCAACCAGTTTTTGACTGATGATAGCCAATATTATGCCAATATTGTGTATCTATCTATTGTGTCATTGTTAGAACAGCATCTAGTCCATCATGGGAAACTAAAATTCCACTGAGACACAGAACACTATAATGTGTGTGTGTGTGTGTGTGTGTGTGTGTGTGTGTCTGTGTGTGTGTGTGTCTGTGTACGTGTTTAATCATATTTTAAGGATAGCAGCTGTTCAATAAAAGGTGACGCCCCTCAACTATTCAATGACAGGAGAAATATGGTTACTGTCAATAACCAAAAGATTAATAATAAAAGACAACAGGTTTTAAGTGCATGACTTACAGATACCTAATATTAAAATCTTTGCCATTTTTTTTATTTTAAAAATGAATTTCTGTATTCCAAAAAACATATGAACATGACTAAAATTTCCCCAGAAGTATACATATAAATGTATAATTTCGGAAGTATAATCTTGAAGTTAAAACACACAAGGAATCTTTACAGTGAAATTTGGGGATGTTAACCGTTGAGTGGGTGAATTATAGTAAGTAATGTTACCACACAGGGAGAAAGGGTTATTTTAATTTAAACGCTCAATATCTGTAAACCTGACATCGGTACAACCTTGGCTGTAGCCCAGTCCTTGCCGCCTACTCACACACTGTACTGCGTACATACACATTCAGGGACACGTGGAGGAGCAGACACATGCACACATGGCAAACCTCTCACCGGTCAGATTATGGAGGGAAATGCTTTTCATTTTGCATTTGTTGAGAAAGCAGGAAGCATATTCCCTCGACGTCCTCACATCACACGCAATCTAAAACAACGACCAGCTCGCCCAGTGGAGTGGAGTTTACTCGATGAACTGGGACAGTAAGCTACTTTGGATAATATGTACTTGTCGGAGGGTGATCTTTATCAAAAGCACATAAACACTTCAGCTGCTTTATCGACTGTTATTTTGCATTCTTCATATTGTCAAAGGTGACTACTAATTTGACAAACTGATTAGTAGGACATAGTTAAAAATTTTGATGAATGGCTACATACAGGTATATATACTTTATAAAAATACTTAATACTTTATATACTCATATATATATTTATATACATACATACTTAATGAACTAATTAATTTTCACTCATTTTTAGTTTCTCAATATGGAAAAAATAGCAATTTGCAAAATTAATCTGAAAAAATTATATTTCTCATATTATACAAATATTATTTCACATTAATAGTAGCCTGTAGTTAATACTGATTTTAAAATAGACATTTTAATAAGATTATTACAAATATTGTGTCAAAACTAAAGATTTCCTGAACGAATTAAAGAAAACAAACGAGGGTGGAAGGCTGATGCAAACTTTTAAGTTAATGTAGTCATAGGTAAAATCATGGAGATTTATTTATAAATCCATATTTTAATTAGTGTCTTGGATAATTATGAGGTAGGTTTGAAAAACAAATAAATGCACGACATGATTGTTTGCATTCCCATTGCCTGGGAAAATAACTTTCCCTTTGAAAAAGAGTCCACTGTTTGTGTTGCATCCTCAATTACCAGCCGCGGCATTAAAACAATATTCAAACGGGATACCAAGGTCAGCACTGACTCCCACCATGCTTCTCTGAGATGGCACTTATAATGAGGATGTAGCACAGCTTTTTTAAGTAGTATATTTATAGTGTGTTTTGTCTCAACTTGTACTTATTTTTTCCCTTTTGTCTCTTTTCATCTTTTGCTGTATTTTTATGGAGTTTTTTTTGTATGTGTGTTTTTTTTTTTAAAGTTTGAACATTAGAGCTCTGTTGCACATTTCACAATGCTTTATGTTCACCTTCTTTAAGGGAGGATTTCCTACAGACGGAGGCTTAATTCAAGATATTAGTATCAAGGTTTTTGTACAGAAAAACCCTTGTAAAAACGGTCACCTAAGTACCCTTGAAATTAACTGAAAACGAGTCAGTGAAAAAAAAAAATCCACCTTTATTCTCTTCCACCATAAATATATAAGTCTAAGAGTAAAGACACGGACCAGCAAAAGTGAAGTAATTCAGATTAGGAAGGGCTGATTTTTTCGGTGGTGGGGGGGAGGGGGGTCGGTGTAATACTATCAGAGAGATCAGTTTTGAAAATCTGGTCTGGCCTGGGAAAATAAAGCAGTGAGAATAATAGGCTTCCTGTCAAAAGAGGCGAGAGAATTCCTGTCATTGCTCACGCCACCACCCCTAAGACCTCTCCTTGTGTTAAACCCGCTGGCATTTATTTGCCTTAGAATTACCTGCCAGCTCAATTTAGTAATAGTCTGTGTCATAAGAAAGCAAACCATCCCCCTTGCCCCTGCCTCGCCATACCTGTGTGTGTGTGTGTGTGTGTGTGTGTGTGTGTGTGTGGGTGTGAGAGAGAGAGAGAGAGAGAGAGAGAGAGAGAGAGACGGAGTACGTACATGCATTTGCCTATTTGTTGCATGTTTTTGTATATTTTCATCCCAGCATTGATGCATTTTCTGATATATCTCTATATCTGTATGGTTTACGTTTTTGTTTATGTGTGTATATGTGTGTGTCAAAAGGCTTGTTGTCACATCAGCTGACTCCAAATTCGTGATCTCACTCCTCCACATCCCCTTCCTCCCCTCATCCAACCCAAACAGCCGACAGTGTCAGGGAAAACTTTGACGCCTGAAATTACCCACGTCGAAACAATGACCGTTCTATTTATAAGTTCACCGCCATGCCTTTTTTATCGGCTGACACCGTGTCACACGTGTACACACACACCACGCACACACATACGTATCTGTGACGGCTGCTGGTGACTAGGTTAGGGATAGTCCTGGTTTCCCTTACTCTGCCACATTGCAGCAGATCTGTAGATTTGCCCGGCTTTGATGTATACTTTGTGGGTAATTAGCGAGAACTGGGTCAGCACAGGGCAAGAAAGCAAAACCCTGTTGTTCTTCTAGTGGGTGGGTGGCAGGGAGTTGGTGGGATGGGGTTGAGGAGGGGGGGTGAGGGTGTCGGGAGGTTAAAAGGCTGTCAAATATCAGTGCCAATTTACATGTGAGCCATTTTCTTTTCACTGCATTAAGGTTAAAGCAAATAAACGGCGCTGTCTCTCTGCCTCTCTTTCAAAATTATTTCAGTAGATGGAAAATGTACATGTGTTCTGCTGCTTTTTATCGAGTTAAGAGATTAATAATTGATTAATTGTCTTACAGACTAGTTTATGAAATGAGAGGCAGTGCAGTTTACCTAAGACAAGTAAAAGCAGTTGAATCGATCCCCATTAAATGGTCTACCGTTTTTAAGATTTTTATTGTTAAATAGCTGTTCAAGATGAATTTGATATTTAATTGTTCATAAAACATATACTTGAGACAAGTGACTATAAATTCAATGAATTTGAAAACTTTTAGTTTCTAGATTTAGACAGGATTTAGGTTTTGTCAGCTCAAAACTAAAAAAAGTAGGGCACAGGTGTCGCTGTTTATGTTGAAATCGATAATGTCAGTGGCATTTTAAAGAACTATCCCACAATATAATTTGATACAGTATTTAGTTGCTATGATAATCATCTGGACCTGATTAAAACAAAACACAAGCTAAACAAGCAAAATAATATTGCTGTTTAATATATTCATCCACATTAATATAAAGTTGTAAATTCATTTTTTACTTTTGTTGGCATTTATGAACCAGAAGATGGAAGAGGTGTGAATGTGACTGCTTTCTTTAATTATTTTTCATTGTTGCTAAGATATAAATGCGGGGGAAGGTTTGAAATATCGTCCTCTGTCGAGAGTCGGCTGTCAAGAGCAAGTCCTCACCTACAGAATAGTTAGTATCATTGGCTGATAGTTGCCAGATGATTGACATGAGCGTGCAGTATATCACAACCAAACCCAGTCATGATGTGTTGAGTGTTTAAATTGATTTCTATCTGAAAATGCAATAAATTATCTTATCAATCAAACAAAATGTATTTTTGACTGTACTTACTTTGAATATGAAAAAGGTCTGTTAAACTTTGATTTATGGTGCTAGCCTTACAATATAATCAAGACAACTACTTGTAAACATGGGCAGGTCATTAAGAGACCTTTTTAGCACAATGTAAATCCCATGTGGAGATGATTTATGGGCATTGTGTGGAGGTGTCTGGGGAGCAGTGGTGGCTACCTATGTATTTTACTACCATTATAGCATTGTGTGAAAGTAAACACAACAGTGACGATTGGAGCTGGAGAACAACAGCTCTGGCAGCAGGACACTGATTGGGATGTTGATGTTGATCGTCCCCACTGGCCTCTTGCCCTTCCTGCTGTGGCCCCTGGCTTGTCCCCGACAGATACCCTGGGTCATTTCCTATGCGCGTCAACACACACAGATATACACTCTTCCCGCTGAGTGTTTACAGCCACATGCTGATTCCTATTAATCTGCTTCTTGTCAGCATAGGGTGGAGGGAGGGTCCTGGAGGGTTTGTGTAGGACTGGGAGGCCGCTGAAGGTGGGTAAAACATTCACACACAACCTGAAAGCCCTGTCTGACAGATTGCACCAGGCCTGGACTTCTTTTTACACTGAGCAGATGTGGTCTCCCACTTGTTTTCCTTAGTAATTATCCCTCATTAAGTGAAAGCATGTGCCAATCACACAGCTCGGAGATCGAGAGCAGGGTCTGAGCCGGGGCAGAGAGAGAGGGAGGGAAGCAGAGAGACCTATAGTCTCATCTCTGCAGCTTTTTAAAGCACAGTGTCATTTCAGAGTCATTACTAGATTAAAGGCAAGCCTTGCCGTGGTGCGAGAGAGCTGAAGCAGCTGCAGCACTGGCATTATTATGGCTCATTTGACTTTCAAGTGGTTACAAATTTGATGATTATCACATTTAACACTTGCCATGTTGAATTATAGTTTAATGCCATGTAGATTTTTTAATCTTAAAAGGGTTTTTTTTCCGTCATTTGCTGCATTACCATCACGGTGTGTCTTTTTTAGAAATTGTGAGGTATTACTTAAGAAATATTGAATGATATGTTCATATAAAATTTGATCAGATCAACAGTATTACACTTAATAGACTCTGAAGGAGTAACTGTGTGGAAATATTAAAAATGTAAACAATCATATTTATTATATTAGCATCTAATCAAGTGGCTTCTTGTTTCATTACCTGTCTGAAGGAAAAACAACAGTCCAATCTTCTGCTCTTCACAGCCACTTTCAGCTCATTGTTAAACTAAAATAAAATGTTTTGGTGATATCATTCTCTCTGTCCATAAGTTTGTCAGCTTTGGTTTTCTGGTTTTAACACCTGGTTATTTATAATCATTGGCAGCTCCCACAAGCTCACCAAAGCCAACTGTACATTACTGGTCAGGTATAACACAGTGGAGAAGTTGAACATCTAGTAAGCTAAAGAGACATGGAGTTGCTAACGAAATCAGCACTGAAATGTTCTGTTCCTGTTGAAATGGAGGTAGGAAAACTTTGCCAAGGCACAAATCAAAAGAACTTGATTAGGTAATAAATCGTCATTGCTGAGTTTGTTTTGGGCTCTATGTGACCTCCAATGGTCACACAAAACAATGCAGATTAAAGTCCACAACAACTTTCCGCACACATGCTCTATCCCGAATGTAAATGTAATCTTAATTGTGAACTGTGACTGAAAATATGGGAAAAGCGAATTTCAAACCTTGAAACCATTTTCATGCAAACTCTGAAGAAATCAATTTTTAGCGTTAAGTGTCAAGTTTGAGTGAAAACCCGAGAGTTACTGATTAAAATCTCTGAGTGAACTGAAAATGATGGATGGAATAGATTTCTTTTTTTCAAAATCCATGTGTCCCACCATGCATTTCAGACAGTGACAAAAACACAAGTGATCCTCACAACAAAAGGGGGCTGGGAGAAAAGAGACAAGTCTCTTCCAAAAAATAAAAGAGAGAGAATGCAAAAAAACGAAGATATATGAAGTCTTCATGTCGATGAACTACCATTCATTTTCACTTTGAAGTCCTGCGAACCGTAGTGAAGTGTGATTGCATGTGACAGTCGCCGAGTCTGCCGGTTTATCATGATGGATACACCCTGCCATCGTGGTGGTGCTGTAGCACACATGCACACACATTCACACACCCATACACGCACATACACACATACACACGCCTGTGATACAGAGACTTATGCAGACTCGTGTACCTGGACACAGACACAGAACCACACATACGACCCACATAATACACTCACACACACACACACACACAGAAACAAGGTTATTTCTGATTCACTTTGAAATTGTAAATTTCTGTTAATTTTAGGATTTACTTGTACTTTCACCACAGTTTTCTGAGCTACTGACCAATTAAACTTTAAAAGTTTGAAAATATCCTGACTTTTTAAGATTCATTTAAAATGTAGGATCATTTTTGTCTTACTTACAGCTCAGTTTAGAAACATAGATAAAGATAAAAATCTGCACTGGGCATTTAGAATTGTGGCTCAAGAGGATTTGAAGCACTCACTGAATTAAAATAACACACACATTCAGATACAATTTGTGTCTGTTTAGAATGCATTATCTCTTTATATCCAAATAATATATCTGTAGTCAGTTACATCCCTAACAAATACAAGGTCACAGATACAATGCAATAATATAGCACAAGATACTCACATTGACATTGTTTTTGTCTTTGTCTCTCTCTCACACACACCTTTATGGATATACATCACACACACTCACCTACACACTTCTTGATCTTGACACATGCCATTAACCTCAGCTCGGCTCACCTCAGCTGGGAGACAGCAGAGCAAACGCATCCCATAATGGTACCTGGAACAATCTTTTTCCTGTTTTGTACCCAAAAGCATCTTGTTCAGACTTTGCATATTGCATCCATTTGTCATTGTTAGTCAAGGGCACTGCAACACAGTCTTTTCAGCAGCGCAATTTTAGGTGCTATGTTCAAATGTTGCAGTGTTTGTGTAAGGGTGTATGTGTTTGTGTGCGCACATGTTTCTGTCAGGTGATTTTAAATTTGTTTTCATGCCTATGAATGTATGCATATGAAAAACTGAACACATTGCACAAGAAGAATAGACCAAGGGCAAACATTCCGTTGTTCTCCGAGCAAAAAACACGGTTCCACATATTTGTCTCTACAAGCACACTCGCATAAGAAAATGCTAAGCTGAGGCCCTGTTGGCATACAGGTGGCACAGGTCCAAATTTCTTACCAACGTTTTTCTAGTGTTTCTAAACCTCAGTTTAATTCCAGTAAACTGTACCTTTGGCTGTTTGGTGTTTGTTGGTGGGAAGCCAGAGAGGGATACTTGCGCTAAGGATGAGATCTTGGGGACAAACACGCTTTTTATCAAAATGTGTGGAGGGTCACAGTCTGATATGTAAGGACCGTGTAAGTGCAACTGTTGATACTAGCAACTGATTCAACTTTCTTTTTTTTTAAAGTTAGATACAGTAATTTGTAAGCATCAGCTGCAGGTCATTTGAAATTAAACAGACTATGGACAAAGTTATTTTCTTTCTTTCTAGTTAGTCTCTGGATGATGGCATATGAAGTATTCATAAAATACTTCACCTTCATCTTACAAAGCTAATTATTCAGTTATTATATCCAAAATGTCCCCAAGCACTTGCATTCTTTGAAAATAAACTATCAGATAACTCTGGTGTGTATACCGTGTGGGTGCTGCGCTGTCCTCTTGCAGTTGAGTTCCCCTTTTTGTTCTGTCAACATAGCATTGTCAATGACGCACACAAATTGATTTTTGGATTATGTGAATCGATTCAGAATCGTAGGAGATAAAAATCACAATTCTTTTGAAAATCAATTTTTCCCCATCCACACCTTTTTGAACTACAGTACCAGTCAAAAGTTTGGACACACCTTTCCTTTCACTTGAATGAGAAAGTGTGTTAGTTAGGGGGACAGTCATGGAGACAAGTGGGCTCATAAATAAGAAGTTGTAGTGTAAGTCTGTCTGAGTGCACATGTTTGTTTATGGATTTATATGCATATATTTGTATGTTACATTTGGATACATACAGTATATGTGTATACAATCATGTATGTTAATCACATCTACAGTACTGAATGTGTATGCACAGTGTGTCTACACAGCCAGTATCATTAACCTTGTGTACAGTTTAAGAAAGCGTGTGTATACGCAAATGTGTGCACGCATATGTGTGTCCATGTGTACAGTTACTATAAACCAAACCCAATCCCCAGCTGCTGTTTCTCAGTACTTGCATTTTTTCCCCTCTGTCAGTGGAAAACTATGCAATTAGAAAACACCCAGGGAGATTGACAGCGGGATCTCATACAATTTGACAAGGGGGCGCCCCAGAAAGGCCTGTTGGATACCTTAGTATTTTTAATTAAACAGCTCTCTGCACTGGCAGCGCACTTTCCCTCACCAGTTCAAAGACTCCTGCTTTGACCCATGTGTTAAAAGTTTGTATCAGTTTTCCATGGCTATGTTTTGCTTGGCGCCTAAGACACGCAACCCTAAATTGTCTTGTTTAAAAGCTAGTTTGTTTACAGTTCACTCTCTCTCTCGTGCTCTCTTTAACCCCCCTCCCTCCATCACATTACCACATGTGTGCAGTGTGATCAGTTTCAGGGTGTAGTTACCCACTCCCATCGCTCTCGCAACAGACCCGTTTTATGTAAACACCTTGGAATTGAGTAAATGTTAAAGAAAGAAATATCGTGTATTAGCGAAAGGAAAGAGCCAGTGCGCAAGTCTATAACCCCCCGTCATACTGGTTTATTTAAACATTAAAACAAGTAAAATAGAGTGCTCATCTGTTACTCGGGCACTTCATCAATAACATTTGTCCGTCTGATGTAAAATCGATAGGACACACACTGACACAATGCCAGAGCAATGGCAAATGTGTTGTCATTTGTCATCGACTGGCAATAAAGATATGTCACAATTGATTTTAGCCCATTCTCCCCCCCCCCTCCCTCTCTCTATCTTTCTCTCTGCCCCTCTCTTCCTTGCTCTCTTGCAGTAGCTGTAATAGAAAAAAATAAATGAATGTTATTATGACTGAGGCATGGTCAGCCTTGCCAAACTCAATTAATATTAGAGCAAGGGGCTGTAATGATTTGAGGGCCTGTGTGTTGTGTTTTCATTGAGATGCCCTGCCAGAGATGTTAAAAAAGAAGTGAGGAGGGATAGATGGATGGATGGTTCGGTGGGTCTATTCTCAGGGGGGAAAGGTTTTGTTCTGGCCACTGCATATACTGTATATAGATGCTTTTAACAGACCTTCCAAACTCTTGCTTGATTTTTTTTTTTTTTTTCTCCCCTCCTAATTTCATTTTGGGTTTAGCAGCCAGGGTTTTTTGAGCTCCACCATAATAACAAAAAAAAAAATCCTCACTAACCCTGGATTGATAGAGTTTATGGAACCTTAAATCATGTTTTAAGTGGGAAAAGCCCAGTATGTGTGTGTTTGTGTAGGTGCGCAAGTGTTATATTTTAACATACTGAATAATGTTATTTTCTTTTTAATTTAAAGTTGTAATTTATTTTATTTTTAATTTCATAATGCCATTTCTATCTGTTTGAAATAGTACTGGTGACCAGTTTCAAGCAGCACTCATCAAGCTGATAACATGTAAAACTTCTCTTTCTGAGGGACTTTAGAGCTCATTGGATATATTGATTATTTAAAAAAAAACATTAAGTCACATGTTACTATTTTATAATATTTTAATATTATATTAACAGCTGAGAATTTGGTTAAAACATTAGTAATACAAAAGTCAGGGTGAAAGTCAGATTATGAAAATACGATAAGTAGTGTAAAAACTGGAAATGGCATCAAGTATGAGCTTCACAAATCATTACTTGTGTGCATTGTGTACAACTAATGCATTTATTGACATTTCTGGTACTCCTTTTTTTTCCTTCGCACATGCTGCTGTTTTGCAGTTTCATGTGGCTCTACAGTGTATGTGTGTGCGCTCCACTCTCTGTGTCTGCCGTGTGTGTGTGTGTGTGTGTGTGTGTGTGTGTATGTTTGTGTGTCAGACCTGCCATCGCGGTTTGTTGCCGCTGGGTTGTGTGTACCCAAGTTGCGCCGGTGGTAGCGAGCAACATCTGTTTCGGCTTGTTGTTCCTCTTGGCTGCTTTTCAATTGGATTTCCTCAAGCAGGGCCAAAAGCTGTCACCTCTGCCAGGCTCTGTTAGTGATCACCGCCGGCCCCTATATTAAGTAGGTGGTTCAGGGCTAAGCTAATAACTCTCCCTCCTCTCCTGAGCCATCACACACCAGTGCTGGTGTTGCTGCTGGCCTCAGTGTGTGCCTGTTCGTATGCGTGTGTGTGTGTGTGTGTGTGTACAATCTCAGTTTTCCTCTGTAGCAGTACACTCTGTAGAGGCAGGCTGGCTTGGGGGTCCCCTTCTCGATGTGACAGCCCAACTGACTGGATGTGTGTGTGGGAAAGAGAAAGGGAGAGTCCTAATAGCTCTACTCAAAGACTGACTGATCCTCTTTCCCTAATAACGTACAACAGGATGGAAACAGGATGAAAACTCTGACCCCGATCCACCCTCACAAAGACAGACACATGTACACAGAGAGAATTGCATAGATTTTAATGACACTGGGTGGACATTTTTGGCTTTGGCCATTGTTTAAAAAGCTGTAAAACACCTTAAAATAAAAACGAAATCAATTCCAAATTGTCTGGATTATGTGAACTACCACTTTAACATGTACATGGTCAATGCCACCACTATGAGTTGATGCCACCTGGATTTTTTAAAATCTGCTAGACTTAATGAAAACACTGAGTCCTAATTTCTTCACTTTTCTGTGTTTGGTTTGTATTTTCTTTTTCCACCAAAAACATAATACTGTCTTGCCTCTTGCTTGGCTTGAGCAAAGCTCATCTGGGTGTTAAGGCTTTTATTGGGAGGTGTTTATCTCATCAAACTGACAAGGTGGCAGCCTGCCCGTCTACCTGCCTGTCTGTCTGCCTTCATGTCTTCTTGCCAGCTTCTCTGGCCAGCTGGAGCAGTTACACAGAGCTGGATTTGAACTGAGGACCTGCAAAGTATCAACTCCCTGTTTCACAGCTCTGACAGACATTTTGATTTGACATGCCATGAGCAGTTAAAGTGAAAGTTATGTATACATGTTAATTAAACTGTTTATGCATGGAGGGGTCAGAGACATTAGCAAGTCCCAGCGCAGAAGTGTGAATTTCTTTTCTTTTTCCCCCATCACAGCGTTTTAACCTCTTCTGTCTCTCATTTCCGTAATGATTACCAGGTGTGAGGGCAGAATTTTTCCTCCCCTTTTTTCGCCAAGTAGGGATGCAGATAGCTCTATTTGTGAAAAGTGTCTCTGTGTGTTTGAATTTAGGCTGGGATTTTTGACGTTGAGTCCAACTTGTTCAAATAGCTCTCAGTTTTGGCTTCGGGTGACACTGAAGCCTGGAATTCACTGAAAGGATGTGGAGGTTGCGGTCTTCAGCTGCTTAAGGGAAAGCAGTCGGCCCGATTGAACAAAAAGTATATCTATTTTGATTTTGATGTAGAGTTAGACAAATATAAATCATTTTTGACATTGAGCAATGGCAGTACCCGAAATTCTGCTAAGAAGTGTGTGGAACATGTGGTTTACAATTACTTAAAAGAAAGTAACCAAATACAGCTATCTCATTTATGAAAGGTTTTTGTATGTTTTTATTTAGATATGGAACGCTGAGATGGAGTGAAACTTGCTCAAGCAGCCAAACTAACGTTTTACTTCGTGCCGTACCAATGGAGGAAATTCTTTTGAATTTTGAAACCCCTGCTGTGACACCGGACTGGTATCATTCAATTGAATGAGGGGGTTGTGTTTTTTCACACATAACTTAAAGTCAATGAGAACACTGTCTTACTGCTAAACATATAGCACTATTAACCAAACCTCACTAAGGATAGGCAGATGACGAAATTTACATGATAAAGTTTAAGTCATGTAGACTCCCGTGGCTACAAAGACATAGAAAGTGAGTGAGCTTTAACCATAGAGGTGGCAGATCAGGAAAAATTATAATGCTGGCAAAAGCACCATGTAAAGATTAACCACCAGGCCAACCTGCACCAAATGGGCACAGGCGCAGGGACCCAAGGGGTAAGGGGGTGCCTAAGGCAGAGCCCCTTTATAAATGACTTCATTTACATTACTTGTTGGGGAGGCAAAAAGTTCAGTCTTCTTGAAGCGCTGAAAAAATAGCCTTCAGTTACAATCCTTTACTACTGGATTAACACAAAAGACATCTTATTGAATATGACTATAGCTGGCTACAGGCCTGACACTTTCTATTCTGAATAGTGGAACTGATTACAAGCTTTTGACTTGAACACCCAAAATCCCACCAATGTAGAAAATATTCCATTGTGTTAGTCATGAGAGTGACTGCCACCATAAACTTAAAACTGATAAAGACAAACCACAAGCTGCATCTATTATACATCACTGTATGCAGATTACTACCAGAAATCATTTATTTCTTCCAAAAAAGCAACAAAATTTTAAAAAAAAGGAATTTTAACAGTTGTTATTATACCTCATGTTAACTTCTTACCCCCCCCACTCCCCACCTTCCCCCCCATACAAAAGGGAGAGCTAAGCTGACAGCAGCAATATATTCCAGCAAGAAAGAGAAAGCTGCCCTGTCTCCCAGTCTCTCTCTCTCTACTTGCCAAGACAATGCCCTCCCTGCTTAATCACAGTTTTCATATCTGTACATTGAAAATTTAGTTCCCAAGGACAATGTCATAAACTGGCTGTTTTCTGAGAGTTTTACCTGCCAACGCTGTGCTCCTTAACTTTTCACATTTGGGAGGTTGATGGAGATGGGGGATAGGGGTGCTGAAAGGTAAAGGAGGGTGTAAATATATAGAGACATTACTCACCGAGTAATTATTTGTAACACAGAAAGAGAGGTGGAGGGACTAACACTGTGCATGTGTGTTTTGTTATTGTTGGTATTGCAGTGATGGGGTCAGGGGGAACGTGTATAAAACAGGGCAGGTGAGCTCTCCTAATGAAAAGTAAAGTCTCTGCTTCTTGTCACAAAATAATAAGGACACAGAATTTTTTCCACAGTGCTGGTGCAGTGTGCTCCCTCTCAGAATAAAGATGGTATTTGTGCTGTGGAAACTTTGGGCTGATGTATGGGATTTAAAGAGGATTTATCCATGTTCCCAGCCATGCTTGTTGCAGTGGTTTGTATGACTGCTGGACATCTGCATGGGGGGAGTTTGTTAACCCTGAGACCCTTTCTCTGCTGGAGTATCAACAAAAGTGTTGAACAAAAGTAATAGACAGCAGCATTTTCATCCATATCCATCCATATTTAGATAAATAGATAAATAAGGTGATACAAAATAATACAAAAAATGTAATTGATTTTTTTTGTGGCAGATGGGATTACCTCTGTACATGTTTTTTTTAAATATATAAATTTGTATGATGAGCACATTCCATTTTGAACTAAATTTAGACTTTACATTATGTCAGTGATAAAAAAAATGAAGCCTTTTATGCTACCCAGCAGGTATTATATCCATCAACAGCCTTGATTTCTATTGAAGTATCCTTTAACTAAACACTGAACTCCTACCTGCTCGTTCACTTTGTCTCTTCATGAAATCTCTATCTCTTAAAAATGTGAAAGGCCCTCAATCAGTTCTGCTCACTGGCAACTGAATCAGTACACTAACCATGTAAATTCAAACTGCATTTCACCTAATAATACAAGAGCTGTCAATGTAAATGGACAGGCTATAAGAATTGCTTTATTTGAAAAAGATCTCTAGCTTTTGACGTTTGAGGAAAGTAAGCTTTTTATATTAATTTGTTGTACCATAAAGCTATTAAGTACACACATTTACAAAGCCTTTATTACAAATATTACCAGCAGTTGATTGGTCTCCTTTAACATTCAAATGCATTCAGTTGATGCTCTTAGGCAGAGTGAGTTACAAGGACAATAAAGGCAGAATGTGATGATTGTTCAAAAGGAGGTTGTCAATGTCACAAACAACCAGTTGTAAACAGTATGGGGGTTAGAAGCAACGCAGCCTGATTTAATTGAATTATTATGAGTAATCGATTTCTGACCTGGATGTGTTCTCCCTGCTTTCTCAGACAAAGATCTCAGCAACTGATAAGAATCAACACCCTCAGGGGCTGTTCAGATGTTGTGTATTTGGTGCACACAAATTGATTATTTTCAATGGAAACGCGCGACAAGCGTGCTCAAAACCGGAAGTGATCATCTGTTTTTTTCAATATGGTCTGCGGTGCATTGAGTTGGAAAACTCTCAACTTTTTCGAATGCAGCAAGTGCACCACAAGTCATGTGATAAGAATTAATCGAATCAGCTCCACAGGACTTACTTGACCCAAGGACATCACAACATCCGGTTGAAAGGTCAACCACCGCTAGTTGCCAACCGTTGCCAACCGCTGTTAAAAACCAAAAGGAGACAAGTGGTGTTCGTTGCTTTGTAATGGCAGGTGCAACAGTAGCGCAACCTATTAAGTACCTTGGATAAAAGGATGAAAGCGGCACGGCTGGCGTTTTCCACACGTTTTTAGACGCAACATCTGAACGGCCCCTTATTCGTTTAACAAATGCTATTTTCTGTCTTGCATTGCAACATGGTACATTTCTCTGGGGTGATAATGTTTTTGGTCAAACACAGTGTTTGTTGGCTTTAACTTTTTAAACATACAATTGTTCCCTAATTAGTTGGCTGCTAATTAATTTATGCTCCCTTGTTTGATGTACAGTATAGCAATACTTTGAAAGCAACTGCGTTCATCTTTTGCATAAATTTGTAGCATTTGCCGCAGAGTTCAAAAGAAACAGGACTGAGTTTATAAAAGCACACATGCATTTAAATAATGCGCCCCATTTTTCTCTCTGTTTGTTTTTAGTGGGAATATTAATGAATTAACATTTTAAACAATCCATCATTATTGTTGTGCTGCCACTTATTTTTAACTCAATTATATTCTAATAGATCATTTTTCCTAATGTGCACAGTATATTCTCCCCACTTTGTTCACTACACAACAAAAGATTAATTACAAATAAGAGGAATGATCAAAAACATGATAATCAAATTGCAACAATAAGTTGGAAATTGTAATTCTAATGCAATACAATGGGGTATCTGTTGCAAATTAACCACCCACTGTCTGTTACTGTATTTGTGTGCTTGTGCATATGCGTATTTACGTGTATATGAGACTGTATGACAACAGTATGACAAACTCAGTACAATGTATTGGTTATAAGTAGCAGTCAATAAACATTATTGGTTGTAATTTAAAATATATTTACTAAAAATGAAAATCATATTTTCTTTTATAATGGCCTTCCTCCATTATTTAAACCTCTTCATTAACCCTAACAGAGGATTTAAGTACACAGTAATAATGAGTATTCTGTTGGAAACACCATATCAATCAGGATGCTTTTGTGACACACACTGCTGGTGATGTGCAGTTTAAATAGTTATTTTTGTAGTTTATAAACCTTTCAATGGAATATTCACTTAATTCAATGGTTATAATGAACCTATATCCCATACTTTATTTTACTGGACCTTGCTGGCCCACGTGAACAGTGGTTCCTGACCCACGCCAAAGAATACTCCAAAAGATCTAAGCACATAAGCAGAAGAAACAATAGTAAAAATTAATTTTTTTTCAATGTTAAAATGTCAAGAGAGCCAGCTTCCTTGATGGCATCTGGGTATTGATTTCAAAGATTTTCAAGATTTTGTCCTGGTTTATTTGATATCAAAAAGGCCTTCCTGCTGGGATCATTAACTATGTGATGAAACATCACAAAAAGGCCCCGTAACCACTTTCACATAAAAATGTCTGTACAGGTCCTGGGGAGTACTGCTGCGCATGTGTGAGAAGTCTGATTCATTTCTTCATGTGATGTCACTTGAGGCAATATCTGTTAGGGCTAAAAATTACAAGTTTGACAATGAAAAATATCTGTTTGTGGAGGTAGAAAGAAGTGAGGTTATGTATGGATTAAGGCAAAGTAGTCAAGGGGACATCAAATAATCTGTGGCCTCTATTACTCTGTATTTGCCATCACTATGAATTTCTGAAACAATGATAGAACTTCTTGTTTCCTATCTTTGAGCTACATTCTGCATTGTATTTGGTCATATCAAGGATTACAAACAACTGATGGTACTGTGTGAGGGTAAAATCACAGGACCCGGATCTCAGCTTGAGATGCCTTGTTACGTCTGTTGTCTTCAGCATGTCAGACTGGAATTGTCAGTTTAAAGAGGATGGATGTCCCAAGGTGTCACCTGACAGCCCGACAGACAGGGCAATTCAGTCCCTGGAGGACAGGAGAGCGGCCAGTAAGAGGTGAATGGGCAGTAGTTTGGGCTAGAGGTCATCATCGTCGGCCATCGTCAGCCTGTCACTCTGAATGGGCCCCCAAATCATGTTGTCAATGGTGATGCATCGTGATCTCGCTCTGGCAAAAATTGGATGCTCCAAACTCGACTTGATTGATGCATTGACCAGGTTGTGCCTGCCTGTCCTCAGGATGTGTCCTTACCGTCGTTTTAAAGATGAAGCAAAACAGACACAGTCTGAGCAGTGAAATGAAAGAGATGTATTTTTAAAAGTTTTTTTTTTGTGTGTGTGTGTTAGCTAGACCCATATCGACGTACGGTTGGCTTATCAAAGAATCTTCTGTGTCTTTCAGCCTTGAAATTTATAGGATTTTACCTGCCTTTTTATTTTTCTCGGTACATCTTTTGTGGCACAGTTCAATTGGTGCTCTGAGAATGTTGTTCTCACCATTTCCATTGAGGCAACAGGATTACATTATGGCCCGAAGGCGAATGCACAGCTTGTACATTCAATGGATGCCACAATGGATTGGAATGAAAAATAGCTGTTTTTCTGTGACCAAAAGTGCACCCTTTATGCATCCAAGGGCATGGCATTCTTGGGCCCTGGGTACTAGCCGTGGAGTTTTGTGAACGTGTAATATCTTCTTTTATGTGTCATTTCTTTCATTATGCTTCCTCTGTCTCTCTCTTTCTCTGCTTTCCTCCAATGGTTTTCCTTGATAGTCTCATCTGGTCTGAGTTGCTCTCTTCATGTGCGTTTGCGTACGTGTGTGTATGTGTGTCTTTTAATATGTGTTTGTGTTTATACTGTGTTTTTTTATCCTCATAATTTATGACTACGCGTGTCCGCATATGTTTGTGCATGCACGGACTGCGTGTTATGTGCATATGTGTCCATACTTAATCGTATATGTGTGTGTTTGTGTCTAAGAACACAGACTGAACACAGGCACTTGAGATTTTCTATTTCTATAAAGCCGTGTGGAACCTTGGGTTTGAGCCTTTGATGGCTCAGTGGGGGCTGGAATGAGGAGCATGAGTATTGTAGAGGAAACAAATGCAAGCTCAGCCTTACGGAGGTGGCCCAGTTTGGAGAAGTTGTACTCTTTCAAGTCCTGCTTCTCCTCTCGTTACTTTTTACTGCAGTCCACTACAGCACTGCGTAGCTCGGATAGAGTAAGAATCCAAACAACCTGTACATATCAATCCACTCATTACTTCTGATCTGGTTCTTTTTATGGGAGGATAAGAGAGAAAACAACTGTAACAACTTTGTCCTCCTCTTTCTCTCTTTCTTTCTCTCTCTCTCTCTTTCTTTGTCTGTGTTTGCAGGGCCTTTTTATCTTCCTGATATATGGGGTGTACAACACAGAGGTAAGTCTGCATTGTGTCTCAAGGCTGTCGGAGTGAATGAGAGAAATGACAAGTTTCTGATGGGAAGGAGGGGAGGGGACATCGTTTCCACGCAAGCGTCCCACTGCCCTTCATGCTTGGACTAACTTATATGCATCCGAGTCCGACCATTAAACACTGACACGCCGCAGTTCTCAGCCACTCATTCCTCACCCACATTGGCTAATATTTCACTGCCTCTTTAAGTTTTTAAACTCACGGCCCTCCATTTAGCATCCTGACAAAGCCGCTGGCCAGGGCTTTTGCGGGGCCCCAAGCAGTCTCCATAGTAGGACAAAAAAAAGAAAAACAATATGCAACCAACAGTATGCAATGAAGGAGTGAGGAAATATCGTATTTAGATGCTGCATTATTACCATTTAGATATGCTGTAGCTGTTTGGGGGGTGGAGGGCGGGTGAGCGGGTGAGTGGCAAGACAGAGAGATATGATTTAATGGATGAGACTCATGAAAATCACTCTTGGTCAAATATGGCTTTTAGTGTTATGTAAATAGGGTTAACTTTACATGTGCATAGGTGATATTACATCTGAGCCCTCTTAAAATACAGCACTTTTTTTTTCTGAACCTGTGGCCTATTTCTCATTTTCAGACACCTCACATTCCAAACTTTAAGGAGAAAGTGAGAATGCGAAAAGGATTTGCCTTTCTTGCACAGTTAAATATTCAAAACATAAAAACATTTTGCATCTGATTTAACTAAAACATTAATTTCTGAAATTTCTGATGAAGTATATAATACAAGAATTGCTGATCTCTGTTTTCAAAGTATTCTTTGAACAAAATGTAAATATTCAGTACTCTGAAGATGCATGTGATATGGGAAATAAAGGATGACTGTTGATATTGCAGTAAAATAAAAAAGACTGTTCTAATTCTAATTCGAAACTAAATTCTGTAAATACAGCATGCCGAAGTAAATTTAACAAGTTGTCTCCTCTGTGTCTGGAATGGTCTAATGTTCAGTTCAGATAAATACAAACATATCTCATATTTTCACTTGCCTGTTGTTGCTTTGACTGAATGTCATCAATGGAAACATCACTGTATACTTTTTTGAAGAGCTTGGTAGCATATAAATATGTGTCACAGCTCTACAAAAATGATGGTCGGGGATACATTAGTCCAACCTCCTTCTCCTTTTCTGTTTTGCATGTCTTTTTCTTCAAACTGCTTTATTTTGTTGTTTCATCACCATCACTAAGGTCCCCCTGACCACCCCGGAAGATATGTCCCATCTAACATCTATATTTCTGTCCTTTTTTTTTTGTTTCCTCTCATCTCAGTCTTTTCTTCACTTATGTCCTCTCCAAAGCATGAAGAGCTGTCCCTGAGTCATAGGCGATGCACTGACAATGCAGAGCCAGGGAGGGCTGACCCTTCACACTGTAAAATAAATCAACACAGCATTCTTGCTTAAGTGGCTTTTTTAGTGCTTGGGAATTCGTTTTCTTACACTCAGGTTGTCCTTGACCCTGGGGTCATCACAATTTGTGAGCAGTACATGTTCCACTTTTCAAAAGGACTACACTTCTTTGTTAATGTTTGAAAATAATAAAATAATACACATCTTCACATTTCTCTTTCTTCCTCTGAGCCCCCACCACCACCTTTCCGGGGACTCCTTTTGTTCCCTCACACCTTGCTCGTCTTTTGTTTTGTATCTTAAACTTGCTCTCCAAAGCATGACAAAAAGCATAACCAGCTTGAGGCTTTACCCTCACTGACACGTAAAAGGAAATATTTCCTTAACGCTTAATGGGAATGATCAAACGTCTTTTTTTTTTTTTTTTGTCTCTTTCCTGTCATCAGAGTGGGAGAGAGAGGCCAAAGTGAGATAGAGGGGTTCCTGCTCTGTCTATTAATTTAGGCTAACCAGTCTTGATCGCTAGGGACGGTAACCTCACTTTTGATTACATTATCATGACAGCCACCTGCTTCACAGAGCAGTATGTATGAACAGCTAATCCAGAAGTCAATGGTCATCTCTAGCATTGAGACACTGGTAATGAGGACAGAAAGTTTCAAGTGGTTATACTATGCTATAGCATTATGTTTCACTTTCAAACTGTGTTTCGGCTGAGTCTGTCGAGAGGGAGTGTTATTGACAGCTGACGTAGCACATGGCAGGTATGCAAAAGCGAGTTAGGCAGATCTGTGTAACAAAGTCTCTAGTGTGAAGAAAAAACTTTGCGAAGTTGCTGTTAGTTGTTCATCTAATACAATAAATCTTAAACCAAATTTGTGTGAAGAAATTTTACTTTGATATGCTAAGGAAAGGTGCTGAATTAACCACTGCATCAAACACAGAAAACACTCCATGAGGAGGGGTTTCCAGGCTCCATAATTGCAAACATGGCATGGAAGACAGACTGCGTCTGCTGCTATTACACTCTAAATGCGGTGTTTTAATTGCTAATTACCTGACAATAGCTTTCCATTATTCATTGCAATTAGCTTTTCCTTGGTGGTCACCTTGTAATCCCATGCTTTGATGACCTTTTATTTCCATCAGCTCCAAGGATGTCGGCAGGTGTTGTCGGGTGCGCTGCTTTCATATGGTAATCGCTTAGCGCCCATTTACATGGGGAACCACGCTTTGCATCATTGTGAAACCTTGAGTGTGCGCAAAACCCCTTAAACACATAACGATCATCTAAAACAATGCCCTTCCCCTCATTGTCAAACGATTAATTAAGTTGTGTCATGTAATTGCCTCAGCACGCATGCTGCTTTTGATATCAACGAAATTCCCAGGACTTACTTCCCCCATTAAATAACATTAAGACGGTGTCTCTCCAACATCTGCACCAAGTCGAAGGCCTTCCGCGGATCTTGTCAGAAATAATAGGCTGGTTTTGGAAACATGATGCTTGTGCTGTTGATTCTACCCTGTCACAAGGCTCGGGCTCTCTTCATTATGTGCCCCTTCAGCAGTGGTATGTATGCAAAATATCCTCTGTATACACATGCTGTCTCTGAGTGTGTGTGTGTGTATGTGTTCAGTGCGGTGTCATAATTTATAAAATGCCACGACTTAATGAAGCCATAAGCCATAATGCATATTCACTAACGTGGTGGGCTGGGCTGGGACGGGCTGTAGTGATGAGTGCCCAGCCGCTACAAATTTACAGTGAGTGCTGACACCGTGCACGAACACATGCACGTACAGACACACACACACGCACAGACGTGATAGGTGCCAGAGGCTTCTCATGCAAGACTTCAGCCTACTTAACTCAACCACTAACTTAGAGTAATTCCTGCTGCTCTGTGTGTGTTTTTTATTTGATTTGATTTTTTTTAAACTTAAACAGATAATTATCCTGTTTTTGTTTACAGTAACACATAGAATGTAGTAAAATTAAAAATTAAAAATGTTCTGATATTAAATGAACGCTAATAGTTTTATTATATTACATTATACTAGTAATCAACAGCACTAAAACAACAGATCCTTAATTATAATTAAATTCGGGAATATAACTTTCTAGCAGGAAAATATTCAGTCATAGCTGCAGCTGTATGACAAATATATATTTTTGAATATTCCTATATTGTTTTGAATGCCCCTCTGGCTTTTTTTTTAGGGATGTGTAGAAGCAATTTTGATTTTGTTTGATCCTACCAAAACTTTTATTCAATGGAGGACACATTAAATTGCTGGATTATTGTCTTGTTTTATATTATATGAATTATTTGATATTTACATGTCACATAACATATATTGACACACAACGTTTGTCGATAGTATTCATCAGCCATGAATACTTGGATGCGTTCAATTACAAAATACAATTTCTCATTTTAAAATAAAAATTATACCTGAAATTTACCATTTAAATATAATAAAAGTTAATCCAAATGATTACTATTCTGTAAACAAAGGTCCTGGATTGGCATCAATTTTGACAATATTACAAAATGATTTGGTCTCATTTTAAAATTAAATTCTTTCAAAAGTGTGTTTTTTTCCAACGCGTTTGGTAAATAAAGAAGTAAATTACAAATTAAATTACAACTATATACTGAAATTGTATGTATGTATACTGTATATCTCTGCTACATGTATATAAAATATACTACATTCAAACCAGTGCAGTCTGGTATTGTTCGTGTTAAATGACGGCGAGCTCTACACTGTTTCATCCGGAGTATAAAAATGTAATCTGTTCTGCTAGGGCGGTCCCTTCTCCTCCAATAGCTCCATTTGTTGGTCCCGGTGCTCTGTGTTGACAGATGATAGCTTGACGTCGTCTCCTTAGTTTGCCAGCTCTATGTGTCACTTTCAAGTCCCATTAGCCACTGGGACATACTGGAACACCTTCACACACACACATACACACACACACACACGCACTTTCCCAACCACTGCCTGTCAGTGCATACAAACTAACGCTCAAATCTTTTATTTTCTTTCCACATTCTGTTCTCCTTTCTCTGTTTAACACTTTGGATGCTCGGAGGAGTTGCCTGTGAAAGATTCTTAGTTTTAAGTGTCTTTCACTGAGTGCCGTGTCAGATACACTTATCTCTTTCTCTCCCATTCTCTCTCTCTCTTTGTTTCAGGTTCGGAGCACGGTCAACAGGATCAAGGAAAGGAGAAAAGCGCTTAATTTTTCAGTATGTAATCCTCTATTTTCCTGTGTGTGTGTGTGTGTGTGTGTGTGTGTGTGTGTGTGTGTGTGTGTGTGTGTGTGACAGACTCAATTTTCCTTACAGCCTTTGCTTCTCAAGGGGAAAAAAAAAATCACCACTCCAGCAATGCCAATGAAAGCTGGCCACAAAGCAACATTGTACATCTGCTAGCCTCTCACTAGTCGACAGTCCATGTTAGATGCCCTTATACATCAAACATAGACCCTCCATAATAGCCCCCCCCCACCCCACCCCTCCTCACTCTGCCCATTGCAGCACCTCCATCCCAGCAATGTCAAGCTCCGCGGTGGGTTACAAGTTTCTAATCCAGGACAAGCCGTCCCCTGACATTAAAGTGTCAGGCCAGTATTTATACCTTGTTGGATGCTGCTGTTTGGCTGAAACGGTGGGTTGCTGTGGGTGTGTGTGTGTGTGTGTGTTTGTGTGTATGTGTATGTGTTTGTTTGTGACTGTCTTTGTGTGTGCACCTAGGAAGATGATAGCCTAAGCAAAGCACTTTAAAATTATTTAATGGTCTCTAGCACACACAAATAGACCTATGCCACACACACATTTACAGACACCCACTGTCGTCACTCCACACTCTTTTCCACACATGCACACGCACACATATACACACAACGCGACTTGTCCCTTATGAACGATCACATTAACTCCACTCCTGTTCTCAGGTTGTTGTGTCACACTTTACGGCCAGTAACACTTTGTCCTGCTCCTCCCACCGCACCCTCACCCACACATATGTACCCCCCCAGTATTCCCCATCATGGTGCCCTCTCTTCCTTTTGACCCCCCCACCTCAGATATGGACACTGTAAGGATGGGAAGAAATCAAATAAATAAATAGATAAATTGAAGTAAGTGTGTGTGTGTGTGTGTCTGTGTCTGTGTCATGGGTGCAGGGGCCCCCGGGGGCCCCTTGTAATCAGGTGCAGGTTGATATATAGGCTGCTCATGTTATCAGTGAGGCCCCCCCATCTACCGTCATTTTTACTGCTTCCTCTCTTCTCTCGTGGTGGCAGTTTTCCAATCTTGCCGGGTTCCGCTACCAGAATGCGTTTTTTAGTCATCACTGCCGCCTGACGGTTTTTAGCTAATGCTATTTTGTGCCATAAATCCTGTTTGAAATACTGTATCCACCTGTCCTTTGGTTAGATAGGAGACATTTGGCTCTAGATGACCGCACATGCCCCTATATATCCCCTTGTTGTAAAACATAGGATTGGGTATCGTGCCTCACTGGGTGAGGGATAAAGAGGCTTTGGCGATGTTACTGCATATGGGGTCATTTGAAGATGAATGGCACTTGTCGGAGATAGAGGGGTTTATATGTTGTATTATTTGCAACGATTGAAGGGTTAACCCAATGGGATAATTCATTGCAACTTCAATTTCAGGATTTAAAATGTTTATTTAAATTTAAAAAGATCATTTGAGACTTTCATTGTCCCTTGTGGGAAGTTTTTTGTGCATTCGAGTTGATTATAGTCTTGTCCAAAGTGCAGAAGGATAATAAATTACCAACATTACAAGCAGCCAATACTAAGCATTCCTAACATATACTAACGTCTCTAAGTGTGATGATGTGTGATACTGATTTTTTAGGAAGGTAAAGAACCAAACTAAATGTTTCACAAATCTAAACAACGCACATCACATTAGATTAAACATTGTATTTAACCTAGCAACAAATCTGAAAATCATTTAGATAGCGCAGGAAAAATTATACTTTGCTCTCGGTACAGTGACGAGACACATCTCTGACCTTGATGACCTCTCATATAAATTCCACCAAACCTAATCACACACTCTCCCCTCTTTAATTCCACACCTGTGTCGACCTCTTTATCCCCTTTCGTTGTAGAAGCCGTGCACAGGGGCGTGGATCATGCACACAGCTTTTTTAGCCTCAGGGGGTGGGGGTTTAAACACACACACACATACACAGGCGCAGCTTTTGACCAGTGTAGCTTGCCTGTTTGATACCAAGTACCTCCTGACCCACCCTGACCTCCCTCTTGTACACACACAGCCAGATTGCTTTGTGAAATAAAGCTGTCAGTTGCAGGACCCAAATAAAAAACAACCCCCTCTCAATACTCTTGAGTTCCATGCCCCTGACACCACTGAAATATAGATATAAATTGGAAGTGGATTCGTTTTTTTGATCTTAATTCAAGTTATGACAAGATATAGGAAGCTAGGAGTTGGTTTGAATCCGTCTCGGTAGCAGAACAAATGAATTAGGCTGGAATTTGATTTTCACAGGTGGACAGTCAAAAAAATAGCTATGTTTTAGGTTTGTTCAGTAAAAGACTATAAATAAAATGTTATTTATTTCTGTTGCTAGGACTCTTGGTTGGAGTGACTAAAATGATGTAGCAGTGTATGTATTTGTCTCTTTCCACACGCGTGCGGGCGTGTGTGTGTGTGCATGTCAGTCCTATGCACTGAAGCTGGACATCAACAATACACAAAAGCCGCCAAAATGGCAGGCCCACAGTAGTTTGCTATGTGAGGCATTCCTGCCTGATGGAAGTATGGTACAGTACAGCCTGTTGAAGCCCCCCCCAGTCTGTTTGAGAGGTGTGCAAACAAATTGTTTTTCAGTGATTGCAATTTATTTTTGTCTGGCTGGAAGATGCATGAACATGTATGATTCTTATATCAGATCAGTCTATAAAAAATGTTTTTAAAAATCCCCTTTCAGTTCAACTGGGGCAAAAGAGGTTAAAAACCCTCTTACAGCTACAGTAATAATCAGATCGGCATGCCCTCTCTGTGTTTTCAATTTTCATTCATGCCAACTGCTGAATAAATGAATAGGCTTATCCAGCGAAACACTTTACATGCAGAATGTGAGCAAATGGGATTTACTGTAAATGAGAGTAGCAACTTAATGCTCCATCATTCAATGATTGCGCATGTCGAACTGTATAAAACAGGCAGCAGAATTTGCTCTCTAATAACGTTAAATGATGAAATTGATATGAAAATATATCAGTAGATTAACAGAGAGAAGCGATGGCGAGTATCTCTTGATGGTCATTAATTCAGGCTTCAAAAACAAAATAACTAAAATACAGCAGTAATGCAACTTGTGAACAAACAAAAAAATATCATATTTTTAACTCACTACTCTCTCTTGCTCTGCACCAGGTGTCAAATATCGCACAAGCATCGTCTTTTTCTGTAAATGACCGGTCATGTTCAAATAAAGCCGTATGGAGCAATAACTCAAAGTAAAGAAGTAACCATTAATCTTTTGAACTGATGAGGATTTCTTCAGTGCACTATACAGTATATTTTCCTGTATTGTCTGTCAGTACACAACGTTGACATTAAACTGTCTGATAAATTGTGTTTAGTTCAAGTACAATTTGAACTTATTTTCTGTCACTTCAAAAAAATCCTCCCATGTTCCTGTACCGACACCGCCTTCTCATTTCTTACAGAACTGTGCCAGTTCCCGACCATCCAGCTCAGTTACCAGCTCTCGTCCTGTCAGTTTCCCACTAGGAGCAACCGCAAGCCAGGAAGATGAGGCCACCCCTACCTTCTCTCACAGCAACACCCCAGGCCTGGGGAAGGAGGAAGACGGGACCAGAGGTGAGTTGTCAGACCAATGCAATGCACCATAAGGAAGTTCAGGCTCTTGGCCCCAAAACTTTCAACACTATGTGGGTAAGATTTTCTTTTTGGCTTTTTGCAACAGTTATTAAAAACATAATTTAAGAAATGACAGTGCAACACAGCAGAAATTTTGATTCGTCAATTACAGGTTATAATATGAATCAAGGCTGCACTCCATTCAGGTGTGCGGTGCAAGGGCCTTGGTGTTTGGACTGCTGACTAACTGGCATGGCTTAAGGCCCCTTTACTTGACTATCATGACAGAAACATGGTAAAATATTTGCTCATCAATCCAAAACGTTGGTCGTATATCGCACCCACTGAACTCTATGAGAAAATGACTCTACTTCTCATCTGATTTATTACCTCAGTAAATAGTTTCCTAATGGGTTTATTTTGTAAATTATGGTCCCATTTAGAGTAAAACAGATGATAAAGCAGGGTACACTGTAGGGCATAGCTGTGTTGTGATTGACAAGTCCTTACCATGGCCACAACATTGGTAAGATAACGTAATCATGGTGTAACCCCAGATTCACAGAGTGTAGGCGTAGGCGTAGCCATGGGCATTGCTATTTGAGTGTGTTTTTAGTTCATGAAAGTTAATTGTAACATTTGGTTGCCTAAAAAAAGTCTTCAGTTCAGTGTTTGGTTGTCCTAAAAGACCCTCTAAGGACTTGGATGTTCAGTTTTTCTGGTAAGTACATTTTGTTTTAATGGTTTTAAGTCTGTTTTTCGCTAGTGAAAATTAGCACAGCTAACCATAGTAAATACGGTCACTTCTGGCTCCAAAAATCCAAGATGGCGATGCTCATAATGCAAACTTGAGGCTTCAAAACAGGAGTTCACAAACCAATAGGTGACATGACGTTGGCCACGTCCATTATTTTTTTACAGTCTCTGATGCCACACAAACCAAAACAAAAGCGAAACAAAAAAAGACTTTGTGTGACTTTCTTTGCATTTTCAAAGTGGCACAGTCTCTTCTTCATGTACTTTTTTTCTATTTACATCATAGCACTATGATTCACCACACCTAAAATTGATATTGTACTTGCATGATTGTTGGTCAAGCCTAAAGGCGCCTTTAGTGATGAACCAAATGTTATTAGTTACAGTACACATGCTTTTCCTGCTTTGAAAATTCACCATGTTTGCCAAGTGAAAGCTATAGAACGACTCCATTTTGAAGTTGAAGGTGCAGTAAAATGACAGAGCCATTGAAAACATGAAATGCTTATGATAGTTGTAGGAAATGTTATACTCATATCTATTGGATTCACCACATTGGATCAGATTCACCTTCTGCCTGCCTGACTACAATATCCATCTGGGATCCTTATATCCAGTGCTCACAATACATACATGTTTTGACTGTAAGTATTATAAACAGTTACATTTGGGACTTTGATCAGGGTCACTAAAGTATTAACTGTTGAGGGAGGGGAGGGCATCTCTAATTCATCTCTAAACTTTTCTCACAAAGTTTTCTTAGTTGATCAGAGAATGATTTCTCCCAGCTGTCTTTACAAGTGAACATAATAGCAAGTCACAAGATTGCTTGCTAATTTGATTATTCTGCTGGCCTTGCTTTTCAAAAAGCACAAAAAATCCACCGTCACTTAAAAAGAACAAGGAAGGACACCCATTATGTGATATATTTTTTAATTAGAATGAAAGATGAAATGTGAATATATGAGAATAAGTGAAATATTTTGTGGGTCATGTACTTTTTTTTTCATAATGTAACTCTTCTTTTGAAGAGGGCAGCACCTGTAGCCTTGCTTTTTGAACATTTCAGTTGTTAAGTGGTAGTTTTGTCTGTGAAGGATTTTAATTTTCATTTTACAGTTGAGCCCCTAAAATGCAGCTAAGCCTTTTCATTGATTAAATCAATTGAATTAACAAGTGTTGAGAGCTCACGTGTGGCATGGGTATGTTTGTGGCAAAGGAGGGGGCAATTTATTCAACCAAATGTACCATATGATTGGAGATGCCCATTAGATAACTTAATGACACCCTCCTCTCACATTTCTAAGGGTGGTATGTTTTCATAAATACTTGTATTTTAATGTTGCTTGCACAGCATAGTCATATCGGAGGTTGTGGTTTGTTGTGTTTTTGAATTTCATTGCATTATAGTGAGAAGTGTTTCTAATATTTAGTTATACCCTCACTGATATACAGTAAATGATGTGGACAAAATATCAAAATTAAAGGGAAACTCCACCAATATTACACAGCAAAGTCTGTTCTTAGGTCTTAAGAAGTAGTACTGCATATGTGTAAAATGTTGCATAAGGCCTTTTGTGGCTCCAGAGGGAGCTGCGGGAAATTGGATATATTGCCGCAAGTGATTTCGCTTGAGGCAGCATCAATTGAGGCTGATGACTAAAAGTTTGAGAATGAAAAAAAAATTGGTGTGGGGTTAGAAACAACTGAGGTTCCCAGACCTCTGTGGCCTGCTCCTCATTTCTGCTTGACGCTAGCGGCTCAAGCTGCTTTAGCCACCACTAGTACGACACAACCGGATCTGACCGACACAGAAGAAGAATGTGTATAATAAAAAGGACGATATCTCTTATTCTGCTGCATCAATTTTGATTTTTTTGTAACTGTCCATCGTGAGTCCGACAATGTTAAAGGATTTATAAATTGGAGGCGTACTCTTGAAAGTATTATTATAGAAATACCGCTGCCTCCAAAATTACCATAACGTGTGCTGAATATAGTCCCCCACTGTTCCCCAACTGGCATATCTGCAATGCATTACTGCAAGGCACTCTGAAACAGAGTGTAGCGGCTGGCCTGTGAAATCAGACATCAGAAATCTCCTGTTAAACTGTAACACTAACCAGACACCCTGGCTTCAATCTAGCTGCCTGACCCATGCTGCACTCAGCAGAGTTAAGAGTCATTTGGTTGTGGAAAAGATTGGAGACACCAGTTTCAAAGCAGGGAAAGAAAAAGGGAGAGGTCGATTCCTGGTTTCATTTTGTAATTTCAAGGTGATCTTACTGTCATTCGTTTTATTGCTCCAGTTGATGAAGCATTTAGACAGTTGAAGATTTTTTTTTTTCCTTAAGTTAGACTGATTTATTTGCAAACGCCACAAAAAAAGGGAAATACATATATTACGCAAAGAG
Organism: Thunnus maccoyii; assembly: GCF_910596095.1. Lineage (NCBI taxonomy): Eukaryota > Metazoa > Chordata > Actinopteri > Scombriformes > Scombridae > Thunnus > Thunnus maccoyii. The sequence goes on along the minus strand of NC_056539.1, from coordinate 20,629,196 downwards.
ATTTACGAAAATATATCTGCTTAAATGATTGCACTGCTTATGAAGTGCTTAAACTGTTAAAAAAGTATATCTCAGACAACACAAATGACCAGGCAGAACGCATTTAGATTATAACCCTTCAAACCTCCTCTGCTGATCCCTGAGATATAATTTCACTTAAAGATTTAAAGGAAAAATGTAAACAGATCAGGAAATGTATACTTTTCTAGAAAAATCTAAAACAATGTGTGTTTCAGCCTTTTAAATGTGTTTGAAAGGCTGAAAAACACATTGTTTTAGATTATTTTGAAAAGCGCAACATATACTAAAGAAAAAACTATTTCATTTGCTGACAATGAGGCAGAACAATTGAATATCACATAACACACAGTATCTTCACCTGGTAAATACTATGATGGTCATGGTTTATGACTTGTGCAATAATGATATTCACATTTCAATAGTACATGTGCTGTGTGTTATCGCTCCTTGTTGCCGCTCTGTGCACCTCTCACACTGTGATTTACAGCGTTTCCTTTGCAGGTGATTTGCATGGTCCCCGACACTATTACTGTCTCTTTCATTCACTCAGTTCGCAGTAGTTAAATCAGTCCCTACGTCACATTTACATGACTGAACCTCCAACGCAACCAGACAAATCAAAACTCTGCATCAAAAATAATATTTTTGATGTAACACAATTGCAGAAATAATTGATTGTCACATGATATTATGCAGCCCATTTGCTGCTCCTCCAATCTGCTCCAGACTCAATGCTACAACATGCAAATTGGCTTTGTGTGATTGACTGCTGGGGCTGGGTCGGCGGCAGAGTGTTCATTCAGTACAGACTACTGTATGCGTATTATATGCAGCAGACAGGCAAACTTGCTTTCTCCTGATACACTGTAACTAATCATCATGACGAACCCCTACACTGCTGACCATAATCTAATACTACACAAGGAGTAGAGATTTTTTTTAAGCTATTTTAAACATCTCTGTGATGCTTTGAAGGGGTGACAGCAGCAAAAGGAAGCTTGTGTTTGTGCATGTTTGTATGTACAATTGTGAATTCCCGTTAAAGGCACATGTGTACAAAAGAGATGTAGGATAATGTTGCACAAAGGAAATTAGAAAGTTCAGTAAGACCACCTGAAAAACCTTAAGTATTTAAGATATTAGATCATAGACAACAACTTAATCGTTGTTACTTTGTGTTCACACATTTGTCAAGTAATTTCAGTATATGTTTGCTTGACTAATTTCTCTGATGGTCACACTGAGAATGTGATTATGGTCGGGTCAGTCAAACATTAACTTTATCATTCAGTATTTTTAATATACAAAATCCTGATCTTCAGCAAACCATCCAGTACATTAAAATGCTGCTGTCTGTCATTGTTGATCAAATAGCATTTAAATAATTTTGTAAAGAAATACTAATAAAGCTTAACCATTGTAGGACCAGAATGAGCAGAATCTTGCCGTTTGGAAGTGGTGGCTTCACAATGGAGACACCTTTATTTCAACTGTATGATCAAATCTGTCTTCTCTCCATAAAGACCAAACAACAAACAGATGGGCCCCATTTTTTCTTACAATAACCACAGCATCTCCTAAGTGATAGTGGTATCTTGCATATACAAGGTCAATCCCTTCATGGTAGGAGTGTGTGTGTGTGTGTGTGTGTGTGTGTGCATGTGTGGGTGGTGGGGGTGTATGTGTGTGTGTGTGTGTGTGTGTGTGTGTGTAACAACGGGGTAGGGGAGTGTTCTGCTTTTGATACCGTTATGTCTTTTCCATCTTTCTGTTTACTCAAGTTGGTTGGCACAAATGTCCAAGGTGGACACTGGATTATGTTGAGAATACATGAAGCATACACATTACGCACTGCCCTATTCCTTACTGCTACACTACTCTTATAACAGTACCTTTCACATAGATGCTTTGACGAACGAGGAGAGGGAGGATCACTCAAAACAATTCCTCAATAATGTAGGGTTGTTATCGTGCTCTCACATTGCGCGAGTGAAATTCATTAGTAGCCCAGTGATATTAATGATGGAGTGAAATTTTAGCAGCATCACTCATAATTTTACAGAATGAATACACTGATCCTTCCTGATCTCCCTGTATTCATACTTCAGTTTACTCATTTGTTTTCATGGTTATTAATTCTCCTGTCATTTCAAATCCTGCCACTCCCTCATGCCATGCTATCACCTCATTCCCTTCACCTTTTGTTTTCTTGTCCATTTCCCCACCTGCAGCTCATTCCCTCATTAGTCCATCAGCATATATACCGGTCCATTTCCACTAGTTTCTCACCAGATTGTCTTTTGCGTTACGCTTAGCTTTCCAGCACTTCCTGCCCAATCCCTGAACCTTCCCGTCTGAACTTCAGCCTGATTCTCTGCCTGATCCCTGCTGGTTAAGTCTGCCTTCTCTCTCGATCAGTCTCCTGGTTCTGAGCCATACCTGTTTACTGGAATAAACGTTGTGAACTTTGATTTCCTACCTGATGGTTTCTGTGTCGTGGTTGTGGGTTCTTACCTTTTCTTAGTCAGTGAGCATTACATAGTTGCTGTGAACACAAGAGAAGGACAAGTGTATGATGAAGGAATAAAAGAGGAATAGGAGGTGAAGTGTGGGGGGAAGTTGAATTGAAAGGGCAAGGGTTTTGTGGGTGTTTGTGTATGTGCATGAGTATTGCATTCTTGATGAGATGGCCCCATACAATGGCTGAGTTGAAGGTTGCGAGCCCTTGTAAGCAGGAACAACATGCTAGGTCACCAGTGTTACTTCACGTCATCTTCTTGCTTTGTTAAAACCTCCTTCCTTTGTAACAAGCAAAGATGGCCAAGCAGTTATCTTTCTTTTGTGGTTCATGTTTTGAGTTTTCTTGTGGGGTCTCTTTTTCCTCAAACAGTGTTTGACTTGACCATAGATATATGAAATTTGTGTCTTGTGTCTTACTGTTTCATGTCTAATTTGTGTCAGTTCTGTGCAATGGTGATGACACTTCTCCTTATTGTCTCCTTTTTATCACAATGTTTCTAAATCTGTGGGTCACAATCATATTGGAGATATTTGGGGAGATTTTATGAGGTTTTATTTAAAATTTTAAGAAACTACAGTGTTCAGAGATAGATAGATTAGTTTACACCCCATACCCCGTTTAACATAAAGAAAAAGAGGACAGTAAAATGCAGTCCTCACAAGTTCATCTTAGCAAACCTGATTTCTGGTGTCATTTCCAGTTTACGTAACCCAGCTTGTAGGAACCATATGCCTGCACACTGCTGACATCTGACACCCCTTCCCCTTCCTCTTTTCCTAACATATGTTCCTCAGCGTCCCTTGCAATTAGGGGCCTTGTAGATAAAGTGGTGCGGCGGTCTATTGCATGCATCTTCTGCAGATTACACACAGATCTTTTGCTGACACCACCACGGGGTTGACTCCCCCTTACCTCCTTCCACCCACACACCATCACTTGTCATGCATGTTTAGTCCAATTCATTGACATGCAACAGGATTCCCTGGCTCCAAAACACAAAAAAAGTGTTTCCCTTGTGTAATGACAGCATGTTTGCAGCAATGTCATCTGGGTACTTGCTGTTGAATCCATTTCTCAATATGCAGGTCCGTTTCTGTGGAATTTGCACTATGAAAAGTGCTGTGCAATACTGACAAAGCCAAATTAGCAGTTAAATGCCATATATCAAGGTAAAGTTATGATGTTTCAAGGATAAATATTGGTGTTATCAGAAGATATTTACACTCAAAAAAAACTTGATAAAATTGGCGCAATGACCAAATCAGTAGAGACATATAATGTTCAATTAGAACAGTATGATAAGCTTGTAAAGTTTGTCATTTAACTGCTGGACAGTACGCATCGTATGTACTGCAGTTCTATGATATATCACCATGTTATGAGCGAGTTGAGAATAAATGAAGACTGGTTTGTAAAAAGTTGTGAAATACTTATGTACAAACGCTCGAGAATACAACATATTTCAGTTTTTAAAAAAGTGAAAGCAGCTGTTAAATTACTTCTGTTTGACCTTTCTCTTTGTTTCTTTTACAGTGTGATTTTTACTCATTTGGATGTGCATGTTGTAAATCAGCACTTTGAAAGGCTTGTTGGTGTTACCAGCAGCTATGAATGACAGACATAAACTACTCTAGGTCCACAGTCAGCCAGTACTCCTCTATTTATACTTGGTGCGGCAGCTGTTATCACAGTTGAGGGGGGGTCAACATACACAATACACCTCAGAGTCTTAACTATGACATCACGGTTAGGGAGGGGCAAGAGAGTTAGGCTGAAATGAATTTGAAAATCCAAGCAGACACAGACAAGCTAATGTTGAGCAGAAAAATATTTTTTTTACACACAATGTTCTGTGTTTAAAATTAAACAATAAAATTACATTATTGGAAAAAATCTATACTACATGCATAGTGTACCCGTATTAACATAATATGCCAACAAGAATCAATGTGATTATGTGTACAGCACAAAAAAAATCATTTAGTGTGGAGTTCCTAATAATTTAGTGTGAAGTTCCTCTTTAATCAAGTGTCAATGTGGTCTGAGGCCTGTTTGTAAGACTCGCAAGAACAGTTTGCTGTGAACTGTGAACTATCTTACTGGACAATTTAAAAACAGAAGTTTAAACTCATGTGCTGCCTGGAGGTGGGGGGGATAGAGTTTTTTTGTAGTTTGATAATGGTATAAAACTGATTGTGTTTTCTATTAGTTCCAACTGGTGTAACAGGCCAGTTGTATTCAGGAAAAACCAAACATGCTTCAGCAAGAACAAGAAGAAGAATTTGTTGCTGTGGGAATTTACATCAGAGTGATAATTAACACAGCAGAATCACAGACACTGCAGGCGAGATGTGTGTGTGTGTGTGCGTGTGTGTGTGTGTGTGAGAGTGTGTGACAGAGAGGTATTTGGCCTCTGAGCGGCAGCTTGTGTTCATCATCTTGCTGATGCAAAGTGATGTGCACTAATTCTACATCTGCTCTAACCAAACAGGGCTCAAAAGTTCAGCCAAGTCCCAAAAACATCACTTCCTCACAACTTGCATTCCCCTACCCTCTCTCTCTCTCTTACTCCCTCTCTCTCTCTCTCTCTCTCTCTCCCTCTCTCTCTCCCTCTCTCTCTCTCCCTCTCTCTCTCTGTGAAGAAATTAAATTTGATTCATTTTCCCTGCATCCCTTTTGCATTTTGAAATGATTGACAAATAAGTGGATATGACTTTGGGGTTTTGTGTGTGTGTGTGTGTGTCTGTGTGTCTGTGTGTGGATTGAGATTTGGCTTGGCTGTTTAGAAGATGTGTGGCCCTGAAATGGGCTCTTGTCATGTGGGTTGAAGCTTTGAGGACTTGATTGTAGCTTCACAGTGTAAATACCCAAACAAACAGGCCGCGGTCAAAATGGTGGGTTTGCTATGTATTTACATTCCTCTTCCTCTCTCCCACTTGATTTTCCTTACTCTCTCTCTTCCTCTTGCATTTGATTTGTTAATTGTAGTTACTAGCTGGCTTTCCTTTTCTTCTTTCTTTTGCTCTGTCTTCCTCTGACACATTCTCCTTCCATTCCCTCTTAATTTCTCTCCGCTTATGAATGATATTTGTAATATTTGTGGCTCCAAGTCTCGTTGATAAAGTAAGAGCAGAAAAGGACTTTCTAGCTGGAATTAAGATTTAAATTCTCAGTGAAAGCACTTCTCTACCATTTCTCACTATTGTGTGAAAAATCTCAAAAACAGTGCTGGATCATTTTTAAAACACCTAAACAACTGCTTTTTCTGCACTCGTACTACACTCTGGCATTTGATCTTCATCACACCCAATGAAACAAATCAAAAGATGAAATATTGAGCCCATTTGGTTGTTCTTAAGTGGCTTTAAGCGCAACTGTTTATGCATATTCGCCCAGCCGCTACAAAGCGTACCAGGCTTCTTGAATTTGTTTTCCGCAGCTGTTCTGCATAACAACGCCACGCTATCACGCACAGGCGAAAGTCTGGTGAAGGGAATCTATTCATAATTCAAAAAAACAACAGGGCACAAGCTGTAGCGTTGTCAGATATAACAAATTGAGGTGGAAAAGAGTTGAATTTGTATCTGCTTACGGAGGTTGACTGCATTATACATACTGCAGGTGCCGCTGAGTGCGTGGTAATAGGATATATGATGGATGGCCAAGCTGCATGGGCTCCCATTCCTCTGGGTTATTCATCTATTTATCTGCTTATTTATTTATTCCTTCACCCAGAGAGACCCTCACGAACTCAGGATTTGCCTAAGGTGCAATAGTGCCTAAAAGAGGCTGAGCATTGGCCAGTATGGAAATAGGGCTGAGCAGTCCAAGGTCTGGAAGTCCTCTGTTGAGCATGTGTCAGGTGTACTGATGTCTGTGCTGACGTTCATTGGTGGTGTTGGTGGTTTAAGGAGGCCTGCAGTTTGTTGAATCTTGATAGTCCTTCTTTCAACAAAACCAGAGAACAAAACCATGACACATTGTCTTCGTAGGAACTTTTTAGAAACCACAGATGAAACTCATATCTCACAGAAAATTTATTGGAACATTCATGCAAACTCGTCCAGAAAAATTTCAACACATTAGAGTTGTGCTTTTGTCTCTTGAATGATTGTTATTGGCACTGCATGTATGCAGAGATGGTGCAGGGGTTAAGATCCCCATCTTCAGCAACATGTACCCATGATGATGTTGGACTAAATCCCACCAAAACCTTTTTTATTGCATCCAGTTATTTACCCCCTCAGCTGTCATGTTGTCTAAATAACCACATTAAAATTCCAAAAATTAAAGATTTTTTTTATTTTAAATAATAATATACTCATAAAGTTGAACCCAAACAATATTAAATCAAACTGTGGCAGTTAAATATATGTATATAATATATATATATATATATATATATATATATATATATATATATATATATATATATATATATATATATATATATATATATATATATATATATATATATATATATATATATATATATATATATGAAAAATATTATATTTATACAATTCATTGTTTGTAGTCAACCACCCAACTTGAAACCTATGGAGACTCCTGTGACGTAGAGTTAGCCAGCACCACAGCTTTGATCACACACAACCGTCAGCTAACTGCCTTTCATGTTTAACCCTGTCACTGTTCCCCTATCAAGGGTGTCACTCAAGGACCTGCATGTGCCCCGGGGCAGGTCACCTCCCCTGGGGCAGGCTGTCTCACAGTTTACTCCCCCTACACCAGCACCTCCTTCTCCAGCAAAGAGGGAACACTCTTTGTAAATATGCACTATATAAAGCTGCACTAAACATTTTTTATATAAAGGTACATCAGCCTTAATCATAAATTTTGCTCAAGTGCTCTTTCCCTCTTGTCCTGTGTGTATTCACTGTGTTTGTACAAATGAATTTTCATTCACAAATGCACACACACAGCAGATTTTCTGCAAGTCTCTTAACATAGTACTAAAGCATTCACTACTACTACCACCATCCTGCAGCTGCCAACAGCACCTCTAAACCAATATCAGCACCTCCACTCCCTCCCCCCCCCAAGAACATTTTTCCATCGTCCTCATCTCAACAGCCCATGGCAACGACATAGCCAGCAGCTTACGACGAAGCAAAGTGAGGAAGAGGGCGGGGGGTGAGGCGGGGGGAGTCAGGCCGTAGATCAGGGCAGGGAGGATGGCGGCGCGACCAGTAGGTGACAGGGGAATAACATCCCTTTCTCCTCAATCGACAGGGACCATAACTCCTGCCTCTCCAGGGACAGATTGAGAAAGGCAATAGCCCTAGAGGCTGTGAAGCACGGATGCTTAGGAGAATTGAAAGTTAAAAGAAAAACGCAGTTTGCCGAGCCACTGCCACTGATTCAGCCAACAACGCCGCTATTCGCCGCTGGAATTTTCTTATTTCTTTCTTTTTTTTTTCAGCAATAGAAAGGCCCAAGTGGAATACTGTCCATATAGATTATCAAACAATAAATCTCCCTGGGTTTTCTAGTAGTATTTTTCCTCATTTTTGGGTGGTCTGTACGTATTGAAGTTGGTAGGAGAATGTCCACATCTTTCTTTTTTTGTGACCTGAGGTCACTGAAAAAAGCATAGATTGTCTTTTGGCGGGAAAGATTGATGGGATGATTTTTTTTTTTCTCTATAGAAATGAACTTTCCTCTTTGCTGCTAGTTTGCGATAAACTGGCGCAATCAGCAAACAACACCACAGCACAATATTTTCATAGCGGCAATAACAAAGTGTCACCTAGTACCAGACATTTGAGGGGGCTTGGGTGTGGCCCAATCCTGATGTGGGTGTGGTATGAATATTCATGTAACTGGTTTAATTAAGGTGTAACATGGTAAATCGCTCTGTGTCATTCAACCTCTACTGTATGTGATTATACAGTGAGGGCTATCTCAGCAGAGAAATCTTAGCTCCTCTTTCCCTCTCTCTCTCTGTTTTCTCATCTGTTTCACCCTCTCTTTCATCTCTCTCTCCTCACTCTGTCTCTTGTATCACTCTTCTCATTTCCCCCTTTCTGCTCCTTAAACATCCCCTCCTCTCTTAGCTTCAGTCTCTCTCTTCTTTCTCTTCCCCTTTTTCTGTCTCTCTCTCTCTCTGCTCACTCTTTCTCTTTGGCTTTTTCCATCCTCTCCCTCATTCCTCCTACTCTTCCACAGCCACATTCCTCTGGAGTGGGTGGGAGGGGTGGAGAGCAGGCGGGCAGCAGCTTCAGCTTTTATAGCCTGATCAATTTTACAGTGGCTTATTGAATAGCTTTTAATGCCCTTCTTTATTTTCAGTTGTAACCCACAGAGTGTCTGCTGCTCCAGGGCTGATGTGATGGCTCACCAGAGAGAGAGAGACAATAAATTTTAATACATCGTCTCTGGAAAATTACACATGTTTAATCATTGATTTTTATTGGCTCATCATGATAACATTATCCCAGTGGGCGAGGGTGGGCAAAAGAGCAGCCCATAAAAGAAAAGAGGTTAAATTAGTTATGACATCATAAAGAGTGAAGTTGACAAAATGAAATGTTGGCATAACCAACTTTCTTTGTCTAATATACAGCATATTGATTGGCACTGTAACTGTTAAATACAAGGGCATTTTTATGCAGAAACCATTAAAAGAAATGGAGCCATCACCAGCTATTTCTCTCTTTTTGTTGCCAGTGAATCAGTTTGTGGAGACAATTAAGACTGAATGTCAGCCACAACTGTATGTTTTAATGGCCAAGGAATTAAAAAAGGCCAAAGTAATGTAATATAAATGATGCTCACGCCATCATTTAAATGATTGTATGTAAGCAATATCTTATGAAACTTTTTTTTGTAAGAGAACATTTTTCAGGATGTTCAAGCACTGAAGGAAATGTTCTGAACCCTCTATAATGGTCGGCTTTCTGGAAATATCTGGAGGAAAGCCCATGTGTTGGCAGTAGTGCAAGTGGCATAATTTTTCCTCTAGCTCTGGTTCTTAAAGTTGAAATAAGTTTCAGCTAAAGTAACTTTCTGCACATTGTTGCCTTCTTCAGCAAAATGTAATTGCATTGACTTTCAATCTACAGCATTGATGGTGGATTTGATTTGGAATTTGATTAGATGTCTTAGAAGTCCATCGTTCCAATTAGTAAAATGTGTTATTACTGAGTGAGTGAAAATACAGAGATGAGATGTAGAATTCATTACGTCCAATTTTTACAGAACAATGCACTTCTCACACCGCTCTTATGTTACACACATTCTTTATCCCTTTCCCCCTTTTTTCCTTTCGTTTTTTTCCCACTCTTTTCCATTGCTCTATTACCTATTTATTTAAATATTTGTCAAACAGTAAAACATTTTATAATGCTTTTTAATATCATATATTGTTTTTAAAAATTTAAAGTTTTAAAAAATTATATAGAATTTGGCAAGAAAGAAAAAATTACCAAACAAAAGTTAAATTGGATTTGATTAAATTAAAGGAATAATTGTTGTTTGGTTTTATTGCATGACACTTTACAAAATATGTCACTGAAACTACAACAGTTGTTTTTGTACTTTTCATTGCAAAATTCCAAAACTGTTAATGTATATATTTAGTCTGGACTACTTTACTCTCTGTCACATTCATCCACTGTGATTTCACCTCACCAACTAGAGTGCAAGAAAGGTGAAATGAATGAATGTGTGTGCACCAAGATTTATCGACTGCATATAAAAAAAAATATCAGGATCATTAAGTCCAACTCTACTGCCATCAAGCTGATGAAAGCTGGCATACACACAGACTTCATAATGCTTGTGTGTGTGTGTGTGTGTGTGTGTGTGTGTGGATGTGATAAGGTAGATTGACTTCTAATATAAACGGTAGGGGTGTCTACTGACATCCGTATAGCAGTGCCCTTTGTGTCCCTGCCTGGCAACCTCATTCTCCCCTTATGTGTGTGTGTGTTAGAGAGGGTATGAGAGAAGTGGGAGATTGTTGTACTGTGTATGTGTGTGTGTGCAAACATGCAAGTTTTGTATGTGATTACAATGGTGTATGTTTTTGATGTTGTTTCTGTGATCTTGTATTTGTGCAGTTACATCTTTTTCTTGGGGGGGGGGGGGTATGATATGCAACACAGGTCCCTGCCTGGAATTGAACCGAGGGTATTGCAGTTATGTGGTATGTGCATTAACCACTCGGCTATCAGGATGCCTAAAATACTGTTTAAAAGCTTGTGAGTGTGTGTTTGTGTGTGAGACAGTGTGTTTGGATAAGTGAGGGAGGATCTGTCACACATTTCTCTGTACATTCTCTCTCTCTCGCTCTCGCTCTCTCTCTCACACACACACACACACACACACACCAAAACACCATACACATAAAACACACACACACAAACACACACTGGGGCAGGTTAGCCCTCCTCCACACCGGCACCTGCTCCGCTGAAGGTGAAAGAAGTGCTCACTTGAGCTCATTGAAAAGTAGATGTGACAGTAAATTTTTCAGGCCCTTGTGAGATGGGAGATCTTGTTATAGCAGTCAGGATGGGGGTCAGGGCAGTGGCTGCTTGATGATTGAGGAAAAGAGAAGTAAATTCATTCTGCTTCGGGCACTTTGTCAAGTGCCAGTAGCTTACCGTTGAGAGCCACTCACCCATCACCGTGTTACGGCCCCAGAGGTCACCTCCACCACCATAAATCTGCCTCGCCTCCTCGCCTGCTAAACCTATTGCCTTCCCCCGACTGAGCACGAGCAGGGAGAGAGGCTGCAGCTGCTGCTACTGCTCCTCATAGTCACTCAAATGAAAAAAAAAGACAGAGAAGAGAATATAGATTCTATTTTGATGCTGCTGATTGTGTAAGAGCAGGACACTGGGTGTGCTGTGCCACGCCAGGGGGGGAGGAGGGCGTTTACATTTGGACTAATGGTCCAGCTTAATTGAGCACAATCATTACAATGAAACAAGAGAAAGTTAGCAGGCTTATAATACAAACTCAACCCTTGCTATTGTCACTTTTCACATGTCTTTAAAGACAGACAACTAACTAAAACTAATCTAATAATCATTTAATCATTGTGATACCCTTCTGAAACTGCCTTCCCTGACTTGCCTCCTCTGCTTTGGCCACAGTGAATTTTCCCTCTTCTAAAGATCACCTGACCCACTCACCTGCTCCTCATTAACAGACAGCTCCAGTTCATATACTGTATACTGTGTATATACTGGTTGACATGGATGGTGGGTGAACGTCTGCACCCTCTTTGCGGTTGGGTGTAGGATACCGAAAACACTGTACATATTCAAAAAGTAAACACATCCAGTCTCATGCTTGAAGTCAGCATTGACCTTTTCAATATTTAACCCAAGACAACAGTCTTTCCTTAAATTTAACTTAGTGCTTTAAGTTGCCTAAAGAGAGCCGTAAAAACGTTTAGCTTGATTTAGTTGGCATCAGACATCGTAACCAAACCCAAATGAAATGTAGTGTAGTATACGCTACATACTATGGTTACACTGTAGTTAATATACACTACTAAAGTTTATGCCCCTATAGTGATGAGTTTGAATTTGTGATGTGTAATAAAGGATTTACAGTTAAAGATTTGTAAAAATGTAATCACTTTCAAACAATCTTTTGAACTTTAATTTTATTGCAATGTTTAGGAGTAGCATCTCCAAAATCATTGTACAAGAGCCATAGTGTTAAGCATTGAGCTACAGAAATACCGTCATGCCTTTAGCCTCTTTGACACAGGCAGTGTCTAGTTTTCTTTGCTGTTTTTATAATCAGTGGAAAGAAATTTGGCCTGTTAATGTTATTGTACATTATTGTAGTGTAGAACTTTTTTCCCAGTAGTTATTTATCTATGAGTGCGTGCACGTACATTTACTATACACACTGTATGTGTCTTAATGTGCGTGTTTCTATGTCTTTGTTCTTTGTACTGTAAATGACAGTGTTTTTGCTCCCAAAGAGTCTCCTCAGAGTGTTAATTAAATGATAGCAGATGTGCAGGTGAGGGAGATCATTTGGTAAAAGGAATGCACACCCCGTTCTGTGTAAATGCATGCACAACACGCTCAACAGCCAAAAATCCACAGGAGAGTACAGAGAGGTAAGTTGAAAAAAAGAAGTGATTGCAGAAGATGGAAGCAGACAGCAAGATGAGAGTGACAAAAAGGGATGAAAGAGATATGCAAATGAAATAAAGCAAATTATCATAAAAGACAGAGCAGGGAAAGTCTACATATTATTGGATTGCTAGATTTTCTATCATTCTAATGAATAAAGTAAGATCTCATGTTGACAACTTAAGCTGTCACTGTGTTTCCAGCACCTGTTGCCTCTGCACAATCTAATCTTTGCCTCAGTATTACACATAGTGTGGTGGTATCCTTCCTCATACAGTTTAATCCAAGTGAATGGCTGGCTTAAAGGAATAGTTTGACATTTTGGAAAATGCACTTATTTGCTTTCTTGCTGAAAGTTAGACGAGAAGTGAAGCAGAAGAACACCGCTCATGTCTAGACAGTAAATGTGAAGCTACTGTACCACTGGCAAGAAAGTGAATAAGCTATATTTCCATATGTCAAACTATTCCTTTAAAGCATGGCATGTAAAACTGACTAGATTCATCAGTTCTGAAATATTACAATAATTTGTGTTAGTAGCTGTGCTGTCAAATGTAGTAAACATTTACATAATCAGTGCAGTGCTGAGTTCAAATCTTGCAGGAATGCAAAAGATTGCAGCCGTTATGGTAATTTGTGGTAGGATTCGTAAATCAATCTCTTGGTTTGTTTCCATAAAACACACAGTTAGACATAAGTAAAAAAACAATATATGGTCATTGTTAAAATCCACATGGAACAGTAGGCCACAGGAGTGCCACATTATTTAAACTGTGATGATTTAATATTGAGCTGAAGCCCATCAACACTGGTTGATGTTGAGCCATTTTTCTTTCTGCCAAAATGTAAGATTGGTAGTTAGAAGATTCCTTCAGCCGTTTTTGGGAAGAGTGTTTTAGTACTGCCAACATGCTCTCTCAACTTCATCAGAGGTTGTTCCAAGATACAAAGGAAGCAGAGAGTCTACTTTTTATACTTAATAAGGACCAAAAAAAAAAAAAAAACACATATCATTACAAGTGAAAAACCATATGCCTCTTAATCTAATTAGTTTATAAGTATAATTTTCACAACCTCTGGGCCAATGAAATCCTTTCAAAACCAGTAAACTCAAAACTGTGTGGTTAAATGGTAAGGTAAAAGCAATTCTCTTTTTGGAGTTTCTGTTAAGCTGAACTTGTGGCAATGCAAGGTTTTTGACTTATAATACCACTATGCTAGAGGTTTTTTGGAACATCAATGCTCATGGACCCTTTATGAAGAGTTTTTCCTCAAAAAACCTTTATGGGTAATATGCGGCTGAATCTTTAACAATCCACAAAGGTTCTGTGGAATTCTTTTCACTTTCTGAGTGTGGGTAAGACTTCAGTTTCTATGCTTAGCCTCATACTCTTTCATTAGGTCAAACCAAACCAGACACCAACCATACACAAAACCCCAGGGGATCCGGTTCAATCTTTTCCTAAATTGATAATTGATATATCATGAAATTATTGATATCTTGTGCCATATGCTAACATTTTTCTAGGATGGTGGTAGAGGACTAAAATCAGAAGAAGGAAAAAGGATCTGGATCTGGTGTGTGTGTTTGTGTGTGCATGCGAGTGTGTTGGTTTTTGTACACATGCTTGTCCACATGCGTGCAGATTGTGAGTGATCTCCTCTGTCTGAAGTGTGTCATCGTGCACCATAATTACACCTGCCCCAACTATGTGGGTGCATATGCATTCAAATACACATATGCATGTATGTGTGAGTATGTATGTGTATGCACGTGCCTGTCCAACTTGTAGTGTACGAGCACCAGCCTGCTTTCAATATAGCCTCTTATTAGGTAGTGATTATCCTGCCTGCGTCTGGCTTCTTTCAGCCGTTGACTAGAAGTTGGAGAGGCCAGGGGCACCCAGGGAAGAAAGGAGTGAAAACTTCCTGAACCCAGCTTTCACCCCCCACCCCTCAACTCCAATGTACCCCTCAACCTCTCAACAAGCCACCTTATTCACACTGGTGTTTTTCCATAAACAATAGAAAATTCAGAATTGGGAGGACAAAAGTGGAGATGGTGCTCAGAGAAAATAAACTATGTACACATACAAGAATGCATCATAACCAATAAAGACATTGCAGAAGTCCACTTCTAATCTACAGTACCTGTTCTAACAATTGCATTTACGGAATCATGCATATGTCCTGAATTAACCCTCCAATTAATGGTCAACACTTGTGAACTCCCCAACTATCCTGCATTTATACTGCTGACAATTCAGTTTACAGACCTATCAATGTATTTACTGATGGCTGAAAAATACTGAAAAATTGTATTTGTACAAAACAGATCCTGGATGAGATCCCAATACATTTGTTTTTTTTAGTGGCCATCTTGCACAATAGCTGCATTTGTGAGGAGTCAATGCACTTAATGTACATAGTGTCAACCACCATGACAGAATTTTAAAGCTAGTCTGGACATGCATTAACATGTTGTTCCTCTAATGCTACATGCTGTCTTTAAGAGAACTGTCTAAAAGACTGTATTGAGTTGAAGAGGTCAACCCATAGCTTCCCTCTAGAAATAGCGCTACCCTTTGCACAAACTACCATAGTAGCCTCCAAAAATGCAGGTGATAAGCACTAAGAATGACAGTGATTCTCAGCCTTCCACTTAAACACAGAGACACATACACACATGTAATCATACAGTTTCCTGTCCCCCTACTCCTGCGTTTGATAAACTGGCATAAAAATACTCTGTGTAGAAGAAAACGGATAAGGAAAATAGGAAGACAAAACAGAAGAAAAGGACGAAGAAATAAATGGTAGACAAGGGAGACAACAGTGTGGCAGGATCCCGAGGGCCTGGCTGGGGACTTCGTAAGAGCCCATACATCAGCTGTCACCCGATGGGCTTCCAAAGAGCAACACAATGGACTGGACAGATGGTCCCAAACAAACTGCAGTGGGTTTGATGCTATTAAAAGCTGTTTGCCTCATGCCAGACGCCAGCAAGTGTTGCGGATACATTGTGTGATCATTTGTGAATGGCTGAAAATATGTGTATGTGTGTTTGACTACTAGCTTCTGGTGTTCCCATAAACCGTCTGCTGTGTTTTTGGCCACCAAATGACCATTCGTAGTCTGAGTATGGTGTGTGTGTGTGTGTAGTTTTCTCATAATTAAGATACGATCAAACATGTGATGGTGAAACACAAACAGTATGATGATTGATTTGCACTCAATGGATGTCAGCCAACTCTGTAGCCCATGACGAACTTTTGGCTGATAACCAATAACCAGACAAACATAAAAAAGAGACCCCCCACCCCCCACACCCCCCCTCTCTATGTTACTCCCTCCCTCCCCCCTATCCTCTCCTTTTTCCCCTTCCCTTCATCTGCTTCATAAAGAGCCGCTGTGACACCTTAGAATGATGAACTCCTTCAATGCGCTGACCTTTCTCCTTCGGACTTGTCACCCGCCCTCTTGCCCTCTTCTATGTAGATGAGACAGAGACAGATGAAGATATTTTGCAATATTTTGGGTAGTGGGCGGGGGTGTCATGAAGTGACACAGTGAAATTAGTTTTGGTGGTTGTGGATGGCGGCCGACCCTCCTTCAGATCAGCAGTCATCCAGGGAGATTAATCCAGACACAGAAGGCCTGTTGGAGAGCAGTCACGACAGGCCCTGAACGAGAGGAGAGAGACAGGCAGGTAGACAGACACATGGGGCGGATAGGTTGATGACAATGATATACCTACCGAGATTGTGTCCATATGTCTGTATATCTGTGTAAGTTTTAGGTTTAACATACAGATTGTAGGACTGCTGTGGACATGAATAATGTTAAGCTCAAGTTTCTCCACCATAAAATGTGAAAATAGCCTAAATTTAGCATAGTGCCTGAACTCTGGATCATCAACCAATTCAAATAGGTCAAGCCCTAGTGAATGATTTCCCTGGTTGGGAAAACAATCAAAATGATCAGAGCCTTTGCAGATGGGATAAAAGTTGGTGATATTACCAAGCTGTGTGAGATAGATCAGGATATCCTTCAGTCAATTGATATAATTTGGGCCAAAACTAGCGCCAATTGTTCTCAATCATCCAATGCAAGCTGTAATCAGCCACCAGTGATCACCTGTGCCTCCATGTCCATTGCAAAGAAGCTTTTTTAAGTACTATTTAAGGCAGGGGGTTGTATTTTGTGCATGGAACACAGTCATCGTTAAGTAAGATATATTCTGTTTCACAGTTGTTTGTGTATGAACAATAAAAAATTAGATTAAGCAACTTGGGTTCTCAAATCTGTACACAGTGGATGAAAATGTAGGCATTACAGAGATGTTTTTATTGACTTGTAATAGCAAGGAGGCATTGTGATTAAAGAGATTGTTCCATTGGATCCCTGCAGCAGCCAGTGCGTCCATCAGCAGTCATCTGGCCTTTTGACGTGTCCTTGGAGAACAGTTGGCCCCTACAGTGCCTGCTCAGTAAAATGCCTGAAATGTAAAATTAGTGTCAGAAGTTGATGAATATGGTATCATTAGCCACGCCTGTCTTGTCTTCTTCATTTCTGCTCTAATTGGCTCCAGTTTATAATCCTTCACCTTTGGGCTATCCCTTGTAATTCAGTTTTGTTTGCTTCTATTCAGTGACCTGTAAGATTACAGGTCACTTACCTCATATTTTGAGGTACTGAATGTTTAGCTGAATTTGATCTTGTTTTTATATAGCATTTTAGAAGAGAACTCTTCACTCTTACTAAATACTTAAGGAGAAGAGGCATGGGACAAATAGTTAAATTACTAAAAGTGGCTCTTCCCTTGCCCACTTACTGGAAATCCAAAATACAACATTATAGCGATGAGGTGTGGTCCTTTTGTAGGTTATGATTCTGAAATTACAGCACAATGGAATATTAACAATTATTTAGCATTTAAATGATGCTGGTATCCAAGTGCATGTGTGTTTTAGGGTGTATACAGCACATGCAAATGCATCTGAAAGACCACATCTAACCGCTGTTGAATGTTGCTCTTGGACGGGCTCTGTATCATTTCCTTTTCATTTTCAGTACAAATATGAAATAGAATAATCACACCCACAATGTTATCTTAGGATCTTTCAGGGGAAACATTTGGGTTGTAAAATATGCATAAAATTCTATCATGTCTCAATATCTTCAAATATGTAAATAATAGTCCTTTATATGTAATTATTCATTGCAACATGACTTTACGATAGCCCTGCTCAATTACTTGCTCTAAGCACGTGTCCTTGTCTGTGAGTGTGCATGTGTGTATTTGGTTACTTTTCAGTTGAACTGAACATTATTGGCAGATCTAACTCTTTCTCTCTCTCTCTCTTTCTCTTTCTCTCTCTCTCCCTGTGTGTGTGTGTTTCTGTCTGTCTTCAGGTCAGCTGTCCATTCCTTGTGATCCAGAGAGAATAGAAAATCCCTTGAGCCAAACCTCCAAAGGCACTCATCTGCATAGAAAGGTAACTGACTCCTTTAACATACGTACACACAACATAGAGTTTTAGTCACTCAAGTGGTACTTTGAGCTTTGGGTAACAGGGCAGTTCAGGGGGTCAACAGCGGCATTTGATCTTTAACCTGAGGACAAAAACAGACTGAAGTCAGGGGCTGAACGATTACTGTGTTATGTTAACAGTCAACAGCAGTAGTGTATTAGTACACTGATTGATTTAGTACATTTCAGTTGTGGTCAGTTACATATAGTTTGATTCAATTCACTTCGATTAAGCTACTTTACAGGACTTGATAAGCCATTCAAAACATTTTTAGTGGACTTGTGATTTTCCCCTATTAATGCTGTAGTGAATACATTTTTTAAAAAGTAAAAATGGTTTTATCCTTATAAAAATGTGTTCAATAAAAAGTAATTAATTAAAAAGATGTAGTCACACACTAGTTAATACTTTATACAGACTACAAATTAACAGTATAAAGCCTTATTTCAGCCTAAAAACAAACATAAAGTAAAATGTGAGTTAACAGTTTTACTGTGCCTTCTACCACCATTTCATGCTGCATAGTGATGATTGGCACGGGCATTTCATTCCATATAAATCTTACTGTTAAATAATATAAAACATAAAACATATAAAATATATAAAAAAGTGAATGAAATTAACATCTGGTAGCTGGTAGCTCATGATCTGTGATAAATAAGAATATAATGATTAAAACAAAACTACCTACAGGTCTTACTTACAGCCAGGCATCACCCCACCCCCCACATACATACACATTCACTCACACACACACACACACACACTCACCGTTGCTTGACTGACTGCCTCCCCACTGAAATAAATTGAAGCCTCCAACTCTGATGAAGCTCCCTGCATACCTTGTCCCCCTGGTGGCCAGCATCAGTACCACATCACACAGCAAAATGTATCCCCTTTAACATGTTACTTACATTTATCTCAAATTCAAAGTCTTTTTTCATCACAAAAATCTGCTGTGTTCAGTAAAATAATGTGGATAATGAATAAACTTTATAATGTTGGATGTTCTTGAAATAACTGACTTTTCTGTTAGATAAAATAGATTACTTATATATATATATTACTTTTGTTTTGAAAGAATATTGCCTGTACATGGTGTATTTGGCTTTGTCTATCCAGTTTGTGCGTTAGATTCATACGCTAGGAGGTTAAGTGTTTTGCTCAAGGGCACGAGTGGTTGTTCTCAGCAGTGAGAGTGTTCATCACTTTACCTTCTGAGGTTTTCCTGGTTCATCCGGTGATTCGAGGCTGGCCATAAGCCCACTTCTTTAAATCTCCAGTCCCGCCACACAGAATACTGATACTCCTATATCATTTTGCACATGAAAACTATGTAAATTTATTTCAGCTGTCATGCTGTGCAAGCTGTACACTGAAAAAACATGGACACCTGCAATTAAATGTTTGGCTATGTCCAAAATCACTCCCTCGCTCACTCATTCACTACTTCCTATGTATTAGACAGTCAGCAGTGAGCAGTAAATTGAGATGTCAGGCACTTATTAATCATTTTTTGTCATCACTGACAGGTATGGAGTCTCACAACAGTAATTTTGCAATGTAAAAAGTGGCATGTTGCATCGTAGGATTTTTAACAGAAATTAGTGTTCATGTCATGGATGCTACTTTTTTGGTTCGATTGTGGGAATTTTTTAGGGCACTTTGTAGCGGATGAATTTACACTCAGTATTTGGACCCTCAAATAAAATGTCAGACACAACCTTTCATTAGCTGGTCATGAACACCAGAAACTTTTAACTGTAAAAGTTTAACCAAATATTGTTACTGTTTCTGTGTTATGACCCATTTAAATGCATGAAAATGAAAAATGTTCATGTCCAAGTAACAGTATAGTGTTGATTAGGGATGTCTTGAGCTGATCTAAGATGAGGGTATATACTAATGGATCTGTATCGGCTAAAATAAACCAGATAAAAATCCGATCCTTTCTTTACTAGACTTTACTGTGTTTTGTTCACCTCAGCCTGCTAGTGTTGCAGTGCTGCTTCATGTGTGAACATTTGCACCTGACACAGGAAAGTTGGCAAAATACACAGAAACTCAGACAATAACAAATGTTTTATCTCTCCTCACTCTCTATGTACAAAACTTTTAGGTAGCAGCTTAATTTTTGCTTAATTCTACTTACTCACCTTCGCTGTTTAAAATGACAAACATCACCAGCAGCAGGTCATATCAGCTGTGGGTCATTAATGTTAATTCTGCGAGTGACTTGATGACAGGCCAGCATTAAACTTGGCTGTTGTTTGACTAAAGTTATTAGTGTCTGTACAGATCATTTGTGAGGGAGGAAACTCCACTCTGTAACACCACTGTACAACTGCAAGTGTTTTTGCAGTTCCCACAACTCCAACAGTCATACATCTTTTCTAGTAAAATGATCTAGCAGATACCCAATATTAAAGGACTCGGATTGGAATCAGGGCCAAAAAAACTTTATCATGACACCCCTAGTGGTGATTGTTTAAGCAGCCATTTTCATTTAATGTCAAAACATGGAACTGGACTTTGAGAAAAGACACCTGACCTCTCATTTAGGAACACTGATTTAAAGGACTGTCTTAATTTATTTTTTCTACTCTGAAGTAAGCAATCCTGAGCTCTGAATAATAAGTGGAAGCAGGATAAATGTCTGGAATGAAAACCAGCAGTGTTCTGAGTCCAAGATAGAGAACCACTGTTCACGTGTACCTCCTCTCCCTTGATAACACAGGAAATGATACCATAACTGGTGAACTTTTAACGAAAAAATTGATGCAATAAGGATAATGACACTCACCTCAACCAAATAAAGGATTTTTTGCATCTTTGTTTTGAGATAAATGCAACTAAAAACAGACTCTAAGATCAGATGACTTTTCCAGCGTTACACTTTTTCTTTTCCTCTTCCACCCTTGGCAAACTGCTACCGCACAACAACTTCCAACTGTCCTACCTCCGATGTGATCGAAGCTGACTTTGCTCTCCACCCAGCTTTGTTTTTCTTCTCAGCCGTTGGGTGGTCCATGTCTTTCTCTCTCTCTCTTTCACTCTATCTCTCTCTCACTCATTGTCAAGTTCACAGCGTCTGTTTCTCTTTGAGAGCTACGGGACCCAGGCATGGTTCGAAACTCAATACTTGAGTATACACAATTAAGTTCACACCAGAGGTTATTGGATGGAAGTGTGGTCTCATTCCACAAAATGTGTGAGTCAGTCAAAGGATGGGAGGACGTGAGTGTGTATGTGTGCCTGGTTAGTTGGTCAAGGTTAACTTAATGATGGGAAGTGGAGATGGTGTGTTCTGCACTGGTTGACTGTTGCCATTAGAGACTTCATTCATTGGAAATTTTAGTTAAGAGTGTGATTGTTTTCAGCTGTGTTTGATTAATGATATAATGTTGTCAGACGTTTTGTGCAAAGTTGATGTAATATAACTTTTCACCTGCTGCAATGTTGGGAAACATTAAAAAAGAGATCAACAGTTTTGTATTGTCATCTTATCAGAATAAAACCATAATACTTTGTGGGTGACCTGAGTGGCTTGCTCATCCATGAGGAAGACAGTAGTACCATGATGACCCAACATATCTAAGAGTATCAAGTCCAGGATGGTAATTAATGGACAGAGGTTACTGTAGGTTCATTACGGTGACATCACTCTCCGAGTCAAAATGTGAGAGGGTGCTAGACCAGTGGCCTGTATCTTTGCATAGCCAATGTTCATATCCTTGTATCCTTGTAATTGTGTTAGTATCACAGCAGGGCATGCGCATTTATCTTTTTTAATGCAACACACAAAATGTTTATATAAGCATGTTTTATACATATATATATATATATGTGTGTGTGTGTGTGTGTGTGTGTGTGTGTATATATACTGTATAAAGCGTATGTCCTTAGCTTAAACCTGCAGTGCAGAACTTGTACATATAATTGAAAGTCCTTTACATTCAAGCCCTGGCAAAAATGAGTTCACACAATGCTGATTAAACCTATCACTGACAGGTAAATCTCTCTGTTTTTCACATTATACCAGAGTTTTTAATCTGGTGTCAGGTTTGACATTACCGTGCTGGCCGGATGAATGCATACTGAGCATGCTCTATGGGCAGAACATGCACACTAGAGACTTCCACCGGCCAAGCAGCTAACTTCCAGTTAGCTCTTGGCTAACTTGAATTGGGATAAAGTAATTTCATCATGCAGCTCTTCCAGACTTTCCAAATGTTATCAGACTGAATGGATCAAATCCGACAGTGAAATTAGTCAGTTCGTGGGGGTTCTATGACCGTTTTACAGCTGCAACAGTAGTAAAGGAGTAGGCTACTGCGGAGCCTTTGTCGTTAACACGTGTCAACAGTGTTTTTGTAATTACGCTCACTGCCAGAAGGGGAGACAAAAGTCCCACACTCCAGCTTTAAGTTTTTACTTTTTATACACTTTAGGATCCTTTGTGTTTCAGCAACATTCTGAAATAAACTTTACAGAGACATTTCCCAAAACAGTACTATTTGTACTTATATAAAAAGTAATGAAAATATAACCAATAATTATGAAGACAATTCCTTGAATTTTCTTACACTATAATGTGTTTTAGAACCCCAGGCAGTTATTACTATACATTTTTTTCAATTCTGTTAACAATTTACTATCCTATTTTTCAATAAATATTAGAAACATAGTATGTTTGAAATTAACAGAAACTTGGAAAGAATCTGTAGACTCTTGTTGTCTGTTACATAAAACAGAGTAACAATATTCCTGGTTTTACCCTGCTGAAATTACCCCAGTTGACCTTTCCAGCCTGTTGAGTGTTTCAGTGTTGGACCAGTTAGCCACAGCTCCCTCAGTGTACTGTTCTCACGCGATTGGGAGTCCCATGACAGGCCAGCTGGAACCTCCACCCCACCCCCCCAAACACACACACACTCACAGGCACAAATCCTCCTTGGAGCCACCACTGGCCAGCCAGGCTGTCAGTTATTTCGATGGGAGGGTTATGAATGTGTGTGTGTGTGTGTGTGTGTGTATGTGCATTGGGGGTGTTAGGACTTCCTGTTTTGCCCTGTTTGCTTCAGTGCTTCATGGCAGGGGGACTGCTGGTGTCATGTCACTGTGGGACTAGCAAGACATACAATTTACACTAGGGGTAAACTGATATGGTATACTGTATGATATGACATGATATATGATACAATTTTTGCAGCTGCTATCTACTACCGTTACTAAGTTTTATATTCTTATTATAATCTTGCCAGCATGGTAATGCCTCCATAACAGCCTTTTCACCAGAGCACAGGACTCAATGGCTCTCCTTAGAAACCCAAACTAATGACATTTCTTGTGGATAGGTTAGCAGCTCTTTAAACCAGGGTGAGACAAGTTTTATTATATTTATTTTACAGACTATTGATTAAAATTCCCCTAAATCACACTGGAGTGATTTCTCTGGACAAACAATAAAACCACATTTCTCCGCCTGCTCCCATCTTATCAGAGGTGAACAATATCAACTTGTTATTTTCCAGTTTGTAGTAAAAAGCTAATAGGGTTCAATTGCTATTAGCAAATATCAGTGTATCCATAATATAGCCATATTCTCCAGAGACATTTTTGGTTTTACTCTGTCATTCATCATTTCTTAATTGTGTTTACTTATTTTCTCTGAAGCAAACGACAGTAACTTTACAACATTAATTACTCATGCATGGGATGTGATTTCACTATTCCTCATGTCTTAATTTAAACATCAATCCAACATCGGGTTTTGCTGCATCAGTCTACAGCACCAGCTAATGAGCAAACACAGTCATTAGTAGATTTAATTGAAAAATCTGTCAAATTATATTATGTAAAAGGATCTCTTAAAATCTAGTGCTTTTTGAAGAGTAACGGAGGTTTGTGAATTTTATTGTAATGTCTTAGACGTCACTGTCATTTTACAATAAAAACTTATTACTTATAAGAAAAACATTAAAATGAGCTAAACCAACTAAATGTTTGTGGTCGACCTAGAAACTAATAATTAACTAAGAAGAGGAAGCCCCACCACTTCTTCTCTGACTGACTCTGAAACCCTCTAAAAAGTTTTAATAATTCCTACCAGAACATCTAAAATAATTTAAAACATTTTGCAACTTACAAATCATATTAAAACCCTTAAAAGACACAGACTCCTGCGCACTCATGACAGATACTATTGATATGGTAATTAAGAAGCTTTTTTGTATCCTTACCATTCACAGACACCATGTTGTAGTGTTTGAGAGCATCTTTAAAGACTCTCTCATAAACACTCACTGAGTCTTTACTTTTGTCTTTTTACATGAGTAGCTTTCAGTGCAAATAATATTCCACTCACTTGAGTGGGGTATTCAAGTGCTCTTTCTAGCCAAACATTCATATATACTAATACACATAAACTCATTATTATGTAAATGTTTACATCTCACACACATAGCTGTACACTCACTCGGCCCCTTTGCAGGAGGAGTGATTATGTCTTGGGGAAAGCACCAGTCGTTTTCCATTAATCCGAAGCAACCAGTGGTGATTGATCAATTAGCCCTGCTTAAAGCTGTGGCTCAGGCTGATCAATAGCACTGATCACCAGCCAAAGGTTTTTCATTAAGATCTGCTGCTCTGCATGAGTAGACTCCATTAGCATAGGCCAAATGGGCTGTGAGGAATGCAAATGCTGGAGTGAAAAAATACACACACAGAAACACACCTGAACACACACACATATGGGCTCATATATAATACGCAAATGTTAGCGTGACCACTTTGGAATCACACAGCTTTCTGTTATCTTCAAAAGCAATGTACAGTCATAATAAACATATAAACACATATTTCATTATGTGTGAAAGAGTTGTTGAATTGACCTGAATTATAATTGAAGGTTTTGAGATGTAACACAATACAACGCCACCACAAACTCTGTGCTCAAAAAATGACCACAGAATTAATTTGCAACCTGACATAGTCTACTGTATTAATTTGCATTGCATTATACAGGTACTCTTGATTCTCTTGCCTCTTTATTAAGCAAAAGTAATGTTACATTTTTAAATTAACAAGTTTTTTTTAGAATAAGATGTCCCTTTTGAAAAAGTCCCAGTCTGATAAAATGACTTCTGCCACTACATGAAACCCCATTTTACACAACTATGGAGATATCTGGTATTTTAAACAGAGATTTCACCGGGGTAAAATATGTAATAGTCAAATCCTTTGACTTATTGTATGAGCTATAATAACGCAAAGACTTGAACAATTAGATTTAAATATTAAATTTATAAATAACAATGTGCTGCTGTATTAATAGCAGAATCGATGCTTCCAGTTGATACTTCCACAGTGTGTTTAATATCTGCTGCTAGTTTTCTAAATCATTATTGGTGGACTACTGGTAGGTGAGACTGTCCTGTGACCATAGTGTCACAAACACCACTAAAGCATGTCAGAGTAATTGTCAAATACACTTTGAACAACACTCTCTTTACTGCTTCCTTATTCATTGTAAGATGTTAGGAATGCGAATGGCCATAAAATAATGTCCCAAAATATAAACATATATGACTCATAATGCCTCCAAATAGTCTTTATGGTTCCATAGTGAGCATGTCTGGCAGTGTTTCCCTTTCAGCCCACTCATTGTCAGCCTTTTTGTTAGTTACCTGAAAAACAGCGGATGTTGCTGTGCCACAGCGATATTTCTGATCCACGACCCCATCGAACCCACGGGATCATCCATAGCCTAAAACACAAAAACACCGGCCGTCTACCACTGTCAAACTCACCTTTCTCACCCTCTCCTAACCCTCAGCGGGGCAGAGAGCCATTGTTTCACTTAAACAATCCTCATTGAATTAAAAACTGGCTGCGCTTTGTTCAGTGAGGCTGATGCATACTGCTGTCACGGTCCTATCGTTAATGTGCCATCACTGCACCTCACATCCTTAGCAGACACAGGCAGCGCTGAGCTTATTTCCTCCATCTGTAGGTGAATGTGTGCGTATGTGTGTGTGAGAGAAGTGTGTTGGTAGATGGGTTGAATGAGTAAGAGAGGAGGTTGGAGGGTGGGTCATTGTGCGTGTGTGTAAGTGTGTGTGTGTGTGTGTGTGATAGTCAGCATTAAATCGCTCAACAGAGAAGAGAGTTTTGTGGCATGAGGTGCTTCAGTCACTGGTGGAAACACCACAGAGACCTGGTGACACACACATACACAAGTGAGTCATTTTAGTTTTTAGCCTTATGAAATGTTTTCAAGTGAGAAGTTAATTATTTCTTCTTGTTGAATATATGTATGATTCTATCTGATTTTGGTAGGCAGGGTGGCTTAATGGTTTGAGAGAGTACTATTAATGTAAGATTCGATTCCTCCACCAACAAGACTGTCTGGCCAGATATCCTCTTAAGTGTCCTTGACCAAGCAACCACAACTCCTGGTTTCTCTTATGAGTAAAGTGTACCCCAGAACCTCGGCCTGTGTCAACCCAATCAAGCCATATTAACCTTTTATTGGGCTTTTACCAAAAGAAGTACAAGGGATGGGAATGTAACAGAGACTCCAGAAAATATACTCTGATCCAATACAACACTGCAATAAATACAATGCTACCTTTTAAGCTTATAATGTTCCATTATTTTTGAGACTGTTTTTCTCAGGCACTAAAATCACCTTTAGGGTAATTTTATAGGCTGTGTCTACATTGGATTACATTATATTTTTATTCATGCAATTCCTGGTTAAAAAAAAAAAAAGAAGAAGATAAAACTGAGGACATTCAGGTTAGAACAAGGTTCAGGTTCAGATTTGGGATTAGGATAGAGAGAGAATGTATTCAAGAGGAGATGCTCATAAGTATGGTGACGCAAGTGTGCGTGTGTGTGTGTGTGTGTGTGTTTGTGTGTGTGTGTGTGTGTGTGTGTGTGTGTATTTTAGCGGATAGGAAGGGAGTTGGCCACAGAGATACTGAGGCAGACAGGAAGAGATCATCCTGGTCTTACCATGGTTGGGGTTGAGGCCTCTGGCTCCCCCGGCCCATACACATGAGCAAGTTATTGCTTATACGCTTAAACACACACGCAAATGCATGCGGAAGCTGGTACACACAAGATTAAAAACATAAATGTAATGTCTCCTTCCCTTTTACCTCTCACCTCTGACATTTTACCGACACAGTACTGGATGCTTTTAAATTCCTTGGTCAGAAAACTGAACCTCTTAAATTCATAGTAAGTCATTGTATGTTTATGAAAGCCTCAGATAAATGCTTAAAATTTAAAATGCATCCTCAAGTGGCCACCCTGCCTGCCCAGATACACACATACAACGGCTCACACACACATTTTGTGACCGTTACTGTGTCTAAAGAGTTCGATGAGTTTCTTGCAGGGATGGCATGGCAGCAGAATGATATTTCCGTGAACCATGGGTGGGTGGAGGTGGGATGGATGGATGGACGGATGACACCCGTATCCACCTCCACTGGGGAGAGGAAGTCCCTATCAGAACACAACAGGAAAGAGACAGCGCAAAAACAAGCGCATGTCTTTTTGGACATTAAATCACTTCCTGTAGAGCTCTGGGCTGTTTCCCCCACTATCCTCAGCCTCCACCTCAGCCCAGTTTAACTACTCTTTCAGCACACAGAAAAATTGATCAAGCCTCTTTCTCTTTGTGCATAAAAGTGTACATATCCCTGTGGGTACGTCTCTAAGGTATTGCACTGATGAGTGAAATAACCCATCAATAACGGAGAGAAGAGGCTTGAGATCCCATCTAGAGCAACTGGTTTTTATCTTCTAACAACACAAAACACCTTTGCTTCAAAAGAAAAATCTATTGCCCTATGGCCACAGCATATATATGTAATACCGTGCGGCGTGCCAATCTGATTTATCACTGTGACTTGCAGATGTGATGAGTATCGTAGGATGCAAGTGCCATATAAATCCCTGCACCCTGACAGATCACAAGCCCTGAGTCTGGACCTGGTGCTTTGATCCTCATCCAAGAACAAAAACAAAGAGACAAAAAGGTTTATCTGTGGCTGTAACAGGAAAAGGCCTTTTTAATGGTGACAGGAAAAGACAATGAGCACAGTTTTCATTCAAAACACAAACATAACGCCTTGCTATGGCCTGGCCTGTCATGTTTTTCGGTTGTGCGTGGTACTGAATGGCTCATTACAGACATCAGACATCTTGAATAAATCTCAAATGTATATTGAAAATGCAGCTCTTGCACAATGCCGTCCTCGTCCAGGGCACAGCTGTAAAAAATATGACTTCCTTCCTGTAGGCGATTTCCTGTTTATGTCTGAATGCAGGTCGGAAGAGGTGGGGGGGGAGGTGGTCCCTGCCTCATCCACCGTCATCCTTCCCTAAAGGTGACCCCAGTCCTGATGATGCAGGACGCTATGGAGCCCAGTGTCATCACTCTGAACAGAACCCCTCTTCCTCCTACTTTGCTTCTTTAGATTTTGAATTTTGAGAAATAATCACAAACACTGTTCACTTTCACCTTCCTTTCTCCCTCCCTCTTAACATACAGAACGAGATATATCCACAAAATAAACTGTTGTACTCTTTTACTTCTCCCTCCTCCAACATGCCAACATGGATAACTGCAAAACAGTCTCTTTTATCCACAAAACACAAAAAGGAGGTATCTACTAAGCAAACACACTCTTGTGACATTATTTGCGTTTTCTGCTCTCCGCAAGACTTAAGAGACCCCCGCACTCTCCCCCCAAAAATGTCTCAATTGCACACACATGGATCTTCCTGAGGCGCGCTGTTTGTTTCATTTTCTGCTGATTTGCCTAAAACAGGCAGCGGCCGCTGCTGTGAATGTTTAATTTAAGAGCTCATGTTCCCCTCTGTACGATATGTGGTGGTTGGGAGCGTGGATGGGCTTGATGAGGGGGGTCCAATGGTGGGGTTGGAGGAAATTTGGGGGTGGGGGTGGGGGGTGGGGGATGGTTAGGCTGATGGAGACCCCCAGGTCTCCGGGCGCAGTCATTAAGATGGCTCCTCGGTTTGGAGATGAGAAAGCATGCTCGGCACTCTGGGCTCATTGAAGATGCTCCCCTGCCTACTTGGAGCATCCATTATTTATGAGTTTTTACAAATTCCAACTGACATTTTTATCAGTTGTAGATGTCTGTTTCTGATTTGGCTACACTGGGTGTGGTTGTCCTCCCCCCATTAAGAAGAAAATATTAGTCATATACAAATGCTTGGTATTACAAAACATGAATTTTACTGTTGGGTGCAGGTTTCCTCGTATATTTGTATGTATGCTCACTTTTTGCTTCTTTGGTTTCAAAGTGGATAAGAAAACAGTGACATGTTAGGTGAAGACACAAAGAAAAGGCCATTAATCACCCTGGCTTTTTAGCTGTTATTTGTAATAACACTGAATTCAATGAGTCTGTAATGTGCAAGGGTCACTCTTAAATCCAAACCCTGCAACAAATGAGTACCCAACTCTGCAGCTTTATGCAGCTTTTTCAGCTCATTGTTTTGATTTTCCAGCCTGCACTTCGACAAATGAAGTTTTTCAGCTGTCCAGTCACCAGATTGCTAATAGATATATTTAAGAATTAGTTAGTTATTGGTTATATGCAAGCAATGGCTAGCATTAGTTTCTGCTCGCAGCAAGAAGAAGGCTGGCCAGCTTTTCTGTGTGGAGTTAGCATGTTCTCCCGGTGCCTGCGTGGTTTCCTCTAGGTGCTCCGGTTTCCTCCCACAGACCAAAAACATGCTTTGTAGGTTGACTGGTGACTAAATTGCCCGTAGGTGTGAATGTGAGTGTGAATGGTTGTCTGTCTCTATGTGTCACCCTGCGATTGACTGCCGACCTGTCCAGGGTGTGCCCCGCCTCTTATCCAATGGTAGTTGTGATCAGCTGCAGCCCCCCTCAACCCTCTTAAGAATATGCAAGTTTAGCTAATGGATGAAAAAATGCAGTAAAACTGCAATATAACAGCAGAATTCAGTGATGACTACTAGTTATGAGTAAATGTGTGTGTCCATGAATGACCAGCCCTGGTCCATCAGGAAGTGTCGTCTCTCTGCTGCCAACCAAGCCAACCTCAACCTCGTGGCTGAGCCAGTATTGATCTGGCCGCTGCCCTGTGCGCATTGGTGTTCAGCCTTGGGCTTCACCCAGCCTCCCCTTACCTTATATCACTCACCTCATATTAGACTCTGAGCTTGATATGCACTGGTAGGCTCTAGTGCACTGCCACAGAGAGAACTTGTCAAATGCCAGTTAACATGTGCTCTACCAGATGACCTCCCACCCACTGTCAATCAGCATCAGGTGCTGGAGGTCAATTCAACAATGTTGTGACTTCTGTTATATGTGGGGTTGTATTCATTGTTACTGTTGTCAGTAGAACCTTGATTAGATACATGCAGATAATTCATGTTGTTTTCTCTGTCTCTGCACTTTTTTTCACCCATTCTTATCTCCCTCTATGTCTCCTACATCCAAATTATGTACAAATCATTGTGTAACCTGGGCAGTTGAGCAAAAGTAGGGGGGAATAGTTACAGAATGGACAAGGTGTCTTTTGTAACCTTTTTTTATATCTGGATTATTGGCTTGTATTTTCTACATTCATAGATACACTCAGTCACTTGGCAGCTCCACTAGATAGGCTGAGTACTGTAATTGGAGATCTTCAAGCCAGCTGGTGGCTTGCATGTCAAAAATGAATAGCAACAAAAACAGCCATGCTTACAGAAATATTTTGGACCACAATGAAAGACTGAAAAAATGTGTAAACCATCCAGATGCAAGGGAAGTTGTCTTTTTTGGATTTGGGATGTTCTCAGACCCCAGACCTAAGGGCATCCCTTAGGATGTAGTGGCACCCATTCACATATCACAGCTCTGTTGAAAACGATGTTGAAATGATTCAGTAGACTACTTAAGAAAATGCTGCTGTCTGCTGCTTATCTTTGTGGGACTGAACAAGCAGTGAAAGAAAAAATGAGCAGAACCTATTTGGCTTAAAGTTAGCCTTTGCTACTTTTACTGCCACTGTGGACACAAGTGACAATTACAGGATAATGGTGGCTAAAACATAGTGCAAAAGTAGAGAAGAATCTACAGCTAACTGACTAACTGACTGAGCAAGCATATGTTCCATTGCTCATGAGTTAAACTTTTTATTTTTAAAAGAATTAATGTGCTGGGTTTTTTTTCTTTCCAAAATTACATTGTCTCATTTTCTTGTGTTTTTGTTTTTCATTTTAAGGGACAGTGTCATATAAAGGGAAAAATAATTCACAATGTAAAGATAGATGTTGTGTCATCTGTGTTGTCGTTCGGAGGTGTTGAGAGGTTCAGATGATAGCTTAAATGTAGTAGGAAGGTCATTCAGTGATTGAAGTGATGAACCTGTCGTCACAGGAAAGGGAGACATTAGAAGCAAAACACAGAGCGTCTATTGATGTGTTGAGTTGGGTTATGGTCTTGTGGTGTTGGGGGGATGGAGAGGGGGTAGCTGCCTCAGAAACCAAGACAAGCTATTATAATGATGTCCAACAGGGCCCAGCCCACACAAAGCCTTTATACTGAACTGTTTCCCTGTTGGTTTCCCTACCAGCAAGCACTGCCAGTCCAAGAATCCTGAAAATCAAATGCTGGTATGATTAGAGTTTATAGGTCACAGGGAAAGTCTATAGGTGATTTTTTTTTTAAACAATTTAATGGACTGGAGCCAGGCTTTGTTGTGTCTACATAGATCCACACCAGCTTAACAAACCCAAAACTCCAGGTGGCGAAAGGCAGCCTCTCCACTGTTACACTTTACTCCTGGCCTCTCTAAACCAGAGCCACAGCCCCAATCAGATGGTGAAGGGATGTTCCCCAAAGATCCTCCCTGGGGCCCATACTCTTCTTTTTTCAGAGCTATGTTTAAGTCTGTGATGTTCATTTATAGCAGCCTCTGTTACAGTGTTATTGCTGCCTCTGGCAAAGGACCCAGCCTCTTAAGAGTCCTCAGTAGCGTACAGAAAGTGTTGCTGTCCCAAGAGAGGGACGGCAGACTAAATAATCAGTTTCCCATCACAGTGACAATGTGAGAGCAGCTGTTTGCATCTGAAGGCCTGCCAGCAATTGTCCGTGGTGCTCTGAAACAGAGAAGGAAAGAAAGGAAGCATGGAGGGGAGGAAAGATGAAAGGAAAGTTTCTTTCTGCTTGATTCAGCCCTCTTAAGGGTTTTGATATTGATCTCACCAACAGACGTGCAGATGTATGTGCAGAGACACGTGCACTTATACTTACATCCATCTGTGGACACACGTGTACACAGACATACACTGACAGGCACTAAATTGAATTGAAGCTGAATCTTCTGTTATTTCGTAACTATGGAATATACAGTATGCAAATCATGTTTTACAATATTAATGTAGCACTCTGCAATGAAAAAACAAAAATGCTTAGCACTGTAAACAAACACTAACATTAAAGACCATTCAGGGGTAAAGACAGTTCAATGAAAACTCTTACATTAAGGCCAGTCTGTAAAAGTGTTTGTTCAAATACTTTACATCATCTCCTCAGGCAGATGGTTTAAATTGCATAGCGTCTTGATGGAAAGCAGTCAGTCTTTGGTAAAAACAGTGCTGGCCCAATCATTTGCTGCCTGTGTTTTGCAGCAGCCGTTTCTCTCAGCTCAGTTATTTAAAAGTCAGCGTTCGCAAAAAAGGCATCATCAAATCCTTATCTGTGTTTGCTCAATTTTAGTGATTTTTGTAGACAGACAGCTACTGTACATAGATCCTTATATACAGGTATAGTAGCTGTTTGAAGTGCGAATGCTGTATGTGTGATTGGTGATGGTCATGTTCTGTGTTGATTACTTCACTCTCCAGCAGTACAGCAGGTCATAGCTCAAGGCTGCCGGTGGTCCTGCGAGACTTCAGATGTTCTGGTTTTATGTGATTGGATCTGAGGCCGCCACCCATCCGCAGTTCATTCTGTTGAATATACATTTTATTGTACGTCCATCCGTTTTATTATGAATGAAGACCCACTGACCTCAGGAATGATTAAAGCCCTTTTCGCTTTTATCATATTTTGCTGTGTTAAAGAGTGTTAAGTCTGTAATGCAACAAAATGTTGAAAAAGTTAATGTGTTTGAGAATATTCACAAGCCTGTGTGTGTGTTTGTCTACATTCTATATTAATTACATTACTGGGACAATAATCTCTTCACACTATTACAAGTGGGGACTCGACATATAGAGACAGAAATCCGCCCCCACAATATTAATCATTTATTTTATTCTTGGATTTTGGTTTAGAACTAGAATTAAGACTTTGTTAGGGTCAGTGTTGTGGTTGAGCATGTTGCAGCCTCCAGAGAAGTAAACACCAATACAATATTGTCACAAAAGTAGTAGTTTGTGTGCGCTCTTTTGTGTGTACTTTTGTAGAGAGACATAATGTAAGTTGCATTATAGGCAACTGAAACCATTTAGGGGGTAAAAAGAAGACATTACTTAAATACTTTAAATGTCTGCTTTCATAATGTGCCATTGGTTGATATCACAGCAGTGATTCAGTCTATTCTCAGCTAATGAACCTCTTTACTTTTGCTATTCTAAACACTCGATATAAGGCTGCAGACTGAAACTTTCTGAGGAGTAAATAAATAAGCAAGTGATGACAGTGTGTGGGTGTCCTGATTCCTACAGCTTGTTTTTCTATGCCTGAGCACCTGTCACAAACTACTTTGTTTTAATAGTTCTAATAGTTTGCAGTCTTTTCCAGGAAAAATGATTTGCCTCTCAGGAAGTGAGTAGTTTTATTTTCCTGCAGCACAGTTGAAAGGGGAATATAGTCACAGGTTTTGCTTTTCACTATCGAAGAGTTCAAGTTCAACAGAAACACACAAACAAAATGTATAAACAACCATCCATCCGTTAAATGAATATATACATAAAAATAACTGTAAACTGCAATAGCATGTCATGGCTCAAGCATTCACACCACAGTAGTCTGTCATCAGCAAATGAAACATCACTTCATTTGGCTACGAACGTTCCCTCTCCTCCTTAGTTTAATCTTTAAAAACTTTCTTCATCTCCGCTTTCCAAAAAATTATTTGATGTCAAACCAAAAGTGTAATTATTCTTTTAAATGTTTTCATTTGAACACAATCTCTTTACTCAGAATTCTTCAGCTGAAGAACAGTGTCGTGACATTCGGGTTGTCATGTTATTGCAGACGCCACAGACCTCTTTCTTTGTCGTTCCCGCAGAGCACTCGTTCTGACACTGGCAAAGCAAAGGTCAAGATTCCACGTTGCAGTAAAGCATTCACCTTCGCCACTTGGCTGAGGTCTGGCAAGATTAATTCTTTGTGTCTTGCCGTCTCTCTATGTGCCAGGTTCATTTTTCTTACAATGGAGCCAAGCAAACGCCAGAGAAAAGTGTGTGTCTGAAAGTGTGTGTTTGTGTGAGTGTTTTTAAAAGACATTGGTGCAACCGTTTTAACAGGGCGACTCTGTTTGAATTAGATGTTCTAACCCCCCGCTCGCTAAATGGATTTCTGAAGTGGCTGTAGTTGGAGGCTTTCAATCGGATGCAACCTTGAGTCCTTTTTTATGGGAGCTCTGTAGGATTTAAGTGCCGGTATAACATGAGCACGACTGAATGCATGCTCCTCATTTTTTGAAATTGAAAAATCTCCAAAGGCTCTCCCCATTGTGCAGGCAATTAATGGAATGCTGGCAGCGAGGTTCAGGTGCTTAAAAGTTGTATTTTTTCTCTCTCTCTCGCTCTCTTTTTAATGACTAATAAAGGATAATCATCGTGGAAAAAAACATCATAATGCTGTAGGCTTCCTCTTTATGCACAATGATGTATAATGCATGCTTTGAAATGAAACGGCAGCGGCCTTCGAACCATTCCATCTCCAAACCTTAGTGTATTTGTTTTGCATGCCACAGTGAGGCTTTTGCATAACAATGGTGAGTGTTCCCATTAACAATGCTTGCCTATTAATTTGATCTTTAGATTTTTAAAGTTTGTCCATCAGGCCGCCAAACAATGGGTCCCCTAGTTGCTGTTTGGTGTAAGTGATTAGAAAGTTGGCTAATTGCCTCTCTGAAGAGTTGTGCTGTTTCCTTTTAGCCTCCGTGTTCGTCATCTGTGAACCTCCGCCAGTTTGAACAGTGAAACAGATGAATAAACCATTTTATTCATCCTTTAAATTCAATGAAACGTTTCCCCTGGTTCTGGAGATTATTTCCAAATCATTTTTTAGATAGCTATTAACATGTAATGTGTGTCTTGATATATGAGGAGAATATAAATAAAATGCCACTGAAAGTTAGTTTTATTTCAGTGCTTGTTTTATGAAATCAGGACTAAAGTCTTTTTCTGATATCAGTTTGAAACAGTTGCGAAAGCTCTTTTAATATTGTTATTTACAGTGCTAGTGTCTCATCTTTGGTTTGGTTTCTTTGCTCTTTTTGTTGAGGTTTAACTTCAAATTATGGTTGTTTAAATCAGATGACGTTTTACTGATTAAACGAGACAGTTAAATCATGCAGAAAAAATGTTTCCAGTGTCAAAAATAGCTTTGTCTTCGCTGCCCAGATGAACTAGTAGTTTGTTTAGCAGAATAAATACAGAGCCACTGAAAACGGAGGTGAAAATAGACGATTATAGCCTATATTCAACTTGACGACCTAGAATGGCTGAATCAATGCACACACATGTGGTGGTCGCTTGGAACAAACATTTACATAAAGCAAAGAATAAACTATAATTGATGTGTTGTAATATTATAATCTATGAAGTCACTGTTAGGTGTGATGGGTCATTCTTACTAATGTATCCACTAAAGTTTTTGCCACATTGTGGTGCTTGGCAGCTGTTCATTTCGTTGAGTCTGCTTGCGCTTTTCTCAGGCCTCTTGAGCCTCCAGGTCTGCCTGAAACCAGACTGAACACCAAAACCGGCTTATTCCAACATTCAGTTGCACCTTTTCTTGCAATCTTGGAGCACTTCCAAAAGCTTTTGTTTTTTCTCCTGCCCTCAGTCTCTTTCTCTTTGACTGCGCTTTGACAATGCAGGGAAACATACAAGCGCATCTCAGTAAACACGAGTGATGTGGTTCCAGAGTTTAAAAGCTTCACATAACACTGGCAGACACAACTTGGGGCTGTTTGTGTGACGGAAAGGAAAACTTGTTTAGAAACTGACAGCACTGCATCTGTTTGTGTGTGTATGTTTGTGAGCACAACCGTGTGTATGTGTGTTTATGTTGCTTTTGGCAAGTTATTCATTTGTGGGGTTTTTTTGTTCTTTTTTCTTTTTTCTTGCTCTCTGTGTGGTTATCTTTTTGAGTTGGTCGGTTTGGAGCTGATGTCCACCTTCGGGGATGCGCATAGCATGCATTTCTGAGTATTTTCACCTGAGGCTGCACTTGTTAGAGTCTGTGGATAAATGTATATACATTATTTATACAAATTCAGGGCGAGTGAAAGCAGGTTTAACACATTTACAGACAGGAGGCCAGGCACTGCAAGCCAAGCTCCAAGTGAGGATTTCGACGTTGTGTACCGGGGATCGAGCTGGCCGCTTGCCCGGCTGTGACCAGCATCCTTAATGCTGCATGAGAACACCGCTAACGTTGTCAGCAATCGCATCATCTCATATAATTAGCTTCATAGGGAAAAAAAAAAAGAATAGATGTTAAAAAGTTCTGTTTTATTATATTTACAAGAGACATTTTAGAAACCTGTTGGCTATCATTGCTGGATTTTGGGTTGCTAAAAATTCTGAAAATGAAGAAAACTCATAGCCAGCTGTATATATTAGATTACAGAAACAATGTCAGCAGTTTTTGCTTGATTCTTTCAGTTGAGGTAATGCAGAGTCTTACAATCCCAATATTATTACACTAATAAAAGTAGACAACCGTTTAACAACTTGTTGCTTATTTTAGAACGGCAACATTTACATTTAACCTTGGAATATATGTGTTGAATGAGAGGAGAGAGAGGAGGAGGTCCAGGGTCAGGGGTAGCTCCGAGTTGTTGTGGTTTGACATCTCATAAGTCAGTCTAGATTAATGTTGTATTTTGTGTAATATAAAATACAGCAAAATAAAAAAAATACATATATTTTTTTAGTTAGATAATTATGCCATTCATTTGCACAAAGCTTTACCTGTCAAAAAAGTTATAGTTCATTAACCGCATGCCAAAAATCACTTTGTAATACCAGAAATCCATTTTAATAATTAATGGAGGTCTTTTTGTATTATCACAGACATTTGCGCTGTTGAAGGTTGTAGAATGAGTGTGTATAAATTGTTTTCAATATGGCAATATGAGGCTTGAAGAACCCAATTTATCATATATATACATACGTATACATGCATACATGTTTTTATATATATATATCGATAGATAGATGGCTAGACAGATGGATAATTTTGCCATTTAATTAATTAATTGTTTGAAAATAAATATTTAAATTACTAAGAAAGAAACCAATCAATAACGTAAGGGTGAAAAACTTACACAGACACAAGTCACAAGTACAACCGGTCAGTGATATAAGACAAGATGAAGCTGACTGAAACACTGATCAGAAAGAAAAAAACCCTCCATGAGTCATG
Organism: Thunnus maccoyii; assembly: GCF_910596095.1. Classification (NCBI taxonomy): domain Eukaryota; kingdom Metazoa; phylum Chordata; class Actinopteri; order Scombriformes; family Scombridae; genus Thunnus; species Thunnus maccoyii. Next base: position 20,591,315 of record NC_056539.1, on the reverse strand, counting down.
AAGGAAACTTCAAACAAAGAAACATATAAAACATATTTTAAAGATTATTACTATATATGTAGTGTATGTTGTTGTTGAAATGCCTTTAAAAGCATTAAACAGGGAGGGCTGTGTTTTAAAGAGGAGCGTATGTGTGATCAGATTCAATGATAGAATAAAAATGAGTAAAGAGAAATTCTGTATGGTGTAATTTAATCCATATAGATTTGGAAATGTTCCTCAACTCCTTCCAAATTGACCTCTGTGGTTTTGTATTTTATGACTCAGTCTTGTGTTTTTGCAGTGCAAATAAATACTATTTTCCTAAAGTGACTTAACACATCTCCTTCTCCCAACCAGGAGCCTCCTCCCTCAGAAGTGGACGCCTTGCCGACCGGTTGTAGTCTTCACGTTCCTATGGAGCTCGAGTTAACAGCTTCCTGTTTCCCTCGCAGCCCCGCGCCTGAGAAAAGCTACGGTCTCGTCCACGTAGACTGACCCGGCCGGTGTGATGAGGATTGTAGTTTGAAATTGTGAGTCATTTTTTTTAATCAGAATTGATCGAATGTTTCCTTATTACTCTGGCTCCTTTTTCCTTCACTTCACCTGTGATCATTGTAGAGACACATGAATGTTTGATAGGTGTCCCTGAGCACTGCATTCCTAAATACTGGTTGCAGGTATTTTCAGCGAGGACTGCCTTAAAACACTCATTTTAAGATGTGCTAAATAAGAATGTAAGCTAAATGCCTCAAATATAAATTTAATGTTAACTTAAATTTCACAAGTTTTCACTAATGGTGCATTGGTGTATTTTTACTTTTGGTAAATTTGTGTCAAAAATATTGTCTTGTTTGTGTTTTTCATGCATTTACTCTCATGGTACTTCAATTTGCTTGTAAAAGCGTTATATTGTCCAGTAAAGCGTGCGATAATACTGCAACTGCTATTATATGAAGTGAGTAATGTAAAGGGCATCTTTGTGACCACATAGTGTGACATACTGTACATATCATGTAACTGGTTTTATTCAGGTCATCACCCTCTCTCTCTTTCACCATGTTTCCTGTCACTTTACTATCAAACTATTAAATAAAGGACAAAATAAGACAAAAAAAAAGAACAGCAAAGTGATATTTCTGTATATAGTTTTTGATTCAGCCCATGGACATACCTGTACAGATAAAAAATACATTTCCCCTAATATTTAAAGTCCCCAGCTGTTGCTCACCACAAGACAAATACATACTATTTGAGAAATAAGGTACCTATTTTTCTTTCCACAGCGTATACTGTATTTGGGAGAAAATAAAAATCTTTCATGTCAATTTCATATGTTTTTTCTCTCTTCATGCCAACATCATCAGGAACTAAGGAACAGGAACATTTTTCTCTTGAGGGTAATACATTTGTAATTCTGCGTATGACTCGGGAGTTAATCTGTCATTCCTTCATGCTGTGTTTTTATAAAACGTTGAGAGGGATGTTTGAATAGCTATTCAGTAGTTCCCATAAAAAATAAATGAAATTGATCTGGCTGTGTTAGTGTGCGGAGGAAGCGGGAATCCAGTGTTATAAGCATAATAATTATTTATTGAAATATGAGGAAAAATTCAATTAGCCTCAGAGAGACACTCCCCGGGACCAGGTAGCGATGTGACAGGGGAAGTCAGCATGTCAGCAAAGGGGGGGAAAAAGGTCATAGACAAGCGGAAGGAAAATAGCATTTGGATGTTTTGTGTATCCATGTGTTGACAGTGTACACAAGCAGGTGAATGCACAAAGTAGTCATTGTTAAAGTCCTCGTTAAAGTATCCTGCAATCAAGTCTGTCCTGACAGTTGCTCTCAAGCTACAGGTTAGTTTGTTGTAAAGCAAACAGCTGGATTTCAGACTAGTGAAGTGACAGATGACTGTTTTTCATCAAGCTTTATCTTCAAACAAACTCCGCTCGGAGGTGGAGCAGGACTTCAGCAGTATTATAACAAACATGAAGTAAAAAATGGGACTTCTGCAATGACCACGTTAATGTGCATGATTGCATGTCATATGGAGTTCGCCTGTATGTTATAGGAAGTCCAAGGCAGCTGCAGAACCTAAACACAGAAATTCAGAAAGTAATAAAAGATTGTCTGATCAATACACACAATTAACGAGGATGTCAAAAAGTGGAGTTTAGGATCATTAACAGCTTAATGACATGGTATTTAAGAGAATTTTTTTTTTTTTGAACATTAAACAAGCCGTTGACAGACTTTTGATCATTCTATGACTTAATTAACAAAATGTCGACAGGTAAACAAATACCCCAGGTTGTTGTTGGAGGCAAGTTTTGAGAACATTTTGAAAAAACAGTAACAACAACTACTGTACATGTGAAGAACTCCAAATGAGGATAATTTAGGATGCCAAACTTTTAAGACAGTGGTAAAATCTAAAAAGAAAACAAGCCAGTTTTTGTTCATTTTGGACACAATACCAGAAGTCACAGCTCACAGGGGAAAGATGCAGTCTTTGGTATAAGAGCAAAGTGGACAGAGCAACGATGCAGGTTGGAATTCAGTAAGAAAAACGAATGCAGCACAAACATCTTTCACACCTACTCACTTAAATACAATACTCTTTTCAATGTACAGACTCAAACTTGCATTAACATTTAAAAGACAAAAAATTGTGGTGATTTTTCTTCTTTTTTTTTTTTTCTTTTTTTTTTTTTTTTGAAAGCCTGTTATTTTTGCTCCAGACCTGCATCTCAGAACTACGTGTGGAAACAAAACAAGAACATGCTACAGTAAACAAATTTATTCTGGCGCGGACACCTCACGTCATGTAACACAAAGATGGAAACCCAGAGACGCAATAAATTATCTTCATTATTAAGCGTAACCAGTGACATACTGTACATCAAAAAGGTAAAAGCACTGTAAATAATAAAGAAAAAAAGTTCTACAAAAAAAAAAAAAAAAAAGATTGAAAGTGAAACGGAACCCTTTTACAGCAATACATAAGGAACAAATGTTTGAAAGCCAGCAGACACAGATAGAAATTAATATTTTAAGTGTGATTCCTTTTTGATTTTAGTGTCTCACGACATAATTTAAGTACTGCTTAAAACAAATAAAAAATAAAACACTGTACACACACCAAAAAAGCAAAACCAGAAGGATCTTTTTTTTTTTTTTTCATTTCATTGATTTCATTTTTTTAGGAAATCATTGCTTTGCAATTTATGCTTCATCACAGTTCTCTCCCATATGACCACATGAATGTAAACACCTGTTGAATTATTCTTTTTTAAATTTTTACAACATTAATACTTTATATATATATTTGTACATATTTTCATTCACATCTGCACGGTTTAGCTAGCATGGTAATGAAATAAGGCAAGACTCACATAACTGTGACATCACAAATCTTTTTTTTTTTCTTTTTTTTCTCTTATAATACTGATTATAAAGGTTTTTTGTAATTTCCTTCTTCTGTTCTGCAGCAGGCTTTGGTCTTTCCGGGACAAAGGCAGAGTCAATCCTTCTCCGTCTCCAGAATCACGCTTTGTTTTGTTCCAGTTTTGATGAAATAATAAAAGGGAGGGTGTGTTTTTTTGCTGGAAAAAAAAAATGGCTATAAATACAATTGTTGCAGCTGACATTATTAATTGAATTTATTTAACACTGGTCTTTCTGAGGTACATAGTTTAAGATGATTTGGGGCAGGTGAAATAAGAAAGGTGGAACCACAAGGTGACCACAAGGAGTAAATGACGTCCATTACAAGAGAACAGAAAACATGTTTTTCTTCTTACTGGCCTATTTCTCATTTTGTTCATCAAAGGACATTTCTTTTTAGACCATTGTTTTTTAACCGTCAGTTCTCCATTTTCAGTCAGGTCAAGCTGCCGTGGCAGACGTCTCATGTGAGTTCAAAAAAAAAAAACAGACTTGATGGCAGGTAAGAGTCTCTAGCCTGGTTGACTGCATGTCCGTTCGTCTTCACAGTACCAACGACAGCTAAAAGCCGGTTTCAGTGAGTTCAGTGAGCGCACCGGAGGATCGTCGACTGAAACGAACCGCCGCTTTTGTCTCGAAGCTGTCTGAAAGATTGGCGGTGTCACACAGTTTCCTTTCTCAGCACAAAAAGCCTCTAACAGTGTCACCAGCGCTAAAACACTCAAGGGTTGTTACTTCTCTAAGTTGCAGCCTGCCAGTCTTGATAGTCTGTGCTTGTGCAGACAATTAGATACCATCTCGTAGTGTCAAATGCAGTGCTTGTTTCAAGTGTTTTTCTTTTTTTTTTCTTTTTAAATATTGTCTTTTTCTGTGTGGTTGAGGAGAAGCGGCTCTTCTTTCAGACTCCTTTTTTTTTTGTCCGGAATAAAGGGATCCATATGCTGTTTATGTGTGTGTGCACATGTGCAGGTGTGTTTGTTCAAATCAGTACTTGTGATGGTAATTTTGAACATCAAAATGAGCTGAATATAAACAAGAGTTGCCAACACTCTCCTCTCTCCACCCTCCACATCATCACACAGTCAAGTCTGGGCTGGAGGTTGAGTTTGGTAAAAGCATTATTTGGGAGTTTTTGGGCCACAGCAAAACTCTTAAGGTGTCCATACAGCTGCATTGTGGGTAGCGCAGTCCCCACCCCTCCCCTCCTCCTAAGCTCTCTTGGCGTGTAGCATTTCAATGAGCAGGTTGTTGCAGGGCACGTCACCGTTCAGGTGTTTGTAGTAAAGGTATTCTTCGGCCTGCAAGCTGATGGCTCGAATCTCGGGCAGCCGGAGGAGCAGCTGACCGAACTTGTCCGTTTGCTGCGGGTAGTTACACATGACGTAGTCCAGCAGCGCTGCGTTGACCTGCTCCTGCACGCTTTCTACCAAGTGGAAGTTCTCCAGGTTCTTCACATCTACAGGAAGAGGCAATAAAAAGGTTTGATGAGTTGACATTTTAACAATTTGTGGGAACTGTGGAGAAGTATGAGGACACCAGTGACAGTAAAAACTGAGCCTTAACACAGACATAATGGCATTTGAAGCCCTCAGCTCTCACACAACAGTTGGTAAGTTTCTAAATGCAAAATTTGTCCACCTCAGTAAAGGTTAGTCATGGTTCAATCATGGTTAGTTTCTGGTTAAGCAGTTGCTGGATGAAGAGTTTATGTTCATTGCAAAAAGGTTGTAGGTTTGAAAATCAACTACCTTTTACGTCTCATGTTATCTCAAATCACAACTTGCAGTTTCAGAGCAGAAACTATAACTCAAGAAAGTTTTATAGTTGTCACAGTATCCTCAGTTTGGAGACGGCACAAAAGGCCATAATGGTTCCTATTTCAAAGACAAAAATGTTCGAGTGATTTGTACTCTTTTATCATGGGATAATGTTACAAGTTGAATTCTTTGGTTGTGGCTTATTTTTACTTTAAAGAGGACTTCAGAATGAGCCGCATGACGAAATATCCCCACCTCCCCCTTTTTTTTTTCCTCTGAAATGTCTCTTGAGACTGCGATGTAGAAGGAATCAGGTAAAGGCAAAAAAAAAAAAAAAAAAAGGTTGTCCTCCTGAGAGATTCATTCCCCAGGAGTCAATGAATTATGTAGGGCAGAGTTACAGCCATATTAGCGCCAGAGCTGCTCCTTAACCTCCTTAACGGCTTCGCCACCCTTTTTATCATCACAAAACAGAATGTGTCATAATTATTAGTGAAAAAAATCAACAGAGAAAGACCCCTCATTCTTGTGAAAAACAGTAATCATTTTAACTGCAGAGTGCAATAAAAGTGCAGGTATTCATCTTGGTGGGAAGTGTTTTTTACGCAGTTAATTCCTTGTGCAAATTTTGCATCTTTCCAAAATCCTACCTTTCCGCACAGCTATAAGCACTTTTCCTTGGCAATAATAAGCTCACTGGGGGCTTGAGCAGATTATTGCAAGACAAGACAAAAATGTGCTAAATGGATAATGGTGGACCAGAGCGCTGTGTGCACTTGTCATGATTATGAAGCAGCAGGGCTGCAGAATATTTAATCACATAGTAGCTATGTGTGTGTGTGTGTGTGTGTGTGTGCGTGTGCATGTGTGATCTTTTATTAATCTGTTTGACCCCAGGTCAAGTGTGCTCACAGAGGGCTAATGTGGAATGACAGAGTCCCTGTGTCTAGTTGATACCTCCAGACCAACACACACACACATGCTAACATATACCATCTCTCACATCTGATCTCTGCCTTTCTCTCAGACACACACACACACACACACATAGTCAGACACTAATCCATGGAAATACACACAATATTTCTTTCTCTCTCACCCAGTATCCCCTTCCAATACACACACACACACACACACACACACACATCCACCCCATCCACCCACCCAGAGCATTAGGAGGAAGGAGGGGGAGATAAATCAGCAGCTAATGAGGTCTAGAGAATGAGAAGCAGGTCCTTCAAGGCACTTCCATCTATGATGCACTCTACCATTACAGTCTTTATGCATGTGTGTCTGCCTGTTCATGTGTAAGTGTAGTTGCTTATGTGTGAGCTTGTAGTGTGTAGCGTGTGCATGCTCACCCTGACCTCTGGGTGACACGGCGGGGGGCTAAATAAGGCCAAGAAGAGGGCAGGAAAAGGTTGACGGGGTGTGGCCTGTGTGACAAAGAAGCCTCCAAACAAACATGACGTGCTTTTTCCTGCTGCCACTCAGCCGTCTGACCCCCTATCACACTCCTGAACTGGCTTTCACACCACAAACACCGCTGAGAAGCATTAATAAAGCCTTACAAAAGCTGAGCCAGTAGAGTGCGGGCTTTAAGTGTAACACACAGATGTCCTATGCAGGTCAACAAGGAAAAAAAAAAAAAAAGACTGGTTTTCATCTGCACAAGAAATTAAACATGTAGCAAAAAAATTGCAGAGAAAAGTTTATGAGTTGCTCAGAAAGTTTGGACAAATGTGGAAAACAGTTTTCCGTTTTGTGCTGATCAGTGCTAAACCGAGGATTTTAGAAATATCGACAAGTCCACATACCTCCGGTGCACCTCCCCTCACCTCTAGTTTCTTTTTTTTTTTTTTATTTGGATTTGTCATATGCATTAGATGAACTGTTGAACTATAGTTTCTGTAAATTTTATCCCCTTAATTCCATTTTATAGCTTTCTCCGCACTGTCAGGAATGAAATTACAATAAATACATTCTGAGTACAGACTGAAGAGTGTCAAGTATTAAAAGTTAACATTGAATGCTGGGTCAGATTCTCAGATTTGTTGTTATATTCCCAAAAAATAAGGTATCATAAAGGCTCTTATATAAATTCCCAGGCCTATGTCTTTATTAATAAAATTTTTGTTTTGTTTTGTTTGGTCTAAGTATCTTATCCACAGAGAATTAGTACCCAATGTCTCTGTCAAGCTGATTAGTGGAAAGTGAGTCAAAAATTTAAATTGCTAATTATTACCAGAGCCCCTTTTGAAAAAATAATGAATGAGGGCTTCCAAGTAAGAAAAAAAATTAAAAAAGCACAAATGACAATAGCAAAATAACTTCTGTTTGCAAAAAGCCAGGGGGGCAAGAGGAAAATCGAGAAAAACACTCGGTGTGACAAGAATTTTTTCTCAATTTTGTTGCTCATCAAATCAGACAAGAGGATTGATTCTAATTTGCTGATCATTCAGAGGCAGTAAAGGGATGAAGAAGGAGAGAAAAGAGTTGGGGGGGATTAAAAAAAGAAAAACAATTGATCAATGATTCCCAGACAGTGTCAGGTTGGAGCATTAAGTGTGCTAAGCGCTCTCTCCTTTTCCTTCAATTCTCTCCAACCCCCCTCCTCTCTCTCTCTCCCTCTCTCTATCTTTCTCCATCTCATCGTTCAGTCACTGTGGGACTAATTATCAACTTTTTTCACATAAAACAGCCACAGTTCGTTGCAGCGCCGCGTCCGAATACTCAAATGGAAACCCTGAGGTCCCGCGGAATACATTGTTTCATTTGACGGGCGATCATGCTGAAGCCAGCGACCTAATGGAAAAGCACACACGCACACACGCACACACACACACACAAACACACACACACATACATATTCGTTCTCTCTTTCACACAACCCCTAAAATCACCACTGTGCTTTTTAATTAGACTAGATCTGCTCTGTGCTATAAGTGTGTATGTGTGTGTGTGTCTGTATGTGCTTTTGCTTTTACACCCTTTCACCGCCCCTTACAATCAACCTGCTCATGGGACACACATGCACACACACACACACACAAAGCATTTAGACACACTGCACATCCTCTCATGCAAATACTGGCTCTGTTGCTGGTCTCAATGATGCCTCAAAGAGTGGACACTGTGGTGTGAAAAAAAAAACTCTGATCAGGAAAGGAGTACACATCACTTGGTGTTGAAGTTCACTCTGCAAAAGCGAGCAGGCATCACTTCAACTTTAAGAAGTAGAAATTATTTTATGGTACAGCAGCCTGGTAACTAGGTAATCCCTAAATGTGTATGACCCGATGCTTCACTATATTTCCGCACACAGTTTAGGCCTACATCAAATTCAGGCAAATAATTTGCGTGCAAATGGTTTTCTTTTTTTTGCCATTTTCTTAGATTTGCTCACTTAAAACAACTTTTGTTAAGATAAAAATGAACTACAGTTAGGAAAAAATAGCATTAGAACATTTTTTTATATAAGTTGGGAATAGACAAATCATTCAACTGTTTTCCATCATGCTGTTTCCTCATCAAACTACCACCTATCTTCCACCATGTCTTCTTCACATCAGCCACTGATCTAAAGACAACAGTTATATATGGCAAAATAACACCATGTTCCCTCATCATTACACTTTTAGTGTCCCAATCAAACAATCTCTTAGTCACGTGCTGCCAATCCACTCTCTGCCTCTCAAACTTCAAAACATGTGTTTCCTGCTGGGTCCAAAAACAACGCATAAAACTCTTGGTTCATAAATGGTTACTGAGTCAAGTGCGGTCAGTAAACTCGGGCAATTAAACATGAGTGGAAGACAAACTGGTTACTTCCTGTATAGGAATCAGGGGCTCGCCTTTTCCAATAAGACTTTCACGGGCGTTTATATGAGCCTGTCAAAGCTGAAGCACCTTTTACCATGTCAGCGGTGCTTCAAAGAGCAAGTAGTTGAACCCATGTCCAGGCCTCTTTATTGCACTCCACTGGATTGTTATCAAGTCAGCACTGTCCACTGCTATTTTATTCATTATTAATCTGCCTTGCAGCTTGGCTCCAATCAGAGACGGGGGCGTTGACAGAACAAAACCCTATAACCTTTGACTCTGAGTGGGTTGAAGGCACCAAGAGAGGACTAAGGTCTTACTACCAATAGTAAGCAACATGTAGATCTACGTTTTCATTGGGGAAACGTATCTGTGTGTTTGTGTGTGTGTGTGGTGTTAAAAAACAGGGCAGCAAGGGCAATCAAAGCAAATAAGGGCCATGGGGCAAAGGGCAATGGCCGCATGGTTAACAGTATCACTTAAGTAGGCTATTATCAGAGTTATGGTGCACTGCTCTGATATGTTAGCTGGGCTTTGTAGTAGAGCAGAGCAACCCCCTTTACCTCCCATTTTTACCCTCACACAACCATAAACTTGTGAAATACTCACACTACAGCTACACATACATTCTCCTTTGCTCCCATCAATACTCCACTGACAACATTGCATTGCGTCAAAGTGTGTATTTCCTCTACAGGAGGCTGTGCTTTCCCGTTAGAGTATTCCAGTCTTCATGTAGGTATGCTTGCCAAGTTTCCCTGCTCCCTGGAGCTCTCAGCTCAGTTGTTTTCCTCTAAGTCCCGTTTGGGGAATTCCCTCTCTCTGCGATACGACGCCTCAATGTTAGAGGTGTCGGGGAAGTGGGGGGTGAGGGGGGAGGTAAAACTGGAGTTGTTAATGCTTCTTAACAATTAATGTGGGTTCTTTGAGACTTGATACACTGAAGGCTAACAGGATAACTAGCATCGTGGCTTTGCTATCACAGGGTGCAAGAAAAGCATGTATAACTTTGCTTCTGCTTTGAGCTCTTATCAACTGGATTTTGATCTTTAATAAAAAGACAGAGAATCAAATCATGCCGTGCCTGAAATCACTCCTCATCCACTCATTCACTACACTAAGACATACAACAGTTAACTTTACTGTATGGTAAACAGTAAATTGAGATTTCACATATTTATGGATCATTTTTCAATTTTGTGTCATCACTAACAGCTGTTGTTCTCACACAACTGTATGTTCAACTCTGACCTCCATTGCGTCATCACTGTCCTCTGACACTAAGAGGACAGCGGCAAGACAGATTGTTTTTTTTTTTTCAGGCTGAGTAACATCAGAGCTTCAATGGACAAAAAATGTGTGCAAGTAGGCTTTATACAAAGTATAAGTAAAGAAAATGTCATTGTTTTTATTCAGTGGCTCATATATTTTATTTCTCCTGCCCCCAACTCTGAGTGCCTAATTGTGACAGCAGAAGTTTGTAGTGAAACTGGGGGCCTTGATTGATCATTATAGATATAGTTAAAAAGTTACAATCATATACGCAGTGGGAGAATTGTGTGAATGGACGTCACCTTCAGAGTCATATCTGACCTGTGAGATGGACAAGTGATGGATGTCAAAAACCCTGCTGGTGTTAATTGCCCTTTAATTGCCTATGGGTAGGTTTTTTTATTCTCGTCTTCATGTGATAAGAACTGATTAAATTTTATTGTGAATTGGGATTAAATGTATTTGATGCATACTCAACTTTGGTTGATGTCTCTCCACAACATCATTACAACCTTACATATATGCCCTGCTGGGCAGTTTTATCTGGGCTTATAAAGTGCCTGTTGGCCATAGCTAATTTCAAATTAAAGATTTTAAAAGGAAAGAAGCTTCAAACTTTCCCTTCTATTCTACGGTATATTTAATGTACTGAAAGTATCTGAGGAAGTATTTTACACTAATAAACGTTTCTTTACATTTAACAAAGGCCTCATTGAGTCCTGAACAGTGACCCTTCATCTTTAACAGTGACTTTATTTCACCAGCATACAGTAACTTACTGTAGCTAAATGCCCTAAAGCTAACATAGAGCCCAATGTCCAGAGGCCAAATATCCTCTGCATTAACAATGCATAATATTAACTGTCTCACGTTTCCTGGCTCTGAGAACAGGCCACCAATGGGGACGGGCTATTGTCAGCATGTCAGAATAAAGCATGAGGGCCCATTTGCCCGCCGACTCATCAAACCCTCCCTTTAGCTGCTCAGGGGGCCAAATGCCATGCGGCTATGAAAGAGAATTAAGCAGGTAAGTTCCAGTTGGGGATATATTAAGTCAAATCTAAACCTCTGCCGACAACATTGCTATTGTTGTTAAGCTAAACAGGTAGCGGTTGGTTCACTTCTGTCGCCCAAGGACGGGTCGGCGGGCTTGGCGGGGCGATGGAGAGAGGTCGAGAGATATTGAGAGGAAGGGAAAAGTGCCTTAGGTATGATAAAATAAACAAGAGAAAAGGTGCTCCGAGCAGGAGGGAGACAAGCTTCTCTCATTGCCTATGCTGGCTGGAAGGTGCTGGGGATTTATCCTGAGGTGAAGGGGAAAACAAATTTACATCCTGTATCAGTTGGTCCTGTCTGTGGCTGTGTTATTATGGACTTTGAGGTCTTCAACAGATGGGCATGGCTAGGGAGGTTAATCAGTGGGGTGAGCTGTTTTTATTTTTTTTAATTTTTTACATAAGATGGTTAGAGGTACTCAGAAAAATATTGCTACAATTTTAAAAAACTATTTTTCAAACAGACATTTATCAAACAAAATAGCCAAACATTTGCTCTCTCCGGCTTCTCACATTATTTGCTTTTCTCTGTTTTCTCTGATTCTAAATTGAATATCTTTTGGACAAAACCAGTCCTTAAAGACATAAGCTTGGGCTTTGGCAACATGTGATTTTTTAAACTATTTTTTTAAAGTTATTTTGGGACGTGTTAACAGACTTAATGATTAATTACTTGGTTGGAGATAACCTAGTCAGCTGACAATTTGCAAGGAAAAAATAAACAGCAGCAAAAGGATCCTAAAGTACATACATATAGGTAACACAAAAAAAGTTTTGCTTGATAAATAGATCAATGATTGTTTTTGTTCTGTGCTGTGGCTTAAGATATTTTTGTCAACTGGCCCCATTTGGTGCTTTTCAATTCTGACATGCTGCAGACTCGTGGGATAAAAATCCCATTGCTGGGGGAAAAAAAACACATTGTCTCAGCATTATGAAAATCCATTTGCCAGAGGGATACTGAGAGACTTGAATCAGCAATGAACCTAGTGTTTAGCCCTCTGTGGTCCCTCCAGATTCCCCTCCCTCCACTTCTTCTTTATCCCCCCTGGAGGCGGAACCAAATGCCTTTCAATGAGCCGACCTCGTACCTCGCACCCACAGGTGCTCCGCTGACCTCGGACAGTGTGGAACACCCACAGGTCCCTGCTCTCTCACCTTCTTAATGCCGTCTGGATTGTACGGACAGTTAACCCCCCCCTCAGACAGTGTGGAGCATGCTCTCTCACCTTCCTAATGCCATCTGGATTGTACGTCCATACGATCCAGTGTACAACCCCCTCCTCCTCGCCAAAACAGCTCCCAGTCATGCAGCTATGTGCAGCTAATGATGTTAACACTTGACTGACAGGCTCAAATGTAACAGACAACGATCCAGACAAAAAGTCACTGTGTTTGGTTTAATCTGAAAAAATGATCTATGAGGCAATAAAAAGGAAGAAAAAAAAAATTAGAAATCAATATTGCTGTGCCTGTGAGGCTCTTCTAGACTTTACTTCTCACTTCATTTGTACCTGTCAGCAACAGTAGAAGCAGGCACAGAGTATAATGTGTGTGTGTATGTGTGTGTGTGTATGTGTGTGTGTAAGTGTGTTGTTGCTGTCTCTATCTGTCTGTATCAATGCATGCGTGTGAACCTCGTTTACATTCAGTGCACTTTTGCACCCCTTGGCTAATTACACACAGGGTTTGCTTGGTGGTGGAGGGAGGGCGTGGGGAGTGGTGGGGCATGTCAACCTTTCTTGTTTATGATAAAGTGACAGAAAATCATTGGGGGGTCAAGTACCCCCCTCCAACCCTCCACCGCCCCGAAAACTCCTGCAGCAGTACAGAAGGTGCCTGGTGTGGGAAGCCTCCCCTTTAATGAGACCATTAAAGGGCCCGTCTCCCCGTCAATAGATTTCTCTCATTCTTTCTCTGACAAATTTGAATTAATAATTCAGCGCCAAGCGCCTGGGGATGTATATTTTCAGCATGAAGGACAGTTAATCCATAGCGTCATTTTCCCCACCTCTCTCTCTCTCACTCCTTCCTCTCTCCTGCACTCTCTCATTTCACATCTACCCCACTCCTCCCTCCTTTCCTTTGCTCCCTTCTCATTTGATGATGGAAGCCAGCAGGTAGAGTGCTGACTACAGAAAGAGTGTGCCGCATGTTTTCCTCACCTTCTTTTAACTTCTTTGTTCTCTGTGTGATTTTCGTCCCCCGTCACGTGACAAGCGGAGTCAACTTAAGTGCAAATTGGGGTTTAATTTATTCGAAAGTATTGAATGACTGGTGGCCCTTCTCTCCTCCCCCTCAGGGTTAATGTAAGATGACAAGTTTGCACGCTGCCTCTCAAAGCTGGAGTTGATTTAGAGAACTGGGGTTTCACTGGATGTTTTCACTGTAACAAATGTTAGGACTTTCAAACGCACAATACAAGGAAATTAGAGGAAACGGGTAATTCTGAGGATAAACCACAGGGACGCTTGTTTAATAAAAAAAGATATTGTGGCATGTGTTTGTCTGTGGTAGCGGGTGTTTGTTTGTGTTATGCACCCACTGTGGTTTGAGTTTCACCAGTTATGTTGGATGGGTTTTTAAGAGACAAAATGGGCCTGTTTTAGTGTGTGCTCTTGTGTCCTCCATTACACATTTGGCTCAATTTCTAACTGTAAAACTACAATTCCAAAAACAACAGAATATGCAGAAAAAGAACAAGTAAAGATCCAAGACAACTGCCTCCGTGAGGATTCATGGGATGGTGACTTGTCTAACGAACCCCCTCATGCCTAAACTGTGTTATAATCTACAAGACAGAACCAGCTGAAAAAGCTGGGAAATTATGTAACACTCGCACATCTCAACAATCAATAATGGACTACTATTATACAAGTAGTGTAATTAATGTCAAGCATATCATTAGCATTAATCTCCATAAGGTAGCTAAATTAAAGTCTGTTCCTCTCCTGGAAAACTTGATCAGAATAGATATTTGAGGAACTGATAACTGGTTATAAAGCAAATATTTCCTGATGCTGAATATCTTAAGGCTTCATGCTGTATTAAAGTTGTTAAGTTCACTACCTATATGTCAAATCAATTCTCATCATTGAGCACTATTGGAATGTACAGGCTTACAGTGTAATGCCAACGGCAGCTTTGGATATCAGTGCCAGGTGGCACTCAAGTATAACGTTATGTACTAAGGCAGCTTGCACAGGCCAAGACTTGGCATGACAAATGGCTGGCAATCCCCAGGAATAAGCCTTTACATTACATAGCATTATTATGTGTTGATATAACAAGGTTTGTGTCTATGTACTGTAGTCGTCAAGAAAATGTTTGATTGATTAATTGCCCTTCTGTGTTTCAACATGTGTTGCTCCTCTCGGCTACTTGACCCCTGTTTCTAACATTTGTCAGCAGCTCTAAAGATTTCATTGCCCTAATGTGTTGTTTTTTTTTTATTTTAAAAGAAATCTAAAACAAGACAAAGCTCTGATGCACATGTGTGTGTTTCTTTGTGTGTAAAACAGTGGACTTAGAAGGCTTTGTTGCTTAAAATATCCTTCAGGACAAGAATCAAGAGACAAGTAAGGAGCTGTGATGGTTCAGTAGTGGGGGTGTGGGGTCACAGGGTGGGTGGGGGCTCAGCAAAGAGAGGGAGCGAGTGAGAAAGGGTGGAAAAACAAGAAACAGCGAGCCAGGGCACCTGTTGGATCATCTGTGCTTTAAAAACGTTTAATCACTGTATCTGGTTACACACACACACACACACACACATGCATCACAGCATGCACACACACATCACGTTAAAGTTCCGCTGTTCTCTGTTCTGCCAGAAGTATCTTGTAACCACATTGTCCAAAGAAGCAACACGTAAGCACGCACACGCGTACGCGTAACACACACACACACACACATACACACAGAAGCTCAAAGAGCAACGGGAGGGGGGTGTAGCAGCCACCTGACTACCATATAGCTTACCACCACCATAGTTTAAACACATGCCTCGGGACTGTACATATTCACACAGGAACACAATGGCTGACAATCCACATGCCAGGCAGTCCTGTGATGCCAGTGAGCTCCATTTCTGATATCAGAGTAGTAGGTGAATGCAGAGGATTATTTTTACTTCTGCTTTAAGTGCCAGTGTTTTATCCTGTAAATGCTCACACACTTACAAGAGTTAAGTCAGTCAGAAATCAACGACAAATTAAATGTTTTAATCCAAAAATTAGATTTGTCATTTGACAGACTGGTAAAATACTAGAATTTAGATTTTGGGAGCGTTTCTTAAACATTTTAAAACTACAAAATGTCATGGTGTGTCACCACTTTTATGTTTACTTTACTGTAATCAACAATTACTAATCTGAGTTCAAACCAGTCCTATGTCTCTTAGACTTACTTACACATAGTGATGATTGTCCAATGAGTAACACTAATGACACATCATGAGCTATAGCGGCTATAAATGCCTTGTCGTAAAGATTTGTCTTTGCTGCGGAAATGACAGCCGCAACACTAATACTGTATCTATTACAGAGACATTGATTGAAGGAGTGAAGGGTTGCTATTCACGTTTACAACTTTACAAATGATTGACAAGGCGGCTGTGTAAAGCTGGGAGTCCATCTGATTGCATTTGTATTTTTGAACATTTGACCTGCAATATTCACCCGTGATACACTTAAGGACTGAGGGGCCACACCACCACCCTTTGGCCTAGATCCCATGGTTTTGTGTGTTTACACAAGTATATATATCTGTATCTGTGTATGTGTGTGTTATTTCCACTTGATGTATATATAATGTATCTGTACGTGTGTGCATGTATGTGTGTGGCGGCGCTGGCCTCTTAAAGTGCACGGCCGCATGTAAGAAAGTGAGAAGGATCACTGGTTGAGTCAGTTCTGTAGGGAGGGTTGTGT
The DNA here is from genome assembly GCF_910596095.1 of Thunnus maccoyii. Lineage (NCBI taxonomy): Eukaryota > Metazoa > Chordata > Actinopteri > Scombriformes > Scombridae > Thunnus > Thunnus maccoyii. The sequence goes on along the minus strand of NC_056539.1, from coordinate 20,575,057 downwards.
AACTCTTTGCTGCTGTTTGTATGTAATGTTTAAGTAAGGTCGAGGCAGGCGGTCTGATCAATACGCTGCATGATTGTGGCATGACACACATACATACACACACACACACACACACACACACACACACACACAGTCCTCATCTTGCAGCACTGTTGTAAATCTACAGCTTGTGAGTTGAAACATTGATGCTCTTTCGATTGCAAGAATCAGCTCAGATTTGTTGGCAGTTTGCCTCTCTTAGTTTATGATGGTCTTGAGATAACAGTTTTTAGACTCGAGGAAATCATCACAACACTTAAAGTGGCTGTTTACATGTCAATAATGAAATTTACCTATCATGGCAAGAGTGAAAAGTGGGTTTGAAACCAGTTGTAATTACAGTATGATAATATGATGTAGAATAAGTCTTCTTTACAAAGTATTAAGGTTCATGAAATAACAGCCAGGGACTTGTGTGATATATATTCCACAAATCATTCAAATCAAGAGTGGGATTTTCTGTAGCACTCCAACGTATGCACAATTTGTTCTCTGAGTCTGTTTTCCTCGACTAATATTAGCCTGTTCTCCGCAGGGTCCCAGATAGCCCAGGCCTGTCCTCCCCACCCCAAACAGACATCCCTCAGCCTTTAATTGGAGAGGAGTAGCTACCTAGCTAGCACAGCACTGGGACCCGAGCTGTGGCCACTGAGAATGCATTAGCATTAGCATTGCAGCGGGCCGACCTGTACATAATGATAACCTCAAGCTCAGGCCACTGGGAGCAGCCCCTGTGCGCACACACGCACACACACAAACTCTACACACAAATGTGCACCGGTACACACTCCCTGCCCCCGCCTTCCCCTGTACACGCAGTCACGTAAACAAGCAAGTGTAATGCAGCCCCAGCGGTGGGTTGCTCGACGATCGGAGGAGGGGGGAAAAAAATCAGTTGCCACCGTTCGGCTGAAAAGTGTGTGTAATGAACTTGAGTTCCATTGATCGAGACTGAGAGTACAGAACCGGGGGCTGTTTGTCCCAGAAGGGCTGCGTTACCGCTGCTCGGTAGCCCCTCATAAATGTTTGAGAGGCCTCAGCCGCTCCAGATCCACACTACCTGGGTGTAGATTCTCTGTTACAACACACACACACATCCAGGTTGATGCTGATGATGGATGGATGGCTGGCCGGTGATGGTGGTGGTGGTGGTGGTTGAGGGGGTCGATCGTTATTTTAGCTTGATGACATTTAGGTGGTGTGTGTGTGTGTGTTTGTGGCAGAGAACTGTGGGTTTGTTGACGGCAGTGTTCAAGAGCAGTGCAGATGTATTTGGCGGAAAACTATTCGGCATGAGAATTTCATATCAAAACTTCTCTGCATGTCTTACAGTCTTACTTTCAAATCTCTCTTCAGGGGTAGAGGATGATATTTGCAAGCTTGTGCTAATTTGTTTGGGGGGCTACACCTTCCTGTGCTGTGCCCCTAAGCTCTGAGGCCCTCAACTGGCCCATGAATGCCCCCATATGCTCTACACATGATTGATATTACTGCAGATATCACTTAGAAAACACCTGATGTGCTGGGCGGATCATCCGCACCTCCTTTCGACTGCTAAGTACCAGCTGGCGGGAGGTCCTCTGCGTTATGCAGCCGGTAATAAAAGTTGAGCATTGATTTTCTGTAGCAGCTTGTAACTGTTAATGTTGAGACATCAATAGCTAAAGCAAAGCGCTGGTGCCTTAATAGGAGACCGAGAATGTGGAGGGCGCGAGCAGAGGCTGACTCTAAATCACAGGATCTATCCCTGCCGATCGATAGGACAGTAACTGCAAGTGTCCCTCTGCTTTCCTAATGTTTTATAATAAACTGACAGCCTGTAATAAGGCCAAGGGAGAGGGAGAATGAGAGGGAGGGGGGAGAGAGATGGAGGGCAACAATTTCTCCCTACATCTATAGCTTGCCCGCCTTAAATCACCCCACATGGGAGCGCAGGAGAGAAGCAGAGGAGGAGGAAGAGGAGAGGAAAAGGTTTTTTCTTTTGTAAAAAAAAACTTTTACAGGAGCATTTGTCTGGTTGTACTCACTGCTACAGTAGTTAGTGAGTGTATTGATGGAGGGGAGCAGAAGTTTAGGGGATATTTCCTATATTGCTTTGGCGGGGCAGTGAATTAAAGTGTGTATTAAATCCTACTGCCACCATGCAGCCGTCACCATATTCATGCAGGAGTCCAGGGCTGGGCTGCATGTGTTATGGCTGTTACTGGGTGTGGACAGTGTGATTACTACTTTTGCAACACTACTGTTTGATGGTGAGAGAATCTAGCACGGCTGTATCACTTTGTTGCAGAAGTGCTCTGCTGCAGTGGAGTTGCATACTGTGCACTAATGTATTATCTAAAGGAAAGCATAATTTTGGGGGATTTTTTGGTCATTGTGAAGTTTTTTTTTAATAAACATATTTTTAAGTTAGGCAGTTATCAGGAAATTTTTTATTTTAATAATATAGTCTCTTTTCTTCTATCTTGTTACTTTTGAGGTGTGAGGAACACTATGGAGAAAAGCACAGTTCTATATACTATACTGTTAATTCATGTCATACCTCAGGCAATTAAAGGTCTCGGGAGGGATGTAATTTTGCATTCAAGGTCTCTAAAGACTATAGATTTTAGTGAAATATAGTGATAGACAAGTTTGGTAACTAGTAGCTAAATACCTCTCCTAGCCTCCATATTGTGTTATAATGGGATGCTGTTCATATTCGATGTGACTTTTGCTCTCTAAAGTATTTGACTTGAGATTTAATTCAACATATTTGGATTTTCATTTTGAGAAATTGTGCCTATTCTTTACTGACTATGATTTACAACACTATTTAATAAATATGTTTAATTATTAATGTCAAGTTACCATCTTTGACACAAGTAGACTACATCTTTTTCTACCACATCCCCGAAGAACTCTGTCCATTCACAAAGCCCCTTCCAAACAAATGTATTACTATTATCTTGCTTTAGTCTCTGATAACTGGCCTTGTTTGAAACCAGATAAAGAACAGTGTCAACATAATTGCCATATAAATTGTTGTAAGACTTAAAAATAGAAGACAAGAAGGCAAGCCTTAGCTGTAAATTGGAAAGATACTTCAGAGATAATCTGGGGAATGTCGAAGTCCATCAGGAAACTGGAGAGTATCTCAGGTGAGATATAAGACTGAGGCTAAAGGGGGAGTCAGGTCATGGGCGGGAGGCAGCGAACCTCAATTTCCCCACCACCGCTGCCACAACTCACTGCAACTGCTGCTTAATGACAACAGCCTGCAGTGGGTAATGGTGACAGGCTGGAGACCTGAAGCTTTTATTGCTTGATAAAGTCTGAAAGCCTTTTAGGCAACCTCATTACACGGAATTCCCTACAAAGTGGTGGCCGGCGTCAGGAGCCGACTGCTCGCCATGTTAGATTTCTTAGGCTAAAACTGACAGAAAATAGTCAAGTCAAGTCAATTTATTTATAAAGCGCCAAATCACAGCAGAAGTTATCTCAGGGCACTTTTCACATAGAGCAGAAGTATTAGGTTCATTGCTTTAGGGCACAATTCCACCTACTCCTGATGAGATAAAATAAAATGAAAGAAAAGTCAGGACACTCAAACATGATTAGCTGGGTTTGGCTCTGTCGGGGACAAAGTTTGAGCAACTGGTGAGGGACTTTTTTATGTTTGTTGCTCGTGTTAGAATGATGCCTAAAGGAAGCTGATGGGTGGTAAAAAGATTTGTTTGAAAAGTAGATGAGAGTCCAATACTTTTCAATCAGCACGTGTTTGCTGAGCACTTCACCAAGCTTCAAAACAGAGTGATGAAAAAGCACTAGATGCAGTCACTCTGTGCATGGATTGCACTTTATGAACCTTATACATACATTTATAGTCTTAGGCCCCCCACCCTGCAATCACCACTACTGTATTTTCCATTACTGCTGTCATTGCACCAATCCAGTCACTGACTCTGTAATTTGTGGGACACACAAACAAGCAGAGGGGTTGCATGCCTCTACACGCATACACACGCACACAACAAAATATGATTTGTGCCACATTTCATGCACATGGCTCATACAGTAGACTATCCGGTCTTCTTTCTCTCTTTCTTCCCTGTTAACCTTTTGTTGTATGGTTGCATACAATGCGCTGCAGTTGTGGGATGTTTGTTGTGATTTGCTGTTTGAGTGTGATTGCCTAGCTTCACTGTTGCATGAAGTTGTATTGGTATTATATTATTACAAATCTAATATACTAACTGAAAGCGTTATTTGTACTTGCAGCTTGATTCGTTTGGCAGGTTTAATTGGTTTAGCCACATTTTGTTTGGGGTTTTTTTGTGTCCCCGTTAAAGGCACACTATGCAGGATTTGTCGGTTGCTGTTTGTAAACACAACATTCAAAGTTGGCCCCTCATCCCTGGCTCAACGACACCAGAGTGAGTGAGAGTGGTGGTTGAGCGAGCTAGAGAGTGAATGAAGAGAGGGAGCGGCAGAAGCGAGAACAAAGCTCTGAATCAGATAAATAAAATGTTATTTTCAGATTTTTTCGCGGGGGTTACATTCTAAAGCATAAATAAACATGCCCACCCCTCCGCACAACCCTGCGGAAAAGTGCCGCATTGCTGGACTTGTGAATGCAGCCGAAGTGAACACTTCATCCTGTCCACTATGGCTTCTCTGCTCTGTGTGTGTCTGTGTGTGTGTGGGGCTCAGCCACGCCCTTGGTCAAACAGACATACTGGCAGAGAGCAGAGGAGAGAGATGGAGACAGTGATGTAACCTGGTCGCTATGTTGTCATAGAGTCCCACCCTCACACCTTGTGTGCTGTTATTGGCTGGGGGCTACACACCCACTGCCCAAAGGCTGATGCCCAAAAACATCTGGAACACAGCAAAATAATAAGAAAATAAGAAAATACAGGCGGAGGGCAGGGTCTCTGTAGATATATACACAGCCACACACTTCTGGTGGGTCATAAATGATAATTGAGAGTGATTATTTTTGTATGAGTCCATACATTGTTTTTTTTTAGGAAAATCCTGCATAATATACCTTTAAGCAACATTCCCTCAGTTCTGGAAAAATAATAATTTATTGGCTTATCTTGGTGTTGCTGCTTCTTCTTAAGAGGATGAAAAGACTTCCCATTTTGTGTTGAGTCAAGGTTTCCCGCAGGCCAGACCCTAACAACCCATACACACATTAACCATACTTTATTTGTGTATTGATCAGGTCAAAGGTACACATGATGACTCTGTCCTGTTGACTTACTGCTGAGCAGAAAGCTTGGCTCCCACACAGCAGGCAGCACAAAAAAGGAAAAAAAAGTCCCTATTATGTTGCTTTTAATTAAGTTGTAAGGTGTTGTGCCGGTTATATGCTCCATTATTTGGCCCCTACATTGGTCTCAATGGGTGTAAATATTGAACCGTCGCTGCGATCCTGATGTTAATCAATTCCCGACCGAATTCTAAATGATTCGGTTCGTTTCAGGAAATGAATATTTGCCAGGCTTTATTGGGGGAGATGTGGGGCGGTGTGCATGAATTAGCAAGCTCCCCTGCTCACTGGCCAGGGATAAGGGCATTGATTCTGAGCAGCCTCGGCTGTTGCTTAATTAGGACATACCTGTCTGGGAATTATGTTTTTTTTTCTCTCTCTCTCATTGTGTGGAGAGATGAATATGATAGAGAAATAGAGAGAGAGAATACAAGGTTAATCACGTTTTCTGTGTTTGTGTTGTTGTCAGCAGATTGGTGTCTGACCTCGCGGTGCACAAAACAGAAAAAGTCTGCCCTCAGTATGTGGCACGCTAAACATGCTAATGAGAGACGTGTCCTAGCATAGGGTTGGGGGCCCAGGGTGTAAATGGTGAGGTGGGTTGAAGCAATTAAGAAAGATTAAAAAAACAAAATCAGAACAATTTCGAGTCATTTCTGAAATAATTTTGTGAAAGAATGAAAAACTCTCACAGCTCAACTCATTTTAATATTTTTAGAACTGACTTCTATGAACAATGATCTCCAATTCAATTTCTTTTTGTTTATACAGATGAAAACTCAACACAAATGAAAATTATTATAGTTAAGACATATTAAGGAGGGGAGGGGTGGAGGAAAAGTTGAGGGAGGGAGGAAAAGAGATAAATGGTGATTCAGATGGGGTTGAAGATAAACAATAAGCAATGGAGGTGGATGTGGGGATGGAATTGTGATAGATTGAGGCGTACAAAGACGGATGTGAAAAAAAGAGGGAGAAAGGGCAGAGCAATGAAAGGAGAGACACCACAGAGGGCTGGATGGATGGTGAGGGATGGAGGGCAGGAGGGATGGATGAATGGTTGGGAGTCTCTAAACTCTAACCTCAGAGCCTGACTAATCACTTGACAGACAGCTAATGTGGTGCTGAGGCAGCTCTTGAATCACTGGCTGTCTTCATTTCTTATGAATGGACAACACCACTGATTTCTGATCACCTAGAGAATAAAGAACAACCGACATCAGACATCTCTCCGTCATGTTTTGAATATTTATTGCAGTGTAAAAGTGAATGGGATATTCTTTTGGTATTCTAGTCCCTTATTTTGAGATTTTAAATTTGAAATTTTAACCTAAACTTTCAGGTATCAAACACATCGTATTGGCTGAGAGGAAAATGTGGACAATTTCCTATCCTTGTGTTTAATGTCTGTTTTGGACTTGTGATACAGGAGCTGCAATGATTGGCTGATAGAAGACCAGTCAGCAACTATTTTGATAATGGATTGATCATTTAAGTCATTTTCTTAGCAAAAATGCCAAAAAATGTGAATATTTAATGTTTTTTGTTCATCAGCTTTGATATCAAGCAAAATATCTTTGGGTTTTGGATTGATGGTCGGATAAAGCAAGTAACTAATATGTTGAATGTGTCATCTTGGGCTTTTAAAAATTGTGCTGTGTATTTGTTATTTTCTGACATTTTTTAGACCAAATGATGAATTGGTTCATCGAGAAAATAATGAATAGATTAATTGGTAATGTAAACAACTGTCAGTTGTTACTGAAATGATAAAGTTCAAATAAAATGCTGGAATAGGCAGATGAAATAAACACAGAGTTTAAGGTTTCAGACTAAAGATGGAATCACATACTGAATTCATGTATAATGCAGTTTTTTTTTTATAACCTATTCCTACATTTAAACCAACATAAATGTGACTTATTTAACTATTTCCACAGTGCACTAGTATCAGTGGACCTTCACCCAGCATGAATCAAACTCGAGCCTAAATTCTCTGCTCTATCAACTTTTCACTGGCTTTCTTCCTGCTAAAGGCTTCAGTGTGGGGGCATTATTTAAGGCTGTGTCCACAAATCTGCTCTCCCCGCTGGGAGCATTTACCACCCTGCGCTGGTCTGGCAGCTACTCTGGTTCTCTTCGCGGCTGACAAGGACTGGCAGCGCCTGTCTCACCCAATTACACCTGATGGGGTCTGACCTGCCTAGCTGGGCTTAGTGGTTGCTGGCTGAACACTCTCTGACCTCTGTCACCGCATCTGCTTATCCAGTATGGAAGCTGTTTGTGTGACAGTATGCATCATACTTGCAGGTATGATTTGTTTTGTAAAAGTTGATAAACAATACTTCTTTTCTTTCTTATTTTTCCATTGGCAGCCATTAAATTTAGGGGTGTCATACAAGTTTCAAGCAGCAAAGTACACTATCGCAGAACTTAATTTTAGGAAGCACACTTTTTTCTCGGTTTCGCTTGGATACAGGTTCTTTTTATACACCTTAGATCTGCAACACAACCTAATTTTTTTTATTGTGGAACACTGAGAAAATGCAGTTGGGAGTTAAGTGCCTCCCTGACCTTGTCATTGAAGGAAAGAAGAGAGACCTTTTTTCACTTTCCTCAGCCTGAATTTGAACTTGTGACCCAGTCCTCACCTCTGGGCTGACTTGTCACCTGCAGTCTTTCTATTAAGCTTTTAAGCCTTTTAAAGGAAATCAAAGACCCATTAACAGTGTTCTGACACCGGACAACTAGTAGTAGTAATTCTTTACTGAACTCTGACCCAGGCAACACTCACTCTCCCCACACACAAACACACTATAATTGTTCACAGTCCTACACTAAACACTAAAGAGATCAATGCTTGCAGAGTGATAATCTCCTTCTAGATAGAGGGCGAAAGCCTTCAGTTAAGACAAGGAAGGAATGACAGGGGGGAGACAAAAGCAATAGAAAGAGACAGATAAAGAGAGAGGGACAGAGAGAAATGATAAAAAAAGAATGGAAAAAGTGCAAGACGACGTCTAACTCTGAGAACAAGCACACACACAGATCAGGACATGTGTCTCCTCTCAGCCGGAGTGACATCTATATCCCCGTCTTTATCGACAACTGGCTTAACTAAGAGCTCTTCTGGCGGGGAGAAGGTGACTGATTGTCCATCCACGGACAGAGAGAGAGAGAGGCAAAGAGAGGCAGAGAGAGAGAGGGGTTGTAGATAGAAATACTGAGAAAAATCAAGACACAGACAGAATGTTGGTGAAAGAAAAAAGAGGCAGGGAGAAAGAGGGAGAAATACAGGCTGTGCTACTATACCTCCATTACTTAAATGGCAACTACAGTAGGGTTAAGATTAGGGAAACATCACGGTTATGGCAAATAAATTATGCTTTGACCTGTGTCATATTGCATACACTCCATTCACATTAGCCCCAGCTGAGAGATCAGTGACCAGTGTAAAAGATGAAATAAAGCTAATAAAGAGGGAGAGCCTTTATGTTCAGCAGCCAGCAGCAGAACTACTTTCATGCCTCATTTCGCTACAATGCTTATTACAGTAATTGGCTCTGCAGGTAGTATAAATACACACCTGCTTTCTCACTGCTACACACACACACACACACGTTCCCTTAGGTAAATGTATGTATCAACCCTTCTCACAGCCAATCACACACACACACACACACACACACACACACATCTCTGTTCAGCTGTTTATGATATTAATCACATGAATTCTAAATCTCCCGGCTTTACATTGCTGGAGCACCTCCCCATCCCTCACCCCCACACCACCACCTCCATCATCTCCACCACTGATCCCCTCAGCCAGTTCTACAGCGCCTGTGCCGGGCTTCTTTTGCGGGAGGCCTGGGCAACGCCGGAGAACAAGCACTGCCGGGGGCGATACACATCCCTCAGGTGAGCCTTTCATTATGGATGATGTTTCTGCCAAATTATTTAGACCCTGAGCCCCAGCAACACCCCTGCCACATGAAATAAACACACACAAACAAAGACATGCGCGCACACAGACATACACACTCTGAAGCCCCACTGCAATCCGCCCCATCCTTCCCTGTTTCCTTGCTGTACCACTAACACAAACATTAATCCTGCCTGATCACCACAGTGTGTGTGTGTGTGTGTGTACTGCTTTTGCCTGGCAGTTCATTAGTCCTTCTTTCTTTGTTTAGGGCAGGTAAAGAAGGGAAAGCTTGACCCATGTGGATTACAGATAGATGGAGGAAGGGATAGCTAAGGATGAGAAAAATATTCATTGTAAGTATGCTACTGTTGCTCACAGTGCCATACAGGGGCCAGGTTGAGCAAAGCTGCCTTGACATCATCGGCTTCAGTAATATAGGATGTTAAAATAGGTTTGGTCCAGTGTGTGTGTGTGAGTGTGTATCCCTCAGAGGCCATTTGTTGCTGACTTGTTAGGAAAGAGACAGAGATGACAGTCTCCTGGTAATGTGTGACCTCGGCTCAGAGAGTGGGGAGCAGCTTTTGGGATCTGAATGCACACACACACACATACATACACACATCCCGTCTCTCTTTGTCCCTTAACTCATTTGGCTACTTATCCCTTCACTTCCCTCCTTTCCCAAATCCCATGCTCCCGCTCTCTTTATAGCCATGCTTCCCTCCCACCTGTACATCCCAAATGCTTGGCGGTACCTGCCTCCCTCCAATTCCCAGTCTCTCCCACCTCCCATCATCCTCCTATCTTCTCCTTTTCATCCTTTCCTTCCTCCCTCCTCACCTCCTCACTTTATCTGTATCCCCTTCAACTCTCTCCTTTCTGACCCTCCAAAACTCAATCTGGGAGGAAAAAAACCTAAAATTCCCCTTAGAAAAAAAAAAAAGAAAATCATTCCCACATTCCCATTCCTCTCCAACTCCCCATCCTCACAGTTTCATGCACTTACTTCCACCCACCTAGCTCACCCGTTAGTTTGTTTCTATAGTATTTCCCAAAGCTAAATAAAATGCCTGATTCTTATTTAATCCTGCATATCTCAATGCCTTTTATATTACTGATCAAGCAGTATATAATTATTCCACTACTCTTGCACCCATTGTATAGCACTAGAGAGCAACAGCGAAATTCTAAAAATGTAAAATGTTCATATTGATTTTACATTCCCAACTCATAGTGGTGCATTGCCTCCTTCAACAGTGGTTTGTGAACCTCAAAGTAGAAGAAACAGAGGAGGATTAAGTGAGTTTGCTGCTGGCACTGCCGATGATAGTTTTATACAGATGAGGCAGTAATTAGAAAGCAAGCTTGTCTGTGAAAAACAACTGAGAAAAAAAGAAACTAAACTTATTGGGCATTTATTTAGAGTTGCTCTGCATCAAAGCACATGTAACTTGTGTAGTTGTGTGTTTCCACTGTGTCTCCCCGTCTCCACTGGAACAAAACCGTTCCTCCACTCCTTCCTTCCTCTTGTACCCGTTCCGTCTCTCCCTCCCTCACTTTCTCTTTTGTCTCTTACAGACCACTAGTCCCTTCCTTCTTCCTCCCTTCCTCCTTCCTTTTCCTTTCTCTGTTAATCTCTCTCTTCCCCTATTTAGTACCAGGATCTTTTTTGCTTCCCCTTTTTTCTCCCATTTCCTTTGTCCCCCATCCTTCCTGCTTCCCTGGATCACCTACATCACCTGCATTTGATTGTCAACCGCTACCCTGCAGTTCCACTGAACAAGTTGTATCTTGGGAACAGGGGCTTTTTTGGGAGGCAGGAACAATGGCACAGGAACCAAACTTGAAGTTTGGTTCCTGGTAAAGCCCCTGAGTCCCTAAGTTTAGGTAATGTCCCTAAGCTCCGAAATTGGTTCCTGGAAAAGTTCCAGATGGACCAGCAGATCTATCTTAACAAACCACGCTTTTCTTTTCAACTTCCCTCAAAACCTCTTCCTTATCAGCTTTGAGAGACTCACCCAGGCTGAAAAGGACCAGGAACTTGAGGCAGACAAACTCCCGTTGGTCCAGCTGCAGGGAGCGTAGTTTGGCCACCAACTCCTGGGCGTGGCTCAACAGGTTGTTGAGTGTGGCTCCCGCCTGTGATGCAATCACCGCATAGTCCACCTGCAATAAGAGGGAGACAGGAAGGAAAAGACTTGTTTACAGAGTGGCTCTGAAAGTAATTTAACTTGGATTGAAAAGAAACAACTCAGAATACAAATGAAAAGCAGATTTTCTTTCATTGATTAATGGAAATTAGATTCAACATCCAGATAGCAGCTAAGCTATATAGATAAGTTAGTATGCTTAAAAGCACCAGACCTGATAGACTACATATTTGCTTTCATGGATGTATTATAAGAACTGGATGCACATAAGTCAAAAAAGTTTTCTAGCGTCCTAGTTTGATTCCACATCGTGCATTGGGATGAAATCACAAATATGAAAATAGCTTTTCCAGGCTCTTGGAAGTTTTTTTATTTAATTTTAAAAATTCACAATACAAATAATACACAATAATATTGCTAGGTATAACAAATGTCTCTTTTATAACAGCTTTTATGGGGAAAATACTTTTTGGACTGAAGGGTATTTTTTGATGCCGTCTCCACTGATGTAAATATATCTAAAAATGTGCAAAAATGATTGACAGAACAACTCTGAAAGACATGACTGTACCCTGCACATAACATCAACACAAGCTTAATGAAATGTTGTTACAAATTCATGTACCTGCTCTACTGCACCCTCAACATGGAGTCAAACGCTTTGGTCTGTCTGTCAGAATGCAAGACACTGATGGATGTGTAAAAAACACAGCTGCAGGCAGTAGGTTTTTGAAGTTTTACAGTATTTTATGAAAACATGCTGTGAGTATATGGAGAGATCATGGGACTTCACCTCCAACGGACAAAAACATGCTGAGCCACAACAAAAACTAGATAGATAGATAGATAGATAGATAGATAAATAGACATACACCCAGCCAACAACCCACTGGCCTAAACACACACACACACATACACCCCTTTTTCAGGTGCATTTCATATCTGCAGCTGCAGCACATTTGTCTGGGAGGCAAGTCCTTAGCTGCCACTCACAGTAAGCAGGACCGTATTAAATTTTTATATTTATTGACAATTCATTACCATAATTGACTGTGCTAGGGTTTCCAGGGGAAGGTAGATGTTGGCGTGCGCAGTTCCTAAAGCTCAGGGAGGAAGAGGGTCCCTAGGAGCTCCGATTTGCAATTAAAAACACCCCTGGATTTGGAATTTGTGTAAATAGGATGATTGGAGCCTGTTTTCTGTCTGAAGAAGGGAAGGTTCAAAAGTAAATGTTAACAATGCACCATGTTTTCCCTCTCTTCTCCTGTCTTCTTCCTCTGTGCCTTTCCTCTCCTTTCCTTTCCTTTCCTTTTCTACCATCTCTGTTACTACACCACTCTTTCCTCCCCAATGAATTCCTAACTCCTTTGTCCCTCTTTCTTTTCTTCTTCCCACCTTCGAGAAGGTAAGAGTTATGACTCCGTGAAAAGCAGACAATGCCCCCCTTCCAAGGTGTCAATCAATTTACATAAAATCAACTGTGCATGAAATAACTTCATTGAAGGATTGGACTGTTGATGGTGATGCCTTGGGTTATTGCCTTCTAGCCTTAAGTAAAAAGAGAGGGGAAAAAACGCTATAATGTCACTATAGCAGACTTAGCACTAACCCTTGTGACCTGCGTATCAATCAATCAATCAATACTACTTTATTATCCCTCCTAGAGAGACATAGAGAGTAAATATATGAATAAACCTTCAAATCGTAACCCATCATGAATACGTCTTTGCTGAACATTAAAGATGGATATGGAAGGTGAGATTAGTTTGATGCGTAGAGGGCTTTGATGTGTGTGTAGAAGACAATAATTTACCTTGTTTGAAAGCAAAGAAATCGCGACTGACCGAGGAATGTCTGTTTTTTTGCATTTCTTTCCATCATTTGAATTTCATGGATTTACACCAGGAGCGTTGTGCTATCAAAATATCAAGATTTTCATGCTGAAGTCTGGCTGCCAAGCTGCGAGGCCTTGCTTAATCATTCAACAGTTCAGTCCAATCTTTGTCATTTTATGTTTGCATACATTTTGTTGAGCTCCATTTTACGTTTGATCCTGTGACAGGATAAAGAACATGCCTACTCTCTTCAACCCCAAACTGAAAACACTCATGGCCATCTCACCCTATTGTTGGTGACATGACATAAAGAAAGACAAAAAGACAGAAAAAAAATGGAAAAGAGGGGAATTTGCAAGTGAAAGAAATAAGAACAAGTGAAAGCTCAAGACAGAAAGCAAATGACAGGCTATAACAGTAAATGTGTTGGTACCATGAATTTATTTTTTTTTAAAGGTCAGGATAAGTGCAGCTTATGATTAAGAGAGCAGGGAAGTTACTTGGTTGAAAGCGAAGTGGGAGAAATGTGTATCCAAACTCTCCATCTGAGCAAATATTCTGTCTTTAAACTTCTTTCATGATACAAGTAGACTGATCCACCCTGCTGCAATTGAACTTTTTTTTTAGAAGCTAGACTAGAAGGTTTCCACTTTCTTTGAGTGCTTAATGCAAGATTAAATTAATAATGTGGGCATTTGATGGACTAAACATGTCTTACTAAAGCCTGTCCTGAAAAAAATTCTATCTTGTAAAACTAAAATATCTAATATCAAAATCAAGAGCAAAAGCCTCTTTCTAAAGTCACAATTTTGCACCATCATTGTGCTACCAAGGGGCAAATACATCATGGAGCACAGTGTTACTGGGAAGCAACAATGACACAAAGTACAACCTTTTACATACATATAGACATGTGGACTTTTTAACACAAACTTAGGTATAACAGGGAAACAAATGGGGGTAAAAAAGTACATTTCATTACAAACAACTGCCTCACTGAACATGACGGACTCATGGTGACAGTTTCAGATGATCTACGTTTTTATTTTCCTTTACGTGACACATGAATATCGTGAATAAGCAGACAGTTGTTTTACTAAAGTGTAAAATGTGAAGATCAGACATCTGACTTCTCACATATGCAATGTTATCTCTGACTTTTGCAGACCTTTTCTGACTGAAAAACCTCCACAGTTGGTTTCACGCACATCAAGCTCTCATTATATCCCATAGACCAATATGATGAGCATATTGTAACAATTAAGCAATTAGCACATTACAGACCAATGTGGTTAATGCACAGTGTAGTATGTTGCTCCAAACAGTCATTATGTGATTTGTTGAGCATGTGTGTGTGTGTGTGTGTGTGTGTGTATGTGTGTAGCATTTGCTTTGGGTGATGCTGCTACTGTGTTCTAAATATCCCTGGTGTTATCGCTGCGCTGTCACCCCTAGCCAGGCAGAGAATAATAGGAGATAATGAACTGTTTCAGAGCCTCACACACGCAAACACACATTTCCCCGCTGCCCCTGCTCCCCCCCTCCCCTCCAAGACCAGCTGTTCATTAACCAAAGTATGCAAACGAAACCGCCGTCCTGCACCTCCCCTGACTATCAACCCCTCCTCCTTCCCCTCCTCCTCTTTTACTCCTCTACTGCTTTGGTCTCTTCAAACTGCCTCCTCCTCTTCCTCTTCATCTCATCATGTCCTCCTCCTTCTTTCATGACAGCACCTCCTTACCTTCCTCCGTTTTCTTTATTACTACCTTTCTTTTCTCTCCGTTCACATTCCACACTTGCCTCTGCCTCCTGTCTTCCTCCTTTTTTCTCCACAAAACTCCTGCTCTCTCTTTCTCACTTTCTTCTACCCTCTGCCACGTTGCCCCCCTCCTCAATCCTCTTATTTTCTTCTCCTCGCCACCCACCTGTCACATTCTCTCCTCTACTTCTTCCTCTTCTCACGGGCTCTCCTTTCATCCCTGTCTCTCTTTTTCTCCTCACGAGTTCACCTTCTTACCACCTCGCTACTCTTGCATGAAATCTGGTGACCAGACTAATTTTAATATGATTTTAATATTAATTTGATGTGCCTGTTTAAGCCTATAGTAGACCCCTTAATGCTACTATTTACTACTAGATATAGTACTGCGTACTCACCGAAGGTAGTACTTCTTCGCCTCCTTTGAAAACCTCACCCTGACCTTGTCTTCAGTCAGAATCATGGAATTAAAGAGGACTTCCCTTTATATGGTGCACATGCACTTGCCTTGCTTCAATATTTATGCCAGCATCTATTGTTGTAAAACATTTTGGTGAAGAGCAATGTTTTGGTGGGCCAGTCAATCAATAATTTATGACTTCTCATCTCTCTGACAGCCATGCCACTGGTCAGAGGCATATTCATGATGAGCAGTTTCATGCCTTTGTGTTTATCCCTACCTGTAAGTGTGTATGTGTACTCTCTTTTTTTTGCATGAGTTTTATGCGATTCTCTGAATGCTGAGGGAGTCTGCTCTGGGTTTTTGTGTTTACTATTTGACAGTGTGTTTTGTCAGTGACTGTGTGCATGCAGCAAAAACAGAATCATAGTATCCTGATGCGATGAGGACTCCTATTAACGCTTCAGGCATCAGCTCCCACCAACTTCCTCAAAGATCCCAGTAAAACAAAATAACACACGTAGCTACATTCTTTATCTGTCCTCCCACTCACTATGCTGCAGCATGCGTAACCAAGTGCTTTATTTATTTGCTCTCAGAGAAAAAAAAAATGCTAAATTGATTATTCTGGTGACATTAGTTTATATCTATAAGCATAATCTATTTTTAATGAAGCAGGGACTCCTGCGTGGCTGTGTAATCAATAATGCTTTAAGGGAAGTGATGAGGTGTTGCCAAGTCCCCCGAGGAGCGACTGATGCATGGTTTTTGAGGAAAAAAGAACGGATGGGTGGGTGAAGCTATAGTTGGAGGAAAATATATTTTGGGGTGGTGTTTCATCAACTCACCTGCTGGCCTGTGACCAATAAGATGGAGCCCTCCTTGGCGTGCACCACCTGCCGGAAGACGTGGTCGAGAATGAGAAGTTCACTCCAACAGTTCTGCAGAAGCTTCATCTGGTCATCCACCTGGTTAGAAATATAAAAAAAAGCACATAAGATCTTCTGTACAGCTATAACAACACTTGATGTTAGAGTGACTCAATGACTAATATACAGTATACAGTACATTTACTGTCAACAATGCATTACAGTAAACATTTGTAATTTTGGGGCATTTGCTGTCAACCTCAAAACAAAAAAAATGAAGCTCTGTGTCAGCCTGGGCTTGTAAATATCAGAAGCAGCTGTTTGCAAGGTAAGCTTGCTCACAGGTCAATCGCTATTGATCTGTTGCGTACCACGGGCATTGTTTTTTCAACCCTGCACAAAGCTCAAAAGTCCCCTGTACACACTCTAAAGCTTTCTCATGTGAACCTTTACACACGCAGTTAAGCACTTTGCTACGTGCCTGATTTAACAATGTTGCCAGGTTTATCTGTTTGCCCATTGCCAGCAGTTTCTGAGTGATTCCACAGATGATAATGATTAAGTAGCCTGTCCCCCCCCCTCCCTCCCCCCAAATGCCAGCCGCTGGCTCCCAGGGACCTGCCAGGTGAGCTTGGGAAGCTGTCGCAGGTCAAACGGTGGTTGCGTGCACCAAAACAACCCCCTCCATTGTAACTGCAACTCTCTTCCCATGCCTGGCTATGTTAATCATTACTCCACATAGCCAGACTCAGACAAAAAAGGCCACATTGAGAAGGAAGGAATGAGGAAAATGTATGAGAAGTTCTTTCTCCTCCCCCCCCCCCCCCTTTTTTTTCTATCAACAAACATTGTGCTCTTTGTAGTATCATTGGAAATAATGTGTCTTTCTGGGCACACTGTGATTTTGTGGTGTTGTGAAGTACTTTGTTTCTTTGAGTCTGTGAGAACTGTCTGTGATGTTCATGGCCAATGTCAACGACAGCTTGAAGGGTGAAGAATGTGGATCGATGTTATAACTTTGTGACACAGGCAGGTGCGGCATGAGCACCGCTGAAAAGAATGTCTTTTTGCACATGTGGCAGTCTGGAAAGTGTATAGGTATCTATTTGTTGAAATCCGCAGTGACTTCACGTTCTAATTCGATGTCAACAATCAACGCTCCGAAAAACATCAAACACTTAATCACCTTGAATGAAACGGCGCTGGCTGTGGCCATATCTGAAGTCTATTGCTTGTTGATTAGGCTTGTTATGACTGGTGATTGTTGACTGGTGTCAAACGGTGTCTGTTTACATATCAGGGAGACATAACAATAGGTCTGCCATAACATAGACATGGAAAAGCCAAATCACACACCGTGCTGTAGGACATGAACACTTCGTCTGCCGGACTATGATTATCTTTGGCCACAGCTGCCAGTGGCTCTGATTAGGGTAACCTTTTGCTAACTTTTCTTTCTAATTGATAGATGTTTATGCTGTTTGTTACTTACGTATTTTTTGACTTCTCAACCATAATGCCTCGATCATGCCTGTGTTAAAATAAGCCTTTTCACAAAAAATAAGGAAGAAACACAGTATGCTTTCCCTGGCACTGTATGGCACAATTATGCAGCAAGAAATCCTAAAAGTAATCAAGCCTTACGTCTCCTACTGCTCTGTTATCAGTGGAAAAAATGGAAAAATACAACATGCTTGTGTGATCTTTTCTAGCATTTTTGACAGTATTGTGGACTCTTTGTCTCTCTCCTCCTCCTTCCCATGAATCTATTTTTTGTGGTCCCACACTGGAGGCGTCTCAAGCTAAAGACGAAAGCAAAATTCAAATGCCTTTATTAAAAACCATCAGAGAGAAAAGATGGTATTCAAAGGAGGGAGTTCTCTGCACTGTGCCCCAATCCTCCTCTCTTCGTCTCTCCGTCTAAGGACCCTGGAAGCACGTGCAATTATGTGTGTGTGTGTGTGTGTGTGTGTGTGTGAACGGATGGGTACATGTAAGGCCCAGGCTCTTCAAAAGACCCCCCTGCATGTCAGCGGTACTGGCAAGTGTTGGGGTCCTCATCAAAGGACTGTCCTCACTCTGCCTGCCTGGAAGCTCATCTCTGACAAGAGGCCCGGGTCATCAAAGGGGGGCAGCTCAGAGGGGATGACTGCGGGTGATAGCAGCCTAGACGAGGGTGAGGGACACCCGCCTGGAAGAGGGGGGACTGGTGACAGACAGACAGGGTGGGCCAGGGGTTGGGGTTCAGTTCGCTGACCTTTTAAGTGCCAGCGACACGAGCTGTTTCCCTGACAAGCTCTTCCTTTGCTCTGTCAAACGAGCAACGTTCATGGCGCCTGATCTTACAAGATCTGCTGCCTGCTCGCTCTGATAATATGAACTTTCTGACATGGTGTCAACGACCGCTTCGTCTTGTGTTTTCATGCAGGCAAATCTCAAATAGTATGTCCGTACTGAGATGGAAAAAGCGGCCAATACAGTCAGTAAAAGGTTGGCTGATTGCCAGTGGCTGATTACAACCTGCCTCCATTTGATATACTTAGAATATGACACTACAAAGTTCAAATAAACAGTTTGTCAAACTCCATAGGAGCAATAAAACAGATGATTTATCTAGCTGACTACCTCTTATCTCACGACATGATCATGGAAAATTTAGATAACACTGCCAGTTTCTAATTTACTGCTTCCAGCAATGTTGACTCAGTAGGAAACAAACTTGTTGTTATGTTCTTTATTCTTTGAGGCCACACAAGTGTATCTCACTTCCTCATTTTGCAGAGCCGTAAACACAACACTTGCTATCACTGTGTGCTATTTTATTACTAACATGAAGAATCCTTGTATGGATATAAGTTCCGTTCACTCTATAAATAATTTTTACTGAAGAGAGCAAGTAGGTGTAGCAGCTTAGAGTTATGAAATTTTGTAAAATTTGCTAAATTTCTAAAGATCAAAACAGCATTATGGAAAATCAGAATATTTCAAAAAAGTGATTTTTTTTATATCAGCTGATGTAATTAAAAATAAATAAGTACTACGTCTGTAAGTCATTATACTGTAGAACAGCACAATGGTTGTCTTTAATAGACAAAGTGAACAGCACAGAGTTAATTCATTGAGTTCAGCATATTTATTTAGGTCCCATAAATAAATTCTTCTTTATGTCACTGAATGGATAACCCAAATTAAAGAGAATATGTTATTAATGCTCTACTTTGTCAATGATTGAGTACATTACAATTGTATGATGTATTATAGCACCTACCACCTTGAACAGACAGAAATATCTAAAACGCTATAGCAAGGGTCACATTTTTTTCAGTTCCTATTTCTTATGCTCCCGGAAACTAAATTGCTAAATAGAAAACTTTAGAAATGTGATACTGTAAGTGAGTTACTTTGAAGGTGAAGTAGAGATGTTTCCTTACTTTTGATTGAGCCCTGAATTTTCCTGCGAATTGTATTTTCCAGGAGCAGAGTGCTCAAGGTTATGAAATCAGTAGACAGGTAAACCATCGCAACTAAATACTTATAGGCTCATACATTTAGTCCTTAAGTATTGGTATGCTTAATGTAAACTTAGAGACCATCCTGCACTGCTGATAAACATTCATGTTTAGAGTCTTGTTCCTCTTTATCCATGAAAAAACATTATTCTGAAATGAATTGTTTATTGGGTAAACTCAAAGGTTAGCCAGCCATAACCTGATGTGAAAACGATACATCCAAATTTTTTTGCATAATCCAATTTTACCAATGTATCAATCTTAGTTTTGCTATTTAATTTCAAGAACAAACTTACAGCAATATAAACAAAGGAGTTTTCTACTTTGCTTACACTCTACGCATTTGGACAATTCCAAGTCTCCACCTGTCCTTGGATGGAGCAAAACTCATTACAAGGATTTAGCTTCTAAGGTTCACGCTGATGCAGAAAACATGTTCCCCAGAAATAGCTTCAAACTGGCCTCAAAATCCACATTTAAGGCTACTTTTCAAGGTGTGATCTATTTAATATTTTAATATCATCACCAGTGTTTGGTTTAAAAAAAGAAAGAAATTCCAAGTAGGAACTTCTACTTGCAGAAGCCAGCAATGAAAAATACATATCCTCCAAGAAACCAATTTAACACCTTTATGATCGTTCAGGCGAGTGGGATCAATGCCCGGATCAATCGCTTAGCCCATAGCTTTTGTTCAAAACCACTGGCTGAGATTAATGAGATTTTCCACAGAGAGAGGTAGAAAAAGAAAGAGAGTGAGCGAGAGGGGGAATGAAAGTGCCAGACAGGGAATGAGAGAATGAGAAAAGACTTGGGGGAAATTGAGAAAATAAAACATTGTGATTAAGAGCAGATATTCCCTCCAATTCTGGGCAAATGTAAATTAATTGGAAATGGAGCATTCAGATGCTCGCTGACAAACGTAATGTTTATTCATAGCCCCCTGCTAAGAGTAGAGCAATTACCATGGTGTGTTGAGTCAAAACAGGCCAATGCAGTAGAATCCTTTCCCCCCTTTCTTGTGGCCGGGTTTTGGTCTCGTGCCACGAGCATTGTTAAGCTTCGTACGGTACGGCGGGCTTTAACGAGAGTACACAGCTGGATCTGATTTTAATAAGTAGTTCCATTTTTGATGTGGCCTAATGAACAGATTAATGGAATCTCCTTCTGTGGAGCCTTAATGAATGGAGAGATTCAAGTTTTTTTTTGTTTTTTTTTAACACAGGGGGAGCGCACACACACACAGACACACACACACACACACACACACAGACACAGACCATGAGTTTATCTGCCTCAAACGACTTGTACATAAACAATAGCTGTGCTTCTATCTTTCCATCTCTCTCTGCTGGACAAGAATCAATAATGTCTCGGAGTACTACAGGTGAGGTTTGAAGCTGACATCAATGCTCGTGTGTCTCTAGCAGCCATCCTTTGGTGCAGTCCTGTCTTGGCATCTGTTCGCCTTGAGCCAAACAGGCCCTGTATTCACCTGGGAACAGGCATTAATTCACCTAGAACAGCGCCCGTTGTTCTCAGAGTGTTGCGAACACTTAATTATGTCGTGCTTGAATGTAGCTCATTTCCAGTTTAGTTTGGTAATTTAATTAAAAAGACTCTCAGTGTGAGGTTCCACAGGATTTTGTTCAGCTAATTGGTCATCAATATATCACAAATCATGGAGTGGCTGATACTTTTTCCTGTGGAAGCACGTGCAACCTTTATGACCTGGGATCAAATCTTAGTATCAGTCTGTTTATTTCTTTATTACCTCTCCTATTGACTAAATTACAAGGAAGCTTAATCCTTTTAAACAAACAGGTGACCGTTGACTCAGTATCTTGTTTTAGGTCAAATGAAACAGCAAATGCCTACCGAATCCCACTGCAAATCATTTTTGGCAGCCATAACTTCTTAAAAGCCACAAATAGAGTTGCACCCATCAGAAAAAAAACAGCAGAGTGAGTGACAAAATCCCCAGGATGTTCCAGCTATGTGACCTGGCGGGAGGGGAGAGGTGGGCTTGGGGTGTCCATATTTCAAACCATGTCCTGATCTTCTCTACACACTGCTTAAGTGGATGAGAATAAAAACCATCATCACCCCCCCCCTGCTCACCTCCCATAAGCAGCCCTTGTTTATCATGGCAGTCCGTTTGTGCCTTGATCCTACGGCTGGCGGGGTGATAAGAATGCTGGGAAAATGAGCAGGTGGCAGGTGGCGCTGCGAGACAGTGGGAGGGGGCTGCACGCTGAAGAGAGGAATGATAATAGTGATAATATACTGAGCAGCTAGCTTCAGTAAAACTAAATTTGTCAGTCACAGTCAAGGTTGGAGAATAAAGCAACCAGAATCTGTTATTTACTACTTATACACCTGTTGGTTACCTGCCATTTTGCTTGACAGTGTAGCTAACTTTAAAGCTGCTGGTTTTATTGTACTACTGGGAGTACATTTACACTGTGAACAGAGTTGAGCAATCAGGGAATTTCAATGTGTGGACAGTCAAAAGGTTTGCCACAACTCAGCATCCTGTTACTAATGTGATTTGGTTTCATAACTCAAAAGCTGACAAATTAAAGATAGCCAAAATGTCAAATATAGCCATTTAAAGCTCTTTCATTGTGCTTATAGGTGATTCTTGTGCAGTGGTTTCATCCGTCTTTGGGTTAATTTACGTAAATGTATTCCTATGTACACATTAAGTTTTCATACTGAGCTCACATTGGTTGTACAAAAACTTACAGAAAACGTACAGAGCATACAGTAGTAAAAGTGTTTTTGTTTGTACATGAAAAATCAAACACAGTCATTAAAATACAGCTACAGAACATTTTTTTCAACTATTCTCATTTGTTTCGCTGACTTTTATGAGGTCTTAAACTTGATGGAAATGCAATTTCAAACATTCCCATAACACCGGGGAACAAATAATGATATAAATATATTTTGTGGAGGTGGACAGAAGGGTAAGTTTAGTGTCTTGTATGAAGTAAGTGGAAACAGAAAATGGCAGATTCACAAGACAAAAGGTTTTGATCCAAAATGGATCCATTTTTGTTTCTACCATCAGAGGCAAAAATCTGAAACAAAATACATAAAAAAGGAGGCATTCAGAGATGTATTAATGCATGCCACCTTAAAAGACAATGAGCTAGCACACTTATTATCAGCTTGATACTATTCACTATGATATGTACCATGAATGTATGCTATGTATCTATATATGTGACACTACATATATGTGTATCATTGTGTGCATGCTCATGAGCATTTCATGTCACTGGCACCTGTTTGTTGGTTGCATGTATCTCTAATCCATCATATCAGGTAGTGGAGAATGCCTGTGGGTTTATCTCTGACTGAGCACACAGAAACCTTAGACTGTTATTATGTCCCTAAACAGTCATAGGGATGCCACAGGCCATCTGTACACTGAAAAAAATATCACGTTGTCAGAAAAAGTGCTTCACTGGCTTCAACAAGAAAGCTCATTTTGTGAGAAAACTTATTCTGCTGTTTACAATTATGTATTTTTGACAGTTTGTAACATTCAGCAGTCATTAAACACAAGCATAACCATGTTTAGTATCAATTTGTGTAGCAATATGTAGAACATAGCTCTGCCAGGGTAAGAGGTTTGAGCAATACATACTCAATCTGGACTGAAGCATCCACCATACAGAACATGTTAAATGTTAAAGTTATGTGGACTTTGCTTGATGTCAAAATTATTGAATAGAATGTGAGGGTATCAATAGAGAGCATTTAATCCTTCCTTCCACATAAAACATTTTAGTATACAGTTGCTCTCAGGACATAAAGGACGTAATAGTTCTTTAGTATGTTACAAATAGGTGTTTTGGAGAATGCTGAGGTTGGGAGATTCTTTTGTTAATAGCCCAGACATCAGAAACAACAGATTAAGTGATTCTTGGATGTGTGCTGCTTAGAACTAAGGCAAGGCTGTGGTGTATGCGCAACAAAAGATGTATTTAATATTATATTAGATGCATTACTAAGTCTTAATTCTTCAGTTCTCAGCACAGCCATTCAAATACATACAAACACTTTGTTGTTCAGTGTTGTCACCTAAGGGACATTTGGAGGCTGAGAACTCATTTGCTGTTTTATTTCTTTTTGGCATTAGAGGAAGACACATATTGTGTTTCATCACCAGAGATCATAATAAAGAAAAGCAAAAGAAACCTTCAGGAGAACATCTTACCTCATTTGTGAACATGATAAGAAACTATGTCCAGGCTTACTAAATTGTGGTAGTTGAATGCCCTTGAATAGTTATTTGGCTTTTTGATTCTTAGTTTCTGGTTGTGATGCCTTAGTTTTATGTGGATATTTTAAACTGAATTTTTCTTTTCAGTATTAGTAAATAGGTCTGGTAAATGTTAGCTGTGTCCTTCAGTATGTCTTTCTTTCTTAGAATAAAAAGATGTCAGACCTGCTTGTTTTCCTGCTGAATCTTTAAACTGTTAATGTTAGCGCAGTGATTGTCTACAAATCTCATCTTTTCTGAAAATCATTAGGCAAGGTGTTTTGTCTGTGTCTTTGTGTCGGTGCGTTGTCATATGCTCGCATACCCATACGCACTCACTGTGTGCTGGAGTGAGAGTAGAATGAATGCTGCATTGTGTTGTTTGTCAGAGAGAATGCTAGTGTGTGTCTAAGTGTGTGTCCACATGTGCTTGTGCCCACATCTGATCGATACTGCTGAGGCACTGAGATTGATTGGTTCCCACGGTGACTGCATTAACAGACTCTGGAGGCTGACCTTTGACCCTGAGAACACTCTGCTGTCGATTGGCCATGCTCTCTCCCTCTTCCCATCTTCACATCTTCTCATCCGTCTACACATCCTGACATTCTTCTTCTTGTCCCAGGCTTGTGGTAGAAAGGAAAAACAAAAACCCAGCCTATGATTGGACATGCCCTCTTTCCAACTTGACCCCCCTCAACATCAGTCTTTTCATCCCATACAGCATCCTTTTGTCCCAAGCCTTGTCGAGACAAGAGGAAATAAGAAGTGGGCCTAATAAGGTCTCCCTGCTCTGCTTGGGCCTTAAAGTGCAATACAACTGATGGCCGCTAGATCCCTGGCGCCAATAGACTTCCATTCAAAAAGTATCAACTTCTTTCTAGAAATACTAAGTGAAACATTTTCTTTATGGTCTCGAATGCTAAATTTTGACCCTCTCATAAGTGTGCTGGTGGTCATTTTGGAAATAATTGCTCCGTTAATAAGATTCGAAGATGTGTAGTAGGCTTTGATGTCTGCCGTGTGGGCGTTGATTGACAGTTCGCGATTGACTCGCACTGAGTCAGATTATTGTGGCAATATTTTGGTAAGTTTAATGTTACTTGATAACGATACCTGCCCTGTTAGCACAAGTTAGCTAAAGTAGCTCATGTTAGCCTAGGTGTACACCGCTCAGTGTTTCCAAGGAAGCGAGGCATGTTTCTAGAGCGCGAAAGGCAACATCCCACACTCCTTATTTGGAAGATCCTGGCTCCAATTGGAAAAGAGGGGGCTGACCATAAGCTGCAACTCTGGGCCTCTCTAATACAAACCAATGGGTGGCGTCACACCTCGCTACGTCCATCTTTATATACAGTCTATGGCCTTGCTTGTGTGTTGTGGCAAGGCCAGATACAAGAAGCGCATTTTCTGACTGCAATAGCTCCCTATAATGAACCAGTGGAGTAATTTGTGTGTTAATAAATATGTAAATAGATAATAAATAAATACTGAAGATTTGGTAAAAAAATATATTGATAAAATAGCTGTTATGCGTAAAAATAGTGGATCATGGTATCTAAGGTTAAGTTGTTTAAGCCAGTACAAACACACATACAAAAATGTACACGCGTACATCTGTGAGAATCCAAGACGAGCATGGCACTACATTCATGAGGCAGGAAAAACAAAGTATCTCTGTGGGTCTGTGTGTTACAGCGGGAAGAGCGTCTTGTTTTCTCAAGGTCGCTGACGATGGCAACAAACCCTCCTCTCTGTCTGATATCAGCACGGGGATTTGAGGATGAACCAAGCACACCCAACCTTTCCTATGCCGTTTTTACTTGATGCATAAGCATATGAAAGATAGAAAAATCAATAAGGCAAGAGATCGGACCAGTGAGACGCCAGACATGAATTTCAATAGATACCTTTTCATAAATGCAATGTTTATTGTTTTCTGCCACAGCTAGTCTGTTTACTAGATAGTATGTGCAAAAATCCAAAATTTCCAGTAACATTTGGAATAATTCTAGATACTTTTTGATTAAATCATGTGAAACTTCAATCTCAATCAGGTGGCACAATATTTGGAGGAAGGTGAATTGGGTTTCGCCAGAGGTAACGTGAAGTAATGAAGTGTGTCGTCCAAAAATAAATTGAAAGAAAACTTCAGAAAAAATGAGGTTATGAGAAAGAAATGTATGTATTGTTGCCTCATTTCTGAAGAAAGTTAATCCATGAGTGCATGGCTTAGAGGAAATTAGCTTTTTTTTTTTTTTTTGAGCGCTATTGTTTTCAGGATACCTTAGAAGTAGACTACCTACCCCCCACCCCACTCCACACACACACACACACACACACAGACACACACACACAGACACAAACACACACATACACACACTTGAAATCTCAGGGCTTAGAGCTAAGAAGCTATCAACTAATTATCAAAAACACAGAGAGGCCCTAATCAATTATTCACATGAACATTAGGCCGCTAATACACATGCAGCCCAGGGAACGGCATCTCCCAAAAGTAACCCTTCCTTCTTTTTCACTCAAACACACACACACACACACGGATGCAATCACGTCAAGACCTGCATACTTACACAGAGACACACATACAAAATGCTTGACTGTAATATACATCCTATATACCTACACACTCCACTCTTTTCTTTACCCCCCCCCCATCCGACATCAGATGCAGACAGAGAAATTGAATGCCATCCAAAGGTACAATGAGTTGAACAGTACTAGTAGACTCTCTTAAGGTTCCTGGATGGGAGGTACTGATCATAGAAATCCTATTGATCCACGAACACCCCCTCTACAGACTCCCCAAACACACACCCAGAGCTTAATCTACCTGAGCATTAAGCCTCAGCCATTGGATTTTCATGCCGTGCAATCATCATTTGAGTTAATGCTGCAATTTATGGCCTGGCGTTTGTGAGCTGAGTGTGAAAGATAGGCGGGGGAGATGCAATATAAGGAGGTGAATGTGTATGTATGCAGGTATGGATATGACAGGGTGTTGATTTCAGTTTGTGTGTGTGTGTGTGTGTGTTGGTTTTAAGTGGGGTTTTGCATTCGCTTTATTATATGGTCACGACTCTGTCAGAGGTGAGAGAGAGGATTTATGTGCATGCACATATGTACATGTGTGTATTTGTGTTTTTGTGCGACTGTGTTTGTGTGTGTGTGACTTTCATTGACAGACAGTAGGAAATGACCCCATAATCCTTGTCTGGCTGTCTGCTGCGTTAAGAGGAAGAGAAGACCAGAAGAAGAGGACACAAAGAAGACAACAGGCTAAAGGCTTCCCCCTTTTGTATTATTCAGAACAGTAGAGACAGTCCTCTTTAACTATCTCACACACACACACACACACACACACACACATATGTGATATACCTTAACGCAGTGGAGAAGACCAAAACTGTTTTAAAATGCAGAGACTGATGCGGTGATGGTTTCTGTCTGAGAGGGCGGGAGACACAGATTCCCATTAGTGTTTGACGCACTGGGATGGGGCTTTTTTTTGATGGGGGGTTGTAAGGGGGTTTAGGTGGTGGGTTGTAGAGCAGACAGCTGCGAATCTACATCTAAATGTGGCACAGCTCCAGAGATCCCTGGGATCACAGCCTTTAATACACAAATTAAAAATGTGAATTAACTAACTGAGCATTTCCGGAGCTCCTGTGATATGTAAACATTCAAAGTACAAGGAAGATGAGGCATCAAAACCGCAACACTGCTGAACAGATGGAGGCCTGCTTCTCCCTGAAGTACATCTTCTGGCTTCATCTGACAGAAACTGCCATGAATGCATCTGTATTAGTAGATTGGCATCTCTCTATAGCACTGCTGTGGCTGTATGCGGCGTAGCGGTGCTGCTGCTGATGGGAAACGCAGTGCAACATGTGGTGTATAAAGTATTGGCCTAAGGGAAGGTGAGACTGCTGCTTGCCACCTGAAAACCTTGTCTCTTTTGTTTTTTGTTCAGCATCTCTGGTTCATTTCTAGAGGTTTAACAGTATTGTCAACACCTCTCTCAGCAAGTCCCCTTTTCAACATATTTGGTTTATGGCTCATCATTGTTTCAGCTCGCTTGAAAAGCGTTTTTTTTTTTTTTTTTTTTATCCCCCTCTGAGAGGGCGCAATCCTAAAAGAACGCAGGACTGTAAAGCTGATTATAAATGCCATGCCTTTATTTCACAAGTATGGAATCATTTATCCGTGGCTCGTGCCAGGTTTGCAGTTATGGCGTTTTGGGAGAAATGGAGAAAAAGATTGACAGATTGAGAGGTGAGGAAGAGGGAATGGTGTGAGAGTAATAAAAAGTTCTGGTGCAGTGTTAAAGAAATAAGGGGAGCAAGACGAAAATTAAAACCAGCAAAGGGAGGAACGCTTAAAGTAGGGATAGGGAACAGGTGTCTTTGTCCTACTTTGCCGGCGGGGCTAAAGCCATTTTCTCAGCTGGGTCGTTGTTTGGCGTGCGGCCCCATTGAAATTTCTCGCCTGTCGTCACAACACAACCACAATGTCTAGTGTTACTCCTATGAAACTCCTATGTGCAAATTCAATCACCTGCCTTACCAGTTGAATATAAATACCCATTGACTCTTTAAGTGTAAAACTAGCCGGCACGCTGCCGACTCTGCTCCACTACTGTCTTATCTATTGTCTCCTGGACCCTGAGCCCCCAAGCTTCCCCACTCCCTGTCCAGAATAGGCAAGCCGTAAATAAGCATCGAAAATAGACATTGGAGGACAACTGTTGACAGCCCAGTGACGAAAGCGGCAGACACAGGCACAACATCTAGGCAGGCCGGATTACACGCAGATAATTGAGGCCACGCAACGCTGGAACATAAGAAGCAAGGAGCAATTTGTGTCTTTTTTTTATAACTTACTTGAAAAGCCTATTGAAGCATTGTGTTTCAGAGTGCAGTTTGGGGAATGAATGAAATCATTGCCTGAAGCTACATGAGATTTGAAATTTATCAGGATATTTTTTCAATACTATGACCTTACATTTATTTATTATATTAAAATTATTCAATTTCTATATATATATGTATACACACACATATATATATATATACATATATACATGCTATTGTTTTATCTCATTTGCTTAATTGGTAATTTGTTTTAGTGGTTGGACTAAAAGTTATGGCATTTTCTCTCATTAATGGTTCACAACTGAAGTTGCCAATGTTTGGCTAATATTGGTAAAGTAAACACTTTACACAACTAATTTGACATAGAGGAAGGTTTTTAGTGATTTTTAGTGACAATTATTCAGTGAATATACTCTTTGAATAAATGTCATCATCAAATGTTGATCTCATTTCAAAGTCAGACCCTTCTGGATGTCCTTTTTGTGCTTTTGCTTTGCTGCTTTCTAAACTGTGTCTTTTATAAAGATGAGATGCAGGCAGGCATAAAAGAGGAAGATAAATTAGCTGACAGGTTTGCATAGTTCTGTGTGGTGAGTTTAGTTTAGAGGTTGAGGGTCGGCGTACGGCTCCAGCAGCCACACCTCGGCCCCTCTGACCTCCAGGAAACCCAATAGCCGGGAGCTATTTAGAAGCAAAATGCCGGCACTTCTGTCTGTATATTTACCACTCGTCTGACAACGTATCGCCACCCTCAGCCACCCGGCCTGCCTGCAGATAATAATACTTTTCTACAAGGATCACATCTAATTTGTCCTTTTCTGCAGTGAACTATGAGCACCACTTTCTTGGCTTGCAAAGTTTCTGATGGGAGGCACTTTGGAAAGGTTCCTGCATAAACTGTAGATTTAACACGGCTCATAACTATAAGCGCAGCAGAGAGGAGAGGAGGGGAGGGAGAAAGTTGCTTTGTACTTTGGTGGAGTGTGTGAAGTGTTTGCACGCCGTTGAGTTGATTTGTTAGCAGCCCGGCCAACTAAATCAAGTCCCCCATATCCACTTTGTTTACCCATTTTCTTTGTCTCTCGTTCCCACTTCCTCTCTGCCTTTCAATCGCCCTCTCTCTCTCCCCGCTGATTTGACTGGCTGCTGCCGACTTTTGAAACAACAACCGTGTTAGTTTGGGGCCAGCGAGTGTAACAGCACAGTCTAGTCACCTGCGTCACCGTCTTAACAAGCAGCATGACCTGCCAATAAAAAAGGCTTTTACCCTGATCGTCCTCAAACAAGACTTAAACACAACCTGCTCTTTCTCCTGCAGAATGCCCAAAGTGCTCGCAAATGCGAATCAGGCTGTGTTAACTTACTTGAAAATGAAAAACTACAGAGGAGGTGGAGGCAATTTTTGCTTTTCTTTGCTACTTCATTAGCAGTGGTTTGAAGAGGAGGCTGAGATGGAGAAAGGCAGATACGGATGGAAGTTTAAAAACACATATCCTCTACAGGTTTAGCAGGATGGTGCAAAAAATGTTCATCCACCAACAGTTTCACGTCTTGTCAGTGTCCATAAGCAAGTGCACTCTGCACCTGCTCTCACAGAATGAGTGAGAATGTCAGTTAAATGCTGAAACAGTAAAAAAAAAATTAAGGGAAAAAAATTCCTTGAGTGATGAAGAAAAAGCACCATGAAGAGGAAATGTTGTTGAGGACAGTTGAGTCTATCATTGCCCAGAGCTCTGTAAACTTGTACTTCATGACAGCCTTTCATCCCTCATCAAAGCAACAAGTAGATGAGCAGACTTTGCACATGCTAAAACCTCCCAACCCCCGTCGTCTCCTCATAGCTGCCGCTCCTCCGGGATGAGCGACCTTAAATCTTCTCTTTTAACAAGTTTCCTGTTCTTCCTTCCGGCTTCCTGCAGTCCCCTGGGGTTGGACCTGCGGGACCATTACAGTATTTGGAAAGGTTGTACCTTAAAGCTCAGTCTACAACCACCAAGGGGTCTGAGGAAGACTTTGGGAAATTTGCATTTTGTCAGATTTGTAGTTGCCTATACTCAAACAGCCACTCAAACAGCCAAAACATGGCAGATGCTATTGGAAAATGTACTGACATAGGAGCGTAAGAGCTTCACACTAAAGCTTCACATGTCTGCAATAGCCATCTTGTCATGTTGCACGCATTGGAATAAGGACATACGCATATACATGCTTCAGTGCTTTGCAAAGGGACACTTCAACAGCATGGACATATTAAGGGTTCACCTGTAGCCTTCCAAGTACAGAACAGCCTCTGTTATTTCTGATTTACGCGTTTCCCTTTTTTGGTGCAGCTGACCCGCACACCGTTTCTTTAAAACGGATCCAAAAATCCACTTTTTCCATTTTGTAGTAGTAGTAGTAGTAGTATTGAGCAAAAAATTAAAAAAAAAAGAAAATATGGGGGCCATTTTACAGTATTTATGAAAAAGAGAGAGTGATGTCTTGGACGATGGTCAATTATTTATGAATGAAAAGAGGCCTTTGTGAACCCCCACCAACCACCCCAGTAACTTCCCCCAAACTCCTGCTCCTACCCAGCGCTACTGATCAAACAGATATTGTTACCACTAAAATAGCAACTTAAAAAAACACACAGGCAGCCATAAGACCTGCCTGTAGCCTGGGAGAAAGACTGACAGCAGAGAGGAGGAGGGTGAGGAAGGGTGAAAGAAAGAAAGAAAGAGAGAGAGACATTGTAAAAAAGCTAAATTCAGTGGAGATTTAGACAAGTCTCCTGACTACAGTACAACAACAAAAAATTGTACAGGAACGATGGGAGTGTGTGTTGAGGGGGACAATACTGTATGTGTATTTGTGCATGTGTGTGTTGGGGTGGTGGGGGGGTGGGGGGTGGGGGCGAGGGGGGGGGGGCGTGTCATCTATCACTGGACAAATGCTGGGCTGTGGGGGGTGTTGGTGGAAGCAGGGGTGAGGGTGTGCGGGGGTTGTCGGCCAGAATGGTGCTGCTCCTCAAATGAAATAATATATCTTTGAAAGCCTACGCCCCGCGCCAGTCCCTGGGCCCATATATCAAGCCCAAGAGCGTCTGGTGGATCCGCTCCAGGCCCATTAACCTTCCACCTGTTCCCCCCCTACACCCCCACCCCACCCCACCTACCGGTCCTCTTTTCACCCCCCCTGTTGTCCTTCACCATGCCCCCTCTCCTCCTCCTCCTCCTGCCCTTGGTCGCTGCCTCTCGCAGCCCCTTGTTCATCTTCCCATTTACCCCCCCCCCCCCCCCCCACCTTCCTCTCTTCCTCATTTCCCTCTTCCTCTCTTTCTGTCCTTCTCTGGCTGTCCTTCATTACCTCCTTCTCTTTCTCTCTGTCTCCTTCTATCTCTCTTTACCTCTCATGGTCATCTCTTTTCGCTCTCTCCATCTTCGTTGCGATATCTCTCTCTATCTCTGACTCCATCTCTGAGTCTGTCCTCTCTTTCTCTCATGGTCACCAAGTCTTTTCTCACTCTAAATCATTCACTCTGTCTTTCTTTCTCTCTCTGCCACTCAGTTTCAATCTCATGTCACAGTCTTCTGCTCTTCTTGCTCTCTCTCTCTCCTTCTGTAACTCCCCGTCTCCTCTCTGCATCCTTCTTTCTCTCCCCGTCCTTCTTTGCACCTTCTTATTTCCCAACTAATGTAAAGCAGGCATGTTATGAGGTGTGTGTGTGTGTGTGTTGGGAGGGTGCAGTACAGCCTGCAGAATAATTCAAATGCAATGGACCAGGGACACAGTTACAAATCTCTGCCAACTGTGTGCGGCCGCCAACCCCATCATGCTCGCAGTTTGTCAGGATTGGGGTGTTGGGGGGTAGTGGTGGTGGGGGGGTCGTTGACCTCTGTGACAAGACAGACATTGCAGGCTGAGGCTCTGAATCTATGTGTGTATGTGTGTGTGTGTGTGTGTGTGTGTGTGTGTGTGTGTGTGTGTGTGGGGTTGTATAGATATACCACTTCCCAGGGTTCACAGATCACGCCTAAAACGGCTTATTAATTTCCACTCAGTTATGGGGTGTGAAGAAAAAAAGAGAAGGTGCAATCACCGGTCAAAGCAGGACAGGGGAAATACACCTCCTCTTGTCCCAACACACACAAACATGCACACACACACACACTTGGTTACACCTTGAAAATTAAACTGCTCCTGGATAGGTCATGGAAAAAGCATGTGTGTGTGTGTGTGTGTGTGTGTGTGTGTATGAGGAGGATAACTAAGATTGGTAGAAAAAGATCCTCCAGTCTGAATTTGGCGGGTGGGTTGTGTAAGTATAATTTTACCAAAGTAAATTCATGTAATATTTATGGATGTAGATGGAGGAGGGTGAAGGGAGAAGGGGGATTATGCAGCAGGGCAGAGTGGGGCACATCAGAGGACTTTACATTATTCACTCAGGTAAATCTATAAGTGGAGAATATTCAGGTGTACGATGTGAACATCAACCCCCCCCCCCCCCACACACACACTTCGGCCCCTCACCCACCACCACCCCCTCTCTGCCCCCTACCCCAGGGATCTGTCATTCTGTTTGATTGACTGACATGCAGCCACTCTGATAAGTCCAATAAACCAACGGACAAGAATCAGTGTTGTAAATAATTCTACTGCCTAAGGAGCTCTCATCTCATTTTTCAAGTTGTTGCAAGTTTTTTTTTTTTTAAGACTTTTTGAAATTTGAGCTGGAAGAGAATTCAAGTCAACTGAAAAAAAGAGGACTTATTTCACAATATCTGCCTGCCAGACTGGGATGGTGCTTGGACATTTTTTTTTATATGTCTATTTGTGTTTGAGGCCTATTAAATAAAATTCAGCTCATTTCATCAAAATTCTGAGTAGCTTAACACTTATTACTTGTCTTTTAAAAGCAATACTAATAAATTACATTCTTTAATTTGAAAAAAACACAAAAACTAAATTAGAAAATGCCAAAAAATCAAAAAAGACCACTTAATTGGAAGATTTTTTTCCATCATTTATCTAAAAAAAATAGAAATTAACAGTGTAATTTTACATGTTTTTACAATTTTTCTGACATCTTGCCAATGTGCTCAACTACACTCCTATAAAAATGCCCTTGAGCAAGACATGGTAATGCCTGTCTTGTATGTTTTACACTCATTACCTCATCCGCTTCCCCCCTCCTGCCCTCCTGCCCTTCCTCTTGACTTTCTTCAACTCTCATAGCTCCTTTGGATTTATTTTCTTTCTCCTGGTATCTTTCTCTCCTCTCCTTTTTCTCCTCCATTATCACTTTCTCCATCCATTACATCTTGTCATTTTTTCTTTACTTCTTCCTCTTTTGTTAGTCCCTCTCCTTTCCTTCCCTCTCCTCCGCTCTCTCTCCACATTCCTTCTCTACCCGTCTCCTCTCTCATCTCCCCTCTTTGTTTCACCTCTGTTCCCCTCGCCTGTCCTTTCCTCTCCCCGGCCATCTGTTTATCCAATATGGCCGTCCCATCTCAGCTGGGAGCTTTCCCAGGGAACAAGACTTCTAATACAGTTCCTCCTCAACTTAATGGCCCTCAGTTCTGCTTTTGCCATTCCCGCTACATGCAGAGAGACAAAACAGAAAAAAAGAAAGAGACAGAGAGGCACAAAAACCTGTCTGGATCCCCCCGAAAAACTGTCCCTGGATAAAATAAACAGTGAGGCCACATTTCAAAACGTCATGGGCATTTTCCTCCCTGCTCCACTTTTATCAGGTTGATGGACTAAATATATGTATAAAGTTACACAGCATTTACCCAAGACAGATTCTTAACAATAATATCCTCTTAGAAATGGATACGTCATCTTTAGTTGAAGTAACAACCTTTATTTCAGAGTCACAAACAATTTCTTTTATTAAGAATTAAGACAAAATAATTGAGATGCCAAAAATGTATTGATTATGGAATGAGGAGGAGGAGGAGGAGGAGGATGCTTTGCTTTGACAACTGCTTTAACCCTCTATCACAGTAAATGCTTTTTACTCAAAAAGTAATTTTTAAAACTATTTTACTTGAGTGTTCCTGCCACAGACCTTCAGCTTGCAAACACTGTTGTTGCTGTTTTTATATGTTGGCATGTGTTGCAATTATTTCCAGATTGTTGAACATTTTGTTGTTTCTGTGATGCATATGCAATTCTCAAACTATTAGCTTTACATAGCTCACATGTTATTATATCTAATTAAATCCAGCAAGATCATAAATCTTCTCTTGGTGTTATTGAAAAGCAAGTGAGAATCTGGGAAATATAGGAAATGAATAAACATATGATGAAAGAGAAACATACTCTATGTAATATGTGTGGGTTTTTTTTAATATGGCTGAACTGTAGCAGCCTTAGCAAATTAGATTACTTAAGTGTTTTCTGATGTGGTGTTTCCTGTTACTTCGTTAAGTACTATATAACGTGTGTTGACAAGGCACACAAAAGCGCTCGCTGTCCCAACACAGAGACACATCCTTTTTTATTAAAGGGTGTAGAGAGGAAGGGGTTTGGGTTGAAAAGGGAGTTGAGTAAGGAAGGTGAGATATAAACATATGAATCATCAATAGTCCCGATCGGCCTGCTAAATTCTACCTCCCATTGTGTTTGTGGTGGGAGTCAGGCCAGCCATCCCAACAGTGGAACAATGGAGGAGAGAGGGTAGCAGTGGACCAACTATGAGTCACCCTCACACACGCACACTTGTACACAGTATAAATACACATGCAAACACACGCACACATGTTGTCCTCACTCATGTTTATTGGTACAGGGACATTAGAGGAGTTGTTTTTAAGAGAGTAATATTTACAGTTTTCATGCATGGCTGCTTTTTTTTTTTTTTATGTTTACGTACTTAAACTCCATCAACCAGTTTAAACTAAACTTTGTGATCCTTGCAAAAGTATCTTAATTGACCAGAGTTGTGTGCAGTGCAGTCAAGACAAACTCTCACTTCCCTTATGATTTTCCTCCAGCAAGGGCAATCTAATTTATTTTAAAATTTCCTTGTCATTTTATGCATCACTTTTTTTTTTGGAAGTATGTCAATTTGCTTGAGTTTTTTTTTGGTTTCGTCTTTTGTTTGTTTTGCATTTTGTATTTGTTTCTTTCTCTTGTGAGATGTTCATACAAAGCACTTGAATTTTCAGAAGTTATGATTAGTATTTGTTTTTCCTTAATGTAGTTCTTTGTTTGCATTTTAGAATTTTTTTTTATCATAATGACATCAGGCATGCGTTATGATTTCAGCTGGATGTGGTGGACTTGAGGGCAGAGTGTGTTCACATTTTGAGTTTGAAGCCAGGGTGCGAACTTTGTTACATTTTTGTCTAATACTTTGTCATGTAACCTTCTGTCTAATGTCATTCGCTAAGTATTAGGAGGATGTGAAGTCAGAAGCAAGATGCTCTAACAGTAGAAATAATTTCAAAAAATGAAATACATAATACATACAGTATATAAACTGTTATGCATTATTGTTGTTGTGTCCCATCTCCTTCATCCTGCCTCATCTATTTTTTATTCCGTTAGTGAAGTCCCACATTTCCAAGAATGCCTTTAGACAAGTGTTCCCCTAAGAAAACACAGCATACGTGTGGCTGCATTCAGTTCTGGTTCGCTAAGGCTACTGTCAAGAGAAACCACTATCTATGATGTCCAATAACACAAAACAGTTAACAACACAACATTTACACAGAAATTCAAGACCAGGCATTGCCAGTAGCTCTCTTGAAAGCCTGTTAAAGCATTTTTGAGTGAATTTGTCCTTTAACACATACAAATCTGTCTGGTTGGCGTTGGCGTCGGGACGGGCAGGGGGGTTCATGGCAGGACAGTGGAGGACAGGAGGAGGGGAGGGGTGGCACCAACCCTGTGCTAGCAAATGTCACTGAGAGACAAACACATGTTTCCCCCTTTAGCACATACTCAAACTCTGGGATGTTCTCATGAATTGACACACGCAGTATTGAAATAATCACTAATGCATAAAAATATAAATACATACATTAAAAAACAGTGTCAATATGTTGGATAAAAACTTGTTATAAGGTCAAAATACACTTAAGAAACATACTGAAAAATAATAGGATGCTTATATGCAAGTAAGACATTTAGACGCACATAAGCCTTACACACATCCACACACGCACCTGTCTTCAACTCACTTCAAATTTTATAAAATAACCACAAGTGACCATGATCTCAGTACTGCCAAAACGTTCCCTCATCACGCCACTTTTTCACTGATTTCAAAACCAGTGCACCAGACCTGGACTTTTTCTAATTGTCAATGTGTTAAACCAATCAGAACTGAGGTACTTTGGCGGGAAGAGCCCACCCTAACTTCTCGGATCCAAGGTGTTAGAAATAAACGTCCCTCACGTCATGCCTCATTCCCAGAAAGAGAGGGAGAACGAGAGAGAGAGGCAGCGTGCCACATTGGAAAAGAATGGGGAGTGCTCTTTAGAAGGTCCTTCTAATGGCTAAATGTTTATGAGTCCTGTGACCGAGACGAACTTATGGAAACTAAATCTTTAAACACTTTTTTTTGGCAGACGCCTCGCACACACCCTCCCAGCTTGGCTCTATTACCGGAGAAATTCTTTTGTTCTTACTGAGCTAATAATAGTGAGAGGCACTGTGCGTTATGTGTGAGTGGTGTCTGTGTCTTACAGTAATGTGGCCATGTGTGCGTGGTGCGTGTGTGTGAGATGAAAGTGTATTTATAGCTTCCTACAGTGCTGCACTACTCCTGTGACAAACTTTTAATTCTACTCTGCTTCCTGTCTTACAGGTCCCCAACTCAACCTCTCATCTAAACAGATCTAGTCGGATCAACATTAGCAGGAGATGTCAAAGGACAGGTGGATTCAAATACATAATAATTTTTTTTATTGAACTAGCAATCCTTCATCTATTCAACGGAACACAAACCATTTAATACTTTTATCAGAAACACCTTAAATACAACAAGTAAGTGTGCATTTGTAGCTTCTCCAGAGATCAAAACCCTAATATTGGCAATGTTTGACATGATTGAGCAGACCATTAGCAGACATGTATTCATATGTATGAATACACACACATATTACACTAACACACACACACACACATACATAAACATAGACAAAAGCAGGCATGTTCACAGGGAGATAAAGTGGAGAGGTCAGAGGTCGTGAGTGGGTATTTCTATCTAACACAAAGGCAAGCACCACAGCAGAACAGCAGAACATTTACACACACACACACACACACACACACACTACACACACTACACAGTGCACACACTCTTCAATTATGATTAATACACAAATCCAAGCAATACAGTTAAAGCTCCACTGAAAAAATTACTCTAAAGCAAAAAAAAAATCAAGGGAGATCTTTTGAAACCAAAAGCACATCACAACAATATCCATAATACCAGTAAAAAAATTGTTCAATACTGCCAGCAGAACCTTGTGTTTGAAATGGGGAGAGCTGACTATTTCATGGTAAGCTTATCCTCCTCACCATCACTGATACTGAGCTGTGCTCAGAAGTCCTCCCAGTAGTTACTAATGAGAAACGAGCATGGAAGAGACGATTGTGGCGTGTGTGGGAAAAACTGTCACAGCCACAGCTACCACATTATTTTTCAATCCCCCTTGTGTTTTTAGATGGCTCTTTAAAAATAGGGCACTGGGGGTAAGTTCAATTATCCCCCTCACTTAAGTGAAATACACCCCCACCAATGGAGGCTGTGCAACAGGAGCAGGAGAGGTTTTTTGTGGGGGATCAGGGTGCAGGAAGAGGTTTGCCCTGCATTGAGCCCAGGTCATTTTCTACCTTTGTAACAGGCATCCGGCTCAATTACTATTAAGCTCCAGTAATATGGGTAGTCATTATGCAAACATAATGACATTTCATTCAGCAGCAAATCAGGGAGTGACAAACACAAGTGAGTGAGATAATTGAATTAGGCTGAGGGTGTGAGAAACAGAGAGGCTTCACAGTGGAGCAAAAATGATCATTCAAAGTTAATGGGCAAACCGCACACAATTATTAGCTGTAGCCACACCCTAGGATTAGCCCGTGTGTGTGTGTATGAGTGAAGTACTGTGCACCCCGGCTGAATGCAAATACAGATCTCGAAAATGTCAATAGCGGGGACACGGAGCGTGCTAAATGTCAACATGTATTTTTCAAGGACTCTTGTCTGTGTTGTAATTGGCTCCATTTTAAATATTACATTTGTTTCATTTGTTATTTTCCCCTTTGAAAATAAAATAATATTAAATATTTGGAGGGAATTTTCGCAACAGGCCCGGGCCCATGAATATGCAGCTGAGCCTTTGGCGATGCAGTGTGAAACAAACAGACAAAGGAGTGAGACAACGGGAAGAAAAACAGGTGAAGCACAGACTAATCAAACCCCCTTTCATGTCGCCACGAATATTAACCTTCATTCAGAGCAAATAAAGCTGCGAGCGTACAAACACACACCAGAAACTCTCCCTTGGGCTCTGTGTTGAATAAGAGCGGGAATTATCACATTTTTACAGTTTGGCATTGGAGGACAGTTACCATTTGTCCGTTACGATTGACTGTGATAAAACAGTCACAGAGGACACAGTGTTGTGTTGTGTAAACCAACCTTTATTGGACTAAACCAGCTTGAATATACCAAGTGAAAATACTTTTAAAGAATGCCCAATATCGCAAACTACAAGTTTAAAGTAATCTTCATTTAACTGACATTATTTGTGATTGAGGAGAAAACAGATGATATGCTATTTTTGTGACTCTATCTTCTGTGTGAAACGGTCAGCTCTTTGAATTTTCTTTGACCAATATGCTAATGGACAATATCTCATATCATCACACAGTATGTGCCCACTTAGATCTGAGGAATATCTCAAGGGGAGATGGGCGGTATTCAGTTCACATAAAAACCCTCAGACTAGGACCCTGTTAGTATGAAAAGTGCCTGAAGCTCATAGTCAAAGTTTTCACAACCCATAGCCAAAATGTGTCACACACAGGGTAAATATGCCTGGCTGCTGAATTTTGATCAGGCAGCGGGACAGACAGCGGTGGCAGATACGAGCAGAACCCCTTCACCCCCCTAAAGCCCTGTGCACTCTGCATTAGTGTTGAGCCAGTGCATAAAAGAGGAAGATTAAAGGCCTGTTGAAGATAAAGGATTGAAGAGATGATGTTCACGAACTGCGTAAAGCACTGTCAATTATGGATGACAACATAGTGAAAGATTTAGCATTGAAACAAAATGCAGGATAATTTATTTAAGGCCTGCAGAGTAACAGCAAACTGAATTAAAGTTTAAATAGTAGTATGCTGAACTGATGATTGCCACAACTATGAAAATAAAACCCAGGTTGTAAAAAATAAAATTAAAAACTTCTCACACTCAAACAAGAGCACTTTCGTATTTTGAGATCATGCACACCTACCTTGAGTTCACGGAAGAAGATGCTGCTGCGTGCCCACTCCACGATGGAGAAGAGTGTCTGGTCAGCCATCTTGCACATGAGGCCGAAGGTGTTGAGCTTCTCATGCTTTCCCCGGCTGGCCTGCTCCTGCTGCAGATAGGCCAAGATCTTGGCCTGAACTTGCGGCTCATCCGGCTCGCACTTGAGCAGCTCTACGATCAGATGGGGAAAGCTGGGTGGCGAGCCTGACTGGTAGGCATCGACGTAGGCGTAGCCCATGATGGACTCTGGCGAGCTGGTGTACGGGTCTGGGTACTCAGACTTGATGGTGCGCGTGCCCTGGAAGTGTCCGTAGGCCGCCTGGTAGCCCTGCAGGCTGCCGGCATGTGGCGGCATTGCCATGCTGACTGGCGAAGTGACAAACGGGCTGCGGTCGTAGTCTGTGGGGGGAAGGGCGGTGGCATGATGATGATGGTGGTGGTGGTGGTGGTGACCGGGGTGGTGGCCAGCGTGGTGGCTCAGTGGAAGGCCCTTGGAGGCAGCTGAGTGGATGTTCTGGATGGCTGATGAGATGGTGAGGTCGGTGGGCACGGCCTGCATCACCTGGCTCATGGCCTCAATCTTCAGGCCGTTAGCTCGGATCAGCGCCTTCTTTTGTTGCTTGAGGGCCCGGTCGCGTTTGTACATTGGGCCGAACTTGTTGCGACCGCCACGCATGCGATCCGCCCGTACAGCTGACAGGCAGGAAGAGAGGTGAAAAAAGGAGACAAGAGAGGGAGAGGACAGAATTAGCTCAATAGTATGTGAATCTTTGTCTTGCATGGTACTCAGCCTTGATAGTACTCATGCAAAAACACATCATTATGTACAATACTAACTACCTTTTGACACATTCACATAAAATCAACCAAGAGATCAATTAAATTAAGCAATAAAGTATGTTTGAAAGGTTTCATCCAGAATGATTTATCCGCCATGTACACCAACAGAGAATTTCACTTTTACAGACTAAATCCTATATTTTGGTGGTAATATAAGATTTGTCTAAAAATTAACTCCACATTTGTAACTGTTATGTAGGGCAAAGGTTTCCCTGTGGTGATTACACTTGACATTTACCTGTTGACTCCTAAAACCCAACAGGTCTAAGAGATAGTGCAGTTACTCATTGACCAAAGAAACAAAATTCTATGAATTGCTTTGCTAGAGGATCACTGTGCAGCTGGCTATCTCTGTCTACCACTCAGGAAACACACGACTCAAAAGGTAGATATTGGCAATAGAGTCAGAAAAGTAAAGATGTCTTCATAAAATACATGCTTAAAAATGCTATCTGATTATGCAATAACTAAAAGCTTCAATATCTCACTGACCATTAGCTGAAACTTATTTTCTTTACAAAACCCCAAAGACTTAAATGGCTGACAACAAGCAAATAGGGGTTCTTTTTCTGATGATCCAAATATACCCATGTTGCCCCCCCCCCCCCCCCTCCCTTGTGCAGGATCCTGTGGTGAGGATCACAACGTGTCTGTGCCGTGGGTATTTCTAATGAACGAGCCGGGTACACAGTGGACTGCTACGAGGGCCATGTGTGATCTGGCCGACTGCTGCCATGGGGAAGCTGCTCTGCTGTCTCCCAGTCGGAGGGCGCTGGTGTTAATTATTCATACTTAATTACCTCTTACTCTGACGAGGCTCACTGAGCCCAGCGTGCAACGAGCTAACGGACGTCTGGGAGACTACGCAACAGAAAAACACTCAGTAATACCAATACTGCAGAATATTGTGGACTTAATTTTATTGTGCTCCATAAGGTCTTGCTCCCCTCTTTAAAAGAAACCCACATATTTAACTGCATATATGCAAATAAATGCACATACATTTGCTCTAATCATACACACTGAATGCTCAGATAACATGACGAGTCAGCCTGGGTCAACTCCAGCTCATGATGTCTTGACAAATGAGTGAAAGGAAGAAGAAGAAAATTGTAGAGGGGGTGTGGAGAGGGTGGGATGGGGGGGGGGGGGCGGGGTGGGTGGTTGTGGGGGTGTGGGGTGGGGGGGGGGGGGGGGGGAGACAACCACACAAAAACACACACACACACACACACACACTGTCTCACACACTCCAAGCTGCCTTGGGAGTGATTTTAATGACCTCCGTTACAAAAGTGTCTGTCACTGATCTGAGCGAGAGGAGCCGAGAGGGGAGACACACAAACACACCCACACTCTCTCACACACTCACACCCACATGCTGACTCTCTCTCGTATACTCGCACACAAGAAAACACACACACATACTAGGTAGCACGGAAAGCGCTACACACTGGTCCTGATCACAGAAAGAGAGATGGGAACAAGCCAGACGCTCTGCCACCTCGGAGAGCCTCCGACTGCTCAAGTGGTATGTAATTTATACACAGTGATTTTACACACACACACACACATACACACACGACCATTTCCCAACATGCTTGAGGTCAACTCCAGTGCCCACTCAGCCCGGCTCAGGGATTATCATGACCGTTAAAAAATTGATCACACATCAAAGGAAAAAAAAAGAAAAAGAAATCAGGAGCCCCGTCAAATGTATCCATTATACATTATTTTAGGGCGACTTTAACTATTAATGATTTCTCCACAACAGCGTAATTAATGAGCTGAGAAACTAATAGTTGGCCCTACTGGGAAAACAAAATTAGGCCCTGACTGCCTTCTTGCCTGCCTCGGACCCAGGGACCCACATCACATCATGAATATCAGGATTGGGGGGTGTAGGTCTTACCACCACCACCACCACCACCACACACACACACACACACACACACACACGCAGATTCTTTGTCTCTAATTAAACAAGGTGATTTGCATGCATGTAACACAGATTAATATGGAAGGGGGAGGGGGGAAAAGGGGGGAGGACAGTGCGTGGGGGTGTGTGAGTGTGTGTCGGGAGCAAAGACGACTATGTGTTTGAGTGAGGTGGAGAGATGTTAATAGGATGGATGCTGCAGGGATTGAGTTTATGATGACAAAGTTATCGTATGACCAAAAAACTTTCACAGGCTCAAAAATTGTGTCAAACGAAATAAGAGTTTGAAGAAACACAGACATGCTGAGCTAAGTCATTTTTAAATGTTGTCATGCAAGAAAATGTTTTTTACTCTAAAAGCACATCAGTCATTGAGAATTGGTTACAGACATAAGCTCACTGGATGTTTGTGGGTTTTTTTGGAATAAACAAGACAAACTAAATAGTTAGTATGACAGTGACAGCCAACACTGCTGGACAGGCAAAGAAGAAAGACAGCCACCTATGGAAATTCAAGAAAATACGAGAAAAGAGATAGCACTCCACACAGTTTGACTGACATGAGTTGTCTGGAAAGTGAAGCAGTGAGCAAGATAGAAGCCAGGAAAAAAAAAAAAAAAAAAAAACTAATAAAAGTTCAAAATTGAGAAAAAAAAAAGAATATATGAAGAAAAATATCACAAGGAAGAAAAACACGTCATTTTCCCTCTTTGAACATATGAGAAGAAACTTCACTCTATTAGTGTGAAACAGATCTGAGTTGGGGGATGTTGTGGGTTAGCAGTGAGGCTTTGGGGCTAAAGCCAGGCAGAAAAGCTAAAAGGCTGACGCTGTCTTCCACTCTGAATTCCCCTGGTTTAATGTCTGAGAGCACGTCCACACACACATCCATAAATTCACAAACTGACCCAACCAAAACCCTGTTCCCTTTCCCCAAAAGTATCCAATGCCCCATGTACACACCATCTCGAACATGTACGAACACAAACAAGCACACACACACACA
Organism: Thunnus maccoyii; assembly: GCF_910596095.1. NCBI lineage: Eukaryota > Metazoa > Chordata > Actinopteri > Scombriformes > Scombridae > Thunnus > Thunnus maccoyii. The sequence continues at coordinate 20,530,879 of NC_056539.1, read as the reverse complement.
CACCACATCCTCCACACAGACAATTTCTCTGCACATTACACATATGCCATCTACCTACACGCAGCCCCTTACACACTCAAACACATCACACACACACACACATACACACACAGCCCTCAGCGCTTATATCCTCTGATTTATGGTTGTTTAATATACAGGAATATTAAGCGCGCGTAGGTGAGGATCCCTGTCGGCTGCCGGCATATTAATGGGTCCCGCGGAGCCTTGCTGACACCCTGTTTGTCATGTCGGGGCCCCGGCCCCTGCTCCGGATGCGCCCTATCCCATGCACACACATGAATACCTATGATACCTATGCATAAGTAATGGGACAGCTCCCTGGCTTCACCGCAGGTACTGGGAGGCTGACGGAAGACAAATCAGAGCGAGAAAGATGGAGACAGGGAGGAGATAAAAAAGTGGAGGGAGAAGAGCACAGAGAGGAATATACAAACACTCAGTTGGTGGCGCTAATTTCAGATGAATGGCTCTACCGTTTTTTTTTTAATAAATACATTTAGATTTATGGATAGATTAAATATTGTTAAATATAAAAATCACTGGAAAAGAGACACCTAAGAAAGATTGAGTGAGTCTGTTAAGCAATGCTGTTAATGAGAGTGATTAGTCCAATCAAAGAAAACCAATCAGTAAAATTAACATTTATCAATGGGGGCAAAAGCAGGAATTGTCAACTTCAATGTTAGATGGTTACTTCTAAAAAATATCGGTCACCTCTGCTGACTTCAATAGTCCACAGCGGAACAAAATGTTTAACTCACAGTATCACAATTACCATTCTTACGCTCCATCTTTAAGATGATACACAACTGAAGGAAATATTAGGCAGTTCAGTGAAGCATATGATCCAAGGCAACTTCTAGCGAGCATAAAAAGAAAATCATACCAGTGGGAGCTGTTCAGATACGGCACGCTTCATCAGCTTCAGTGAATGACGTGCTAATGGTTCAAAACCTTAGTGGGATGTGGCTTTTTCTCAATGATTCAACACTGACTGAGATACTACAGTCAGCGCATATGAAGAAGCAAGGATTTGTACAGCATGTGTGTTTGTGTGGCTAAATGAGCGCGTGGCTGCCAGTCTTCATCATTATAGTGTGTGTATGTGAGACAGTGTGTGTGTGTGACTTTTTTTTTTCCTTCAGTACTGTGTTACACAAAGACCTGCCTGCCCCTGACAGCAACTTGAAAAGATAAATTCAACGATTAAAAAGCTTTTTTACACACACACATTTTGATATATATTACATGTTGATACATTTTTACAAATGTTATAATCCTATGATAAATAATAGGATTTGCAAAATTTAGATGGAAATATGTTAGTAGCTGATGACATGTGGTTAAATTTAAGGGTTTAAGATTACACTCATAATTCTATTAACTGCTGGGTTTAAACTTTACCCACAAGGCAGCTCTTCCCTCTCACAATCAATGCAACAGGAAAAGATTTTTTTATTTTTGAAAACATATCTTGAATGCTGCTCACTGGGTCAGAGGTAAGTCATTTATCTGGTGGCAGTGGCATGCTGAGGAGAATATGATATGCCACTGCAGTGTTATAAAATGTTCTTTTCCTGTGTTGCGTAAAGACAGGAGTCGCTGAGCTTTAACTATTTTTGTTTTGTTATCAACACAAGATAATATGAATGATCTCCTCGTGTCGGGATGGGGTGGTAGACATGTCACAACACTGTTTATGTCACTCTGATATGCGCCCGTCAGGCATTTCACCTTATTTCACTGCCCTCCCTAAACTTTGAATCATTACCAACACACACATATAATTATGCAAACACAGATTTCTTTACAGCTGCCAACCTCACTGCAAACTGTACAGACTGTCCCATTGGTTGGCAGACTTATCGACAAACAGAAATGATGTTGGATAACACCAGTGATGCAAAAGTAAACAAGAAAAATACAGAAGAAAGTTACAGTTTGGGTCAACTTTAAAGTTTCCCCCATGTTTTTTTTGCCCACATTTAGTTTCCATTCAGTATCCTGGATTCACATGTTGCTACAAGCTGCTGTGTAATGGAATGAAAAGCTCGTAATAACAAAGCACATGACCCCAAACCTCCTTTTCTCTTTCACCGCTATTGTACACACGTTTTTTTGTTTTTTTTTTCAGATCAAATGACAGTTTCTCCCTCTTGCCTGTGGCCTTCTGAACACCGTTTTGGGCTTCTCATGAATATATGTATGTGTTTACCAGGGAGAGCTTGTGTGTGCATAGTGTGACTGTATGTGTGTGTGTGTGTGTGGTGAGGGGTGTCAGCCTTTCTGTATGGGAGGTCTTTACTGGTTGTGGCAGGAGTCACCCACTGGAGCTTCTGGCCCCTGACAGAGCGCTGCAGGGCCCGTCTTGCCCCCGAGCTGAAAGCTACCGCCAGCAAAACAAATCAAATGCTACCCGCTCCCCACCCATGTCAGCTGGAAGATGACAGGCCAGGACATTCTGCCCAGCGGCCATTCACAATTAACAGCAATTAATTACACCACACATGGCAGGTAAAGGGAGAAGCCTCCGGAAAGATTTTAGTTAGGCTGTCTTTGCTTTACTTTCACCCTCCCATGCTCTTATCTCTTTAACACATAAGCTTTTCTCAATTGTATGTGATCATTTCAGGGGCCGAGGGATTTTTAATTTGGTTTGAATTACAAATGTGTGAAGAATTTTGTTTCAATATGATACTGGAGCCAGATGAATAACATAATACCTGCTCTTATTAAAAGACTGCAAAAGTAAAAAGATTTGCACTATTTTTATTGTAACTTAAGCCCTCTGTTAACAAAATAAGTATTAACTTTTACATCCTCTATTTTATATTTACTGTAAGATGACCTTCAGGTTACTTTATTCACTCCAAAATTATTAATCTTAGAGTAAAACTTGTCAACTAATGTGTGGAAAAATAGTTGATTTTAAATATTATCTGTGCATATTGGAAGAATCTTTCTTGCCCTGCTATCCTGTCACTTTTGTATAGCTGTGTTTGAACAAGCTTCTGAGCCACGTTCAAATTAAACAAAGAGGCCTCGATACAGCCGGCCAAAAGTATCATCATTACCATTCTCGCCCTGCCGCCAAGTTTAATATTTTATCTATTACTCTGTCTGGCAAGTTTAAGTGCACAGCAGCTACCAGATACCCCCAACTCCCCCTGACCCCATCTAAAATACTAATAAGCATTTCTGGTTGTCAACGCACTGGTAGAAATGAAAGGTTTCACTTCACAAGGTTCAAGGTATACATTCTGAAGAACGGAAATTACCCCAATGTTCATCTTTTAATGGCAATCACTGTGTCAGAGCAGGTATTCCCCCCTTTTTTAAGAATATTATATGAATATCTCAATTCGGACTGAAACCCTTCACATGCAAATTGATTATGGAAGAATATTTTTCACTCTGAGGTTCCAGAGAGCAAATGTGCTGTGATGATGTGTGTTGAATTGTGAATTAATGGAAAATGACTTGTGCTGTCATTTCACAAGAACTTTGGTAGAGGTTTTTAAAACACCTCTGTGGAAGTCCAGAAGCAGTCAACCTCCAATTTTAGCTGCTCCATGTTATAATTTTTTCCTTCCAAGTTTCAGTAACAGTAATTGCAAACAGGCATCATATCTCGAAAAATATATGATGCATCACACAGAAAGCAGTACCACTGCCTGGATCTGCTTTTCCACTCCTGCAGATGTGTAAAAGTTCTAGATCATATTTTAGGGAATGGTGTTTACAGTGAAACCCTGGAGTGGACAAAATCTTTGGTAAACTATTCATGAAATTCTGCAGAGGTAGAGCACTGTATGTACACCATAAAAATGTAAATATTCTCCCAGAGTAAAATATAATTTTGAAATACTTCTGGTAAAAGTGAGCCAGGAGATGTATACTACATTCAGCAGCCTAGATGCTGTCTTGTTACTGGAAAGCCACATGTTCAACGCTGATAACAGCCATTTGTTCAGTCTGGGAGCCCTTGAGTAAGACATTGAAATCCCAGTGCTTAATCTCTCTTGTTCATTTTGAAGAATCACAAATTTTTTGAACATCCCCTCTCTGGGCTATATCCTACCACAACATCACATTGAAACAGGAAACACATTGCATTACATAAGCAAAACACCAGCGAAACTTGCAATTTCAAGTCACTCTGGACGGCAGCACAAACCCCCTGAAATGTAAAAATGCAAACATGTTGCTGTACCTTCTAGCTTCATGCCGACGGTGAGGCACTTTTGGAAGCGGCAGTATGGGCAACGCTTCCTCTGGGTCTTGTCAATCTGGCAGCTCTGGTTCTCTATGCATGTGTAGCGCTTGTTGTTCTGGACGGTGCGCTTGAAGAAGCCCTGTGGAGAGAACCAATTAAGACGTCAACCCGCTTGACCCCTGCAATGCGATAGTAATTGGCCCATTCACACTCTCAGACAGATGGAGAGGGACAGGCTTAATGGATACACACACACACACACAGAGTGAAGTTTTGAAAGCTATACTCCAATGGATGTTTTGATGATTTACGGACACACACACACACACACACACACACACACACACACACACACACACACACACACACACAGAATATAAGGGGCTATGAATATACACTTCTTACAAATGAAAGAAAGTGTGAGTGTTTCTAAAACACTTTTTTAATTTATGAAGATGTTGAAAAACAAATGATTTGATTTATTCTTTAACGTGGAAGTTACGCAAAGAAGCTATAAAGTTTCATTATTACATTATATCATGCCTACATTTTATTCAGCTTTGAACAAAAATGCAAAACAAATTCTCCACATATTGGCTTTACACAGTGCTTTCACTGTATTATAAACAGTTTTTAAAGGGTATCAAATCTAATAATTTAGGTCCTGTCAAAATTACATTACTATTTATGATATTCTCCATTCACATAAAGACTCTAGAATTTACAGGAAAAGCATCTTTTCAACTCTCCACTTAATTATTGAAAAATATGAGCACAGGAGTCCAAAAAATCCAATAAATTATATCCATAATTCACAGTTCCGGGATTACAGAGATTCATACCTGCAATGTGGAATTAATTATTGGCAGCAGCAGTGAAAATCAAACGAAGGGAAGATAGTATTAATGTATTCTAGATCCATAACCTAGGAGGAGAATCCTTAAACCTGGTCTTTAGAAAAAAAATAAAATAAAAAGAAAGTGCTGCTGTCAATATCTCACCAAACACAAATTTAATTGACAATCTGCATTGCCTGATCCATCAAAAAAAAGAGAAAAAAAAAGGGCACTGCACTCGGTTTTGGATTATTGACTTCTCAGTGCTAAAAAATCCATGCTTCAGAGAGAACTTTCTCTCCAATTTTCCATTTAGCACACAGCATGTGCTATAAATATCTGAACCAAACTGGATTTGAACATGCTTTAAAAACCACACAATATCACGTCTGGAGATTAAGCGGACAACATATCACTGAAAAGCTTTCATTTGACCTGCAGTTCAAACCAAGAAAAGGCACTCGTCAAGGCTCATTTTTATGCATAACGAGATTGCTGCAAGCAACTGTAGCCTCTTTCTGTTGCCATTACATGCAACAAAAGATCCTCATTTAACCAAAAAAGGTCTACGAATCAACATAAAATCTCAAATCATCATAATAATGTGAAATTGTATTCTCTGAAGTAGCAACAGGACATTCATACAAATAATGCCCAACTTGAATTTGACAAATTTTCTGAATGTATTCCTGACCTTCGAATTCCATCTTCAAACTGCACTCTATGCAGAATCTCTACACACAAAGAGCAACCACGAAACTGCTTTTACCTCTTGTCAATGCTGGCTAGTGAGTCCAACAGAGTAGCAAGAAAAACATAATTCAAATCATCACTTCATCTCGTTGAATCCATGTCTTATGCACCTGCTTTCCTTGCTCTAATATGTCTTTTGTCTAACTTAAAAATAATAAAAAAACAGTCCCTTTGACCTTAATTTGCTTTGCTCATATTTATTTTCCTTTCATCTCTGCAGATCTTGAATATATTTTTTGATATGTCCACTATAATTCTGACCCATTACCTTCTCACTAGTTGCTTGTAATGTCTGTATTATAGGATTTTAGGGTAATTCTGCTATTGCTCTCTCAGCTCAGTCTCAGCTAAAGTAAGTCTCTCAGGGTTTGAGCCAATGAGGATCTTGCAGCCCATTTCGTCTTGTTGTTGTTATTCCAACAGGTCTGATGTTACCATGTTTACTTTATGTAAATAACATGGTAAATGGACTGCATTTATATAGCGCCTTTCTAGTCTTCCGACCACTCAAGGCGCTTTACACTATATGCAAACATTCACCCATTCACACACACATTCATACACTGATGGCAGAGGCTGCCATGCAAGATGCCAACCTGCTCATCAGGAGGAGTTCCTAATGCTCATTCACACACACACACACACACACACTCACACACCGATGGCACAGCCTTCGGGAGCAATTTGGGGTTCAGTATCTTGCCCAAGGACACTTCAACATGTGGACTGGAGGAGCCGGGGATTGAACCGGCGATATTCCGATTAGTGGACGACCCCCTCTACTGCCACTATGTGGGTATCCTGCGTGTATGAAGAAAGGGGGATATGTGTGTGTGTGTGTGTGTGTGTACATTTGCAGTGTGTGTATACATGTGTGCACCTCCATGTGATCCAGTGTACGTGCTTGGGGAGGTTGTAGGATTATGAGGCGGTAAAAGAAGCTTTACTTGTGTGACTCTTTCTTTCTCCCTATCTTTCTCTGTGTATGTGTGTATGTGTGTGTGTGTGTGTGTGCCTGTTCTTTACTCCGAAACTGGCAACCAAAGCTGAAAAAAATCTGACCCTGAAAACAAATGTCTCCTATTGTCAACAGTGTTTTTGGGGGGTTGAAAGATAAAGGGAGGGGAGGGGTGAGAAGGTCATGACTCACTGAAAATTATTAAATGTGTTCAAAAATGATAAAGCAAAATACTGGAAAAAGTTCAACTTTGATAACACAAAACAAATTTAAGTTAAGGTATTTTCAATTTAATAGAAAAGTAAAAATAAAATGTAATTGTTTTTTTTTTTAAAGTTTTTATGCTGCACCATTACACTGGAAATGAATTGCACTGCCTGGCTGATTGTGGATATCTAATGCCAATATGAGCCTGTAACATGTCAACAAACTGATATATCAGTCCAACCCTGAAAATCATACTATTACTGAATACGTTGCCTGCATTTTAGAGATAATCAATGACAAGCTTCAGGTAATTATCAATATTATTAATGTTTCAACAAGGATATATGCAGCACTTTATAAAAGACCTCTTCATCTACATCCTGCATGCATGCACACACACACACATGCACACACCATTTCAACTAAACTGGGAAATGTGTGAAATGGCTCTCCAGCACAAGACTGCTGTGCTGAGGCTGAAAGCAGCAGAGATGCCACTGATGTCTCCCTTCAAGCAAGTGTTTAGCATCTCAAGGTCATAATACGGGATAAAATCTATAACATCTGCTTTGAATAATGACTACATAGGCAAGAAATGTGCACTGCCACATCAATACCGTGTGCTGCAATTTTACACCAAATAGTGTTAACACAGAGACATTTGTCTTAGCTTAATTTTGAGCTGACAGCTTTTCTGGACTAAAAAAAAAAAAAACAAACAAAAAAACTTGGGTAATGCTTATTAGTGCAGTGTTGAGGAGAGCAGTTGAAAGCAACAATAAAGTTGTTGATAGAGCTCAAATTAATAGCAGCAACAGTTTGCTTTGCAGCAGCCTCATTATTAACCTGTGTACGGAAACCTTTTGCAACCAGACAATACTGCTGTGCTCTTAATGAACTTGTGATGAGAGTTTTAGACAGTAGGACACAAGCTTGTACAAACAAAGACAGTATTATTGTGTACTTTGCCTCCTCGGTTAAATCCTCTTCGCCCACCTCCTGTGTTTGGTGGTTGCAAAATTTACAAAAAACCCATAGCATTTTCTTTTGAACTCCTGTTTCTTTTCCGAGCCGCTGACCCATTCAAAAAAATAAGAAAAAAAAAAATCATCTGATACTGACAGGAAAAGTTTGTTAGATCAATTGTCATAACAATATTTGACTCCTGGCCTCTTTACTGTTGGGTTTCCTGTAATGTTAATGACGAGGTACTGAATCTTTGCTCTACTGTTAAACTTGCTGCAAGTCAAATCTGAACAAGAATGTCTGCTATAGTGTGCAAAACTGTGACTGCAAAAGAAAAATGCATCTCCACAGATGAACAGAGGTTTGTGTGCTCAAATAAGTCACTTACTGCAAATATGACTATACCTGCAATACTGAAGGAAAATAATGATACCAAAGCAGATAGAAATACCAACTACTGAATACTACAAACACACTACATCACTATAAAGCACAATAATACTATCAAACCATGTTCAGCCATTGTAAACCTGGTACTGGATGAACTACAGCAACTTTATATTAATACCATTAATTAGGCAACTATAGATAGCTGTGACCTCACTACCAAACACAAGTTTAGAAACTATAGGAAATTTAGATGCCACAGCAGACAAAGGTCATAATGCCACAGACACACTATTTGTCACTACGGAAATATTACTGTTATAATATAACGAATAAGGGCACTCACCTTGCAGCTCTCGCATGTCAGGAGTCCGTAGTGATACCCTGAAACCTTGTCTCCGCACACGGGGCACATCTCGTCCAGGTCTTCGTCATAAGAGTAGTCCATCATTTTTAACTGGGGGGCTGCGGAGGAGACACGGACACACAGAGAAAAGTCTATTTCAGTGCTGAGCAATCTCTTTTCCAAAAGCCCACTTTCATCCTTCAAGTTGAACCACAGGGAGCCACGCGACGCAACTGGATGTGATATTTTTTTTTTTTTAAAGTTGTGTTGGACTTGTAGAGGTTTAATTTGAGGAAGGGAAGACGATGAATGGTCGATTTTGGAATGAGTTGAAAGCACGCAACCATTTATTTCTCCTTGTTGCCGCCTTCTCTTCTACATTCGTTGCAGACAGGAGCCAAAAAAATAGAAGAAAAAAAAAAGCGCATGAAAGTAAGCCTCATAAATATGCATGCATCTAAGTCGTGAAATCGCTGGGGGAAATGGAGAGATATTAGAGTTAAGGATTGGAGGAGAAAATGTTACCGCCCACAGACAAATGAAGACACACAGAGAAGCCCTTATCTCTGCAGGCGAGGAGAAAAACATCCAAAACCAACTTCAACCAACATTATTTTTCCCTCTCGAAGAATCACTCGCAATGCTACAGGCCAAGCTCTTTAGTTTCATTTATGCGTTTTGGTTGTGTTAAAGCAGAGGCAACATTATGTGACTCTGCGCTGGAAAAAAAAAAAAAAAAAAATCCATCTCCCAAGTCTTCAATATAATTTGACAGGATCATTTCACTAGTTTCCAAAGCAGTTTCAGTAATTATTAAGAATAAGTAAAAAAATTTTTTTAAATAGATGGAGAAATAAAATAGTATATTTTTTCCCACTTCTTTTTTATTAACATTAAAGGCTCAATATAATAAACAATTCAGATACTATTGCGGTGTATTTGTTGTAGCCCCCTTTGAATTGCGTATTAGAAATACTTGCATTGATAAGACTGTGTGTGGCAGCGCTACGCAAACAGGCAGGCTGACATTTACAACAGTTACAAAAGCATTTATGGTTCTAATCATAAAAAGCAGCCAGGATCAAACAGGAAAACCTCAGTGGCTGTAAAAGTGGAAATATTTTGTCAACTAGACGCCTTCCAAGGCCCTCACATATATTACTGCTCTACTTCAAATCCACTCATCTGCTCGCTGAGACCTTTTAATTAGACATGATTTCTGGTTTGTTAACGCGTTGCACTGCTGGGATCCGCGCTGCATATTCCAGCTGAAGCAACAAGTTCCACCGGGCTGCCGGTTTTTCCACAGAAGCTCAAAGCAAGCTCCATTTCCGAACTTTTCTTCTGCTTTCAAGCGCGTAAAAGGAGATGGTTTGCAGGGCCTGTTCTCAGCTGCAGATTTGGACACATTTAAAAAAAGAAAATAAACATAATCGGGGTATTGGTTGCAGTTAGGCAGTGATGGAGGCAGTAAAATAAAAAATAAAGCTGAATTACGACCAGTTGGTACCTCTAATTGATGAACATAATATATATATATATTTTAGAAAACCGTTATTTTTTAAGGGGTCTTTCCTCCCTTAAAACACGCTGCTGCAGTACTTGGTTTTCACATGATTAAGAATTATAACAACATAAAAATGTGGGTGATGTCTGTATTGCGAATAAAGAACAAATTGAATTTACTGTGAACCCTCCCCTGCATCCCTGCTACCCAGCAAAAGTGTATGCACACACAGTTTTGCATTGCTTTGAAAGGTGCAGAAACACCGGTCAGCACAGTCTCTCATCACCTAGACGGCATTTGCTCATGCAACACCCCCCACCGCCCCCCCCCAAAAAAGGAAAAACCTGCAGTATTGGGCAAGAAACGCCAAATTCTGTCACAGTCCGCGCTACCTTGTTTTTAGCCGCATGTAAAACGAGATAACGGACACTCTAACAAAGCACTCCTTGCCTCGTGAGTAAAGGCTGTGTTATCAGCGTCTCATAAACCACATAGACCGGGCTAATTGATTGTCTGCTTATATTGCTGTGGAATGACATGAGGGGAATTAAGGGGGGTTACGTGAGTTTATCTTGACAGGAGGGTCAGTCCCAGAGAAGTGTCACTTCTTTATTTGCGCCTTGTAAAACCGATTAGAAAAAATGGTTTATTGTATGCAGCAATTAATTTGAATGATTTATCGTCAATCTGAAAAAGGAAAAGAACCTCAAACATTTGTTTTCCTCTGGGAATCAATAAAAGCTGCACATTTCTGAAGCCATAAATCTAAATTCGTACATTTAGAGGTCTAAAGTGATTCTTCCCTAAATGTTGGGGATGACTGGTGAAATTTTCTTACATATTAGTAAAATAAAAATCACACGCATGAGTGTAGCACTTGTGCCCCGTTTTAATTTAATTTAATTTAATCCCATGATGGACTGATTTTTAAATTGCAATCCATTTTTTTATGCCAGCATGGATAAATTACAAAAATAGAAATCATTTAAGTTAACATTACAAAATAAAGATTTGTCATGTATTTGTCACGCAATTTTGAATATTTCACAATGTTTATGAAGTGTAATTTAGACCAGAATTAATAGGCTTCAAAGACTAAAGTTTACTGGCTCGAGGTCAAATATTTTGGTATTCATGGAGCAAATCATTAAATCAAAGTTCTCTGTAGTCGTTTTTTTTAAAAATTGGCATCATCTCTGTCATAACTAGTCTTTGCATACACACGCAATAAGAAGTCAATTCTACATATTAGTTAAAATGCTGGGAAGAAGTCACTCAGTTGATTATAAGACCACAGAGAAGATAGAGAAGTTAAACACACAGAGCTCCTCTGCTCTGCCTCACCGTTTTACGTACCAGGCGCCGCACACTTCCACCATGGGTGACAGCTGGGTGTACTAATTGTTTGATCACAGGCCAAACCTTTAAAAGCTAGTTCAAGTCAGATCTGCATACGTAGCTTTTAATTATTATATCAGAATAAATATTAAGAGAAAATAACAAATTTATGTCGAAACCGCAGTAAGGGCATTTAAAAAATGGATACGCAAAGAATTGACCTAAATAACACTTTTATCATATAATATTAGCTTACTTTGTCACTGGCCTACATTATCCGTAGAAATGTAGTGGATTTAAGCGTGTTGCGAAGTTTGGGTGTCATTGAGATACACACTGAAGACGATGACGCTCCGTTAAAGACACTGAAGTGGAAGTTAATGAGCCTGCCTTGTAGTCTACAGAGATTAAAACGAAATGACAGCTCTTACCTTGCATGTTTCTTGGCATGTGCCCTTGTTCGCCATACGATCGAGAGAGTCCCAGGGATTCAGTCTCGACTTTGGGCAGCATGTCAGCGCTGCCGGCCTGAGCTGGAGACTCCGCACCGCTCGGCGGGACACCTGGACGTGAGAGGCAGACGTTCCCACAAACACAGCTCAAAGTGTCCCAAATCTCGTTTTAGCTGTCTGTTTCTTGCTTTCTGTCTCTTCTCTCTCTTTCTCTCTGTCTTCTAATTATCTTACTGTGCTCTGAATATAGAGCGTGATTCACACGATTCACACTGTCTCCAAACAGCCGGGTTGCATAGCCGGTATGTGTCTGCCCTGATTCAACTTCAAATTAAATTTTTCAAAATTGCGTTTGCGAAAAAACGCAGCAATAACACAGAACACAGACGAGAGATCCCGATACAATACTTATTAAGGGCAGTTGCGCGCTGAGTTAGGGAATCAGTCTCTTACTCAAACGACAAAACTGCACAGCGTCCGGACTAAAAGACGATGATAAGTTTCCTTTTGGCTTGTCCCAAAGTCTTTTTTTGCGCGTCACCCAATAAAGTCGGACTGTCAGTGTAACTTTCAGCGTTTACCAGACGAGTACGCGCAGCCGGGGCCGCCCTCTCCTGTGCGTAAAGTCGGATTCGGCGTGTCGGTCGGACTGTCTTGAGATGTGGAGACCTCTCCTCCTCCTCCTCGCGGCTTTGTTTACTCCGCTCTCTCCAATCCGGGACGCATGCGGTCGTCTGACATCATCTTTCCCCGGTCCAATCAGGCGAGGAGACCGGGAAACATCGCCTCAAACCCTCCAGTTCCATCTCTCCAAAATCTCAGCTGTTTAATCCCGTTAATGATGGACTTTAAAAGCGGAGGGAGAACAAGGAAATCAAGCGAGGTGATGCAACTGCATGTGAAAGCAGACTCCCCGTGAGCGCACGGAGCGCACATCCAGCGCACAAGGTATGTGGGTTGGAGAGTGTTAATACAGGAGCTGTACTGCAGCACACGCACGTTTTTTGATAAAACAATTCATCTTTATATGAGCTACATTTATTGCAATATTTAATAAACCATAATAATCAATTTTTGCATCCTGTCCTCTGTTTCTGTGGTCATCCAGTGCAACTCAGTTACACTTGTGGTTAAACTAATGGTTCCTCTGATCATTAAAATTACATAAAAATTATAAAACAAAACGTAAGAATCTTTCTTTCTTTCTTTCTTTCTTTCTTTCTTTCTTTCTTTCTTTCTTTCTTTCTTTCTTTCTCTTATTCTTTCTTTCTTTCTTTCTTTCTTTCAGGGTTATCCCATTTTATAATGCGAGTGAAGGACATAGTAAATTCTGCGTAAGGCCCATATAAATTAAAATAACGCCTGTAAAATAACCTCTGTAGCGTTAGAAGCTTTTGGGTTTGTTTGTTCAATTTTGTGTGAGCAGCGCCGGCCTCAGGCTTAAAATGGCCTTTATCTTCAGATCAAATCTCCCCCTTACGCAATAAATTATACCTCTGCTTCTGAATTTTTATCAGTAATTGGCTGAGCAGGGATCAATTAGTGTTCTGACGTCAGATTCACACTATTTGGCCTATTCCAAATTAAATACACAAAAAAGTGCTTCCGCGCGGCTACGTCCCCTTAATGCCCCCGGCACCCACCCTAATACGCACACACACACACACACACACACACACACACACACACACACACACACACACACACACACACACACACACACACTTATTTCAGTTCACTGAAACACACTGTTTCCTTTTAATCGACCTGAGCCAGTGTGGACGAACAAGGGGAGACACGGAAAAGTCACGGGGCCGATCGCCAGACATACCTGAAGGGTCGCAGAGGGCGCGCTCCACACAAACACACACACGCGTCCAGTAGTTAAAAATCACAGGAAGATTAAAACGATCACAGGGAATCACACATTTTTATAATTTTATAACAGCCTGTTAGATGGTGGTCTTAACATAATACCGTAATATGCAATAAAATCACCAAGCACAGTAAAGGAAAGACCACAAATTATGTGTAATTTTAAGGTTAACTACTTTTTTGTTAAAATGAGTTTTCTCAACGCACTCTTCCCTCTTTTTTTCATTATTTTGCTGCATTTAAAGGTGAAATAGTTATCTGTTACCTGCATTTTTCCCTGCACTATTTATGACGTTTTATCAGGCTGCTATCCTGATAATATCAACATCAGCCTCTCCTAAACTTTTATTGTTAACTAAAAGCAGGACAAACACAATCTAATTATTCAAATTCTTGTAGAATGAAGGCTTTGTCTAAACACAGACTGCCCGACCTGTTGCATTCATCCCATAATTAATTGCTTCAACATTAGTTACAGTAAAATGTTCGGTTCAATATAATGCTTCAAATGTGACCCATCTTACACTATGGAGCTCTTAAAAGTCAAACTAACGTTCAGCTAAATGTGACGTTCAATACAATTCCCGCTCTAAAAGTTTATTCAAGACCAAAAAACACTGGATATTACTTGACATTGTCACTTAAAATCAACTGACATTTTTTAAAGTTAAAGCACACATGCGTATGGTGCTGCAGGTACAGTATCATGCAGCTGCAGCTGATGTAAAAAGTGTAACGCTGCCAACACACACATACACACACACACACACACACACACACACACACACACACACACACACACACACAAAACTGGCTCACCTGCCCTGATTACATCCACTGTGGAGCTGACCTGTTCCTGTTGTCACTGTTTTTTTTCTCCCTTTTTCCCTTTTTCTTTTCCCAAAATACACCCCTCCCCACTCCCAACACACACACACACACACACACACACACACACACACACACACACACACACACACACACACACACACACACACACACACACACTTTCCACTGCATTATCTTTTTTTTCACTGGAAATGCCTCTTTTCACCCCTGTTAATTTCCTTTGACCTGCACATTCACCTGGAGTCTTTGCAGCAAATGGGACACAATACATGGAATGACAAGAAGTTACAAAAACAAAATGAAGTACAATAAAATGTAGTGAAATAATATGGTGAACTTCTGAAATCAACTGAATTCTCATAGTGTTTAATTAGTGATCACCCAACCTCCATCAATACATACAGCATCACACCATAATTTGGTGAACAGCACTTCAACCACAATTGTTGACATGGTGCAGGAGGTTCCACCAATCAGAAGCACATTTTTAATTCTGGGCTATGATTGGTTAAAAGCTGGTTTACTTTGCAGGCAGGCAGTGCGGGAGGAGGAAGGGGGGGGGGGCAGTCAGAGAATGACAAGGGAGAGGACAAGTAGGGGCAAGAGGGTGAGAGGAGGGGGATGCAGGTTAGGTTATAAAATGACACAGAGACTGATAAGACCTTCTCTGGCATGATAGCACTGCTGGAATGATTAACCTGTAGGAGAGAGAGAGACATAGTGGGTGCTGTAGTGAAAGGTATTGCAGGACACAGAGGAAGGGTAAAAGTCAGGTCAAAAGGTTTGAACACAAAAAGACAGACAACAGACACACAAACAGCACGAGGTTTATTTCTTATCCATTACTACAGTAAAGTCACTGAAACTGAAAAATGAACTGAAACACAGAGACGAGAGTCACTTGCAGTACTTTACTGGCAATTAGTCTTTATAGTTTGCAGTCTGAGGTGGTAAAAGTCACATCAAAAGAGAGGCGAAGCCATGCCGACACCACAGGCTCAAACTTTGGACTAATCCTCGGCCACGTTACACTTCCAAGTTTGGGTTTATCTGATGGCGCACACACACACACACACACACACAAAAACACATACACACAATCACAGACAAACATTAGACTTGCAGCCTCTGATGTTGTTGCTGTAAAAAATAATATGCTTGCAAGTTGAGTGATTAACACACAAAACTTAGTCAGCCATTGTTAATTTAATGAGGAACTTCTGTGCGTTTTTCAGTGTGTGTGTTTGTGTGTGTGTGTGTGAGAGAGAGAGAGAGAGAGAGAGAGAGAGAGAGAGAGAGAGAGAGAGAGAGAGAGAGAGAGAGAGAGAGAGAGAGAGAGAGAGCGAGGGAGTGTGTCATCCTGTAGTTATGTGTGTGTATTACCATGTGGATACCTGCTGGGGACATGTGCAGCATTTCCATACTGGTCTGTTTGCATGCTAGTCTGTATGTCCGTGTGTGTGTGTGTGTGTGTGTGTGTGAGTTCATGAATGACTTCATGTCTGCATGTATGACTGATCTGTTCTGATCAAATAACAATAGCCTTGGAAATGTAGCACACACACTAGCATCATTAAATTATAATCATCACACACAGGGTATTCAAAACCAGGAAATACCCCCCCCCCCCCCCCCCCCTCCCCTGACACACACACAAACATACACATACCCACCTCTGTTTTCTGTATTGAAGATATAATATAAACAGTCATTCACTCTCTAAAAATACTACAGGATCCAGCAAAGAGCAACGACTCACAAAACAAAACAAAGAAGGTGGCAGTCTGGCAGATACATAGCCTGTCTGATGTAAACAAAACACCAGAAGAAGAAGCAGAAGCAGCAGAGGTCGTCTGCTGGTTACTTTAAAGTAGCCACAGATGAAAGTAGTGTGGCCAAATGTATAATAACCCCCTCTTAAATATGGTCAAGCGTAGTGGGAAAGAATATAATAAAACAAAATTACATACTTAAAGCTGCATTTATATGTTTTTGGGCCACTTGGGGGCAGTGGAACAAGCTGAAAACATTGAATCTCTCCTTGTAAAATTGTTACGGTGACTTTGACAGGTAGCATACAGTGGGTTTAACAGAGATTTTTTGTTGAAAACAGCTGCCTGCTGCTGCTGGTAAAACTGTTAATGAGAGTGGAGTTTGTGGGGGGAAAAAAGCTCAAAGACTCTAAACCGGTAGAGCTGAGGGTCACTTGATTTGGGTAACTCAGAATGCAGAAGCTTATTAGCTTTGCCTAAACTTTGAATTTTGTCCCTCTTCTTCCCCTTTTGGTTGACAACAAAACTGTGAATTACAGCCATCATCTGGTGATGTATGGGACAGTTGAGTTTAGCTGGTTAAACCTCTGTTTTTTCTAGTAATTTGATTGTGGCTACATGCTACATGCATGTTACCTGTTAACCAAGGCAAACAGTTGAATTATAACCACTGACCAAATCACTATTTTTTGCTAGACAACAACATAAATGAAATGATGACAACACCTGTATTGTGTGATCAGCCATATTGACATTTCAAATGAATTATCAGTTTGTGGTAAAAGAAAGTTGTCCTGTTAACATTACAGCCACACAGCACCCAACTTTGTGTCTGCTGACCTACAGTATTGGTCAAAAGTTTGGACACATCGAGAAAGTATGTCCAAACTTTTGACTGGTACTGTACCTTATTTTTAGATTTATTCACTTTGGAGAGAATTTTCAAAAAAAGCTCAGTTTTGAGTTACAGTTAAAACTGGCTTCGTGTGGACAGATGGTCAAAATGAAAGGGAAAAGATGCATTTTCTAAATGTGGGCAATTGTAGATTCATGCATGACACTCTTGCCGTGTTCTTGATTGTCACTGCCTAGTTCCTCAGTATATCTCATATCCTTTTGACTTTCCATTGTGCCCCAGGTCAACTCCTGTTACCTGCTGGTCTCCAGGTCTTTGGATGTGGTCAGTCATTGGATTATTGGAGGAAACTGAGTCTGTCAACAGCAAGTGTTGACATTTGGGCTTAGGAGATAAACCTCACAGTGGATCAAACAAAGACTGGTCCTTTTGACTGAAGAAAGGAGTGTGTGTGTGTGTGTGTGTTTGTGTAAAGAGGTTTCAGTGTTGTTGATATTTCAGGTTTCAGTGTCGCTCATATTGTCTGAGGGGGGTTTTGTTATCTCCATGTCAAATGGCTGAGAAAACATAAAAGTGAGGTGAGCTGGAGAGCACGTGTGTACACAAATTTGAATGATTTATACCTCTACAAATGTAAAAACAGAGGGATACAAATATATAAATGATAGAAACATGTATCCCGAATATTTTCAGGCTTGACTGGCACCTGTGAGCTCGCATATAAAATCCCACAAAATACACATACACTAGATCACACACGTACTGTACACTGCCTAACCAGACCATATTCAAAGGTCTCACTGTAGGTGTTGCATACAAAGTTTTGGAAATCATAATCACATAATTTGTGAGACAGTGGATGAAACAAATAAGAAGAGGAGAAGCTTCTGCTGGCTTGTACATGTCATTTTGCATTTTGAGCCTTATGTTGTGTTTAGCAAACATTCGGTTGATTCCTTTAGAACAGGAAGAAGGTGCTCCCATCCAAAAATAAGGTCCAATTCTATTTATTTCTTGCAATTGTTTGAATGGGCAACATATGTATTGAAGAGAAAACAAACATCTCCAGAGAGATGTTTGGGATGTTGACAAAGATCTTGCTCATTGCAAAATGCAAGAGGTTTTATGGCAAATGTAGTTAAAAAAACATCAACGTCAATCATCACTGTCAGCCCTATGAAACACAGATTATCAATTATGCCTCATAGTTTCATTTGTTTATGGTACTAACACACACATAATTAGTTTGACAATGATGTAGTAATCTTTGATCTGTGACTGGTTAATAGAGTTGAGTGGTTCAAGCAGGAGATTAAAGGTTAATAAAAATACGGTGGGTCACTGTGACACAGAGCAGGTCAAGGCTTGGCACCTCCATAAATCTGATGAAATGTCAATCAAATTGGAGTGACAGATGACATGGTAAAGAAAAAGTGGAGCGGGACAGGAGAGCATCCCAGAAAGGCAGGGAACCAAAGGCTCAGTAGGGAGCTACACTGTTAATGTTTCTGACAGAAGGAGGGGAGACGAGAAGATGACTGAATGGGGGGATGAAAGGATGAAAGAAGAAGATCAGTATAGAACATCTCTGACAGAAGGAGTGGGGAAGGTGGGGGAGGGGATGATTGCAAGAGAAGAGCTGGAGGAAGAGGAGAGACGAAGTTGCCAGTGGTTAAATGACCACTGACGTGTCCAACACAAGGAGGAAAAGGATGCAGATTTAGACTCAAAATCACTTTATTTTCCAAGTGCATCAGACAAGAATGTTGATATTGGATGATTCTGCATAACCCTGGATTACGTTCAATGAAAATGCTTTTTTACTTCCAATGACAAAGTTTTTTAAACATCCAATGTCAACATTTTAAAAAAATCCTCATTATCTACAATATTTGCACATGGCAACTATGGTATGCTTAAGTTTAGAGAAAGAACATGCCTAAGGCAAATAAATTATGGTTAAAGTATGATTATTGCTTGGCAACTAAAACACTTGTTAAAAATTAGGCTCTAGTTAAGAATAGGCAATGAACTGTTAATTGCATGTCTGTGCATGCGAGGCACAAACTCTGGTCTCTTGCATAAAAGTTACACTCCTGTACTTTAAGCCTCTCTACATAAAAGGCACATTACTTCCTGCATTGGCACTGAACATGGATATTGGACGTATACGAGGTGTGGAATTGTTTAATATGGACACAATTTCCAGGGATACTGGGCTGGAAAATGTATAGAAATGGGTTACAAATTGAAAGAAATCCTGAATAAACAAGAGGATAATATAATGATTCATAATATAATGAATGCAGATGCTTCCATAGAAGTCACAAGGGGTTGATGAGTATGAACATTGCGTTCAGTTACTAGATCCAAACCCAGTGGAACATCTATGGGAGATTTTGGACTGACATGTTATGCATCATTCTCTACCACTTTCAATACAACACTAAATCATGGAATATCTTTTGGAAGAATGGTGTTCATCCCTCCAATTGACACCTTACTAAGACTCTTAAAGTTTTTTTTCTTTAATTCCATGTTCCTCTTTATAACCAAATGAACAAATGGATAAAGTATCACAAAACTTTGGAAAATGAGTATAAATACAAATTGATTGTGTCATGTCCTAGACCTTTGGCACCCAGAGACCTGCTGGTTTTCATCCTTACCATCTAATTTGTGCAATGGCTCTTTCGGAGTCACTGTCCTTTAACGCTTGATTGTCTTGCCTCACTTGTAAGTCACTTTGGATAAAAGTGTCTGCCAAATGACAAAATGTAAATGTAATTAAATTATACCAGATATCTGGCCACAAGGTGAATTAAATCAATGATCTGATGGTTGAGTGAACTGTTTAATGAACTCACACAAGAATACTCGCATAAATTGGGGGTTGAGATTGCTGGTCTGTGTCTAGTTTTGTCTACACGATGAAATGCTTTTATTGTAGGAAACCTAGTTTCACCATTTGCATTCTGGACATTGCATGTATTTTAGAAAGTTTGATGCCAAGCTGTCAGACAAAGAACAGAAGCATAATGCAAGACAACTTCAGATTAGAAGAGAACGGGAAGAAACAATCAAGTTAGAATTGGTTAAATATGGAATATGAGAAAGGGTTGAGCGGGGAAGTGTGAGAAAGCAGACACACACATACAGTTCTCCCTAGTATAAACATTATGTCCGGAGAATGTCCAGGAATATATGCTGTGGTGACTGTGACTCACAAAACCTAACCACTTCTCCATCCTCACACTCCACACACACACACTCCAGCATGCCCAAGATGATAATTAATCTGCCTGCTTCTTGGTGCTTTTCCAAGCACTTCTTAGGAACAGAGGTATAATTGTTATATCTACCGTCAGAATGCTGCAGCTCTGACCCTTGACTTCCTTTCCACTTGTTTCTTTAATGTGGGCCTTTTAGAACTACTGCTGAACAGACTGTAAATTAATTTGTAAAGGAACAACAGGTCAATGCCTAAAATGTCAAATCGGAAAAATGTCGACATGAAAGCATTTTCCTATCCACAATATAAATACCAGACACTACGGTCCATTTCAGGTTATGTCCTTCTGTAAAAGGAATGCATGCTGAGACCTGAGAGCTGTTGTGTCACTCAAGACCATATGTTTTCCTTAATTTGTGTAATGGTGCTCTGAATACCGCAGATACACATCAATACAAGTACATACACGCATACGCCCCGACAGACACATGTATCTACACACACACGCATCCTCACTGTGGTGCTTGTCACTTCTCTTGTCCACTTCTCTCTCTCTCTCTCTCTCAAAACACATATGCACACACACAGTCACACGCATACAAGCAAGGACTGCTGGATCCATTAGCAGGTCATGTAACAGTCATTGTTCATTGCTTCCTATAAGCTTCTATTTTCAAGAGCCAGCAGGAGGAACAATAGTACTCAGCAACACTGTCAGGTGTTCAGATCACAACAAATATTAAACAAACCATAGGGTGAGGTCTCTGGGGGAAATCCAGTATTTATGTGTATGTGGGCGTGCGTGTGTATGTGTATGAGAAAGACAGTCTGTGTTTATGTTGTCACCCTTGTATGTATTAATAACTTCACACACCTTATCAGCCCCTTGCACTCCCTTATCTGTGGATGTTTGTTTACAGCAGCTAGCGTTAGCCACGTCAGGTGAAATTCCAAGGATAGCTCGCTCTCAGGTGGAGGTTCCTATAAGTGAGTGTGAACACCAATACCAGCTGCAGCAGGAATATCAGCTCATGGCATTGTTCTCTGTAGACGGGTGTGCTTTTTCCTAACATGCATGCATGATTAAGTGCACTTAAATGTGGCTCTTTACTCAGTGGACACACAGTGGATGTCTGTTGTTTCTAAATGTGATGTCACAGAATGATCTAAAGATGTACAATTGACAATATAAAAATAAGAATAGGGCTGTCTTTTGTGATTTCTTATTCATATGACAGTATTGTCTTTGTTATTTTAGTCTAATATCTTTTCTGAATTGAACTTTTCTTGAATTTGCCAGAGTTGCCAAAGAAAATATTTGCATGGGATTTAGACAGTACTTGCTGCAGCAACTGGCCAACTGTGCTCATGTGTGAAAATGAACAAGGATTCAAGTGTTCTACGTTTTTTATTCTGTTAAATCTTCACATGCACATATTGATAGCTAAACCACTCAATGAAGGATGAATAGCTTTGAGAAGAATTGTCTAAAAATGTGCTTCTTTATTTGCATTAGCATCAACTGCTCCCTCTGAATGCAAACTGACACGTGTTTACACATTCTTTCAGAAAAGGGACACAAAACTTGGCTGTGCGATGTTGTTGAACAACATGTCATGCTAATATAGAAATATACTGAAGCTTTTAAACTTCTGCACTGATTCCAGTCCTGGAGTCACTTGTTGGGAAGCCCAACTCCCTGCTTCACACACACTACAGGTAGTATTGAAAGAAGAAATGATTCACAGCATAATCTTTGCTAGATGCTCTGCTTATTTCAAGACAATTTATTAATCTGATCCATCCATTCATCCGTCCATTTTCTGCTGCTTATCCGGGACTGGGTCACAGCGGCATCAGACTGAGTAAGGCACCCCGGCAACACCCTCCACCTCCTCCTCCTGGAGGATCCCAAGGTAGTCCCTCCAGCATGTTCTGGGTCTGCCCTGGGGTCTTCTACCCCCTGGACATGCCTGGAACACCTCCAGAGGGAGGTGTCTCTGATGATGAATACAATTTGCTTTAATTGTTCATATTTTGACTGATGCGTTCTATTTAAAATTTGACTTAGACTTAGTTGAAACTATTGAAAATGATGTCCTTTAATCAAGAAAAGGAAGGATGGATGAGTGATTTTAATTACTGTAGTGAATGAATCAGTCAGGTGTGAGTATCATCAAACACTCAGGAATCTCACATTAGAAATCGGATGATCTGTAGTTTTCAATCATAAACAGACAATAATCCTCCTGATTTCACTCAGTCGGTGTCCTCTCTGGTTGGATCTCTGCAAAAAGCTGAGTGAAAATGAATGCTGAACATGTGAGAGGTTCTGTAGGGTTTTTTGACCTTTCCAGAATATTTGCTTTTCTCTTGTCTTACCAGATAGTTTTACCTCTGAAGGCCTCCAAACATTATTCAAATGAAAAAATCTGAGAAGGGAAAATCACTTCTCTCACCACTCACTGACATTCGCAACATGTGGTGAAGGGTTGCAAGTACCAACTGCTTAAATTTAAGAGATCATATGGCAAAAAAGGTTGGGAACCTCTGCTCTAGAGTTAAAAAAGCATTTTGGGAGAGACAGGGACTCACTAACTCAAGTAGAAGCAGCAGGCTGAGATAAAGTGGGTACACACAGGAGTAAACTACAACACTTTATTGCCAAATATGTAGTGGAATAATAATAGAACAAGCATCACAGCATAATGATATATAACAGATAATCTTTGGATGGATTTTTACATCAACCCCATCAGTCACATTCACTATACAGGCTTGGTGATTTGAATACAACAAGGACAAAATCCTCTCAATGGGGCAGTTTCAGGAGCAGGTGAGTGTGCGGTCATTCATGACAGAGGTGCACTTATACACACAAAC
Organism: Thunnus maccoyii; assembly: GCF_910596095.1. Classification (NCBI taxonomy): domain Eukaryota; kingdom Metazoa; phylum Chordata; class Actinopteri; order Scombriformes; family Scombridae; genus Thunnus; species Thunnus maccoyii. The sequence goes on along the minus strand of NC_056539.1, from coordinate 20,507,425 downwards.
ACACGCACACACCTGACTCTATAAAATCTCTTCTCTATTCACATCACTGTTTACCTAGGTGAATCCTGGGTGATTGTGAGGGCTGTTGACTGCTTTGCTCTTCTGTCTGAGACACACACACACACACTCACAGCAACCCTGGGGTCAGTGTGCGGTTGGCTGTAACAGTCTGGATAGTGAAAAAGTGTGCGAGAGAGAATGGACTGCTTTTACTCTCTCTGCCTGTAACACACACACACGAATAGTGGTGGCTGGTCGACTGGTGTCTGTGTTCGCTGAGCGGTCAGTTGTGACAGACACATGGTATCCCCTCTGGCTGACCCTTTGCTACTAACACACACACACACACACACACAGAAACACAAACACACACACACACACACACACACACACACACACACACGCACACACACAACTGTGCCCAATGAACTGTTCCATTCTCCCTTTGTCCAACCCCTGTCCCTTTCTACAAACCTGCCACACCATTCACCACTGCGCTAATGACACAGAACAGCTAACAGGCCATCGAAGAAACACAAACCTCCACTCCTGCCAAATGCACAACATTAATATGTCATCTCCAATCCATTCACATTTACATTTCACACAATAGGCATTACACATTGGACACTAGGCACTCAGCTTGTTTGCAATACTCCAAATCAATGACAGCTACTGTATGTAGGTCCAGCTGTGTGATTGACTAAATGGTCATTTTAAATAAGTGATCACAGAGAAACTGAGATGACAGAAAGATCTTAACTTTGCTGCTAAACAGCTGACTGTTATTGGGTAGGCTTTAGACACAGCCACAACTCTGTTCAGTTCCCTCCTGCTCTCTGTGATAATCTATAATGTGTTTTAACAACAGCCTAATTCATGATGTAGTTGTTCTCATTTATAGATTTTTCTGTTTTTATTGTCAGACACCAGTGACAGCGATTCAAAAATACTGCATGTTAATCTCAAGCTGCTGTGCTCCAGTGATAAAATCATTATTTTATTATAGTGATGTTGTCTTACAAAATCAACATAAATTCTGCTTAATGACAACAACTGTATTCAGCTATAATGATATTTAAATTGAGTGATCACGGAGAAAGTTAGAGGCAATAAAAAGTTGTCTTCTTAACATCACTGCTGCACAGCCCCCAACCCTCACTTGGCAACATATGCCACTGTTTTACAAAAGCTAATTTTTCCTTGTACACAAAAGCACAAAGCCAGTGATGTTCACCTCCGAGACAAATCCCTGCACATTTACAGTACTTTGATGTGAACATTTCTGACCTAAATCCTCCACTACTGTCCAGTTTTCAAGGGCTAACACCTGTAATCAATGTGTTCCTATTTAATTAGGGCAACTATTGTGCTGTGTCATTCAGAGAATGGCTAATAAAGCCTAATTGCAGCACAGAGACCCATAAAGTCAGGCAGGTGAAGAGGCAGAGAGAGCTTCTTTATGGATTTAAAAGAGGGGTGGGGGTGGGCATTGTTCTCCCATAATAAAGCCCCACTCCAGTGTCTGTGTGTGTATGTTTACTTACCTCTCTGTGGAGGCCTAAAGGTATAATTTTTGGTGACATGTGTGTCTTTCCGTGTGTGTGTGTTTGCTTACCTCAAAGTTTGAGGCCAAGAGAAGTGGGTGATGTGCAGGTCACTTGTTCATTATGACAGCTTGTGTGTGTGTCTGTTGATGTGTGTGCTAAGACTTAATGGAGAGTAAATACAGAGATCTTAACCATTAACTGTGCCATAATGTTTGGTCATCACTAGGAAACTTTATCTATGGCCAGTTCCTCTCTTTGACTGAAGGAATTTGGTCCTGGAAATTTATGTTCTTATCTTCCACAACTGAACCAGGAGGTCACATGTTTTAAAAGCAGGGGTTACATTGTTATTAACTTTCATTTATCACTCTGATGGATGAACTTATTGGAGTTCTGTCAAAATCTAAGTTTAAATCCCAAAACTGTTTTAATGGTTTTTAAAATTCTACAAAACTACTGTGTTTGGTATTTTTGTATAGATTATGCCAGTGCAAGAATATGTCCCCTCTGCTCTACAGTAATGTTAAAGGTCACATTAATCCTTGCCAACTGCCCAAATTGAGCTTACTTTACAACATCAATTTCCCCCAATTTTTGTGACAAATATAAGATCTTTTGACTGAAAAATGTGCATATCATTTGCAATATGGATGGAACATGTCCTCTGACGCAGGCATATATTTCATTACAATCTTGAATCTGGACCCTGTTTTGGTGAAGCCACCTCTGAGATAACACAAGCCAAACGTCAAAGATCTGCATGAACACACATGAGCTCTCTCACACATAAACGTACATACAGAGTACTATCACACATAATGTGGCATAATTTTATTCACATTTCCAGCAAATATGGCAACATACATTATCAATATACTCACAGACATCGTAGAAGTTGGCCTTATATCACCAATGGTGCTCTCCTTTCTCTATTATTTTTTGGAAGCTGCCTTCTAGGCTACCAAATAATCACCAGTCTTTATTTTCTCAGTCTTCATGTCTTATTGAACTGTCTTTGAGAATCTTTCTGAATCCTCACAGTGGATGAGCCCATCAGTGAAATGCCTGAGACGAAAAATGTAATGTTCCTCACTGAAACCAATGCAATCATTTCACAGTCTTAGTTGACATGAGGAATGAAGAGAGGAGGTTGGCCAGCAAGTTTTCTGACAGAAGTTTGGACAGAAGAAGAGTTGAGATGTGAGTTCATTTTATCTGGACCGAGTCCTTCCTGCATTGAATAATTTAGTCATCCAGCCAGTCAGTCAGTCAGTCAGCCAGTTGGTGAGACAGCCATTGGGTTCACATTTTGTCTGTCAGTTGATTAGCAAGTCCAGCCATAAAGATTCAGTCATTCAGCCAAACACTCAATCATTTCGTGAGACAACAGTTAGCTATTGGGCAGGTTGGGCAGACAGCCAAAGGTAGTGGGTAAATCAGCTAATCAGCCAATTAGCCAACAAGATAATTATCTATATGTAGCTCTGACTGGTTGGGAAGTCAGTTGACTGCCAGTCAATTAGAGCCAGTTGTTAGTCAGTCACCCAATAAGTCAAAAAGTTTGTCAGCCAGACAGCCATCAAACACCAGTCAGTCGCTTGGTTTGATCATTGGTTCATCAGTTTATCAGTTGACCATCCAGCTGGTCAGCTAGTTACTCCATCAGTCAGCCAGCCAGTCAGCTAGTTTGTGCAACAGACTCACAGTTTGTGAAACAACTAAGCGGTTTGTTTGTCACTTTATCCATCTGTTCCTCAACCAGTCAGACAATCAGTCAGTCAGCTAGTCAGTGAGTCATTAAGTCACCATTGACCATCAGTCACCAGTCAGCCAACAACAGAGCTGGCCAGTAAGTCCATCCAGCGGGTTCTAAAAACAGCCAAATAGGACTTTTGTATATTTTCAGAGCTGTACAAGCAGATGTGTGCGCCTATGTGTGTGTTAAAGAGGCAGAAAGAAAGAAAGCATGTAGTACATTTAATGTATATACTGCCCAGTGTATACGTACAGTAAAGTGTGCATGTGTGTATCTGTGTGTACTTTGTTGTGGACCACCCACAGGCCTCAAGTGTCTCTGGGTGAGGCCTGGACCTGGATTAATTATGGACCCCATATGAGGTGGTTTTGTGGCAGATTGGAGGGGTGGGGGTGGGGTTGCTACACCTGTGAACTCCGTCACTGCAAACCTCAAGCCAGCTCCCTGACATGAGGCGGTAGGTATGTTGGCCAGAGTGAAAATGACTCCCAGCTTTCCCCCCTTCAGGCCCGAGGGGGAAATCTCACACATATGGTTCATATACTCATTTGTCTAAAAGTGAGGAAACATCAAGAAAGAAATCCAGATATGTTTTAAGGAATGAGAAAATTTTAGCTTTCCAGCTGGATAGAGGAGTGAGGGCAATTTTCTGAGAAATGCAGACAGAGTCCCCTGTTGCGGAGATATATAGGAGCTGCCCTTTACTGGGACCCCAGCAGATATAAATGGCGCTTCAATCTCGTCTCCCCGGCAGCGGGACTCCGGGTGTTACCGACGTTTTGAGGCGTTTTACCTCGTGCCGACGCCGATAAATCTGTCACCTGGTAAAATCCGTCTCCGGGCTCCCAGTTGGAGGAAACAAATTGTGGCTTTGGGTTGGAGGGGGTAAGAAGAGGGAGGAGAATGAGAAAAGAATGGAGGGAAAGAGAGTGAAAAAGAGAGAGGGAGAGAGAAGTGACCTGTCAGCCAAACCCATTCATCATGTGGACAAAATGGTCGCCCTCGTCCTTTTCCGCTGACCAGCCAAAACATCCTGTGGTAAGCAAGTTTTAAGGTGACGTGCAAGTGTGTGTCGTAGGGTTTCTTTTTCTCTTGTTACTTTTATCTTTGACCACATCAGTATTACTAACATCGATGTTTACCTTTTCTTGAATTCAAAAAGAATACAATATCTCTCCATACTTTTCCTGCTTTCATCTCACACAGTGCAGTTAGATTGACTGTTGAATCTTCTCCCATGGCATCAGTATTTAAGAACACACCATGGGTTGGAAATAAGATGAGGTCATTGAAGGTTGGCACTAATACGGAGTCAGAAAACTCGTGTGTGGTATTTATAGTATGTGGTGAGACGGCTTCGCTGGTCATTCTTAATTATTATTTTTTATATACAGCAGCGGGCCTCATGATCTGACATTGTACAGTTGTGTGTAGCTATTAAAAGTTGGCAGCTTGTGGACCACATTAATGAGGACCTCCAGTTGGAGCGGTCAGGTAGAGTTGGGCCTGTGGTGGCCAGGAAGCTGACAGTTTCGTCCTCTAGAGAAAATGGTGAGCCAGCTTGGGTTTGGCAAGACTCTGTGTGTGTGTGTGTGTGTGTGTGTGTGGGGGGGGGGGGGGGGGGGGGGGGGGGGGGGGGGGGCAGGGTCATTTATACAGTATGTTCTGTTATAGAGACAGTGAACACATACAGATTAATGTACATAATGTAAATGCGAGTGCATGCAAATGTAAAAGTTTAGTAGTCACACAGAGCTGCTCTCAAACACACACAGGCACAGTGCAGATTAATTTATACACAGTGACAAGTACTTTGCTTGAATCATATTCAGGCCCTTATTTTTTGCTGCACCGTCGTCCTGGCTCTCATATTTTCTATTGAGTAAAAACCAAGATGTTTATGAAAAAACAAAACAAACATAAATTATGTTTGTCTCAAGAAACAGCATATACCCGTCCTCACATGAGAAATGCCAGTATAGCTCTAAAATTCAGGCCGGCAAAAACAACCTATAGTTATGTTTACATCATCTATTGGCCGAGTTATCATGACCTGGGGAAGTGACGCAGTTCAGAAGATATTAGTCTGACTCACAAGATGTAGACTATGGGTGGGTAGAAGCCTGCCATTGGCTGCCTATTTCAGGCAGCATTCTCCTCCCTCTCCGCTATCTGCATGTTACCATTTTCTAAATCCCCGTCGCCACGTGAAACAACAACAACGACATCAACCTCTGAGCAAGCAACCTACATGCTGAAAATGGCAAGTTATGTTTGTTTTTTTAATCAGTAAAAGTCATGTAACATAGTTGGCAAACGTCTTTTACTGTTGCGGGGATTTAGCCATTTTAATGCCAGGGCTCAAACAAGTTCCCCCCTGACACTATTTTGCAAGAGCACCGTCGCTACATCCTGGGTTTAGCACTGCCCAAGACGAGTGTGATTGGTAAACAAGTCCAGCCTTAGGTCTGGCTATGTGAGACTAAGATGTCATCAATATAAGGTGATTTGATAAGATGATTTTGCCTTGGTAGGAGGAGGCGGGTTGGATGGATGGCTAGATAGTTAGAGATCAGCAAAATTAGCAAAAATTACAGATTAGCAAAAAGTGGACTTTGCTGCAAGAGACGACTGTTTACTTCTTGTTTCCAACCGCAAGTCGGGACATTTTTTAAAAAACCATAATGTCATGGTGTTTACTGTTGCCATGACAACAAAGGTTGCTTAACTTTTAGCCCAAACCAAGATCTTTCCCTTACCCTAATCAAATGGTTTTTGTGCCTAAACCTAACCAGACCTCAACCACAGCGTTGTCACGCCATAAAACATAGTTATTTTTTAACAGTGATTTATAACAGTTTTGGAAAGCCGAAGTGCATTATTACGGCTGCTAGATGGCATAAACGTAACTATAGGCTGTTTCTACCGGCATGAATTTTAGACCTATACTGTCATTTTTTAATGAGGATGTGTTGGATTTTCTATTGTCAACAAATTGGCAGAGCCAAACCAACAATAAGTTGATCCTAGTTATAAGTAGGATAAATATTGTATGAAGAAACATATCACCCACTGCAAGCGTGTGGCTCATTGATGTCTTTTTAATAGCTTTTGGGCTACAATGAGGTCTATGACACAGAGAAATAACATAGTACATCAGGCTTTGGCCACACACACAATACTAAATAGGATCAATTCATTGTTGGTTTGGCTCTGCACATGAGATTTGTTGACAATAAGACAAATATAGCAAATCACCTCCTTCAAATGATCCTTTATGCTTTAAATGATGCTGCTGCACTTTCTATAGTTTAAACCGCCTGTCCTGAACTATTCAAACTGTCCCACAGTACGATAAAAGGCTGCACTGCATAAGTTTTACAAAACAGGATATCTGCATAATTTTACAGTTAAGCTGCAGAAAACCATTTGAATCCCATACAGTTCCAAACAATATGTCATACAGTATATCTCTCTACATTCGTATACTGTGTGAGTGATGACTGATGGGCTTCAGTGATGGCCTGTCAATAAGCAGCATGGCCAGGAAATAAAGAGACCCCCGCTTTCCCCAATAGGCAGCAACATAAAGAGAGGTGGGGTGGTGGTGAGGGTGGGGTGAGTAGATAGATCATAGTAACAGCCAATAATAAATGGATCATGCTTCTATGTTTTTAAAGCCAGTGGCAGCTGTATTGAATGGGAAACCTTGTGTGGGGGAGAAAATAGAGGTTTATTGATCAGAGACAGCATGTCGGGTGGAGTGGTTGGGGGGTGGGGGGTTTGAGGCCCGTCGACCTCCAGGAAAATGATGTTCTCACTGAGTTTTCTATTTCATAGACAGCCAAACCCCCACTCCTCCACACACACTTCAAGTCACTCATCCCACTGTCCCACACACACACATACATGCACACACACACACACACACACACACACACACACACACACACACACACACACACACACACTGGTTTTTGAATAGATGGGTGGATAACGAGGAGGCCTTTGGGCTGCGGCCATGCAGATACTCGTTTCACATGTTTGTTTGTGTTAAAGGTGAGGTCAGAAGGGAATATTTTTGCACCCATCTTTGTTATTTTTCTAGTGGTCATTCAGAGTGCTGCAGAGTGCGGCAGTAGGCTTAAGTGAAAACCTCCAGTGTCTGTGAAAAAGTTATCAGGCTACATGTGGAGTGCCACTCTCCAACACTGTCTCTCCCACTGTTACACTCCATGCGGAAAATCACCTTTTTTGGAAAGTTGATCAACTTTTCAGACAGTGAATACACAGATACAGAACAACCAACATGCCTCACTACAAGAACACTGGCTGCACAGACACTGACATGTCGATTTTCCCCATTCTTAACCTGATTACTCTACTGGCTTTGGGTCAGTGTGACTCAGATCAACTCAGATTATTTGAGCTAAACTCTAATCCTGATACAGTACATCTGGGAAAGATACCTGGCTCATTCATGTAAACTGTAATTTTTATTGTGGTATCATGGATACACCATACTTTTTCCACTTTGATTTTCCCATAAAAATCAAATAAGCATCATGTAATATGTAAAAAGTAAAGTCTGTGTTCACATAATTACTGTCATGGCTGCTCCATTGACTCTTTACTACTGTTTCACTAGCTGTAAGTAGACACCCACTTAATGTTTTTATTGTCCAAACTTCATTTATCTTTTGACCAAAGTACCTGACCAACATAACTGGGGAAGACAACCTACATTCAAGTGTTACACTTTCCTTCTACAAGATATGATTAAAAAATGTTAGGCGCCACTCTCCCTCTAAAACATTTGAAATGCTGATGATGTGGTGGCGATTTGATTTGCAGAAATGTACATATTTATTTTCTCAGTAGCCCTTGCCAAGCTCGAATTCCGAAAAGGATTTTCTCTCATTTGTTTCTCCTTTCTTTTCCTGGTTTTATTTTTCGTTATTTTTCTCCCTCTTGCTTGCTCCAAAACCCCAGTCGCATGCAGACTGGGTCACTGACCAATTTAAACAGCGAGGTTTTCAGCAGCTAAACGCCGGCTAGCAGGAGTGCTGTGGTCTCAGCAGTACTTTGTCTGTGGCCACACAATTAAGGATTTAGGTGTGGCGATAGGAAGAATGTGGAAATCGGATACTGGCAGCCCACACCCTACTAACTCTCTGTTTCTTTCATGCCCTTTTTTCTTTTTCTTTCACTCCTGTCGTTTTTTGTCTTTGTTTGCCATTCTGTCTTTTACTTTTTTCTCTCCATCTCTTTATCTTTGCTCCCTCCCTTTTAGTCTGTCAATCTCTCCTTCCTATCATCACCTTCTTCTTGTCTTTCTTTTCTTGTCTCTCCAGCTTCCCTTTAACCTGTCTTTCTCTTTCTCTCCCCAATCAGACTCCCTCAATCTCACTTGTTTTTTACCGTCTTCCTGTCTCAGCTGCACATTGAACCCATGACTCCACTCCACTGTCTGGAACGAGCCATTAGGTTTTCCTCTTCCCTTCTGCTTCCTCTCCCCATAGACACTGGACCTGGAGAGAGGGATGGAGAAAGATAGGAAGGTGGGAGAGAGAAAAAGGAGGGGGGTTGGGGGGTGGGGGAGGATAAAATGAGTGTACATATGATATTGAGAAAGGAGGGCAAGTGGAGGAAAAGCACATTAGAAAATGACAAGCTTAGTGGGGGATCCATCCTGCATCCAGACTTATCAACCTTAGGTAGTTAAATCATTTCACTACACTGGCAGGTAATCATGCTGGTTTCAATAAATGTCACTTTTTTCTAGGTTAAGGCAGCCATTTTCAATGCATTTGCTTGGAAGTGAATATTTGGGAATTTTGAAACAGGTTTCTTCTTTCAAGGTTTAATTGCTTATATCCTGAAGTATGGCAGCCAAGTCTGGCTGCAACATAAAATTGCTTGCCAAACTTGTCATTTTTTGCCATTCCAAAGGAAGGGAGTGCATATTTATATATTGCATTTGTGTAAATGTCTTTCTCTCTCACCATCTGTACTCCATTTTACCAAATTCACACACAGACATACACAGACACACAGACACACACACACACACGCATGCACAGACACAGTCCACTATCATGCCATCTGTAACCGGTGCAACAGCAATAGGAACCTATCCATCAAACTGGACCCCACTGAGGCACTGAGTCACCCTGTGTCTAAACAGATGTACATTGCTTATTTAAGCTTATGAAGATATGAAAAGGAAAAATTAGACACACAAATTGCAATCACATATAGAAAGGACAAACAGGTGTGTATGTACTCTGAAGATTCTTAAGTAAACACATTTTATTGGAAAACAATAAACACATGCACATACAGACACCAATACATACACTGACATATTTTGTAATGTTATGAAATTTATATACACATGATTAGACAAATAATAGAAAAACAAACAAACAAACATTAGAAAATGGCATAAAGTGTCTTGGAGGAATGGTCCAACAATCTTCATCCCCCCGTATGGTGTTTCGATTATAGTGATGGAGAGCGATAACTAGTTTTTGACCCAAAATCTAGTTGTTCAGTGGGTTGTGATCTGGTTATTATGTTGGACCTGGTTATGTTATGGTTTATTTTTAAACTGTTTATTGACCCCTGGTGCTCTCTATGACAGTATCAGCATTAATTCTTCCCTCAGTCATACACGAATATGACAGACAGCAGAGTGACATACACGCATATTAATATATTGTATTTGTGTGAGTGTCTTCCTCCCTCACTGTCTGTTCCTCATGAAATTAACACACACACACACACACACACACACACACTGTATCTTGAAGGCTCAAAAGGACTTGAACTGCACTCCTGAAATTCATCACTTTCTGACAAAATGTTGCCCCGAAGAAGCACTTCCCAAGAAAATTCCAGCATGAACTGAACAAACTGTTCCAGCTATGACTTATCAAACCCCACAACGAGACCATTCTGCCTTTTGACCCATAAACTTTCCCCATTATCCCCCAGACTGTCACCAACTTATGATCCATGCTCCATAAAACACCCTCATTCATCACCTTCAATTAAATCAATTATCATTTCTGGGATAAGATCGTGACAAATCACATTGCTCGATGGGCAGGTAGGCTCGGGCCATTGGGGGCATTTGGACAGGCAAAATGAGACAGGGGACAGATAGAGTCATCCTTCATGCTAAGTGGGATTGTCCTGACGCAGGCTGAGATAGACCCCGAGGTGTAATGGACCTCTTTGCCTTGACTTCCTCTGGCCTCAGCGACAGTATGGGGCGGAAAGCAGACCTGGGTCAAACAGCAGCTGAATAGTTTTGATCCAAAGTAAAAGAGCTGCCATTTTAAAATTACAAAATGATTGATGGGACAAATTTTAAAATGTGCTTTCATTTTTCAAGCCGCAGAATTAATTTATTCATGTTAAAATAACAAGTAAACAAGTAATATTCATGATACAGTATGTGTATTTGTATAAATGTTCAACCACACGACCCTTGAAACATTTCATTGACATTGGGAATGTTTTGGATGTAAATCATTTGTCGTGACAACCGAGGTGATGCCCCCTCAGAGCGAGCCATTGCAACAACAATGAAGAAACAACCAAGAAGTAAAGTTTCTTGAGAATTAGAACAAAATGGTTAGAGTACAAAAATAAGGTTTCTGGAAAAAATAGTAAAATGATAAAAATAAAATACTATAATATGGATGTATTCAATATTCTAAAATACAGCAACTTAGCACAACAAAGTACTATTTCTACTGTGTGTCTTTATTTAAGATTTTAAATTACTATTAATGTCTGCACCAGGCTTGAAAAACCTTTTTGTCCTGAAAAACACAACACAAAATCAAAGTGTCAACATTCACATTGACCACCTATCAACATTGTTTTACTGCAGAATGTTACACTAAACTTCCTGCATTGAAATTAAATGTTTCTAGTTAACGTAAAATGCTGTTGCATAAATGGTTTTCCGGGCAGCATTATGGCATATTAGCCAATGTAAATTAGGTGCATGTGAACGTATCTGTAGGACTCGATCATTGTTCCTGACTGACTTTGTGATCTGAGTTTGTGTCAGCATATCTAACCATCAGGTACACTCAGGAAATCCATAAGAAACAATCTTGAGGACTTTTAACTTACATGTTGCTCTTCTGCAACCAAAGCCTATCTTCTATGAACCTGTTCCCTCTGCACAGTGTCCAGGTTTGAGTAGGATGCAGCAGCTCATTTTGTTCTAATGGTTCAAGCAATACAGTATAAAAATACATACAACCATTCCCTTGAACTCTGACCTGAACCTTGTTCATGCAACTTTGACTCATTTCGAGTAATATCTTTACAAACTCAGTTGGACAGTATTGAGTATTGTGTCTCAACTCATCCACATGTTGTCTTGATATCTTATTAACAATGTTCTTAAAATCAAAATTATTGGAACTACATCCAGTATCCTTCAACTTATTTACAGCTCTCAGTACAACTTGAGTCTTACTAAACATGCTCTGTTCCACTGGTTCCAAAAATAAGCCCAGCCTTGACCCTTCTTTTTTGAGTTACTATTGACATATTTCAGAAATCCCTCTCTCCTGCTGGCGGTCTTAAAAAATGTTGTCTATACTTATCTGATAAATTATATGAATTGCAATAAATTATTATCTGATTTAAGGTCATGACACAGCAGACAGCTTTACTTTGAGTATTAAACAACCTCATAGTGCTGAAGATGGTTATTGTTCCATCCTGACGCTTCTAGACCTACATACTGCATTTGTTATTGTAGATCATGATATGATCTGAGTTGTTTAAATTTTCTCTTGCAAAAGTGCATTTCTTTGCTGTAATAGTGAGCTTAATCTCTTCCTCCTCGGTGTACCTCAGGGGTCAATTATGGGACCTAGTTTTTTTTTATATTCCTGGAACCTAATGAATAGGCATATATTATTTAATATTTATGCAGATGGTGGGAAACTATGTATATCCTCCATTCATTCCTGTTGATGCGTGGTTGCTCCAAGAGATTGCTTTGAGGAAATTCTGGATGTCTGATAATTTCCTCCAGCTCAATAATGGTAAGTATGATCTATTTTATCTCCTGATTTTGTTTCTCTTTCCCTCAAGCCCATTATTACTCTACTGGCCTATTGTTATGTAAACTCTCTCACTCCCAAATTCTGGTTTTCATTACTTCGGAACTGTTGAATTTCTCATTGTCCAAACTTCACAAAGCAACCTCTATACCATTTTTTTGTTTTTGTTAAATGTCAGAGAAAGCACATCTGTGGACATTTTCTTGTTTACAGTATTCATAATATTAACAGCAGGAAACTCCCAGAAGGAAACTTCTGCTATGATACACATTCCAGTGTTTCAGTAAAATATAACTCTAGTTGAGCCAAATTCACATTTCAATTCAAAGCAAAGAAGAATAGACTCTTCTAACTTTCTGACATTTTGATGAAACTGATGTACTGATGGCAAATATCAGGTTTTTTTTTTTTACATGAGTCAGAACTCCCTCAAAGATTTTCAAGTAAGGCATTCATCACTATTAACTAAATGCTTAAGCCCTCACTCATCACCTTTTGGGACCCTGAAACTTGTTCAAAAACAATCAAATGTGCCATATTGAAAATTTAAACTTTCTCCAGATTCATGGTTTTCATCCCATAAGAGCAGTTTGTTCCAGAATCATCCAGAGGGAATGGTGGGAGGACAGTGGTCTGGTCTTAAAATGCTTTCATGGGAAGGAGGGACAGGGGGAGAAGACAGCCAGAGAGAGAGAGACGGGGAGATGAGAACACATGGGGTAAAAGGGATTTCCTGAGGCGATGGTATCAATACGTTTAACATGTCCTCTCTGTTTTACTATCGCACCACTGGGTTCCCACCCTCCTTCCCCACATAAAACACATCATCGAGTCCTTCCTTTACTCTGCAGCTTGCAAAGATGTTGACGGATGTTGGTTCGAACTCAAGGATGGGGATAGTTGCCAAAAGCTAAGTCTTATCTTCTTCTTAACCTGGATCATGTTTGAGGAAAAAAGAAAGTAAAAAAAAACACAATGACCCTTGGACTAAAACATGTAAGGTCATTTCATACTGCAATAACTCTTTTTTTCCAGAGCAAGCAGGGAAAGAGTTAAGTGATGCAATAACAGAGCTTTTAAATGCCACTGAAAAGATCTTGCAAGATGAGGGGTAAAACCAAAGTTACTTCTGTGTCCCTGATTGATTGCTTGGTCTACTGATTGTACGTGAATCATGAAGATCATCTAGATTAATCTTAGTTGGTATCAGTTATTATTTGTATTGTTTTGTTGGCCTTCTTCCAAACTGAGCAACTGACAAGTGGCACACACATACCTTTGCAGGTGCGGGATAGTACATATTATCCACATCTGAAGGTGAAAAATTACCTCAATGATGCATGTTCGTTCCCAGTTCTTCTTTTTATTCTATGTAGAAATAACCAATAATGTTTTATCTGCAGATGGTCTTTTTCAGGTAGCTTTCTGTGAAACCTCCCATAGCTTTTTAGTTGTATGAGAGATGTCATTGACACACTGGGACACATGATGGTACCTTTCATTTCTTAGATGCCTAAAACCATGTATTTAATTAAAACAACCCTCTGTGTATTTGTGTACAGGCTGTCATAGGTTCATGTTTATATTTCACATCCTATTTTGCTAATACAACTATGAAAAAGGCATGTTCCTACTCTGTATGTAATTTTGTTTTATTCTGCACTTGACATGTCTATCAAGATTACACACAGTACATTGCAAATAAATTTTAATGGACATTAACAAAATTCAAACGTGACAAGTTAATTCTCCAAATATTTCCTTTCTCCACCACAGACACCTGTTTCAATATGAATAGGCCTACCAGGCAATGTTAATACTTATTCAGGGTAAAGCCCTCTGATGAATTTTACAGGGAATGTTAACGATGATGATTTTCATGGACTTTTTTTCAATCAAAATATTTTCATATTGTAAAAACGATTAACTGTATTGATTTGTAATTATTTTCTGCCCATTAGCTGTAATGTGTTTCTGTTCATGGGGTAAGAGAGAGAGGGGGAAAGGGAAAAGAAGGAGAGAAGAAAAGAGATAGTGCCAGAAACAGAGGAAGGGAGAAAGATTGAGTGACAGAGAGAGGCAGAGAATAAGAGAAACTGAAAAAGAGGGAAAGGAAAGAGGGAAATAAAAGGGAGGGAAAGTGAGGTTGAGGCCTGTGGTGGATTGTGGGCTGGGGCTGCTGCTGCCTCAGCATAGTCAGCCGACCGGTCTAGCCTGAGGTGATATGTTTTCCTCAGGAAATATCTGTGGAGGCTAGTGGGTCTAGCACTGGGAGCCCTGCCGGCTGTAAGCAGCCAGGGAGGGGAGGGGGGAGTGGGGCTGAGGGCTTAGAGCTGCCCCAGGAAAAGACCTTCTTCCTGGGGTAGGGACGGGAGTGAGGCAGGCTGAAACACAGAGATCCAACATGGCAGCGCTTTGCATGTCAAGGTGTATATGCTGTGGGTGCTGAGTGGCATAAATAAATTAGACATGAAGAGCTCTTAAATTCTTTTGAACAGATTTCCAGCTTTTGGTCAGTGGGGCATTGTCTGCTTATTTTCTGAGATTGCTTATATTCTGTGATTTACCGCAAAACCACAATGTTAGACATGAACATATTGCTTTTTTCAGATGAAAATCATGCATCTGCACTAAAGTATGTTTTTCCAGAATTAAAAAAAGAGAACTGTTTTTTTTTTACTGACATACATGCATTTTAACGTGTACAGGGGTCATGAGACTCACTCAACACATGAATGGTCATGCAAACTTTCTAAAATTATGCAGTGATATTCTTATGAAATACAAGTTATTTACATATTTGGAGCATTCTGTCATTTACTGTGCACTGTATGTATGTGCAGATTGATCCTGAGCATAGCAGAAGGTTTTTGACACAGGAAAGAACAGAGCTTGCTATGCTTGGCTTTTTCCCAATAATAAAATAACCCTTAAACACTTAAGATGTCAACGTTACCATGTCTGTTTAAATGTACCGTGACTTGTGATCTGTATTTTATGAGCAGACTTTCAGTCTATGAAATGAGACAAAAATAAAAGTTAATCCCCAAATTAAATCTTCACCACTTGTAAAAGTGTCTCCTCTTACAAAAGAAATAATAACACAAAAGGAAAAGGATGGTAACTGAAATTCTTGGTTGACAAAATGAGAATCCTTCTACTGAGTGGATCTAGACTTAGCGGCACTGGACAATAAATCTTTGGCAATGATTTGTTTTCCTTTCAAATGATGCGAAACACACTGCTCCCAGTGTAATTAAAAAGATTTATTTTCATCTGATGAATTGGAGTGTCTAGACTACTCAGCATATCTGATACTGTTCTTCACTTGTGTCGTGTGATCTCAAGTAATCCAGGAAGTATTTGAATGGTTTATTAACGATTTCCCGCAATATAGAGACCTAATAACTAATATGTGATGGATAGAGGAAAAGGGCTCCAAAGTGGGGGGAAAAACCCATGCTTGGAGTCTCCAAAAGCCCCCTACAGCAAGTCCATCTGTATGTATGTGTGTGTGTTTATGAATACACAGGTGTGTATGGATGACAATATCTATGTTTACACTTTGGAATGGTACACATGAGTGTGTATTGGTATAGATATGTTTCACTGTGAGTGTATGTGAGAACATATGGATGCTCATGTCAGTTTAAAATCTGTGTGAATATGTGAAATGAGCATGTGCGTGCAAATATATATGTGTGTCTGTGTTTGTATGTCTGTGTGAATGTGTGTCCTGTAATTCCTCCCCTGTGCAGATTCTAGCAGAAGACTTCCAGGATCTCGGTTTGTTGATAACAGAGGGATCGCATAGGAGATTATGCCTGGATTTCCGTGTTTCAAACTTCATCAAACAGCCAGCACGGAGGGCCGAAACAGGATGCACGTGGAAGCTAGCTCACAAATACACACATACATGCAGTCACAACCACACACAAGCATACATATGTGGAGAAAAGTACACACTGTAGAAGAATCACTTTGTGTTCACATTCTGGAATATAAAGAAAACAAATTATGAATATAATCATAATTTTCTCAAAGTATAAGAACCATATGAGAAGTTTCTTTCTAAATAATACACATATGCATAGTTGCCCTTGAAGGAAAGTGGGTGACAAGTTAATTGTTAGGAGGAACTTCAATTTTATAGCCTTGAATCTGTCTGTTTTAGAGATTGTAAATTATGAAACTTTAGTAAATAATTTTCTCACAACAGGTGCACAGTGTCTTGGAAATAATGTCCCACAGTGTTGTATAATATCTAGGAGAGGAGTGTTAGTGTGACTGTGCTATAGCAAGAAGGTTTGTGTAGGGTTCATGAACAATATGAAGTAAGAATACAGTTTTTAACCAGCAGCTGCACTCCAGAACTGTAATGCACCTGAGACATAAACGGTGTTTATTTGTTTGTGTTGCCCTGTGTTCGAAGTAGGTTACAATATTTTAACAGAGGAATACAAGGCCTTTCTAACAGCTGGCATTTCCAGAGAACAATGTGGTACAATTAACAATGTTCAGGAAAAGCATCAGGCATTATGTATTCCTATCCACATTCAAAACATGTTCATTGGCCCTAATACTAATCTTGCAGATCAGCTGGGGCATCCTTAAAAAAATCACTTCCAACATGTTCATTAAAAGTAAACAACAACATCCTCTGTGTAACACAAAGTGTATTTATTGCACTAACAATACTCCTGGGGTGATATAAAGGCTACCAGTTCTCTTGACCTGGGTTTCATTTATTTATAGTAATTACACAAAGGACTCATATGTAATTATGTCTTCATAGCTTCACTGCTTGCCACACAATCCCTGGTTTCTATGTGTTGCTATCAAGGAAAACAAGCAAAGTTTTCTTGGTTGATGGGAGGTTGTTTACTGTGAGACGGGTTTTGAAGCCAAAGCAGGTGAATGACTCAGTGGTTGGAGAATCTTCTTGTGCTGCTCAAACAATGCAACCAGCCTGTAAATAGGAAACCACCAGGAACACGGCAAGAGGAAAAGATGTGTTACTGTTTATGAAAGGTTGCAAATGTTGAGGTACAAACTTTCAATTGTGTATTTATGTCTTTATGTTTGGCTGCAAGTGAGCATAATAAAAGCTTTTATGTTGTTTGTTTTCTTTTATGTCTATTCAAGTCTGGATGCAATACATTTTATTACCGTGTACACCTGTAGCTGCCAGCAACCATTCACAATGATATGAATCATGTTTGGAAATGTGTTGATTTAGGCAATTTTATGTGTTTAAGTGATCGTGCATGCCTAAGTGTAATAACAAGTACGAGACAAACAATACCTTCATTATTTTGTTTGTGCATGGGTGTATGCGGTGCTGGTCGAGTTCCTCCTGGCTATCTCAGGAAGAGATAGAAAGTCCAGGTCCAGTCTTGATCGATGTGCTGCTGTGTTCAGAGGAAGCAACAAGTGTGTGAGTGTATGAGTGTGCAGGGTGTGTGGAGGGAAAAGGGGGGCAGTTATTTTGGAACTGTCCCGACGGAAATGGGACCGAACCCAAGGAGGATGCAGATAGAGTTGTCAACTCACATACAGACACACACATGAACATTTTCAAGCGTGCACACATACAGCAAAAGGAATTTGTGAAAAAGAAACTCCAATGTGGCTGGATCATGTTGACATTTGTTATCATTACTTTGCAAACAATAACCAACACAAAAAAATATTTGTTTATTTACTCTGACATGCTATTACTCCCATACCTGTTTTATACATAAACCCCATGTTTGATGCAAGATAATGAAGTAAATATTCAAAATTAATTTGAGCCATTAATACTAAACTACTGTCAAGGTTTATCTTTAGTTGTCTCTGTTCACACAAGACTCATTACTGTAGTTTAGTGATTCCAAAGCAGGAAAAGCATGTAAATATATTTTTTATCACTGCAAACTTATACCAGACCTAATATTAATATACTGTTAAACAGAGTTGTTGACTTACAATTCATTATGGTTCAACAATGAAAAGTTTATGATACTGAGAAGACCAGTATCAGAGAGCCAATATCAACTGCAGGGTTAATACCATAATTACTTGAAATGGAATAATAATCTTAAAAATAGGAATACTTGCTGGGCAGTGTACGATGTACGTTAGACCCAGATCAGGAAGCTGGATAATGTGTGTTGTCCAGTTCATAATGACTGAAAACCTTATCCTGCATCACAGTCAGTCCGAAAGAGTTCATCAAGACACACACACACACAAGCATGTACACACAATCTCTCTCCTTTCCGTGGGCACACATTTTGTACTCTTGCACACACACAGCCACGCACACACATACACTGTACGCTCAAACAGGATCTGCCTAGTCTCCCTCTATTTCCTTTCAACCCAAACAGATACAAATGAATTTATGAATTCGGCCAACTGAAAAGACTCCAACAATTGAAATTTTAAGAAACTGAAAATCTCACTGGCTTGGTAAATCAGAGTGAAAAGATAAGATGTTCAAAAAGTGGGAAAACGCCCTGGTTTTGTGTTTGACGCTTCATTAAACAGGAAAGATCATTTTCTATGTAGGTGGCTGATATTCTTAGTTCATTCATGTGCTCTTTTTTATTTTCCTTCAGAGAGGGGACCATAAATCTCTACAAGAAAACTCAAACTGGAGGAGTTTTTCCTCTAAAAATACTCTCGGTTTCCCTTGTCAGGGGTGAGAGGGCTTCACGTGTGGTCTCACCTTAAAGAAAAGAGTTAATATCACAGCTGGAAGGTGGCGAACCTTGTGGTTTGTGCCCAAGCAGAAACCAAATCTCACCTTCCTCCAATAAAGAGGAAAAAGAGTTCCCCTATCTTTCACTCTCTTGGTGAGCAAAGGCATGTTTTTGCTAACAGCTTTTGAGGAGAGACACAACTTTCATGTGGATCTTGTATCTCTAAAAAGCCAGCCATGGAGAGTGTTGCAGGAAAACCTCCCCTCCCTTTGTCCTTTGAGAGTCACCCCCACCAGCATCTCTTCATATCCAGTACAGCGTCATAAGTGGTGGTCAAACCACAATGTTTTCTCAGGGTGGTTGGTTACACTGTTCTCCTCCCACGGTTGCTAGACCATGGCAGGGGAAGAAGCTTGTTCAACATGTTTCCCGTTTTAAAAAGAAATGTCTGCTCCCTCCCTCCTTCTCCCATACCACCCAAGTGTTGGGGAGACTCCTATGCCAAGTGGGGGTAGGCAAAATGTGTGCAAAATTAATCTTGTGACATCACATGATTTAGAGTGCTTCAAATACAGACTGCCGATGTGTGTCGGGTGCCCCAAAAAGTAATTCACCTCAAACAGTGGTGGTCCATAATCTGGGATACATTAGATATGTGCAACCACAGAAGCAGAACTTTGTTCCACAAGACTTCAGAGAGGTACAGACATTTAAATACAGAGAATGGTTCTTCAGATAATTTTTGTAAGCTTATTGCTGCTGCTGTAGTTGGGCTGTTTTTCTAGGGTTTGGCCATTAAGTAATCTGTCATTTAGACTAAATCAGTGTTCAATTTAATTAATGTATATTCCAGGTTGGAAAACCTCTTCAAAGCAGGAGTTAGATTGGGACTTAGACTAAAATTTGGTATCCAGTATCATTTTGCGAATAAAAGAAACTTGCACAACCATGATCACTAGATGTATCTCCTTTGGTCTAGTATACAGAGTTATCCATTATTATCACAGATCTAGTTTTATCTCACATAGGCTTAGACTCTATAGACATGACTGCGACCCTACCAGTAGACTGATAATTGCATTGCTCATTTGAGCTGGTTAGAGCCACAGAGGCTATATTAATTGCCTTTCTACTTTAACCAAAGCACAGCTTTCAAAGACTCAAAGAGCATCATTACAGGTGAGGTTACTTGCAATCAAAGATGGGTTTGCTTTGCCACCCTGTAATCTAGCACAGCTCCTTCTTTCTCCTTCTTTCTCACCTGTAGCACACTGCAATGGAGCAATGGAGGAGTGCATATCCCCATCGCCCTCAAGACCAACAGTCGTTTCTGCTACTGGCTTCAAATTTTCAACTCTCTCCAGACCTCATTTGATAATGTTGAACTTGAGGTGGGAAGTGCAGCACTTTCCTATACATTTACCAAAGGTCTTGGGGACCAACATCAATTTGCCAAAGAAACGCCAATGTTCACTGTTTGCCTATGAGATATAATAAAGGTTATACATATGTTGTAACCCTAGCTCTAGAGTTGCAAGTTCTATAGTTGCTGACTCTTGATAGGTTAGGATTTTTAAAAAAAAAAATAATACAGCCTTTACTGGATAGCATTCCTGATTAGCTGAAAAATCACGTGCACTTTTCACTTCGCTGCTCTCCAACAGTGAGCAGCAAAGTCTGTAGAGCCCAATAGAGTACATCCCCTTTATTTATAGTATGAGAGCTACAATGTGGAATCTTCATTCTCTAGTACACCTCAGTGATATAGGCTATGGAGCGATGCAGACATTAAAGCTACACCCCTCCTTCCCAATCCAATCTGTCACTGTGGTTATTACAGTCTTGGCCACAATGGGACTGACCTTCACCAAAACTCAATGGATCTGTATGACACGCACACACCAATCCATCCACAAAATCACCAAGCTTTGCCATCAGCAGGCTTGTGGAGCGTAACACCTCACCATTACTAGAGAGAAAAAGAAGCCTACACTTTCATAGACAGTCGTCTCTGATACAAAATTTGTAGATGTGGGTACAAATGCTAATAATTGATTGCACACTGAATAACTGACGAGGTATTATCTTTGAACATTAAGATTTGCAAGATCTAAACAAGTGTCAACCAATACTTGTACTTGTACTGTACTTGCCACAACTGGAATCATTTTTGTGTGGAAGCCTCTTAGCCAACTGCAACAGCCTTTAGACTATAGTTGCATTCACTATATAATACTAGGAGAAACTGGTTAAGACATAAGACCTTTAAAGTAAAACACGGGATCCAGGTGGGTGCCTTACCTTTATCTTAATGCCACAAACACTAAAGCTGTCTTTATGCACAGAAAACCTACAACTAAAAGGTCAAGTTCAGCTCTCTTTTTATTTGTCACTTCATCAGCATTTAAGCTGCTGTAACCACCAACTCTACTGTCATTAAAAAAAGAGCCCATTTCTATTTATTACCAAGAGTGCCTGTGACCTCCACACCACAGCTCAGGAGATGGTGGTAGGTTCCTCTTATTTGGACGAAGGAAGTCAATTAATTCATAAATACTTTAGCACGTTTACAGTAAGGCGAGGGGAAGATGGCTATTGATTGATCCCACTAACACAGCAGCCCTCCCCCTCCCTCCAAATAGAGTACCTTAATGAAGCAGGGGCAAGAATAATGCAATCAGAAAACAGAAGAAAACATAATGATTTTTACCCTCAGTTAAGTGGACAAGGACTTGGAATATGAATTAGCTTGTAGTAAGGAGGATGTTAAGGGCCGGTAATTGGTATCTGCTGAGTATTAGTGATGGTAATAATCTATTATTTCAGTGAACAAAGGCATGGACAGAAATTATGCAAAATGAGGACAGAATTCACACATTTTCTTTTGAAAAGATGTGAATTTTGGAGTAAAAAGCTGAATGAATTCTTAAGTGTATAGAAAACAAGATGGAAGGATGTTCAATGGAAAAGAAAAGAGAAGCTGGATGGCTCTAAATCCTCCTGTCCTGACCTCTGAGGAAATTTGGTGAAACAGCAGAATAAAGTGACCTCATTTTTATAGCACTAAGACGGTCACATCTATGGCGACCCAAACAGACCTGAGCATCACAGAACTCAGCACTTCACAGAAGCAATTTTCACTCTCCAGTCACAAACACGAAGTGATAATGCAGAATCTGTGAAAAATATCTTCAAAAGTAAAAAAAAGGCTTTTCATCATCTCTCTTCTGTCTGTAGGAAAACAACTACCATATTTCATAGCTGCTTGACAGGGAAAATGGTAATTGAATGGATTAGTCTTTTAGCTCAGCAGTGAAAGAGGAACCCCTTCCATTGGAAACAGCTTTTCCTATCAGGAAAGTCCATGCTCATTGGGCTATTACATCTACTTAGGGTTATGAATTACCGGCAGCCCATCAGCCAAGCAATACCTCCATAGAATAAAATATGAAAGCACTTTGAAGCCGATTTTATGCCGTTTAAAAACCCATGCAGATAAATGGACATGTGAAACACTTCTAAGGCCAACTAATGTGGGAAATATTGAGCTAAGTAATTGCAGTGGTTTCATCAATAAGCTCAGGAAAGTAGATCATTACAGTGAAATGTGATTAACACAGAAATTGTAGGGTAGGGGTGAGAGGCATATAGGGAAATGGAATAAAACAAGTGTACTACATAATTTACATAGCACAAATTACTGTTGATTACAAAATGATCAATGAATTGTACATGCTGATTGAACATGATATGCTAATGGTGACTTTTGTTAGTGCTACCTGAGAAAGAGCTCTGAGCTTAAAATGTGTTACTTTAGCTGCATGTAGGGATACATTCTGTGATTTATTTATAATTCCTCTTCCCTCACTATGCATGCAGGTGCACAACTATGCAGTGAACGAAACACACTGCCAATGAAGGTTAGAGACAAGATATTTGGCCTTTGAAGTCTTTACTGTAGGCGACTGTGATACAGTAAAACAGTACTCGACAACAAATTAAATGAAAGTGATTAGAAATCTGAAAAAAATAAGATACCACAAATAAGAGTTAGATCAAACATACTGTAAACATGAATTAGTACAGTAATAAGAAAACTGGATTCACAAAAGTATAGACTAGCTTTCACATAA
Source organism: Thunnus maccoyii (assembly GCF_910596095.1). NCBI lineage: Eukaryota > Metazoa > Chordata > Actinopteri > Scombriformes > Scombridae > Thunnus > Thunnus maccoyii. The sequence goes on along the minus strand of NC_056539.1, from coordinate 20,484,196 downwards.
CTTACACTGTCCCTGATGCCTGGACAAAACAAAGTATCAACAGTTAAGACCAACATTAAGTTCCCTTAGAAAGTATGAAAACATGCATGTTAGGGTTAATACTCCTGTCAGTACCCCTGACCAAGGCACTGGCAAAAAGAACTAGAGTTGATGCCTGGGTGCATTAAAGATTAAAGAAAACCTTAAAGAATTAAAAAAATCTTAAAATTAATACAGTAATTATTAATTACTGTATTAACCAGCCAGCGCAGTGCATGTCCCCAGGAAACGGTGGTGTGGCGAGCGGCATTATATCCTCACATAGGAATAACACCTCACGCCCATACACTGACCGGAGTGAGGATGCTTCATGTCTGCACTGTCTCCCACTGTTCACATCGCTCTGCTCAGGACCGGCGTATACAGCTCGCCACTTGGGTTTATGTTAGTGCTGCCAGTGGTGTTAGTTCCTCCTGAGTCCCGACTCATTTTAAAAAAGATGAGAGAGAGCGAGAGTAAGAGAGAGAGCAGTGGTTGAGCGAGCTAGAAAGTGGATGAGGAGAGTGAGCAGTCGGAGTGAGAAAACCGATAAATGAGAGGAAGAAAATGTTATTTTCTGATTGTTTCATGGTGCTTACAAATAAACATGCCCACCTCCCCACCCTGCACCTCCACACAAACCTGCAGAGGTGCGCTGCAATGCCTGATATTGGTGCAGCAGCTACTAAATACACATAATACGTGTATCATGGGAGTAAGATAAAAAGAAAATAGAATTACTGTAGTTTAAATCTTTTTTTTTCCATATGTTTTCATGTATGAAAAGACTCAAAATGAACACTGAAAGCAGACTACTTGATTACTATAAGTGAAACAGTATTTGTATGGGAATGATTCTGTCCTGAGCTGTTTGATCTATATAAGCGGCTGATCACTGTAACCGTGATCACTGTAAGTGGTTTCCACTGTAGTAGGAGGGCTGCGGCGACTAACCTATAGCCAGTCATGCTCAGTGAGGCAGTCTGATGACATGTCGAGGCGGCGCAATCATTCATCGGGCTCCACCTAATCTACCCATACAGTCCAGTAGAGGGCTCCGCCTGTGTTAGATAGAAAGAAGGTTACGATATTGTAACCCTAGTTCTATAAGCACTGGCAGAGCCCTCTACCTATGGACCCTGCTGCTCCTACACCATCCGCTGAGGTGGTTTTCAGATAGTGAGCAGCAGTGAGATGCTGATTTTATAGTGTGCGAGACACATGTAATCAGTAGGTGCATCCTCATTGGCCGGCTACATACATGCAAATTTCAGTGGGTGATTGTGTATATGTGACTGGAAGAGAGTATTACCCATAGAGCCCAGTAGAGGGCTCCACCAGTGCTTATAGAACAAGGGTTACAATATCATAACCTTCATTGTGGCTAGCTTGATAACAATTAACTGATTATAGAAAAACTAACAAATCACCAATCAACAATCACCAAAAACTAAAATAAATACCTACACATAATGCTCCGCCAAGAGCATTTGAGGAGTAAATACAAGTTGCTTGTTAGTATTTCACAGTTGTAACGATAAGTGCATTTCACCTTTTCATGATCAGTGCATTTCATTCCACCATTCCACCTGTTTTTATCAGTTTTAGATTAAAAAACCTGAATTAGTGCCACTGATTGTTTATCTCAATGTGCCCAATTCCTAATATTTGCATAACAGTATAGAGTGTGGGAACGGGCATGAATTAGCATTTTCCTTTGCCAATTTTCTGGAAATTCACTTGAAATATGTGCTACCTTTGGATGGAAACTTGAAACTTGAAAAAAAAAAGACTACTCCTTCTATAATTCCGTGGGATTTTTAAAATGTAACTATATTGTTATACATTTAGCACAAATTGTTAAATTCCACCTGTGTCCTTGTGTCTTGCCTCCTCAGACAAAACACAACCAATGAAAAAGAAGAAAGTGTGTGTGTTCCACGTTTGTGAAAGTTCATACACCTGTGTTTTGTTTAGTGTGCGTGCCCATTTCTAAAATATACAGTAAGTGCGTAAGATTGTGTGGAAAATGATGGAGGGAGAAAATGTTGGATGACAAGTGTCTATGTGTGTGTGTGTGGACAGGCGGGGGCCATTTGTTCTCCTACGGGCCCCCAGAGCAATCAGTCGGTCAACGGAGGTGGAGTCTGGCTAATTTCCCACCCCTCCTTTAGACCCCCACTCGTTCCCAAGACGGATGCTTTGGGTAATAAGGCTAATCAATACACTTCCTCACAGACCCCCCCCCCCCCCACCACCACCCTGTCCCAAGACGTTATCAGTCATTTGTCATCAGAAACGTCACTTGTTCTTATCAGGCATCACCATCTTGTTTACATGGTGCTGCTGCCTGCCTCACACATACACACACACACACAATGAGGGGGTCCCCAAGCAGTATTGCTAATATGTATATACAACAGGCACACATATACACCGACTAGCGCACACACACAACCACATATTAACGCTACCGCATGCTTATAAATAAACTCACTCACACACAGTGATCACCTACATACATACATACCTACCTACATATTCATACACACACAGCACATTGCAGAATTACACAATTACACACAAAACATATTGAGCACCATGTCAGCACACTAATAGACACACCTACTCCAAACACACACAAACACATACGCACACATGCACACACACACACACACACACACACACACACACACACACACACACATACCTCCCAGGCAGTGATGAATAGACACATGGGTGCTCTGTGACAGGTTACACATGCACAGTGGTGTCAGGATCTATACGGAGAAATTAATCAACAATGACAACAGCGTCAGCGGCTTCCCTCTCTCAACCCACAGCTCAACATGCTGTAATTTGCCCTGTATGATTACCCCAGGGTCCCAGGGGCAACTGGCAACCCTTTCTTAATTAATTAAGCATTGTGCCGATGGGGAGGTGTCTCAGGAGAGGCACAAAGCACTATGTCTTTACCTGAAGTCACGTTTTTGTGTAAGACTTTTCTGAAGTTCTGTAGCCACATCTTACTTTAAGGCAGAGACTGAACTGTGGATGGTTTTCAGTCTCAGTTGCTATTATATAAATCAACTACTCATTACTTTTTCATTAATACAAAGTAGTAGCCTAGTTAATAACTGTAATAACTATCATAAGACTCAAAAGCCAACAACTACATCCGTAAATGGCTGGGCCTCCCTCGAAGTCTTTGCAACACAGCACTGTTTGGGAGGAATACCCTGAATCTTCCATTGAAATCCATTAGCTTGGGCTACAAACAGGAGAAGGTGAGGCTTGTGTGTGAGCTGAGAGACTCATCTGACCTGTCTGTCCAAAACACCAAGGCCCAAGTTCGTACAGGACACAAGTGGAATGTAATGCAGACAACAGACCAAGCCATCAATTGACTGAAACACTAGGAGATTGCTGCAGCCAGGCAGGGCTGGTTTTGGATGGGGAACAACACCCAAGATGCTGTCCAAAGCCACAAAGAAGGAAAGGAAAAGCGTTGTGATCTCTTAAGATGTGAAGATGGAAGAGAAAAGCTATAAAATCAGAACTGTGAGCAACAAGGAAGCTTGACAACCTGGGAGGCTGTGATGAACAGGGCCGTTACGTGGGGGAATATGTGGAGAGTGCCCCAAGCGAGGCTGAGCTTCCTTATCAGGACCACGCACTATACCCTTCCCAGTTCCCGGAACCTGCACCTCTGGTACGGCTCAGAGGAGATCTGCCAACTCTGCGACTCCTAGAACCTGAGCTTGCAGCGCATCCTTTCAGGCTGCAAGGGGGAGAAACAGAGGAAGTTGATGCCATCCACTTTATCGGAGAGATACCTGAGTCTAGGACAGGAACTTGACACATTTTGCTCCCTAGCAGGTAGAGGTGAAAAGCGGCCATCTCTTTGATTTTTTATTCCCCTGTGGCACGGATGCTGATTGGCTGTAGGGGTGGTCCATTCCCAAGAGGAGAGAGAGATGGGAGGAGGTGGGAGGTTGACAGTGTACCATGTGACACCATTGTTTGCCTCCAATAATGATCAGGGGACTCCAGATGATATGGGAGCCTTTGATGGATGACTAATTTATCAGTAGCTGTCTTGGCCTAACGATGGTTAATGATGCCACCGGTGAATCGGCCTGGGTAAACTGTCAAAGGGGAGGTGATGTGTGCTGTTTGAAACTTTTTGGTCCTTTTGGGCAATAAATCAAGTGGAAAAACAACTTTGTGCAAAAGTTACTCTGCGATACACTGAAAATATATTCCTTGAAAAAACTTCATTACACAGTGATGTTCAACATATGCATCAATAAACACTTGCATGAATAAAGCCCAGTTTTGTCCCATGCAGAAAAAGAATGAATTAGGGTATTCAGTGAAAACTTTCCATTGCAGATTTATTTAGACCTGAACTAATATAAACCTTTGTCCTGTGAACCCTGGATGCCTATGACAGTATATATCTGTTGACACCATAATCATAATACAAAACAACAATACAGCCATAACTATCTTTCATTGTTAGTCATTTGAGCCAGGGAGCACACTTGGTTTTAATAAGTAAAAGAAAACAAGGACTACTTTCAACAAAAGGACTTGATGTCTCTATGGTGTGGAGACCGTATCTTTCATCATACAGTTGTTCCAAGGCCTCCGTGCCATTGTTTTTCTAGTTATTCCTCTCTGGTTGTGGACCCCACTGGAAAACAGGTGAGGCAAAACAATCACGCAACCTCCCATCCCTCTCTCCACATTCAACAATAACACTCTGACTGTATCTTTCAGTGGTAAACACAGTCCTCACATGCAGACCCCAGGCGAATGGTGCTCCGGAAACAAATACATTGTAGTAGGCAGAGTAGGGAAATAAAGACAGAGGCCAAACTGTATTGGAAATCGGAAAACATCCCTCTCCTCCCTTTGAAAGAGTCCTGGTGATGAAAATATGTAATATAAATAAAGCTGTGGACGCTTTGAAAACCAAAGCCTTCCTTCCTGGCCCAGTCCTCTGCGGGGGGAAACGCCCACTTCTGAGCCCTGCTCTTAAATTCCCAAAGACCACTCTGTCATCAGGGTCCCAACTGCTGCTTTCAAACACGCAATGGCCAGACTCACTTCCCCGTCTTGCCCTCTCTATCTGCCCAGCTCTTAGTAACTTTCGCCCCCTCAGCCCTTTTATGTGTATCCCCCTCCCTGGACAGGAGCCTTCCTCCTCGTTATGTCTGCTTAAATACCCCCCAAACAAGCTCCAATTATTTCACCCATGACGTGTTTGTGGCGAGTGAGTGTCATGACTCTGATCTGTCCGTTGGTGCTTTAAAGTGGCTCTGATATTGGAACCTGACTGGCGGATGCAAGGGAATACATAACGACAGATGACTGGCTGATTGGCGACAACTATGAAACAGCTCATTAAAGCCAAAACCACACTTAAGGTTTGTTTTGAATCTGACTCAGGAGCCTTAGTTTTACCACTCAATTGATTCATTTAATTGTATAGTCTGTTCATGAGAGCTTTCATGTTGGCTGTAGTTTTTCTTGGGATTCTCATCATCTTCTCATCATCTCCCATACCACACAGCTAAATCAATAAATAAAGGTGTCATCAATGGACACTAACTCAAGCAACTAAGGATATGGACATCACAGTGCCATGCACACTTTTTGATTGAGAAATGATCACTGGGAACTGGTGAGTAAAAGAATTGCCGCAATGAGTGGTTAGTGCCAATGATGGAAATAAGACTAAATTTAAAAAAGTCACAGACGCCACCTCCAGTTCAGAATATTAGTAAAAATACATTCACTTAAATATAATAGTTGTAACATTTAAGGAAAATCTAAAGCAATGCCATTTGCAAAATATCCATCTTGTGTGCACAGTTTTGGAGGCAACCAGCTGAAATATGCATGCACGCATAAAGTCAAATGTGACATTAATAGTCTTAGGCAGCATTACAGAGAGGACTGGGAATTTTTTTACTGAGAAAGTGTGATGCACACGTTCACATTCATGCACATACCAGTATACTACACAGCACAACGGTGGAGAAACAGGATGGTTTATATGTGTTTATGTGCAACCTCGCCCAAAAAACTCTTGGATCATACATCAAATTCAGCCTGGGACACAAACCGGGCCCTGTGGTGACCCTCAGTGGCAGGGTCCCTAATGATATCAACCATCTTGGCTCAAACAAGGCAGCGGTTTCCACTGAGGACAGGCCTTTTTGATCTATCTGCTGAGCTGGTGGAGTGGATGGGTCAAGGGGAGAGACCAGCTGGTCAGCCCACCGGTCAGACTTATGATGAACTCCAGTAAATTGCAACTGACTCCATGTTCTATCATCTGTTGAGTTTCTCTGTCATTTAATTGAATAGTTTCCCCCCCTTTTATTTTGCTGTGTCTAGCTCAGAGGTGGTCTGGATGTAGAGGTTTTTAACTTCAAACCACAAACTTGGATGATGCAGGTTCAAGTAATAATTTTTGTTCACATAGTATTTTACAATTGTAGTAAAGTAAGGGAAACACACTGTATGTTTGATTTTTTATGTATAGTAATTTCTATTTTAATTATTGTAGTTGCTTTGCATTAACAAAATTATCAATAATTAATCATCTATGGTTATTTTAATATTTATATAGGCAACTAAGAAGAACCAACACTGAAATTACAGGTGCCCAGGTGATTTCATTTGTTCTCACTTCACCACTCATTGAAATATTATAATTCCTCTCATGATTTTTATTGAGAGTAAAACTATTATATATTGCCATATTTGATTCACACTTACTGGTTAAACTAAATATAAGTAAAATTTATTATTTCTTCTTAATTTTTATTATTTTTATTTAACTTAATGATTCACTTGAAAAGTATTTATGAAACTGTATATGCATATATATATATACATATTATACATATTTTATGCATATATATCTTGTAAATATGTCTGATATGTCAGACAGACCAAAAAAAAGAAAAAAAAAGACAATAACTCGAAAGCTCTTTATAGCTTCCTGCAAGAAGAAACTATTAAAGTGTAACACATTGTCTGGGGGTCAGGCTGAAAATGTGTGAGGAAGCACATAGTAATCAAGTGAAAGAGAAAAAAAAAACGCTTCGTGAGAAACAGACGTAAATAATGGACCAGGAAATGGGAGATCAAAGCTTCTGAGTCGGGCCCCCGTTTGTTTTCATACTCACCCAGGCCTTGCAATAAAACACGCAAGAGTCGCACTTCAGAGGGAGGGGGGTGACGCAAGGAAGTGCCGAAAGCGGTTACGTCCCATCCTGAGGATCCCGTGCCACTATCCCCATGTTAGGGAAAGGCGTCAGGTACAGCACTGTTTACCAGGAAAAGGGACAAGCCGCACAAAAATGTTCACATCAGAGGGGACTCTCAGTGGCCGGGGCCATCTTGTTTAACACAGGCTGTATGTGTTTATAAAGGAACCTTTTCCTTATCTCTTTGCTTTAAATGGCACAGAAAGATCAAACTTAGAAATGAGGACCATGGAGTGTGTATGTTTGCATGCCTTTAAGTAAGCGAGGTGGCGTCAGTGGGTTCCCAAGAACTGGTACAGGTTGTGTTTACAACCAAGACGTCAAAACACAACACAAAACACACAGTTGTACAGTAAGACTGTATTATGTACACTGCACTCCATTTTCTCAGTAAAACACATGCACACACACACACACACACACACACACACACACACACACATGCAGCATCCTGAGAGGATGCTTTGCACACATCCTACCTTGTAAAGTACTGAAATATGAAATATGAAAATGAGTCATGTTCCTTTTATTATAGTTTCCGAGACAAACATTTGCTAAATGCCATTCATCTTAATTCAGATTGGTTTATTTCAAGGATTATCCATAAAAAAGTGCACTGTAAGGGTTAAGGGCTGGGTTAATTTTCCCATATGTCTGGGGTTTAAATCTTCTTCACGTTAAGATGACCATAGGGAATGAAATGAGAGCACACGTGTGTGTGTGGATGTTTTTCATGCAAAACACTAATAAAGCAACTATAAACATTTCATCATCTTATTCCACTGAGTATGAGTGGTTTGCCTTTTTGATGGTCAAATGCTAAATGTAGGCTGGTTGGTCAGCAGATAAAGCCTCTATAAGGGTTCTAGGTACTGATGTCTCTTTCATCTGCTCTTTCTCCAGCTTTACTTGTTTTCAAATAATGTGTCAAAATCTCTCAGTTTCAACAAAAATATCTGTGACAAGTTACACTTAACATAAAATTATCCTCAGTGCCTTTCAGCTTTATTAGAGGATAATATAGAGAGAAAGAATTACATTGATCACAGATTGAGACTGTGAACTGTGGTCATCAGCTGAAATCAAACTCACAGCGGCATCAATTAATCGGTCAATCTAGCAGCACTTTTTCTGCAAGTTTGCAAAACAAGGTTCTTAATTTTGGCAATAAGATGGTAATAACTGAGAAAATTGTGCAGCACTGTGTAAGACATACATTACAATGTAAAACATTAATAGTGCTTAATATAAAACTTAAGATTAAATAAAGCATTAATAAATTTGAATCAATAAGATAAGCTGGAATAAATAAAGAAAAAAAAATTCATCACAACAAAACTGGTGAGCATAAGAAAAGTATTAAGGAAAAGTAAAAAAGTGCAATCTAAATACATAAAAGTTATCTGAATAAAAGTGCATTTGTCCATTTTCACGGCACAGATAGGTAGCTCAGTTGTCTCTGTCGCTGGCATCATTTCCTCACGTCCATCTCCTCCTGAATGATCCCACCTTATAGAGAGGTAATAAAGCAATGTTCAGTAATTGTCTTTGCACTGAATTCCATTTCTCTGAGTGTGTATGTGACCTCCAAAATCAATAGCATTTTGGCCCCTACTTGACTCTGACCTCAGTCTTTTAATAGTGTTTTGATATGCAGGCAAATTAATTCTCCTTAATGGAGTACAGGGGGTCAATGGACTTTGATCCCATTTGGGCTGGAAGGGTTGCATTTAGCTTGCTGGACTCCTGGATGTGTGTGTTCGTGTTTGTGTGTGTGTATGTGTGTGTGCGTGTGCGTGTGTGTACGTGTATGTGTGTGCACATGTCAAATTGTGCCAGGCAGCCTCACTCCACTTCCCAGGACCCTTGAATGATCCCCCTGGGTTCAATCCACAGGAACTAATAGCTGTATTATGCACAATTTCAAGATAGGACCTGTAACGTAGATTAATTATCTTGCCATTACAATGACATCCTGTTTTACAAATGTGTAAATATCCATCTTAAGCAGCTGAATTTGTCTACCTCGAGTACGTCTTTCATTCTCTGCAAATAAGCAATACAGGCTGAGCAGGCAAGCTAGATGGATTTCGTGGGGAGCCCATTGACATCCAAATAAATTCAAGTTTGGGGAAGCTTTTCCAACTGTGTAGTGAATCTAACTCACCGCGCTCCTTGCCTTTCCAGTCCATTCGTATTGATTCCAATCTCTCAGCCTTTTCCAATAAAGCTGGGTTCATGAGTTCATTATTACAAGAATGGAGGTGTAATTGGCTTTCAGGCATATAAGAGGCTATTTGCACTAATCTATCCGGTGGGGAGATGTTAACGGCCACTTTGAATGGCACAGTGTGAGCCAACTTTGCTCTGTGGTTCTATGGTTTTTTGAGCTATCAAGTCCGTCAATAAGCTCATAAAACAGATAAAAAAGAGGGTTTACTGACATTTTAAGGAAGAGGAAGAGAGTGTCATTACAAAATATGACACCCAGTAATCAGTAGGTGATTTTAGGGGGGGTATTGTCCCCCTTGTTAGCAAAATGACCAAAATGCATCCCCCTTGTTAACTTGCCACCCCCCCTCTTCATCCCCTAGTAGTAGAGAGAGTACAGGGGCAGAGGGGTTGTTTAGTTGAACATGTTAGTCTAGTCTGCCTGACTCATTGATCCTTTATTTGACTGAGGCTTGTGCAAGTTAGAAGCTATGACCCGGACCATAGCTCTGAAATATCAGTAGCCCAACTGTGCTGTGTATTGATAAATCCATGGCACTGTCCGTGACTAAAGTAGCAGATGGATTTGTAATTGTGCCTTCTTCTCTCAGTCCTGCCCTTCTATCAGTTTCATCTTGGGTCTATAATATTCTCTAAACTATATACTGTAAATACTCGGTAAAGTCAGTAACTTTGAAATATACATCCACCAAACAGCAGGTGTTACGTTCACTAAATGTCTCAACAACCACCTCCCGTTAACATTTATTCCCATTGAAAACACAGTGTGGGCTTACAAAAGACAGATGCAAGCTGGTGATCTCAGGGGCCAGCCAGCCAGCCAGCCAGCACTGCTCTCCCTTCCACGTCTAAACAGCAAGATGGAGTCTTTGAGAAAGATTCCTGGCTTTCTGGCAGAGCGGTATTTTTTGGCTACAGGAGGGCAGGCAGTCTGGGTGTTTGAATCAGGGGGAGGAGAAACAATGGATGGATGGATGTGAGATGGTGGGGGGAGGCCCAGGCGGTTGTGGTGACTTCCTATGATGAAAAGGTCAGTGGCACCTGTAAATCTGAGCAGCTGGAAGAAGTACAGGAGTGGGGGGAGGAGGAAAAAGGGGTTTAGCTGTTCAGCCAGCTCTCCACTGCCCCTGCTGCTTAGCAAGAACGCACACACACACACACACACATAAGCACACACATTTGTGTTATTATACTCATGAGGATCTAATCTTAGCATTAAACTTCCCCACCACCTGTCTAGTCTTAGCCTGACAAACATTTGTTCTGGACCTACTTCTAATTAGAATCATAAGCCCAAATAAAAAACCCTTAATTAACCTCTCCAAAAGCCAGAACATTGTAAAATGACTTCACTTTACAAAAATGTGAACTCTCTGAAGGTCTAAAATTTAAACAGCTTCATACAAAGGTAGGAAAAGTGCACACACAAATACACCTGTCAGCATGTACAGGTTTCCTATTGAGTTTCCTCAATAACATTATATAGCAGTGATGATTGGAATGTTTAAGGCAAGTTTGGTCTGAAAAAACATGGCTATTCCCAGTGCAGACGGGTATCACTACACAACTACTTTTGTAGATATTTTTCTTTTTGTGATAGAACAGCGGAAAAAGACAAATACCTAGAAGTATTAAGTCAAAAGCAGCTTAAAACTCACGGGTGTAGTTTTTAGAATGTTATGTAATGTATGTATGAATGTTATGTTATTATGTTAGAAACAATACATTTTTTCTTAGCATTTCCTTGCTGTATAAAACACAGAACATTAAACTCACTGTGTTGAATAAACACTGCAAGCATAATAAAATTGTTGATATATTTCAATCAGCGTCTCACACATACACTGGGGCAACACTTCACACAAATGCAGGTGCAGATACATGTGTGTGTGATCTAGCCATGAGTAAGTGTGTGTGTTGCTGCCAGTGTGGATTTACTGCCCACCCCTCCAGGGCAGCTGGGTGGCGGTGCTGGGCAAAAAAGCCTGGTCAAGGCTGCTTCCTCCTCCTGCAACCCAAAAGGATACAGCCTGCTGACAGATACCTGCTCTGAGCTGACAGAACACTTCCTCCTCCAAAATATGTCCACATTACATTTAGCTGACACACTGTATCCAGAGTGACTTAACAAACGTACACTCAGTGACTGTTGCGGCATGAAACCTGTAATGTTTGTGTCACACAACAGCTGTCTAGACAGAATAACTACTGGTAAAGCTGGAAGAACAGAATAAATGTATTTTCCCACTGTATTTAATCAAATTTATGTCATACAATATTTGACATCATAATAAGTTACCCTATAGTCCATGAACAATTTGCACTTTACTTTTGTCTTCTTAACTAGTCCTGCTCTCATACGTATGTCATTTAATGAAGCACTTAGAATATAAAATTTTCTTCTGTCAAGAGAAAAATCACTGCTTGAGTCTAGTGCCATTTGCCTGATATATTCCAGAGAAACTTATCTTGGTAAGTAAAGGAATTTTTTACGGCCATTTGCAAAAATGTTTCACTTAGTTTAGGAAAGATAGAATTTAAGCCTGAACATGGGACAAAAATATTTGCAGCCGCCCAACAGTAGCTGGCAGCCTGCTGTATTTCTAGCTGCTATATTTAATCCCAGGACTGTCCTCCAAATACAGACCGAGTGGTGGCCAAGAGTTAAACCACATTCTGAAGATGCACCCCAGGACAATAGACCCTCTACATTTTCAGGTATCAGTTGCAGGGAAACAATCCTTCCTGACCTTTTTCATTTTTATGACACACAGCCCACCAAGTATCCTTAAGTTGTCACTTATGATTATCTTTAGTGTTTGTCCCCCCCTCTTGCTCCCCCTGTGTTTTATTTTTTGGTGGTTCAGACTGCAAGCTCTTGGTAATGCAATCCCCCATTGCGCACTTCAGTGTCAGCATTCCTCATGGCTGTCCAGAGAGCTCTGGTCGCTGTCCTGTCACAGGAGCGCATTGTTATTTTGGAAGTAGCATGTGTTTGTCTAACCAAGGCTCGGGTTTCTTGGTTCTCCAGTGCAACTCAACTGGCTTTGGTCTGCAAAGGAACCATGACGGATGACGACCCCAGCAGCAGCCATGTGAATCCCCCCCCCCCCCACACACACACACAGTGCTCTCCACACATTCCTGTTTTTATTTATGAGAGCCAAGACGAACAAGAGAGGTGTGCAGCATTGGTAGCTGTGGTTAAGTGGTCAGATTTCAGTTACTTGGGTGATGCTAATTTAAGTTGGTGCAGGTGTCCAGGTTAAATATTGTTGATATGAGTGCAACTTTACCTTTTCTTGATCTAATGATATGGACTGTTTTTACAAGTAGGCCGAGATGGTGTGCCTTAGTTTAATTTAAATATCCATCACAAGAAGAGGTCTCTAACTAGGTCTCTAAAATTTAGAACAAAAGAACTCTCAAACAAGAGTGACCTAGTCGTAAGTCAGCATTTTAGTTTGATCAGTACCTGGAATTCTTATACTAATAAAAGCAGTGAAATAATGTCCTAATGTATTAATAACAATAGGCTATCTTGTTTTTATTTTTCGTCGTGTACTTTGGCCCTGGAGAAGTAAATTGAGTCAGATTGGTCAAGTTGGGGTCTTTACTCTGTAAGTGAATGTGAATCTGCCATGCTATGCTTCATTTGATAATTGATAGAGCAGGTTAATTGCCTTGATCAAAGGTCAGACGATTTAGTATTCTGAGGTTAGGCTGCAGGATTTGAATTGGCCATGTCGAATGTTTATAAGATGAAAACCTAATGCAGTCATGGGACTCTGACCAATTAAGAACATTAAGAATGTTTTATTCTAATCGACAGTGATATCGGTTGCAGACATCCACATTAAGCCTGATGAATATTCATGAAACCTCTTCTCTGAGCCTATCGAGCGCATATTAATTTAAGAAACGTGTGTCTGGAGTCCAAAGACGTGATCACATTTCCCTCTAGCATCAATCCTAATATGCAGATGAATGCTCTTTTAAACCTAGCACGAGCCACTGAGGTACATTTGATATTTCATTCATGTGAAAGACTGTGGAAAAAAAGAAAGGAAAAGGAAATGGCTAAAACAAACAAAAATACCCACAATGCCCCAGTGTGAACTCTCCGGAGGTTGTGCATAATTACCCTGCGGAGCACCTTACCTGCACACCTCTCGCCGCCTGTCAGCGCTGCACACACACACACACACACACACACAGACACACACACAGACACACACAGACACACACAGACACACACAGGACCACAGGCACACACACACACACACACTCTCTCTTTTCCTCTCACTTACACAGTCACATAACCCTCCCTTCTCTTTTCTCTCGCTCACACACATACCCACTCACTAACACACACACTAACACATAGACCAGCGCATCAGCAAAGAGCAGTGCGGCTCTGCGGCCGACCACGGCGTCCACAGGGGAGAAATCTTCAGCTCATTTCTGACCCAGGCTGCCGAGGTGTTAATTGCTCTCCTGAGTTGGCAGAATTTTCAGGGTAAAAGGTGCTATCCTTGATGGATCAGCACTGTTGCCACCAGTGACTGATTCTTTCAACTTGGATGTGTACCTTGCATATCCTATATCTCATTAAAACACCCTGCAGGATGAGGAAAGACGGGTTGTTTTGGGAGGGGGGGGGGGGGGGGGGGGGGGGGGGGGGGCTGGTATGTGTGTGGATGGACACATTAGTTCACCCACATGTAAACTATATTTCCATCCATCAAATCAACAACAACTTTGAAATCTTAACATTACATATTGAATTTAAGTGTGTTTCCATCTGCAATGACTCAATTAACTCAAAAGTCTTGTGCACTCTGTCCCCTCAATATGCCTACTGACTACATACCATGTGTTATTATGCCCTGACCCCTAGAAACTAACCAATAGTCTTATTCTGCAATACTGCTTGACCAATGGTTAGTCATGTTTCAGATACTGTAGTTTGCAGTAATTTCATGAAAATATATTTAGAAATATGCACCTGGTAAGCACAATATTATCTGAAATTATAGAGATTTGAAGCTTTACCTTTATACATCATAGGCTTCAAGACTAATTAACAACACAGAGGCCCAAAGATCTTAAGGTTGCCATCATTTTAGTGCATGTTCCCAAACAAAGTTAGATATAATCGACTTAGCAAATATTTGCCCCTGGGGTTTGGGGTCCTGAGCCTTTTGCCCACAAATGTAAACAAAAGTGTTGCTCCACCAAAACCGGAATTCAAAACACATGAATGCTTTCTCACCCGAACTGATTTGTAAGTCTTTTAACACTAATACTAAACAAGCCTAAATCTGTTATTAATGTTTTTTGATGACGTTAATGTTTGTTTACATGAGTATTATTTATACAGCAGAGAAATATAGGCACACGTTTAAAATAATAATCAACTGAGAAACACAGAAAATGGACTCGTTCCACATATATGTCAAACTGTTAAGTTATGTTTGTTAAAGACAGACACACAAGCTTTATCTTTCCAGCACAGCTCAAAACCAGGGTTTTGTTTGATTCAGGTCAATCAATCCAAAATGCAAATGCAAACTTCTGTTCACATAAAAATTGTAAAAGCTTCATTCCCTGTTCTTCCATAATGGATTGATACATAAGTGTCTATTTATGTGTGTTTATTTGGAGGAAATCTACACTCTGTATTAATTAAACTCAAAGTAATTCCAAACCTCGAGCTCATAGACATGTCGGTGATGCAGTGAGGAATATTGTTTAGTTAAGTGTGAATATGGCCTTGTAGCAACGCGGCAGACTAGACAGGCAGGCTGTGATAAAGACGCAAATTTACTTGAAATGAAGCAAGTGTGTGTGTTTGCACGCATGCTGTAATATAATCTCTAATAGGAGTGAAAACATAAATCAGTAAATGAAGTTTGTCATTAAGTATAAACAGTACACTATGTTAGTCCCTGTTAAGTGTCTCAATTTGTCAACCGCAAACTGAAGTTTTTAATGATGTTATTTCATCCAACCTTTTTATAACAGTCATTTTTGATTCAAACAGTAGGTATCACATTTGGTAGAAAACATGATGTCCTTTTGTGTGTGTATGTTAACATGTCTTTAACAGTGTCGCAATCTGTATTTCAGCAGTGTGATGATGTGTTTGCATTCGTGCATTTCTGAGTATGTTGAACATGAATGTATTCTTGTGTTAGTGTGTGTGTGCGGCGTTGCATTTGATGAACTCTTTCACACCATGTGTCCATGTCCGCACAACTGAAAAGGAAATTACTGAGCCTATGAACAACTGTGTCTGAGACACACACGCACACACTATGAGTGTTCCGGAGCCTGCACTGGAAAGTAGTCTATTAATAGTCAACACATTACACAATCTGCCTACATTTGTCCGTTCATTGCAAACTCTTGACTGAATCAAACAAAACCTGATTTTGAGCGTAACTCCAACCACACTTTATCTCTGTTCTTATTAACTCAATTTATCTAAACCTTTATTACCTAAATGACAAAACAGGTTGTTTGTCAAGGCATTCCAAAATGACTCATGAGCATTTTCTGATCTGCCCCATGGTTAGTCGTAGTTAAGTTTAGGCAACTAAAACTAATTAGTTAAGGTTAAGGAAAGAGTATTTATGGTTAAAATAAAACAATATTGAATGTTGGTAGGAGGGGAGAAGCAAACGCTGGTCAGTGTTGTTGCAGTGAAATGCTTTTCACAAAGACCACCATCTCAACCTCCACAACTTTGCTTTTGCATCACACTACTTTCTGCTTTGACACTGAATGTAAACATTGGTTGTCCTTGTGCTGTTTGAACAAATGACCAAATGATCTCATTTTTGGGAGAGTACAGTTTATTTCAGTCTAATTAAAGCAATCAGGATGGGGTGTGAAGACGCAATCTGTTTTAAGTGTTTAGATCTTTTTAAAACACCATATAGATGGGGTCGTTGCAACAAGAAGCAGAAAGACTAATGAAATTAATTATAAATTAGTTGTCAGTTAAACTTGTTTTTCTATAGATACATTTTCTCAGAGGTCAGACTCAGCAGCCCCGGACCTGCTGGGATCAGAGTCTTGATTAAGCGCACTTGCGCAAAGTGGAAATACAGATTATTGGTTTAACCTTGGCTGATTTAAATATGGTCTGCTAATAACACTTTTGAATATTTGTACTACACATTAGCGGGATTAAAACACTTATTTTCAAATTAGGATTCCTCCATATTGTGGTTTATTTACATTTTAAACTTCAATGTCATTCACTGATTTGGGCTCCAAACCATGCAGTGACATTTGACTTACAGTTGGTGTTTGGCATTTGAAATGTTTGTTTCTCAAGCTGTTCTTCAACCATTGCTAAGAATAAAGGCACATGCACTTCACACATGTACAACACATTTGGGCAACGCACTCGCATACAAACAGATGTTAACATGCATGAATACTAATGCATAAACACAAAAGCCACATGCACACAAATACTGTCACAGTCAGATGCACAGATGTCTGTCTCTGCACACATACACAAACGCACACACACGTTTTACATAATAATTTGACCGCATAGCCTGTATTACAGAATATACAATTTATGCCTAAATTGTTCGATATTCAAGAAGGGAAGCCGGCATCTTCCAAACCACACATATATTTTCACATCAATTTAATTATTACTTCAATAAAAACACATCCTTCAAATTTTAAGCTTCAATTTCACATTTTATAAAATCACACTGAAACCAAGTAGTGACAACCTTTAATTTAGTATAAAATGAGAATAAAATCCAGCTGTAAAACATCCCAAATGTTTGCAGAAATTCTTTCCCAGGACTGATGTCAAATATTAACCTTTGCTTTTTTTCTTCCTCAAACCCTTTTTTTTCCCAACCTGACAAGAAAAACCACACTGAACATTGAGTAATATTGCTGGCTTTAATTTATACAGTATGAAAGTATTCAAAGATTTTTGTGTAACATAGAATATGTTTCATTTTTTATTTTAGTGAAATCTAGGTATTCAAAACAAATTATAGCAATAAATAAAATGACTGCACTTACTACTTTTTCAGACCCCTAAAATGAACAGAAATCATTCCATAATATCAGTCTTGAGTATTAAGTGTGCAACACAAATAATAAATAATACATAAATCTATCAGCGGAAACATGTTCTGCAGCATCTTAATTGCTATCAGTGGCATGCATTAACAAAGAAGAGTTCTGAATTATTTTTAACGAGTTGTAATGATCATTTAAAATCAATGTAGCTGTATGCTGTTGTGAATTGTATGCTTTGAAATATTAAAAGATGATACATTCACTCAACTTTGACACACATTCATACAACATTCATTCTGGCCTTGAGGATACTTTTTGTCTGATACAATTGATTTAAGTAAGAAATTAATCCATCGGTTCACCCAAGCTTAGCGAAACATGAAAAATTGACAGAGACTTTGTAGCCTGACAGGAAAATTAAGATTTAATTGGGTGTAATTGTCCAGTCAAAATCATTTAATCCACCAACCAGATCTAGATCAGTTGTTAATAATGATACTATCATTTGCCATAGTGTAGGCCGCTGTTTCATCTGTAATAACAATGCCTAGAGTATCATCTGTTCTTTCTCACTAACCATTAGTTAATCTCTCATCATTTTATTTTTATTTAAGATTATTGCATTAAGAATTTCAAGCAGTGATCTACAATGCTTAGAAAAGTACATATTCTTTAATATATTTTTAGATAAAATATCACAAATAAATATCACATGAATTGGTTTAGTTGATTCAGATTAAGATTTTAACAGGTGAAACGAAACCTTCTCCTTATTTACCATAATTTTCCTTCCTGTCTATCTGAGAGAAACTCAAACACACACTCGCAAAATACATACTTTCCACACTCACATATGATTGCGAGAGGAAGACGGAGCCAGAGAACATGAATGCAGATAGACAGCAGCCTCTCTCTCTCATACACACACACACACACACACACACACACACACACACACACACACACACACACACACACACACACAGCAGGGGGCCTGTGTGAACCGGGGCAGATATATGGCTGCAGGTCCACTCCCAGGCACTGTGGGCTTTGGGGACTTCACTTACTGGTTTACAGGCTCTGTGTCTCCCCTGTCACCAATAAAAAAAAAAGGAACAGTCCAGTAAAACACCTGTTCTACACATCTAGAGAGCAGCGGTCCTGCATGGGTCAGCTATTACGTACAATGCTGTTTAGAGAGAAGACTGCCTGGACTAAAATGGCAAAATTTGCTTTTGTCACCTGTTGTATCCTTATGTTTTCAAACTTTTATGAAAATTGAAATAAAGTTATAATCAGCAAAATTTTATAAAAGAAAGTGCTGCTTTGGCTGATGTATTTGTTGACATACTGTAACTGTGATTTAACCGGCCAGTTCATTATTGCTTTTACATTTGCTGTTTTACAGTAAACACCTGGTTTCTTGTACTGCAGCTCTTTCCTGTTAAACATTTTCTGGTGGATTGGAAGCAAGAAACATACTGTCATGTTTACACACTGGAACAAATAGAATATGAAGTGGGTAGTTAGTATTAGAAATGATTGCTACCATGGATGCCAATAGAAACAACATTCATCAACAGAAAATACCAGGAAAAACATGTCACAGTACTGACTACACTGTTTGATTTACAGTTGATTTGTGGTATGTAGAGGGCAGAAATATTGCACATAATGGCACTTTAAAAATGTCTTAGTGTCATGAAAAAGTGCACAAGAGTAAAAGAAAGTCTAAGAAGAAAGCATTAAAAAATGAAAGGGTAAAATTTTAAAAGTTGGTGGAAAAGAAATACAGAAAAAGGCTGCAAAGGCTGTAGTAAAACAGTATGATGCAAAAACCAGCAGCAGTGGACCCTTACAGAATCAAAAGTAAACACATACCCTGTCAAATTTACATCTAAGGTACCTTCAGGAGTCCCTGCTATCTAATAAACATCTCAGCACAGAGAAGTACGGCATGTGTTAACAGACTCATTATAGGTTGAGTGCTAAACTGATCTATGTATAGTAACAATGGCATTCCTGCTTTAAATACCCTTGAGCACGGCAAGCTATTTAAGATCAAAATAGCAAAGACAGACAGAGAGGTGATTTGAGACAACTGATGTGTCGTGATTTAAAGAAGCTGCAACTGTTCGCTATCATCAGACGTACATCTCTTGCATGTTTAAGGAAAGTTGAGAAATGTTTAATCCCAAAAACTACAAGTGTGTTTATTATTTTTAAAACTTTCATAACTGAGAGTCTAAAACTCAGGGTTGCCTTGGATGTTAATTTCTACTGAATAAGCACGGAACCTTACTATTTCACCATTAAAACACATTCCAGCTGTCTCCCTGATTTATTAGCAAATGATCTGGTTATTAAACTGATTATGACATCATTAGTGGAAAGAATTGGCATTGCTTTAGTTATAGTCTAATTTTGTTAAGTAGACTATTTTTTCTAATTTATGAAACAGGCATAGGGTAAAAAAACACTGATGTTAGAGAGACTGATAAGCTGCCTGTCCTTTACTAACACAATACTGCCATCTAATGACAGACAGACAACACAGACTACATACTGTACATTTTTTGTTTGATGGCAGTTCCTATTTAAAATCACACACACATGCTCAAGGCAAATTTGTAATATTAATATGTAGCCATGCTTACCTCTCGAAGAAGCATTTTATGTTGTTGAGATCAGCAGTCAGACCACAACCCTACAATAAGTACTTTCTCCTAAAGTTCCTCCTTCAAACTGTGGAGATCCAAATTTCCATGTCAAGAGTTATAGACAGTACCATTCAAAAGTTTAGGCACGCTTTGATTTTTGTAGAGCTTTTTCTCTATTTAAACCACAGGTGTGTAAAGGGAGAAAATATTTTGTTAAGTAATTTGCCACATTTTAATTTTAGAAGAAATGTTGCTTAAAAACAAACAAACAAACAAAAAACTGTTATTTTATACAGCACCAGTCAAAGTTTGGACACACTTACTCATTCAAGTGAATGGGAAGGTATGTCCAAACTTTTGACTAATACTGTATGCCAACGATATGACACAACTTTGACCCAGTTCCAAAATATGTAATCCAAAACTATTATGCTTCCTATCACAGGCAAAATTAAATACAGTGTCGTCTATAATGTCTATAATAAGAACCTTAAGTCTTTGCTTTGTTCTAATTTAGGACATTACATTCCCACGTCTAAATGATATTATTTTTCATGACATTTTAATTTTATACCAGAAATTAATTAAAAATCTTATACCAAAAGGAGAGACTGTAAAAATTTACTAGCACAAATACACACAAACATATCAACCATTGTGAGCAAACCAGATTTATGTATTTCATTCAAACTTGGTATAAACTTTGTAGAAAGTTATAATAAATGATTACTAGTTTACAGTAATGAGACTTTTTTGTTTATTTTTGTATTAGAGTTACATCAGAGGCGTAAGGTTTTAAATCTCTGAAAGGGAATGTGTCTACAAATGGAACAGACACGATGACCTTTCATATAAAACTAATCAGTTAATGCAAAAGGACATAAGTCTTCCATTTTAAAATGCCTCTCCCCTCACATCCTGACATTTATTTTGCACAACTTATCACTGCTTCAAATTTCAAAGAGGAGTCTCCTCCATATTTTCCTGGAACCAGCAGCCAATAAAAGGAGCTCTTCCCCAAATATAATCCTCTGAGGAGAGTCAGCTGGGTCCTTCTATATTCATTTGATCACATTTGGGATTCAGTGGTGCAGTTCAGGCCATTAGCGGAGGGAATGTGTCATCCCAGCTGACTATATACACGCATACAGTACACACTGTTCTGACTCCATCTTTTCTCTCTTTTACAGTCTGATCCATTCTCCATCCTTTTTTCATAAGATTTAATCAGTAGCACCCAGTAGCACCTCAGTAGCACCCAAAACATTAACAGTTGTTCTTTGTTGTCTGTGTTACAGTACTATTGTAAGTTAAGCATAAAGCAGGTCAGAAGGTGGCTGGTTTGATTAGCCATGGTGCACTGTGATGCAGACAGGCGATTTTAGTGATGTGAACAAAGATATATATAAGGGGACAGGACAGCTTGGCATTGCACAGTCCCCCACACTCAATATGATTTACCATCTCTGGTCTGGAAGTCTGCTCTGGCAGGGCTCCCTGGATACATGAGATTGGCAGGGCTATATTGCTCAAGCAGGTGGCAAGGGCACAAGTAGTAGACAGGACTGCTTGGGATGCCTGCCAGAAGGCCGGGGGAACTCATGGAACCACTGGGGAAGGTGACCAGGAGTCAGGAGGGACAACCTGGGAGGCTGGAAGAAGAAGAAGAATTAAAAACTTAGTCGGGTGCAAAATAGTTAACCAGTTTGCATGCATGGCCAGCTGGTTAACTTCAGGAGTACCAGACATTGGAGGCTGAGAAGCGCTGGGCAGAGTTGAGCTACAGTTGAGTTGAGCCGCAGATGATGACAAGCTGGAAAGCCACAAAGGATGCCTGCTGGATGAGGTGGATCTCCTGCTGATCTGCTGACAGCTTCGCTGTCTGGGTGGCATACAGACCCTGTGGGACAGGGTCTGGCTCAGTGATCTGACTCATTAGGGTTTTATGCACCAGGGAAAAGGACTACAGTGACTGAGTGAAACCAGGATGCAAGGAAAGGAGCTGCTGACTAGCCTGGAAACAGATGAACAGCTTGCTGAAAGAGATGCAGGAGGTGGTTGGAACACACGCAGAGAGCTAACCTGGTGGAAAACAGGGAGGAGGATAGTTGTGGAGGCTGCCTGTTTCCTAGTGAAGGAAAGTGCAGGTGGAAAACTAGCTGGCACAGATCAGGTAGAAAGATTGCTGGTGTGAGAGCAAGCAGGAAGCCAGTGTCCACAACAGTGGCTATGGCACTGAGTTGGCGGTGATGTCCTGCTGAGCAAACAGAATCCCTTTTTACAGACATTTAGATCTGCATGTCGTACCCTGCAACAACATTTTTTTTCCAAAGGCCTAAAATGCCCCCAGTGAACTGAGATAAAATGTTGAATAATACATTCAAACAGTGTAACCGTTCCTGTTGCAAACAATGGGAAATGTGAAGCAGGGCCGAGATGTTTTAGGTCTGTAGTCTTTCTTTTTAGCTGTCAGAGAGGCTTCATCTGATCCAAATTCTTATTGCATTCTGTAATTTCCACATACGGCATGTGTGGGCTAGATTTTATGTCTCATGAGTCACTGGTGAGGCATCCCCTTATAAAAAAAACTTCCTGCATATGAAGTATTGTTCACCGTCACCCTTTGACCCTGAGGACAGAAGGTTCAAGTAAAATAAAAGTAGTTGAAGTAATTTCTAGGAGTTTATTGCACAGCTACCACATAACACCCACATTATAGAAAATCAAGATTTTGAGGACACATACTGTAAGTACACAAGTACACTTTGGCAAATATAGATAGACACAAGCATACAAACAAACATACTCCATACCATGTGACTTCAGGTGATGTGAGCCTTTCTCTTCTAATAAAAAGTACATTCTTCAATCAGTCCAGCATGCTAACACAGAGCTGCGACACACACACACACACACACAGACACACACACACACACATTTAAACACAAATGACAACAAATGAGAAGGGTGACACAGCTGACCCCGAGTTGCGGGTCGCCAGAAGGTCAGCCACTCACTGGACCATTCTCCTTTTCACACTCATCTCTTTGTCCCCCATTCACCAAAACTGTTTTTATTTGCACTGCGATTAAATGTAGATTTTCAGTAATAAAAAACACAGGTCATAAGGTGAAAAATAAATGAAAGTGTGATTTGAAAAATATCTGGGGGATCGTAAAAAACATTTATGGCAGTAGCAGCTCTTCCCCTTCCTCATGTATTATGACTTCCTTTTTTTCTATCAAGTATTATATTTACTTAACATTTACTCTAATTTATTAGTTTAAAATGTAATCTTTTTTAAACTATTCCAATATAAGTCATAAATATATAAAATATATATTACATTCTTTAATAACTGTATAAACAATTATTGCTGTTTTGAATATTTCTGTCAGTAAAATGTTTTTGCCTTTGTTGTTTTTGCACTCTGTATAAGGAAGAACTGTTGAAGTGAAGTTACTGTATTTCCTGAATCACTGCCTGGTGTTCTGAAAATCCCCTGACTATATTTTTGGCTCTTAGGTGTATGCTTGCTGCAAACAGCTCCAGCTCTCCTACACTCCTGCAACTCATCCTCTGTTACCTCTGCTGGCTCCGTTCTCAATCCTCTCACTTCAATCCCTCTTTTCTCCAAAAAGACTGCTCTTCTCTGCCAGCAGGGTCCTAAGGGAGCTTGGCCACCCATTGGGGACCCATTAGGGGGGTGGGGGGGATGCGACGGGTGGGAGAGCAGGGAGCGAGAACGGCGGCAGGTCAAATCGCTTTGTGGCCAAGAGGGCTATCATTTACTGTAATACAGGTCCTGTCAGGCTGAAGGAGAGGGAAGGTGAAGTGGCGTGGCGCGCCCTGGCTCTCATCTGTCTCTCCCCCCACCCCCACCTATCATAGACAATGGCTGGCTGGCGGGCTGGTGACTAGTGAGTTGGAGGATGGGTACTGGAGGAGATATTACAGCTATAGTGAGGTATATCTATTTGCTGAGCATTGTTCTGTCATTTTACATTTGAGGCACTTTGCTGACATTCTTATTCCTCTCAGTGAGTGAGCAGGTAGGGGCTCAGTGCCTTGCTCAAGGATACTTTGACAAGACATGTGACTGCTGCATAATCTGACTTCTAATTTGATATTTATGTATTATATTATGCTTTATAGGGTAACAATGAATGTGTGCTATTAAGCCAAACCTTAACAATAGACGCCTGTGCTGACAGACATAGATTGGCTTTTGGGATGATCAAACCTTGGACCTGTCAGTTATAAAATAGTTTCTTCAAGCGGAGAGCCTTTCTGTTGTCACCCTCACTGTCAGTAATGAACATCTCATGTTCCTTATGGACAGCAGGACAAATATTTTTCCCTGTTTGTGTTTTGTTTCTATCTCTGCATGTCTGCTTTAGTCTTTGTCTCATTTTAATAACTAGGAAAAAAATTGCTAAAATATCTGCACTGTGAATTTTCACCATATATTTATGTAAGAAGTAGTATTAAAAGTAGGCTAGTATTAATTAATACTATCTTGAAGTTTATTATTTAATATGTGACAAATACAGAGTCCTACACAGACCAATGGAAGGACCAAGACATAAACAATGTCTACTATAAATCTGGGCTTGCTGGGAAACTATATTCTTAAGGTATCATACAGACACAATTCAGGTTATCAAATGTCTGTTAATGAATATCTGCTGATACACAGCTTGTTATCTTATTTTTAAGTTAAAAAAAAATACTTCAGAAAAATCCCATGACCACTAAGGTAAAGCAAAATACATCTGTGGGGCAACATAATAAGTTGAATTTAAAACCCACCAATGGTTAATTATAAAGTTTGACTTAAATTTGGAATGTTAATGTAAATGTTGATAAAAGATAGTACTATTAGTACTAGAAATGTGGTTTACTGAAAAGAATCCCAAACAATCGTACAAGGGAAGGAAGTAAACTAACAACTTTGATATTATCCCTCCAAAACAAAAGCTTACCAGCATCATGTTTTTTTTTCTGTGCTCTGTTTAAATATTTGCCCAAAGGCCTTTATTATTGTCAAAAACAGCACCATCTTAATTTCCTTGTTTTTCTCAAAATGCTATAAATTCTTTCTTGTTGCTTGCTAATTAGGTTTTCCTGGTAAAATAAAGGTTTAAAAATGGATAGACAAGACAGAGATAGATACTTTTGTATACATGAAACACATCCTAAACCGCAGGTACATTTGAGATAAGTTTCAAAGCAGAACAATGAAAGTATCGCTGGCACAAGAAGAAAAAATCAAGTTGTTCAAACACAAAGTTAAAGCATAAATGTATCTTTATCCAAAGAAAAAAAATCTTCATATAAAGGTTACCAACATATCATCTCACAATGATTCATCCCTCCCTTTTCCCTCCTTTCCTTCATCCTTATAATTAACTAACTTCCATGACCATACAAATTTCCCAAAGGGATCGTTAAAAGACTTATTTTTCTTCTGATATTTAAATTCAAAAGCATCATGAGCCTGTTCTGCTATCAGATACTTTATGAGTGAAGTTGTTTTCAGTTAGGGGATTTCATGGTAGGTAATAAAACTTAATAAAAATAAAAAATAATGACACCTCTGATATCTGGCTTCCAAGAAAAGAACATTATGTCTTACTATCAAAGTTATAAGTCATCCTAAGACCTTTGCTTGCAAAACAGTCTCTGACTGATTCAAGTCAGGCTGCGAAATTTTCCAAAATTAGATTTATTCCCACAGGACTGTAAGAGGCAAGCTGCTATTATGAAATTTGTCACTAGAGGACAGCATCATCCTCTTTAATAACATTCATGAGGCCAAAGGAAACGCCCTTTCAGTCAAAGCTCACTGGACTGCTTTCATCTCATGCACATTGCCTCTTAATGGATATTTTCATTGAAAAAAAGGCTGGCCTCGCCTCAATAGATGCTACATCTCCATCACAATTTAAACATTTTGATGAAGGTTTAACCCAGAGTTGGTTAGAATTAGTCAAACAAGGTTCTGTGCCTTGCTCATGGACACTTCAGCAGGTTTTTAATGGACATGTTAGCCGTTATACCACGATATAAAGTCACAATCATTTGGTTATAAAAGAGATTTCCAAGCACTGAGCCAAGCTGCTGATATGTTGTTCATTGTCTATAATTGCACAAATCAGGGTGTGTCACTGTCAGGGAATAAATGTAGATGATGGGCTGTTGTACCAACACTCACACTCTTATTTGCTGGATAAAGAGGTAAGATGAAACTATTGGCTACGCTGGTTTTCCTATATGAATGCATAGACATCTGATGTAAATATCCTTTTGTGCTACTCGAATGAGCACGGCATGTAAAACTGGCTTTGATGTCAGAGAAAACAAAGGAGGATGGTAGTAGGTATGTTGGGTATAAAAACATAATGATAGT
Source organism: Thunnus maccoyii (assembly GCF_910596095.1). Taxonomy (NCBI): domain Eukaryota; kingdom Metazoa; phylum Chordata; class Actinopteri; order Scombriformes; family Scombridae; genus Thunnus; species Thunnus maccoyii. Next base: position 20,457,518 of record NC_056539.1, on the reverse strand, counting down.
CTTTATTAAACCCTGTATAGTACAGTCATACAGTCTGTATGTGCGGTAATTATATGGAAGCATTAACACAAAGAAACACATACCTCCAACACAACAATATGAAGGCTGCATGAAATTACTGTTCAAATCTCATCTCAGCTGACCTGATTTTGAAACCAGCCTAATCTCTGAATGCATGATGGCATTAATGAGCTGTCTATGCAATGCGCTGTCTATCCACAAGGGGGTGATGTTGGGCTCAGTTTGGATATTTGTGACATTTTCCTCCCTAAATCATCACTTCATTAAATAAAGCTTCGCACAAAGCATCCCACCAAATCAGTTACCGTCAGCATTTAAAGAGTCGCACGCAGACAGATGGGAGCGCTGCCTTTGTCTGAATCCCACTGTTTAACAACACACTTCTAGCTTACAAATCCCTCCTTCTGCATCCGAGTCGACCTGTTTTGTCAGTCGTCAGGCAAGTAAGGTTTGCGGATAAACCAACACGTTCCCGGCCCAAAAATAAGCCCTCTATGTCTCTGGCTTTGAAATGGGATCTTAAAAACAAGAGCTTGGCCCAGCCGTACTCTCTAATTAGAGAGGCCCACAGATGCCTGCATGCTCCCACACACAAATCACACATGCACGTATGAACGCAAACACAAATTACAGAAAGACAGGGGAGATAAAAGAAGAGAACACAGTACAGTAGTTTGTGTACTTACAACACCCCCTCCAAAAAAAAATGACAAGTAGCAAGTGTTGTTTGTTGAGTAGTTTTTTTTTATAGTGAACCAATGCCGCTTGTGCACTGAATGCCATGAATGCTGCCTCTCCCAGATATTATTGGCAGACCCATTGGTTTCTGTGTGCGTGAATGAGCTGGCTGTCATTTTCTATCTATGTGCTTTTTCAGTAATGTGTCACATGATCAGCGAGGCAGCCCTAGCCAGCCTTTATCATGCTAATGTTTTTCAATTTCCCCCCACAAAGAGCATACATAGCTCATACAAAAGATGGCTTCAGACAGGTCCGTAACTCTCTGTCTCTGTCTCTCTCTCAAACACACTTGCAATACACACACTCTGACAGAGTCCCATTTCAGTGGCCAAATACAGTCATTTCTTGTCTGATGCACACACTGATGCATTGAGATACATGCACAAGACTACGTGAGACACACACATGTGAGCTCTCACGTACACAAACACGACCCTGCACGCATTTGCGCACTCGAAAACCACACAAATGCACACGCTCGTACTCATCCTCACAGCTGGTCAGCCCTCTGAATGCGTGCAAGTGGATCTTATCGCTGGTACTTATGTATACAAAGACACACACATACATGCACACACACACACACACACACACACACACACACACAAAGTACAGCACAAAAGGGTCTTTCCACATCCAATTCTTTCTTTTTTTCTTTCTTTTTGTCTTCCTTTCTCTCTTTCTCTTTATCACTCTATCTCTCCTCTCTCAGCTGGCTGTCCTTGTTCAATCCCCCAATAACCACATCCTCTCAGCATGTTAACAAAGAAGCCCAATCAAGAGACAAATGTCTTTTTTGTCTTTTTATTCTGTGTCTTTCTCTCTCCTTCTCCTTTGACCAAAAAGAAAAAACAACAACATTCACTTGTTTACTCCAGCTAGGATTTGTTCTCTCCTCCTTAAATACACAGTCAATATATCAAAACATTATCTCGGCAATTAGCGCTGAGTGCGGCCCACTTGCAAAAGCACTGAACCAAGTAAGTGAGGTTTGGGAGTTAGTTGGTACTGAGACTAGAGTACAATCATATGCATGTTCTGCATCAGTGACGCCATGATATGTTTGCATTTCATAATGATTTTAGTAATGTTTAATGTCTTTATCAGTATTTAATGTTTTGTATTACAAAATGAGATATCCAACCTTTGGAAATATTTTCCCTCTATTTACCAAATAATTGATAAAACTAAATTGAAACAGGATAGGTTCCTGACTGATAAAAGGGCACAATATTAGCTATAACATCCTCTTGCATATATTCACCTACTCAGTCCAGCTAATGTATTTGTTTAAAACTGGATATACATTAAAATTATGTTTTTTTGTAGTGCATATTGTGCAATATGTTAGATTAGAGAGGTGAAGGACAGTTGTCCTATGAGCATACAGTTTTCTGACAGTCGACCTAGCTGCAGGCTATTGTTGTCTAATAACAGACACACACAAACACACAGATGCACACATACATATGCTGAATCCCCCTCCCCCTTTGAATAAATCAACACATGAAGCATATAATTCTCCATGTAGGGGCCGTTTAAGGGAGCATTATGGCCCATTTTAAAATCTCATTAGCAGGGCAGCTGCACTTTGCACCCCATGCTGGTGATTGGGGCTCTCTTTTTGTTTTGTTTTTTGTACTGAGGGCCCAAGCAGAAAACCTCGTCCCCCACCCATCACCTTCCCCACCATCCATCCTCGAAGAGACATAGTGTGGCATGCCCAGTGACAAACACACAGGCATGGAGTAACTCAGCTGTGATGTGTTCTAATCAATGTGAGCGGCAAAAAGCTTGTGACTTGCACTTGAATGCCAAAATCAGAATTTGCTAGTCTTTGCTAGTGTAACATTAAATTCATATTAAATTGATCTGAGACAACTGCCACAAGGTGGCTTAGAATTATGTACAAGACACAACAACAGAGACAAATAAATAAGTGGTATTTTATGACATGCCCTAACTAATATTAACTTAGGTATGCATAATGTAACTGCAATATGTGAAAACAAACAAAAATGTACATTTCTTAGCTGTTGTTTTGTTAGGGGGCAGATAGTATATGCAAATATCCTGTTAATTACACTTCAGTTATTGTTTTTCCATCTGCAAGGATTCCCATAGTGCATATGCCAACTGTTCACAATCGCAACCTCTTTTTTTTTTGGTTTAATTCATGAAGGTATGTGCCTGTTGAATTAGAGTTGCACCCACAATGTTTGTGAAAGTACCCCCTCTGGTATTATAATAATAAACATATGCGGTTTCTCACACGGCTAAATAGCAAAAGGAGGACACGTTCCAGGGGAAACAAGATACTAAATGTGGTCATTTTGCAATCATACATTTCTGCAAGATTCATCATCAGTGTGTTTTGCTCTGTTCCAAGAAGATGGTTAAACAGAAACATTTCCAGAGGTGTTGACAGGCTAATGTTTATGTAGATTCATTTTCATTTTATTACAAAATCAGATATTCACCAATGGAACAAGAATACCCACTCTTACAAAATAATTTATGGCAATACATGATGATAGATACATAAATAAGATATCTAGTACTCCTTAAATAGCTCTAGGTTGTTTTATTCTTTGATTAAGAAAATGAGACACCATGACTGCTTGACTCATCTTCACATTATGAGATCCTGTCCTCCAAAAACAATAATTTCCTTTGCTTTTGTTTTCCCAGAATAGTTATGCATGATAAACAGCTAAACTTCTCTACTATAACTACTACCCTTCTGTTATGTTTGGCTATGTCTCCAGCTGGACATCGTTTCTTTTTAAAGCAATGCTGGAACTCAATAAGAAAAGAAAGTGTGTGAAAATAATAATTTCACACCTTGTCCAAGAGCATTCAACCAGCTCCCTTTATGTGTATTTTTGTGGAACAATAAATTTCGGAGAGAGAACTTTGTACTCCCTGGAGCTTGCTTTTTTTTTTTTTTTTTACAAAGGAAGCTTTGTATAGACACAGACAAAGTCTGGATGGAAGCGCAAGTGTGGTAAGGGTAAACATGCTAGGTGGTTGGTACACACCTTTGGGCATATTTCTGGCGCTGTCCGTACAATATCGTACAATATGCAGTGACGGGGTGAGGTAAAAGTGCCAATGTTAGCAGGAAAGAAAAAGAAAAAAAAATCCCTCACTGTCGAAATTATTCAGTGAAGTGTAGAATTTAGCAGGCACTATTTTTAAACTGGCAAAAACCTCACAGCCTGTACTTTAAGAGAAGGTCATAGAAGGCGAGATGGAGAGGTGCCATGAATGAGGTTCTGGCAGATGTGGAGCTGTCGTTTTGTCTCTTTTTCTCCTTCTATTTCCTTTCCTCACTTCCTCTAGTTTGTTTCAGGGACTGCTGGTGTCTTTATACACTCCCTCCCTTCCACATGTTTCACATTGCGCATGTGTGAATTTATTGCGAATAGCCAAAAGGGATGAGCAACAACCACTTAAAATGAAATACATCTGTATCAAATTGCACTTTGCATTCTTTAGTAGTAAATACTAATGTTTTCAGCAAGTTGGCTGTCACAACATGCTGTATTTTCTTCACTAAATAGGTATTTTTTTGGCAAAAAAAAAAAAAAATGGATGTATAAATGGGTGGTGTGCTGTTTGCTCACTGCCATTCTGAGTCAATATTGCTTCAGTGGTTACTAGCATATGCCAACAGTAGAACTCTTGCAAAAGTAAGCAAATAATGGTTTTATAATCATTCAGTGTGCTGAGACCTTGAGGCAAATTAGTTTTTCTGTGTCGAATTCATATGTCAGGGGTGTCAAAGTCGTACATCTCCAGGATGCTGACAGATTATTTGGTGTAAATAATCATCAGTTTAGTGTTTTTGTACTGCCCCTTTTAACATATCGCACCACCAAATTCATCTCAACAGTCATCTGTCTTGGTCTCAGATTCTGCTTTCAGGACTTATATTTCTAAAAATAATCAAAAATTTGTATTTGCCTTTGTTGTACAAATACAAATAAAGGGGATAGCGGATTATGCTTATGGTTTAAAAAAGTAAAATAATATAATTTATATGGATTTTGTTTATGCATTTATGTTTGCTTAAGTTTAGTAATATGACCCTTTTTGCTTTACAATCAAATACAAAAATGTAATTTGATAATTTGACTTTTGAGAGAGAGAGATGAGTTAAGCTGGCCAGTGTTATATTAAGCAATAAAGTGGGCATTTGTCTCTGATAACATTTAAGGTTTAAAAAATATAACTTCTTTTTCCAAACCTTTCCTTTCATTGAAAAAGGTTTACACTTTCTATGACTGTTTTTCAAAATGCACGTAATAAACCACATAGCATGTGTGTCTCTCTTTTTCTTTCTCTCATTAATTTACTGCATGTTCTTGCCATGTTGAATGTAAAAAGAGAGAGAACAAGGAGAACATCAGATATCAGTGCGGCTCCGTCCTCCCCACACCAGATCCAGCCAGATCCGCTGATAGACATGAGGCTGATGGAGAGAGTATACGCCCCAGACAGGATATTAGAATGGACGTTTCCTTCTTCCGTACGCCACAGGCAGGGCCCTCTCCCATTTGTCTTCTCTGTAGAAGACAGAAAAAAGATAAAGACGTGAGCGGAGCTGACAGGCTGCTGGAGCCACGGTCTCCTTTGCTTTTTGAATGTTGAGCCAGTTTCTGATTTGATCCTGAGAGGATGATTGTGATGGGGGCTTTTTTTGGTATGCGGACAACAGATGGCAAGGGACGATGCAGATCTTTATGTCGTAGGTGGTAGGAAGCTATTTGATGGTGAAAAACGATGTTTCGTCTTTGTTTTTAACAATGTAGCCTCAGAGAGATAAGGAATTCTTTTTTGTTCTACGGGACAGGGTCAAGAGAGCCACATCATGATGCATTTAAGGTTGTATAAAAACAACACAAGACAATATGCAAAATCAAATTTTAATCAAAGTCATATGATAGGAAAAAGGAAAGGCAAATCCCAACATTATTGACAAGGGCAAGGGTTAAGGGCATCATTTCCCTTGAGGCAAACAACATCTACGGAGATTGTTTATCTAAGATTCATATACTGATGGCCAGATTTATTACTGCTTTTGTGCCCATTTTTCTCAGACATAGATGTGACTCATTCAGCCCCAGATACATGTATCAAATGCAAATGTTTGCCTGCCATTTAAGAGGGTTTTTCCAAAGTGTCTGTCTTTAGACAATTACTTTCAACTTTCACTTTCAACCAAGTTACGCATCTATTACGTGTGTATTTCTCCAGATTACCTGCCTTTGTATTTAAACATGTAGATTCATTGACAATAAAAATCATTTACATCACAGGAGACCTGGCCATGAGAGGTACAACAATGTCCCACAAAGTGTTTAAGCAAAACAGCTGAAGCCATGTGAAATTTTAAGAACAAAGTCAAAATTCATACATACTATTGGTGGCGCTGGTGAGAGAGGCCACATGTTCGGATAATCTTCTGTGACCTTTCTGATCGAAACACTGAGGAACCAGTTCAGCGATGAACTTTGCATGAACATCAACCCCTCTTTAATTGGCAGCAACTGTATTTAGTTTAGTGTATTTGTGCATGCCAGTCCATTCGTGCATCTGAATTAGTGTGTATGCATGCCTGTGGATGGACATTCCATGTGTGAGCATGTGTGCATGCATGGTTGCATGCATGCGTATTCCATCCCACATGACCTACTGTACCTACATACTAAGCTCTGCACTAACTGCTATGGTGAAACCATAAGCTTCTATACTTTAAACAGCATTTTGAACACATTTTACTACAATTGTTAGTATGCAAATGAGCGTTTCTCACCTGCATTACCATTACCACATCTTTCTAACCTACCAAAGACTGATTGACACTACCTCTTACTGTAATTGTGTTTTATCCAGCTTTATTCTAACATGACCTAATTATCATGTAAAAGTGGATCCATATGTGCTTGTCGTGCCCGTGCATGTGAACTGACACATAATTTACATAGTTAACAAGCAGCCGAGCGTGAATAAAACATGTGAACCGTAACGAGACGGGCAACATCCTGCAACATATGTCCCGATTGGATGGAGGCTCGGTCCTCTTTACCCCACCCTGTTTAGGCCTTGAGCAGAACACCTCAATGCCTGCAGAGCAAGAGTTGAAACATTTTTTTTTTGTTGTTTGTTTGTTTTTTACTGTATGATAAAAATTATTTCTCTTTTCATTGGGTGGGCACAGCATTTGCTATTCCAATTTAGAGCACTTTGTGTGGTGGTGGTATGTCAGGAATGGTTTTAGCTCGTTGTAAATCTGGTGTTGAGCCACACAGAACAGGACTAGTCAGGAGAAAATATACATATGGGATTATGATCTGTCGGATACGGATTTAAGTGCATAAGTAAACAGAGTAGACTTATGTTAGACCGGAGTGTGAATTTATTCGAGAGCAAAGTCGCACCTGGCCTCTTCTTTTCCTGTGTCTCCTTTGCAATCTCCTTATCCCTTACCCTCAAATGCTATGTATGTGAATTGGTAATTGCCTGATACACTGGGAGTTTAATGAGAAAATGTCAGGCAAAGGCAATCACCAGTTTCAGGCTATTTGCTTTCAGCACAGATTATTTCAGTGAGTGAGTGCCCAAATTGGATCATTATGGAGTGGGTTTTATAATGCAAGAATGACAGAGAGCATTAGAACAAGTAAGCATGATGCTCTCTTAGTTAACCATTTCTTTCATTTTACATTCATCAGTCCGGTTTCGCCCAAAGTCCTTTCCACAGGTTAAGGACAACGTTGGCAGCACATTTAAGAAACAATTTTAAAGAAGGTAATGAATAGACAAGGTGAAAGAAAGTGAGAGAGGAGGGATGTTTTAGAGTGTGAAAAAGAAAGGGGAATATATTTGCAAAATGTTTTTCTTATCATTATTGTGCATGTATTAAACATTTTTATGTACTGATAATTCCACCAAGATCGAGATTTTTTTCAAGAACAGCAGCAGCACATTTATTTGGAAACAGTAGTGCTTCAAAATGAGGAAAAAAAACAAAAGTTGTTTAATGAGAAGGCGCATGAGAAACAAGTAGCAAGAGAAAAAAAAGGATGGAGACAGTTTTACAAATGGGGTGATATTTGGTCTGAGCTGATAATAATGACAGGGATGAATGTCAAATGGCTGACATTTGTCAGTGGTTAGCTGTGGTTTTACTGGGCAACTCTTATATAAATACTTACAAAACAGCATGTAAAACAGCTCCTGTCTACCTGAACTCCCTCATTCAGGTCTACGCTCCCTCATGCTCACTTCACTCTGCCAATGAAAGGCGCTTGGTAGCACCACCACAACAGGGCCCCAAGTCACTAGCGAGGCTCTTCTCCTCTGTAGTTCCCCAGTGGTGGAATGAGTCCCTCTCAATCCTTTAGAAAAAGCTAAAGACCCAGCTCTTTTGCGAACACTTCCACACCTGATTGACATATAAAATAAAAATAAATACATTAAAAAGAATTATTATTTGCTTCTATGCACTCTATGCATTGTCTCTATGCACTGCCTGTTGGCACCTACGTCCTATCAGACCTGAGCTTTATGGCACTTACTCTTTTTGTTCTCTCCTGACTAGATCATTGCTTGTGTTCTCATGTGTACATCCCTTTGTATAAAAGTGTCTGCCCAATGAAATTGTAACATTGTAAATATGTGTCACTACAACTGTGAAGCAGGTCATTTTTGAAAACAGGCATACGTGCACAGTTAACTTTTGATGGTTAAATAAAAACAATTGGAAATTATTCATGAAGCATAAATGTTGATGCAGGAGAGGGCATCGTTTTTACCTTGTCTTGGAAGCTCCACTCTTTTACCCATGTCCCCTCTATAACGCCCCTAAAATCAAGCAAACCCAAAGCCTCCCTCAGGCCAAGTTCCACAAGCCAAGACATTTGTGTGGTTGGTATGGTATGGTTCCTATTTCCTATATACGGTACTTTGAACGTATGGGCCAGACTGAGTAGACAAAGCCAGTCTATCCGATGCCAGCAGGCTGTACATAAACTTCAAACTCTGTCAATTTTTCCTTCCAGAAAAGTGCTGGAAGTGTTCCCAGAGTTACGGTAGGCTGAGGCCGCTAGTGATGACTTCACCCTGAGACGACCTAATTGGGGAACTGTCATGACATTACAGCTAAATCCCCCTTAAATAAAGCTTTGACTTTGAATCGTGCTGTGAATTATGGTCTTAAGGAAAATGCCTATTGGGATTTTTTTGATTAAGAGTGTCAGAGGACATATTAAAAAAGGGTGGTGGGTTTACGGACAGAGAGGTAGTGGATCTGTGAATGGATCACATCTGCAATCCCAGGCCCTGCCACCTAATACTCACGGCAAGATCCAAGACAAATACAGCTGTGAAATGTCCAGAATGACTGCACGAATAATAAATGTCTATGGGTGCACTGGATGGCTGCTGAGCTGTTTCTCCTTCAACCCCCTGTCCGTCTGACTCTCTGTCTGTCTATCTCTCTGCCTCTCTGTTCGTCTGTCTCTCCATCTTTCCCAGAGGGATGATAGCAGTGCTCACAATCAGTAGTAGGATGCAGTGACTGTGTACGAATGAAAGACGGCAGCAAATCAAGATGGATGACAACAAGAATGTCAACATACATGCTTTGGAGGTATTGTAGATTTGGCTTCATCCATCCATCCACATTTACTCTCAATTTGGACAAGCTGTTTTGTTTGGAGCACTGTGCTGCTTAGAAGTGTGTGAAACATTATGAGACAGAATGCATCCATGTGAAGAGAATACAATGTCCTCTTCTTAAATCTGTGTATAGCAGGATTGCTTTATATTTTTGGAAACACTAAGCCATATCATATTAAATGTTACCTCCCTTCAAGACAAAAACTTTCACTTAATGCTGATATTCAACTATGACCAGGGGACAAAATGTAAATGTTCAACAAAGTGATGTAATAGCTGCATCTTGACAAATTGACCCCTTCTTACTTTTAACATTACCAATCATCTGACTCTATCTCTAACTCTAACCCCAACCCTAAGATCCATACACTAAATATCATTTAAAAACTCAGTAGTCATTTTACTCCAGCTGACATCTACCCGATGTCGGTAGTACAGGTAAGTAAGTTCACCAGACTTTTGATACTGCAAATAAAGTGTGATCAACCCCGACTCTTCACTTGAATTCTTTCTGTAAAGGCTATTTTCCCTTGTTGGTGGCCAGACGTGCAATTTTTAAGCAAAAATCAAATATACATAGACGCATTGTGGGTACAAAATAACTGTGGTTGATTAGTATGCATGAGATTAATTTTGTCCTTTCATAAAAACACAAAGAAAGGGGGGATTGCGGACCATCCAACATTAACTGCAACTGAAAATTATTACCATTCCAAAATATGACAAAGAGTAAAAATTTGAAATGCAAAGAAATGTTATTTGCATTTCAAATCACAGCTTCAGCATGACTGTATTATCTGTCTTTTGGTTTACATTTCTTATTTTTGGTTTGTAAAATCTTAGCTTTTTTGTTTGTTTGTTTCATATAATTCCGATCAGTTGTAATAAAAATGTACTCATTCATTGCTGAGATCTGTGTAATGCGGTCAACACTTATGTAAGTGACATTTTTTGTAACCTCCGAACATCTTTAAAACATGTTTGTGTGGCTGCCCCATGCACCCAGCCATGATCGCAGAATCGTCCTCAAAAATCTGTCATGCCAATTAGCACTTATATAGTCAGAGTTTGGCTTTTAATATAACCTGGCATTAAGATACCCTGCCAAAAAAATTCAACACAAACTTGCAGACTGTCACCTTAGTAAATAAGTCCAGTGAGGCAAAAAGTCTACTGCAAATGTAAGTGTTTGCCTAACACATTCTGACATTTCTTTGTCACCAAAGTGTGGAGATCACCTGCGGGGGGTTCAGGGCAGGTGTAGGAACATTGACTTTGTCATTGCTTTTACTTGTGTTCTTCTTGTCAAGAGGTGTTGAATTCTCTCTCCGTCTGTTTCCCTGGGAGTTAAAGCAGTGGAGGAAGCCAGGGAGTTTTTCCCACTGTGAAAGCAAACATCACAGACACTTCGAGTACCTACCGGACACATCAGTGCTGTCTGTGTCAATAATGTCAGACGCAAACAGTGTTTGACTGGCCAGGAAGATATTGAGTTTGATCACATTCTAGGGCGATTATGCTGCAGAGTAGAAATATGCAGATATATTCCCATGCCTTGAGATATAGTTCCGTCTGAAACTCACCATGCAAACTTTGTGACATTGAATAGTTGTATAAGAGCTTGTGTCACCAATGGAAGTTGAAACAACACCGCCAGTTGTCCATGACTGTGACCTGGATCAATTTCTCAAGTCAAGACCTAAATACTCATACCAATATCCTGGTCACAGTTTCTCCAATTTATGTTGATAAAAAGCATTTAATGCATTTAATGTTGCCATGCATCCAGTTTGCTGAGCAGTACTGTCTCTAAGATTTTCAAGCAAGGTGTAAGCGATGTAAAGCTGCATAGAGAAATGCACAAATTCCTTCTGTTGACAGCGGTACAGTTTATTACAGCAAATCCCTTTAGCACCTCTGTTCAGTGCTTCCTTCTCCTTGCATTTCTCTCCAATATGACCAGTTGGGCTTCACAGCAATGTTTTCAGGGCAATGCGGCACTTCTCACTTGTGCTGAATTCTCTTGTCAACAGAAGCATTCAGTTTTAATTGTGTTTCAATATACAGCTAATGCCTCTCAAGATTTTTTCATACCAAGTCTGTTCAAGGGGATTTTTTTTCCTGATCCAGAGAAGAAGACTGGCATATCCTGAAATTAAGAGTGTATCAGGAGTTTCTTATGTACATTTACTTAGTAGTTCACAGTCTTTTAGTTTACTGTACTTCCACGGTAATGTTGTTTGAATGGTACACCATTCGTGACAAGGTGTAAGTGCACCTTTTATCCTAATTTTTTGCATTTTATGTGCATTTTAATGAACAATTTGGACAGGAGAAATAATTGGAGTTAAGTCGACTTGTAAATCATGAAAGCACAAAACACTCCTCTCATATCAGCCTGTGGTGTTTCCATTTGAGGGATATGTCGTCTCTGAAGCTGCTGTGTGCAGATTAAATTACTTAAGATGGACTGACATACTGTACAATACTAGTGAGGTTTTGGGAGAAGGTTGTTCATCCTCACAAGGATTGAATAGTCATGTAAATGAAATATGAAAAATGTGTACTCTTACAATGAATAGTATTACTCAAATAAAAGGTCACTGCAACTGATTTCCACCTCATCAGGAAGCCATTTTGTCGGTCACAGCCACTTTTGCTGTGCCTTTAAACTTAAACTTGAAACTTTCATACTCGGTTATGAAGACGTGTGTGTGGGGGGCACTGTTGTGTTGATTGAGTCACATCCAGCAGTGCTGCTGTGGGTGCAAAACAGCCTCCGGTATTAGCATGTATAAACAGGCTTATAAATGGAGCACTATTTGGCTGTTCATTTTCATCCTCTTAACAGTAAACAAGGCGGAACAGGCCCTGACACCCTCAAATAAATGGAGACCAACGCACGCAAATTCAGCTGCAGCGGGCAACCGAGGAGGGTTGTTTGAGTTAAGGTCAATCCTGTTTAGATTGCATTGGTCGTAGGCTGTTTTTTTTCCTGTTTTGTTTGTTGAGCTTTTCCGTGAGGCAAATCATGTATTCTGAAATCTGACGTAATGAATGTAACTATGTTTGCTTGTGTCGTAGGACGGGTTTTTATGGTGAAGTGTGTGTGTGTCTTTGGAGTGGGGGGGGGGGGGTACAAAGGATTCAGCACAGTGGATGCTCTCACACACTGTATAAATAGAGGCACATTCTGGCAGAGGCTCGTGGGTGAAAATATACAATCTACTATATAAATATAAGGGTGGTGTGGATAGGATTGGTACTGTGAAGTGTCTTCAGTGTCTATTTTTTACTATTAAATCATCAGAACTTTGGGTTTTAAAACTGAAACTGTCAGCTGCTCCTAGTGCTATGTGTCAGTTGCCCTTATTATTACATTCACCGTATCAAAGCTGTTATAAAGATCAAATACGTATCCAAACTAAAATCTAATTTAACATGTATCTCACATGAGGTTGCACCGGGTACAGAACCAGTGGGTCTCCCACTGCTAACTGAATATGTTATATTAAAAACACTGGCAGCCGTTTTCAGCAAACAAACTCAGACAAGCTGACTTTATGTAATGTCAAAGAGCCAATGTAAAAGTAAGTAAAAGCTAGCAAATCTAGCAAGCGAAAGACCCAGAGAACAGAACTAAAAGGTGAGTGAGTATTAGACATCGATTTGTAAAGTAGTGCTCAAAAGACAACTGTTTGCTAAGAGCTTGATATGTCGATTTCAGTAGTAGCATCTTAGAGCTGTGTGAAAAATTGCTTAATGCAGCTTTAAATTGACATGCTTGAACAATGTAAAGACATTTCGTTTTTTTCATCTCAGCTAAGAGCTGCACAATCATACCTGCTTGTGACAAAATATGGAGAAATATCAAAATTCATATTCTGTAACAGATGTGATTAAAACAGTAAATTACCTAATTTAAATTCAGTAAAATAACTACAAAGGTACTTAATTACATACACAATTATCGTGGTCTGTAACATTGTTGGATTATAAATACAGAAGTTAGTTTAAGTGATTAGTATGTAAATGTCAGATATAGCCTACCAAAAAGTCAGACTTCTTCTCCTTTAGGCTCAGCAGAGGCCCCTCGCCCTCGAAACCGTGTAATACGAAGACTGAATTGCAATCAGAGACAAAGCGGTATTTTCACAAGCCATTAATCTGACACCTTTCAGTGATACAAATTTACAGCGTGTCTCTATTGGGTGAAGTGTCTTATGCCACTTGCAAGGATAATGGTAATTGTTAAAATGGTGGACAGGTTATATATGAGCTCTCCAGTCATTAAACACTATCAGTCCTCTCTAAAGAACCCATTTAGATGAACACACTGGAGACAATGCAGCATGTCATAATGATAAGTCCCATCTTGGCCTTTTAGTGTTCCGCTAAAACAAAGACAGGATTAAGTGCAAGGATTGAAATGGTAAACCACAGTCAAATACATTTGTTTCTCTAACATGGCAAAGTCTCCGAGCTCCCTGCGGCGACCTGCTCCGAGTTATTTATGATGTCGAAATTAATCTCACTTAGCACGATGGGCTCTCGAAGAGGGGCCCTCCTTCTGAGTCGGCCGCCGAGAGAGGGATGAGAGAAAGATTGAGGAGAGGAGAGAGAGCGCGCGGAGCCACCGAGGACTTATTCAAATCCTCCCTCATAGATTAGCAATCGCAGCTTGACAAGCCGCCCTGCAAGTTATTATTTATTTAATTTTTGAAAATCGAAGCTGTTTCTTACTAACATGTCAGAGACAGGGGGGTAATCCGTTTGGAATTTACGAGTGATGAGACAGGAGACAAACTCGCCAGCGTGTCACAGAGTTCCGAGGATGCAGGAAGTAAAATATGCAAATGAGGCTTGCAGGCTTTAAAGCAGCTGCCTGTTTGATTGCCACTCTCTGGCATTGTTTGCGTATGATGGATGGAGGCTTTCATTGCAGGGGCCCATTAGGAGTACAAATATTATGATTTATGATTTCACATAATCTTTGATTGGGGAATGATGTAAGGCTCTTTAAATGTATGGCATGATATCGTTCAGAAATGTATAACTGGATGAAAATAAGGGCTAATGATAAAAAAATAAAAAAAACAAATTGTTCACTTTAATATTCATTGACCTAGTAAAAGTCCTAGTAAATTAACGTGTTCATGAAAAATGCAAAAAGAGCAACTCATGACCGAGACCAGCAGCAAATTGAACACACTCCTTTTTCGCTCTTGACTAAGACTTAATCTATTAAGATAATCCTTCTGCTCAAACAAACAGAATGTGACAAGGACTGTCTGAGGGAATAAACACAGCTCCTTTGTTGCAGCTTCCTCACTGGGACAGTGTTTTAAACAGATAAACAAAGAGTGCAAGTGAATACCAGTTACCACTGGCACCTCTTTCTGCAAATGCTGATTTAATAGAATAAGTGGGGCTCAGTTCCTCATACTGAAAAGATGAGGAAAACAAGATGAATAAAAAATACGCAATCTCACAGTGACACCTAATTAACATGATATATCATGTTAAACAATGCTTGCCAGTGTGCATAAAATATACTACTCAAGCAGAGGTTTTGTTGAACTTTCTTGATACAAAGTAGAACTGATGCTGTATAAATTTACATAAGAAAAAGTAGAAGGTTGCCTCTTTTATAAATAAAATGACATTGAACACTTGAATTTTTTAAGACCCTTAGAATAATGTTGAGCTGTCAAGTTTTGTTATTTTTGTGATCAACGCAATTGAAACACAAAAAAGTAGGACACAAAAAGGGGACTTGATCGCTGAATTGGGACAAAATATTATTTGTTCTCAGGACATTTTGTAGCCAAAAAAGTTAAAAGGGAGCAAACTACATTTTGTTTTAACTCCACATAATTTCCAGTTTCTAGATAAATATCACAGTGACAGAATATGTAGGTGATGATGTTTGTGACTAAATCAGTACAACATAATTTTGATTCAATACATCTTATCTTGTAGAACAGGACGTAGAGAGTGAAGGTAAGTGAAATGATTTTTCATAGCTATGCCCATCCTAAAATGTTTCCATAAACCAACTGGCTCATTATACAGTAGCTGGGACCCTCACAGAATATGCTGGCATCATTTGGAGGCCTTGGCTCCGTGACATTTATAAATATTTGACAACAGATGAGTGGGCTCCGTGGGATGCCACTCCAAGCACCACAGAGAAGTCTGTTAATAAAGCAAAGGCCATCAGCGGTTCTTGTGTTGAAGACCAAATTCAATATTCAGTGGTCGAGATAGCAGTGAAAACACACATAAACCCCTGATTTTCGACACACTTGTGGATACCCTCGCTTTGCACAAACCCAGCCATACAAACACACGTAGTAAACTGCACGTCGATACACACCAACAACAAGTGAGGAGAGCTACTGGGAGACTGTTTGGAGTGCGTGAGCCACAATCAATAACGGAGCAAATGAAAGAGCAATTAGATGCCTTGTGACCAACTGTTATTTTAATAATAATACTGTGTGTGAGGAATGAAATGATCTCCTTGCATTTTCTGCTACACTTGAGACAAATTGTAGCACATAAAATATGATTTTGATGGTCACACTGTGGATAGTCAGAGAATCTCCACTCTACTGGATGAATAATGCAGTGTGTGTGTGTGTGTGTGTGTGTGTGTGTGTGTGTGTGTGTATGTGTGTACGTGTGCATCAATCTTCTTCTCAGGCAGCTGTTAACCTTCCAGGTTTTAAATGAGAAACAGGTGGTGAGGCCAAGCACACACTCTTGGCTCAGAGGAAACACCAAAACAGTGTAATAGCTGACATGTTGCTAATAACGCACTAAACATTGCCTGATGAGGTGATTTGGAGTGTTTTGTGTACTGTATATTTCATTTACTGCCACGTTACACACAAAATATAGCACACCTACTGTATCTAGCGGTTGGATGCGAAAGCCTGGTTTTCTCTTTGTTAGTTGCTGTAAAGCTCCTCCTTTACCCAGCAAGTATTTTGACATTGAATAAATAGTTGTTGAAGCAAGCTCTACACCCTACTTATCTGTTAACACCTTTGTAAATATAGCAACAGAATAAAAATTGCAGCGACATCTACCGTCCTCCATAGCTTCTCATTTTATCATTTTGTGAAAACAAGGCCTTTCTATTTTTTAAGGTATTTGTTCAAAACAGTTTCCAGAGCAATTTTAAAATGAATTCTCTAATACAGTACAATGTTATGTTGTGAGAATTTAGCTCTTGAGCTGATCTCCAAAGTCTCCCACCTGCTTGTCACTGTATTTGAAATGTTGCAGGGTGCAATTTTTTCTGCATTCAGTTTTTTGCTTCTTTAATTTCCCAGTCTACTTATCAGCCTCTTCATCAGTTATTACTCTTCCTTTGTTCTTCTCTCCTTTCCCTTCCTTCCATTCCTCCATCCCCCTCTCTTATGTGTTGGTCTCTCTATGTTGGCACGTGCATCGCTGTTCCCCTGTTGGTTCTTGGTCAGCTCCCCCACTCTTCTGTTCTTGCTCTTGTTCACCCACCCCCACCTTCCTCCTCTTCTTCTTCCCATTTTGCATGTGTGCCAGGGTCCGGGGGGCTTGGCACAGTGTACAGCCCAGTGGCCTAAAAGTGAATACTTACGTAATTGCCAACTGTCTCCAATCATTAGGGGCAGCCCTTAAAAAAGACATGCTTCGCCGACAGCTGCGTCCCCTCGCCTTTGCCAGCCTTTCAGATCGCATTTGCTTTAAAGGGCTCGTCCGCATTATATTTAACCCCAGAGCACTTTGTGCACTGTGGATGACGGTGGAAATAGATAGAGGAGACATTATTTATGCAGGGTTGTACAACTTGAAGAATGCATGAAAACAGAGCATACATTCTCTAAGGGTGTGAAATACGATTGATTGTGTGAATATTGCGCTAACAGATTTTGTGACCTGACTTTATAAACACTGGTTTACTGACAGCGCAGTAATTACAACAGCATGTGTGGCAAAAGTATCTAACAATGAACACAGTGCCTCGACAATGTGTCACATTGCATCTTTCAACCCCTAATAATGGTAATGACAGGCCTAATTTTTTCAAAACATGGAACATGGTTGAAAACATCTCTTTTTCCATCCATTTACATGTAACTGAGTCACTGCAGTGAGCGAGTAGGTGGGACATTTAAAGTCTTTCTCAAAGGAGACATCGGCTTACACAGGAATCAGACCTTTAACCTTTCATGTGCAACAATGTTTTTTCAACCAGCAAGCCTCATTGGAGTACTGTTTGTATGTACAAAGAAGAATAAAAACTGGCTTTGCCCCCACCCCTGCTGCACCGATGTAATGTGAGAAATTAAGGTTGAGATGTGCTCAGAAGAGACTCATTTGTTTATATTAACTACTGACAATTCCCTGCCAGTTCCTGCTGAGAGATGAACGTACATTTCATTTCCGTGCTTTCAGAGCAGACCCCCCACAGTATGGTTAGTGACAGCTGGGTCAGGTCCCCACATATCGGGGACACAGCTGCCCTGCAGACATGTGCTCACACACACACACACACACACACACATACACACACATGCACTTCCATGCACCAGGCAAACAGGAACAGGAAAGCAGAGCATCTGAACAGCCTCGGAGCAGAAACATACAACCGCATTTCTGTTGTCTGACAAAAACCATTTATCTGCAAAAAGATATTTCAGCAAAGAACAAAAGAGTGCTTATTTTCCCATTGATCCCCATGTGTTTTAGAGAATTTTTACAATAGGACCATAAACAGCCAGGGAAATTTTCAGCTTGAGGGAGAAAATTTTCATGTTTTTAGTGGTGGTAAATTCAAAATAATGCTGAGAAGATCAAGTGTTATGTTGCCTTAGTATACCAAGGTTCAGACCTCAAAATATATTAAAATTTTGAGTTTTCAAGTATTAAAGCATTGCAATATTATGTTATATGTGTTTGTTTTACCTTACTTACTGTGATAATGCCACTAAACAAATAAACAACAAATTATATGTTTAAACAGTAGCAGAGAAATTGAATGAAGTGGAGACAATAGAAGTATATGTAATATGAAGCCAGGAATAATATCTACTAGGGATGGGAAGATTCACTGATCCACATCGGTGCACCAGCATAAATGTTCACAATGCAATTGATGCATTGTTTCTAACATCTTTACATTGGTAAAATCCAATTTATTTATATATAATTAGTGGTAGAGACCCTTTGCCTTTATTATTTAGAATTGTGACCGATAATTTGTGACCAGTAATTTGATATTTTGATTGATTCCTCCTCTCTAAACTGTTTCTAAGCACACTAGCATGCTATAGCTAAGTGGTGTGCTGCCAAATGATTCCAGGTGGAGCTTGAGCTCTAGAATTATTTTTCTGTACATTGGAGAAAGTGGGTTAATAAACTGTTTTGACAGTAATTGTTTTGGTCACGGAGCATATGCATGTAAACTGGAGACACTACACCACAAAAGACTTGTGAAAAGACCTGTTTGTGAAAGGTCCAAGTGTTTTTGTTTTTTTTTTGAGGTCAAAAAGAAACAGCATAAATGAGATGATTACTGAGGTGCAGTACTAGAGAAACAAATATGCAAAGTAAAAATGGCACTTTTTTGGTTTATTTATGATTTACTCTATGCTTAAGAAATAAAATCAAACTCTCTGTACCACATTGAATTGCATATAGCATCATTCTTTCACATTGTGTCGAATTGCATCATATCGCATCGATTCAATCACATTGTGTTGAATCAAATCATGTCACATTGCACTGTATCTTGATAGGGGTGAATCATATCACATTGGTAGTTGCTTCATATGTATCTTTAATATATTGGATTGCTGACAATCAGGGTCAGGGCAAGGCGAGTATACAGGTTTGTGCTGAGAGATTTCAGCAGTGAGTGCATACAGCTACAGGAAGCCCAGAGAGAGAGAGTTTTTAATACAGCTTAAAGTTGTAATGCTTCAATTTTGATCACTGGCAGCTGGTTTGGTAATCTATAAATGCAGGAGGAGAGCATTTTTTTAGTGTTGGACTTGAGTGTGCGAGGCTGTGGCTGTTTCCCAAAGCATACATATTAGTGCAGACCCTGTGCAGAATCAGTACAAAAGATTGGTTTGTTCATTTTTGACCTTCACTAGTTCAAAACATGACCGTCTTTGTTTCTTAATTTGCACACAATTATCAGCAGTATTCATTTCTGAATTTGTGTTTATCTGAATTTGTTGTTCATCAGCATATTTCAAACTTTTCCCCCAAGGAAAGGTTTATACTCAAAATGAATAATCTTGTGTTGCTCACAACCATAAACCTAACTAACATTCTGTTGTGAGTAAGTAACTCTGTTGTTATTCTGACTGATCGTAGACAATCAATGTTGTAGTCAGGTGTAACTAACTAACTTAAAAAGTACACTATAATTATAGTTTTGTATTTGCCTCTTTGCACAGCAGAAATATTTTATTAAACCCACCATCATGTTCCTATAAGTTAAAAAAGTGTGCAAGAGTCCTTCTACATAGTTACATAAGGGCGATGTTACTGAGGTCTAATTAACACTTTGACTCTTGCAGCAACTGATTGGCAAGATGCAAAAATGTCCCTTCTGGATGGCAAATTTTCTTAATAGATAGGGACTAGAGGGAAGAACAAAATGTAGCTCAGATAACTTAGCTTCAGTATAAAAGCTAAAACAAAAAACATTGGCTAAAATGTATGGTAGTTATTACTGATAATAACTGATTTTATCTTGGTTAAAGTGACAAGGTGCTCAAATGTTACTGTAGTATTAGATACCTAGCTAAGCTTGGAATATGTGTGTCTTTAAACTTGAAAACACATTTATTCTTTTTGCATCTTAAGATGTTTCTCTTTTCTTGTTTTTGGTTAAACGTGTTTTCTCTGTACTGCAAAATGTAGTAAACTCAAACTATTCTCAAAAAGTACCTGAAAATCAAACTAATGTTGCTGAGACTGAGGGAATTTGGGTTTTTCAGAAAAAAAGTGATGCACAAATAAGTGTGTCAGGCTGATGGCTTGTGTAAACGGTCCCCTAACAGAAGCTCAGAGGGCCATGAATCAACCATGAAGGATAATCAAATCAAATGCAAATGTGGTTTGTGTGAATTTTTTTATGTTGCTGATGCTTGATGCCCTGAGGGGCCCTGTCAGTTGTAAGGGGAGGGGCCATACATAATGAGGGGTCACGCTTGAGGGGCCCTTTGTAAACATGGTGAGTGGGAGCCCTTTTCTTGGGGACAAGATTGTGGAATTAGTCCAAGACAAAGGGAGGTGTGAGTGAGGAGCTCCCTCATCCCCTTGCAACCCCATCAAACACACACACACACACACACACACACACACACAGACAGACAGACACACACACACACACACACATACACACACACACACACACACACACACACACACACACACACACACACAATAACCCATGAACCAGCTCCTATTACCTTTGTCCCTCTCATTCACCATCCTTGCACAGACTTTTTTCTATGTATGTGTGTGTGTGTGCATGTGTGTGTGAATGTGTGTGAAGTGTCTAATGAGGGGCCCATGAGAGCTGATGGGGGTTCCCAGGACTTTGGGGTTAAAACTGCAGTTTGATATTAAAATACTACAGTTGGACATTGCTGGAAATCTGTTTGAGAGCTCCAGACACAGGCCCACAGCCAGCCATCTGTTTTTGTGTTTTTTACAAAAAAAGTCAAAGAGTAATGATGTCTTAGGTGAATTTTGAAAGACAGTCATTCCTTAATCTTTTATCTATCCAAGAAAGGTTTGCTGATCACATGTGTCCATCCTGTTTCACAGTCATATATTTATGTATGGAAGCTTCTGTGGTTACACTTATAAGCCTTCATGCTCAGTTTCAAAGTAACAGTCCATATCAACATATGGATATTACTTATATCTGACTGAAATAGGTCAGATCGACGCGTGCTGCTCTGCATGAACTAACAAAATGTGTCATGTGCACACCTTGCTTGTTTCCAACACAATCACTAATGAAAACTGTTTTTTCACTGTCCATGCTGAATGACAGAATATTTACTTATTGTCAACATTTCTGACAATATGGGTTAATGTACACCCCATTAAAAACTAAAACTGTTAGAAGACAGAAACATAGATAAAAGAAATACAGTCAAAAACCATATAGAATACTGTATATTTTATTTGTGAATGTAACGTACTAAGCAGTTTCAAACCAATGTGCATGTTACATAAGTGTAACAAGCACATTAGTTCTTCAGAACTAAGGTTTGCTTACAGCACAAGCAAAATGTCTCACACGGTCATTTTAAGGTGTTCAACTGCTAAATTATGTGATTATATTACATATGTAGCTACATTTATCATTCCTCAATTCAACCTTAGAAATAACCCACTGAAAACAGGTTTGGTCTTGACATGATGCCATTTTTCAAAGAGCATATGTTAGAACATAAGGATTTATTTTCCAAAATTAAAGATGTGAAATTTGTATCGCTGTTATTGTAGATGTGAAAAAAAACAGCAATTTCATTAGGCAGGAAGCCAACCTGGAAAATTACAGTAACACCAAATCTTTTTAGCCATCTTGCTTCTCTGGTAGAATATGTTTGCTGAAGTGGTAGTATGAGTAGAATTGTTCTTTTGGCCAACAAGGGATCAATGTCTCACATTGGTTTCACACAGACACATATCACTTGATTCACATGTGGTTCATTCCTTTTCACAGCTTACAAGGCAACAGGGATCACAAAAGTTGATGCATTTTGTTTTAGCTTTAGCTTTAGTTTGATATCTTTTCATGGTGGTCTTGTATGTGAAAAGAAGGAAAAGCAAAAAAAGCAAAAAAAAAACCAAACAAAAAAAAAACAGCACAACCAAAGATTACAAATGAAAAGCAACATAAACTACCAACTACTACCAGTCTTTTTTTTATTTCTAGATCCAGACAATGACAAGGACTCAGGCAGAAAATTTTGTCCACATACAGCTTTAAAAACCATAAAACACACAATAAAGCTAAGGCTTATTTCCACTGTAGTCCACCCTCAGACATTTTATTGCTTTTGGATATGACATCTGAGGGTGCTTGTGGCATTCATAGTAGAGGGTTAGAGAGAGTGTGTCACGCCCCCCCAAGCAGAGGAAACCATACAATATGTGAAAAATAGCTTTGAGCCTCCCACCTGTCTCCTAAACGTCATGGCAGGACAGTAATTTTAAGTGGGCAGGGTGATGCAAAGTCAACAACAGCTTTCCTATAACAGCTGAAATGAATTGAACACAGTTGGGAAAGTTGAGGCAAGAGTTCATTACCGTATGATACAGTCACTGGACTGTAATTTTGCCATTAGACAATACTGCCACAGCTGTGACTATAGATATTGTCACTAGAATGTAAATGACTCAATATACTTTTAATTGTATGTTTTATGTTTTGAATCACATTGATCCACATATTACTATAGAGAAAGAAATTGTACATTTACACAAATATACAACAGAATACCTCTTCTTTCTAAGGTTGTGTGAAAATGCAAAACCATTTGAAAGGTACTTTTCCTGACTGTCATGGTATAATATCTATGATAATTATATTCTATATGTTGGTTGGCTTGTGTGTTATGCCACCAATTATTGTATGCTAGGCAATGACATGATAGGAAATGCATTCAATGTAGCAATTTAAGTGCTAGTCTTCGTATCCAGGTAAAATAAAACAGATATCCCCTTTATCCTGGTGCCTGTAAAAAATATTCTAACTTGTAAATTTTATATGGAAAACTGTCATAAATTTTACCAAAAGATAATTGAAACCATGCTTTGAAATGTGTCTGAGCTACCCACTCTTCCTGTCCTTGAGTTGTAGAACAGGCACCTCCACAAAACTAAAAGCAATGCAACCAATTTATTTTGCATCCACCTAATATTTAGAGGCAGCATAGGTCATTTGGTTCATATAGCCAAACAAAGGCTGACTTTAGCGACGTGGCTCGGGTGATTCACATGCAAAACAGAAGGCACTCTTTCAGAGCCATGTGGAAGAAGGCTCGTGCGTAATTACAGAAGAGGGGTCTCAATAGCATCGTAATTGGAGGAAACGCCCTGGCCCAGAAAGAGGCCATGGAGCTCTAAATATGTTGAGAGGTTTATTGCAATGAGGTCCTCAGTCTACTACACTTTAAAAACCACAATGGAGGAGAGTGGGAAACAATGGTGGGTTAACATGATTGTGCTTGTGTGTTTGACCAGGCCTGGGAGCTCTCTGTTGTCTTTTCTGCTGCACTCCCAGTGAGGGGGAAGTGAGGCGTACTGATGACAAAAGCGACGGGTGCTCGGGAGCATAAAGGCGCTGGTTAATCACGGCCCTAAACTACAGGAAGCGTCTATTCAATGAAGCTTCAGGCAGCCAAGCAACAGTGCAATCTAGGCACTAGGGTGGACTTGGGAAAGTGGCAGTGGAAGAGGAATTGAATTATGACAGATTTACAGCACATAGGCCTTCGGGATTGTTGCAGGGTAGGCTACAGCTAACATGCTTGAATTCCTAACATATTTGTTTGGGTGACTAGCATTACAAAGTAATTGACGCTTACCAGTCCATTTACAGAAGACATGAACAAATACCTCTATAGTGACGAAATACAACATATTACATAATTTAAACTAAAATGCAAGATATTTGAATTTGATACATCAGTATCACATTCCTCAACCAGGTGTGTTTGTCCATCTTGATGCTACAGATGCATGCGTATCTGTTCTGACTGTGAGGACAACAAGACAGAAATGCATTTTTCTGCCCTCACCCTTGAAATTGAAACATATTACATTGCAAAGTTCATTTCATCTTGGTATGCCACCGCAATAAAAGAAAAGAAGACAGCAGAAGCCCTTTAAAGCAAATGTTTATTATCCAGATTGGGCGTGCACCCATCTTGACTAACTGCTAAACAGATTTTCTGGCTGAAAACATATTAAAATCTCTTTCTGATTCCGCCGACTTGCACCAGAATTTGTGAGGCTGAAAATAATGAATTGCCTATGCCTCACGTACACAAATGCATCTCTAATGAGTAGTGTCCTACTTGTTCAATTCATTACAGAGATTTTCTGACGCTTTCATCTTGTGCACATGCCTCTGTGTATGACTACAAACCGTGTGTGTCATATAAGTTGTCCACATTTGAATGGATGTGTGTGTGTGTATGTGTGTGAGAAAGAGTAGGAAAGGGGGGGTTGGTAGTTTGTACACATCCGTATTATCTCTTGCTGCTCATCCGGCTGAGAAGCTGGCCTTAATTACAACTGTCTGCCTGAGTCACTAGCATGCTCCCCTACCCACACAAATAGACAGCAACAACAGGCAGCATCTCAAAGGAAAGGCAAGAGTGGTTTCGCCTCATAGCTGCAGGGCAACTTCTCCCTGCCAACGACATACAAAGGTACTGTGGGCCCATATCCAAATGGATCCCTAGACCCTTTTCCCTTGGGCCTTGTTGACTTCCAATTGCTGTGCAGGGGCCGGAGTTTGGATGAGCTCAATCCACTGTTTATTTTTTTACACTCTTGGTTAACTGGGTTTGTTCTCCAGTCTCTTTCTAGCCTTTTAAAATCAGCTATATCAAATCAACTTTAAGGTTTGAAATGGTGACTGAGGGACTGGTTTGGAATTAGGCTGTAAGTTTTCAGAGAATGTACCTCTATCTAATTCAGACAGTGATCATCCCACAGGCGCTGTGCTATATCTTGTCTGGCTGCTTTGATAGAGTCTTCATGTGTAGGCAATTTTTTTCTTTTTTTCTTAACTCGCTCCCACTGCCTGAAACTGTCTACTCAAATGAAAAACTTTACATGGGAACTGACGGGGCTTCAATTGAACATCTGGAAAGACTAGGCTTAGCTGAGACTATAAATAAATTCCATACATTTTCTGTGGCCGGAGCTTTCCCCAGCATGCAAAGAATTTCATTTGATGTTTCCATAAAGTTATAACAAGGCTTGGATTTTCGCCAAGGAATTTTGTTGGTTTCTCACTATTGACAATCTTCCTCAAGCATAATGTTTAATAGTTGGCATTGGTCCACTTACAGCCAATAAGACCACCATAACATGGCAAATCCAAGCCATCTGTGTTGATGAACATACAGTATATACATGTAGAATAACATGAATTGTCAAAAGTGAAGAAAGGTTAACCAAAACTTGGCTCTGGACTAACTTAAATCTTGATATGTATTGTGGAAAACCTCTTTCTGAACAGCAAGCTCCACCATTTGCAGAATCAAGACAAATCAAGACTCAAGAGAACTTTATTCTCAACACATCCATACACAAGTATACAGTAGGGATGAAATTTCATTTTCCCAGGGGTCAGTGGTTCTACAAACTTTACCGCTGTGCTGTGCAGGTGCTCTCAGATTTTTCCATTGCTGACCTTTATGTATTGTCTTCTGTCTACCATATGTGTGCATCTGAAATCTTATTGTGCCAGTCACATAGTCACCATGCCTAAATGACGCAATATGTAATTTTTTCAGTACCTTTCAAAGCAACTCATAGGAGCACTCAAACTGTGTAACAGCAGGACACTAATCCTGCTTTTGCTACTGAACATTAACATGTGAAACCAATACTGTTTTCTGAACAAGACAGTCTTTTTTTCCACAAACTGGTAACCAAAGGTAATTTTGAAGGTACCCGGGGGTGTTTTTATTTTTACTTCTAGTAGCACTAGGGAGCACTTTTTTATGAGTAGGTCCCCATTTTGTTTGATGCAGGTGCGTGCAGGTGACATGGTTCACAGTCCTGCCAATTTTTACAATATTCCACTGATTTACAGGTGGTAGTAATGCACCAAGAGACACTGTAATGCACCGGAAAAGGCAGAAAAGAAGAAGACTGCAAGCTAGAAAAGATGGATGTTGAGAAAGCAAGATTTAAAATACTTCAAAAAATTGATTTTGCAAATGTTTTATGAAGAAGGAAATGCATTCAACATGTTTGGAAGACCTCAGTGGATACACACAATGCGTTTTGGTGAGTAATACTTGAATGTAAACATAATTTTTGTTTGTTTACAAGGAAACTCCACTGGGCACCTTTAAGCTGCATCAACAAATGACCAGTGCTATAGTTTTTCTGGTGAGCCAAGTCTTTTTTTTAATGCGATGAGTGTCAGTCTTGTGTTGATATTTCAACTGACGACACTGTATATGCACCAGTAAAACAGAGCCTAATTTCTGCACACTCGTGTTATCTGGCACGTAATTAATTTTCATTCAAAACTGGTTTCAAATGTTGTTTATACACCTTGTATTTCAATATGCATAGTGTCACCAGGTGCACCATTAGTGCTGCTTGTAAAAATCCATTATTTCAGATTTCCTTCCTGCATGTGCTCAAGACCACTTAGTCAAGTCCTATTCGATTTCAGCACCAAGTCAAGACTGACAGTCCAATTAAAAACTATTATGGTTGAAAAAATGGTTAATTTCTAATCTAAATCTAAAAATGATGCTTTAGGAATTGTATCAAGCACAATGTATATATAATATCAACAGTAGGAAAACTGCGTTGAAAGTAACATGGGACGAAAGTAACATGGCAATTTTGTCCGTGCCTATACAAGTCTAATATGCCTAACTGCATCAGCATGTATAGCATGCAACATCTACCAGAACCACGAAAAATCGTGTAAATACATCATACTTCTATGCAGTTTTACCCAAAAGGCTGTGTTTATTGTTTCATGTGTCATAGTCATGATCATTTGACATATTGTTTAGTACTTTAACACATCTTGAAGTTTGTCATGTTAGACTTTTTCAGTACAGAAGTAACGTTTAACTGTCAGGACGATTGTAACAGGTGTGTCTTTTGTCACTCTACAGTAACAACGAGCATGTCTTTGATTGGTTGACATCATTTTAAAATAAATTATATTGAATTACAAGTCATTCAACATGATTTGAAGCAGGAATTTAAAGGTATACTACGCAGGATTTTCCAAAAAACAATGTATAGACTCACCCAATGGTAATCCCTCTCAATCATCACTAGCGTGTGGCGGTGTATATATCTGCAGAGACGCTGCCCTCTGCCTGTATTGTCTTATTATTTTGCTGTGTTTGGGACGCTTCTGGGCATCAACGTTTGGGCAGTGGGTGTGTAGCCCCCAACCAATAACAGTGTGCAGGGTGTGAGGTCTGGACTCACAGCGTAGCGACCAGGTTACATTGCTGTCTCTGTCTCTCTCCTCTGCCCCGCTCTGCTCTCTGTCTCTGTGTCATGGATGTATAAAGAGCTGCAGGTCTGTGTTTCTGCTTGACCAAGGGCAGGGCTGAGTTACACACATGCATAGCAGAGAGGCCACAGCGGACAGGATGAAGCTCTGCATTCACACAAAATCTGGCAATGCTGCACCTTCCCGCAGGGCTGTGCAGCGGTGTGTGGTCGTGTGGACATGTTTATTTGTGCTTGAGAATGTAACCGCCGTGAAACAATCAGAAAATAACATTTTATTTATCTGATTCACTGCTTTGTTCTTGCCAGGGCTGCTCGCTCTGTTCATTCACTGTCTAGCTCGCTTAACCACTGCTGCTCTCTCTCTCACTCTGTGAGCTGGGAAAGAGGGGCCAACTTTGAATGCTGTGTGTTTACAAATACCAGCTGACAAATCCTGCATGTATACCTTTAAGGAAATACAATGTGTTAATGGGCTGATCTACATAGGTCTGCA
Organism: Thunnus maccoyii; assembly: GCF_910596095.1. Lineage (NCBI taxonomy): Eukaryota > Metazoa > Chordata > Actinopteri > Scombriformes > Scombridae > Thunnus > Thunnus maccoyii. Next base: position 20,429,308 of record NC_056539.1, on the reverse strand, counting down.
AAAAGAATCCAAATGCGCATCATTAATTGTTAGGTCCTATGTTCTAAAAATTAAATTTGATAATTTTCTATTAAGATAAAGGACATAATATGTTTGCAATTACATATTAACAAAGACATTGTTAAAAACACACTTCTGTTTAAAGTCAAATTATACCGAAGTTGTTCCACATTTGTACAAAACAGCACCTGGTATTGATAGAACACACATGTGAGTTGTTGATCACAACGGAAATGAGTCTCTGTCTGTAATGTTATTTTTTAAAATGACGTTTATCTTAAAAGTGTTACATTCATCCTGGTTCTCCCTACCTTTCAACATCCAAGCAATTCAAGGAAAGGGTTCAATTTAGAGGCACTTGACATTGCTAAACATTACCGAAGGGGGAAACAAGTGTTGTTCCTAGAGCACCTCCTCTGTTTGCATTCTTTGTATGGGATGGAAATAAAGAAACATTGGTTTCACCAGAAAGACAGAGCAAAAGTGCAGCAATAGTTCGGCAGGCATGGGGCAAGAAAATAAATTCAGATTAGAAAATATTAATATTCTGAACACAAAACAGCATTACCAATGCCACCGTCCTGCAAGCCCAGCATCTAGAGCCACTGATGCTGTGTTATTACTGTGCAGGATGGAGTTCGTTCAGTTAGTCACCCGGTGTGAGGTGGCGGCTGTCTTTGCTCGCCCGGCCGCTCCTCTGCTCCTCTCTCACTGCATTAACAGCGGGGAGTCGACTCCCAAAGCCTGGAAAAGACACACTCCATTAAATCTCCTACAGGACCCAGACACTGCTCAGATACATGAGGAGAAACAAAAAAAAGAAAAAGAAAAAAAAAAGACACCCAGCACAGAGGAAATACATTATACTTTTTGATACAGACTTCTGGTGTGTATATGGTGTGTGCATATAGATACAATTTAAAAATATACACAATACCAAATTACCAGTATAGATTTGAACGAGTAAGTACAGCAGATGCCTGTTAATATATAGTAAACTGTCAGTAGACTTACAATGGAGAGACAGAAAATGCCAAGATATATGCACAGCAAATTGATAAACAGAAAGAAAGAGAGGCATGCGTGTCGAGAATGAAAGGTCCAGGTTGTGAATTAATGCATGCATTGAGAGAAAAAGAAAAAAAGCTATGCGTCTGTGCTTTTGTGTGTGTTTGTCATGTTTGCAGTCATGTATAAAGCTCTGCGTAAATGCATATTCTGTAACTGTGAATTCCTGTAGAAAATAGTTCTCATGAGATGAAGATTGACTGAAGGCATGCTATATTCAAATTTACATGTGTTAATATTATGACAAACACTCACAGCCAGTTACATGAAAATGTGCAATAACTACAGTACATTGAAATCTTAAGATATTTTAAATCAGCACAGGCGAATTGGTTTCTTATTTTTGCCATCGTAGAGTGAACAGATGAGGTTTATCCTCTAATTCTGACTGAAGGCTTGGCATCACCCGTCTCTGTAGCTAATTGCATTATTGTGGTCTGTGCGGTTCAAGTGTCAGCTGTGCACTTTTTAGAAGTTTTATGAAATAAATGTAATTTTGTTGTCACCAGACTTCTGTAATGTTGGCATCAGGCGTTGTTATTGATGTTCTCTAAAAATATTCCTCTCTCATCCATCTAATATGAAAATTTGATCTAACATACATAAAATCCAAACCCCTCCACCACCCCTTCCACTCTCATGCACACAAACTCTTTCCTCTGTCATGCAGGAGTACACACAGCATCTTCATAATGACCAGAGTTGTGTGCATATTGATTCGCACCATTTTGCAGAAGGGACAGAGGCAGAATCAACCTCTCCCTCATCACATGCTATGCATCAAAATAATTGGCAGTACCCAATTATCCTGTGATCCATGTACAGGAGATCTGACGAGCTGCCTGAAAATGAATCTGTAATCAGGAAGCCTCCGGTATGACTCACAGATGTGACACTGGCAGGTCAAAATGTTTGGATAAAAAGGGGCAGTGCAACTGGCAGAATGGCAAAAATATGAAAAAAAAAAGATGTGCAATTGTTTCCATACTCTCTCTAAATGCCACATCAAAATTTAGCACAAAAAGAAAAAAAAATCACTGACAAAAGTGTTAGCTTACATGACTTAATTAACTGTGGTTCAATAGCGTAGTAGCAGTTACTAAACAGTTGGTGCTTACAATCCTGACCATCAATGCTCAAGATTCTTCTACACAGCTATGGAACTGAAACAAGTAGCTGTTACACAAGGGTCAAGACTTTGTCATGTCATATATGGCTGGATGATAAGCCAGATGGTGCACTACTGTGGATCACCAAGACATTTTGTATTAGACAATTCAGTGTCTTACAAAAATTGATGACCAATTGAACTGTTACACCAGAGAATTGCTATTTTTGGGTTAGGCATGCATACCTTATGGGATCTGGTTTATTTCATAGCATTTAGCTTTGAGTTTTCTATGGTAAGACATGCCTGGTTAATGGCAATATTCATGTTTTTCCAGCATAATAATATGATTTTATTTTGGCATCAGCTGCTGTTTGTGTTTGTGTGAGAGGGGGCACTAAAAGTCAAATATATTTTCACTCTGATATATCAAGGGGTTTTTTGTTGTTGTTTTTTTACACTGAGCTGAAAGCAGAGTAGCGAGAGTCTTGTTGAAGGACACTTTGGCAGGTGAATACTTGCTACCAAGAGGACCTTTACCAGTTGTGAAAGCATTTCTCAGATAAACCAGTTGAACTAAACCTCAGTAAGTGTAGCTGAAGACTTACCATTTTTCAAGATGTATATTGGTTAACTGGCTAACTTATACGATTTATAGGGGATCTGATTAAATGAGAGACATATCATGACATTCATGGTTTCCGAATGTATGCAGAGTAGACTAACAAGCTTACGACATAACACAGCAAACAATAGCTTTGTGCCTTGCTCTACCCATTGAGGTCAACTAGAAATCAAACCACTGACCATATCAATAGGCAACCCAATCGCCAGAAGAAAACACTGGCATTGAACGTTTCTGCAAACCACAGAAATGTTGAATATATACGTTTCAACACGTGTAATACGTATCATATCAACATTTCTAAAAACGTAGCATATTAACATTTCTACCTGTTGAATAATGATGTTTTATGGTGTGACAACGCTGTGGTTAAGGTCTGGTTAGGTTTAGGCACAAAGACCACTTGGTTAGGGTTAAGGCAAGATCATGGTTTGGGTTAAAATAAAAATTAAAAATAAAATAAAAATGGCCAATGTCTCACTAAAAACACCTGGTTTTCTCACCAGAAAAACAGCTGCAAATGTCCTGACTTCTCGCTAAAACTACCCACCTGCTTTTGTCGGTTGAAATGGGAAGCAGGCATTGGTTTCAAGGTGGTCTTGACCCGTACTCTCTGCTGACTTCGAACTTGCTGTCAAGAAACTTACTAACCATCCACCAGCCCCTCCTCCCCCTGATAGGAAAGCTCATATCGATCGCATGTGAACTACGTCACTTTAGAAATGTTGAGATGATACGTATTTTGGACATGTTGATATGATATGTTTTGTTGACATTTTGATATGATACGTATTGTTGAAATGTTAATATGATACGTATTACACGTGTTGAAACGTAGATATTCAACGTTTCTGTGGTTTGCAGAAACGTTAACTGCCAACATTTTATTCTGGTGACCAGGCTGCAATTGGTGGTACGTCCTCTGTAACCTACATGAGCTACAGTGTCTATTCTAATCTATTCCAGTATTGGACAGTCAAGAAATCGGCACAAACAAAGACTTAAGTCAAAATCCACAGTTGACATGAAGCATCAAGAAAAATGTTCAAACACTTTATGGGGGAAAGACACAGTGATAGGTCAAGCTTGAGACAAAGCACTCAGAATGAATGCCTCCCAACCATGAAATGTCGTTGCTGTCAATCAGTGGGTGAACAAGATTTAAGCTGGCACTGGCAAAGTCATAAGGTGGTTTCTGTCTATTTGGGGTTTTCATCATGCTGTTTCAAACACAAATAAATAGCGAACACTGTGACAGACTATACGGTTCAAATAACAATCGCTCAAATTGTGTACGTCTTGAGATGACAAACTAAATAAATAAGATTGTGTTAAAGAAATCATATCAGTATATGTCCTTTTATATGTAAGAAAGTAAGATATGTTGTTGTCCAGAGTGACTTTTTGGTGCACGAGCAGTTGTGGGGCACTCTTACCCAAAGACACTTTAACAGCCCTAATATTTAGAGATGAGACAAATGACCTTGCAATTACAGAAAAATGGTGGAGTGTATTACTGGTACATGAGCATACAGTGTCAGCAAGATCAGAAATTACAGAACAAAATGGCCATGAAAGCTGATTTAAAAGATGACAAAGAAGAAAAGTGGAGGCAAAAAAAACATCCTTGATGGTTAGTAGTACTAAATACTAGGTGTTGATGATGGTGAGGGATGCATGTGATATTAAACTTAAACAGTTTATTTACAAGTTAATTGCATATTTGTCAATATGTTAAGCAACAGTTATTTTGCTGAGCGTTTGAACTGTACCTAAAAAGGGCTAATATGCCACTAAAAATCTGCAATTTTTCCTTCCTTCGCTGTTGAATGCAAAAAAAAATTATTATCAATCAATACTGAAATCCCAAATCTTGAATTTTTGCATACCTTACTGTATCAATCTTGCACTCAAAACAGGTGAAATTCAACATTATTATTTTGTGGTCAACGACAAAAAACAAAGGAATCTAAAATTCTTGCTCCTCATTTTTCATCACCCTCAAAATAAGAGTCATGACCGGTAGACTCAGCTCTTCGAGAAATAATTCATGTCCCTCGCTCCCCTGTGAATCCCACCCTTCTCTCCAATATGTTTGTCTTACTTCCTCCTGTCTACTCTTTTTTAAAGCCCTTATTTCTTACTGAGAATGTAGTTAAATCTATTGTCCGGCTGCTCTGGCTCTGCCACAATGCTCAGGAGTTGTTGTGTTTAGTATTTGAGTGCTAGAGTATAGCTTGTCCAAATGTAGCACTCATCCAAAGTTGCTCTAGTTAAGAGCGTCATCTAAAAGCTTTAAAACTAAATGAATGACATGGCGGTTAACACTAATACATGTAATGCATAGAAATATCTACTGAGATTGCCACTGTATGACTAAGTCCGAAAACACAGAATTTTCTTCCAGCACATTATAAAAACCCATAAATGACAAACTCTGAGTTGCAGGGCCAGGGAGGCAGAGGCTACATCGGCTTATGCTTGAGCGAGCATGTAGGCCATACGCCATGGATGCACCACACACCCTGAGGTGAGTGGAGCAGAGCGTTTTTTTTTTATTTTTTATTTTTTATATACACGTCAAGCAAGCTTCACTGCATCCTTGTGACACAACCCCTGCCTCAGAGAGGAGTCATCCCTGTGCTGAATAAAATAGGCCTGATATCAGCATGGAAGATGGTGAATTGTTAAGGATAAAGATGAACTGGGAGATGGGGTGTTTGTGCTGATACGATTTTATTTCAACACATATCAGTGAGTGTGCAACATGCTGGTAAGTGGCCCAGAAATACGTAAATAATGTGAGCTGGAATTTAAATTTTTTTTATTTAGGGTTTTGTTGTTTTCTGAAGCATATTTGCAGTTGGCCTATGATGTAAACAAATCTCCACACTTTAAGCATATGTATGTGACTTGCAACAAGAGTAGCAATAAAGTGAGGTTAAATTAATGCGAACTAACATTTTGGTTTAAGTCTAATTTGAATTAAGATAAATCAATATGTACATTACTCTGTGACTCTATACATTTGTGAGAGATTCGAATCATGAAGACAGAGTGCAACATTACCGTACTACCTGTTCCTGTGAGTTTTGACTGGTCATTTGCCGTGATGATAACTGGACCCTGGAAAGAGAGAAAGCAAACTCCAGACCCCCTTCTTTGTATAATGCAGGACAAACACACCAGTGAGTGTGCAGGAACTGCCAATGACTCAGCAGGTGTTGAAATAACATGAACAAGAACTAATGTCTAATAGGAATTAGTGTTAACGCTGGCAACCTAGGCTGACTACCTTCCACTTTCTGAGTGGAAGACAAACTTAACAGCAGGGTAGGTACACAAAATGTGAGGACAACACTACATTTCAGGTTGACTTTAAAGAGGACGTAACATGCATTTCCAGGTCTATTTTTATTCTGGGGCTCTACTGGAATATTGTTTAATGATTTACAGTTCAAAAAATGTATGATTTGTTAGAAGCTCCCCCTCCACAGACTTCCACCAGCTCGGTAAGTTACATAAACAAAGAATAGTAGTCAGATTTTGCTTCTTTTTCCGTTTTTTACTTGAAATATAAACTTCTCAAATACATCTGGTCATGTTAAAAATCCGATCCGAAATATGCAAGTGGACAACATGAACAACCCATGGAACAACCTTAGCAACAAAGGCTATGGAACCATGGCCATTTGTGGGCATCCATAAACAATGTGATGTCAGTTTGATTGGGGAAGTAGAGGTAACTTTGCAAACGGAGCATTCAGAGCAGGCTGAAGCCCTGGCTTTTGACTTGAAGTGGCAGTTTTACATACATTCACCTCAAGCTTTGGAACTTTGACCATGTTTAACATTGACATCTGACATTATAACTATATATAAATGACAGAAAGACACAAAAAGCATGTTATGTCCTTTTTAACTAAGAATAACTTGCACAAGGTTCAGGATCATAGTATTAAAAGTTGACATCCCAATGTGAAATAAAATTCATATTATTACTACTAAATGTAATAATATGAAATGAAATAAAGCCTTAGGAAGCAGTACCTATTACTGTAGATCAGGTAAGTACCTTAAAAGCAGTTTCACCAATCAAATGAAACATACCAAGGGAGATGTGGTTTACTCTGTTGCTAGGTGATTTGACATATCACATCTTTTGATGGGAATGGGCAAGCCAATCCTGTTTCCTCGTTGGAAATCCATGGTGAGATTAGATGTGAAATTTGAATATGAATAAGGATATCTGGGCTAATTATAACCCCTCATCCCGCTGCCTCGTCAGCACCAAGCGACATTCAATGGAATCAAAAACTCCGAAGTGGGGGCAGGAGGAGGAGCAGGAGGTGGAAGGAAGGAAAAGGAGAGAGGAGGAAAAGAGCGAGAAGGGAGGAGTCAAGAGATCAATCCCTAGTTTGGGATTACGTGTGCTCAGATAACATCCTCCACCCCACCCACCTCCACAGAGATCTGCTTCCTTTCAGGGTGACTGTTTCAAGGCTGCACTGAGTGATTCCCTAAACCTTCAACACACACACACACACACACACACACACACACAAAAGCACCTTCACTCATACCCTGCACCCCCCATCCACATAATGCCGCTGGCCAAGTTTACACCTAGCTCTGCTGCCACGGTCTCCAAATGCGATTAGTGCTTATCTGAAGGAAGACCAAACTACCTTCATCATCGGGTTCATCATCATCACATCCATATTCATGCTGTTCAAATCCCCTCTGGAGTAAAACTAAAGGGATTCAAGCACCTGAGAACACGGAGCGCTTAGCGGAGGAGGAAGGATTGCAGATCCTCTATTGAGGTCACAGCACCGTATAAAAGAGGTATTTGAAGAGTTCTTCCTCAAAGAGATATCCACCACAGCAAGAAAGTGACAAGTATTCTTACACAGTGATTGATTGCACATAATGAGAAGAAATTAGGGTAGCTTTTGAATGACAGGAGGTGATGTAAGACCTTGCTTGACAAAATAATAATTATGTTTCATCTATATTTTTTTGAGATATTTGATGAAAGATTTGAAAATGAAATACTTTCTGCAATAAAATGCATTTTTTGCAGGATCTCATGATATTGTTGCCAAAAAGTGATGTGAATAGCTTTTCTCCGATGAAGTGGAATCAGTCAAGATGTTTTTCGATGACAGTTCAAGTTGCAGTGCTAAGTTACAGAAGCCTCTTTCACACATGGAATCTGTTAGATTGCTTGGTTCAATTATTCAAGCGAGCACATTGTTTTAAGCATTCACACATAGGTCTCCTATAGGGAAAAGATCTGCACTGAGTCTATGTCACATGCTAGTTTCAGATAGATAGATTTTTCCACTCACAATGGGTGGCAGCACTGCTGCAGAATGGCGATGAACTGGAAATTAACACCAAAGAGGAACAGCAGTCTGACTTCTTATTCAGGCAGCCTAAATGATAAAACATTTAGCCAGAGAACTGTTAGTTAACTCCTGGCTGGTTTGTCAGCATATAATATCACAAAAATACCTTCAAAGGAGATTTCAGTGCTTTATGCTCGGTGGCTGATTCTGTCCATATTTTCAAAGACATTACAATGTATTATAGCCAGTGCAATGCCTCCTTTGTAACTATGTAAAACTGACATGTATCATTTATTTATTTATATAGCTTTGAATCACAAATTGACTTTGTAATCTGTACAGCATATGACGCCCCCAACTCTTAGACTCTCAATTGAGATATTGCTTATATCTCTGTATGTAAGTGTACAGTATCTCTGCACAGAGAAGAAGATAATATGTATCTTCTCATCTGACTCAGGGAGAGACAATGGTTATATTTGTCAAAATGTCAGCGTTCTTTCAGTTGATATTTCTAGCATCTTTGTTATCAGGGTTTTTTTTTCATCAATATAAAAACTGCTCTTTTTCAAGCAACATATTACATTTTTCCTCTGTAATGTATTTTCTAAGTTTAGTTGAATGAAACCTATTACCTGCAGCATGAGCACTGTTACAGTAACAGACATACTGTACAGTGCAGTATGATCTAACACCATATGTACAGTTATCAATACACAGTAAAATGTGCCAACAGACTGACTGACTGATGATGGAAATGTTTCCTAAAAGTTGAGCTTCAGCTAAAAACAAAAGAGGTGATAGTGAGAATTGCCATTTTTTTCTGTGACTGTAGAAAGATTCCTCTTCTTAAATGCTTCAGTATTCAGGAAACTAGTATAAGGTAATCATATAATTTTACATTCAACCGAAAGAAAACAATAGATGCCAATTTGTATTGATGGAAAAGCCACAAAGTAAAATATGGTAAAAGTAAAGCTTTCTGTGTCAATCGTTTACTTCCTTTGTCTTGCCATGTATCTCTAATACCGTTCTTATTTCTCCATTACTCTGTCTTCCTCTGTCGTGGCTAGAGCTCCTCTAGTCTACTGTAACGAATGTTTCCCATCATCAGCCACATAAGCCTACCTTCAAAACCACGGCCTCAACGGTTTCTTACCACTTCCACCTCCTTGTTCACTATGTGTGTGTGTGGGTGGGTGTGTGTGTGAGGGCTGTATGCAGCACACAGCTGCTAAAAAGCCAGTCGAAACCTTGATAGTATCATCACACAGGAAAGAAGCTAGTGAGCTAGACACTAGTTGGCGCTGCTAAATGTGGAGGAAAGGGAAGAAGTGGGGTTAAGTGCTAATCGGTGTCTTTGTGGATAAAACAGATGTTCTGCATGCATGGGAACTCTTCAAACCTCTTCACTGTGGCTTCTTTGTAGAGGTCAGGATGGCAGCGTGTCCCAAAGTTTGTTACCACTACTAATTAGCTAAGTTGGATGCACAGTATGTGTAACCAGATATTCACACGTATTCTTTTAGCAGCAATCAAAGAGAAGATAAAGTTGTAGCCAGAGTCTAGACCTAAAGAACATCCACCCTAAACCCTTAAACACCGTTAAAAATAAAGGTTTTGTTGTTTGGAGATGTATTCATCTTTTTCCTGTAGATAACTAATCAATCATGATGATTTAATATCTAGATTTTTGTGGAGTTGCATTGGATTTTGATTGATTTGGATTTATTTTTCAGCTATCTAAATCATCACATCAACTATATTGTTGTCAATCCTTACAATAAATGAGCAAAGACCTCTTTGTAAGGCCATTTGTTCAAAAATCATAGTCTGTAGAAGAGACACATCCCCAGTGCATGCTGCATACTGAATAATGGGTGTGACCATGATCAAGCTCTGGTGTTCACACATTAGTTGGTATACTTAGCACTTGTTCTCTGGAGATATTTGAAAGTTATCCTGGGAAATGTACATCACTTGAAATAGGAGATGATGAAACAGGTTTTGGACCACATGGTTACACAAAAAAGTAAATTTACATAACCACACAGAATAATCAAAGGCATGAACATTGCAATATGACTTTAAAAGTGCTCAAAGGAACACCAATATATTATATTTTTAATGCATTTACAATTGTATTAAAGTAGTACTCCAGTCATTTAGTACTGCACATCCATGAAGTTGGGAGATTTGCAAAAGTCTGGATCCTATAATGCAACTCAGTAGCATCTTTCATTAGACCCTACCTGCCTGAAAGCCCTCATCTTTTAAACTCCACACACCCAGTTTATAACATAAGTTTTCTATCAAATATTCTATTAAATATTTCTGTCTCAAGCCTAACTCTACATAAACCTGATGACATCATCAGGTTTATTTTCTCAAACTTTAGAGAGCTCCTTCCAGAGCCACAGAAGATGCTATTTAACTATTTTTACTGGCTGAGTTGTGCGACAAGTAACCCGACCTTCATGTGTAAAATCGATGGATTATCCCTTTAAAGTAGTAAAAACAAAAACTACTATTGTATGAAAAAAGGCACACAAGAAAAAACAATAGAATGGTCCCATTCAAATTCAATTATACCATATATGCATTACATAATATGTGTTAATGTTGTCCAGGTAGCACTAGACCTAACTAATTAATTTAGTGTTGTGTTAATTAAACTATAGCAACGCAACATCATTTTATGAAGTTATTGTAGCTTTTGCATTAAAAGGACAAATTAACTAGAAACTGCAGTCATCAGGTGAATGTAGTGGACAAAGCTGTACAAAACATCCTGTATCTCTGCAATGTAGTGGAGTAAATTTACCAAGTCTCTGAAAATAGAAACATGAGGGTGATGAGTGTGTACTTTTCCTTAAACAACTCAAATGTAAAACTGTGCGTGGCTAAAGGGCGAGATACTGCACATACAGTACCCTGCACCTGATTGTTACCCTATGTTTCACAGTATTTACATTATGCAAATATATGCTGTTTTATACATACATTTTCCATTTCTTTCATGGTGCTTCTTTATTTGATACCATAATGAAAATTTTCCTTCTAAACCAAAGTCATCTTGGCTTCTACCAAGTTTTAATAATGATTCCCAAGGCGTTAGATGCATATCTGTCCACAATCTAGTTTGCCAATCAGCCTATCTAATATGCTGCAAGTGAACTTTGTTCACACCCCACATGTTCTATCCCTGTCCCCACCACCATACCCCTCCTCCCTTTTCCCTTGCTCCACTCCTTTCATCACTCCACATCCACAGGGGAGATGTAAAGCTTTTGGAGTAAATCAAGGCTTTCTCCTTCATAAATGCCTGTGCAATTAACTTAGCTCTTTCTCCCACTGATTTACGGCAGCCATGTTGGAGACTGGAGTCAGCCAGGCCCTCTGGGTTTCAAACGAGGCAAAGTTGGCTAACTTCCCCCTCTCTCTCACACATACACCCTAACGCACACACACTTTCAACCACAACCACTGTGTGCACACGCACAAACTCATTCACATCTGCTTCTCTGAAAAGAAAATGATGAGTGAAAAGGAAGAAAAAAGAGCAGTGAGTGAAATGGTGAGGCATAATGGCAGAATAATGGATTATTGAAAGCGGCAGTACAAGTTCATCTGATCAGTCTTCTTACAAAGGTGTGTATTCATAGACATCAAACATAAGAAGTGTAGAGATTGGTGAAAATACTGAAGCTGTGTAACAGAATGTTGTTAATGAAATGTTAGTCAAATTAATAACTAATTATAGCCTGGATAAATGTAATAAAAAAATAAAGTTTTTTTCTTTTGCTATACTTGTATCTTAATGTAAAAAAACAGACAAATCTAGTTTTGTAAAATCCATTCATATAACACACTGTTCTGACAGCAGAATGCCATATGGGAATGATGGTACACACAATTTGGAAAAAACCAACCACGTCATTCTCTGAGTGGTTGGTACAAGTTGGAAAATCAGGGTTTATTGGTTGACCCAAAATGTTCCCACACAGACAGTCTTGGCCCCTCCCTTTGACGAAACAACAGCCTTCCACAAGCTTTGTGTGTCTTCATTCTTCTCAAAATTGCACGCTAGCATGAAATGTGGACATGGATGATGATAAACAAAACCTGATCTGCATGATTGATAAAGATTGTTGGTCTTATTGATTCAAAATGAATAGAATTATCTTGCAAATTCCTGCATATCAATTTGTACATCTACACTGCATGAATATTGTACAAACACAACTGTTGTCAAGAGAACACCTGCAGTTTGGGTGGTTTTCTTTCTTAACTTGGAACCAACCATAGAGGTTTCATGAACTTTGAAGCTATGCACTACACTGAAACCCCCCTAACACCCATATAAGCTTAGTAATATCTAACTACACTGGAAAATGCGTGGTTGCTTTTCATCTTTACTGTAAAACATCACTCTTGTCGTTGCCTTTGTTCAACAGCTGTGATAAACTGCATGCAGATGAGTGGAAGATGGAACGCAGACATTACAAATACAATATGAAATAAAAAAGAATTCAGTGACAGTCTGGTTGATGTATTTGTAGCCAGTAATGTCCCTCCTGGACTACCATAGGGCTTGACAGGCCTTAGCACCTCCTACTTCCGTGTTTCCAATTTGCTTGGTTTAATAAATAAGCCGTATCGATGAGCCCTGGTATGCTTCTTTTCCTCTCTGATCCCTGGTGCCACATGTTGTGACTGTTACGTGCGATGCTCTGGTACCGCTCCATAGCGACTTCAGCTTCCACATGTTGACCCTTCTGTATGGGTATTGCGCAATAATCTGGCAGGAGAGACACTGACTGCCACTGCTGTCTGTTTTGTTTTGTGTTTGTTTTGTTGTTGATACAGTTGCTTTGATTTTGCTGTGTTTCCATTTATTCTCATCTGCATTATTTAGCCTTTAGTTTCAATAGGTGGTCTCTGTTAATGTTATTTTTCTTTGTTACATTCTTCCAGCCCTTTGTGGCGCTCACTGCTTCCCCCCAAGAAGTTAATAACATAGTGTGCTGCCACACAGCACTAATATTGTGAGTTTAACACGTGTTTTCTGTGTCTGTGTGAGTGCTACAGGAGTGGTGGGAGGTGTGGCCGTCAAGACGATGAGGGATTCGGTGATAGAGTTCCTCACTTGTGCTTCACATAATCACACCCCTATAATCGTATGTTTGTTGGTAATTTTTGCACTTCCTTCACAATTCAAATTCTTTCCCTTATTGTTTTGCTTTACTCAGTGTGTGTATGTGTGTAGAGCACGGCAGCATGGTGAGTACTCTGTCCCAGTATAACTTTTCTCCTTTCACTGTCTGCAGCTACAGCCGATCATCCTTTAGCACTCCCCTTTTCTTATTGTAATTTGCATCTTTAAGTATTTTTGCTTTTTTGTACAGTTTTTAAATAGATTAGATTTAATAAATGTCCTGTTTTTAATATCTTGTTTAATCGTTAGTAGTTGTTAAATTGTTGAGGCGGATAATACATTTTGTAATCTTGGGGGTGTTCCTTGTCTCCATCCATCATTTACTGTCACATGTATCATTATAATGGATCTGTAGGCTCTTAGCTGGTTTGGGTTGAGTATTAAATGGTCAGTGTAGCCTGTAATTTTAAAACCAAATCTGGGCCTTGCCATGGCCCTGCCACATTCTGGTGTAGTTGGCAGGATACAGTGATGGTGTAGGTGGGCTTATGAGACAAGGATTGTTTTTTTCTTCTTTAGTTCAGAGTTTTTGTTTTGTTTGTTTGTTTTTGTTTGGTTTAAACAAATCAGCAGTGTGCACATTGAGGGACCTGCTGAGCACCAGTGCCACCCTGTCTTGGGTACTCCAACTAGGTTGAAGTGCTTCCATTGACTGTGCCTTTACTGACTCCTCCTCATTTCAGCCATGGCCAGAGAGCTCTAAGAATTGAAAGACTTGGTCCAGCAGCTGCAGGCTGAAAAGGAAAAGCTACTGCAGGAGCGAGGAGTAGTCAATTCACCCCACTTGGCCCTCAATACTCTGCTCCCAATTATCCTTTCCCTGTTGAATGATTGCTTTATATTCTGAGGGAATGAACATGTCCACTTCTGGGATTCCAGTGGAGCATTGGGTTGAAGAGATGAGGGCCACTCTGAGAACCAGACAGCTGAGACTTCTTGATCAAGCTTATTTTGTACATGATCATCTGTGGGGGGAAGCCAAAAATGAGATAAGGTACCGGCCTAGAGCAGAGACAGAGGACCCAAGAAAATTTTAACTATTCTTCAAGATTTGTATGGTTGTTCTAAATCTTATATCTCTTTGCAGCAGAGTTTTTTTCTAGGAAACAGCAGGAAGGAGAATCACTTCAAGATTTTTCACATGCATTATGCTGTCTCATGGAAAAGGTTGAATGTTGTGCCCCACGAGGAATGCACAGTGCCCCCACCCTTCTTAGAGATCAGTTTGTTGAACATGTTCTTGACTCTAATCTTCACAGAGAGTTAAAGGGAGTAGTGCTGCAACATCCTGATTACACTCTCCTAGACGTGAGAGCAGAGGCCATTCGCTGGGAGTGGGAGGGATGACCTGATGAGCCTAGGGGTAGGAGTTATTCAGTGCCTTCCTTTAGTGCCATGCAGTGTTCTGAGGGTAGGGCATCTACTAGTTCTGGTAGCACAGAAATGGCAAAGTTAGAGCACATGTTACAGAAACAACAAAAGCAGCTTAATCAATTGACACAGGGTCCATTAGTGCTACACGCAGCCTCCAGGCCCCCTGCTAAATCAATATGCCCAAACACTGTTATATGTAGGTGTTGTCAAAAACCAGGTCACTATGCCAGGGAGTGCCATTATGAATGTGTTAATTCACAGGTTCAGCAGTCCAGGGCCTCACATCCCGCAGCAGCAACCTCTGCTGCTCAGGATTTGGGAAACCTCTTCCCCCTGATGTGAGGAGCCAAACATTAGGAGGGGAGGACAGCATTTCAGATGTACAGGGACCAGCTGCTCAGACCATTGCCCCTAATCTGGTAGCACCTTGCCCTAAGGTAAATGTTAGTATAGGAGATGTACCTGTTAAACTGCTTCTAGATACAGGGTCTGTGGCTACAACCATTGTTGAAAGTTTCTACCTCCAGCATTTCCGGACTGCCCCTAGGTCCTGCTGCTGGCTTCAGCTGCGTGCTGCAAATGGGCTGGAAATTCCCTATGTGGGGTATGTAGAGCTGGATGTTACAGTTTTCGGCAAGGCTGTACCACAACGAGGTATTCTGATCGTCAAAGACCCTCCAGGCCAAAATGCCCCCTAAGGCGCTCCTGGTGTCGTGGGCATGAACATAATTAGGTAGAGCTATCACCAGTTATTTAGTCAACATGGCCTTAGCCTCTTTGACCTCCCCATAGTGCAGCAGGCCCCTCCTTTGTGGCAGCAGGCGTTACAGCATTGCCACCATGCTCAGTCTCATGCAACTCAGGCCAAGACAGGATTGGCCCAGGTGAGAGGTAGGCATTCCATTGCCATACCTGTGGGTAAGTGGGTATAGCTACATGTTCTTCTCGCTATGATGAGTTCTCAGGTAATGCATTGATTAAGCCCCTTGACGATGGTCGGTCCCTCACTGAGTGTGTGCCAATCTTCCCAGCGATGGTCATGGTAAATGTAGGTGAGACAGATGCCCTTTTACATCTCCACCACCCCATAGGGCTTTTGAGTCAGGCTCAGATCGTAAGTTTGCCAGAGGAAGTCTCTACTTTAGAGTGCAAGTCAGGTTGGGTTACAGCCACACTTCCTTCTCAAGAAGTCAGGTCAGCCCAGTAAGAGAGCAAATTGAGTCTATCAATTTATCTGCCCTTTCTAAGCCAAACCAAAGAAAGGTTAGATCCATGCTCCTGGAATGTGAGACTGTATTTGCAGCTTCTGAACTGGACCTTGGTTGCACTAACCTTGTGACACATGACATTCCTTTACTTGGGCAGAGATACAAGCCAATTCCCCCTTCTAACTATGACGAAGTTAGGGCCCACATATGTCAATTATTAGACAGCCAGGTTATATGTGAAAGCTGTCCTCTCCTATTGTCCTGGTGAGTAAAAAGGATGGTAGCCCGAGGCTTTGCGTGGACTACAGACTGTTAAATGGCAAAACATGAAAGGATGCCTTTCCCTTCCTAAGGGCTGAGGAGTCCTCAGATGCCCTGTCAGGAGCTCAGTGGTTCTCCACAATCGATTTGGCCAGCAGTTACCATTAGGTCCCAGTCACAGAACAGGACAGTTTTTTGCACCCCCTTTGGCCTATTTGAGTTTCAAAGGATGCTGTTTGGCTTATGCAATGCTCCCAGTACATTTTAGTGACTGATGGAGTGGATGTTTGGTGACCAACACTACCATTCCCTGCTGCTCTATCTCAATGATGTTGTTGTTTTTCCTTCACAGAGGATGAGCACCTTAGTTGCCTGGACTTAGTTTTGGGCTGCTTCCGAAAGGAGGGATTAAAGGCCAAGCTTGAGAAGTGCCATTTCTTACAACAACAGGTATCATACTTGGGGCATGTAATTTCTGCTGCAAGATTACTGCTGTGGCTGACTGGGCAAATCCAGGTACTGTGTCAGAACTAAGGTCTTTTCTTGGGTTTGCAAACTATTATAGACGTATTGTCTTGACGGTTTTGTTCAGGTACATTACCATGCCCCACCAAACTACAGTTCAGTCCCCCTTCTTGCTGCTAGGTCATGTAGAAGAGCCAACTGCAGGTGAAGCCTGTGACTGGGTCGGGGAGCATCAGCAATGACTGCAGGTGGCAGTGGAGAATGCCTTGGAAAGGATGAAGCAGGTTGCAGTCCAGCGGAAGGAGAGAGCAGACCAACAGGCCCAGAAGGAGGTGTTACCAGCAGGACAACATGTCTATCTTCAGGACTATTCCATAGAGGAAGGAATAAAATCCAGGATGTCTGGGCCCCCAAACTTTTCCAGGTGGTGAAACCTCCCGAGCAAGGAGGTACAGTGTATGCTGTTGCCTCACAACATAGGCCGACAGAGGTACGTCATGTTCATTGTCCCATATTCAGACCTGTACATGATAATAATAAAATAATAACAATAATAATAATGATAATAATAATAAAAAATAAACTTTATTTATATATCACAATTCATGCATACAATACAGCACAAAGTGCTTAACATTAAAACAGATAGCAACAAGAAGAACAAGAGAAAACAAAACAGGTTCCTGCTGGTCATCCTGTTCCTGTGGCTAGGCCTAAACCAGCTATGACAAGCCCTGACACTGAGGAGTGTGATCCGTGCGTGGTGGTCAGATGTGTGACTAGACCACAGGACCCCCGGCCTGTCAGAGTACAGACCCCACCTGAAGTGGACCCAGTGCTTCACTCTGCAATATCTATGGCGGCTTCACCTGAGGCTTCGACTTGTACCAGTTCCTACACAGCCCCCTGTCCTAAGGTGGTAAGAAAGTCTACCCATGACACAGCCGGTAAACACTCTAATCCCCACATTTGCCAGTGACAGTAAGGAGTAGAGCAACTGAGGCTACAAATTCCCAGACACTTGGCTCTAGTAGTTCCACCCTAGCTCTCATCAGACCCTGGTCTAAGTAAATTTTCAGGCTGCCAATTTAAGAACCCCAGGGAAGAATGTAGCTAGTAATGTCCCTCCTGTGCTACATAGGGCCAATCATCCTTTAGCACTCTCCTTTTCTTATTTTAAAGTGCATCTTAAATTATTATGTGGGCAATCACAGCCATTGCCACACACTGACGTGCTGACACGCTACTGTAAGTGTATTGTGTCATTTCTGGTTGCTGACTGTGTTTACTGATAGCATTGTTGCTGCGCTCAACTCAGTTGATTTTGCTATATTTCATATTACTATAGATTAATACCTGCTGTATATTTAAACTTTCGCTAGGTCTACACAAGCACTCTCAGCACTTTCCCTCTTAGTGACTTTTCTCACCAATTGCACAGTTGTTAGTTATTTTAGCTCTGCAGCTAACATTAGCAGCTAACTTAAACTAAGCAGTTAGCGATGGCTTCTCTCTCTCCCTCTCGTTCTCCTGCTCTCTCTTGCTCGGTGTGTCAAATGTTTAGTTATTCCTCTGCCTCCTTTAGTGATAATGGTACGTGTAATAAGTGTAGTTTATTTGCAGTGCTGGAGGCAAGGCTCAGTGAATTGGAAGCGCGGCTCCGCACCATGGAAAAACAATCAGTAGCTAATGTAGTTAGCCAGCCCCCAGTATCCGGTGTGGGCCGACCTAGCGTAGCTCCTACTCCCCTAGTAGTTCTCGAGCAGCCGGGAAGCCAGCGTGGCTGGGTGACTGTCTGAAGGAAGCATAGCCCTAAGCAGAAGCCCACAGTTCACCACCAACCAATTCGCGTTTCAAACAGGTTCTCCCCCCTCAGTAACACACCTGCTGAAAAACAAACTCTGATTATTGGCAGCTCCATAGTCAGAAATGTGAAGTTAGGGACACCAGCAGCCATAGTTAAATGTATTCCTAAATATGGTACGACTGTCATTCATGTCGGTGGTAACGACTCCTGATTACGCCATGGTCACCAAAATTAATGTTGAGTCGGTGTGTACATATGCAAAAACAATGTCGGACTCCGTAATTTTCTCTGGACCGCTGCCTAATCTGACCAGTGATGACATGTATAGCCGCATGTCATCATTCAACCGCTGGCTGTCGAGGTGGTGTCCAGCAAACGATGTGGGCTTCATAGATAATTGGCAGACTTTCTGGGGAAGACCTGGTCTGATTAGGAGAGACAGCATACATCCCTCTTTGGATGGAGCTGCTCTCATATCTAGAAATATGGCTGAGTTTATTAGTAGACCAAAACCATGACAAGCCAGAGTTGAGACCAGGAAGCAGAGCTGCAGTCCTACACGCTTCTCTGCGCTTCCATTAGAGCAGTTACCCACCCAAAACCACATAGAGACTGTGCCTGTCCCCCGACCACTTAAATCAATTAAATCCAAAGTAAACAAAAGAAGAGTCATTCATAAAAATCTAGTAAAAAATAAAACCACTACTGCAATAGTACAACAAAATAAGAGAATTAAATGTGGACTCTTGAACATTAGATCTCTGTCATCTAAAGCTGTATTAGTAAACGATTTAATCTCAGATCATCATATTGATTTATTTTGTCTTACTGAAACCTGGCTGTGTCATGAAGAATATGTCAGCCTAAATGAATCCACTCCCCCCAGTCATATTAATACTCACATTCCTCGAGACATTGGCCGAGAAGGTGGAGTTGCAGCCATTTTCAACTCAGGCCTAATCATCAACCCTAGACCTAAATTTAATTATAACTCATTCGAAAGCCTTGCTCTTAATCTCTCTCACCCAACCTGGAAAACTTTACGGCCAGTTCTATTTGTTATAGTGTACCGTCCTCCTGGCCCGTACTCTGAATTCCTATCCAAATTCTCAGAGTTTTTATCAAACTTAGTCCTTAGAACAGATAAAGTAATTATAGTAGGTGATTTTAATATTCATGTGGACGTCGATAATGATAGTCTCAGTACTGCGTTTCACTGTCTTAACCACACCCTCAACCTTGTTCTGACTTATGGGGTTGAAATTGAACATTTAATAATTTTTCCACAAAATCCTATTTTATCAAATCATTTTTTAATAACTTTTGAATTCCTATTACTGGATTACACACCATTAGGCAAAAATGTCTTCACTAGATGTCTATCTGATAGTGTTGTAGATAAATTTAAGGAAGCAAATCCATCAGTATTGAATTCAATGCCAATGCCATACTACACAGGACTCTTATGTTAACTTTAGTCCCTCCCAAATTGATAATCTTGTTGATAGTGCTGCAGGCTCATTACGAATAACACTTGACTCCATCGCCCCCTTAAAAAGGAAGATAATAAAACATAAGAGGTTGGCTCCATGGTATAACTCCCAAACCCGCAAATTAAAGCAAACCGTCGCGAAAATTGGAAAGGATTTGGCGTTCCACCAAAGTGGAAGAATCTCGCTTATTCTGGCAAGATAGTCTTAAAACATATAGGAAGGCCCTCTGTAATGCCAGTGCTGCCTATTACTCAGCATTAATAGAAGAGAATAAAAACAGCCCTAGGTTCCTTTTCAGCACTTTGGCCAGGCTGACAAAGAGTAATAACTCTATTGATCCATGTATTCCTATAGCTCTCAGTAGTAATGACTTTATGAGCTTCTTCAATGATAAAATTCTAACTATTAGAGGCAAAATTAACCACCTCCTGCCTTCAACAGGCACCAATTTCTCCCCAAACACAGGCACCTTAGAAACAGCTGTAAATCCTGACATATATTTGGACTGTTTTTCTCCAATCTCAGTTATGTGACTTTCTACATAACAATAGTTTATTTGATGATTTTCAGTCAAGATTTAGAGCGCATCATAGCACAGAGACAGCACTGGTGAAAGTCACAAATGACCTCCTAACAGCATCGGACAAATCGGATTTGTCTCTATACTTGTCCTGTTAGATCTTAGTGCTGCATTCGACACAGTTGACCATCAAATCCTTTTGCAGAGACTGGAACATTTAATTGGCATTAAAGGAACTGCATTAAGCTGGTTTAAGTCCTATTTATCAGACCGATTTCAGTTTGTACATGTTAATGATGAATCCTCCTTGAAGGCAAAAGTTAGACATGGAGTTCCACAAGGTTCTGTACTTGGACCAATTCTATTCACCTTGTATATGCTTCCTTTAGGTAATATTATAAGGAAACACTCCATAAATTTTCATTGTTATGCAGATGATACCCAATTATATTTATCAATGAAGCCTGATTAAACCAATCAGTTAAACAAACTCCAAGCATGCCTTAAGCACATAAAGACCTGGATGACCTGCAATTTTCTACTACTAAACTCAGATAAAACTGAAGTTATTGTGCTTGGCCCTAAACACCTTAGAAACACATTATCTAATGATATAGCTACTCTGGATGGCATCACCCTGGCCTCCAGCACCACCATAAGGAATCTGGGAGTTATCTTATCAAGATATGTCCTTTAACTCCCACATAAATCAAATTTCAAAGACTGCCTTTTTTCAATTACGTAATATCGCAAAAATCAGGCACATCCTGTCCCAAAAGGATGCAGAAAATATAGTCCATGCATTTGTTACTTCTTTGCTGGATTATTGCAATTCCTTATTATCAGGCTGCCCTAACAAGTCTCTAAAGACTCTCCAGCTGGTCCAGAATGCAGCTGCACGTGTTCTGACTAAAACTAGAAAAAGAGATCACATTTCTCCCATTTTAGCTTCACTACATTGGCTTCCTGTAAAATATAGAATAGAATTTAAAATCCTTCTCCTAACTTACAAAGCCCTTAATGGTCAGGCACCATCATATCTTGAAGAGCTCATAATACCGTATTATCCCACTAGAACATTGCGCTCCCAGAATGCAGGCTTACTGGTGGTCCCTACAGTCTTTAAAAGTAGAATGGGAGGCAGAGCCTTCAGCTATCAGACTCCTCTCTTGTGGAACCATCTTCCGGATTCGGTCCAGGGTGCAGACACCCTCTCTCTGTTTAAGAGTAGGCTTAAAACTTTCCTTTTTGATAAAGCTTATAGTTAGGGCCGACCAGGCTCACCTTTGATCAGCCCTTAGTTATGCTGCTATAGGCCTAGACTGCTAGGGGACTTCCCATGATGCACTGAGCTCTTCTCTCCTCCTCCTTCTCTCCATCTGTATGCATTCATGTAACATCAATGCATGTCACTAACTTTGCTTCTTCCCCGGAGTTTTTTTTGTGCTTTCTCATCTCGCAGGAAACCCTAGGTTCCGGGCCGAGCCTTTGCGGTCCTTCACAGTCCTGTTGGCATCCTTCCCTGGCTGTTGCTGTTGCTGCTGTTGTTGTTATTGTTATGATTGTTGTTCTTCTGTCCCTCCCCTCCCCCTTTCCCTCTTTCTTTCTCTCTCTCAACCCAACCAGTCAAAGCAGATGGCCGCCCACCAAGAGCCGGGTTCTGCTTGAGGTTTCTACCCGTTAAAGGGGAGTTTTTCCTTACCATGGTCGCCAAGTGCTTGCTCATGGGGGAATTGTTGGGTCTCTTTATATTAAAGAGTTTGGTCTTGACCTGCTCTATGTGAAAAGTGCCCTGAGATGACTTTTGTTGTGATTTAGCACTATATAAATAAAAATGGATTGATTGATTGATTTTTGCATTTTTGTACAGTTTTTAAATCAATTAGATTTCATAAATTTCCAGTTTTTAATATCTTTCTTTCTTTTTTAATTGTTAGTAGTTGTTTAATTTTTGAATTGACTAATACATTTTGTAATCTTGGGTGAATTCCTTGTCTCTGTCCATCATTTATTGTCACATGTATCATTATAACGGATCTGTGGACTTTTAGCTGGTTTGAGTTGAATATTAAAGGGTCAGTGTAACCTAAAATTTTGAAACCAAACCTGGGCCATACAACGGCCTGGCCACATATTGAAAGTTTGTGATGAAAACTTCAATCATAAAAACACATAAAATGACAAAAGACAAAAACAAAATAAATTGTTAAAGGTGAACCAAACTAAATTTACAGTACATTGAGGTTTACTTTGAAGGAAGAAAACTCATTTCATTACATTACATTATACTGATTACAGTTTTAATAGAGTTTAAAATAATAAATATGGCAGAAAGATGTAAAATGGTTAGAGAGATCAATTTGTTACTGAGTCATCATGTTTGGGTCCTGTGCCAGGCAACAACAGCAGAGTGTCCTGCTGAAGTGTCCTTGAGCACAACACATTAACATCCTACCTGCTCACTCACTATAAGTCCCTTCGGATAAGAGTGTCAGCTAAATGGCTTAAAAGTTAAGAGGAAACCTGACATAGTGAAGTCAGATTTAGTGTCTTAATCTTAATCACAGTTAAATATTGGAGTAGAAGCAAACTATGACAGGCTAAGAGGCTGACTCGAGACTACCTTCAAAAATTACAAAAAGGTTAAAAAGAATTTTTAAAGGCAAAGTTCACCTCAAATTTAATTTTATAATACACTCTGGTTAAATTTGTAGGATTACAGAACATATAGTCTCATAGCATTTTCCCTCTACAATTAACAGGTTCATCTTTTTATAGCAACCAAAGAAGCATAGTGCCAATCGAATTTTCCAAAGTTGTATTGTGCAGATCTTTGTACAAACAAACTTGAAGTGTGGGCCCAGAAATCCAACATTTATGCATTTCTATATTTTCTCCAAGGCTTATATAGACCTATGGGTATTAACTTGCTGTGTTCAGCTGACAAGTAGGTGAACAGACAATGACAGAAATTTTATTTTTGCATTCAGTATTTCTTTAAAGGCAGTTTTATGCTCAAATCCTTTGAGTGCTGCTTTTAGACAAGCTTCTAAATTTAGTATGGAAACATCCATGATTTCAATAATTTATTACTAAACTGGCCTGTAAGGATAAACTCTCACATCCTTGTAGGGCTTTGTAGATGCAACCACAGATCTCCCAGTTTGTCATAATATGACTCCTAGAATGTCTCAGATTCTATTTGTGACTCTGTCTATTTACTTAAATGCATTTATGCAGACGTATAGGCCAGGGTCCTTCCCAAAACCTACCCACATTTCCAAGCCCTCTGCACCCCCAATACACACACACTCTTACACACACATGCCCGTGCAAAACCCTGGCCCTGCCCTTGTCTGCTGGCTGCCTCGCTGCACACTGCCTCCATTCTTCCAGGCCATGGACTGAGAGGGGCTGGTTTGTCTGTGTGTGCATTTAAGTGTATGTTTAAGTGTGTATTGGTGCATACAGTGCATAGAGTGTGCTGGAAAGCCAGTGTATATGTGTGCTAATGTTAAGCTGTGCATCAAAGGCTACAGTTGTGTGTGTTTGAGAGTGATTATACTGTTAGCATGTGTGTGTGCGTGCAGAAGGCACAGACTGCAGATGGGTTTAATGCATGTGGGAGGCTAATGTGTGCATGAGTGTTTTGCACATGACAGGGAGCGGGAGGGAGACCTACAGAGGCAGCATGTCAGGATGTGTGCAGGGGTATTCAGGCAGATGACCCCATACACCCCCCCCAACTCAAACCTGCCATCCCTCCACCCTGTATCCCCCTTCTAACCCACCCACGTCTCCACCCACCCATGCTTAGGCCGGAACACAATGTTCTCACCGAGGGTTGCCTGTCATCTCCTGGCACAGGATGTCAGCATGGATGTGATTGGTCAGTCAGTCTCAAATTATGATTTATGGCTGATTGATGGCAAAAGAATAAAATACATCATACATTTATTAGTTCCCAAAAGGAAATTTGTTTAAGAACAGGCAGAGTGGCAATGCTCACAATACAAAACTAAAAGGCATAATTACACAAACATTTAAAAATAAAATGTTTTTCACAGCATCACATATGCATGCAGTAGAATCAAGAATATTAAATCACCTGTTGATAACATCTTGACCAGAGTTTTTAGTTACTACTCATACAGTAACATTTTGCACTCTTCAGAATTAAGAAAACATTTCCCAAACGTCACAAAGGGGATGTTGCCAGTCCTTACTGCCTCTTGCCCTTTCTTTGATGATCAAGAAGTAGAATGAAAACAGAAAACAAACTTTGATATGGGCAAAACAAAATATACTAAAAGAGTAAAGTAGTTTTAAATATTACTGTAAATACACAGTGAAATTATAGTGTTAGAACAGCGGAAATGGAAATAGTTGAGTTTATGTTTGGGTTTTGAGCCACAAACCAAATTTCCTGTGCTATAAAGCAATTCAGCTGATCAAATGTGATCCATCTGCACACAGTATACAGTAGAATCTCATGCTTGTCTTAGAAATGTTGGTTTTTTATTTTTTTATATTGTATTTGTGTTTCAAAATTATTGTGATGGTCATTTATTGTTGTTCATTGCACCAGACACTAAATTTAACTCAAGTTGAAGAGTTGGGCACAGACACTTATTAAGATGCATGTTTTGGCTGATGGGAAAATAAAGTACAAAGTAAACTGTGGACACAGTCTTTGATCACAGAATGACATAACTGTTGAAGTGGGTTATCACTGAAACTAAAATGCACAGCGTGGAATGGCACGGCATGGCGCTGAAGCCCTGAACCTGAAATCTACATTTGCTTTCCACTTCTTGCACCACATGGGCACTAAATCACAGAGACAGAAACATAACAACAGCTTACCTTTGTGTCATCCCAAGGCACCGAGCGCTTTCTCCCTCCCTACATCTTCCCTTTGTAGCCCTTGCCAAACACTGTCAACCCAAATCTCCTACTAACCTGCCTCCTTATGGCAGCAGCGCTCAGAAGGCGACCGTGGTGGCATGGCGGAGCCACACAGCACCATCTGCTTCAGCGGGACACATGGTGGAGGAGAGGGACATGCTTCCTCCCATCCTCACTCACTCTATCTCCCCCCCCTTCCAAAAAAATCCTCCTGATCATTTTCAAGAGTTGAAGAGTCCCTCTGCGCTTGGATTTATGAACTCCTGTTGTAGCCATGGCAACCATGGGCAACTTTGTACTTGAGGAGGGGAATAAGGGGAGTGAGGGGGGGGGGTGTTTGGGTGGGGAGGGTGGTAGTAAGATGTGTGTGTGGGGGGGGGATCTTGCAGGGAGAGAAGAGGCATTGTTGTATTGGTATTCAGGGTGTCAGCAAACCAGAGTAATTGCTGGGTCTTTATAAAGGGGAAGAGGTAAAAGCTTGTCTGGGGGGTGCAACTCTCTAAATACTCCCAGCACATGGCTGGAAGGAATAAACACTCACTCTGTTTATATTGCCTGTTGACGGGAATTATTTTTATAATTTTTTTTTTGGCTCAACAGTGATAGAAGGTCAGTTCAATTTGACTGGGAGAAAAATTAGACGTGGCATTATGTTTTTTGTTTTTTGCTAAAATGTATCCTAAGGAATCCTTTCAACGTGCTTTAAGGTACAAAGACGAAAGTTAGGCAGCCTTTTACAACCACCCTATGCTAACACCTCTGTATCATATGCCACATTTAAATCCTAGAAACATAATGTATGTGATCTGTTTACTGTCTCCCTGTCTGTGTATCTGCAGCTCACTCCAGGATGTATATATCTGCTTTCAGCTTCTTATCAGGCGCTCACAGTGTTCCCTGTAAAGCACAGACTCTATGACTATAGAGACGTATTTGCTGTGAAAAGAAAGAGTAAGAGAGAGAGAGAGAGAGCCAGTGAGAGAGAGGGGGATGGAAAAAAACTCCTGACACCTCAGACTCCACTTCACAGCCAGTGAAGGAAGAAAGTGAGCGAGCCGCTAAGCCTTCCCTCCCCGCAGCCGCCTGCAAGGTGGAGATATTACCGTTCACATTTGGACAGATGCGAGGATCCCACTGTGGTGTGTGCATGTGTGTGTGTGTGTGTGTGTCTATATGCAAGGTTAAGGCCTCAAACTGTCACTGAGATTTCCACATGTAGCAAATGTCTATTGCTGTTAGATTTGGCTAAGCAACATTCTTCTACTCATCTTCTCCTCTAAGACAAAGATGCCCTTAACGTTGATTCAAAGCAAATCTGAAAACATGTCCTTTGTCCTACACTTTGGCAAGCCTGTTAATTTCTGTGCGGTTGTGGTTGAGGTAACTGTTTGAGTCTACCTTCAGACTTGGATGCTTACTAGGAACCATGGACGGATACTGGGTTTTATGTATCCCAAATGGTCAATTTAGAGAGCCTGTAAACGGTTTTGTTATGGTCATATATCTAAATGCACAGCAGGATTATTTCAAAGTGTAAGCTTTGAAAGGCTGATTGAGCTGTTGGGGGGAACAAAACAAACATACTGCAAGAGACAGGGGCCCTATTGGATGTAATACTGTGTACTTAGAGAGCAGCAAGACAATAATAGCATAATCAAACATGACATGATCTTATTGCCCTCCAAATGTCAACTGCTGATAGCAAACATTCAAGACCACTGACTCAGAGAGTAGCCAAGCAAAGGAAAAAAAATAGTCTGCACAAGGCTGAAAAAGCTTGTAAAATAAATACTCAAACTAAAACAGCTGCAGTCAGCATGTGAACCAACACAAAATGGATAACAAGGAGGAAGTCTGAGTGACTTGTCCAAACCCTAGTCTCATGTCTTATGCACTTTCATGTTGCATTATATTTAATTATAGATCATACCGGGGCAGCCCTTAACAGGGCCTGCTTGCCTCACAGGTACAAACAGTTGAATAATTCAGTAGCCAGCGTGTAGGATGTGGTGCGAGTGCAGCAGGAGAATAAGCTTACTGTTATTCAACCCGATGCTCCATCTTGCTGTGGGACAAAATGGAGATTCTGTGAGGTTAAATGGCAGATTTTTACAAGCTTGTCCCACAAATAAACCAACCACAGCATCTTTCAGGTATCCAACAGAAAAATACCAATATTATATTTTATGAGACACTGTCAACAGTCTCTTGTAAAATGCTGCTGCTGCTGTTTTATTTTTAATGCCAGTACAAGTCATTGGCAAGCCATTTATACTACAGTCACTTCTAACACAGAATAAACTACAGAGTATTAAACCACAGCCACGTTTTTATACTCAACAGTTTATTAGGTTAACAGCTGACTGCTATCATTTTCAACCAAATCCATTACTGTTATCTTTCTTTTATCCATGTGCCCAACATCTTTTTAAACATTCTCCATTATGAGAAAGGAAATTGCAGGTGGAGGTGGTGCATTCCTGTTTATGGCAGGAATTAATGGACTTTGGAATGACCGGAAAGAAATGGTAAATCAGGTGGCACACAGAAGTAATATAAACCTCACTCCGTAAATCGTACTGTGCTTGCTGCACATTCGTCTCAAAAACTACATGTTGTAGAATGAAACCAGGAAAGGCTGAAAATGACTAACACTATAATTTTACGAGAGCGTAGCAGGTTATTTTGCATAACTACAAACGGCAGGGGAAAAGAATGAGTCATAGTAAAAACGCAGTGTTTTTGCATAGTAGCAATAGACAGGTTTGATTGAGCATTTCTAGAACTCCATCATGAATGACACACTATAGTTTCACTAGAATATAGTGTACTCTGAAGTGGAGTATAAGTAGGTTTTTATGTTTTGAGTTCCAAAGTGTGGCCAAAGTGAAATATTCTCCTTTAATTTTCACACAACATGATCTACTTGATTGGGTTTGGTAGGATACTCAGTGCTGGTGTCAGAGCTACTCTTCACTGAGTCCTGCACTTGCAGTAAAGTATCAGTTGTTATGCTTTCATCTTTTGATTGAATCCACATTTTATTGATGTGAATTGTCTTGGTCAAAGCTTATTGTGTTTGATGTTATATCATGAAATCTAAAACATTTAGCACTGTATCTGAGCTTAAGTTATCACATACTTTGATTTGATCTATTTGTCATTTGAGGCACAATTATTGGAAGAAATATGACCCATGACCCCAATCTTGAAGCCTAAGTTGAGTTGTTTGCACAATATTTTGTCTATCGTGTTTGCAATGTACCCTGTGCTGTGCATATCACTGTAAAAAGATCTGTATCATGCACATTTATTAATAATATTGCAAACCAACATGGAGTCATCCAAATCATGTTTTTTTGTGCTATTGTTCAATACCTTGGCTTCAAACACATGGCTTGCACATGGCAATTTTTCATGCTCAGATGGTGTCAGTGAACTGAATATTTTGTTTTAACTTGTAAGTAGAATACGTGGCCATAATAAAGAAACATGTACATAAGGAATGAAATGCCATTTTTCTCCTTCAGCACATGGTTGACACAGCAACAGCAGTCAATACTGCAGGAATACTATACTCTTAGAATTTTACAGTACAGGCACTATTTGGAAAAATAGGCTACAGACACCATATCAGAATTAAGAGGATGCTTGTAGTAGCATCTTAATGTTTCCAGCTGCTGTCTCTGCTGACTTTGTTGAAAGACTTTGGATGCACAGCAGGAGTCAAGTGTGGTGGAAATGTGTTGTGCACTCCTCAGTGGTTCCCGCTGAAACTTTAGAATGAGAAGGAAAATATTTGGATATTTGTGCCAACTTCTTTCCCAATAAAGTGTGTTACTCATTTCTTCTAGACAGTGACAGTAAATAAGTGTGTAGCCTTTGCCTGTGTAGAGACAGAAAGGTGTTTAGATCCAGGTCAAACATTGGCAGTCGAAACTGTATTGGAGTTTAATACCACATTTGATATCCAAAAATTTGATACCATATGGTTTTCTGGTGTTTTGGCAATTAAATCAGATCTGTGTCAAATAAGCCAGAAAAATCTGAATCAAGCCACATCACAGTGGCATAATGTGTATATAATTTAGCCAGACTTCTGAGCCTGGTTGGGATAATGTCTGAATTTGGACTTTAAATGGAATTTAGCAGAATTCGTCCTTTGCTAAATTCCACACAAACATGCATAATTTAGATGTCAGAATATATAAAAAAAATAGAGAAAACTAAAGGTTTCAGCACATGCGTGAGAAAATAGAGATGGCTTATGGGAAAGACAGTAAAGAGGAAGACATGGAGATGGGGGTTGGAGTGACAGATAGAGAAAGAAGAGAGAGAGAGAGAGAGAGAGAGAGAGAGAGAGAGAGAGGAGTGGATGCAATGAACAGGAAGCATCCGGAATGAATTCCCAGAGATGGCCACGCATGGCTGGGCTGAACTGGCCTGGATCTAGGAGGTGGAGGCTGGGTGGGGGGTTGAGAGGCTCCTGCACGTCCAGCTGGACAGAAAGAGAGAGACAGAAAGACGACAGAGAGAAAGAGAGAGAGAGAGAGAGAGAGAGAGGCCCCCGGGCGCTGACAGGTGTAGCCCTCCACTCCAGCTGAGGCCTCACAGCTGACCTGGATCTTTGGATATTTCTCTCTATGCCGATGTCTCTCTCTCTCTCTCTCTGTCCCCCTGTCAAAACACATGCTTTGACTCTGAGGGTTACACACACGACAAGCTACGGTATGCTACACTGTGTTCGCTATTCTTCATTTAATATGGCAAGTCTCCCACCCAGGCTGGAGCACAGTCACAATTTATCACACAATTGCCCAAAGTTAAAAACTAGCACTGATTTATCTTAGAATCAAACACAACGCAGCAGCAAGCATTAATAATAATAATAATAATAGCAATAATAATAGTAAAAAAACAGTGGGACTTCTACAGAGGTTAGATCTTTACTCATGAAAGCAGCTGTCTGAGTAAAAAGAGAGACTTCTTTTAATCTCTGCCTTGGGTGACAATTGCGAATAACAGGAAATACAGGATGACATGACAAATGTCTCTGGCTGGATTCACTCCCAGGACATTGTAATTAAACAACCTGGACCTCCAGGCCAACTGGACACTAGAGAATCACTAAATGTAATCAGTGTGCTGGAATTTTACGTGATGCAATTGCTGCAGAGACATAAACCTTATAGAGTTTAACACACTTATGTTGCAAGACTTCAAACAAAACTCCAACTTAAACTAAATATCTCTACTAAAGCTGGCATTGTTGCTGATGATGTTTCTCAAACTTAAAACCGCATTTCCCATAAACTGTTGCTTCCTACCACAAAGAACAGTCAACAGTTACTCTCTTTGGCTTTACAAAGATGATACACACACATGCTGCTAAGTGACCTTTTTACTCTCTCCAAACTAAGGAATACACTTTTAAGGAAGGTGCCCTCTTCCTGTTTTGAGAATTTCCCATTTTCCCATTCTGATCTGGTAACATACAATTTTAAATGAAATTTAGAAGCTGGTAGAAACTGGTGATCTCCACAGCAGTGCTGTTAATTATGTATGGTTAATTATTACTTACTTCTCAAAATCAATGTGGTAATGATTAGCTGATGTTAAAGTGATAACACATTTAACAAATTCTTCTCAGGTAGACTGTTTAGCATTATATAAAACCTCATCTTGTGTAATATTGTAATATTATTATATTTGAATATAAAGAATGATCCCTTTCCTCTTAAATACACTTTTAACCAATTAGTGTTTCTATCATCATCCAGACCTTTTTGTCATGCACTGTTATTTGAAACATCAACATGATTAAAATAAAAAAAAAAAACAGAATTAATTTAATTTGCCTCGCTGGCTCATTACGTGAGGCGACTTTTAACATGATGAGTAAATGAGTATTCCAATATGACAAGTTAAAATGATAAGGTCAGTGCGGCTGAACAAAGACGGACCATTTTCTGTCATTCAACAAAGGACTAGATTACACTCATGTTAAATAAACAATGAATTAGAGCGAGTGAACAAGACAGATTGATTTGCTGTTAACAGCACGGCAATTAATCTTACACCGTAAATGAGAGTACAGAAAATACAGGGAATGAAAAAATACAATGAGTACCATTGTGAAAGCAGCATTGTTTCAAGTCATTGTCAAATGTAGTGAGTGTAATGTACTGTACTTATTACATGCTTTGCATTTCCCTGCCTAACAAGTGTTTCACACTTTGTTGTCTTAAAATTTCATTTCCTTGAGAGATGTGCGAAAGTCTGCAAATTGGGTAATCTCATTTGTT
Organism: Thunnus maccoyii; assembly: GCF_910596095.1. Classification (NCBI taxonomy): domain Eukaryota; kingdom Metazoa; phylum Chordata; class Actinopteri; order Scombriformes; family Scombridae; genus Thunnus; species Thunnus maccoyii. The sequence goes on along the minus strand of NC_056539.1, from coordinate 20,397,594 downwards.
TCTTGTGCAGGTTTTTGTGAGAATATCAACACTGAAATGAGGCAGATAAGTCTATTAACATAATGTCACTCAATTTAAGACATCATTTAAACAGCAGTAGTAGCTTTGGAAAATAATTTAAAGGGAAGATTACTGAGTTCAGTTCTTCAGATTAAATTAGTTACTGGCACAGACATTTGTGCAGAATTGCAAATTATTCATGTCTTTGTGATTACTGTTATTGTGTTGTACCATTTATGATTCCTGAGAGCAAAGGCATTCCATGTGAAGAAACATGTCTGTACACACTTCTGGAAACATTTGGCATCAAACTACATAACTTTTAATACTTCAGGGACAGGCATTTTTCTCTTAGCTGTAATATTTGACTATTTGGACAAACATGCAAGAGTGTGCATCTGTACATGCTCCCAACCCACCCACACACACTCACATCCCTTAAACCAAGCCTCTCCTCAACACACACCCATCCATCCATCCAACCACACACACACACACACACATACACATACACTCATGTGGATATTATCAGTGGTGCTCAGCTGAGGCTCCAGGCCTGTCCGGTCCCCACGGCGTAGCGGTGACCAAGGGAGGAAGAGCTTATCTCGGCCTCAGGCCCCTCCCTCGGCCCCATGCCTTGGCTCCAGGAGCTGGGAGGCAGATGCCATGCAGGCCCCTAGTGTGGCGTGTTTTTGTGGCCAAAGCGTATAGCGTTTAATGCTTAAGGGACAGGCTTTTGAACCAGACAGTCCATCTTGCCCGTGTGTTTGTGTGTAAATGTGTGTATTTGTGCAGGCCACACAGCAGATGGAGGTAAAGGCTTTTAGTATGACCAACTCCCTCTGGTCCACCTGGACCAGATCAGAGCATTTGGTACTCACACACACATGCACATACTCATTCACTGAGAGACTTAAACCGGCGGTACTCCCTGGATAATAATAAATGGCACTGAATTGTTACCAGGTGTAATGTTATTCTAGGAATATTTGCTTCCTTTAAATTCATGAGGACAGGATCAGTAGGATGTGATGTTAAGTCACGTGATGATGGAGATGAGAGTGATGAAGATGATGACTACAGAGACAAATTAGAGGATACTGTCAAAGACAACAATGAGGGCACCAAAGTTCACACGGTTTTTGGAATTGATTTCAAATAATACAAATTCTCTCGCGAGCAGCTGAGAGAATCAACCTCCTCATCACATATTATCAGTGATGCTCAACCTCCGCATCACATTCACATCGTGTTCTCACTGTCAGGTTGCACCATCATCTCCATTCATAATAAACTAATTCCTCATTGAAATGGAGAGCTTTCATAGGACGACGAAGGCGAGAACAGGTGTTTTTGGAATGTGCAGCTGAAAAACTCCAAATGAGTTTTAAAGAGACGAGGTTAACAGCTTCGAAAAGCTCCTTTCGTCTCAGCGAATTATGCTAAGTGTTCACAAAACACCGGTCTAAATATAGGGCTGGAACGCGCTGCAGATTAGCTCGCACAGTGATGGGTCTATAAGACGGTGGCACAGAGCTGTCTTCCCTCTTTGACTGGCACAGCTTTGAACCCCACAGCTCAAATTCACTCCACAGTGGGTAAATATCTGCAAGTGTGTATGTGTCTGCCTATTAGCCTGTCTGTGTATCTTCCTACAAGAACCAAGGGTGAATGGTTTTTCTGTGTTTGGAGCAAATCCTGTGTGTTCAAATTCACTGCGGTAGAATAAAAACGATGCTACTGGAGTTTATTTTAGAGCTAGCACCTTCCTCTTGGCTGTTTAAAGGTATTAACGAAGGACTGACATTTCAGCTCTCGGGGCTAACCGTAGAGTCTCGCAACCCCCGAAAACAGTGAATGGTTCGACTTGCTCAATTCCTTTTCCAGCGAAGACATCCATGCCTTAATATTTGAGTCTTGCCTTTGATGTGCAATCACACATGCGCATGTCTACCACTCACACACTCGCACAGGCACAATACATTTGCTGAGATAAAGTGACTGCAGTGTATGACCCATTTTGCAGAGGCAGGGTTTTGCTTTCATAACGATGGGGTGTGAGTGAGCGCATGTGTGTATGAATGCCTAACCAGTATCTTACACCGGGATGATGCAGCACGACAGGCTTTTAAATCTTGAAAAGGAAGTGCTAGGCTGGTTTCTGGTAAAAATGCAACTGTCACACGTCCAGTCATAATGCCGTTAGCCATAGTCCCTCAGGGCAACAGGCAAGCTAGTACTGAAAGTACTCACAAGTGGCAAGAAAAGGGGAAGCGTTATCTTGAGTCAAAAAAATTTGAAAATCTAGTGCAAGGGGGTGTGTTATGAAATATATTTCATGTTCCTTAAGTGTGGCAACAAGCCTCGAAACCCCTGACCATGCTCCTCAAGCAGTTAATAATCATTGTTTCACGGTATTGGGGGAGCGAGGCAGAGATAATGTTTTGTGTCGAGATAACGCGTTGCCTTATTCCTGTCGCCTCCCGTTAACGTACAAGAGAAATGGAATGGGCGCATCGCCTTAGAGCCATCCAAATGAGGGTGTCTGCCGTGAAGTGAAGTGAAGTGAAGTGAAGGAGGAGGGGGAGGGGGGGTGGGTTGGGTGGGGGCAAGTGCCACAAAAATCAGGGAGCGGCTGCTCGACCCTCGCGGCGCATCACGGCAGCAGTCAAGTGAATGTGAAAACAAGAGAAAGCTTTGCGGAATATTGATTTAATGCCGCAGCCTGAGCAGGGGAAGATGCGCGCTCCAGATTACATGCGCTCTATTTCCCACCCATACAGAACCTTGAGTTCCTCTGCCTCCACACTTTAGAGAACCAGAGAGACAGAGAGAGGATGTTCTTTTATGTGCTGTTGCCCCCTGTGAAGTCCAACTGTTTAGAAAATCAATGTAGAAATACAAAAGAGGGTAGAATAGCATAAATATGTAAAATCCTGTTAACCCTTTGTTTCTATACATGTAAAAAAAAAAAGGAATATCAAGGGATCTCCTTGCTGTATCCTCCCACCATAGCTCCTATGGATTGCATCCCTTCCTTTCAATTAGCTCACTGTCTCCTAAATAATGAATTAGCTTCAGAACCCATTAGGACCAAACATTTTTGATTTGTTGGAGGTCTTTCACAGCCGTTTTGGAAATTTAGGGTGAACATGTTTGTTTTTGATAGTCTAATTTATATATTTTGTGAGGTTTTTTTAAAACCTCAATGGATTTTCTCTTAACTGTTTGTATTTCCTCTTTTTTCAGTCAGTTTTTTACAATTCACATGTGGAAATTATGTATCCCATTACACTCCTTCCCATATACCTGTGAAGATAGCCTTTCAAATATCTTATTAATACAATTCCTGATCACCCTACATCACTCAATCAGATTATTCACAGTAGCAATGCAAGAAATATTATATAAACAACAAATTAAGTTATTTATTCCTGTTCTAGTGGTCAAGTACTGTATGACCCTGATGTTGATCTTCTTATTACATGGAAATTTGCGGTGTAGAATTCATTTGTTCAGTTTCAATGTCATCTTTACTCTGCACCATAATGATCATAAAAATGATAAAGTGCTCACGTCAAGTTGACAACTAAATACAAGTTATGTAGACTCACCAAGCATGCATGCATTCATTCATTCCTCTGTTTTATACACACACACAGGAAACAGAATGTGTGCATTTCTCTTTGCTGCCCTCCGTGTAACTCTGTGCGTCGGTGACAAAAAACAGGAGATCTTTGGAACAATTTGTTACTTAATGCCCCCCCCCCCCCCCCTTTCTGGTTGCTGAAAATTATGAACAGTGAGCCACACTCACATTCTTGCGCACAGCCAAGTGAGGAGGCGCCTCTGCTCCTGTCCTGGGCCAATGGCGCACAGAGCAGCCTTATCGTACTTATCCCCGCCTGGCCAATGGCGCACCTCTCCCCGGCTCACATGACGCCTTTCTGTGCGTTCCCTCTCCTCACAGCGCACAATCCCGACGAGTCCAGGCATCACTGAAGAGCAGACACCGGCGGAATCGGACGTCCATCGTCCTCGGCAGAAGTAACCAGGTGTTATCTTATGAAAACTTTATCGTCATCAAATGAAGCTGACCGTCCTGTCGATGAGAATGACCATGCTTCGTAGGAGGAACAGACTTTTTTCCGTCTCCAAGCGACCGGAGAGGCGCAGGGGCGAGACAATAACGCCCAGAAGTTATTGAAATGAATCGTAAGTAGACGACATTATATTTTTTCCCCTCTTCAAATCACTTAATTGTTGCTGCCATTCTGGAAAGTATTAGTTACGTGTATCGTTTATTTGTAGCCGACTTAAGTTTTTTAATTATAACTGCATGTGTCACTTTTGCGCCGTACCGTATGCTATGCGTTTTAGTACACACTGAAGAGAAAATTAAACATTTAAAAACGCTTTAGAGATTTTCATTACGAAAGAAATTTCACTGCACTTGATGCTTGTTTCACATCTAAGTTCATTTCTTCCTGTCGACATTCTTTGTGCGTCTCTGTGAATTCTCTCATTGTGGATGTGTGGCTGTCTCCGCGCAGCGCCATAGCATGAAATATAGATAAAAAGCACACGGTAAACCCACTGACCCCAGGCAGGCAGGCTGTGCAATCGGTCCACAGGGCTCAATGAGGACAATTAGAGGGGGGGACAAGAGAGAGAGAAAAAAATGGAGTGCTTGACGCACACTGAAAACAGGGCTGCACTTGATTTCAACCCGCCAGGCAGGATAAGGGTGGATCTTCAATAACCTTATATGTCATTTCCAATGAAGGATGTGACAAAAAAAACGTCCCTTAAGTTAGACTCTGGTCAGGCTTAGAGAACTAGGGTTAAAATGTGTTTTTCAGAAGTGAAATGCGCCACTAAACATACATTTATGTAAAATTCCAGTGAATTTGACACCCCATGAGGTCATGTCATTCACTGAACCCATTTATTGATTGTAAATTAGGGGGTAGTGGGGTCAGAGGTGGGGGGGGGGGGGGGGGCAACAAAAATTATGTACATTTTGGAGTCAAAGCAAAAATGGGTGCCCGCTGATTGTCCGTGATTTCTGCACAATCAGAGGGAAAAAGCAGGGGACCGGGGCCATTTGATGTTTTGAAAGGCTTCAGATGGCTTTAATTAGGACCTATAAAATCTGTCTGCCCTATTCTCTGAGGCGGCGTTCTGGAGGAGCGACAAGGGAGGGGAACTGACAAAAAACAAAAAGAAAAGCAAACCGACACAGAAAGTCACTTTGCCGAAGGATCGCCTAATCAAATTTTTATAACCCTCCTTTTTTTTTTTTCTCCTTGTTCCCTCCCTTGCCTCCCACCCTCCCTTCCTTGATGCTGGTGGTATGTAGGCAACCCTCTTATTCCCTCTTTGTCTGGCTGCTGTGTTATCTACACTCACCCCCCCCCCCCCCCCCAATCCTCCCACCACCCTCAACCTAACTACCGCCTACAGTCAGCCCGACCTCAGACACCTGAAGGCTAGACATAATGATCAAGAGAAGTTCCAGTCTGTCTGGAACACAGCCAGTTGTTTTAGCTTTTCTTCTTCTTCTCCACCTTCTCCTTCTCTTTTTTGTTGTCCTCCTGCTGGCCCTGCTCGTGCCTCTTTCCCTGTCTTCCAGCTACAGTCAAGACACGCTATGTTGTTTGTGAGGTTGCGTGTGTGTGTGTGTATGTGTGTATGTGTGTGTGTGGTATGGAGGGCTACTGCTACTGCTGCCACTGTGTAGCCTATACGGATCTTGGATGGAGTGTGGGTGACTCACGCAGCTGCAATATACACAATCATGTGGAAACATCAAAGACTTCTTCTGTGTGTGTGTGTGTGTGTGTGTGTGTGTGTGAGAGAGAGAGAGAGAGAGAGAGAGAGAGTGAGAGAGTGTGAGATTTCAGCTATGCTGTTTTGGCGAGCTTCTAGAGAATATAGATATGACATGGCGCCTGTAGTTATTGTATTGTTTCTATTTTGTTCAAATAGCTGGGGTTTATGGGCTGTACTACTTAGCTGTTTTTGAAAGTATTACATTATTTGTACAATATCATATTTGTTTATAAGTTTTTTTTGTACAGCACACAAGAGGTCTGAATCTTGATGTTTTGTCTCTTTCGAGTTTTTTCAATGCAATGATGTTAAAGTCTTGATCTTGAAACTCAAAAAGGATTAGGTTAATAGAACAACGTTATCCAATTATTAATGAATGGAGGTGTAATCTTTTGAGCTTCAAAAGTGAACATAAAATATCATTCCTGCTTGATGACTCCATCTTTACCGAAGTGGAGGTTTTAAACGAGGCCCTCGGACACTACCTCTGCTCTGACGGTAGGCGTCTTTCAGTTGGGGCTTAAGGAGAGGTGGCGTCTGAAGTCGAGCAAAAAGAAGTACAAAACACTAATTAGAGGTGGGAGTTGGTGAATAAAGCCTCAATACGTGCATTTCTTTGAGAGACAAATTCATCTTTAAGAGTGTCTTCTGTTTTGAGGAGTACACGTCTTTGTTTTCTCTGCGTGTGTTGGTTAGGGATTACATCATTCGGCTGCTGCTGGGTTAGCTAGATAATAAGCTAGCTTGCTGTATGGAAAATGGCTGGTTGGAGTGGAGTCTTTGTTTGACATCTATGCCTGACAACAGAGTGAACATCAGAGCAAGTAGAGTCGTATGTAATGTCTTTCTGTTTCTAGTCAAATGAGGCAAATGATTTTTAATGCGCATTCTGAGTTATTTTTCTCAACAATGCCCATTTTTTGTGAACTTGTTTCTAAGAGAATTATCTCCTCTGTATCCAAAACCATGTAATCTTGTCAGATGGGATGTTTTCAAGAACAAGTGTTTGGAAAATTTGCACAGGGCTCCAGTCAAAATCCTGCCACTTGTTTGTTTGTTTTTTTTTGTTTTTTTTGTTTTTTTTTTCTGAAAGCTGACTGTGTATCATGGCATCAAGGAGATTGGGGATGTCTCTTCCTCTGCCACCACCCTTTGAAGGGGGAAGTAATAAAAAGCTCAATGGGAGCAACAAGCTGTTCTTCCCTCCTACACTTTGAGGCTTTCTACCTGGAGATGAATAGGAGGCCCCTCCATAACGAAGGGGGAGAAGAGAACATTTTATTGAAGGCTGAGGATGTGGGGGGATGCGCCATAGCTTATAGACAGTTGGTGTGAAATAGTCTAGTCGTACCAGTTCACCGCAAAGCACCGCTACTGAGTTTTGCATGAGAAAAGTTAGCATTTTAGACTCTATGAAGGCTTAATTTTTTTTAAAAGATCACTAATCTGTCAACATATTTTGGCACAAATGATGTAAATCTGTTTAGGTTTAAGTAGGTCAAAAGGTTGTTTTGTAAACATTACCAAATTGTCCTGTTAAATCCCGTTTGAAGTAAAACACTGTCTTCATAGTGTGATAATACATCATCCATGATAATGACATTGGACAATCACAAAGCCACAGATTAGGATTTTCAGTAACCAGATTTATGCGTGAAGGAGTGAAGTCATGGTCAGGAATGTAAATGGCAGAGTCATTCAATTACCACTGTGCCCTTTCCTGGGAAAAGTCCCCAGCCGTGAAGAGGTTAATTGTTTTTGAATCTCCATCCGAGGGGAGAAAATGGGTGAACGGGAGGGATAATTGAGCCGCTGATAGTTGAGTGGGTTATGGATTACTGCGCCTTTCCAAAGGAGAAAAGAAAAAGAGGTGAACGGGAGAGGAAGGAGAGAAGGAAAGGAAAGGAAGGCCCGTGTTGTGCGATGCAGCCGCAGGGGTCGTCTGGCTTTCTTAGGAAGAAGGAGAATTCAATCCTGTTTAGCCCACGAGGTGACCCTTGACCCCTCGCATGCTCCACCCTGCTCCAGGTGCAAGCCCTCACTGCTGGCAGCTCACACACAGACACACACTACAAGCAAATTTTTCACACACTGAAAGCACTGGGGGGAAACGCTGTATGAAAATGCAGATCCTTTTCACATTTTTGCCCCCCTGCTTCTTTTTCTTCATGCCATTCTATTGTTGAGGGTTAAAGATCCAAGCCTGCTTGTTGGGGTGGGGGAGTGTTGTGATAATATTGGGCCCCTTTTTTTTTTTTTTTTTTTTTCCCCTTCTCCTCCTCTGAAATATTTTCTCGCCAAGAAAATGGATGACTGTCTTTAATCGGCGGAAAAAAGATGATCTGACATGGTGCAATAATCACAGGAGTGTTAATCAGAAGGATGTCATGTATAATTACTACAGTGTTTGATAACACCACAGCGAACCACCTCAGGCCATTAGCGAAAGTTTCCCGATGCTATTAATGTGCGTTAATAAAATTCAAGAAAGCCCGGATGGAACGAGCCCTCTGCATGGCCCACTGGTTAAAGCGCTGTAAGGTTAATGATCCAATTTACATACTTTCTGCTGCCATCTGGGTGGAGTGACGAGGCAGATGCTCCCCACTCTATACTGTTGCGTTGTACTGTTCAACACGGAGGAATATGTTCGATCCACAGAGGTCGATGAGCACGTTTAACAGTAAGCCTGTGGTCAAAAACATTCATGAATGAACTGAAAATGAACTGAAAAGAAGCATCAATCAGATGGCTTTTGTAATATGTTTGAAATTCCATTTAGCCCAATTGCAAATGGTTGAATAAATGGTAGCTTTTCTTCTGGTTGATGATGAATGTGGTTGGGATTGAATTTGGCTACCACTCTAGGTCACCAATCTCAGAAATTGTTCTTCATAAAAAGTGACCCTCAACTATGACATATACTGTGACCTCTCCCGATTGTAAAAAAAAAAAAAAATCATCTGCACCTCAGGCGATGAGAAACACAACGGGGGCGATCCACAAAAATCACCATAGATGATTCTGGAGACTGGGGGTAAAAAAAAGAGGATTAGTGTCTGTCCACCTCTCTGCCATCCTCATCTGGGTGATCACATTACAAATAGAACATTCTCGAAGCGTTCTTTTAGCAGAGGAACAAAATGAGGTCTGTCGGCGATCAATAAAGCAGTGTGAAAGCAGAGGGATATACTTAAAAAAATCAAAGGCTCTGGCTGGCACGGCCATCATCTCGTCCCGTCTGCTGGAATCAGATAAGGGAGCGGGCCTTGCAGGAAAGGTTGTTCGGCCCTAGGGCAGCTCAACTTGACGGCTATCCCTCCTACTGGCACCCACTGTAGACTGATTTCATCTGCAAATGGGCAAAGCCAAAACCTTTCAGCATTTATCTGGTCCCACTCTGATACTGTACATATGGAAGAATAGCTGAAGGGATAGATGGGTAAAGGGGAGCATAATATATAATCCTTGCAGTGTTCATGGGGAAAAAATACGCAGTTATTTCTCAAAACCCCTCTGTTGTCCTCCATGGGTGATGGCTTTTACCTCATTCTTCACTTACATGATTTAAAGAAAATAAAATCACCCCGGTTTTGGTTTGACAATGTGTCAGAGCTGGTGCGAGTGTTCGTCTCAGATTAGCTCTTTGTGCCGTGAGGAGAGAGGAAAGATGGGGTGGGGGGGGGGTTGGGGATGGGGGAACAATACCGCCGCGATCCAAGTTGAAAGAAATCATTTGCACAATTTTATGAAAGCGGTATTTGTCCGGTTGGATGGTTCTATCAAAGCCTAACAGCCACGGTGGAACGTGATTTAAATGACGGGGTGAGCTACAAAGCCAGCAAGATGTCGGGTTAGAGTCATTTCTCAGCTGAACGCTCTCCAGGTAAAATGCAGATAATGCGCTCTCGAGTTTTTCTTTCTCCTTCTTAAAGAAGTCTCATTTCTACAGATGGCTCTGAGCTGACACCAATGCCGCAGAGCTTCTGTTCTCAGAGCTAAGCTTGTACAACATTTATGTGAAGAAGATGAAAAGACATCATGGCTCCACTTTATGCCTTTAAATTCATTCCTGCCAAACAGCTTCACTAAGGCACTTCGTTTCTTGTTCTTCTTAAAGTATTATCTTTTTTTATTTATAATTCCCCCCCCCCTAAACTCTCTTCTCTAAAACACTCCCGATTATGACTTTTAAAACTTTAAATACCAGTTTAGTAAACCTGCATAGGATGAGAGTTCAGGTAAGTGAACAGGAGAAGTAATAAGAGGATGAGTGCGATTGCTAGGGTTGAAACATGCAGTGCAGATAAAAGAACATGATTTGCCTCTACCCATATCTGTTGTTGACTTCAGTTTCAGAACCCCCTACAGTATTTCCTGGTGACTCACTTCTTTCCGAGCCATTTATGCTTGAAAACTTCCTATGGATAAACCACATATATTCAGAGTTTTATTGTCAATGAGGGACCATTGGGCATAATGAAGTTCTGTTTCCCAGCGTGAGTTTGGGAGGCTCATGATTACAAATGCTCCTCTCATTGTCTCCCATCATCTCTTGCCTAATTGAAGACAATATAACGAGACAATGTGTTCCCGCTCATCATTCTGCATCAATGGCGTGCTCTATGGAACGTGCCAGTCTGTTAAAAGTAGGGTGGTGGCGGCGGGGAGGGGTGTGTGTGGATACTTGAATGCGCTCGAGCTTGTTTAATTTGGACCAAGAAGATGGACAATTATACTACAGCTCCCGGGGGGGCTGTTCATTTTGGTCAGCTTCCCCATTTCATGGCCGCCCGCCCTTGTAAACGCTCCTGGATGTGTCTGGGTCATGCGTTAGGGGGTGGAGTGGGGTTTGTTGGCGGGAAGGGATTGGGTGGGGGTGTGCCTCTGGAGGGGTTGTCTCAGATGATTAGGACAGCCAAGTGGGGAGAGTCCCTCAGTGCCTGGCCTCCTTCACCTCCCTAATATGCTCTGAATAAGTCCCCCTCCGCTGTGCGTTTGTTGTGGGGTTTGGCGGGAGGGAGGGGGGAGGATTATGTCTGGCCATGGTTTAGGAGTGTTTGTCATCTGCCCCCTCGAGACCTGCACCGGCTTCTTTGTCTGAGCGTCAGGCGTCGGTACAATGTCAAACAACACAATGTGCCTATGCAATCAGGGCATCTCGGGTTAGGAACTGACACAGGATTTCATGTCTGGATTTTTTCTTTTTTCAGTACCCTAATTTTAGGGTTGAGAATTCATACAGGCAATTTATTCTTTACACAAGTCACTTAAAACTATTTAAAAATCGCTACAGTGTCACAATTCTTAGCACATTTTTATTTTCATTTCCGCAAGTGACTTTTCTAGATGTGCTTTAAGATGAGGATATTCTCAGAATACTATCAGATAGAAGCACATTGTACCTATGAGTAAACATGTTCTGTTATGAGTCGCACAAAATCAAAACAAGATCTCTGCCATTTTGTGCTGTCGTTCAACAGTCGCGCGAAGCGGAATCCATCACAGAGGAAGAAGAAATGCTCATTACAGTAGCATCAATAAACCAGAAAGCAATGCAGCCACAGCTTGCATCTATGATTGCTGAGTGTGAAATCTATCAAACTCCTATCAGCTTTTTTTTTTCTAATTTGAACAACAGTATGGTATTATTTGTTCCACTGTCTCACTTAATCTTGAATTTGGATTAAAAAAAACAAAAAAACATACAAAATGCTATCACTAATGTGCTCTCCTTCATATATGAGAGCTGTTGAAAAGCATAGTGAAAGATACAGAAACGATACCACTAACTGAAGCAAGTAAATTACAACATTTGTAAGACTTAACCATAAATCAAGGGCTAACACTTTATTTAGTCTATACATACAGTACTATTTCTGGTGCCTATATACACAGTCAGGAGTTCTGTGTAATGCACTCAAAGGTGTTTTCATCGGATCACACAGTGCATCTCTGTATGACATGTGGAAGAAAGATTCATTCATGTCCACACAATGGCTAACAAAGAGACTACTGAGCCTCAGCCAAATATCACAAGTTACATTGAAAACAAACAAAATGGTCTTGCTGTACATTGAGGTGGCACAATTTCCCAATGACTTAAAGTTTAAGGTTTGGTCGCTCTGGGAGAAATGGCTTCTGTGGCATTCGATTCAAGTCATTTAGCCATTTGGAGCACCAGGAAATGACATGCATTCCTGCTTCGCAGTAACAAAATAAACCAAAATGTAGTTCCTACTATTTCTGCACAATTATGTCTAAAATGTCAGCGTTAATTGCTTTACTAGAAATCGTGAAATTGATTTGTGGTCTTGATTTTGTCGCACTTTAGGGACCATTTACCAAAATCCGGCTTCAAATACAGCGGACCTCAAAATCAAAGGTCCATTGTTCTTTGACTACAGGTATTTGTAGAAAATAAAATGCAATGTTATACCAACCAAGTTATTCTTTAGTTTTAAAGTTTTTTTTAAACTTATTTAGTAATTTTGGAGAGACAAATACAGACACACTTCCACAATAAATCCTGACAGGAACTTAGCTTTTCTAGCTCAACTGTGTTTTTTCAGTTAATTCAAGGTTGATAAGGAACATTTATTCGGACAGTTGTTATGTTTGAGCATCCCTAATTATATTGTAACATATGGTATCAAGCTATCGTTTTTCAGTCTCAGCTTTCCTCAAGTTGAACTTGCCGCTAATTCTGACTCACAAAGATACATAGCAATGACTAATCGTATCACATTCCCTTGTCACAATATACAGCACTTATAATGTGCGCTCTTCAAGGGCGTACCTTGCTACTTTTCAGATGAGTAAATACACCACGTAGATGAGTTTTGATGACACCCAGTGAGCTATTTTTGATCACTTTACATGCTTTCAAGACTGGCAGTTTAAGGTGTTTCTGTTACAGCTCTTACCTGTGTTCACAGAGTCTCACAGGCTTTTTAATTGACAGAAAAGGTTTCAAACAATGAAGGTATCAGAAGTGTACTTGATCTGACTCGCATGCTCATTGTGGAAGGTTTTTTTTTTTTTAACTTCTAAGTAGTTTCCATTTCATTTGACTGCACCTGAGGGTATATTAAAACCATTTTCATAAAGATTTTTGAATAAGCCCTTGAGATGTTTTTTATAGCTAGGATTTTGAGGAGTGTAGATAGACACATCAGTGGCTGTTTCTCTGTGTGTGTGTGTGTGTGTGTGTGTTTGTGTTGGGGGTGAGGGAGCAAGTAATTACAGTTGTGTGTGTGTGTAATTGAGTTTTCCTGGATTCGGGTGAATGTCTCATCTGACCAACGGAAATCTGTTCTTTGGTGCTTTTTTTAGCCTGGTGTTTCATTGTTGAATAGTTGGGGCTTCAAAACAGCTTCATACTCAGTGTGATTTTTTTGCAGATATTAAACACTTCTAAAATTAGTTTCCCCACAGTCCTGAAGAAGTGAGAAAATGATGGAATTTAATAGAAAGTTGTTTGCACATAAGCACACAAATGCATCTCTCATTCTTCATTGTTTTTTTTTTTTTTGGAGATGTGAAAGGGGTTGCTGTAGGTTAGGGTTAATACACTGGCAAATATATCAGTTTATGCAAATCATATATCAAATTGTGTCTGACTTTTTTTTTTCTGGAAAAAAGAAAATCCAGTGCGGATGATCTCTGTGTGGACAGGAAGCCTTGAAGGTTGGCATCATGTCTGCCACGTTCTCCCTGAGGGCATTCTAGCCTCCTTACATGCAGAAACACACACACTCACGCATGCAAGCTACTGTTTTTCCTCACAGCGCGGCAGGAGTCTGTCTTCATCTGTCCTATTGATTAATGAAGCAGGCGCAGCAGGGTGTCCGAGAGAGGCAGGAGTCTAGATCAAGGCTGTGAGCTGCACCACTGACACACACACACACACACACACACACACACACACACACACACATTCACACACATAAACATTCAGGCTCACACACTCTTTCGCTGTCTCTGTCATGTTCTCCCTGTGTCTGTCACAGCAGATACTGTAGACACAGGCAGCGATGACACACAAGTGTACACACACGCATACTGAGAGACATGACACACACACACGCACGCACACACACACACACACAGCAGCACTGACACACACGTGTCGTCGTTGTAGCTTGCAAATACACCATATCGCACTTGCACACTCACACACACTCTCAGAATGAATTAGCATGGCTTGGCTGCGCGGGTGCTTAAGCTGGGAAGGCGTTTCTATAAACATAATGTTTGTAGATTAGTTGGGGTTAATGATCCGATTGCCTTGGAGCTGCCACGGCGCCTGTGTGCGTGTGTGTGTGTATATGTGCGCACATTTGTGTTTTTGGCTAAGGGGAAAAGGCACTGCTTTACTGTGCTGTCTCCCTCACTTCCAAATGAGACATGCCTCAGGCACCATTACAAGAGCAGAATTTGTGCTATTAGGGAACTGGGTTTGCCGCGCTTGCAGTGGTACCAAAAAGAAATGGCTAAAATTATGTCTTGACTAACCTCAATGGGCAGGTCCAGTATTTTCTTTGCATAAATGAGAAATTACAAGTTGTGTACTTAAAGGCTATTTTTACACGTTGCCTGTTGGAATATCGCGCACATTATTTCTGAGCCATGTAAAAAAGCCAAGGAATACAGCTGTTTTTTTTTTATTTTATTTTATTTTTTTTAAAGTTCTTTCAGAGCAGAAATAAAAAAATCCAGAGTCAGAGTTTTTTTTATTTCTCTTCCCCATCTTTACTTTACTGTTTAAAATTAGCTTTGCTAGTCCCAACCAGAAATAGCCCTCTGCAAACGACTTTGTGCAACTCTTAGTCAAACTGGAGTCGGTGGGTTCAGTAAGGGTGTAGTCCTTCCAAACCTACCACCCTCCTCCCCATAATCACACTGAGAAACCTCTCTCATGTAATGCTGTATGGACAGAAAAGTGCCGGAACGAAAGGCAGGAGAGGAAAAAAAAAACGAGTCGCAAGGAGCAGGAGGCTGAAAAAATTACTGTAGGACCCCTACTCTTTTTTTTATGCCCTCCAACATTTTTTCTCTTCTATTCCTCCCTCCCACCATCCTTCATACCCTCCCTTCCTCTCCTCTGGCGTTCCTGTCGAGGCATGCCTCCATCCCCGCCAACCAGCATCGTCCGGGGCAAGGCGAGGGGGCAAGAAGAAAGGAGGGGAGGGGACTGGGGGGGGGGCACGGGGGGCAAACAAAGGAGCACTGTTGCTGCCTCGCTGGGGTTTTGGGGAGGGTCTACACCAGGCTGGAGGGGTGCGGGTTAGGGGGCGAATGGGTGGTTTGGTGGGGGGGGGGGCATACAGACAGAGAGAGAGTGTGACTGAGGAGGTTTTATCTTTAAGAATAGAGATTAAAATGAATGGGAGGGGAGCAGGGGTGTCTGTTCTGTTCACAGTAATAAAGAGGACAAGCATTGCCAGTCATTTTTTCACACACACCCAGACACACACACACACACACACAGTTGGCACACTCTTAGCAATGCTGCAGTTAGTGTGAGTGCGAGAGATAGGGGAGGGATGGGGGTTGTTCATTGTTTCCTGGCCATTGTACAATATTTGCTTAACCTGCGTGCTTTATCTGTGCAGCTGTATGCTACAAATGAGATGGCGAAAAGTGTGTGTGTGTGTGTATGTGCAAACGCGGCTGTCACAGCTGTTAGCAATTTCATCAGTGCACTGTAAGACGCCCCCTACACACACATACAGTACATATATACTACACACACACACACAGAAACACACACAAACCCTGTCAATTTACGAAGCAGTCTGGCTATGATAAAATCATTTTGCGAACAACACAATTACTTGACATCTTAGTCTATACAAACAAAAGATGAACGATTAAATGGACACAGTAAAATGCCAACGCAGGTATGCAAACTGTAAATGGCAATCAGACAACCGTATAGAAACATAATGATAATCATCCTATTCCTCTTTTTCGCCATTGGTTGCCAGTCGACGCTTCCTGACCCCAACTTGAACCTCATTTTTTGTTACATTGAGCAATCTTGCTCTACTCTGCAAATACAAAACTGGCTGTTGTTGCTCATGATATCTCAGCATTGCTCAGGCTTTTATAGCTGCAAAAAAGTTACCTAGCTCTTGGAACGGGATACAACACAACACAATATATCTTGACTTCAGCCTTTCATGTAAGCACATTCTATTGCAGGTCGTGAACTGCATCGATTTGTAATCTCTGCGCCTGTTTTGTTCATACATTCTTTTGGAGCGCGCAGCTAGAAACTGTTTCGAAAGATAACTGAATTTTAAAGGCCATAACTGGAATTCCACAAGGCCCAACTATATGAATGGAGTGTTTTATTTATTTTTTCTTGATAGAAATCTATCTGTGGGGTTAGATATGCTCGAACAGTTTCTTAATCGTTCACTTCCCCTCTCTGCCCTTTTTCTGTTTCAGGTCATGAAAGGAGCTGGCACAAGAAGAAGAAACCGAACGAGTGCTAACAGCGTTAGCCTTCACCGCAGAGGGAAGGAGGGGAAGCAGAAAATCCCTAGAGCAGAACACAACGAAGAAAAGACAAGAGTGATGAAAGAGAGGTAAGAAAGCTTGGTTTGCCCCGGGGATATACATTGTCTTTCTGTGTATGTGAGTGTGTGTGTTTGTGTCTGTCTTCTGTTGCCCTTACACCTGGTTGCCTGACTCAGCTGTATACCAGGGGTGGGTTTCGTGTTTGCATGGGTGTGTGTTTTTGCTATGTGTATGAGTGTGTCCGTGTTTGTTTTTGTGTTTGTGTCCCTGGCATCGAGCCACGGCCGCCAGGTGAAGAACGTACCATCCTGTCTGAGTCACCTGCTGCATCCTCAACTTCTCTTTTGTCTTTATCACTCCCCTTTTTGCTTTTTTCCCACCAGCATTCATTTTTCTTTACTGAAGAGGAACCTACTAGCAACATTAGGTTCTATGCATGTTGATATTTTTTTTCTTATTTGTATGATTAGACGCCTCCCAATTACAGAAATGACTCAAAGTAGGACTGGTTAACAGACATTTTATCACGATGGAGTTTTCTCACTGAACAAAGCCACAGAGGAGCAGTCTGAAATTACATTTATTTGCAAATTGTAATTAATAAATTATCTGTATAAATTATTAGAATCATTAGAGAGGCATTGTGTGTCACTTTGCATAAAGGAACTATAGAAAGAAAAAAGCATTTTAATCCACCTCATTCAGACAAATTCAACATTTTTGTATTTCATGTATTCATTGGTCATGAATACTGAATACCTGTACAAAAAGTAAGCTAACAAATGTTAAATATCTTTCAGTATTGACTTTAATAAACCCATATCCTAATCTTTATTGTAGCCCACCTGTTTAATATGTAGCTCTTTTTTGTTTTATTTCACAACACATCCAATCCAGTTTATGTTGTAAGGATTTTACCTTTTCTCTACAGCATCCATTAGACTTTTAAAAAAGTCAAACATTTCAGGGACAGAGAAAGGAAAACATTACCTTAGAGAGTGGCATTGCCAAAAGGCAAAACACGGGGGGGAAACTGGGAGAAGAGCCATCTTATTGTCTTAACTGTGTTTCAGCAGTTCCCAAAGTGAGCAGTCTCTCTGAGTAATCTTCTCACTCTCTGTGTGAGACTGAAAGCAGCAGTAAATCATTTTCCAGCATGCGAGCATGGTCAGAATGGCTTCCACTGTACACAGATAGGGGGGCGGGTTAAAGAGGAGAGGCAGCGAGAGGGAAAGAAAATGTTGTTTTTCTCAGTTCTTGTCATCCTCCCTTCTGATGGGACTCTCTTCCACCTCAGCCTTACACCCCAGAGGTTACAATAGCAATGATGTGATTTTTCTTCAAAGCTTCTCTGTCCAGGGTTTTATAGCTTTGGACACAGAACTTAGCATGCACTGCATGCCTTAATTTGTTTTCTGATGATTTCAATATCCAAAAGTTCTTCAAATTGTATTATTCCCATTATAGGCTTCCAAAGTGGTAATGCACATTTTTTTCATCTATGGTGATTCTGTTTTGCTGTCATGACATTTTCTTTGGATTTCCTACTAATGAAAATTGACTTTCTAAAGTTGCTACTCTTCTTTTTTTCACTCCTCTCTTTAGAACACCAAATATAAAAACCTTAAAACAGATATAATTTAAAATGCGTATGTATGTATGTGATGTAACAATGGTTGATAAGAGGGTATGCCAGTAAAAATGTCCTTTACCGTCTTTGTTTTACCTCTGTCCAGCACTCTCAATATGAACAGTACCTCACAATGACGTCCGGCAGAAGACAGAATAATTACATTCATCTTATTTCTGTTCAGCTCAGCTCGACTCATTTCATATCAACCCAATCCAGTCAAACTCAATTCTTTCGTTTTGTTCCTCAGGTCTTGCACTCTCACTCACTTATTTTCAGTCTGCCTGAGCCTCGCAATCTTCTGTCTTTTCTCACATTTTTAACTCCCTTCTGTTCTGTATTTCAAGCAACCACAGGTTCACGGTCCACCTTCCTTTTCCGTAGTGTATTCACCCACAAGTACTCTCTGTTAACATCCTTTGATCACTGTCTTTATTTCTTCCATTTTTGCTAAATGTTAGTTTCCCTGGGAAGACAGAACATGCTGTATAGCGATGGTTAAAACATTTGAAACAACCCTCCCAGGGATTGTAAAGTGCTGATCATAATCTTTGGAATATTATTTAAATTATTATACTTCCTCACGTTTTAAAAATCTGTCCAGATCACCCCAGTTGGGCAAGTCAAATCTGTTTTAAATCAAAGTAGTTATGAACTCATTTGAGGAAGAAATGCCATCTCCTTCTTCTTTCATCATCCTTTTGATGGATGTCTTGTATATCAACCAACTGGGATTGGTGGAGGCACAAGTTGTCCAACTACACACAACCCCATTGTTTTAGGAACTGGTGAAACGATGCAAGTGTAGTCTGGGGAAGAAAGGAAGGAAAAAGGTGGAGGATGTTGTAAGCAAGTATCCAGACATGTCAATGCTCTTTCTTCTTTCCCCCCCTTTCCTCTCAAGTGTGTCAGCCTTTGCTCCGGTGGAAGAAGGTCTTTCAGGAGCAGCCAAGTCTGTCTAAGATGGCTTTAGAAGCTGCAGGACTCAAGAAGCAGTGTGGTTTTCTTTTGGTGTCCATTTGTGTATGCGGAGGCAGGGTTGCATAGCTCACACCGCAGTGTGTCACACAGTTTCATATTTCAAAAAATGCATTTGGCAGGCAAATGAGTCACTCCGTCAAGTCATATTGATTCACTGCGGGACTGGGGGACAGAGCGAGTAATTGTCACTTTCACGCTCAAGCAAAATAACCAGAAAATGATGGACGATGGTTTACAATGGTGAGGGGGAGAAAAACATACTCAGCTGGGGAACGGGCATAAAAACCTGATGGACAGGTGTTGAAAATGGTAACATTTGTGTCCACACAAAGGGAAGCGTGGAACAACACAGTGCTATTTCATCAAAGCCCTTTCCCCCCCCCATCAGCAAAGACACCATACAACCACCAGAGGATTAAAGATTACAATGAGAGCTTTTATTGAGTTTGAAGCCAGAGCAGTTTGAAAAATATTGAAGGGATGGATGGCTTGAGGAATGGAAAAAAAAAAAGATTGATGGATATGAAGGGGAATAGATGGAAAAACATAAACAAAAAAAGAAGGAGGTGGACAGTGATGAAGCGAAGAAGAAGTGAACAAGAAAGCAAAAGCGATGTTGGTGGAGAAAATTTCAAAGTGAGCATGAGAGAAATGAGAGAGATCCAAAAATGGGAGAGGTAGAACTGGTAAATGGAGAGGTGGGGTGAGGGCCAATGGAGCGATGCCTCTAATGTCTTTATAAGGCCATAAAATACTGCACTTCCTGGCCTCTCTCTAATTGCTACGAGGGATGGGACGGGGGGAGACTCGACTCTACCTGCCTACTAAATGAGGCCTCTAAATCCCTACTGCTTGGCCTTGGGGGCTTTCATTGGGATTTCTTTGGGATTTCTGGCAAGCAACACACAGTGAGAGACAGCATTTCGAGGAAGGTCTATGTTTGAAGATTCTTTATTGTTCTTTTTCTTGGGATTAAAGTTGAGAAGTATGCAAAGAAAGGCAAGAAGGGAGAGAGGAAAGTGAAGTTTTTTAATGATCCCCTCAGAGTGAATGGAGAATGACAGAAAAGGATCTAAGGGGAAAATCCAAAGGCGGAGAGCTAAAGTTAGAAATATAATGTACTTATAAGCTATTCCTAACAATAACCACTTTAAAATAAAGCTGAGAAAGACACACAGAAAACACAGAAATGAAGAGGTAGAAAGAGAGGGGGGCTTTTATTGACTCAGCAGGAAACGACCGTAGAAATGGCTATGCCTCCCCAAGGAGCTGTATGCTGAACTCTTAAAAACGTGAAAAGTAACGCTTGCCATCATTGGAAAAGAAAACATTTTCATTTCATAAACTGCTTGTCTAAGGGACCCTGCCTCAACCTCTAGCCCTCAAATAAGCAGAGTAACTAACAGACAGACCCTTCAGAGGAAGAGAAAATCTCTTTTTGACAGTCTGGAAAGGGGGGGGGGCAAACTCACTATAAACAAGAAGAATGCCCTCACTACAGTGCAGATCTCCACCCGGTGTGTAAGTTTTCTTAAATAGATGCATGCAAAGTTTTTCATAAAGTGTTTTTGTATAGTCACAGTTTTCTTTAAGATGCATAGAATAGTGTAACTGTATTATAACTGAGCATCCTGGGTTCGCCTAACTGTATAAACTTTATAAGGAAACAGTAAGCAGGGCGATAAGTCCAAACTTCTCAATTTAAAGATTATTCATTTAAAACATTTTGTGGTAACACACACCACACAAAATGAAACTCCTCCCTACCTCCCTCTCCCCTCCCAGAAGAGTTGAATCTCACTCACTTGTCCCTCCTGACTCCTTTACAGTCAAGGTGGTGGCAAAGCTAATAAAAACAGGGATTTGTTCATCTTGCATCGTGCCTAACTTTAGTGGATCATAACATATTGGATATGAAATTAATCTGCAGATGCTCCGGTTCAAGATGAGACCAAATTTATCTATGGATGTCAGTTTTTGAGCCATGACAAAGGCCAAAAATGTGGCCTGCAACAGACTGGGTAAGCCTTGTTTTTAGCCCAGCCAATTGCTGGAAGTGCCTTTTGCTATTTATTAACACATATCATAAAATGGCAGTGACTGCTGAAAAGATGAAAGTCTAAGCTTTACTATAGGCACATAAGGAATCGTGTTATAAAATAAGTTTTTAAAAAATTGTTAATCACCACAACCACGAGAGGTCCTTGAGCATACAGTCGTAAATGTGCACAAAAAAATATTAGGGTGATGGGTCCAGTAGTATGAGAAATAAACTGCGGACAGATACACACACGGACACACACACAACCAAGCACATTATCTCCTTCCAGGCTTACGCCTGGTGGAGATAACTTATGGCCCACATATCTGGAGATGTACTTAAATGAAAGAGCCATTGATATCGACATTTGTTTCAAAATGAGACCGCATCAATTTGAAAACGGTGTCTTATCAAATGTTTAGAAGCGTGAATTATACAAGAAGACAGATGAAAAAGGTCAAACATTAAAGCCTTTAACTAAATCCAGATAATTTATTGTTAGGGTGACCAGATGTCCACTTTCTTTTTTAATATTTGATGACATATTTCATCAAATACCCAAACAAATTGACAACAACAATGCAAAATACAGTAGTAACTAGTAATGCAATGTTAAAAGAATTTAGAATTATGTTATTTCTATTTTAGAAGTTTTTTATTATCATCGTCATTTTGAGTATTATTGAATATTATTTGAGATTGAATATTTAACACTTTGCTTTAACATCACTGTCTTTCTGTCTGCTCACCCTGAATACTATAAATGAACAGTAATTTCAGGCATTGGGATTTTGTTTTCCAAAATGTGAATTTCAGTCTTATTTTCTTATCTTTTGTCAGTGACTTATTCTGAGTTTCTGAGCTGTGCGCCGAACTTTTGCTTATTTTGATGATGAGGTTACAGGGGTGTGTTGTGTCTCAACTTGCCGCGCTACAGGAGCTGTATAACAGTTGCCTTTTTTGTGCTGGGTTTTTATCAGTGGGTGAGAGAATGAAAAGGAGTCAAAGGCAGCCCCCTAAGCTTTCCATAATGCGTCCCGAGAGGAGACAAAGGCCTGCATTCACTGCTGGGTGTCGATAAGACCTATCATTAGTCTGCCATTGGAGGTATTACCAACACACACAAACACACTTTATAAACACACATACAGGGTGCAGTAGTACTTATTCCTGTGCCCATTCTCTTTTTCCACATACACAGGCATAAATATTAGTATGCGTGCCAGAGGAGTGAAAGAGGCAGCCAGGCTCGACTTGAATTGAATAAAGGCAGAGGAGTGGACCCCCTGCCGCTTTCCCATCACAGCAGAATTCACTCAGTCTCATATGGCAGCAGCGTCCACGCTCAGCTATACCTTGTGTGTTTGTGTGTGTGTGTGTGTGTGTGTGTGTGTGTGTGTGTATAACACTGTGTATAGCTACAACTTTAACTTTAAGGAGCTGATGGCACGACCAGCTCATGATAAATAATTCGCAGCACCATGAAATTGATGTTTATATACTGCATACCTTTAATGGTCATATGTGATGAAGAATCTTTGGATTAAGAAGTGAAGCCACAGAAAACACTTTTAAAGATTGAACATGCTTCATTTTTTAAACATTAGTATTATGTCCTTGTTAAATTAATAGTATAATAATATAATAATGCTATACTATATTTCTTTTACTTTCTTACACTAAAAGGATATTGCTACTTGCTTTTTGTGATGAAAGAACAGCACCTCTGTAAAATATTTTATACAGTAAAGACACCCAGCAGACAAAATCCAACCAGGTGGTTAAATGAGGATAAAAGGGTAGTGGGAGCTGCCAGCCATCTTGGTGATAATCCTGCTTGTTTATAGTAATAATACTAATGTCTCAGAATTAATGTGCTATTGACTTATTGATGATAAACTGTTACACATCGTACATTTACTTAACAAGACAGGGGTAAAATTGGGTGCAAGAGGAGGAGGATGCCGAGGTTTCCTATTAACGTTTTCCTGTATATGTGTATATACGTGTGTGTACACTTGGTTTAGGACGACGACACTGCTGTCTAGTTCCTAAGTAGATGATGAACCGTAGCTCGAATTCCCATTGCCTCTCATTAGCTCAGCCCCCGGAGAATATATGAGGTTACTTACCTTCCCTTGCTCTGAGTTCCCGGCCAAACGCCAAGCGTCGGCTCAGGGTCATTAGCCTCGCTGCTTGGAACAAATGGCCTTCGATAGCATCTCGGCTAAAATACAACAGAAGCTGATTAACCCCTTGATCCTTGGAGGATAGCATATTGAAAACATTAGGGAGGAAGGAATGGACAGGGATGATGATCATTTATTATTTTTAGCCTCTTCCATCTTAAATTAGATCTTTTGTGCTTCCTTTGTGTTGTTTTCTTTTTTTTTTTTTTTTTTTTAACAGAGGCTTTTGAGAGTCCTTATTTTTTTAGTGTCTTGGAATCTTATTGCACTTCAGCTAAACATCACAGTTGTTTGCCTGAAAACAAAAACCGCAGAGAGAGAAGTGGGCAGAGGATCAAAGCCCGGGGAGGATTTGTCTGGCAGATAGTCCTGCCTGTGTAGACTCTCTCTCTCTCTCTCTGTATGTCTTCATGTCGCTATGTCTCTGTATGTGTACACTACTAGCTTGCCCCCCTCACAGTGCCAGCTTGAAAATTACAGATTGTGAAAAAGAACAGTGCAGTCACAACAACCTCCTCCCTGGAGCAGACGCCTGTGTATTCCAACCTGCGTGTGTGTGTGTACACGCACGCGTCGTGTTGTCTTTTCCACCCTTTCATCTAAGTGTTCTGCACGTTTTTAATATTACTGTTATTTTATCCCACCTCCTTTTGATATGGTAAATGATTCACCCACTTGAATTTAACATGCTGGAGATTTTTGTTATCAAAAGAACCTCTGCAGGAACTTTTAAAGTCTGGAATCATTTACAGATCTTATGGTACATGAGGAGATAATCCAACAACAAACAATATAAAATCAGATTGTCTTTGTAACCTCAGTGAAAATAACTCCACACAGTACCGAATACATTTGTTTCCATCTAAGGTCAATGTGTTCACCAAAAAGTTCTTTCCATAAGGCCTCGGTGAGGTTTGTGGCCTGATGGTTGGGGGGTGGCTCAGATGTCTGTTTTGAGCAGAAAGACACGCCCAGAGGATGGATATAATTAAGACTAGTGATTTTTTTTTTTTTTTTTTTTTTTTTGAGTAAGGAGGGTGTGTGAGTAACTGCTCTGGGTTGTCTAGCTCTACATGTCTGTACTAGTTTTATTACAAACAGGCACAATATGGTAGAACACAGACATATCCTGACAAAGTACAAAGATCAGCACATATAGTGCGTACAGACATAAACAGTATAGAAATAGAAGAGCGCAGCCATGTCTCCTGTTTCCTGCTCTGGTACCCCTGTTGGTTGTTTGGATAAGACAAAGCAGATTTTTTTAAAAAGCTGAATTGATCAAAGCAGATGGCAGACATACCTGACATTCATAGATGTGCACTTGAAATGATTCTCTGCTTTACAAAGAACAACTGTGAGTCTGTGCCCTCTGCTTTTCATCACAGAGCCAACTTAAGCAACTTGTAACATCAGGCCATTATGCATGTCTCTATTTTACAGTTTCATGGTGAGCTTTTATTTAAACATTGAACAGAAGCCAGATGAGGCAGAAAGGTTTTACATTTGTGTACATAAGGTAACCATAAAGACCATAAATGCTTTTGATTTTTGTTTTTCTGTGTGCACTTAATTAACTTTAAGAAGCTGAGACAAAATCTTGGGAAACATTTGTGATAAATTTGCACAAACTTTCCGCAAACAGCATCTATCTATCTATCGAGTATCTCACATTTCAACCCACAGGAAGTTGAACTGTTGTTCTTTGAGCCGCATTGAGCTGCAGGACCACAAGTACTCCCCTTTACTTAAATTGCAAAGAGGGTGTTCATTAATAACTCCTAGCTAGGTTTATTTGCTTGACCCTGCAGCAGTCAGGAGAGAGAAAAATGTCACCTGGATCACTAGAAATAACCTTTTAGCATCATGTGTGTATTTTGTGACTTGACACTGCTGGCACAGCATACGGTTTAAAAACTCTCAAACTAACTGACCACATCGGAATGAGGAAATGAAAAGATAAGAAAAAAAAATAAAATCAGGATATACAGTCATTAATATTATCTTATCAGCACAGTTTGTTATGTATGTGTTAGTACAAATGTCAGTATAACAGTTAATGACATCCAACTGGCTTACACATAGTCTCTTTTGACACATTTGAAAGCAAACTAATTTATGCAAGGTTTCTTTTTACTTTGTGGAAAAAGAACAAAAAGTACATGGCCAGTCATTCCCACAACAAGGGCTTTTCAAGCAGTCAGTCCTGATTAATAGCATCTTCTCGTTAACACATAAACACCCCATGTACCATCAAAAGCTCAAAAACTCCCTTAATTTGCAACTTCTTTTTTTTTTTTTTTTCTTTTTCCGCGAATTGGCTCATTTAGCCGGCAGAGAGAACACAGATCTTTATTGTTGCATTTTGTTTTGAGAGAGCCTAAACACGTGGGTGGTCCCAGAATTTTTTTTTTTTTTTATGTACTGAGCAACACATGGATCAGTTAATGAGAGTATAAATTGGTGACTCCGTGCCAGGACCCTAATGACGGAGGTGCCCTCCCTGGTCTCGGGGAGTCTGCTTACTGGAGCAGAGAGAGAGAGAGAGAGATGGGAGTGGGAGAGAGAAAAAAACACTGAGAGAGGGATGGAGAAGTGTGAGAGAAATGATACAAAAAGGTTAAATAAACATGGTGATTTAAAAAGGAAAATACCATATAGAAGAACAGTAACTGAAGGATACATTAGCAAGGCAAGACAGAAATAGTAAATTGCATGTATATTCTGGCAGATGCAGGCAATTGGACAGAGGGGGACTTTCGAAAGAGAAATGGAGGGGGCAGGTCTTAGGCGGCATAAAAGGTTTAATTTCTCCTCCGGCTGTGGCAAGCAGCTTTCCTGCGCTGCCCTGTTTCACTGTATTTAACATCAAAGTGAAGTAAGAACAATTGAGGCAATTTTTCATCCGGCCAAGGTCAATCATTGTTCCTTCTCTGTGGATGTAAATCCGGCTGAGAGGAATTCAGAGGAACCATATTTCACGAGCAAGTCTATTTTAGTAAGCCACCTTTTAGCAACCTTTTGGACAACTTTTTTTTTTTGTGTGTGTGTGTGTGTGTGTGTGTGTGTTTTCATTTGCAACTAGGTTTTCAGATCGCATATATAATTTCAGGTCCATTTATTACAGCAGTGGTGTTATTTTTCTAGCATGGGTTACATTAGAACCTTGACTTTATAATAATATATGTGACTCACTGCATGTAACATGAAAGAAAATGGAGATTGATATGAGCGTTGAAGATTCCTCCTACATATAATAAAATGTCAAATTTGAAGTTGAGTCTCTGTATGAAAATTTGTATTTTGGGATCAGGGTCCTGGTCCTGGATCATATTTAAGATCCAAAACTCCACTCCTGATGTTTACACAAACCAAAAATGGAACTGGTTGGGCCATATATAGCATGCTTAAACACAGCACATGAACTGTAGATATCTTTAGAAAGAAGCACTTTTACTTACCACATCTAACCATGACCTCTCACTAGTCTTTGCCAAGGACCAAATGGCTCTCGAACCAAAGAAGACATGAGTAAAAAAAGACTCTCAGGGATTTCTTAAAACTTCAAGCAGTAGGGTTGCTCAAAGAAATCATTAAAATGGGTAAAGTGGCTTAAAAACATTTATGAATATGTTTTCAGCAGGAACATTAATGTGCTTATTGGTCACAAATGAACCCAGAGCTTTCAGAGTACACAGTGTGACTCATTATTTTCACAATGGGAGACCGAATGGCATTCGAATCAAAGAAAACATGGGGGGGATGTAGAGTATAACAATGACTGTCCAAAGTCAAGAATGGAAAAACTGTAATGTGATTTAATACTCCTCATCCTACTAGTACTAGTACTAGTACAACTACTACTACTATTATAATATTTACTAATTTATTTTTAACCTATGTTGGAAGTTACATTTCAGTTGGGACGGTCTTTTCACACTTGTCACTCTCAACATCCCAACAGAGATTAAATACACTTATTCTACATTTTGATTTTCCAAACTTTTATAAGTGATCTTTTTGAAATGTGGCACTAAAACTGAATTATTATGAGGATCATGAAGGGCTTATACTGTTATTAGTAGATTAATTGATGAGTAAATTGACAGAAAATTAAATAGTAACAATTTTAATGCAGCTTCTAGAGTGTGATTATTATGATTATTATTATTATTGTTATTGTTATCATTATTATTATTATAGGTTTCGGACTGTTGGTCAAGCAAAATGAGCAATTTTTCACTATTTTCTAACATTTTATAGCACGAACGACTAATCAATTAACCAAGAAAATAATTGGCAGATTTATTGGATGAGAATAATAAATAAAGTTGCAGTCTTAGTTCTCTTTTCTCTTTTTCTCCATTGCTCTTGTAGAGAAGAACAGTAACAAAACCATTCAAAGAACAGACAGGCTTTATACACATGAAAAGACAATATTTTTCTATCACGGTATTTTTCTCTTGACATATCTCTGAAAATAAGTCAAATACATGTTTTTCTGTCTGTTAATTATGTTTGTGTATAGGCGTAGTTGAAAACCAGGAAGGCTACATTAGTCAGTAGTCACTAGTCCCCCGCTGCATCTCCAGGTTGTACAGATTTTTTTCTCCCTTTCCATCTGGTCAACTTAAGATGTTATACTCAGAAATTCCTTTTGATAATTCATTCTGTCTCAGTGCACATCACTCCCAGTCTCATCATGCTGTGGGCATGTCAAACACCCGGCGCTATATAATACATTACAGCCAGTTCTGTCATTATCCTGAAATTCTTCATTGTGTTTAGGGTAGCACATAAAAGCACATCAGTGACATTTCAGCTTTATTAAAAGAGACATAACAATCATTGCAACACACAATCACCAGCATGTTTTTATCAAGATCTGATTTTAGACTGCTAAATACTTCAAAGGCTGATTCCATATGTTTCCTGTACTGGTGTTCTGTTCTTACTAATTTCTTCTTTCTTTAAACCACCCAGCCTACGTCCAACTTTTTTTTTTTTTTTGGGAGATGAATCATGTGTTAATGTACACACTGGCTGACTCCTTGTCATTGTTTCTCAAGACCACCCAGAGTGTTTATAGGAATTGGGTTTTGAGTGGGCTTGTTGTACATTTTAAAATCATGTGTGAGTTCTTTATAGGAGATGAAGTGCAGACTTATTACAGCTAATTGTGTTACACACATCAGTCGGAGCTGTTGATTAATTTAAGTGAATAATTTAAGACGCATATCACCACTACAAATGTGTTTAGAAAGGGAGCTGTTATAAACCAAGTTGTGTGAAAGGAAAACCTTGACTTTGGTGTAATAAAACACAGTAAAACATTTAGTTGCTTACAAAGGTTTTTCTGTGTGTGTGTGTGTGTATGTGTATGTGTTCATAATCTATGTATGTACATTCTCTCCTGCCTATGTCTTTATAGCTGTGTGTGTGTGTGTGCTTATTTCCAATTCATACGCTTTGCCTGCACGTTACAGTGTGCATATTTTCTGTGGGTTTGTGTTGTATGACATTTTAATAACACGGTTTACCAAACAACACCTGAATTTATCCTGTGCTCTCTTCTCCTCTGTTTGTTTTCTTCCCAGGTCCAGACATGAAGGAGGCACGCACTTGCGCACACACATACAACGGCACCTAGAGCCTGTCTGCGGTCTACCACCACCCTGCCACACACACACACACACACACGCCTTTTACGGTAAGAATCGGAGACCACCGAGTCAGGAGGATAATAATGGTGTGAATGTGAGAAAACAAACTCATCCAGTGCTCTTGTCTTCTCTGAATAATTCGAAGACAAATTGATGACTTTTCCTCCAAATTGCGTTAAATTCAGTAATTTAACAACAAAGGACGATCTGAAAAGGTGTTAGCCTTTCCTTCAACAGGGATTTATGCTAAATTTATATTTGATAAAATCTCCTTTTTAAAACAAAACTCTTCAGTTGTTCAATGTCGTTTTGCATAAGGGGTGTTTATATGTGTGTGTGCTGTCTTGCATGCTTTGCCCTTTGTAGTGTGTCTGCTTCTTTTTTTTCTATTTTCATCAGTCAAAACCAATCTCTACAAGTCAAGTTTTACAGCTGCACCACATATCCCACAAACACCCATAACCAACCCCCTAAAAGCATCAAGTGCCCCTCCCAGGCTTCCCAGCATCCTGCACCCTCCCTCCAAAAAAACATGCGTCCTGAAATTACAGTGTGTGTGAGGCGACTTTGTGGGAAACCCTTCCCTCCCTCTTTACTCTCTTCGCCCTTCTGGTCCCTCCTTATCTTTCTCTCATTCCGTTAGTGTTTTAGATGAGTGCGGGCGGGGTGTGTTTTCTTACCCAAGTTAATTTGCATCTACAGTTACAGTGACTGAAGTTCAGAATGAGGTTAACAAGGTATTAATTCAGTCCTTAATAAGATTGGCCACTTTGTATATGATTAATTTTTTATTTGTTGGCCTTCGCAAATTACATTAAAGATGATACTGTTTGTTCTATTAGGATAACTGAAGGGAAAAGGTGTGTGTGTGTGTGTTATTACCTCTTATGAACACAACAGCTTATAAGTCAACAAAAACTTCAAATAATTTGCATTGATCTTGTTCAGTATGTCTCCAGGTTATCACACTGAGACATGCAAAACAACCCAACTGCACTGGCTAAAATAGTTCAGGCCCTGTGTGTGTGTGTGTGTGTGTGTGTGTGTGTGTTGAATTAAATATGAGGAAAGAAGCAGAGTTAACAGTTTGGGCTTATTACAGTTTTGGGTTCATGTGACTGCTATCACAATGGATATAACTCAGTGGTATTTCATCCTATGCACACTTCAGGTTTAAACACCTGACGTCTTGCACGTCTTTCCCACGCACACATTTCTCCCACAACATTTGTTTGGAATAAACAAGAAGAAGAACTGGGTTGATATCGTGAGTGGTTGTTGCAAGAAAAAAAGACAAAAGAGCACCACCCACATAGGCTTAAACTTCATCAACATAAAATCATTTGAAGGTGTCACGATAAAACAGGTCATGTTTGAAAAGTATAATGAGAACATGGCAGCATAGCTGCTAATACACAAAGACGTGAGCAAAATGAATAAATACATAATTAAAAAGAAAAGGGGTTGCAGGATTGCTGCTTCAAAGCTACTTAAATTGGAAAGCAGCACCATCCTCTTTGTTTCTAGCTCCAGGTTAACTGACAGCACCACCCTCGCTGCGACCGTGTTACTAACCAGCTGTAATGACACACTCCATCAGTTCGGCTTTGCCTGCGCGGGGCTAGCTTGGTTAACAGTCGGACGAGGCGCGGAATGAAAAAGTGTGTGTGTGCGTGTGTGTGTGCCGGCTATTAAAGCACTTGAGAATCAGAGAGGAAAGGACTCGCACTGCTAATGGATGTGTCTATTGATGTTCCCATTTAACAGCACACTGTAAACGATAGGGCAATGATTGTGTTCAAGACGGAAGGAGGTGGAGGAGGAGTGGAGAGCGGTTTGGCTCGGCGATGATAATGACAAGGAAGGTTATTATTTAGCGCCCCGCGGAGTCTCTCTCTGCTTAGTGTTTGTGTGTGTGTGAGTGTGAATGAGTGAGTGAGAGAGAGAGAGAGAGAGAGAGGCACTCTCTTCCTCCACCTCTTTTGCTTCTGTTGCTCTCCCAGCCTATTGGCTATTCACTTCTCACTTTTTCTCCCCAGTCTGCTCCTCTCTCATGGCATTACTCACTAGTGCTAGTCTACATCCAATTGTGGCTGTCTCTCTTTCACATCCACCTCGATTTCTCTTTTTCTCAATGGCCCTCCCTTTTTTAAATGTACAGTGCAGATACCTTTTGTGACGGTAGATAAACTAGCAGAAAAAGAAGTCAAAAGACAGAATAATGCAGCAGAGGCAGCAAAATAGATTCTGGTTATAAAATTTTTAGGATAGCAGGTTGCCCTTGAAATATTGATTTACTCACCAGTAAATATTTTTTCCCAGCTGTGTGTACGTGCCTGTGTGTGTGTGTATGTGTGTGTGTGTGTGTGTGTCCTGTCAGTTTCAATCAGCATGTGTGAGATGAACATGAATACAGTCAGCTTCCCTGCAGGTTTGGCAGGAGACCACCTCCAGCTGGACTCAGAGCCCGACTCAAGTGTGTCTGTGTGTGTTTTCGGAACGTGGTTGTACACGTCAGCCTGTATCTGTCAGCGCCGTGACAACCTGAGGATGAAATAACAAAAAATATAGAACATAATATGCCGCTTGGCACACGGTGCCGCCAAATCCTCTCAACAGAGGAATGCATCCAGTTTCCTTATTGGTCTTCCCAGCGGGGGATCAAACTCCTCACTCTCACAGGGATAGTGCCTTGCTCTAATTTTTGAGATATACAGAAAAACCAATACAGATAGAAATGTTGTGTTTGTGTGTTTTCCCGTGTTGTTTTCTAGAAGATTAATTGTGTTTAAATTTGTAAATATCTTGTCAGCCTAGTAAAAGTCCATCTATCATTCTCTGTGTGTTTGTGTCTGTAATCGCAGGGCAGCAGATAAAGAGGGAGATGCCATTCCAGCTGTGAGGAGATGGAAGAAGTCAACACACACACACATATACACACACACACACGTATACACACATACACACAGACCCGGAGGCGTGTGAGCAGGTGAGCATTAAGTCAGGCAGCTAAACAGATCACGTCGCGGTATGATATCTACAGACAGGCAGACAGAGGAGGCCGGTCTGTACCTGCAGGCAGAGAGCAACAACTCACAGCACCCTCGCCAGGAATTTCCCCCCCTCCTGAGAGAGGGAGAGACTGAGACTGAAGGTGAGGGACAGACATTAACTGGGTTTTCCACTGAAGTGTTTTTTTTTGTGCAAACCAAATTGTAAAGCCTAAACAGAAACTGGTTTTGCAAATCCTCCTCTTAATTATTACCTTCAGTGTCGCAAAATATTTTCTTTACCCGTGACATGTAGCAGCATTTTTTTGGTGATAAAAGAAACACATTTAACATCCAAATATTTTTTTTCCCATATAAAGTGCATTACAAACTTAGTGCTTAAAATTTTACCAAAATTAGATGGTGACATTAAATGATACTAACAACATTCCTCTCCTCCTCTTATTTTGTTTCTTGTTGCAGGATAATTCATTTCTCAAAAGTATTAATTTTCATTGAGTTCTTTTATGTACTTGTATTTAATTTCATTCGTAATTAGTTTTCCAAGTACATTTACAGCTTTAGAATTTTCCCTTCTGGAGATGCTCTTTTTAACTTCTTTTTCACATGTTGTTTTCATTTTCCAAGGTCTTTTATATTATAAAATAACAATAATATTTTTATGTTTTCACCCATGATTTTTTCCAGGCAATGGTTCAACTTTTTCATGCCTAAGATTCTCAGAATACACATAAAGCTACACTTTAGGACAGTAAGATAAAAAAAAAGCAGACATTGAAGAGTGGCGAAAAAATATCAATCCTGTTTAGAAAAATAATAGAAAGACTGTCTCAAAATGACCCGTCCTCTGCTTAGCCACATTTTAAGTTCAACAGTCTCACTTAACCTCAGTTGTCAATATACTTTGACACTGAAATAGAGCAGCACATTCACACGCTTCTGTAATATCAAATGCAGATGTTTTTTTTGTTATTTTGGGGTAATTTAATCACCTCCTGTATGATTTGTCTTTCTGAGATTACTAAGATGTTTTGACAAGATCTGCGGTACTAATTGTGAAACTTTGACAGTATCAGTTACAAAAACTTGCTTGACTAGTTTGCTACTGTGAACGCACCTAAAAGCAGCTTTGACATTTTATTTTTTTATTTTTTTTTACCAGATTTCATGGATGCCTTTCATTCATGATCTGCTCAGCATATGTGTTCTTTATCAATAGCATCCTGTATCACATTCATAGTAATTCCCCTCTGGGAATGGTGTTGGCTGCTGAGCAGCTCCACTGAACCAACTGGGGGTCTATGCCGTTGCTCAATAGATCCTCAACAGTAGTTAATAAATAAAGGAAAGTAAAGCTATCAACTTCTCTTGCACAGATTTTCCAAACTGGTTCATTAAATCACACAACTGGTCCTCAAAGTCACAAACCTGCTTCTCTTCCCTTCTATCTAACCTTGTCCTTGAATTGAAATTGTTTCACTCATTAGGCAGATCGTCAATGTTCTGTGATTAGCTGGTTTCTTGTCTTTTTTTTTTCCAAAGCTCTCTATATTCAGTCTGAAAAGCGCCTCCTGAAATTTTTACAAGTCACAACTCTTCCCACACAAACCACCACATCCACTTATCTAAAAATGATTCAGTGGTTAAATGTCAGAGCTGTCCATGCCATTAAGGCCAGCATGTTTGAAGGAAGGACACCCTTGCCTGCCCTCTCCCCCCTCCCTCCTCTGTCTCTTCTTATTCCTCTCTCTCTCAATCTCCCCTTGCGTTCCTCTCTCCCGTTAGCTCCCTCATCATCTATCCCCCTCACCCACCCAGGCTGGTTTGAGGGCTGATGTGCAGAACTTGTCATTCAGATTAGGGCCACATTGTCAGCTCAGGGCCATTCTCTCTCTAGTTGCGTGTCCCGGATCTTTCTTCCTACTATCACCCTCGTCCTGCGGCCAGAGAAGACCTTATAAAGCAACATTCCTTCTCATCCACTTCTGTCAATTCCAACACTGTCACTCAAATCACTTTTCGGGAGAGTGGAGAGAGGCCGATGTCCCTTGCAGCAAGGACTGTGCTTTTTGGTCCAAGCTTGGCTTGGTGACGTGTCAGCAGCAAGCAAACTGTTTTTTGATTTGAGGTATTTTGAGTTATGATTTTTTTTTTCACAACTGACAAGCTTCTCAGAAGAATCTAACTGTGATGCACAGCAAATGACAAAATAGGAGCAGCTCTTGTGATCCAAAGGAGAGAAAAGAAGTAGCACACTCTTCGCTTTCATGTCTTTTAAAATCTTCAGATGTTATTACTCACTGTGGTGTTGTTTAATAGTAAAGACTACCAGAGTCATTGTGTTATTTTTTAACTCTGTTGTCTGTGTGAAATGAGTGTTTGGCAGGAGATGAGAGGTCCACCACATCATCTTAGTCACTCCTTATCCTGCTCTGTTTAAGTGTCCCAACACCATATTTATCTTCCGACCACATCTTGACTCACTGCCACAGTCACATCATATCTAATTGCTATGACAGCTCTGTGGCATTTGATGTTTGTCCTTCTCACAAACTGCTTTTTTTTTTCTCATGATGAGAAACAATGATTCAGCAGTGTGTAATAAAACCTTTATTGCAAGATGGTGCATAGTTTCTTTACCGGTATTAGTACAAGAAGAAAAAAAACACCCTAGTCTTAAGCCACAGTGCCACATCATAGCGAAACAACAGGCGCTATTGATCTGGGTGAGTCAACAGTTTCATACTCGTCCTCCTGATCCTCCACCTTGCATGTAGCTCTCTGGAGGCCATGTCGCTGTTTACTAAAACCCACTATGAGTCAGGAGTTTCAAGATTATTTCACTCTTCTGACTGCTACATACAGTGAAATAAAATGTGTTCCCATACATTTGACACTTTAGATTTAGAATGACCATGTGTCAAAGTTAATAATGCATAAAACACATGGCAATGGCAACATTTTGAGTGTCATCAACCATGATTTAAGAATAGGTAAGGCAAAGCCAGTTCTGCTTTTTTTTTTTTTTTACAAGGGCTGTGGTAGTGGAAACAGAGAGCAGAAGCTCTTATGTATTCTAATAATACATTTTATTTGACATCCTTCATATTAATTCTTTTTTCTGTCTCTAATCCTCAGGTACAATAAGTAATTGGCCAAGACCAGGTGCAAAGAATGCATGGGAAAGGCAGCTTGTTGACATGTATACATGTGAATACATGTATGAACTGGTGTTGTGAATTTGAATACTCTTCATCAATATTGAAAAACTATTTAGAATTATTTATAGATCGAGACATTTGTAGATATTTGCCAAAAAATGGAGAAGATAGCATCTCCAAAGTATGGTAAAACATGACTGACTTTTTCAGTGTCCTTCCCTCTCAGATAACAGAGGGACTTAGAGAGAGTTAGCAGAGAGGACACGCTCCCTCTGCATCTCTAAGCAGACTGTCATCCCTAGTCACCATCAGGTCTGTGCTCGCCCCAGTGAACATTCAACGCTGTCGGTGAGTTTCAGCTAAATTGAAAAAACCATCGACCGTTGATTGTACCCTGTGGCCAGCCTTTGTCACTCAGTGTCTCAAAAAAGAAAGAAAAAGAAGTAAAACACATGCAGAAACCTGCACATAGGCATGGCCGATGACTCCTTGAACCATCACAAGAAGAAAACTGCATCCCTCTTCCACAAACAAACATCCACAAAAAAAGGGGGAGAAAAAAATACTTTCTTCAAAAAAGCTTCAAAACCACAGCAAAGGTCACAATCAACATTCATTGCTGTCGGTGGGTTTAACTGTGTGGAAGAGCTCACTGAACGATGAATGCAACTGTGTCCCAGATTTCAGCCGACCGTCACAAGGAATAGCGTCACGATATGCTGATGATGGCATTATTTATTTCTCCGCCTGTCTCCCCCCCTTGCCTCCCACCAACATGCAAACACAGGTGGTGTGAATTGACAGGCAGCTCAGATTGCATCTCGATCACACTGGCTGGGGTGGGTGAGTCCGAGTCGGGCTACAGCAGCAGAGGAAAATGGAAAAAAAGATGCAAGAGATATTTGGACAAAATGACCTTTTGAAGAAAAATACATGCATAATGTGTGGCTCGGGTTGCATCTAGTGTCTGAAAAATGTTTTAGTTACTGTAAATATTACTTGGGAGAGACAAGAGTGTGTTGAAGACGAACAAATGCATTCCAATTGGATAAATTAACTTTTTGGTCACATGTTCACCTTTCATTACAAAGAATTTACTCATTAATAGTCATAAATGTCATCATTTGTTTACATGTTGAGGTAAGTTTAGTAGATACTTGAACATCTTTCAAATGGTAAACGTAATTTTGGAACAAACATGTTCATATTATGTAGAATAAAATGCTTTATTTGTGTTTCATTAATGTTTTTCTGTCTGGCAAACCATTTAAGAACCATTAAGTCACAGAGCTGTATTGCGTATTCATGATTGTTATACAATTTTTGCTGGATGGTCTGTTGTATTTTATTGAATAAAGTTCATCATTTGATCCCTCAGTGATGTTGTCGGTCTTTCAAGTTACTTTCTTTAGTTCGGTCAGAGCAGATGTGAGAGTGATTAGGTTAAATGTGACACAGAATCAAAGCCAATTTCTTCAAGTATTCAGAAAAAAAAAATAAAAAAAATAATTGCTATTATTAATGTAACATGCCAGTGATCTAATGGATATTTAAACCTAGACAATATTCAGTGTTACTACTGACTATTGATAAGATTTGATATGATTTTTTTTTTTTTTTTGGTAACAGCTGATTAATCATTACCTTGAACGTTTTGTATTAGGTGAATGTGTTCCAACCCCGCTCAAATTTTACAGCAAGAAACAATGTGTTGAAAAATTGTTGAATAAAAAAAAAAGTCTTTTATGGTGTTTACATTGATTCTTCACATTTACAATATTAATATAAATTATTATTTACAAGGGGATAATGTAATACATTAAAATACTGTTAATAGTATGATAATACTTGTGTACTAGTGTAAAGGGTCCTATGTGTTAATATATATATTAGGATTATATAAACCTTTTAAAGAAATGTATTTTTATTCAATAGATTAGTGACCAAGTTACATACATACAGTACATACAAACAATAACAGTACAGTTATGACGCATGCACAAGCTAAACAAGCTGTCTGAGCAGCAGGAGCGGTTAAAATAAAGACAACTTGCAACAATGACAGCAATCTGCAAAAACTGTTATGACTCAACGTGCAAAGTAAACAAACTAAACAACTGCCCCTTGCTTCCTTATTTGCCCAAATTAATTTGGCCTCAATTTAGAGTAGATTACTATGTGATAACAAGATTCATATTTACTCTATCATTTTAAATTAAATGCCATATAATTTCTATTAAAAATTTATGAGGCAGTATATAATGTAAATAAAATCAATATACTGGTAGAGGTTTTTTCTGCAAAACAAGATAAAGTCAACTGCTTATCCAGCTGGCCTAATTGAGAAAAATATATTTTTAGAAAAATACAACTTGAGCCATTGTATAATTCCAGTAAATTGAACTTGAATCATTTGTATTTTTATGAGCAAAATATACTATATCTATATTGTGATCCTTCTTTGTGTGTATGCACGTGTCCGCTGAGCTGTCTTATTCTGTTGCATGAGGAAAACAAATAATCACAGTGACACAGTAAAGTTGGTTCCTTAAGCCTTGATTTAACCAGTGATTGAAAGAAGCACTCTAAGAAAATACTATTACATACTTAGATACTAATTGACTTTCAGAGTCTGCTGGGTGTGTTATGTGTTAGTTTCAGGTCACTGTGCTACCCAGCAAGGAAAGTACCTGCACAGTATTTCACTGAAAAACTGAAGGGTGCTCATTCTGTGTTATAGCCAGTGTTTGACCAGCAGTGATGGAGAACAGTACAGGTGCAAAAGGGGAAAAACCCGTCTTTACGTGGTCTTTTAGTTTCATTTATGCACCACAGGTCACATTATTGTAATCTCTAGCTTTCAAAATAGCTGTGCAATATAGTATTGACGATGAACAGTATCAGCATTACTGCTATTACTTTATTTTTTTAATAAAGTGCTATTTTAAGATTGTCTATATTACACAATATTTATTCTGCACATTTAAGACCATTGTCTCGAGTCCAAATTGTGAAATGTGTGCGTATGAGAGCAAATATTCAGATGAGATATGCAGCCCTGATTTAATGTCTCAGTGGGGTCACTGTGGCTCGCAGCTGATGCAAGAGAGTAGAGGACATTGATGGTGTTTATTGTAGAAACCATGATGATGCTCGGAAGAAAATATTTTCTAACCACTAGCAAGAAGCTGTAGACCTATGAAACTGAATGAGTCATGATAACAGTAATTGAAGACCATTGTTCCTAAATTAGATGTGCACTGTCTCATCTAGAAAAAAAGAATAATTCTTGCCAGCACACTGTCAAAGCCTACAGTAAATTGTGTTTTTTTTTTGTAGGACTGATGCAACTGAAACTCTAAACTCAAAATGGTAGACATGTACAAATTTATTTCTCAGTGACTTGCAGATATTAAAATACATAAATGGTTCCTAAATTAAATTTTTCAAAGTTTTTGAATCTCTTTTGTAAATAGGGGTATTAGGCTTAAATGCAATATAAAGCTCTACATGAGATAAATGCTTGTAATATTAACACCAAACACTAATTTGAATAAATCATAGTGGAAGAAGACCGCTTACTGCATGAGGAGAATAACTGAATTTGAAAAACAAAATTTAATGACTTCCTTTGTCCACTAGAGGGACACCACAGAACAAGACATGAACAAGAAATGACAAAGACTCATCCAGTTCAGGTTTATGTTGTATTTTTTTCACTATGTTTACAGGAATGAAAAGTAAAGGAGCAAAGATATGACAGTAACAGTAGCAGTTGGAGATAATAATGAAAAGAGAGCACTACATTATTACATCAATCAATCATGAAACCATGTCAAACACAGATCATAATCAAGGGGCTTTGTGTCCATTTCTTTTTTCACTGTACTATTAAATTAATATGTAATATTAATTTCATAATTAAAAGTTAATGCTATAGGTCACGTGTTTTACTCCACTTTATGATGATTTAATGCATTTATTTCTTTAACTTAGGGGCTGGGAATGTAAAAAAATATATGTATACATCCAAAATACAATTGATCAAGTATAAAACCCTGAGTAGACAATGGATGGTTTTGAAGCTCAGGTCATTAATGTGTAGACCATGAGATCAGAATGTAAGCAAACTTTTCAAGAAAAAAAGTAACTTCAACCTGGGATTACTTTGGCCGATAGATCTCTTAACATCATAATTGCTGATGTAATACGAACTCAAACACTGTGTTTCTACATAACTGCTGGCATTTCTTAAAGAAATGTATACAAATTAACACCTATCATTATCATATCATCAGCTTGCCTGCAAAGCATTTTTTTACAGAAACAAAATGGCATAACAAATGAAATGGAAATCCAGCCATGTAAACAAGTCATGCGATATTTTATCAAACATTAAGTTTCTAAAACTATACACTCCGTTCTTTATTTAGCCATGAATCCTATCATGCTAAGTACCAGTGACCAGCCTCTGCTGATATTCATCTCCATCTGTCTTTTAACACTACAAAAGCAAAGTGATTAACTACCAGAGGCCAGATGTATAAACGATGAGTCCGCACGAAAAACATGCACACGCCATTTCCTGCACATGAAGTGGTATTTATAAAAATAGAATGTGTGCACCTCACACAAAACTCAGTCAAGACACGTTAATTTTTTTCCTAAAGCCAGCCCCAGGTGATACAGTATGAGGTTGAGAGAAAACTATAATTGCTCTATGCAATCTGGAACTAGTTAATTTGATAATGCTGCATAAGACATTTGCATATGGTTGTGTATCAATATGGAAAAGACATTAGTGATGAAGAATTCAAGAAGAAAAATATCCTACTGGGAAGAATGTTTTTGAAAACTGACTGTTGTGCTTATTTGTCATGACATCTGAAACATCTGCAGTCTCACAGTTTTGTTTTTCACATCATGTTGCTCATTCACTGACTTTTCTGTCAGTAGAAAACTTAATGCATACAGGACGACATGACTCCACTTTTAATTTTTTGTGGAATCAGAGATGAGACAAATCTAGGCAGATTATAATTAATATATGCAAAGAAATTAGGAAACAAGGCAGCTTTTCTGAATTGAATAGAACACTAACACTTAAGACACTTGAATAGAAAAAAGCAGAAAGATGTTAACTGACAAGCTCAAGGGATCTAAATGTTACCAGAGGATATGACGTGCGACAAACTGTATATTGTGAAAGGAAAGAGAAATCAGACCAAGGGATGTTGTAAACTCCCACCCAACTCTTGAGTGCAAAATTGACTTTGGATTCTGAACTAGTGGTATTTTCCCATCGGATAGTTGGCTCCGTGTTGCACTTTACACCCCCCTCCAGTGGGGGCCGCTACTGTCTGATGTCTGCTGGTCTGAGCTGTCTCTCACCCTCAGCCAGAAAGATCTGCATGGCCCGGTAGAGCAGGTGGACACCCAGCTCACGCTTCCTCTTTAACTGCCAGTTGGACACCACACCATAGTAATCTCCCCGCTTCTGATTGGTGAGCATCTTTAACCCTGGGAACGTGATTGGAGAATGAAGTGTGTTATAGACAGGCTGAACTGCCATGAGAACATTTCCAATAACTTTATTGTTTCATTTGTGCTTATTTAGCTATGGTCACAACATTATTAAACTTACCAGCACTGTAAGAAATAATGTAAAATGTAAATCAAGAAGGAAGGACCAGTGAGATCAAGACAAACCCTTCTGGAAAATATAACAGCCATATTCAATGTCAAAAATGTGGTAGACTAAAACTGCAATTTATCAAAAATGAACAGTTTAGAACTATTACAGGTATTACGAGTACTTTTGAACTGCCAGTGGTCACGTGTTTGATTTTTTTAAAGTGGCACTGAAGTTATGATATTACATCCAGCAGTAAAAAACTTGAAAATTTAATTACAAAAACAAAGTGGCTACATTCTGTATATCCAGTTCTTCTCCAGTCCCTTATGTTGGTCAAATCAAGTCAATTTCATTTATATAGCCCATCTACACAATTCACAAATCTGTACAACATACAACACC
Organism: Thunnus maccoyii; assembly: GCF_910596095.1. Lineage (NCBI taxonomy): Eukaryota > Metazoa > Chordata > Actinopteri > Scombriformes > Scombridae > Thunnus > Thunnus maccoyii. Next base: position 20,356,516 of record NC_056539.1, on the reverse strand, counting down.
CTCTATCCTTAGACACACATGCAGTTGGTCACAACCATGTGTGTCACTCTCCTGCATCTTCTTTGTCTAATTGCTTCAATATTTTCAACCCTTTGTTTATTTATTATTTTTTACTTTTTTGGCTCTGCAGTTCTCAAACTTCCCCTCTTTAGTCTACAACTACAACCTAAAAAGCTGTATTATATCTAATAACCAGGGAATAGTATCACAAAATAAGCTTTGACAAGGTGATTTAATACCCAAAAAAAGAGCAGATGGGTACTGGGTTCTCAAATTATATTCCTGAATTTTCCAGTGAGATAGACAAGAGGTAACTGGTTGAATTTCACCTTCCTTCTACTCACCAATGGCCTCCACCATGCAGGCCTCTCTTGTGTAAGCCTCCACTGGAATGACGTTCTGGAAACAATGCAGTGAGATGACGCCCTGCTTGGCGTCCCATACCTGAAGGATGTGCTGCACTTTGCGGCACAGTTTCTGTCACAGAGAAGAAATGGAAAAGTGTTTTATATACAATTTTTATATCTAATTTCATTTAAACTGAATTTAATTAATTAAACTCACCTTGGACGTTTTGTCCCCTTTGTAGTACTCCAAAGCCTCATACAAGTGGCTGTAGGGGCGGGAGCGTTTTCCTTTGCCCACATAAAATATAGCGTGGATGAAAGTCTGGAAACACTCCTGTGGAGTCATGGTCTGACTCCTGAACGGGAGGCTGTTTGTCACTCTGAGAGAGAAGAAAAGGAAAGATCCATTTAAATTATGTTTTGAATGTGAAAGGTGTGCATCTGCATTACAAGGGTGTGGACTGACTCAACAAGGAAAGAACAGTCCTACAGATATAACGAAAACTGAATGGTGATTGCTTAATTTTGAAGAGTCAAGGGCACCTCAGTGGTGGTAATGAGGGAGGAGCAAGCACTGCTTTTTCACTTTCCCTACCCAGACTTATCCAGCCGGTCCGAGGATTGAACCGACAACCTTCCGGTCACAAGCTTGCTTCTCTAACCTCTAGGCCACCACTGCCAGAATTGATATGATCATGGAGCTAAATTACTAAAAACACACATTTGTGGAGGTGACTTTAACTGTCTCTACTGAGTCTCTCTACTGAGAAACTGGTGCCAATTTAGCAAATGTCTTTTCCTGATTTTTTACCTTACTTGTTTCTGATAATGATTTCTTTGTTCTGATAATGATTTCTTATCATACACACATACTTGTGGCCTCCAGTACTTGATGTAAGCAGTGTACTGTAGAAATTTCATTTCACATGCAAAGTAAGAATTACCACATCTTGTAAATCGGGCAAATTTTTGCAAAGTCTATATCTTATTGGACAGCTTGCAACACTGCAAAGACAAACACAAAGCAACATGAGAGACAACAGACCTTGGGTCGAGCAGCAAGTAGTTGAAGCTGGACTTGATTATGCCCTCCCTCCACTTCCTGTTCTGATCTGGTTGGTCAAACTGCTGGCACAAAGCCTGCTCGTCAGCCCGGCAATCAGGCAGCTTGAAGGTCTGCAGGGCCAGATTTAGTTCTGGACTATAACCTAAATCTGCAGGAACTAAGAGAAAAAAGAACACGAAAATGACTTGCTGTTTCAGTGAGAGTGATGATTACTAAACAACGATACAATCGCGACTTTAGCTAAATAATAATAATGACAGCATATGAATATGTATCATATAGTTCAGTGTTGGAGACCTTCAATGCCAAATAACAAGTTTAATTTTTCCATTTTTATGCTACTTAATGAGAGAACTAAAAGCTCAATTTAGGTAAACAGTAATCAAAAAAATCATTAGGAACACAATCATTACCTGTTTTTGACTGGCTTAACTGTTTCTGGTGATGTGGTGATTGGGAATTTGACTCCTGAACGAGGCGGCACAGCTTTCGAATGTATGCTGGCCTGGTACGGCTGTTGATGGGACCTGGGTTCTGCCCCAGCTCCACTAGCCTCAGTCTCAGCTCCTTGTCAGTCATCCCTTTGGTTTCTGCCAACAACCTGTCCTTTCCCTCATCTCTTTCCTCATTTTGTAATGTCTCCTGTGGTTTCTGGTTCTCCTTTTCTGTGTTCTGCTTCATGTCGGTCTGCATAGAGCGCCAGTCATAAAGGATGGTCTCCTCGCTGCTGGTAGTACTCATGCTGGAGCTGAATGAGGTGTTAGCTGTAGGTGGGACATGAGTCTCAATCAGCTTGTGGCCTTGTTCTGTATCAGTGTAGAGGTACTCCACTGGTTCATCCACATCCTGAATGACTGGACGCCCCCCGGGGGTGTAAGACAGGTTAGCCAGGTGCTGTGGCCTGTGGTAGCTTGAGAGCCGGCTCATACTGTATCTAGGGGTGCATCCGGTGCCTGGGGTGCAAGGAAGGTCAGAGTCTTCCCTGGACCTCCTTGGGGAAAAATAGCTGGAGCTGGATGAAGATGACACAGATTCCGGCTGAGAGCTACAGTCCTCAGTGATCCAGTCATCTTTGTTTTTCAGGCGGTCCACATCAGGGGCATCATTTACATTTCCCCTTGTTGTTGCCTCATCTGTACTTGTCAGATCATCAGTTAGAAAATCCCCACCCTCAGCAAGATCCATGCCTTGGTCTTGCATAGCCAGTATAATCTCTGCAAGGTTTCTTTCATAAGCATCCACTGAAGAGTCCTGATTTTTTTCCAGTACGACTGTGTCACACAGAGTCTGTGATTCAACAGCAGAGTCACTTACATTCCTGGAGAGGATGAGGGTATCAGCTTGGCTATTGCTAACACTTGAACCGGCTTTGAGGGTGCTGGACTGTGTTTCCTGGCAATCAGCAGGCAAGGAGTCTCCCCCTGTGCTACTCCCTGAATGGGATAGTGTATAACACGGTGCATGTGGTGAACTGTAAAAGGCATCGCTGCTCTGAGGCCTGGGCATCTTACGCCGCGATCGAACTGGTGTAGGTAGGGTCTCCTCAAACAGAGAAGACGTGAGGAGGAGGCTCTCGGGTGTTCTGCTTGTTCTAAGTGAGCAGCGACTCAACCTTGAACGTGTCCTGCCTGTTACAAAAGGACTTGGCGTAAATGGACAGTTGAAGTCTTCCTTTGTCGCTTCTGCGGCGTCATCCAGTGGGGTGTCCGCCTTAAATACATCATTATTCGGGTGTTTTCCTTCTGACAAGTCCAGTTTATCAAGCATACCTGGTAAATGCTCAACACTTTCCAGTTTTGAATTTATCTGAGTATCAGTTTGAGCAGTCTTTTTGGAAACTTCAGCACCAACAGATATTTCCTCTACCACAGGGAGTAAGAGATGCCTGGGGTGTATGGAAGCATCCAGAGCGCTGGTGTAATGGTCGCTCTCACAGCTACTGTAATGACTACTGCCGGTCTCACTGCTGCTGCCGCCCCCGCAGGAACCCGCTAGCTGTTTCGATATGTTCCCCTGAGGCTCTTTTACATTTTCACCCTCTTTTTCATCATCACTCTCTTCAAAAGCACAGTGACTAACGATGACCGTTTTCTCCATGTCCTCTCCTGTGCTCTCACTGCTCTCCCTGCCAAAAACATAAACATGGTCTGGTGATGTGACGTCGATACCCTGCTCAGGTAAAACAGTGGCCATACGTTCTGAATCCAGGAAGCTAGAGTACTCAGACAGGTCAAAAGGTAAGGTGCTGGTGCCGACAGCGGGCTGCTCTTTTGGATATTCAGGACTAAAAACTGGGAAATATTCATCTACATCCTTGAAGCTTACACTCTTACGGCTCGCTCGCCTGGACAGAAATGCAGGGAGAGTGTCTCTTCTGGAGGGAGAGATTCTGCCATCAGTTGCAGCAGTATGTACATTTGCTTTTGATGTGAACAAACCATCATCAGTGAACAAATCCTCCTCCTTAAGAGTTGATATTGCAGGTGCAGGCCCCACTGCAGACATGCGAGTGCTTGACAGTATGGAGGGACCTTCAGATGCCCAATGTGAGGAAGTGTTCCAGTCCTGGTTATGATGCTGTTTAGTGTCCATATTAGAAAGTCTGTTATATGATATTCCTCTGCAACTCGGCCTTCCATTAATGTTAGATAGGTTGAAAAATGATGAGCGCCTCGTGCTGCTCAATGGGGCTTCGCCAAAGTCACTTATCATAGACGTCTGGGAACTGAAGCTGTAGTCTGATTCAGGATAGCTGGACAGGTCGGTTTGGTCTGAACATACAGCTGTGGAGAAAAAAAAAAGAGACATATGAATTAACACAGTTCATACCGAGTAAAAAATTACCACAAGCCAGCCAAATACTGAGAAGATGTAGCTGCAAGTCATCTGATTGAGTTGTTATACGCTGCTAGACAAGATCTACACTGGTAGAGTTTCCATGTTAAAAAAATCACAAGGTTTTAAAATGTGTGTGATTTTAAATATTCAAAGTGTTTAAGAAAGTTAAAGCTTGAGAATGGTATGTGATCAAAGTAATGATGGTGGTAATAAAATGATATGACCATCTGCTGGCAGACAAGAAGCATGTTAAAAACTTGACTGGCTGGATAAATAAGTAATATATCTACATTTTCCAACACCACTGATTAATTATCTTTTTCTTCAAGTTTTTTTCTTCTATTATTAAAATAACAAGTTAGACAGAATAAGTTTGAACCCTATTGGGCTTTAAAGATTAAATATTTATAAGTTCTACCCAAGATGACAAAGAATTTTTCTTACAGTATTGGAAATGAGGCCAGTCGTCCTCTTCTTTGTCCACACAGCTGACCTGGTGCTCCTGAAGAAGCTGGGCACATTTTCGATTCTCCTGTTGCTCTGCAAGCTGCCCAGGCGTATTTCCTTCCTGCATGAATGAAGATAACAGGAGTTAACCAAACTGAAGCAGACATTCAAAGCCAGATATTAGGAGATTTCTTGTTTCAGTTCTGGGTATTTTCTCTGTATTCATTCATCTGTAATACACAGCCATAGCAAGAACTTAATAATCACTGTTAGCAAAAATGGGTCATTTTTCTATAGAATGTTATCTTGGAGCATGCAAAATGTTTATGTGAATGTGTCTGTATATGTAAATATGAAGTGATTTGCCATGCGCTGTTCAGGCGACTGACATCTAACCCATGCACTTCCCTGGAAAATTAATAATAATGTTTTAAAAAAAACCCAAACTATTCTTACATTATCTTTAAGGTTGGGGTTCCCTCCATTCATCAAGAGAAACCTCAGGTTTTGATAACATCCCCACAAGGCAGCAATGTGAACAGGAGTCAGACCATCACATGATCTGGGAGAAAAACAAGAAAACACAATCACACAATCATTAAATTAAATTAACTGCTGTACCATGTTATGTCATGTTAAAATTTAAATTTACAACATTTTTATACTTTAAATATTATTATAGATTAACTTTAAATTCACATATAATATAATTTACACATAATTTGACAAGATTGGGTATCTGATGTTATATATGTGATCAATACGATGTGGAAAATTATCTGACAAGTTGATTTTTCATGCCACTGTGTTATTAATCATACCTGATATTAGGGTCAGCTCCATGTTGCAGCAACATTTTCAAGCAGCGGTTGTTCTTCTCAGTCTCTTTGCCAACAGCCAAGTGTATTGCAGCTACCCCCTTACTACCAACCAGGTCAGGACTTGCACCTTGTGAGAGAAGCAGCTGCACAGATCTGCCAAGGAAGAGGGATCTGTTACAATCTGTCGCATATTGCATTGAAGAAGTATTGCAAAGACATAGGCGAGGTTGGTACTGCTGCATTGAAAAACAATGTGCATGAGGTCTTTAAGTCGGCACTGTTGTGGGTCTGCTTGTCTCACTGTTTACTCAATATAAGTTATGGTACAATTGTGCCATATAATACAGTTTTGGGGTGATTTCATTGATCCACCATTAATTCAGGAAGCTTTATTGTTGTAACAATAAACGACAGCAGTCACTGTCTGAAGTGCTGTCACATCAGTCATTTCTGCATTACTGTACTTGATACATAATGATATTGTACTGATATTATCACATCTGCATCTCTATCAGTTAATGTACCTGGACATTACAAACTCCACTGATTTGATAGTTACTGTCTGGGCTCTTATTATCAGGCTTTTCTATCTAGTTTTTTTTTTAAATCTTTTTTCATTAACCATCCACTGTAGGTCAAGCCTAAATGTTTATGTGAAGTATGTTAATAATTTTGAGTTGAAATCAGCAGTCATAAAGGACATCTGTTGTTAAACGAACATGAAGTCAGGTCAGGTATATTTTATTTATATGGCCTAAAATATTTTATTTTCCCCAGAAGGCTTTACAATCTGTATAACTTATAACATCCTCCATCATTATACCCTAAACAAGGTCCCACTGGTGCATCAATAAAACCACAGAAACATGTTTTACGCCCAAAGGTAAAGGTCTGAAAGATGACAGGGACACTATATGTCATACACCAGGAGAGCAGTGGTCACAAACGCACCCTAAACTGTGCTGACTTACGGATGATTTCTAAACAATGCTACAGTTGAACAGTCTACAACTCAAACAATGATCATCGAACAGCATCAGATACTTGTTTTAAAGGCTAAGTTGCTTATAAGGACTTCAAACACATATTAAGTGATTACAAGTACGTTAAGCCACGACTGGAAAATGACTTTTTCGTTCATCAAAGACACTCAAGTTACTTCACAATTGTATTTTAAGACTAACTTAGTTAAAATCGTGTAAGATGGTTAGTAGCCACTGAAAATAAGTCTAAGTCTAGATGGAAAAATGTCCAGCAATCGGATTTCCCACTCTGTTGTCGCATCCTGTTCAACAGAGGACATGTCTGGGCAAAACAAAGAGAAAGCCTGAGAGAGCTGCACATCACCTTGGGTCTCCATCCTTCACAGCTTTACACAGTTGACTCTCGAGCCTCCTCGTCTTTGGATCCATGGCCAGAAATTATGCGTTTATAAAAAATCTATCAGCAGCAGCATTTTAGTTTATATCCGTGCAGCGCGGTATGGAAAACACAATCGCGGCTACCAAGCTAAGCTAATAGAGACTGAGAAGTTGTGTACTAGTTATTGCATGCGCACGTTAAACTGCGATTTTCTACACGGTTAGGCGACAGTCATTTCATATAATCCTAAATTATGTTCCTAGTGTTTGTTTTTCAAACTCAAAACGCAATCGTTTATCCACGTAGATTTCATTTTCGAGGAGGCTGCATGACTATTTTGATTAAACTTCCCTCCAAGCAGACAAACCCTCCTCTTAACTGCAGAGGGCGGAAGTCCCGCCCACAGGCATCTCTGATTGGATAATGCGTTCATTTTCACCAATCAAGCGAGACGTTAGTAATCTACACTCGTTTTATTTCTTTGCTGCTCTGGTGAATGAAAATAAAAACTTATTCTCCATTATTTTAAACAGTGAGAATAGAAAAGCTGTGAAAACGAATAGCATCTGTATGTCTTTTGATATTTTCACTTAATTGTGCCTTTTTGTTAAATGTACTTTACCCCCTGGCTGTATTTCTATTTTCATTTGTTCCTTAAATGGAAATGTTATTGTTTTTTTTATGATTTTGAACTCATACTGTCTTGTGTTGTACATTTCCCCGTGCTTGGGATGTATGCTCTAATAAAGGTTGCTTGAAAACATTTGTTTTTAAAGTTTCGTCATGCTCTTCCTACTCAATGTTTGTATAAAAGAGGGAATTATTCCATTGTAGGTATCACAACCAGACTTCAGTAAGAGCTAATATGAGAAATTAGTGGTTCAATATTAAATAATTGTTTAATTGCCTCTTTATTCAAAACATTTCAAAATAATCACAACTATATTTTTACATAAATAAACTCAACATAGAGTAAAAAGTCATTGCTGTAAGCTAATAATAATAACAGTAATCTTTCACAAGGTTATCTGAACAAGTACAATTTACCCAAAATGGCAGTGATTTTGAAGTTTTGCAACTATACAGCTCTTAAAGACACACAGAATTTGCACATAAGAATATTTATTTTTAAACCAAAATGTCAGATAGCACAGTTATTCCAAGGACAAACTCTCTGACGGCTGTCATCCAAGACTTAGACAGAGCAGAAAGAGAGAAGAAGGAGGCCCATCAGGAGGAGCAGCAGGCTGGGGTGGATGGATCCAGCATGGCTGGCTGGGGGGAGTTCACAGTTCTCGTAGGGCTCCAAACAGGCAGCGTAAGCCATGACGTGGGCAATGTAGCTCTGCTCCTGGACCCCGTGATAGAGGTGTGACATGGGACCTTTGGCAAAGATGGCTACGTCCTCTATGCCATGGGTCTCTGAATCAAGAGGGACAGCTGCCTGCTGATGGTAATCCTTATTCGCTGAGGGAGAATGAGAAGGAGGATTGGATTAGCTTTAACCCAGAGTAAAGTGTCTGTCACATTAAATATAGAGGGTTGTTAGAATAACATGGCAACCAGACAATATGATGCCATCCAATGTAGTTAAACAGTAAACCACTGACAGAGTCTTGAGTCATCGTAGGCCTACTATTGTAGTCTTTACAGTCTGCATCCCCTTAGGATGAATAGACATTCTTCTTAACACTTACAGTATGTTTTTGGTAGTTTAATATTAACTATTATGTTATATATTATGCCTGTAATACATTAACAGTCATTATGTTGACATTAAAGAGATCTTTTATTTTTATTTCTAGCTGGAAGAAATATTTATCTGCAGTGATCCCCTTCACACTTTAAAATGTTGTTAACTCATAAACAATATAAATAATATAAAACTGAAGATGTTTTCAAAGCTCTTGTCCAAAATACTGCATTGTATAGATAAACAATTATTCAGTACATTTCATACAGAGGATAAAATTGGTAAATGTATTACATTTTTCACAAAATACAAAAGTTAATTAAGTATCATTTAATGCGATAACCCATTTTTTTTACAATGAGTGAGCAGATGGGGATTCACTGTCTGGCTCAAAGTCACTTTCTGTAAGACTGATCAGTCACTACTTCTTTGTGCCTCTATGATAGGTATCCTCTTACACCACAAGATGGAGCTACTATATTACTGTGCCCTCTCTAGAGTGATAATCATAGTACACTTACATGAAATTGTCTCATTCATATCCGGGCGATTACCATTGACAATCTGGTATCCTGGTCCGTTTCCGTACACAGCGGTGGTAAAGTGCTTCTTGTCATTAGCTATTGAGCGAGACACCCCTGTAAATCACAGGACAAATTGGTATCAGCAAGTTATTTTTTTTCAGACTTGGAAGATCAGATGATGATCACTGTTTATGACAAAACCCCCCTCAGTTTAGCTCTTATTAAAGAATGCATTTTACCGAAAACGGAGTTTCCTCTGCCAGAATATCCTCCAAAGGCAAAGACATGGGAGTGATCTGCAGTGACCACAGTCAGGGTGTCGAGCTCACTGGTGAGTTCAGCTGCTCTCCCGATCGCCCGGTCAAACTCAACAGCCTCGTAGAGAGCTTTTTTGGCCAACCCTGAATGGTGACCATGGTCAATTCTCCCCCTTGAAGTCCAAAAGAAAGTCATCGACAAATAAGTAAAAGTTCCACATCCCCTCTTTCTAATTCTTAATGTTTTTCTAATAATACATTTATATTTTATGTATCTACAATAACATAAATAGTTAAGTGTACTTCAATCTCATTGTAATTTGGACAAAGTGGTTTACACTGACAGCATAACATTGATTTAATATTTTATTGGCTATCCAGGAAAGACCTACAGAAAACAATTACACTTATCTTCCACAAAGAGGAAAAATCCCTTAGGGTTCTTGCTGAGAATCTTGATTGCTTTCTCCATCATCTCAGTGAGGGATGGGTCCATGGTCGTATCGCGGTCCAACTCGTAGCGACAGTCCTTGGGCTCAAAGAGACCTAAGTGCAGAGAGAATAGCAGGCCTCAGTTTGAGGAACTAAGAAAGACCAACTTTTAAGATGTTCACATTAAATTGGAATAGAACGGTAACCTGTAAGTGTCAATGTCATGATCAAATGTGTACAATGTAAGCTCTTGTGTGAAAAATGTACATGTTGCTCTAAATCACAAATCTGGAATGTAAAAGCATCCTTTCCATCTAATTGAGACCCTGAGATTCACCTAATCAAAAGTCAAAATTGTCACAGATTAATTTTTCTGTCAATTGACAAATCATTTCAGCAGAATTTTTATCCAATACCTCAGCCATTCACATACTGACATCATCCTAGTTATTTTAATTTGAGTGATTTTAACATTATGCAGGAAAGACAACTGCACGGTAAACTGTGTGAATGTTGTGCTGTGTGTCTATGTTGTGCTAAACTGTTGATCATGTTTTTAGACCTTCCACCATGTGTAACTGGTAAATTGAACTATTCTTACCCATCAGGAAGTCTGTATTTGCAGGATTGACAGCATTTAACTCAGCTTTGTTCCAAACATATTTAGCATTCTGTAGGCCATGAACAGAAAATAAGTACACTGATTAGATTTTTTTGTAGGGATAGGGGGAGGGATTGAAAACTTTTTTCTTTTGTTTTCTCATGATGACTGCATTAATGATTATCTTTTTTATCCCTATTTATCATAGCAAGGTTAGTAAGAATGCATGGTGATTTACAACAATTGAGGGGGGAGTTAAAGCCACAAGGAAAATAACAGCCACAATCGAACTAAAGCCTAATGACCACACATGTGAAATCTACCATTTACCTTTTTATTCTTCATCCACTCTTTAACGAGATCCCTTCCATCATTTCGGGATCCTGTATGGTTTTGATACTCTGGGTCCGGCGTGGTTGTGGGAAACATGTACCTACGACCTCCACCAAGAATGACCTTGATTGAGAGACACATTTTATATATATAACAGAATGAAATCTAAAATCTGTTTGGTCTTGAAGACGTATAACCACTCATCCAAGAGTCATCATCCAGTTCACTGACTAAGGTTATACAATACATATAATATATATTGTATTGGTTATATATATATAGAAATTCTATTGCTAGTGTGCTCTGGTGTTTTGATACAAAAACAACTTTATATTAAGGCTTACATCTATCTCTGTGTTATGAACCAGCTGATATGCAATATCATTGCAGCCATGTCGGAGAGCATCAGGGGTGAGGTCAGAGTCAGCATACCAGCCTCTGTCAGCAACGTGAGCGTAGTTCGCACCAGGAGAGGCGTGCTGCACTCGGGTGGTGGTGACAATTCCCACCGATTTTCCTAAAACACAGAAAGAATTTGTGGTTATCATGTGAACATTTTTATTTTTTATACTTTCTAGAATCAACATTTCCTGATGTCTGTGACTATTACACTCCCAGGGTTTCACAAAAATCAACAAAACTTTAGTCGACTTTGTAGGACACATTGACATGGATACTTATCTGATGTGTGCTAAACAAAAGTGATCTACCAACAAAAGCATTGCGATTGAGGTCTAAAGAAACATTAAAAAATCCAGAAGTTATCCATGGGACATGCAAAAACTAATCATTCAAAGTTTTTCAGTCCACTTACTAATAATTAAGTATATTCCTTCTTGGCTATTGGAAGTATTTTGTTGCTTCTGACCATTATATTCACATGCTCTTAAAATGCATTTAGGGTGAAAAGGCCAGAAGTTTTGATTAACAGTAGCAGCGACAAGGATTCAAACAGTGTCAATGCAAATACACGTCTACATAAAACCACTATAAGCTAAAGCTTTGTGAACCTGAACCTACCTGCTTCCTTGGCACGATGCAGAACAGAACTGACTTCGTTACCGCGGGTAGCACTACAGTTGTACCTTTGGGTGGCAGCAGTGACACCCAAGGTGCCGTAATTGGCCTTTACTCCACATAAGTATGCCGTGGCTGTGCCAGCGCTGTCTGGCATCTGCTGGTCCACGTTATATGTCTGCCAGGGCGAAATACAATCACACACATACACATGAGAATTTTGCAGATGTTCTCATCTTCTCACTTACACTTAAAGTTATATTCTTTCAGTACAACTCAAAAGTTTGGACACAGTTTCTCACTCAAGTGACTGGGAGTGTGTGTCCAAACTTTTGACTGGTACTGTATATGAAGAGGATATAACAATAAACAAATACATTGAACTCCTGACAACAACCTACTGCTAATATGAACACATGAGCAACACACTCTTACAGTATGTTTGTAATCCTTTCCTTGTCTAGTAACAAAACAAACAAACAAAGATTTAATTTCAAGTAATTTGATTAAACCAGGTTAGCCAGTGTAACAAGCCAACAAGAGTCAGAGCCAAGCTGAAATTGAAATAGGCTATTTGTGTCACCATGATTATAATAACAGCCACTCAAACCTCAAAATAGAGCTTGCTTTACCCCAGTAATCACAAATAACAAGTATATGATCAGCTTGTTAGCTTTTTATGAGAGCACAAGCAGCTCAAACACTGATTTCTACTTGGCCAATGAAAGCATGAGGTCATTTCTGAACAATAGAACTCACTGTGTCACATCAAACCCATCTGTAGTCAAAGCTGTTTTTATTGATTTATAATCAAATTGATAAGAAAAATAAATAATCCAACCCCTGCTCGCCATGAAGAAAGAGAAACAAATTTGCCCAAACCAGGTAACAAAAATATTATGGTGGTTTTATAGACATGATATAAAGATGATGATGACAGTAGAGCATGTGTAAACAGTATTTGACAGTGTTGACAGCATGCACAAGTCACAAATTAAGTTACTCAATAAAACTAGTAAAGTAAACATGTTTTCAAATATTGTTTGTACTTCATAATAATGCATTAAATATGTTGGTTTAAAAAAAGTAGTGTTAATGAATGAGAAAGAAAATTGTGATCCTAATTCTAGTGGTTGTCCAAAAGGATGATGCATTCTGCACATAGTCTTTACAGTAATGATTGGTAAGTGTACATTATCCTTGCATAACACTGAGTCAGTATATGAGATTATTTCATGATTTCTTAAAGCACCATCAGTGTATGTGTGGTACCCTGCCTTTTAACAGTTTAAATCCACATTCCTACAGAGCAGTGTGAATGTGTTAGTGAGAGTGGACTGACCTTAGACAGTGCCAGGTGAGGGAAGGTATCCATAACCAGACTGGTCTCCTCTCCAGTTTTTCCTGCCATCTGGCCTTTGAGGATACGGGCAGCGGTCACTGTCGGTACCCCCATACCTGGAAGCAGGTGGAAGCACACCTGAATGTTAGATAACATCGGCCAAGGAGGCACAGTGCTGCCATTGTTCTTTGAGAAACTCATAAGGCTCAGCTGATGTGAAAGTTTAAAGAGTGGTGAAAGACATCCAAGTTATTTACAATCACAAATAGTGGCGAATATGCAAAGTGAAAACATCAATATATACGAAGCTTTAGCTAATTTCTTGTCTGCACTTTACTGTGTCACTATGGTAATCAGATTGACCCTCAGATTAAATATGCCTTTGAAAATCTTTAAATTTATGGTGAAAAGTCAAATATACTGTATTTCAACATAAATCAGATAAATGTCTGGGCATCAAATTACAGCAAGTTACTAGTCAAATATGTTATTCCTCATTAAGAAGGTATTGCCACTGAGTCATTCACACCACAAATTTTGCGATTTGTTATCATAAAGATGGGGCAATTAAATGTTGCTGATCAATCCCAAAGACTGATAAAATCTTACATCAGCTGCTATCAGCATGTAGTGTCTGTGGATGCGGGTGGAGGCCACTGTAAATGCATAAATCCACTCATATCAATACATTTACAATTTGTGCAATGGAGTTGCCAAACTGAACTTGGCATCTGAACATCACTCACTTCATCCAACACACTGGATCATAGAAGGAAGTGAACAGTGACTATTATATCTGTTTATGAGGTTTGGGGTCATGGCGAACATTTACTTTGTTTTATTTTGTCCTAATTTAGTGATTGTTTGGTTTACATTCACAGTAACAAAAAACAAATACAGAGCTTTTAATCACACATGACTCAAAAGTAACTTGTACATTCCAAATCTGGCAACCAGTGATGCCACCAGTATTGAGATTTTAGCTTTAAAGGGAGCTCAAACTAATTGAATAGTACAAGTTCCTGAAACTTCAACTATGCATGGTGGACTTGTATGAACTCTTTGCTGTGATTTACCTTTTATGGTGTTCAGATCAGTTGAGGACACATGAGGAAAAAGCTACCCCTGCAGTGTAGACTGTGGTTTACCCTCAGTACATTTTGTTATGCTTGGATTCCCATGCATTATTAACTGCTGACTATCATATGTCAACATCCATCTCCTTCTACCCATAAAACCCTACTTTTTGGGGGTCATACATAGTTGGTGTACATTGCATGCTCACTCTCTCTTAGTGGACCACACCGCAATGATAATGAGACTCACACTTTCAAGGTCCATTGACTTCTTCTCACCTGAACAAATAGACAGAACTAAAGGGGGGAAATGTTCCATAATTAAAAGAAACCACTTAAATGGTGGGAAAGCTCCATTCTCAGACTCACCATCTCCCAGGAAGAGGATGAGGTTCTTAGCTTGGCGGATATTGGGCTGAACATTCAGGGCAGTGTGAAGAGCCTGCCTCCCTTTGTTGTTCCAGTAGCTGGCATAGAGCTCGTCGTCTTTGGAGAAGAAATAGACAATGAAAGACTGTCATCCACATCCCAGAAGTGGCTTATTACTGTAGATGTACTTCTACATGGCCACACAGGTGATGCTTTTATTCTCAGTGACTTGCAACAACAAGTGTATAAACATCAATTCTCAAAACACTCATATTAAAAGCAAATGAATTAATGAGCAAAGTCATGAAGGACAGGCACGTTTCCCAGGATACTGGGATTATCAGGCAAAACGAAAATGCCAGAGAATGATGAATATGAACAAAGGAGCGGCTGATTTTGTGATCTTACTCAGTCATTATATTACTTTCTGTGCCAATTATCAACATTTTGTTTTATTTCATGAAATATGTGAAAGCAGTTGTAGCAAATGGGCATGTTATTAAAACCAGTGAATATTTTAGAGCAAGTATAGTATATTTTCCTGCAGCTTCAGTGGAGTCCTTTGTTTCACCAAGACATTATTTTAGTAATAAAATCATTGTCATGTAATAAATTTACTTGCTTAAATTGAAAGTTGATATGATTGTATGTATAATATGGGTTTCATGGTCTTTGTGTTGTCTCTGAAATCCAGCCTTTTAATTAAAATGTAACTGAAATCTAAAAGTGTACATTTTTAGTTTCTGCAGGTACCTAACTCTTGTCCATCAGCAGCAATATATATATAACATGTCCTTACCTGAAGAAGACAAAGTCCACTGCACTGAAATGAAAATCAGTAATCCAGTGAAAATTAGCTTATGTTTCCCGGCCATTGCGTTAACTCTATGTGAATTTTTGTGTATAGGAAGGCTTGTCCGCACACCAAGGTCTCTTTATAGCTGCAGCCAAGGCGCAAAGGTTGCATGGAGGAGCCTTACAACGTGAGTGAGAGATTATACACAACACACAGCAAAACACACACACACAAAGGACAGGAGCAAAGGTAGTAAATTGCACATTGGTATCTGAAAAACTACAACAGGCTCTATATTTCCTTTGTAGTTATCTACCTACTGTGTAGGGTGTGAATGAGGTGGCATGTGACAAAGGGCTTGCAGTTCATTGTATTATCTCAGATGGCAAATTATATTGGAATATCACTCCTGCTGTTATTAAAATATTAAATTCAGTATCCCTGTTCAAATGACTGATTTCCTGTAAGAGCTGGTGTTGGCCTAACAGTTCATCTCAGCTCATGTCTTATTATTCAGGTGAAGTCCCTTTGTGTATTCAAATTTAAAAAAAAAAACAAAAAACAAAAAAAAAAAACATGTTCAACTTCAACTGCTTTGCTCACAAACCTCAACCATATTTTAGGTTACCTATGTATGTTGCCCTCAGTAAACTTGGCTGTAAATATGATTCTACATTTTGAAGTGTATATATTAGACAGTGCAATAAATTCAAACTGACACAATGTGCATGTGCAATAGGCTCATTAATAATTTAACTGTGATCTAACGTGATCTAATGAATACATGCTGTTTTTATTAGTTCCAGGTGAGTGGAGTGCAAACACAATACAGGAAAATGGTAAATGTTTACCAGCTGTAACTTAAGTACCTACTATCTAACAGATACCATAAATCATCATACAATATAATGATGATGATGATGATTACAGTTTATGGTATATTTTATTTGCAGCTTTGTGAATCTCTACAGATTATGTAACAGGTCAAGATCCAGCCTGCATCTGCTTCATTTAAATAGTTTTCTAACAAAGCAACCACTTTTTGAAGTTGTGGCATTATTACTGTTATCAGAACTGTTATCTAATAACTTTTGAGTCTGTGTGTGGAGGAGAAGTCTGACTGTACATCTGTGTGTGGTGTTTTTCTGCAGTGTAGTTAAAAATCCTCTTACTAACTGGCCATGTGATTAAGACAGACCATCACAAGGTCACAGTTATTTTGTCAGTATCAGCATTTGGATGTATTACAGCAAAGATCTTACAAAAAAGTAAGACCTCTGAAAGACAGAATGGAGTGTGAGTTGGATAGACACCATCGAAACTATATTCATTCACAACAAAATAATCACAGTATATGACAATGAGTGTGCGGTAGATACAACTTTTTACAGATTCTGTTGTGAGTGTACAGTATGTATACTCAATGACCTTTTTCCAAAAGGTCAATGCCATCGATTTTGCTTTCACTGGAAATTTGTCTAGAATGTTGACTAGGGTTTTATTTAACAGTGTGATATTGTTACAGAAAGGTCACAGAGTAGACGGTCCTTAGGTCCTTATATAAGCTGTATCTTGTATCACTGAATGAACTGATGTAAAAATGCATGATGTTTTTCTTGATATCTGTGCTATATTTTCTTCCCCTCTGTTTCTTACTTATTCTATCAATGCCTTGGTTTATCTTCATGTCACAATTTGTTGTGTATTTCTAAGGTTTTCTTTGTATTTTGATTTTGGATACCACAAATACTACAATATATCTACCATGTGTCTCAAAGTGATACCATTTAAATGTGCTAGATAGATTCTTATGTGTCTAAGATTTGCCCCAATGAAAACATAGAGACCAAATACTTGGCCCTTAAAAAAAAAAAAAAAAAAATGCTTGCATTAGACCTAAGTGTGAGGATCCCGCTCCTAACCCTAACCCTAACCCTAATCTCATCATTTCTTTCTTTAGTAATCAACGTCCTTTGTAGGAAGCCTCACAAGAAATAAGTTAAATATAAGATGTGTTAATCCATAAATAAGGTGCTAGCTAAAACAACTGATATCAAACGAAATATTGTTTGATCTTTATATTAGTAACATTTGCAAATACACAGTATAAAAAATACATTGACAATATTTGCTTATAAAATACATTCATGTAGGACAATCCAAATAGATTACATATCAAGTGACAGACAATTTGACAGACAAACAGATTAACTATTTGGAACCAATGAGGTCAAGATAGAAATTTCATAAAACTTAAAAGCTACATATGCTCCTGAAAGACTCAGAAAGAGGTACAGCATCTTTATGAGTTCTTGTAACATCTGTTGGTGTCGCAGCTTGGCATGGCATGATGGCTCCTGGTACAGATTTCTGCAACCGTCCAGTCATATATTAAATCCACACAATGAACAACATGTAGATCAACAGCTGTGTGTCCACAAGCTAAACAGTAAGCCCTAAACTCGATTGCCTATTTCAAGTTATTCTAGGTAAAGCCTCAGATTGATGTGTACATAGGAAATTGCAGCTCCTTGCAAATGTTTGATAGGTCTGAGTGATGAGTGCTAGCATAGATTGTAGGTAACTTGAGACAAGGGCAAGAATCTAACTAGCCAATGAAAGAACTACTTTGTGCAAGATAGTAGTCATGTTGCCATTACAGGTTGAAAAGAGTGTTTTATAAAATAAGCAACAGTTGCATGAAATGCTTTTAAAGCACTGCTTGTGTGTGAATTAATGTTCATACTTGCATGTTAACTACCTTGCAATGCCTGAATGGTAGTTTGCATTTGAAAATGAGATATTACACATGTATGTTTATCCCTGCAATCTGACTTACCAGCCTGTGTGCATACAGTGAAGGTGTGCATGTACTGTACAAATGTTCTGCTGCATGCATACAATGTATTTGTTCAACCGTGAGTGTGTGTGTGTTAATGTGTGTGTATGGGGGGGTCATCTAAACAGCCAGAGAAGGCCAATTATGCCAAACAGGAGGCTTGAGGGTGTATTCATACAGCTGGTGGAAGTGTGGGTGTGGGGGTGAGGAGGGCAGTTCGTGTAGGGCTCCAGACAGGCAGCATAGGCCATGACATGTGCCACGTAGTTCTGCTCTTTCACTCCGTGGAACAGGTGAGCCATCGGGCCTTTGGCGTAGATGGCCACATCCTCCCCGCCGTGCGTCTCAGCATCGAGTGGGACGGCAGCCTGCTGCATGTACTCCTCATCATCTAGAAAGAATGAGTAGAGTGGAGTATGTAACCAAAACAGTTTCAGGCAACTCTCTACTTGGATGATCAACTGTTAACAAAAAACAGATGTTTGTATAGACTGTGTTACAATCCAGTTGAACTATATTCTTCACCCAACTGTGTCATCCGAAACCCAGCAGAGTAATTACTGAGACATTATAAATATTACTCACAGCATTGGACCACACAAAAAAAGCAAACATGGAATATCCTGCCTTTGCCACTCAGAAATAACAGAGCATTGAATTCCATTTGGTTTTTAAGGGAAATATCAACCACTTCACATATTTGGGATGCCATTCACCCTATAGTAATTTATGTGGCTGTTTTGTCCATAAAGTGTTCTGCAAATCATCTGTAAGGAGGTAATTTAAATCCTTTTAATGTAATTACAACATTACGGCTTAAATTATCTAAAGAGAATATCTAATATTATGAATAACCTTTACACGTGAAACTAATGAATAGTTCTGGAACATAAATATGACCTTGTTGTCGATGTTTGTCGATGACGTTAAAAGGCTATAGGCTTGGGTGTTGCAGTTTAGAGGACAAATCATTAAAAAAGGGTTGAAAGGCCTTTATTGCCTGTAGCTAATCATCTCCATTCATTAAAAAATGCAACCTTGTGTTTTGAACTCATAGCCTTTATCAGAATATAGAGGCTGACTTTTGCAGTGCCTTATATTTTTACAGATGGATACATAAAGTTTTAGAAATGAAGCCTTACTTGTAATTACATTTTCCGAGAACCAACTACTGGCTCCAAAACCATAAAGTAATGCCACTCCGTTTAAACAGACAAAATTGGGGGTTTAAATAGGTAATTCATTCCAGGAAAGAGTATTTCCACCTTAAAGTATACACACTCATGCAATGACTACAACAAATGGTGCAGAACAGGAGGGGGAGGAACTGGATCATTGCTTGTCCAGTGTTCCACAAAGAAACACAAATAGCTTTTTAAGTCAACTTACATGTACACAATGAGACCATTGCATACAACAAAGAAGAGCACAGCAAAGTGAACCACCATAAACATCATATTTCATCTTTGTTTTCCAGGGAGAAACACAGGCATGAGTCAGCCATAACCACATCAGTTCAAGCTGTCTGTCTACACATCAGCACAAACGAATGCCGCATCTGAAAGACATTAGTGTGTACTCACAGTAATCCACCAATGTGATGTTCCCTCTGGTTCCATTTATATGGACGTAACCGGGGCCATTGGCGTACAGGATGCTGGTGAAAGGCATTTTGTCATCAGCTTTCTTTGGTGCCAGACCTGAATGACAAAAAAATGGTGGTGAAGGTGAGTAATAATAATACACGGCACGGATCATATATTTCTATATTTTGATGGAGGCAAACACATGTTAATTATGAAACAAAACAAAATAAAAACTTCAACTGTCAAGCTTAATTATTTCCTTAAAGTTAAAGTGGCTTTGATTTACCCCAGTAATTTGTAAATTTCATGTTGCTAAGGATGATTTTGATGCTAATTTCAGTCTGACAAACGGTCAAGGTTTGTGTTGTGGATCATACCAAAGATTGGATTTCCTCGAGGTGTGTTGCCACCAAAGGTGAAGACGTGAGAGTGATCAGCAGTGACAACAGTCAGTGTATCGGATTCTCTGGTTAGCTGTGCAGCACGATGAACTGCTTGGTCGAACATCACAGCTTCTGTCAGTGCCAGTTTGGCGATGCCATCATGGTGGCCATGATCTATTCTCCCTCGTAATAAAAGACAACAAATAGATACAATATTAATCTTGGTTTTCATTTGTTGAGCTGTCAGTTTTGTAGTCTTTGGTGCTTAATGTCGAGATATATTTGATTATTCTTCATGTGTTTTAATCCATAATTCTTCAAAAATAGGTCTAAGCTGCTGTCGGTACTCATCTTCCACAAACAGGAAGTATCCTTTCGGATTCTTGCTGAGGATTTGAATGGCCTTCTCTGTCATCTCCACAATGGAGGGATCACGCGTGTCATTCCGGTAAACCTCAAATCTCATGTCCTTTGGCTCAAACAGACCTGGAAACAAAGAACCAAACAAGGAGGGAAAATTTTAAAGCTGTTGCAGAATTTGAATGGATCGGATGCTGGCATCATCTGGCGGTAGATTCTAAAAAGACACTGTGGCAGACAGTATTGCTTTGTTTAATGTAAATGGGCAGATTAATGAGAGAAAGACTGAAGGCCAAGTGAAAGAGGTAAGACAAGGGGAAAATTATTGAGCACTTATAGACTTGCCTTTTGGGAAAGCTTGTTCTGTTCTCCTATGACCTCATATTTTATATGTAGGAACACTTTTAAATGTATGAATGATTTTGAACAGTACACATCCATTTGTAATGTATACATAATATCAATATGACAGTGCAAGACAATAAAGATTCTGTGTTGCAGGTGTAACAGAGTTAATGAATCCACTTGCCATAACTAACCATATTGCCATGTTTTATTATTGAATACGCACTGAATCTAATTTATTATTAGTCACCTATCTCTTTTAATATTATGTTATTTACTTTGTTACTCTTACAATGTGTAAGCTACTACAGTCTTATTTTTGTGTGTATGCTTAAATGCCCCTTGAACGGGCCCTTGCAGAATTCGCATTTGTACTAAGCTCCATTCATATATTTTATAACTTTGTTTTATGGGTAAAAGTGTGTTTTATTTGAATGATATGTTGAGATAAGCTTTCAGTAACTACAAGTTTTGGTAACAATGTGGGTGTGTGTAATCTATGTGTAGCAATTTATTGAGCCGGTTATCAGTGATCTTGCTAGCTCAATGTTAGCTTGTAGCTACTGCTCGTGATGCACCTGGATATCTGCAGCGAGTAATTAATTTTATTTTGTTTCAGTGTATATTTTCTGCGACTGCTGCTGTGAGAGTTGGCTGTGGAGAGCTAATGCCACTGTGTTTGTTACCAGGTACACTTGATATTTTTTGTCATTGTCATTTTGTTTTGCTGTGTGTGGGTGTTTGGTCACCAGTCTGCTGTGCCCGGTGCTCATGTGTATATTTTCTGCGACTGCTACTGTGAGAGTTGGCTGTGGAGAGCTAATGCCACTGTGTTTGTTATCAGAATAAATCCGGGTCAGAGCTGAGAAGTGACTGTGTGCGTGTCATCCTTAACACAACGCAAGAGAGAGTATACCACTGCTACACAGGCAGTTGCATCAGCACTCTTGTCTGCATTGTCACAGCAAAGAAAGCACCCCTAGTTCTTATCACTGTAATAAGGAGTGATAACTTCAGGTAACTGGGAATTTACAGCGCACCACCATGATTATCTCACATGGCTGTAAAGATGATAGCTGACCTTACCAGAATCCTTTTGTTTCTAAGTCCTTGAGAAGGTTTTGTAACTTAGATAAGAAGTTAATCTGTCAACACCTGCGTAACATAGACACAGAGGTCCAAATAATGTGCGTATGTGTGTGTACAGTACCCTCTGTGTTGCACATGCATTGCTATGTATATGTTTTTGTTCTTTTAGTCTTATTTGTATGGGGTATGGTGTGTGTGTGCTGCAGCAAGTTACCCACCCATGAGCCGGTCAGTAGTTTTAACGTTTATCTCATCAAACTCCTTCCTGTGCCAAACATAGTATGACTTCTTGTTCTGAAACACAAACCAGAGGACACATGACTCTCTGTACTTATCTTAAAAACATGTGGAAACTGACTGAATCTGACAGCAATCTTAAATAATCTTACTGGTTTAGCCTTCAGCCACACGTCAATGAGGTTCCTCCTGTCTTTGCGCTCCCCCTTGCGAGAGTTGGAGGTGGGGTACTCAGGGTCTGGAGTGCCTTTTGGTGTCATGTACATCCTCCCTCCCCCCAGAATCACCTTAAAGGGACACCAGACAGAAGTCAGACAGAGTCATTATATAAAGGGACTGTACTGCACTAGCAATGCAGCTTTCACCGTACTGCTGCTTTTCTAATCTACCAGGTGTCATCACCTTATGTCATGTGTAAATCATTTTATCACTGGGAGGGTTCGAGATTTTGTCTATCCAAAACAAACACAGAGTGCTGTGAAGTTACAGTTTCTATTACGTCCTCAGGGGGTGTTTACAGTGGAACCCTGAGTGCAGCGGGACTGAGAGTGAGCGCATTTCCGAATTAAGTTTTAAAAACACACATTTATCGACTGAGGTGTCTCGCATGGAGGTTCCAAACTGACAGGAGCACCAACCCATGGATACAAGGAGACGTGACAGATCCATTTTACTAGTCGGCATGGTGGCTACCATCTAGTTAGCATGGCTGGAATCGTTAGCATAGACGTGCCATGCTGTGTGTAGCCCATAGACTGTATAAAAATAAGGTGTAGCTGTGGTGTTTCCAGTTTAACAGCACTGTTGGGTAGGTGCTGGGCACGTGATGGGTGTGTTTGTGGTGTTTGTGTGCTCTGAAACATGCCACAGCGTGGATATAAACTCACACAGCTGACAGACTGTTAGCCTAGCATGCTAATCCTACATGAACATATGGATGAGACCAGATAGAAACAGATGAAAGTGCAGGGGAATTAACAGATAATTAGAACAGTTATAATTCAAATTAAGAGAAGTTCTCTTTCAAATTATGCATAGGACAGTAAGATGGTGGCGCCCTGTGGAGTGCAGCTACTTTAACAGAAGCAAAGTGAGAAGAAAATAAACTAAATGAAAATGAGACAAAATGCCACCAAAGAAAGCCAATAATGCAGTTGAGGAAGAATTGGAGGAAATCACAGAATCTCTGAACTTCATGTTGGATGAGCTGAGCAAAGTGGCTAAACAAGCTATTTTACTTGATCTGATGGACGAAGTCAAACAACTGAAGAACCTTGTTAAAGAGAAGGATAAGAAAATTGATGACCTTGAGCGAACAATTTATGACCTGGAACAATACACAAGAATGGAGGATTTAATCTCAAGCGCACGGGCTGGATACAATACACTGAACTTATGCCAGGACCATGGCCAGAGGTGAAGACACGGAGGACGTGCCTGACAGAGGAACTACAAACGCTGGAACAGCAAGTCATAAAGATTTTGGAAAATAAAGATATGATGAAGAACGCAGACATTGCCAGACATGCACGCATCTTAGGGAGACAAAACAAGATACGAGGAACATGGACAAGAAACTGCGAAGTGATGATTATATCGCAAAATGAAACACCCGAAGAAGCCAAAGTAGTTATGATAAGAGAATTAAAAGACTTATCAGTACAGATAAGGAACTATAAAAACTAAGGCCTGTTTCTGCTGATACCATGGAATATTTCCTTTGAAGATATTAGTTACTGTGGATTTTATGGTCATTGGTTTGGATTGTGTGGGGGAGCATTTGCACAGAATATTGAATAAATAAATGACAGATCATGATGAGGACGATTCCCATTCAGAGACATGGATGGGGAGGAGTTTGAAGACATTGGCAAAGATTGTGTTGGTAATCATCTACATAGATTATATAGTAACTATGAAAATTTGAACCTTAAAACCTTTGACCACACAAAGCACAAATTATATGAGATTGAAAATGATATTGACCTGGAAAACCACTTCTACAATAACATCAACAACAATTGTGAGTACTACACAGATGAACAATTCCACAGTAATGTGAAAATGGTAGGTACTCTATCAATAATACAAGTCAACAGTAGAAGCCTCTATAGAAACTCATAAATCAAGGATTATATGTGTCACTTCAGTAAGTCCAGTGTAATCGCTGTATCTGAGACTTGGCTTGATAATGAGAAAGTTTATGATGTGGAACTGGGAGGATATGAGTTGTTTGTGATTAACAGGATCAATAAAAAAGGAGGAGTTGATCTGTATAGTGATACAGCTTTAAGATGCAGCATAGTAAAATGTCAAATACTATAGAAAATATTCTGGAATGTTTAACTATAGAAATGATGTTGAAAAATCTAAAAATATAAGTAACCAGTAGCCTGCCTTGATACATTCAACGATAAATTAGCTTATATGTTTGACAAATTGAATGACAAAATGGTGCAAACTGTATGGAGTGATTTTAATATTGATTTGATAGATAGATATCAATATGTAAAAATAAATAATGTCAAATTAGATTTGTTGAAGGTTACTTGCTTGTTAGCCCCTAAACTGTTTATTCTGTATATAATATGATATTTGTAAAGTTTTATTTGCTGATGACACTAATTTATATTGCTCTGGGAAAAGTTTGGAACAACTTCTGAATAAAGTGGAAAGGGAATTGAAAGTCTTAAAGAAATGGTTTGATATTAACAAGTTATCGTTGAATTTAAGTAAAACAAAGTTTATAATATGTGGTATTCAGAAAATCAATTATCAAGTAAAAATTATGATCAATGATGTTGAAATAGAAAGTGTATGAAAATAAATTTCTGGGCATGATAATTTATCATAAACTATGTTAGAAATCACACATAGATAATAAACAAAAATGTCTAAAACCATTGTAGTATTATATAAACTAAAGATATCTTGAATCAGAACTCACTATATATACTGTATTGTATGGGGAAATACATGCAAACCCAGCACAAATTCATGCTACAGAAGAGAGCTATAAGAATTGTAAATCCATCATTATTATGAACCAACAAACACACTATTCATTAACTTACATGCATTAAAATTTTGTGATCTAGTTGATCTTAAAACTGTACAGATAATGTACAAAGCACAAAATAATTTACTTCCTAACTATCCAGAGGCTGTTTAAAATTAGAGAGAGCCAATGCAAACTAAGGGGAATATATATTTTTAAAAAAAAGCAAGAGTAAGGACAAATATAAATTAAAGCGGCAAGCAGCGTTGGTCGGGACCTCGCACTCTGGCCCATCGGGATCAGATCATTTTGCTTTTTAAAAATGAGAGATATTTCTTACGAGTGTGGTGTGCTTTTATTTTGAAATTTTGATTGAAATGTGTACTGTCAGGTGTGTAGAGACAATAAGTAACTGCAGCTGGACACAGGAAAATACTCATATATTTGAATGGAGAGTGTGAACAAACCCACACCTTTTTGAACATTTACTGCTTCCACATAGTTTTAGATACAGACTTCATTTGAACTTTAAATGAGTCATGAGACTTTAACCTACAAATCTTGAATTTACATGTTTTTTCTATCTTTTACTGTTTTTGAGATATTAGAGTTTGACTTTTAAAGTCTTTTCTTGCTCCTCCTGTGATTTTATAATGAGTGTATTGCGGAATGTTTCACAGCACTGAGGGAGTGACATCACTAGGAGCAGTTGGAGAGGAAGATTTTAGAAAACACTTTTTGTGAAATATCCTCATAAATCCCATTTCTTTGGCCAAATCTTACATTAAAAATCATATTATAGTAGGAAATTTCATGGCAAATCCATTAATACAGGTTTGAAAGTGGTCAGATTTATAGTTTAGATGTCAGAAGCCTCTGTTTGACACAAAGTTCATACCTCCCCATTGTTTTACATTGTAAAGGTGATATGGCACTGCAACTTTCAGGGCTTATTAAATCCAAACCGTTCGAGTTATTACAAAGCTTTTAACAACTTTTTTTCACCATAGTGTTATAAGTCATATATCAAAGTGTGAAGCCGATACCATTAACGCCCTCGGAGGAGATAGCATTTGTTCGGGGGCCAAAATTGGGGCAAAGTCTTGTTTTGAAAGGCTAATTGTGGACTTCCTGTTGGATTTAGGTCAGGGGTGTCAGTGTATGATTTGTAGGTCTTGATGAGACAAATAATTGAGTTTTGGTTTGATCTCTCTACGACATTCCTACGGGCTGTGGTGGCCATTTTAGTTGCATGGGTGGCACTAGAGAGTGCATTTTTGCACTTTGGGGGTTAATTTTTACATTTTATCAAATTTTTCACAAGACCTGATGTGCGTGCCAAATTTGATGAGTTTTTGAGCATGTTTAGGGGGTCAAATTAAGGGTTTAAGTGGCGTAATAATAAAGAAAGAAAGAAAGAAAGAAAGAAACACACGAAAAACAATAGGGTCCTCGCCCTTACTACTACTAAATAAAATATCCCAAGATATGAGTGGAAAGTATTGTTCTTTCAACTGCATTTATACCCTTTTCTTTTACTCTAATGTTGCTTAACCATGTCATGTGATATGTGACTTCAGTACACTTTAACAAGAAATATCACTGGGACCACTACACAAAATTGCCAGTGAGTGGTTAATATCCAGGAATTCACATTATAGACACTACCACTGTTTATCCCTGTAACAAACTGACCACAATTTCACACACTGACATTCACATTGACCATACATGGTCCGGCCATATACTAGGTTTAGACCTAGTCTTGTTTTTTTTTTCTTCCCTGCACCTAGTATGTCTTGTATTCTACAGCTGCCTTGTAATGTCTTAAAACAATTTAACCAGATCAAAGTCTATGTGGACCCAGTGCACTTTGCAAGTAAAATGCGTCATATTCTAATAAATTTACTTAATTACATTTACTGCTGAGCAATATACTTTATATGAAGAATTTATATCCAAATTGTTCCCAACCCATCCTTAAAACAAAACAAGCATCAAAGACCATACTACTATGTTTTAGTTGTGCTGTCAGTCATATAATTAAAACAGTCAGTGACAGTGCAGTATTTTTTATTTGAGTTGATCAAATGAAACATCTTATTTGGTGGTAAAATAATAATAAAGACTAAAAAAGAAGAAATATTCTTACATACATCAATGTCAACATTGGTGACCAGTTGGGTGGCGATGTCAACACAGCCTTGACGCCGGGCGCTATAAGGAAGGTCGGCATCACTGTACCAGCTCCGGCTGACGGAGTGGGCATAGGCAGCAGCTGGTGAGGCATGCTGGACACGAGTGGTGGTTACGATACCAACTGATTTTCCTGGACAAGATAGAGATACAGCCAAATTGGGGATAAAACCATTTAGTTTTAAGTACACAGTAAGTACACACAAGGAGGAATTTCTTTTTGGTGGCATTGATTCAAAGCGACAAACCACAGATGACAACGGGACCTTAAATATGCAGATTGGGTGTTTACAGTGCTTATTCAAAAATTTCTTGGAGACAGACTGCTCTGGATGAAGAAATAATGACACTGGCTCAGTTCTCAATGGGTGTAGCCACAGTGCCAAAGTCTTTTCAAGCTATGTAATAAAACCCAGTGGAAGTGGTAGAGAGAGGTTTCAGTTAACTACACAGCTTATTGCTCTCTGGGAAAGCTTGTAAGTTTGCTTGGTGCCACAGCAACGCATGAGTGAAAAAAGTAAATAAATGCCCTTTATACATATATTTTATTTTAACTTTTACAAATCCTCATTGTATAATTGCCAATCTAACTGGTTCAATTCACATGAAATTGACATTACATTGTCCTTGGAAAATGGCGTGTTATCACAAGCACAAAAACCACGTTACCACAAGCACAAAAATTAAGTCTGTCAATATGAAATGATTAGACTTATTCTGAACATTGAACTATAATTGTTCTCAGTCAAGAAGCAGAGAACATTCTTATCTGATGATTGTCTTGTTCTTTGTATTTTAGTTTATGGCAGATACGAATTCGAGATAAGAACATAATTAAAACTAGTTGAACTTTATATCACACAACACATCCACTATTTAGCTAAGCCATTTATTATCTTTACCTTGTGCTTTTGCACGTCGTAGTACTGAGAAGACCTCGTTACCAAAGGTGGTGTTGCACTCGTAGGCCACTGCATTAGCGCTGACTCCAACGGTTTTAGCATTGGCTTTCACCCCACAATGGTAGGCTGTAGCTGTGCTAGCACTGTCCGCTACCTGCTTATCCACACTGTAGGTCTGTGGAATAGAAACACAAACACTATTAAAGATGGGACAAGACATTAACATCCACAGCCTGACAATAATATGAGTTGTATGGACAGTAAATGGTATAAAAAGAAATGGAGAAATAAGACAATGGAAACAGATATTTAGTAATATAAGTAATTATTCTCAAGATCCCCTTTTAAAAAAATGTTGTTTTCTTGTTTGTTTCTTGTTGCTGAGCCAAAATGATTTCTCACTCAAACACAGTAGTGGAAAGTGGGAAAGGTGGCAGTTTCTGTATGTGGCAATCTTCAGCCATGAACATACCTAGTTGCTATATTATTCCAAACAAACAACTGTTGCTACTTTCATAAATGTAAAAACAATCGATTCCTGAACAGAAAGCAGTTGGAAAGGTCTTTCTAGGAAAGACCTATTAGACCTACCGGACCATATCAAATCTTTCTTGAGTATAGGTTAGAACACAGAAACAGCAAAATAATACTCACATTGACTCTCGCTTAAGTTACAATCATCGAGGGACTGTGCTTGGTCATGATGCTGAATCCCATTTATCCCTTCCTGTTTATTTAATCTTAAGTCTATTTTCACTTCTCCTACCACAATGTCAGCAATTTTCCGTTAAAGTGTTGATTTTAGCTTAATCCATTGAAACTCTTTTCACACAAGATTTGAGGATTTAAGCCATTGTGGGATGGGATGAGGCAAGATGCAACATGTTAAGAGAACAAAGCATGTGAAAAATGGACACACACACTAAACCACTGACCCACCCCTTCACTATTACTGAGGTATTCATCTGTGGTGCATCTTTCTCTGTGTGTCTCTTTCTCACTCATTCCTTCTATCTGTCACAACTGCACTGGTTTACCAGGAAACCACAGAAACATATATAGATTCGCACATGCACAAAAAGACATGAACATCTAACAACACCAACACATGACATTAATGCCATTGTTGCTTTATGTTTTGACTATTTCAAACTTATAAATCAACTAATACAAGTCTGGTGTTTTTAATGAGATATGGTAGTAAAAAGTTATCATAATAATGTTAAACTGTAACCAGGAACACATATGTATAAATACATTTCAGGAAGCAACTGTGGAGAGAAAAATGCAAAAAAAAGTAAATCTAGAATCTACATGGTTTGTGCATGGTTTGGATAAGTTGTGGATGAACAATTACTGATGACCTACAGGTCACCAGTATTGTGTTGTCACCTTAGACAGGGCCACATATGGAAAAGTGTCCATGGTCAGCATCGTCTCCTCCCCAGACCTGCCCTCCATCTGACCTTGCAGAATTCGAGCTGCAGACACTGTGGACACGCCCATCCCTGGGAGAGAATGACTGACAGGTCACTGATATGATCTACCAAACTTTCACAATATGTACTTGAATGTTTTGCTGACCCCACAGAGCCCTGAACACTACTCTCTGTTCAGTTTGTGAACATTAAAAAAATGCAGACCAGAAATATTAAAATGTGTTATTACTGCCAGACCGAGGTAAAAATTTGGTTTAGTAATCTCTAAGTAAACAGAGTCAAAGCAGGTCAAGGCCATTAACCATCAGCTGAATCCGCAAAAATGGAGGGGGCATTTAAGGCAGTGGTTTTTTAGGAGAACTGCATTTTAAAGCAAAATCATCACACAGACCAACGCTGACTCTTCAGGCAAGTATTCAGACCACTATTTGTAGAATATCTAACATAAAAACATGTATAAAGTTACTACAATATCTCGACTCAGCATATATATTACATAAAACAATTAAGGGACCTTTTTTTATCTTGTCCTATAGTCCACTATTAGATTTAACTCTTAACTTTGAAAACCAACTGTAAGAAGCTGATGTCAATGTGACGCACTTAACTCTCCCTTAAACGTCACATTCATAAAACAGGGAACAAGCTCTGGGCATTACTGGTAAGATGCACCACAAAAACTCACCCTCGACCACCCAGAAATGTGACTAAGTAGCTCTGATTTGAAGCAGAGATTCTAGTAGTTAACAGGAAAAACACTCTTAAATCTCTGCATCTTAAAACAGCTGCCCTTACAAAAATTCCTCTCATACCCCACCAGCTGTAAATATACCACACAAGTGACATTTAATGTGAAAAATTTTCCAATTCAATATGATCCAGTTGGAAACGTTCTCCAGTTGGCAATAATCCCTTTGGTAAACAGTATAGTCACTGAATGCCAGACTACACCGCTAAAGGAGAAGACATCTAGGAGATCTACAGAATGGCAGCCATCTCCTGCACTAATTGGAATTGCCATCTTAAATGCCACCTCACATCCTGAGCTCCTAAAAATACAAAGTTCAACAAGTCCTCATCCCTAAACAACAAAATACGTTGTTTTTTAGTGCCATGCAACATAAGCATTAATTTGGAGCTGAACATAAATCCAATATTAATTTTTTGCCCTGTTTTGGTCTCCACCAACTCCTGAGGGAAATATTTGGCTTTTCAGTTGCTAAATGCTCCATTGTGTTCACCAACCATTTAAATTTCTCTGTCTGTTTGGTGGTGGGCAGGTAGTACACAGTGGGTTTTTGAAAACTTATTTGCTGAAAACAGCTGCCTGCTGTGCTGGAAAGGAGTTTGTGATTGGTAAGAGTGGTGAGCGTGACCCAAGATGATCAAAGTGAACCAAAACAGTGAGCTGAAAGATTCTAAAATTCTCAGTAGAGCTGAAGGAAACTGTAAAGTTAATGGTAGTGGAGTGTGTGGTAATGATCACCCTTTTACTTTATTTGTCCCCAGCGGGCAATTGGATGTGCAGCAGTGAAGTACAGGATAAAAAAACATAAAAGCACAGGAAAACATCATATAAATACAAAAACATCAAAGAAAGACAAAAGAAAACAGTTTAAAACTATTTTTAGAAATTACTTTAAACATTTAAACCATAAGATTCTTAGATCTCCACTCCAGTGTCTTAGTCATGCCATACATATGGGAGCCACACTGCTTCTGAATTTCTAGAGAAGAAGGTCATTACTCACATCTGCAGCAGTTTGTCCTGTCAGCATAAACTCCATTTTAAGCATTTGAGCAAATGACCAAAGGTGTTATTTACTTGACGAGAATAGCAAAGTTTCATTGCGAATACTAGCCCATCAGTCCCTTGAAAAATCTAGATACCTTCATGCGCTACTACTCGCTGACAGCCCACTGTCCAAGCCACTTTCCCACAATCCATGCTGAGCACAGCAAGAATTCTGTGACTACTTACACTTGAGCATTGTCCTGAATTTTATATTGAGCTCTATTTGTCAGTAAGGTTGACTGTAGTTGCTTTTTCTGTTCAAAATTCAGCCCCAACCAAGACAGCATCAAATATTTGCTGGAGAACATTCAGTAATGACAGCATGACCCTACCGTCGCCGAGGAACAGGATGATGTTCTTGGCCTGGTGCTCTCGAGGGCGGAGTTTCAACGCAGCATCCAGTGTTGCCCTCGCCTGAGCATCCCAATAGGATGGTTCTTTCTCAAGCTCATACAGCTCTGCTCCATGGAAACACACACACACACACACACACACACACACATAGAGAATGAGATGAGTGTGGATGGGTATGAACAGATCTTAGAGATTTTGCAGGTAGAGAATAATGCATGCGTGTGATACTGAGAGTTCAGTATGTATGTGTGGATGTCTTTTCATGTGTGGAATGGTAAAGCTCCGGTACAGAGAAACTTCAAGTGAATTCAAGTGTGTCAGTGGGTGCCTGTATGCTCATGCATCTCTCTCTGCCTTTCCCTGACACTTTGAAAAGGGGTTTCTCAAGAGGTGTCAAAATGACAAAACGGACCAAGAAAACACTTTGGTTTCTGTCTGTTCATGTCCACTGGGAGGCTCACAGTGAAGGAAGTCAAAAAGGAACATTCCTCCGGCCACACACCAAAACAACGGAAAAATAAACAGTCCATCCCACACTTTACACAAACAGGTAGACACAGGCAGAAATATACTCACACACACTTTTGTTCATCTGACTCCCCATTTCACATACACACCTGAATTTGTGCTCATGAGCCAATGCAGTCGAAGCTCTCAGGCACAGTCTGTCCTCAAACACAAACACACACTCACCCTTTCCCAGGTTGAGGTTACCTGCTTGACTCTCTCTGCGCGTCCACTTGTCTGCCCACACCGTGCTACTAATATCCCAACCACAGGGCGCAATAATAACTGTGTCGTCTCCTCACCTTGGCTCTCCATAGCGACCCAATCCACAGCCAGCAGGATGGGACCCAGAAGGATGAGCAGCAGATTGGGGGCCCTGCGCTGTGGTGTCTGCATCTCTAATCCGAGCAACCCGGAGGCTGGAGAGGTTGACACAACCGGCATTCAGCGCAAAACACCACGACCAAAAGGCAGAGGCACTGGCAGAAAGTGTGTGTGGCTGCTGAGACCTCCGGCCCTGCCTTTTTAAAGCCCCGCTGGGTGTGTAGTAAGGAAGGGCCCACGCCAGCTCATAGGCTTAGAGCCACAAAAGAGGGAAGAGAGAATGTGGGAGAAGGAGGAACAACCAGGGGGAGAGAGAGAGAGAGAGAAAGAGACAGAGGAGCAAGGACCACACAAGAGCACTGTAGCATCACAGCCCCTCTCCTCACTTTCATTCCTGAAAATGCACCACCCCCATTGTATTGTTTTAAAAGGTTACTTTAATTTAGTTCTCCCTCTCTTCCCTGGCTCCCCCACTCTGTAGTGTGTATGATAGAAATTTGAATGGTCCTTTGATGTGCTAAATCTGTAATAGGTCTTTTTTTGCAGTAGTTTTTAACAGGAAGAGAAAAAAATGGCTAACCAATTTGTGTTGGCATCCATCATGATACAAATCATAACCACTTCTCTTTCCATTTCTTTCCCCCCATCCCTTGGAAAAACAGTCAAGGGGAAGTGAGGGAACAAGGTCCAACCTATTCTTGAGAATATCATGATTGAGTCTTGATGTGCTCTGCTTTTCATGTTAGGGAAATGGTCAAATTTCCATTTTCCCCCTTCTGTATTTTTGCATTTAAAAGACCCCAATATTTTCCCTCTCTCACCAAGTCAACTTGGCAGGTTTTTCCATGGGAAGTGAAGCGGGGTTAGCATTTTTCTTCTGTGAGGTAGTGGAGACCGCCTGCAGAATGAAAATGTCTTTCTTCGACGCAAACACAACAGTTAATGTGTGAAATGAGGTGAGTTGGTCCAACTTTGTTCCACACGGCAAGAAGAATAAAATTCTCGGGCGAACGGCTCTCACCTCATGAACCCGCAAGGCTGAATCTCGTTACAGTGCAGAGCTCTGGAAGACCTCTTCTTTTTGCCAACTACTCACCCGTTGCCAACAGGGGTTTGCAGTTAGTCACATGTGCCTAATCAAGACTGCAATAAAATCATAGCAGCAATGTGGGTAAAGAGGCCTCACATGATGTAGCCCACACCACATGAACTGGAAATACCAGCAGCAATGTGCAAGGATGTGCAGGATAAATTGCGGAGCCATGTCTCTCTCTGTTATGGGTTTGTCCCTGAGAGAAAGTCTAACTTATGTTGAGAAAGTCAAATTAGTGTCCTGCAAGACAAGTGTAAACACCTGGTGGCTGTTTTAAGTCTCAGCATGGATCATCGATCCACCAAAAGGTGCTTAGGCGCTTTTGTTGGCTGATTATATGGCAGGCTTGAATGCTTGTGGGAAGGCAGTGAACTCATGGGAATTTAAAAGACTCATGTAAACAAAGCAAAGCACAACAATAGTTTAAGAAATCTACTCCCATGCATACTTCATACACCGCATACAGTACTGATGTCCAACATTTAGTCAGACATTTGGTTTACTCTAATCCAGTCTTATATTTCACACAAGATCTACTATGTTTTAAAAATACAATCATTAGTTCATGTTTACACTATCTACAACACCCAAGGGGTAGATGTCTAACTTTGACAACAAAACCATGTTTCATCTTTGTTTATTGCCCCAAATCAAGCAATCATGACCACAAGTAACTACAGTTTATTGAAATAAATCACAGACCACATGCAGGAGGGATATGGAGGTATAGGCTGCTAAGGAAAATATATATTTTCTTAGCCTCTGATGCAGAGCGAGTGTGTATAGGATATTTATAGTGTAGCAGAGCAGATGGTGAACACTATTGAGATCACAAAGCAGAGGAAACTGTACAGTGGGGGGTGGGCTTTTCTTCATCATATGGTGTCTAAACAGATTCCCTATTTTTTCTTTACCAGTAAAAAGCATGTGTTCATAATTCTCTTAAATATATGTGATCCATTATGTGTAATGAGGACTAATACTAATGTGTTCTATGCTCTGTCCTGTGAGTTTTTTTTTGAAAAGGCACAGAATCATTCCTTTAAATATGCTGAATCTCAGTTGGGCACCATCTCCTTTTCTGACACTGAGACACTGAGAAGCACCTACAGTACACTCAATTAAATAGAAGTTCTGGATGCTCCTTGAAAAATTGCTATATATGTAGGCATAGTGACTGAACATTGACATCACTTTTGTTGCATGTTGATCCCCTCTACATCCAAATCTTTATAGTATTTACACTTTGTTGTCAAATATCAAATAAAGGTAAAATGGCCAAACAACAGTCGCAAAAAATTAAAGATTGGTGATAACCATACGTACCGTAAAATGGGATTCATTACCTCTTCCAAAGGGGTTAGTTTAAGTGGTTGCCTTATATGGCTGTGTAAAAACAGACCTTTTCTTAAAATGTATAGATACCTACCCAAGTTTTATAGTTACACACAAACACACACACACATACACACACAACCTTACATATAGTAATCACTCCTTCATCCCAGCATCTGGATCCTGTGTCAGACTCCCCTTAAAGTAAATTAGAAATGTTACACTCCCCTCTGCTTCCCTCCCCTCTGCTCTTAACATGTTGCTCTCCTATAACCTATAGATTCTGTAAATTACAGTGGTTAGCCAGATTTTGCGTCTAGATTACAACTCATGGAGGGAAATGTTTAGGTTCAGGTTGTCGAAGCGAGGATATACATGTGGGTGGTGCCAGACCACACAGCCACAATTTCAAGGACAGAGCCAAATTCTGTTTCCATGTCTTTTAAAAGATAACTTTTAAAAGGCATTTTTGAGATATTACAATGATAGGAAGGAAGAAAGATTGTGCCCAGGATATTGAGGGTGAAAAGTTGTAGATGCTTTCAATGGTATCTTAGGGAAGAGAGAGTCAGGCATCCAGTAGGGAAAGGAAAAGAGGGAAGAGACAGACAGACTGTCAGATAAAAAAGAAAATAAAAACAGAGACAGCGCTGATGGAACAATTAAACTAAGTCTGCAATGATGCCTGTGATCTATTTTGGCCTTGTCACAAATATGATCCTCCTTCCCTCAAACACACACTCGCACAGTGACATCTACAAGACAGATGACAAATATAACTAGATCAATTTAAGAAGGCACCACAAATGATGTAACGTCTTTTATGTGAAGCACTGGTGACTGAGATCCCATTTCAGAACAGTTGGAAGGAAAAGGTTTTGGCATGCAACTCAACTGGGGGACAATTAGAAATGAAGTACCGAGAGACCCAAGTCCCGACTCAAGAAAGCTCACAGCAGCTATGGCAAGAGACTGCTACCTCAACATCAAACAGTCTGACAGCTTTGAGAAGTGGCCCCTCTTAGTTTTTAATTGGACTCATAAATGAAATATGGAGTTTATGTGTGTGTGTGAAATGGTGAGCGAGGAGAGAACTCGTGAGCATGGGAGAGACAGAAAGAAAAAATATCTCTGTTTATGTTTGTCTGTGTGTGTGTGTGTGTGTGTGTGTGTGTGTGTGTACGTGTACGTGTGCATGCAATGCAAACATGACTGCCTGTTTCTCTGTGATGTGCTATAATTGACTATGGTGTGTTATGTCTGACTTCAGAACTAGTTATGACATGAAAAAAGTAAATTGCAGTAAACCCATATACAGGCTTATAGTTACAGTTTTATTGTGAGCATTGAAGAATATATTGCATTTGACGTCATGTAAAAAAAACAAAATGCTTTCATGGGCACATAGTGACCACATCAAACCTTTGCTTATGGCTTATGGTTTGCTAACCTTTGCCTCTTTTTCTCTTTTTTTTTTTAGCAACACCACAAACACAAAACACTGACTCACCTGCATGGCCACATCCAGAAAAGAGAAGCAAGCTTAGCAACAGTATCATCTTGTCTCTGAGCTTTAAAACGTCTTCAGCAGTCAGACCCATTTCTCTTTTCCCTACACTATTCTGGTTATTTCCACTTTCCTTTTCCTTCTTCTTCTTCTTCTTCTTCTTCTTCTTTTTCTTCTTCTTCTTCTTCTGCTTTTCTTATTCCCTTGGAGCTTTAAACACCTAGCGATTACAATCGGTTTCTTATACCTCCTCCTGCAACAATGGCTGGTGAAGTTTCTCAATGGAAAACAAAAAGTTATTTGTCTTCCACCACTACCATTTTCTAGCCCCAGCTTGCATCTTTTGTTAGAGACAGAGGCAAACTTGTTTGGACACACGCACATATCTGTACCACTAGCAGTACTCACCTTTTTACCAATATGCGTCAGAAATATCCATCAAATCAGAGAGCAGGCCCATTTCCCTCCCAAGCTGCACATCTTTTTCCTCCACAATGCATTGAATCAAAGGATTTTTCTCTCTCTGTCCTTTGTGGACACATGTCTGTTAGCAGCTCAGATCGGTTCGGGCTTTGTAGTTGGCTGCAGGAAATATCTGAATTGGTTTCAGAGGAGTCAAAGTGGGACAAAGGGTTTATGGAATGCAGAGAAATAAACAAGTGTGTAGATACTGTACATTTCCAAGACAGGCATGTTAAAACAAACTTATTCTAATGAGCTAAATGTTGATTGAACAGCAGGATTATGCGGGAAGACTAAAACTGCAGAAATCCAGAAAGATGCATTTGTATTCAGGATGGTCGAGCATGGTCTGATGGGAGAAAACAGGAGTTTTAATCAACACACACAACTGCGGTGTACCTGCCTCG
Source organism: Thunnus maccoyii (assembly GCF_910596095.1). NCBI lineage: Eukaryota > Metazoa > Chordata > Actinopteri > Scombriformes > Scombridae > Thunnus > Thunnus maccoyii. Next base: position 20,319,037 of record NC_056539.1, on the reverse strand, counting down.
CATTCCTCGCCTCCCTCTCAACTAAGCACTCTGCTTACCCTAGATCTCCTCCACATCAAAGAGCCCTCATTACAGAAACCATCACACATGCAGAGAAAGATTCAGGGTGGGAGAAAAAGAGAGCCGGGAGGGAGAAAATGAGGTGGGAAGACAGAGGGGTAAGGGAGAGCAACCACACTCCTACCGCATACAGAAGTACAAATCAATTCCAGCTGCTGTTTGCCTCACCTGGCAAGACCTTGGACAAGACCAGGCAGAAAAACAAGAAATATCCTACCTGTAAAGAACAATGTGCAAAAAGATTCCCAAAGTAGTTTTTATTTCAGCCCAAGTCAAAGTAAATGAAGGCCAAGAAGATGAATGTTAATAAATCAAGAAGTTCAATCAATGTGGTGGAGTTGCATAAATTCAGAGTCTTGCTCATCTTCCTTATGGCTTTCTACAGTGGCCCTGAGGGTCAAAACACAACAACATCTCAGAAAACACAGCAACATTTCACAAAACACAACAACACTTCACAAAACACAACAACATTTCACAAAACACAATGACATTTCACAAAACACAATGACATTTCACAAAACACATTTCACAAAAAACACAATGACATTTCACTAAACAGAAAAAGTAGGGACAACAATTCTTGTTTGTGATTGGACAGGACCAAAGTCATTCAAGATTGGTCAGTAATAGCCTACTATAGGAAGTAAACGCCCACGGATGCACTGATTGGCCATGAATGTACTGGACCTTTGTCTTTATTGAAAAAGCTATAAAGAGAACCTGGCTGCAGACAAGTTGATGTAAACCAAGGCTTCCCGGATCCCTGATTCCACAGACCAAAATACCTAGTACCGAGTCGTGAGGGAACCATGTGATCCGGTAAAAAATCTGAATTATATGAGTTTGCAGGCTATTATAGGCTATTTTGGTAGTAAATACCTTGACCTTGGCACACTTGTTGCCTCGCTATCTCTCTGCATCACTGCATATTGGCCCAGGCTGGCAGGATAAATAAAGAGATCCTGCTGCCTCAGGCCAATACGCCTTGATACAGAGAGATAGCAAGACACCACAGAGAGAGAGAAAAAAGAAGGAGAGTGAGAGGTTGGCATGCTGGGGAGTGATGAGGAAAATGCAGCACAGACTGCGCCAAGTTCAAGTATTTACCCCCAAAATAGCCTATAATAGCCTGCAAACTCATATAATTATTATCCAGATTTTTTACCGAATCACATGGTTTCCACGTGGTCCAGTACTAAATGTTCTGGTTTGCGGACTGGGGTCTGGAAACCCCTGGTTTACATCAACTTGTCTGCAGCCTGTTTCTCTTGATAGCTTTTTCAATGAAGACAAAGGCCCAGTAGCACCCCACTATACGTTCACAGCCAGCTAGTGCATCCATGGGAGTTTACCTCCTATTGTAGGCTATCACTGTCCAATCTTGATTGACTTGAGTTCTGTACAATCACAAACAAGAATTGTTGTCCCTACCTTTTCCGTTTTGTGTCATGTGAAATGTTGTTATGTTTGTGAAATGTCATTGTGTTTTCTGAAATGTCGCTGTGTTTTCTGAAATGTTGTTGTGTTTTCACCCTCAGGGCCACCGTAGCTTTCCCTTTTGAAAGGATGCCATAGGGAGTTCCCTTCTCCTGCATGACCACCCAGGCGTGATGCTCGTGCTTGTGGGAGGAACATTGTGTCAGGTGGTGAGGTTGGGAGACTCCACGACTGGCGCTTGAGGTCAGACGTAGGTTTATTTACCCAGGGAGCTGGGGCCAGCCAGGCCCTTGTCCAAAAACATCCTCCGCAGTGTCCACAGTGTCCGCCAGGTGCTGACCAGACAGAGCCAGTAGCAGCGTAAGTAGAACTGCTGTGAGATGGCCTGCCTCTTTTATTCAACCAGTCTGACACTATTCATGTACATTTACAATTCGGGTATTTAGGTCACACAGTCATGCATGGATTACCAATAAGGCATATGGTTGACATTTCTTGGGGACCACACTGGACCACCCAGGGGACTGTAGATACATTTGTAAGTATGAGGTCCATCAGTGACCTGTAAGAACTGCAACAATAACCTCTTTCTTTGTTTCTGGCCACTATTTGTCTCATCCCCTTGATCAACAGTGTAAGTAACAGAATTACTGAACTTGCATTTCCACAATAGAGATGAGTAAGCTAACTAGTTACAAAAGAAATGTTTAGAGAAGAGGTAACAACATGATGCAAAACTGAGTAGCCAGTTTTTGCCCTGGGCCTCTTTTTGCAGTAATCCTGAGTAAACATAATAGATGTCCAGCATTATTTTTGTCTGTGATGTCTCATATCCAGCTCTCAAAAAATATATTTTGCCACTACACACCTGATGGTTCTGAACTTTTCTTTTTTTGTAATGAAAAAAGTGAATTAATGTATGTGAATGATGAAAATGAGTTTTTAACATGTTGTTCAAGACTGCTTCACAAAAAAAACTGTACTTTTCTGTGGGAAAAAGTTTCTCATAAAACATCCTGCTGTCCCCAGCCAAATCTCCAGATGCTTGTTGGGGTTACATACAACTGCGTGACAACAACACTGGGGCTGGGAAAAGGGTTCAGGGAACCACTAAGAGTACTTTGTGTGAGGCTGCCATTTGAAGCCATGTCTTTGACGTGTGTTTGTGGCACAATAGAAAAGATGTGAATTCACAAGAGATGTGAATAATGAGTCCAAAATGCATGCAAAAACTGGCAAACAAGAAAATAGATTTTAAATTGAATTGACTGTGGAGCATCCCAGTGGAGTACTGATTGTTTCCATCTCTTGTTTTTATCTGTGCTCATAAACACATTGCCATAATTTTATTGAAGCCACTTTGCTATGAGCTGACCTTGGCGTGTAAAGGCATCATCTTAGTTGGAGAATTTTCTAAATCCAACTAAGGAATGTGAACAAATTCAATCACAACCCCTCTGTTTCTGTAGATTTACCTATTACATTTATTTTATGATTGTTTTTAAATATTTTTATGTTTCCAGCTCAGCAGCTTCAATGTTTCATCTCAGTGGTTGTATAACTATGAAAGGATTTGTTGTCCCTAAGAAAGAATTTCTGTCTGTCAAGCCCAATATAATATACAACTGGTTAACTGGTTTTAATGGAAATGTTTTGCATTAAAAACCAAATCCAACATCAGTCAAGAAAAATACCCACAAACTGGATGGAAGTGTCACATTATGACAACCTGATAATCAAAATTGTTAAAGTTGTATTTCCTTTGTTGTGCCAGAAACAATAAAAAAGTTTCCTCTTACAATTGTTCTGTGAGTCATAGATGCTGCAGAAAAAAAGAGAAAGTCAGCACAGCTACTTGTCTATTTATGCCATTTTTAATGGTGTCTACTAAACTCTATGAGGTCAAAGATAGTGCTAATGTCAAATAGTCAACAGTGGCAGTATTTCTACTGCTAATTCACTGGTATATACAGTAGTTCATTATATTTACACAAAGACAACTCTACTTTGTTCTTTCTAATCATCCTTTGACAGAGGGAAAAATGGGAGACAGATATAGAAGTGAGGCTCGGATAAGGATGAAAGAAAAGGAGCAACAACTGAGGAATGTTTTACTACAGCCTTATCATTATCAGGGAGCTTTTTATGATGTGTCCAGAAATTCAGACAGGTTTATGAACTAGCCCGTCAGCAGGTACCAATAAAGCGCTCCTTAAAGGCCCAATCCATAGATTTTTTGACCATGTACATTTAAAGAGAAAATCAGCATTTACTGACTCTCACAGTTTATCATAATTCAAAATATAGGTTGCCTGTGTCACACAGAAAGATTGGCAGGTTAGTGAGCAAGCTTTGGACATAACAGATTTTTTTCTGGCATCAGTTGGTTCACTTTAAACTAGGCTAGATTACCTGGTAACCTTAACTGCACAAGTTACTCTAGAGCAGGATCAGCTTGGAGGATCAGACCCAAGTGTTTTAAAAGCTGGCCTACAAACTGCTTACATTTCTATGAAAATTGAGTCATTCTGTGTAAGAATTCCCAATAACTACAGAGTTTATAATAAGTAATAAGTACCAAGTGTGTCATGCTTAGATCAGTAGAATAATTTTGCTTTCCATCATATTTGTCTTAGAGATGTAGTTTGTAGCAGAAGTTAAACACTCTGTCTTTAAAATACTGCTTCCAATAAACAACAGGAAGGTATCTGACCACATCATGACTCATGGTATTTAGTTGCAGCACTAAAAATGTTGTACTTCCATAATTCCAGACAATGATTGGTTCATTGCAACCTAATTTGCACTATTATTTGTTACTGCAGTGCAGGCAAACATGAGGAGACCTTCTGAATTGAACAGAAGAATAGAAAAATGTACAAACATATTTAACATACAAGGACTACCGAAAGAATAAACCACTGTAAGAAACAACCATCATAGCAAAATGTTAACTTGTTTCTTCTCAAAACATTAGTTGTTACATATGTAATTAATGTAATCTGAAAAAAAGCAGATTATTATTATTTTAGGAGAGACCCTGTTAATTTGCATATTGTTTAAAATGAAAATTTAGGGTTCTTGACAGAGCACATGAGGAAATCTGTGTCTGCTACATCTGTGTCTGTTTCCTTCAAAATGACTGAAAAAGTGGCCCTAACCCTGCTGATAGTGTGTGATACTTTGAATTAGGACCCACTGCAAACATGAACTCAATAAATAGTTCCATATATTAAAACTGCATAGGTAGAGTTGGGTGCTTTTGATTGGGGTCCGCCAGAACCCCAGTACATAGGTATTTCTAAAAAGCACTAATTAAAACAGAAATAGAAAACAATGATATGAAGTCATTAGGAACAAATTGATTGACAAAGTCATGAAAAATTAGAATGATAGAATAAAGCACCTGTGAGATATGATAAAAAGTATATGTACCTCTGGGGTCTGCAGGTACCCCAGATTGTAGGATTAGGGTTAAGAGTGAAAGCAGACTCTTTTGTGCTTTGATTCTGTTGCAGTGTCTTTTGTTTACATCAAGATATGAAATGCAATAAAGCCTTGAGGATGAATGAGTAGAGTGAAACATTGTTTTGGAGTGGAATAATTATGTTAGATGAAGGCATGTGTGAGTGAAAGCACAGATCATAAGAATAACACTTGTGAAAAGACATCTGGAATAACAGTTTCAGATTACTCCGAGTCAAACTGTGTTAAAGTGAATGTAATATGATATGTTCAGTAAATTAATAGCCAGCAGAGGAGTTTGTCATCCTTCACAGACGTGGTGGTGGTAAGCATTTCTTCCACTGTGTCTGTGTTGCTAGACAGACCAGTGACTAATATGAATGTTGTTAACTGTTTTAGGCTTGAAACCTTCATGACTGGGAACCATAATTACACAGTAGCGTGCCATTTGTCGTTCTTGTGACGAATGTTATGTCTTTATTCTCAACTTTTTCAAGTAGAAGAATTGCTTTACAAAAATTGTCTCTCAAAGGGTTGTCTACTAAATGTTCTTTGCACCTTCCAGTGGCTGAAAAAGTACATTTCCTATTAAACACTCTTTGTTTAATCTTTCACCTCAGGTGATAAACCAACACAGAGATAAAGCAAGTGCCTTTGAACTATATCTCAGCCTTGTTAGATAATTGATGCTTCTTAACAGCAAGAAGTTTGTTAGGAAAGCCTGGAGAGAGGCATTACTTGAACTAAATAATGTAATGCTAAATTTTCAGATGAGATATAATATTAAGCTAAAAAAGGAAGATTAACACAGAGATTACGTTTTGACTAAAAATAAAACTAAAACAAAAAACAGAACACACTCATTCATTATTCATTCACTCACTATCCAAGAATAGTATGACAGTCACAATAACATTTTCCTAATTATATGTGAGAAAATCTAAGGAAAATCCACTCTTGTCCAAGCTATATATGGTTCTCAGTGATTTCATCATTTCAGCCATGTGGAGGAAATTAAATCATGTGGGAGGAGAAAGGCTGAGTGATAATGAAGCAAATGTGTTAAAAAGAAGTTTTGATTTCTATCTTGCCTTAAATATTAGAATGCAAAAACTTCACATCTGCATCTTTCAGTTTTCTGAGATTCAAAAGTTCAGGTACATGTGGCCAGTAGCTGGGAATAGAGCATTTCTCTCAAAAACACATGTGTTTTTAAGCATGTGAGGTGACTACAAGAGCTCAAGAAAAAATAAGGTGAAGTGTAGGTGATCAAAGTTCAATTGCAGTGTGTAACTTCAGAGCTGTGAAGAAGCTTATCATCTGATAAGAGAACACTGACTGTAATCAGTTTTTATTGTTAATAACATGGATTACGTGTGGGTGTGTGTGTCACAGTAACATACATGATGATGAGAACATGTCTGGAAGCCCGACATATTCCATCTGCCACTGTGACTCTGGCTGGCTTTAATTAACTGCTAACAAAAACCACAACTGGCCTTACTGGGAAAGCAATCAGGCATGGGGAGAATATTATTTTTTCTGAAAATTCAGGATAATCCAGGAAGACACTAAATAAATCGTGATGGTCTAGACTTTCTGGCACACATTGTAAGGCTACCACTATACCTCAACCCCTTCCCATGATACCCCGGAATGAACACATGCAAATTGCAAAGTGATACATGTTAGCAACACCTTCAGGTTGAGCTATTTATATAGTTTATATAATTGCATTATTGCTATTATAGTTTTAATTGTACCAGTTTTTAATTCAAAACACTGATTCAGCACAGGGATTCAAACTGTCAATTTCAAGTTTTGTTTGTTTGATTAATTGTTGTTGTTGTTGATGATGATGATGATATAACATGTATTTCAGTTCGTCTGGCTTGAAATGTATTTGAGAAGCTGTTGTTGAAGGGACAAATCCTTTCTGAGCTAAAACCCAGTGCAGTGCTCTCGGTTGCTCCATACTCCAGTCCAGTCGGTGGCGGTAATGCGCCAGTTATTCGGTTTGCCAAACGAAGAAGATTGAACCGGAGGAACCAATATTTTTGAACGAATGTTTCCCACCGGTTCTGTTTTGAGTGAGGACAGGAGATTTGGTTGATTCGCGCTCAACCAGTATTGTACTGTCTCGGCTTTGTCGTGAAAAGTGCAATGGCTGTGCCAGGTAGGTATTAGAATTGAGTGTTTTCATTGCATTTCATTGCTGGTGTAATTTTCTCTGGACAGTTATCAGAGTAACGTTAACAGTAAACAAAGTGTCGCTAACCTTAACGTTAGCCTAGCTAAAGAGCACACACACCAAACAACTTTCTAACCTCCAGCGAGAAACAGTCAAACATCTCCTGGTAAAAAACAAAAAAACAGTAGCTATTGTATTTGTTTATTCATAAATGTCTACAGCAGTAGTGCTGTGACATAATTAATAATCAGTAGCTGAATTTTCGTTTGTCTCAACATCAGAAAGACATAGCTTAGTGAGAACTCTTTGTAGTTGGTTGTGTTAGTAGAGTATTAAAGCAAAACATACAGATATATACTGTATGCTCTGAAATAGGAATTAAAGAATAGCCTAACATCATATAACATGTCACTTTGAATGCAGTTATATTTAACATTTCAATACATCTTCTTGTTTTTGGACATCCATGAGTTCATATATACAAATACTACAAACACTAAAAAACTCATTATTTCACAGGTCCTAATAAGGACAACATTAGAGCTGGTTGCAAGAAATGTGGATATCGTAAGTATACTTTTGACCCAAAATTTCCATTGCAAGTTCAAGTGCGTGCGTGCGTGCGCGCGCGCGTGTATGTGTGTGTGTGTGTGCTATCAGTCCTTTTCTCAACCTGGGTAAATGTGGGCTTGTTACAGTCAAGATAGTCTGTTTTAAAGCTCTTTTGAGTATTGATTGTTAAGTAATAAGTGTTTTTTGGGGCAGATTCACATTTCCTTAGTCGTTTGCGAAGGTCAGTGTTATAATTCTAAAATGCAAACAATAAAATTGTCCTGCTTTGTCACAGTTGTTCATCTATTCTGTTTTTGACTTTCATTTTTCAGCGGGCCACTTGACCTTTGAGTGCCGAAACTTTGTCAGAGTTGACCCCCAGAAAGACATTGTTCTGGATGTAAGCAGCACCAGCACTGAGGAGAGTGAAGACGATGTGCCTGCAGCGCAGCGCAATGAGAAGCTGGGGAGAAGTGGACAGCATCGTAGAGGTAAGAAATATCATCCCCCTGATCTTTTTTGAAGTACTCTATGGCTAATAATATATTAAAAAGCAACAAGATCATCATTAATGATGAAAATGCTGCGAAAATCTATAGAAATTAGCATAAACATATTGCAAGTAAATATCTTTGTGAAATAGTCTTGGGAGAACTGATTTACAGATTCACTAAGCAGCTTTACACACTAGTGGAAATGAGAGCTTATGAGAAATTGACATTTGAAAACTGATATTTAGTATGCAAAAGTCATGTAACATGATGTTGATAAACTCTGCATACTGCTGCTGTAACCAGGATACCATTTCTATTTTGCTCTTAAGTTTCTATCTTTGGACAAAGGAAATTTGGGAAAATATGACAAATCAATGGGTTGTCAGTTTTAGCAGGGATGTGATCAAAATAAACTAACTGTTTATCAGCCCTGCACATTAGCTTGGAGGAATTTTAGCCCATTCCTCCTTACAGAACAGTCTCAACTCCGGGATGTTGGTGGGCTTCTTTGCATGAACTGCCTGCTTCAGGTTCTTCCACAGCATTAACATCAGGACTTTGACTCGGCCATTGCAAAACATTATTCTGCTCTAACCATTCTTTGGTAGAACAACTTGTGTGTTTAGGGTCGTTGTCTTACTTCATGACCCACTTTCTGTTGAGCTTCAGTTCACAGACAGATAACTTGACATTTTCCTATAGAATTTGCTGGTACAACTCAGAACTTATAGCTCCATCAATGATTGCAAGCCGTCCTGGTTCAAAGGCAGCAAAGCAGCCCAAACCATGATGTTACCACCAGCATGTTTCACAGATGGGTTAATGTTTATATGCTGTAATGCAGTGTTTGCTCATTGCCAAACATAACGCTTCTCATTCAAACCAAAAAGTTCGATTTTGGTCTCATCCATCCACAGAACATTTTTCCAGTAATCTTCTGGCTTATCCACCTAGTTTGAGCAAACTGTAGATGGCAGCATTGTTCTTTTTGGAGAGAAGTTGGTTTCTCCTTGCATCTCTGCCATGTACACCATTGATGTTCAATGTTCTCCTGATGGTGGACTCATGAACGTTGACTGTAGCCACTGCAAGAGAGACCTTTAGTTTCTTAGACATTACCCTGGGGTCCCTTGTGACCTCCCGGAGTATTACATGCCTGCTCTTGGTGTGATCTTTGTTGTTCGAACACTCCTGGGGATGGTAACATGGGTGTTGGATGTCTTCAGTTTGTACATGATCTGCCTGACAGTCGACTGGTGGGTTCCAAACTCTTGAGAAATGGTTTTGTAACCCTTTCCAGCCTGGTGAGCATCAATAATGCTTCTTCTAAGGTCCTCAGGAATATCCTTTGTTTGAGCAATGACACACTTCCACAAACCTGTGTTGTGAAGCTCAGACTTTGATATTGAAAACCCAGATTTCTCTTTTTTAAATAAGGTAGGGCCTCCCAGACTCACACTTGATTGTCATCCCATTGATTGATTGAATCACCTGACACTACTTTCCCCTTCAAATGAATTGATAATCCTAGAGGTTCACATACTTTTGCCATATAATAAATAGCCATATAATAGCCTACATTTAAACAACCATAAAACACAAAAACACAAACGCTATGATCCAACAAATGTATATTAGTTAGCAGATTGAACTTTTCACAAACTTTGTAAACTGAACATATATGCTACAACAATAAAATAAAACAAATCACTTTGCTGTTGTTAATTAAATGCAGCCATGCGGGCAGCTTACAGCTGCAGCTCAGCCACCACCTCCACCTGCCACGGTCTCCCCGAGCCTGCCTTTCACCGGGACTGGGTAAAATTAAGCCGGCCGCATCATGTGTCCATACTCCGCATCTGCAGATTCATCCACGCAGAAACTAAACATACAAAAATATGCTTAGGGACAGTTTTGGGAAGGTGGTGAAAAAGTTAGTTTTGAGTCCTGTAAGTTACTATAACTCTCATGCATCCCGCTATAAGTTAAACATTTGCTTAAATTTCCTCAATCACCATCATCTTTTCTAAATGTTTACACGTTTCTCCCATCCTCACCGGGGCCGGGGAAAAGTTAAACCTCCGACTGATCAATTACATGTTATTTAACCATGGAGCTCTGGGCTGATCCATTTGTTTCACTGTGCCAATGCTGGATATAATGTTACCTGAGAGAAAACAGTAAGACTTTTCGGAGTTGTGTTAACTGCTGTCAAGCCAAGGCGCAGGGCTGTTGCTGGACTGTACGGCTTTTGAATCTCATGCCATGCTTAGTCACATGACCAAACTCTCAGTGAATCTCTCATTTTTATAACAGTGGAGGCAAAAACAAAACTTTGCAAAATATAAGTTTATATTTAAATTGTCTTGGCAACATATCTTACAGGTCACATAATATTAGGCTATTTAATATGCTATTAATGAATTAATTTTTTTATTTGGCAGTCAGCACATTTCCTGCTCTTTGAACATTTCGGACATTGATATTTTCATCTGCCAAACAACTACACGTGATACCGGCAAAAAGCTGACATATACCGGCTAATATAAACCCCGGATGGGACATTTTTCTTTAGCACAGCCTATCATTTGTGATTTAGGCTAAGCAAGGTGTTGCAGAGTGTGGCTTAAAATGACAGTTCTGCCACCCTCGCAACCCATCAGTTGGTATTTGTATGCTAAGCAACCTGTCTCACAAATAAGCAAACACCCAGGTAGACTCAGCAGTTTGAAACTAAATAGGGAGAAACTCAGCTGAATGGTAACATTTTTAGAATTTAGTCATTGCAAATAGATGAGCAACAGCAGCAGCAGCCCTAGTATTGCAAGTGCTGGTAGTGTTGCTGGGTCCAATATTAATGACTGTATATGACTGGCTGCTTTTTCAGGTAAACATGTCTTGACTGTTTTGTCTACAACTTTGTGTGTGTTAGGTTCACGTGATGATGATGGTGAAAGAAAAGAGAGACACAAACTGAAGAAGAGCAGAGAAAGAAAGTCAAGAAAGAGGTAACTTTTTATCCTGTTTTGCAAATTTTCAGTGTTTTTTTTTCCTCTTTTGTCCACTCTATCAACGTCACTGTAATGTGAGTGGCTATATTAAAACATAAAAGCTATTAGACAAAAAAGACATGGCACAGACATGTAAATGTAGGGTCAGAATGGATCAGTTTGTGTTTTGTTTCTACTCCTTAGATATGCTTCGTCGTCAAGTGATGGGGGGTCTTCAAAGAAGAAAAAGAAGCACAGCAGGTCCTCTCCCTCATCTGATGAAGAGGTGAGGACGAAGAAAAAGAAACTGAAAAGCCACAAGAAGAAAAGCAAGAAGGACAAACGGGAGCACGGGAAGCATCACAAAAAGAAGCAGAAGAAGAGGAAACAGAAATCTTCGTCTTCCTCCTCCAGCTCCAGTGAATCCTCAGATAGTGACTAAACTGTGTCTCGAGGTCCAACACTTTTTAATTTTTCCTGTCCATGAAACTTTGTTTTGAAGACTCAAAAAAGCCACGCCATCTTTTACCATACAAACATTTTAAAAAGAGCTGTTTACTCTGAGAGGTATTTAAGAGAAACCATCATGCAAATAAGTCTGTTGGCTGTATGATTCTCTGAAACATTTTGGAAAAGATATGTAAAAAATTTGTCACACCACACAGTTAAATGTCTTCTTCATTCAAATTCAGGAATCTTCAGCTACACATAGTGCAGTCATAATGCTGACTCTCTTGCCTGGATATTTTTTGTTTGCTTGATTCATGTGTCATTGTACACAACTATCAAAATTTTACAACATGATTTTTTGGTTTGACTGGGCATAATACGTAGATAATGGTCACGATGTATATTTGTGGCTGTGCTCTCTCACCCCATTCAACTCAGAAAACAAGTCATTAAATGTCCCTTTATTCATCTGACGTGTTGGCCTGTGTGTCAATAATCGCCCAATTTCTTTGTTAGTGTCAATGCTTCTTTCTATATAAAACTGTATAAATGCTGTGTATGCTATTGATGGAGTGGCTTCACGGTACAACAAAACCAACTCCTGGAGGTTCCTGCTGAAACACAGGTTGTTAGCAATGTGATGAGTATTAAACAGTTAATTTTCTCCTTGAACATGTTTGAAAACCATCTGACCTTTTTTGAGGATTTCATTCCAAAAATATTTGTGTGTTACAATTTTGAAAACTGAGGGGAAAAAGCTAATTTTGGAGGCTTTATCTGGTTCTCTTTATTTGCTGTCTGCCCTGTACCATTGCTTTTTGTTTCCCGTCAGTAAGTGTTCTTTTATTATAATTAAATATATATTTGTATCAAACTGTCACCCTGTTCAGTTTTTTTTAAATAACTTATAATTACGCCAATACAAGAAGTGAGATGGCAGAAAGGATGAAACGTTAATGATTCTAGAGAGACTTCTGGACAACTTGTATGGTAATGGAGCAGATAGTCTTATTTCCTGTAGAGGGCAGCAACATACATGAAATGTGTCTACACCTGAAATCCCATAAAGGGACATTGCTATTAAAAATACACAATGGATAAGCAAATATACATCACCTCCTACCCAACAAAAAACATTTAGGCTGTATGTGTTTGCCCCAAGGAAATATCAATATCAATATTTTGATTAAAAAAAAATCATAAGTTACTACATGTTTTATTTAGTTATTCAATGGCACATGCTGTATATTTTAAAGTGGGATATACTGATATATGATAATTGCCAATATTTCTGGTTAGTGTCAGGGTGTAATACTCTTCAGGTGCAAAGTACACTTAACAAGCTGGTTCACCAACTTATATAAACCATTTAAATGTTGCTCTAAGTATCTGTGAAGATTCTGGGTCTGTGGTGTAGACACTGGACCATGCAGGATGACTGCCAACTCTCAGTTCTTTTAAATCACAGTTTAAGACTTTTCTGCTTGCCACGGCTTTTAATTAAATAATTTAAGGATTAATATCTTCACACTGCAATATAACTTTTATCCCGTTTTATCTGTCTTATTCTATTTTAGCTTCTTTATATTTACAAATGTAACACTTAAATTGTATTTAAATGTCTCTTTACATTGCCTTGTGTTGCTTTTATATTCTGTCTTGATGCCTTTTATGCTCTATGTAAAGCCTTGTGTAATGTAAATTGCCTTGCCTTACCGCTCCACCAGGCTAAATCTTTGCAAAGTGCTGGAAACATCAATGAGTCCAAACTTGATGAAAGAGATTTCCACACACTTAGATCTATGCAGTATTCACTTTATTTTTGAGCTTTTGGACTATCAGACTGTAGTTAGATCATGTATGCTCTGATGAATGTGAGCAGCAGCCCAGCAGCAGGGAAGCTGTAAAATGATCAAAATGCCCTGGAACTTTACCTGGAGGTAGAAAAGGAGAGGCACCACTGTGAAATAAATCGCCAAAGTTATACATAAATTAAAATATAATTCATTTACACTGCATATATACATACAATATATAAAACATATAATCTGAGCAGAACACAAAACTAAAAGGAGTGTACACAATTTTTCACATATGGCCACAAGAAAGGGACATAAGACATTAATTTAAAAAGCAAAGAGGGTCCAAAAAAAAAACCAACTTAATATTGAAGTGTCATTATTTATACATATTTTAAAAAATAAAAGACAATGACTTTAACCAAAAAACAGCCCTTAACCAAATCCAAAATAATGAAATACATCCTCTGTCTACCCTGTATCTATCTTTACTCCACCTAGTGGTCATGGTGTGAACATTTAGAGACTGAAATGCTCCTGCTCAAGTAGCTGCCATCATCTTTACTGATAATGTGCACTTGTTTGAGTTGCCAAATAATCATGAATAGACAGAAGTTGCTGAGTAACAACACTCTTTGGCTCGGCTCCTTAATGGCAGAGGCATCAATCAACATCAATCTCACTTAGTACAGTAAATGTTCTGAGGGAATTTAATAAACACAGGGATTCTCGTATATCACGTCCTCACATCAAACCATGTACACATAATAGCACTTATACATACACACAATAGAGTATACACGCAGACACATGTAGGACACACACACACACACACACACACACACAAATATTTAATTTTATTTCATGCAAATCATCTTTTAAATGGTCCCACAAGTATTCCTGTAGGGACCTGTAGCAGAAAAATGCCACAAAGCTTGGTTGAGTTTTTATGTTTCAAACACCCTCAGACAGCAGTGTGTGTGTGAAGCTGAGGAGCTAACAAGAACCACGGAGCTGAGGGACAAACTGTCAACAGGAAGCTGGACATTGGCCACCTCCTATTGGGCATCCTGCCATAGGCTATCACATGATGATGGTGCAAAGGTAGATGCAGAGAAACATAAATTTTGCTCCCATCCTGCCACTTCAATGCTGCACAAAGAGACACAGAGCCATACAAACCATACAAATCAAGGATTTTTGGAGGCCCTTATGGTTTGTTCGATTTGGGCTGTGTGACAGGTGTTTATAATAGCCCCATTAATTTCACTTTGCCTCAGGGAAGGGAATATCTTTTTAAGCATCTGCAACATCCTGACAGCTACATGCATGGCTGCTGATCAGAGCCCGGCATTATGACAAGACACATCCCGCTCTTTATCTTTTTGAGGTCCAGAGGGCACATTCATCAAATTCGTCAAAAAAAAAAAAAAAAAAAAAAAAAAAAACAACAACAACGTGCAGCCGCTGCTGACAGCTTAGTGGAGACAGTCAAGCAGTCAGAGTTTCTGGGAACTGGGAATGTGTGATTTTTGATTGCTGCTGGAGCAGTTAAAATGATGGAAATGATTTTGCACTTTTAGACTGTGTCTTCAATCGCTGGTCTTTTCTGAGCAAAAAGGAAAATTGTTAGCAATAATTGCCACCACAACAGAACAAAGAAAATAGTGCCATTTCCAGACACTCAAATCTCAAAAACAGTTCAACATTTTGGGAAACACATTTGTCTTGTACCTGATGTCTTGCTGAGAGTAAAATGAGAATATCCATACCACTCCCATATACATGTGAGTCCATTCAATCTGAAGCTACAGCCAGGAGACGAATACCTTAGCTTAGCATAAAGACTGGATACAGGGGGAAACAGCTAGCCTGGCTCTGTCTAAAGGTGATAATATCTGCCAACACCTCAAAAGCTCACTAATTAACACATTGTATCTCATTTGTATAATCTGTACAAAACTGGAAATGTAAAAACATGGCATTTTGTGCCGGGCTATCTCTTGGCCAGGTACAGTGACTTTTTGGAGTCTTGTCTTGAGGTTACCAGACAACCAGTGGACACCAGGGTGTCACTGTTCTTGGCAAAAATATTCCAATAGCTTCATATATAACAGATTAACATGAAAGTGATAATGATCTTCTCATCTAACTCTTGGCACATTTTCCCAAATGTTAAATTATTCTTTTAACGTAACATGTATTACCAACTATTGTCCATATCATGATGTACCAGGTCAATTCTAATAAAAATTATTATAATAACAATTTTCTTTTGTGAATTACATTTTTTTAAGGAGCATTCATTCTAAAAATAACAGTGCTATTACGTGCTTGCTATTTAACATGCTGAAACAAATACTTATTAGTACAATAAGACTGTTGAAAAGTGTTAACAAAAGAAACTTGGAAAGTGGAAAACTTCATAATTGCCCAGATGGTAAGAGGACAACTCGATACAGAGGAGCAAATGAAGTCTAAGGAGTGCCGCCATGTGAAGCCACACTGAGCAAACCATATGCTACTTTGTGTAAGACAACAACTAAGTTTTCCTGTTTTCATCAGCTCATTGGCTTTTATTGAGCCTGTTGGGCTTCATAGGAAAGCGGAAAGCAAATGGGACTCCACTGAGCCATTTACATGAAAATGAGATGGTCAAAGTCATCTTTTAGAGAGTTTAGCAGCAGAAGAGTGGCGATTCAGCCTCTGTGGAAACGTCTTTGAGGCATTGATTGCAAACTTAGTGGAAATCCTTTTTGCAAAATGGCTGACCAAAACGACTGTACCATAGCGGTGAACGATCTCTCATTAACATAAGGTACGTTTTTCAATTTGTTTGTATTACATTGGTAGCTCAGTTGCAGTCTTGTGTGGGCGGCCTGGTAGCCTCTGCACTGATGTCTGTTTTTAACCTTTCTTGGGGATTTGAGCACACGTGCTCTTTTTTTCCAGCAACGCCCTGCTTCACATTCACACAGTTACATTCATCCAACCTGGGAGCGGCCCAGTACAACCACAGTCTCCGACTGAAGCCAGTGCACAGCTCCACTGGAGATACAGTTCAATGCTTGGCTCAAAGGCACCTCAGTGGTGTAGATGCTGAAGAAGGATAGCGCATAACTCATTCTGTTTTACCGTTTACCCTGGGAATTCAAACCTGCAACCTTTTGGTCATGAGCCTGACTCTCTTAACCTTAAGGCTACCACCGCTACACAGCAAAGCATAATATCTTCCCAGAAATAAAATGAAAATCCCTTATGCTGCACTTTGGTGGGAACAACCCAAGCTGAGAGATGGTTTTGCGTCTGTAACCACTGTTGAAATATTATTTCAGAGGCAAGCCGTCCCCGCATCTTGGAGCACAGCGAGCAGAGCACTTGAAAAACGCATTAGGGCCAAGGGGCAAGTTGGAGGCTATACATTTGCTACCAATTTAGTTCCTGCATCTTAGATTTCGTTCATCTCTTCCTCTCCTGGCCCCGAAACCAGGCCTAATGTAGTAAATGACCTCTAGGATAAATAGACAGCAGGCTACATGACCCCAGCCATCAAAAACGGAGGCTGTAATAAATACTACATCGCTTTACAGGAAGTGTGTTCGACATTCTCCCAAAACCTGCAGGGAAAGAAAACGGGGGGGCGAACGGGGTGAGTCTCTGTTCACCGCTCTGTCTTTGGTGAAAACCTTTTTTCCTGAGGTCTGTTATTACCGGCCTAGTTCCTGGGTTCCCATTCAGAGCGGAGCTTGTTCATATAAACCTTGAGGTTTTGAGGGTTCGCTGGACTGACTGGGTGGCTTTCACCAGGGAATTAGCACAGGGTCGCATTGGATCACGATCAGTAGGCCCTCTACGGCTAACCTGTGTTGGACCGGGCTGCTTGTGGAGGTGGTGGTGGTGAGGACAAGTTTCCTGGCTCTGGAATATGGGTCAGTCAGAACCCAGGATGTGTAGGCCCTGATCCTCTAAATCATGGATCCTTTTGATGCTTCTCTACTTACTGTACAACTTCTAAATCATTTTTGTTTAACCACCATTTTCCAGATTAGGCTTGATGAGATTGGGAGATTTTTCTTTTTTTTTTTTTATAATTGAAGGTAATACAGTATAAAGTAGTTTCACCCAGATACTATACAATGTGAAGATAGTTAAGATGTAACAGTTTGAGGTCAGAAATAGCTTGTAATACCAGACAGATTATATTCATGGTGATGTTTATAGATGTAATATGATGCACTGTAGATAGTAATGCTAGATTTTAATCATCTTTGGCAGAAGGAGTTGGTGATGTGAATGATCTTCATATATTTGAATATTCATGCTTCAAAAATCCACTTAGGGGATAAAGCAGTGGGAGATGGTATTGAGCCTATACTATACATAGAACATTGCTTATGAAGCAGCCTGGTGTACCATTTCATGATGTGTCTTTTTCAGCACCATGTAGCAATGGAGTTCACACTAGAAATTCCTAATTTCTTTCCTAAAGTGATATGTACTCATCTATGGCAAAAAAAGAAAAGAAAAGAAACGAAAGTTCAGTTATATTATTATATGCTCCGTCAGGGCAAAAACTGCTGTTACACTCTGTATGCCAGGAGCCAAGAATGAGGCTCCCATAACTCCTTGCTTGATGTTCACATGTCCATAATTGACTATTGACACCAATAATAAGTGACTCCAACAGTCTGAGCTTCTCCAAATAGATTTTTTTTAACTGTTTGCCTTTTTATCTTGCTTTAATCAAGTGATTCAACAGGATTCTTAATTTCTACGGTACTATGTACTTGTTCCTGTACCGTCCATCTGATATGGTAAACATGGTATTCATCCTATGACCCAGGGAGATTTTTTTTTTTAACTTTTTGAATATTTTTACTCACTACATCTCTCTACATGCCATAGAACATCATCACAGTCGAAACACACCTGTTAGGCAGGTGCACAGCATCCATTGCAAAACTGCTGCCTCTGCTGCTGGATGGCTGTTCATGTCGATGGTTGTTTTATTCCCGTGCATTACCTTTTCATTTGCATTGCCTTTTATTTCCTTTCTCTTTTGGTGAATTTGTGAAAAGATTCAGTTTGATAGAGAACATCTAAGCACTGAAAAATCCCACTCATCTTGCACCTGAAACAAATGTAATTGAGTAATTTGCATGAAGCTTTCAGAAGAGAATTATTGTACACACACATATGAACACACACATACACACACACACACACACACTGATGACTTCTGTTGTTTCTTCCTCCACTTCTGACCCAATCCATGTGTCCCTCAGAGGTCCAGAAGGTGGCAGGAGTGGCACTGCTGACAGCTACAAAAAAAAATACAACCCACCCAACAGCTTCAGCACCACAGAGCCTGTCCTCTCTGCTCCTTGAATGACGATAGACGTTTTACATGTCCCCAACATCAGACACATGTGGCTTTTTCAAAGACAAACGACATGGTGTCATCTCTGCGTCAGGCACATCTGCTCAATCTTACTCTGGTTTTAGTGTTCTTTCCACTCCACATTTATATGGAAAGTTTTGTGTGCCTTTGTTCTGTGGGGGGTTTCTGTCCTTTTGTTTGAGAAAGACATCAAACAGGGCCAGAGGGGTGCATGATGGCTTGAACATGATCGAGATGGTTATTTTTTGTTCTCTTACATTGTCACTAAACTCGGCTCTCATTTTTCTTTTTTTTATGGAACACTTCATCATCAGACATAAAAAAGAAAACTGGCACAGCTGTCATCACTTTTTTTTTTTTTTTTTTTACAGATGTTGACAAATGCTTTCAGTCTGTTGGTTTGGAGGTTGAAGGTGTTTAATCTTAGTTTAGTCATTTTGCACATCCCACAAATGTTTAGTGATTAATTTAGAAAAAGTCAACTGAGTTTGCATTCTGTTTTTTTATTATTATTATTGTAATTTTTTAATCAAAGTCTGGCTTCATGCAGTATTCTCATTTGGGAGCTCCACAATTCACAGAGTAGCTTAGCTGCAGCAGCTGCAGCATTCACTGCCTTGCTTAGTGGCACCTTAACTGTGGTTTTCAAGGGAGCATGTTACTCATTTTACCCAGACAGTTTCCCAGCTGGTACAAGGATACAAACCAGAAACTCTCTTGTCACAATATTCCTTTCAGATTTTAAACCAGTGGCACTCCCACCTGTATACTGTATAGTCACGGGTTACTGCAGCATCTATATTGTTTGAAGATGTAATCGGTATATGCTGAGTTGCACTACATCATTTCAGATGATCTCATTCTTGGGTTGACAGTATGAAAAGATTTTTTTCAGAATTAGGTGAGAAAAGTTATATAAAATTAGGATTTTGTCATATTTTAAGTAGTTTAAGTAACAGACTTAGGTAAAAGCAAAGTGAGACAAGTTATACTTCCCCTCTTTTCCCATCCTCAGAAGATTGCCTTTTGGTGATGTTGGATGCTAAAACCCAACATTTACCCTCTGATACTCAACTGAGTTAATGGCGGAAGAACGTAGTGGGGATGCACTGATGAAGATGAAAATTAAGACATTCTGAGAAAGTATTATAAACAAATAGATATTAGATCATGGTCTTTTTTACCTGGCACCATAAAAAAAACTGTCAATCATGCAAAAACATGCAATTTTTGTAGCTCAGGAGCAATAGTCCTAAATGGAAAAGGATATGAGGTCGACCATTTACCTCCAGGTAGAGAGCTTTGTGATATCTACATGAAATGGTGCAATATTTTATGGTCGGCTTTTTCTGCTCTTTCATGACTGTACTAAAATATTTCTTCTAAAGCACAGTATTTGGCCCATAAACTGCCCAAAGTTCCCAAGGCAAAATGAGCAGACCTCTGTAATTGTCTAGGTGGTCGGGTATGTATGTGTAAGACTGGAAAAGAGTCAAAGAGGAGATGGCAAAGGAAGGAAGAGGAGGGAAGCTTATTAGGCAGAAAAGTAAGTCCTGTGTGGGTGCGTTTTAGCGTGGGATTGTTTGGTAGCATTTTATTCAAAGGATCAATTATTTACTCAGGCCTGTGATGAGCTTAGCTTTCAATTCTGAACATCAATGCAGCTTAATATTCTGGCAATTAATAGGGAAATTCTGGGCTAATCACATTTTTTTTTCTATGCAATATCACAAAGAGCAGCTCTGTTGGAATATACTTATGGTTCATGCAGAGCAGGCTGGTTTTATCTTCAGTTGCAGGGGGCTTCCTCTATCACCAGTGGCTTTAGAAATGTTAAGAGAAGAGCACGACTCTATTGTTACTTGAACCTGGAGCTGTCTCACAACCTGAGTCACTTTGTTTATATGGGTTTCAGAGAAAAACAAGGACAAGCAATGTTATTAATGTCTAATTAATTAACCAGGTCTAGCTAATGCTGTAGTGAGACTGTCCACCCTGCACTATCTAAAGGCAAATATAGCTGCTGACAAAATTATTTCACCACAAGGTCCATTAAGTGGCTGTTGTAGAGCTTTTGATCATATCACAAGCATGTTCTACCTCAGCACATGGAGTTGGCCCAGTTACCCAATTTTAGATGTTCAAATTTCAACTTTTTCTGCACTTAAAAGTCTTCTCATCCATGGTTTTAAGGGTAAAATTGAAATGTCATTATTGAAACCTCCATAATAGCTACTAAATGGACGTGGTAAGTTGCATTGTCAACTACTGTTGTCAAGGTCAATAATAAACTGTAAGTATTAGCTGCTTTAATTCTGATATTTGTATCACCTACAGTAAACATGATAAGCTGTGCTGTGATGAACTCGTTCTTTTTTTCTTTTTGACATTTGACTTTTAAACCTGCAAAATGTAGGACTTACATTGAGTATTCATCACTTCTGTGTACTGGGAAACGTTCACATTGCTCATATTGGGTGTTTTGTAGCCACAAGCTCATTTGTTTGTTTGTTTGTTTGTTTATTTTAAGTATTTAAGATTCACCAAAGGTTGGTGTAAGTGAGTGAGTGAGTTTTCTTGAGAGTCCAGGGTTCAAATAAATACTGTATCTATAAAAACAAAAGATACAGACGATACAGAGTTGGATTTAAATTAATTTGCTAACTTTATACATAAAACGCTATGCTAAACTCATATTTTTAAGAGGTACATTATCAATATTTATTATAAAAATACAGACATAAGCACTAACAATGCTTGTACCAGAGTTATTTGGTTAGAAAATAGTATGTTGCCACTCTGTGCCAGTGTAGCTCTTTGTAAGCCTTTGCTTACTCGTCTTGAGAGCTTTTGCATACCCTTGATTAAAGTTTTTGATCACAGAAATAGGAAGCAATACTTGCATTCGATACTTGTGTGAGGTTTCTAATTGCCAGTGGATAGCTCTCACCAACCTGCTTTTTAGGTCAGAACTAGAGTATTGTCATTTTTCATTCATGACTTCAAACAGACCAGTTGTAAAAATTGGTAAGGAGCATAGCCACAGAGACGGTGGAAACCAGAGATGTTTTCTCAGTAATTCCCTCCTGGCTTTGGGAATAACCACGCCTGCAGCGCATGGGAAAGGCAGTTCACAGCAAGAGTGAGAAAAGGGAAAGGAGAGCGAGAGAGACAGAGATAATAAAGAGAGCGGGAAGGAAAGAAAAGCATGAAAGACTGGCAAAGAATGAAAGTTGGAGAGCAGATAGAGAATGAGAGCTGATGCAGTGAATGAGACATGAGAGAGTGTATGGGAGGATGAAAGTGACGGGATTAGTTCAATTTACTTCATGAAGTTCTGCTCCCAGGTTATGGACAGTGAAAACAAACTGATATTGGATTAATACAAACTTTTAAATGTGGGTGTCCAATCTGTTCAGTTGGAATATTAAGTTCCTTGAATGCAAGACAATTTTAGTTATAAAGGACATTTCATTACAAATAAACTTGATGTGCTTAAATGAAAGTGTAGGGAAACTGCAGAAAAATTACCAGTATCAATAAATGAATAACAGAGGACTTTTTTTCCAATGCTCGTGGTTTGTTTGTGGATAATACAAGGTTGACCAAACAAAGGAAATGTCAAACGTTATTTTAAACAATAACATACATTTTGATTACTGTTTTAATATAATATGTGGCTTTGGAATCTTATAAAATGGCACAACAGAAGTTGTTGATATGTTCAAGTTAAGTCTATTTTTATTTATATAGCTCCCTGCCCAGCTTCACCATAAATAATGTCTGTGCTTGTATTGCACTTGGAGCCAGTCGGACTAAGTCTAAAGCTGTAGAAAAGTGCAGAAAAGTCATAGGAAATGTGCAGCCATTTATATAATTTGTAAAAAAATATTCATTACAAATCAACAAAGAGAATTTTCAACACTTGTTGTACAGCTGCAATGGGATGGCCAACATATATATTTTTTTAGTTTTTATAAGTGTAAAAGTTGTACTTTGGTGAAAAAATTAACATGACTTAAATCTTCTTTTCATAAAAGTAAAATGAAAACATAGTTTTTAAATGATTTTAGTTTTCGCATTGTTGCTTCTGTGTCAGGCAGTATAGTTATAAAGGATTTATGATTTCATTTTTTATGTTTATATTTTTTAAATAGAAGCAAATGAAAATTATTACAATTAAATTAGTGATTGTATTGAAAAATACCTGTTTCATAGATACTATAATACATAACGTTAATAAATGACACTGACAATATATGATATAAAAAAAACCCTTCTTGGAATATCTGTAAAACTTAATCTAATACTAAAATTATCATAGTTTGACCTGAGACCTAAAAAAAATCAGCCAGATGCAATTGATCCAGTTGGTACCTGCTGATTTCAGTCAACTTGAACATGGACAGTAATTGCTTGAGGAGGTATTAGAGGCTTACTGGTAATACTTCTGACTGAAGACATGAAACGTGTGGCTTATTTATGTTACCGTCTTAACGATTAAAAATATTGACTTCCAGCTGCCAAGTGTCATGTTTTTTCTTCCTCCTTGGTGGTGATTAAAAGGAAAACAACTGTGAATTGAACAAGAACCAAAAAACGTCAAATGATTCAGCTCCTGACTCCACTCCATGTGTCACCTGTCAGGAAAATTGAGAGAAAAGAATAACACAAGTATCAGGTTATCACGAACACTGTGTCGACTCAGAGGGGAAAAATATATATACAAACACTTCTTTGACATTAATCTTTGTGCTGATAGCTATCAAACTAAGATGCAGGTGTGAGAGCGTAGATGTTCATAAGGTGCCAATTCAGTGTGAATGTGCAGAGAATGTGCAGAGAATGTGGGTAGACTGCTAATAAAGGGCTTCCTTGAGCCGTAAATGACCCACTTTGAGAAATGTGGTGTAGTTTACCATTGATTAAACGGTTACAGTGGGTGGACACTGAGAACAACAAAAGGACAGGGTCAATGGAGACAAGTGAAAAAACCTATAACTTGTGTAAGATAATTCCACTTGCCTTCAGTGTAGTTTCACGTAGTTCAGTAATTACAAATCTCAGTACTCTGATCATGACAGATAAGTATCATAAAATAACATTTGATTTAATGGACTTGATTTTGCAATGCATCAGTTTATCTACTGAGAACACTGAGGTCAAGTCCTCTGTGTTTTTATTTATCTATTTTATGTGAATTTTAGCAACTTGAGAGGAATTGACATTATCCAAAAACTTTGTGGATATTTAATGAGCTGATTCAGGAATATTTTGAATCAGTATTTGACTACTTTTGGGCTAAGAAAATAATAAATAAATAAACTTAAGCATTTCTCCACCAGAGGGTTAAGAGAAAGCTTTGAAACAACACTAACACTTACATGTAAGAAGTTAATAAATAAAATATGAAAAAATCCAAGCACATACAGCAAACGTTCCTCTTTTTACATACTGGTCAAACTTTTCTGTGAGTGGCACTGGGTGGGTTGGGGGGGACTCATAACCTCAGCATTTCTTGTAAAATCCTGGCTATAGCCCTGCTGGAGAGATATGAGTTACAGACTGATAAAGGGGACAAGAGCAATTGGATAAAGAGAACAGAGGAAGTATGAGTCATTTAGGTAATTCCTGAAAGATTAATTTTTTTTAGTCAGTGACGGAAGACATTGAGTGACAGTGCTGTTCTGAATGGAGTTGAAAGCTTTTTTTTCAACCTTGTAGGGATCCTGCCAGTCTGAACACTTTTATACCTTGTACAATTCAATTTGCTTTTAAGGGTAAGGGGTTCACTTCCCACCGGGATTGTTCATGTTTAAGTGCACTCTTTGGATAAAAGCATGTAACAAATGGACTTGGTATTATGTTTAGCATCAGCAACAGATGAGATCTATTTCAGTACTGGACTTATTTAACTGTTTTACATTTTTGAAGGTGGGTGGGCAGCTACAGGTCTTTGTCAGGCCGGCCTGACTGTCCTGCCACATGTTTGCGTCACGTTTCTGTGTGTGTGTGGGCGGTACACTGTACTGTAGCAGGCCAAGGTCATTCATCAGTCCAGGGTGGGCCTGGTGCTGAAAGGGCCAGTGTTTAACTGCTTTGATTGATCTGTGCAGGAGATTGGTCATGGCCTGGAGAGGGGCATGTCGTTCCCTGCATTGACTAAGGCCAGTGATATCAGTGGGGGATTTGAGTAATGCAGTAATCCAAAATACAGGCTGCTTTTCTCTCCCTGGGAATGTGAGACCTGCAACTCAAGCATAATTTTAAATCTCTGTCTAGTCATTTTTCATTTGATTCTTTTTGACTGTTACATAATGTCACTGGAATAATGTTGTGTGTCCTACTGATGTCTCTGGATCAAAACCTGCAAGATAATTGAATGTAATTGAATTGAATGCTGTTCAGTATTTCAGTATTTTATGCTGACTGGATTGCATCTCACTGTCAGATTTCTCTGAAAATTTGCATTAGCATCACAGTTTTTCATTGAGTATTAATTATTGTTGGATTTCATAATAAATGGTCAAACAGTGTTTTTTAAACAATAACTTAGTAATCCTTATCAAATCTTAGATTGTACAAATTGAGAAACAAGTGCAACATACACTGACATATTTGAAATTATGTGAAGTATCTTTTCCTGATACAATTTTCTTCAATGTTTGATGCATTTTAAGAACGAAAAGAACAAGTTTTGAGAATAGGTGACAAACAATACGTGATTAAGTCTGCAAAACATGAATGCTGAAATATTGTGTTTTATTCTCAAAATTTATACAATCAAATGAATAAAAGAAAACACTCCAAAAGGTAAATACTATTACAAAAAATAAAAGATTTTTTAATTACATTTTCTGCTTTGTATCTACCCCAGTATTTGTGTTTTTATTCAAGACACTAAAGACTTGTAAGTTTAATAATTATAAAAACAGTAAGCCATTGCTGGGAAGCTAAGAGAGTCAGATTTGCAAATGCATGCTGAACTGATCTGTATGTTTAATAATAAGCATCTGAACTATGGGCACTGTATGTAAGCACCAAATTTTATGTTTTCAGGTAAGAATTCAGGCATTTTGATTCTTTGCAAGAGTTGTGCACATTGTAACCCTTTGGATAAGTCAAAGAAATCATAAAATATTGTAATATCTTTTCATTGTCAGACTTTATTTTTATTCAGAAAAATGAATCTCCAACTACTATGTGAATTTGGTAAATCTCTATAACAAAAGTAAAAATATTCAAAGCCCCCTTAATTTATAGATTTAAACCACATGAAATAAGTTGTTCTAGTGATAATATCATCTGCCAGCACAATATCTGTATTGACTGCACTTTGTTAACTGTATATGAATCGGAGTAAGGTGGGGAAGTGGACGCTTTGTATGGAGTGGCAGTTATAAGTGTTGACTACATAGGCTTTATCAACTGCATTTACATTTTCAGTGTTTTGTTTTTTTGTCTGGCAGCTGTTGTTTATGTAATGTCTAATTAACAATACGAACTGACGTAATTCTCTTTCTCCATTCTGGTCCTGTCACCATGAAATCAGGAACTGCACCAGAGTACAAGAAAGCATGAGAAATGGGAGAAAAAAGAGGGAGGGAAGGTTGAATAATAGGAATGGGGTAAATGGATGGCTGCTGTTGTGTGTATGTGTGTGTATATATGTATACTTATATTACATATTGGCCGGTCCTCACTTTGGGGCAGACTGTCAAATGTTTGAGGGTCCAAGTTGGTTTTATGGGTTAATGCTAGAAATGGATTTAGGTTCAGTTTAGGGTAATGGTTGGGGTTGAGGTTGGGGTTTGGCATTATGTCAGTGAGTGTCCTCACAAGGATAGATGTACAAACATGGTGATTGCATATTTGGGCACAGATATTCAACTATGTATCTGAATTTGTGTCTCTCTGCAGCGTCAGGTTAGCTTTCACCCTGCTGGGCTGACATTGTGGCGGATGTCTAAGCATTAAGGGTCACTCCCAGAATGGACACATACCCAATCCGTTCCTCCTCAGCTTGACGTTTGCCCTTTAGGGCACACTGGATGACAACAGACGTAAATAAACAACAACACAGTAAGTGAATTATATTTTGGGTGGAGGTTGATCCAAAAGCAGAACATATTGTTGATTCATCTTCTGAGACGTCAGCGTTTGGAAAAGGTCACAGTAATTGGAAACCGAAGCAGTCAACCTTGAAGTTTTTCCATATTCCTGTCTTCCCAAAATCAATTTAAACAATTTTAAATTGATGATGTCACTCTTTTGACCACAGCAACAGTTTGATCTTCAGGAGTCATGCTGCCAACTCATACTTTAAAGAGAGTTTCATACTCAGTGAGGGGCACTTAAATCAAAAGATTAAACCTGTTTCCTTTGGACCCCCAGTTTGATAGATTGAAGTGGATTTCAAAGCGGTCGGGCGAGGAATCGTTTCCCTTTGGCGAGACTAACTGAAGGCAAATTGAGAGCCTGCATTACTTGGTTACCTTTTGACAGAATCTCTGATTTCAGTTTAGGTGGTGGGTACTGTAAGGACTTTTATCCTGTCAGCTGCAAACAAAACAGTTCAAACAGAGGACATGAAGGAGGTGTGTAAATTTTACAGAGAAAAGAGATGGCAAAAGATACCACTCATATACTCTATGTCCTTAGCCAATAAATGGACAGCGCTGTCATCAACATGTTGTCCTGAAACATCGGAGTCAACACAATTTTCCTAAAACAGACCAACTCAAAAATCAAATAATCAAATATTTGGACCCTGAAATTAAGCCAGTATTCCTTTTACTCTTTGTCTAGTGGTTTCTGCCATGAAATCTTTTCGCTACACCCTGTCAGTGACTCAGGGACAGGAAGCTCACTTCTGACTCCCACTGAAATTGTTATGGTACTACAGGGTGTGGGTCAGGAGTCAAGGTTATTCATTAACCCCTAGATAGCAAAGCTTGTGATCTGCCCTTTTTAAACTAAGACAGATGAGTCATATTTGAGGAAACTGACTGATACAAGGACAAAAGGAAACTGGCACATTAAAGTCAAACGCTGACTGTAAAACCCAAACAATGATTTAATCAAAGGGAGGAGGGGCTGCTGTGTGACATAAAATCAATGTCAGGGTTTTTTCAATTTTAAATTATCTTGCAAGTAAAGAAGTTTTACTTGCAGACAAAAATTTGATCTGAAATGAATAACAAATTATCCTAATCATGTACCATTTCAGACACCCATCAGTTGATAATACCAAAGAGAAGGATAGTAGCCAAAAATAAACACAGGCATTTTTAAGAGGAAATCCTCATAGTGATCTGGCAAAAAAAAATCATACCATTAAACATTAATCTACAAAGAATTAGAGTTTTGACATACAAGGACGCTAATAGGCCCAAAGGAGCCCACTGCATTATTGTTGGGAAGATCATGTATACTGCAAAGTAACCTGCAACTCCTCACTTTGTTTATTGTCCAGCAAAATCCCAACTTAAGTGACTGTCCAAGATATTCTCAAAACAACACAGAAGGTGAGGAGGGATTTTTTGTATGGAGCACTGGTGCTGAAGAACAGCTCCCACACTGTCCACTGGCCTCTAACATGACACACTGGGTTGGTCAGATCCTCTGAGTTGACTCAACTTTCAATACTTTCAATATCAAATAATTATCATAGCTACACGACATGCAGAAATAGACTAGGTGTGCCACCTAGATGTAACAATTTATAGTCATAAATAATACTTACAATAGCCACATATAAGTAGGAATAAGACTGAAAGTGGCTTCAAATGGAAATTTTAAAAAGAAAACCTACTGTATGTGTACATTAGAATGAAATGCGGGTATGAATATCTTATCATCTGTCAAACAGCACCATCAAACAACAAAATTGGCCCTGAAATGCAAGTTACATAACCAGTAGCAGTTTTAGGATGTTTGTGTTTTAGGGTGGCTTATTCTCTAAAGTTCTCTAAAGTATAACAATTTTGGCCTAGACCGGAGTTATTGTAGTTGGGTCAAAGTCTTTTCACAAGCATCTGGGCTGGAGTCCAAAGTAAAAGCGCCCCTCCCCTCCTTTGCAAAGACCAATTTATGCACAAGAGTTTTTCACAAAGCTCTTGGAATATGTTTTTTAACACAAGGTTATGCACTTTAATTGCCTTTCCATGACTTTTGGTTTCCAAACAGTAACAGGCATGTTCATTAATGTATTTGTATACTCAGAATGGGTTAATTACGTTGGTCTCTCTCCCACGCTCTCTAAACCTTTTAAAGAGAGTTCCATGTTACAGGCAAGTGAAAACCCATCACAGATGAAGACAGCTCAAGTTTGCCACAATTATGTACTTTATACGTTTGATGATGTAAACTGCAACGTACAGGTTACAGTTTACATTGTTATTCTCAACAGACTGTAAGAGGGGTGGTAAGAATTAATGGCTTCATGATGCTTCCATTAAGAATTCAAAAAGTCTGTCTTATGAAAAATGGAGGAAGTGTAAAGCCCAAATTTGGGTTTGCTGATGAATAAGAAAAATCTTGATCGTATGTAATTGCATGCATTTGCATTGTGTTTTAGCAAATTGTTGTTACTGTCTGAATATTTTTCAGAAAATGCCATGGTTGGGGGGTCCCATCTGTGTGTGTAAACCTAATGCAGGAGTGCATTTTAACCCCTAACCCTAAACCCCCTCTTCTCATTAACCTGGAGCCACTTTGTTCATCATCAAATCAACATCTGTCCAGCTTTCCATTTTCACTGCCAAAGAACAAAGCCTTTTCCATTCCTGCCATGGGAAAGTGAACAGTTATTTAGGCATCAGTAGCACACAGAATTGTATTGTCTCTTAAAGATACTTTAGGCTTCAGGAACTTTTTCTATTCAGTGTGTATGTCAGAGAAATTGTACTTGCATACAAATGTGAGATTTTGTAGTACTTTGCTATGACCTTGGGATGATTCATGAAATCAAAATGTAAGGATTTTTCTTAAGCCTTCTTCCTCTTTCGACCTATTTTGTGTTCTTCACTTTATTCTGTGTTCCCATCCTCAATCCTTATCCTACTTTAAGCAATTGATATAGAGGAAGCCAACAAGCTAAAGATGACGAGGGATGTCCATCCCATCTTGGTATGGAGATGACACTGATGCCCTTGCGAAATCCCCTTGTGTGATAAGTGACATCATTGGTTATGTTATGATGACTGTTCCGTCTGACAGATGTAGTTATATAGGATCACACTCATCAAGGGTTCACTGTCTAATAATAGCAGCGAATTACCCTGACTGTCATCTGGACACGATGGGTGATTCCCAAACGCTATCCCACCATTAGCAGCCTCAAATTAGCCTGCTAGCTCTTAGCCAAACATAAATCCCCACAGGAGCAGCCCAAGTTGAGAATAAAAAGGCAAACCATTCTTCAACATGTCTGTACAGCACCACAGTGTCCATGCCTGGAGATTTATTAAAGGGCCCATTTGCTTTTCAACCTCTCCAGGAACCCCAGTAAACCACCAGGCAAAGGTGTGACTTAACAACTAATGATTTGACATGAAAAGTGACAGAGGAATTATGTCATTTGAAATTGGCTCAAAGTTGTTGACTGGGATGCCTTGATGGCCCTTTAAAGCTTTTGAGGGCAAGAGAAATATGCCAGCCAAAAGACAGATGGGTAAGCCTGCAGTGCATCAACTTCTCTACTTCCTGAATTACGGGAAAGCCCTTCACATGCTGAAACATCCTGAGGATTCCCTGCTAGCACTTACCTGCCCAGCATTTTGCTGCTTCAGGGAGCTGGTTTTATTGTGAGATCCCATGTTAAAGCTACTACCCTGGTTTCTATTTTTGGGGGGCCCATACTGGGCTGGGTATTGCAATGTAGGAACCAAAATAACTCAATAAACTTTTAGTGGGAAAGTTTAATACCTATGCGGCTCTTGTGTGGTCTCCTTTTCATGATAAAGGCTTAATTTTCCACTCAAGCTCTGGAAACTCAAGTTCTCACTAAAGCGCTACACACAACTTCAGTAGAGTTCCTGCTCAGAGGCCTGGGGCCAGGTTTCTGGAGAGAGCCTGCTACTGGACAATCCCCCTTCTGGCAGATGTCCTAACTAGGCTGAGAATAGGTCTGCCCGTCACTCCCAATTCCTCAATATGGTGCTATGATGTTGTGGTATAACATACAGACTCATTATATGAGCTTATGATTTTAAAAATCTGCTAAGGTTTGTATCTTTCTTGTTTGCTTCACATTTGCATCTTTTCTAGCATTACCAGCATTTTTCATTTCCAGTTAAACTGCATTAGGACTGATTTGTGATTATAGTACCGTACGGTGAGTGTATGTCTACATGACTTCCCACGATTTCCACCTTTGAGGGCTCAAAAGTGGTTTACCTGCTTGCAATCTTGTTTTGCAAATCACAAGACTTTTCCCATACACACCAATGAGCAAGAGACAGTAAAACAGAGCAGCAAAGGTGATATTGTTAAGTAAATAAGTGGATTTAATGTTCCATATCACACAAAAACATTAAAAGGCACCAGAGGAGAACTGTTCAATACATGCTGTATTCTGTGGGATCTCATTTTGATTACTAAGACAGTGATTTATAGGGTAAAGACATACCACCGTGATGCAGAGATAAGGCTTTGTACCACTGTTTACTTTGATATATAAACATGAAATCTGTCAGACTTGTCTTTACCTGCTTAATATAACAGCATATTACAGAAAGAGGTTGGGAAAATGCAACTGAATTCTCTTACCATCAAAGAAAAAGACCACTTATCATCAACCGCATCTTGGCGCCACCCACTAAGACGCGGAGGACAAACTTGTTCTTTGTACTATTTCTCTGACAGTATAATTACATTACAGTGCATTTATTTCTCACGATATAAATGGGAAATACAGTATGTTGTGTAAGTAAATTATTAATTTTCGCTAGTCTTGTGCCGTGGAAAAGAAATAACTTTAGAACATAAATAAGCTTAAAAGTTATCTTGTCTTTGTATTGTGGAAAGACTGTACTTGGCAAGATAAAGTAAGGTACATTTATCTATATAATACCTTTCAAACATACAAAAACAATTCAAGTGCTTTACATGAGAAATAAATGCATTAACATTTTAAAGACAATGAAACAATAATGGATGTAGACCTTCACCCTACTTGCTACATCTGTCTTGGAGATGACCATGCAACTGCAGCATCCTGGATCCCCTGGGTTGTTTAGATTGCAGGACACTCCTCTAAGTTCACTGGAAGCAACAATGGGTTTCCTTTCCTTTGGTATTCATCCCAGATGATCTCAAAAGAGATGACAACAGCCATGAGTTTTCCACCTCTGCTGCCTTGGCCTGCACTAATGATCTTCCCCCATGCTGCTGACTGGTGCTCCATTTAGACCCTGACCCATGTTGGTGGCAGAAAAGTCAGATTCAGAATCACTACTCTGAATCGTAGTTTATGTTAAAAGAGTTGTTTGGGAGGGCATGTCTGTATCAAAGGAACAATATGAGAACAGGCATGACATCTCTGCCTATTTTGTACCACTGGAGGGACCTTCATGTTCTAATGCATGGAATGCTGTTTGAATCTTTATGGTTTTCACAGACTCTTCCCTAATGGGATGAGACGGCATCTTTGTGACAAAAACGACAGATACGATATTGTAACCATAGTTCTATAAACACAGGTGGAGCCGGGGGGGGGGGGGGGTCAAATCCTGAGTAGCACCTGCAAGCACAGACCTTGAAAAGGAGCCCATCATGTCCAAGAGATATAACCTTATGAATGGACAATGGCCACCACCGCCACCAGGTATCACTTCTGGTTCAGGTGTCTACGACGGGACCACGCAGAGAGTGGCATGATGCAGCCACTGCTCTGCATGCACTGCCGGGCACTCCCTCCTGTTCAACGCCGGAAACGGTGGCAACATTTTCAGCTGTGTGATGTCTCACTCTGCTGCAACGAGAGTGAACCAGAGCTCAAGACTGACCTCTGCAGTGGAGATGAACTCACCACTCCATCTGGCCCTCCGCAGCTGCCACCACCGGACACCTTGGCCGAGACTGTTCTAGTGGCTTCTCCGATGGACGATGATGACAACCTCTCGTCTGTCTCTGCAACTTCGCTGAACTTTGGAAATCCGGCAGATCTGCATCTGTGTGCTGCTATGTCGGGCAGGATGTGTTTCTTTCTCACAACATCACATCTAACATAGCTCTCATGGCTGATCTCAGCACTGAGCTTTTTCCTGGCTAGCACAGTCTGCAGCTGAATGAGGCCACCCGCCGTCTGCTTCCCTGACAACTGTGTAATGCTTTCTGCATGATCATGATGGGATTTTGCTCTTGGTGGAAAACGTAATTCATTTTATTAAAACATTTTCAACACAGCAGAACACATGAATATGAGCAGTTGTGGGAGGGGCGGTGAACTCCACCAGCACATCCGGGGGGGCTGCTGAACATAGCCTGTGCTGATGTGACACTCTCTTCTGCTGACAGTCACGGAGGACTTGTCATCGACGTGGAAATATGTCTCGGGCTCCGGGTCACTCTCGTTACAGTGGCGTGAGACGTCACACAGCTGAAAATGGTCCCACCATTACCGGTGTTGAAAAGGAGGAAGTCCTCGGCAGTAAACACAGAGCAGTGGCTGCATTATGCCACTTTCTGTATGGTCCTGACCGAGGTAAAGCAGAAGAGATGTCCATCGGTGGCGATGAAGCCAGGGCATGACGGACAGGAATAAGCTTGCTGCTCCATCCGAGGTGAGGTAAGATCAGTGAACAGATTGACCATCACTGAAGAAGGATGAGCATGGCAGTGAGGCGCTGCTTTATATATTTTGGGTGAAACATGGACTCGGTGGGTGCATCCTGATTTGCTGGCTACATACATGAAAATTTCAGTGGGCAATTGCATTCATGTGATTGGAAGAGCGTATTACCCATAGAGTCCAGTAGAGGGCGGAGCCTGTGTGAGATAGAGCAGTAGATGACATGTGGGCTCCAGATGACAAATGTCACATCAACTGCAAACTGGACATATATATCATATATTTGGTAATTTGTGTACTCTTCAAGCTGTTTCTACGTGTTCTAAGTGGCAGTGTGTGTGTGTGTGTTTGTGTGTGTGTGTGTGTGTGTGTGTGTGTGTGTGTGTGTATGTGTACTACAGTGTCTGTCACATCTGTTCAGATGATAATAAGGCAAACCCAGTCCCTGTAAAAGTGCACTGCACCCACTAATGAGTTTCCTGTCTATAAGCTTATTCACACAGACCTCTAATGGAACAATTTGCAGTTTAATATACTTTATTAGATAGATAGCCATGAAATAGGTTGTCATATATCATAATTTGGTGGACTGTTGTAATAGTAGCACTACTAGGCACCATCATATTACTGTTTGACTAAGATAGAGCCAACATTGGGTTTGATATAAGAAAATTCAACATTGACTTGGGTTTAAATGGTATTGAAGGATACCAAGTGACGGCGCACTGAACTGCAGCCCAATGTCATATGCGCCCAGTTGTCCCACACTGTATCCATAGCAGGAGATATTTGAGTCACAGCAAAATAGTCAAATACTACAGCAGACCTGGACCTCATACATTCCGCCCATCAGCATGCATTTGTTATGATTGCCCTCAAAAAATAAATAAAATAAAATGCAGGCCACATTCTATTTTTGAGCTAGTTCCCTTTCCATTTGTGATGCTAACATTCACCGCAACCTTGATTTGTAAAACAGTCCAGTGCTACTTCAACCTTGTTTGTGCATGACTGTGCCCAAACACACACACACACACACACTAGAAACTGTGTGCTAATGGAGTATTGTTACATTTTTATTTTTCCTAACTACGTCTTTACTTTTTGATGACAACAGTATCATCACTGGTTATTTCTGTATTTTTTTTCAGAAAATTCTCTGTGATTCTTTCAAAATCCACACACCTAAGAGTAACTTGCAGTTGCCCAATGGATTGTGACTGCTGCCTGCAACTTCTCTGCTCTGCTGCAGTCTGTGGGGGTTATTGATAGGCTACACAAAAAGACCAGTATTTCCACTCTTGTTATCGTCAAAGCTTTCCCATGCCAGTCAAAGCCTTGTGATTGTCAGGCTTCATAAAATCAGTGCTTCTTTCATCCATGTACCTGGATATGGGCAGGCATATGGAATAGGAAGGAATATTGAAATTACTCCTTGGGGAGGACGATTCCTGACATGCCAAAGTTGTTTGCTCCAAAACGCTCAGAGGGGTAAAATCTTGGCTTCATAGTGGACCTGTGCTTAGGTTGCAATAATTACCATACATATATTCATAAACTACTTTGTATTTTGGAGACAGGCTATATGCTTTGAGTCACAGACTTATTGGATGGTGCACAACGCCACTGCCTGGGGCTCAGGTTGCCAATGAAATTAGCATTCCCTCCTGTAAAGCCTTTTAGTGTGAAATATGCACCCAAAAGCCCCCTAGATTTTCTCATCCGAAAAGAGGTTGCACACACACACACACACACACAACCTCACTAACCAAAGGATAACCAAAGGTGACTTCTAAGTCAATTTAAGCCTGAAATGATTGATTTTGCTTATTATTGCTTATAATAGCTTATAATACTACAAAAAAGTAAAAAACATACTGAAAAGTATGTAAGTAAAAATCCCAGTGTGACAGCCCAGTCCCACTCTAAAACACAGAGGCTAGTGCAACATCATTAATCATTTGTTTCTGCTGATGTGCTGACTGCCAAACCGTATTCTGATTGTATCATGTCCTTTAATCACACAGGAAAAGGATGTTGTATGGATGCCATAATTGTTTACACTTCAGAATGATTGAGACTATGATTATGTTTGATGTACCTGCATTCTTTATTTGAACAAGGGCTTTTTGGAGCATTTCCAATCCCATGACGTTGAATCGTAGCTGTTAACGTTTGTGAATCACCTGACAAGAAAAAAGTGACACACATCCTCTAAGGTGAGTAATCAAAAGAAAACAGTTACAGGAACTGAGATCTCAAGGTTTTTGTTTTCACTAACACGTATGCAGACTGGTATTACAATGGATGATGCATTTGTATCTGGATTTTAAAGTTTCTTTAAAAGGTCCTTTTGGCACACATAAAGCAGACATGTGATGTGTGAAATGGACAATTTGATCTATTGAAGGATAGATTTTGGGATCCATCGTGGTGTCTGGCCTCAAGAAAATATGATTAGGGCTCATATACATGAACTACTTTCACAGTGTGACTCAAACATCTATATGTGTGCCAGTATGAACAAGGAGGTGTACTGGTGCATTTTCATAATAATAATTAATTGATAACTGCAAAGATATACTGTTTCTCTCGTCCTCTACAGAGATGTCAGAGGTCAGGCTCAGCAACAACAGTGACCACAGTGCTGTTAGGGATTCAGTGTATTGCTTAAAGACACTTAAGCAGGGTTGCCAACACAAAGGCCTGTTGAAACAAAGGTAGGTGTGATGATACATACGCTCTACACGACAGTCAAGGGGATGATATCTATGTGCAACAGTCGCCCACACTATGCCAACAGAGGGTCCTTTGTAGCTCTAATTGATGACCCCCCTTCTATTGCTACTTCCTCTCAGGTGTTGCAATGCTGGGCATTTCTGAAACCTGCCCAGTGAGCTGAGAGAGGATAATGATAACTCAAAGAAAAAAGAAAAGATTTTCAGTAGTGTAGTGGGTAGAGTGTGGTTAACTAAAAAGCCAAGGCACCAATTTCTCTGTCCCATAAAATGATGTTTTGCTATCAGTAAGGGTCAGCTATAATTGGAGGTGGAACCTTTCCTTGCATCTTTTTTCACATGCCCAAAGAGCATGAACTTTTGCACATGAAAACTAGGTTAGCCTCCTTGATTAAATTAGTCGCTGCATGATTGAGTCACAATGTTCCACATCACTCAGACCCAACACAAAGAAAAATGCCAAAAACCGCACAGTCTAAAGGCAGGGTTTACACGACCTCTGATATGAGTATCCATAGATATTCCCAGCACGCACCTCTTTACAAAAGAAAACGGGGAAAAGAATCCCAGCTTCTTTTGCTTGGGACCACTGGGCACTGGGTACAAAACAAGGCGACCAATAAAAATGAATGCCAAAAAGGAAGGAAAAAGGGGGAAAATGTAGAGAATGGGGAAAAATAGCCATTGACATGTTGCGCCAGACTGAGAGAGAGTAGCATTGTTGGGATCTTTTTGTTTGCAACAGCAGGGGTAGGCTTCCAGTGAGGACTGAGGCACATCACGTGCTTCGCTTCAACCACTGAAAGAGCAAAGAGAGGGCCAAAACTTGGCCTAAATGACTCTAGAAGTCTTTGAAGTCAAATAAAGCCACCTCATCGATCACTGATTCAAAGACCTTTTTTCCTTCTCCTTTCTCCCACTCTCTCTTTTCACACTTGGGAAGCTTTTGTTTATTGTACAAATGAACCTGTTATAAGGCTCCTTCACTTCCCTTGAAAAAAGGGAAAACACACATTCTCAGATGGACTGGATGACATAAATCTGGCATTTCAATGAGAAAGCACAGCAAGTCAACACATAATGATTTACACATAGCCGAACATGAATGCACATGAATGACCCAGCTGAAGTTTGTCTACTTCAAAACTGAACTTCAGTCTAAAAAACCACTGTCATCTTGGACAGATATGACTTCACGTCACCATTTGTGACACCTCTAGTTGCTGTTACTAGCCTTGTTTACATGGCAGTTTATTGAGTTGAGGACAGTCGTCTGACTTGTGTTCTCTTAACTGTTCATACAGATGTATTAAAGGTCTATTTTAATGCTGTCAAGGGACTGTTCACATTTGTGATGTGTGTGCATGACGTAAAGCTGACCTGATGGGTTATGAAACTGCTTGTTAATCTACAAATTAGACTCTCTTAAAACTAAAGTATCAAATGTATTATTAAAGATCTGTTACTCAAATTATAATCATCTCATTGAGATTCAGACATATAATTTACACCCAACTATTTAACACACCAATAGTTTTATGATGACAACTTACTAGACATGTGAGCCAAGCCTCTTTGTGTATTTATAGCAACTAGGAAACAATTAGTGTTCTGACGACATTAAAAATAGGTTCAATATGGAAAGATGTAAGTTGTGAGAGAAGGTGGTAGGTGGGAATGCCGGAGTGCTTTAATGATGTGTTAAATGATTTACTAAACCATCTCATGATAATGGAGTCCAGCTGTACTACTGCAGGAGCATGACAACCTGTTGGTAGGTAGTCCAAAAAGAGTTATAAATGTAACTGTAGTTCTATGAATTCCAGATGATCTTCATATCCCATCACATGACCATGCAGGCATCAAAGTATCTCTATCAACAACGTGATCTGAATCAAATACACTCTCTATAAAAGGCCCCTACAAATAGGTAAGGTTTCCTGTGAAATCTCTTGATTGCAAGATTCCAGGTGATGGCCAAAAAATGGCAGTCATCCAGAATTCAAGGAATCACAGTTACATTTGTAACTCTTATTCTATTTTATCCATTCTGACCACCAGAGGCAATGCTTTGTACCTGGATGATTCATAATAACAATCATGAGGAAGCAATGAGAAGCAGGGTGACAGCTGTCTCATATGAATGAATTTAAATGGCAGCCATTTTGTCAATTTGTCACAGAAGCTCGAATGGAGGCTGGTACCAACTGTCCAGTACTTGAGCTAAGTTCTCAGACAGCGTAGCTCTAGTGGATCCTTCAGAAAACTGCTAACAAGTTTATGAGAGCCTGTATTGTTTAGTGTTAGTGGTATATCAATGTTGTTTATACAGAGAAACTGATGGACTGGTACAGCTTCCCTGAGTGATTATGAAAGCATGAAAAGGATATTGTACCTTGGTTTGTTTTAAAGAAGTGGCAATGTGGCATTCGTCACCAGAGTCACATGATTATGTGCATTTGATTGGATGTGTTGGAGCACTTCGAGTGGTCAGAAGGAATGACACAGAACTACCTCACGATACCTTTTAACGCACTGCCTCTTTTAAGATAAGATGAAAGTGACTGAAGATTTCATCTTCAAAGAAATCACTCAGTGACTCACTTAAAGGTAAGGCATTTAGTGTCGGAAAATAAAATTGGACATCTTCCACCATGGAGCAAATGATACAAACATTGTGAGCTACTTGTGTCTGTGTGTAATTCATAGAAAGCAATGAAGGGTTTTTTTGTATCATGTACTCACTGAATAAATAAATAATAATAACATTTATTACAACTTCAACCACAGCATTTATTACTTCAAATTATACAAATATAAAAAGTAAATCTACATAAAAAACACATTTGGAAATAATTTCTCTCCTTGCATAATACATTTAATATGCTTTAATAGTTTAAAAAGTTCTAGTGTATTTTGCATTATGTTTTATAGGTTTCCTTTTATATCTTATGACACTGACTTTTTAGTTGACTGGTTGTTTGAGAACTCTATGGAGAAAAGGGGATCCTGATGAAGAATGAATGAACCAAACAATCTTAAAGCAATTAAAAGCTGGGAAAATAGGATCAGACTCACTCTCAGATTATCGCTGTAGGTCTGGACTAACAGTTGAACATTTGGGACTGAAGGAAAATTATTCATTTTGCCATAGAGGAGGAAAGACGGGGATGTTGGGCCATGATCTAATACTTTCCATACCCTCTTTCAGAATATTCTCACAGGGCTGCTGCCAAAGATTTGACCATTTTCAGACAGGCAAAAGTGGCACCTGAAATGTAAAATAAGCCAATCAGATGCAGTGGCTTAAAGTCATTTGCAATGGCTTTACATTCAGGAACCACTCTTTAGCCCTTTGTCGATGACCTTGACTGGGCTGTTCACAGTTAATTGCTTAAGTCATGTTTTGGTAAACTTGAACCCCTAATCGCTCTTGCTCCCTCTGTCTCGCTCTCTCTGTTTCCACCCCTCCTCTCTGTTTCTATTTCATCCTGCCAGTGGCTGCTCGCTCTCTTGCAGTCTCTTCTCCTCTTCAGTGTTACTGCAGTTTTTTGCGAGTGCTCCCCACCCTCCCCTATTTCCGCTGGTTCAAGTTGTGGGTAGGAGAGCTCAGCCAAGGGTCACTGGTGCACTCCTGCTAACTCTGTCCCTGTACACTTCTTTTACTCTCTTTTCATCTCTCACCGCAATCATCCTCAAAGATCTGAACGCTTTCACCCTCAATCACCAGCAGCCGAGCTACCAAGGAAACACACCGCCCCCCTGCTTGTGCAGCATATCATGCAGGTGACAAAAGCTCTGATCGTTTTTGTACTAGAATGATACCAACACCCAATCTTCTCAAGTGTTCACAAGGAGCCACATCAAACCTCTTATTTCAAAGACCGAGTCAGTTATAGTTGTCAAAGACCAAAGTTAAGATTAGATTTTCAAGGGAAACCACTTAAGGTTATAGCGCTCAAGAGTTTTTGTGTCAATTCATCCTTGGAGAGACTAAGTTTTGACACAATGGTTTGGATAAAAAACTCATAAAGACCTCTATCTTGTATATCCACGTGACAAATAATTTATCAGCTACACCATACCTGGCATGAGCAGCTGGCCTTGCATTGTTTAAAGATAGCAGACATTTGTGGCCATCTAAAATATGCACTTAGGATTGCATACAGTTCTATATTTAGAAAGGAAACTCATTGTTAACTGGAAGTCATATTTTGTATAGATGTTGTAGTTGGTCATATGTTAAATATTTAAATATGACAGAAAGTAGACCTGAATAATAATGGAAAGCATGAGAAAGACAGCAGTTTATGTCAGTTTAAGGGCCTTTAAAACATGATGCCAATATAAGACTTGGGGTAAATACTGTTTGCCACAGCACATTATTATGCTTTGATTTACTCAAATGTTTTGCCAGATGGCTGAAGATCACCATATGGATGAATACAATGAAAGCCAGAAAGTTTAAACAACCACTTAGAGATGTTTAAAGGTTAATTTCATATACTTTCCAAGACTTACCTGAGGCTATCTAAGTTGTCCGAATGCTGTAAATATCAGCCATCTGGTACATTATGTAAAATGGAGAAGACAATAAAGTTTACTATTATTTAGGAAAGTGAAAGGGTTCATTTCCATAACTGATGTTGATCGCTTAAAAAGCAAAACTGACAGGCCTGATGTCAATGGACCATTCAGGCATAAGCACTTGGATTTGCTGTCTTGCTTGTCTGTTGTATTTTCTCCACATAAACTTCCTTCATATGAGCTATTTAGGGGTTTTTCAATAAACATTTTAAAATTAAGTTTCTAACATGGACAAAGAGTCTTTAAAGCGTTCAGAAAAAAAGAAAAAAATGACCATCTACAATTCTACAATAATTGAGTAAACTCCATCTGCTGCTGATGAAGCTCAAGTGATATGATTGAAAGCTCCACAACAGCTATGGTGAAATCGTTTTCTCTAAGGCTGTTTACAATGTCAAGAATTAATTTTGAACCTCAAGATTCAAAATACTAAGAGAACTTCTAATACAGAAGGAATAACTGGACAAAATCTAGCTTTAATTTCAGTTTCATTTTGTATACTATCGCCAGCACAGGTAAGTGCTTTTCTTCTGCCCTCACTATATGTGAAGGTGCAAAGGTATGAAGCAAGCTAAACATACTTACAATTAAGGTTGAACGCATTACCTTTGAAGTTTTCACTGGAAGCAATTGTAAAACTGTGAAAACAGTATTAATCAACAAATTCAATGATAGTGATTACAAATCAGGAATCAATGAGATTCCATAAGAGTTAGACCAAAAGTATTGCGAAATTAGTTTGTGCAGTGCAGTAACAAAAAAACTGGATTCACAAAATCTATAGACTAGCTGTCATATGAGTTACATTGTGCTTCATGTCAGGATGAAACAAAGTATGGTATTATTTGTGAAAGATCAACATTAAGTTCCCATAGGAAGTACAATACAGTGATTTATCTGGTAAACATACATCTACAGTGCAAAAGAGAAACCTAAAAAGAGTAAAATACACACCAGTTATCCAACAGTATCTTAATTCAACAGTTACTTAGCAGACAGTTAGTATAGGGATTAGCTTGGTTAGCAGCTAAGCTGATCATAGAAAAAAATAATTCTGCAAAGTCAAAAATCACACACACACACACACACACACAGGGGCAGGGCTGCCAACTCTCATTGCGTTAAGCATGAGACTTGTGCAATTGACACAGATCTCACAATCTCACACCACACATGCCTTTTCTCATGCATCTTTGCTTCCTCCGATGTAAAATTGGTGATATTTAAGCGAAGGAACTCTTCAGTTCAGATGGGCTGAGGAGCAGAGTGTGACAAGGTTAAGGCAGCATTTTTCACGGATTGTCCATAAATGCATCAATCATTATCTGTTTCAACCAAAAGTGTGCAACAAAAAATCATTGCAATGTGCATTCCGGTGGAGCAGCCCCCAGCTTTCAGATGCGGGCCTTGAAGCAAGAGAGATAATGTCCGAGAGCTCTCTCTAGAACTATTGGCAACCAAAGCTCGGTGTCGGAGAAGGTAGAGCAGCAACCTCGCTGCACCAAACAATGCATCTCCTAACAAAATGAGTAGGCCTAACGTTATTGCAAACACTTTGCATAGTGACCCCAGTGATGTTGGACAGTTTTTCCATGGGTGGACAATTAATGGGAATGTTCAAATCAATATGAATAAATAAATTCTGGTTAGACCGCTGACTAGCTTGAACATTAGTTTAGCAGTTTACTAACGTTGCATGGCAACTGCAGGCAGCCAGGGATTACTTTCTTAATAAAACTTTTTATTGGATTGTGTCTATCATTTCTATATTGTAATATTTGGTAACTGTTTCGTAAATGCAGTGTCTCACTTCTGGCAGTGGAATATTGTGATTATATCACAGAGAAGTGATAAAACCTGAACTTGCAGGAACCTGTAAGGTCTGTTAGGTTTTGCCTTATTTTCCACTGCATCACCAGGGGAAACGTCATTATTTAGGTGAATGAGCTACCCAAACTGCACACAATCCACAGTTTACATGGACACACGCATTAAGGCATTAGGTTCTTGCAGTGGAAAAGGCCTAAAAATATCAGATACTGATCATCTTGCTAACTGTCTGCTCTGACTGGCAAGAGTAACATTAAGCTTGATTTTTTTGCACTTGGCTGTTCACATGAAAAGTGACAGAAATAGTTGTGCCATGAATGAAAAAGGAGAGCTAGAGAGAGAAGTTCAAACCCAGACTCCTCTCCCACCTCCACACAGCTGTCCAATCACTGCATGACGTGGGTGTCAATGTCAGCTTGTCCATTTTGGAAAGTTACAGAAATGCCCCCTCCCCCCCCCCCCCCCTTATGCACCATCAGGAAGGTGCAGGGGGAGGGATTTAATGGGCATTTCCACTGTCCAACAAGCATGTCTGAAGGAGTATACAGCCACATTTACAGCAAGGTGAAAAAGTTCCTGTGTCCCCCTGTGGATGCCAAGTGAAAGTAAAATCGAATGGTGTTGAAAGACTCCACACTTTCAATTCAGACTGTCATCCAGGGTTTCAAAGCAGCAGTCCTGCAGTCACAGGCTCACTTCCTTTAACCGTAAGGATACTCTTTAGTGTACTTTATCTGTGGTGGGTGTCTGGGCTGTCCCTGACAAAGTTCAAATTTCACAATACTGTTTCTAAAGAAAACAAGAGAGGTGGATGTGTGTGTGACTGAGAGAGAGAGTGAGTGTGTTTTGAGGGGTAATCAGTGTACCACTTGTGCTGTAATGGCTTGCATCTGTTTGAAGCAGACTTCAAAACCCTCAAAAATCATCTACTAATGTGAGTAACTGAAGTTTTACCTACAGCCACTTCTGGCAAGTCTATGGTGTTCTGGTGTTTTTTGTATATATATTTACTCAGCCAAGTAAAGGCTTTCACATTTATCAGATTTTAAGTTAAAAGGAGCAAAAACATTACTATATACTTATGTATAAGCTAATATCGACAAAAATACAGTGTGTGTGTGGCCATAGGAACTTACTGTTACAGTATCTCCATCTTATATTTTATGTCTGTGGGCATACACTTGCTTCAGCCACAGTTTTATACTAACTGGGAGGTAATCAAACAGCATCGATAACGTCTGTAATTGTTGCTTTAACACTGCAGAAGAGATTAGGGCTTTTC
Source organism: Thunnus maccoyii (assembly GCF_910596095.1). Lineage (NCBI taxonomy): Eukaryota > Metazoa > Chordata > Actinopteri > Scombriformes > Scombridae > Thunnus > Thunnus maccoyii. Next base: position 20,274,964 of record NC_056539.1, on the reverse strand, counting down.
AGAGTGGTTTTTGATAAGATTACAGTACGTGCGTTATCCCGCATCTCTTTTGGCTGAGCTGGTGATTCTGAAAACAGGTTTGATGAGGAGTGCTTAAGGTTGATTAAGAAAAAAAAATCTGGTATGGATTACTCAAAAACAACTCAAACACAGACACACACACATAGAGCCACACAATAAAAACAACCATGAACACTCACGTAGCACATAACCACGTATGCATGTACATGACACTAAAAGAAGGCATTTCATCATTTCACTGAAACATGCATTGCATGCAACCCCCTGTCCTTTCATGAAACAGAGAAAAAGAAGTTTCCAAGTTCATTTGTGATGGCGTTTTGACAGGCGCCTGTTTATATTACCGGTATCTTCAATTAAAAACAAATAAATCATCATTTTCATAGCATTTATGAGCAACACATTACATCAAGATATTTATGCCTGTCTCCATTAGCTTTGAACGTCATCATCCAATGGAAGCAAATGGATGTTTCAATCAGTAATTCACACCTCTGTGCCTTCCAAAAATGCAGTCACACCATCCAAAAGCCATTAAAACCAAACCAGCAACTTGGCGGCAGTGCCCCAACTGTTAAACATTACACTTGCTCGAGGAAAACTGTTTATGCCCTTTCAGGGTGAAATACAGTCTGGCATGACATCTGAGGACAAGCTCCAGGTTTCAGTCAACACACCGTAAAACTTTGTGTAGCTACAAACTTGTATTTCATGTGCTACTTTGTGAAGGTGTGGGGTAAAGTCACCATTAAATAGAAGCTCTTCACTGTTGGTCATTTGCATTTCGTCATGGTTATAAATAGACATTCGGGTGCTCTGCAGCCAGCCTGCCCTCAAATAGGAACAATCGTCTGACTAGGTGGGTGCCAATGCATGCAAAACCAATCAGCAAGGATAATTAGAGTTATTGTTCATTCCTTCACACCTCCTCAGTATACACAGCAACAACCTGGGCTGCGGTAATCATTTCTGGTCACTGATTTCAGGAAATGTAGCAGTTTAGTCTGGCAATATAGTCTGACTTCTGACATGTACTCCCTTTTTTATTTCACACTCCCACACGCACTACTCCAAGTGTCATTGTATTTTGCTATTATGATTTTCACCATTCATCAATTCACATTCTTCCTACTGCAAGAAGACATCATTCAGCCTGGTTTAAGGCCCTGTTGCGATGGGCACAATCAGAACTCAGCTGAAAATAATACAAAGAAGAGGAGAAAATGGAGAGAAAAGGCCAATGAGCTGCTAATTATGCGCTGCAGTTCCTTAAACTATCTGGTCTTTGCGCTAAAAGTTTTTAAAAGTGTTTTTATAGTCTAATTTTAATATATATTAAAAATACATACATTGTTGAATAATTATGTAATTTAAAGATAGAAAATAAATAATACTAACCATACCACCCACCCTCCCCTGATAATCTCAAGCATCGTCATCACACATTTACATGTATCCATCCTTTGTCCTTCTGTAATTACGCTGGTGGCTGGAAGCAGCTGATTTGGTGGTGAAGGTTAATGTATGGACAACAATGCATGCTGACCCTTATCATACACAAACACACACAAGCTCTGCTGTCACACCAGCAACTCTCAGACGTCTCTGTGACAATATCCCACTGTCCCATTTGTCAGTGGAAGGCAACGTGGGAGTGACGTATGTTCTCGGGGGGCAACACCTTTTCTAAATCTTCAGCTATTCTTTCTTACAAAGTGGTGCAAAATGTGGGAGGTGCATCTGACACTTTTAGTATGAAGTTTATATTAAGGGAAAGATATGGAGTTTTCCTTGGAAGGTAAATATTGTACCGACTTGCAATTGTTCACAAGGTGTCAATTAAGTGCACTAAGTTGGCTGACAGCTCAGTTAAATAGATGTCACCACCTCAATGTAATGAAATGGCCTCATGGTAATTAGAATTGTGTTGGCTGTCAGGAAAACAAAACTAGTCTAGAGACCATCCTCCCAAGAAAAAAGACAGCAGTAGTAAAGGAGAAAATGAGCAGACGTTGTTATAGAGTGACAATGTCCACAAAGGGAGGAGGTCGCGGTGGACGGATGGGTCAACAAATTGCATCAGACTTTTACGCATTCACATTGCCGTTTCCAGACACGAGTCAACGTTGTTTGTTTTTTTAAACCATGACTATGATCGTCCCCTAACCTTAACCTTAACTGTCACTGTTATTGTAGCCATGTGAAAAAAGGCCCCCTTACCTTAACAGAGTAGTAATTTTAACCCAAACCACAATGTTTCCCTAAATTTAACAAGTTATTTTCACCTAAACCATGATCTCAAAAAAACCAAAGCAAGTCGTTTTTGTGCGTAAACCATAACCATGGTAACCACCTTAGCCATGGACCAACGATGCAATTTCTCTTTCAATTTGGAAGACGTGTTGGAAGGAAATTCTTCTTCAAGGTGTTCTTTATTTTCTTACAAAAATGCTAAAAATTATTCTCTACACCTATGGTGTCTGCCACTAATGCCAAAGTGTGAGTTAGCAATCTCTCCTATTCCTGACTCACCAAGCTCCCCAGTGGTGCCCTTGCAGCCATTTACCTCAGCAGTCTCTGGGGAGGATCTCTGGATGGCAATGCCTTGGATTTATACTGGGGACTTGACTATTATTCATCCTCGCTCATTCCAGATAGGCAGTCTTTTAAAGGTTAATTGCACTGGCTAATTGCTCTCCCTCCCTTTTGCAAACGAGGGTGCACTCCTCAATGATGTCATTGAGTGACTGAACCAAAATACCTCTCCAACTACTTTGGTGATGGCTTCTCACTTCAGAAGGGCACAGCAATGTCTAATCTGTTTCACTGTGGAGAAGCAGGCTTGGGCAATGTGAGCAAAGAACATGCCAGCCAAAAACATTTTTCCTCTAACAGTTTAGTTAATGGATTATCATAAAAAAGGTCTCAATGACATTTAAAACAACTAGTACTATAACTCATAATGACAAAGGAAAAATTAAATTACTACAACTAAAGATCATAATCTGAAACTGTGACTGCATAATCACAGTTACTGACACCGAGAAATTTGTGAGTTTGCATATTTATATTTGAGAAGCATTTTTAATCAAAGTGAATGATGTGCTAACACGAAACCACAGCATCAGTAAGTGAAATATTACAAATAATATATTAACAAATTATCCATGATCCATATACTGTTTTTCTACAAATGGAAAAAAATTAAAGGTATCACGGTCCTAATCCTAATGCACACACCATCATAAACAAAGTGCATCTTATTTTCAAATGATTTTAAAGACCTGCACCTGACCTGGTTTCCAGATGTAGCAGCAAAATCCTACACTTGAGCATGCAAGCTTTTAGTAACCTCAAATAATAAACAAATAATATGTTCTGTTACTCCCCCCAAGGACAGCCTATCTGTAGTTTCTTACATTGTCTATTATTATCCATTTTCATTCATTCTTGTCTGCTCAAACAAACAGCTCAACATAAGCTATACCAACATCTGCTATCACAGCAAAAGTTGGGGCAAATTAATTTAAAGCCCAAAAACATATACCACAGTCCTTTATTACACTTGCTCACATCCTTTGTAAACTTCCCCATCCTCCAGTACCACACTTCAGCACTATGTCTACAATATGTTTAATGTCTATTCCACTTCCTATCGCTCCTAAGTAACTTACTTTCTTTCTCAGAGGGCAACTGACTTGATAGTCAACCTCCACTAGGGTTGGCTACTTGCTTGATGTGTGAGAACTCAGACCAAGTACACTATGAAATCAAGCAGCAAATTCAATAGTCTCAATACCCCAACAGGGGTGAAGCCCATCCCCTCCTGGCTATCTCCACTTTACATCCTGGAAGTTGAAAAGAAATGTTCAGTAGTCACAGGAAGTAGATAAATCTTGGAGAGGTGGGCCACCTTGGAAAGTCTTTGAAATGCTCAATTGCATGCTGTTCTAGTTGCGTCAATGTTGTGCCTTCTGTTACAGCCTTGTCATTATAAAAACAGTGATACACCCTGTTATCTCATTGTGAACAGGCAAAGGTGGTGGTGCTAGTTCAAGGGTTAGATAACTGGGCTTGTGACCAATTCAAATCTCCAGACTGGCTTGGACAATCCAGCAGGGGAAAGAAGGAGAAGGGAAACTGGCCTGTAACAGCTTGGAAGGTTCCTAAGAGTTAAATACTCAAAATCCATCCAGGAGTGCCTTGGTGTACCAAGGTGTGTGCATGTATTACTATGAAGCAATGCAGTGCTGAGCAAGTGAATGTGTGCTCAGAAAAAAAACTTTTCCCTCAGACAAAATAGGAAAAATAAATGCCATCTGATATTTAACTTAAAGCTCCACAAGACCTGTTATGCAAGTGCTTCATGGGAAATGAGTATGGAGTATCCATTTATGGTGGTCATAAAGATGATGACCCCTGATGGACTTCTCCACTTGAGGATGATATTATTCCCCATAACTACTCACCACATTTATCGCTCAGACGGCTGTGCCTTCCGTGTGTCCGGCAGTAGCATGGCCTAGAGCCTTGGTCAACGAGTCCATCAACAGCCACGTGTCCACTTGAAGTGTCCGTGCAAGACACTGAACTTCAACCTACTGAGATGGAGACTGTAAGAAATGCTCAAGGTGTAAATGGGTGGAAGCAGGTTTGAAGGGTTTGGACATCTAATCTGTCCTGACTGTAACAGGTAAACTGACAATGTTCTGCAGGTCAACCAAACAATAGATCTGGACTGAAATGCCACTCCATGTTTTTCAGATTACTTCTTGCCAATGCCTAACATCTAACTCACTAAAAACATTTTTATGCAATGTTACAATGATATGAATTGAAGATGATTTTTTAGTCACTCAGAATAGGAACATCACAGTTACAATGCAATTAACAAACACAGGAGTAAGTAGTGGGTGATCCTCTACAGTTGCGTACATACAGTTTTGTTCTCAAATTCATATATGTGATCTAGAAAGGTGTTCTAACTTATTGAGCTGGGGGTATAATGGAAGTGGTGAGGTGTTCAGTAGCATTTGCAAATTCAAATGGAGAGTGTCTGCTTTGGGGAAGTCATGCAAGTCATTGAGATTTTACAGAGTAGTGCTTTGTTGATGTATGAATGTTAAAGTTTAAACAACTGTATGGGTCACACAGACAGTTACTATTCAGTGTCTTCAGGAAAATTTTGCTGTTGAGAACAAAGTTTGACGTCTTAAACCAGTGGGAATATACAACACGGCTGACTAATACCCCAGCAGATGACTGTCATGGGCTAAGCTGTGCGTCACAGTGATAGGTTCCTCAAATCAAAGTGCCTGTTTCTTGTTACTGGCAAATTTATTGGACATTTACTCTTGGTTTTATGTACTTTCACCTCACTTCAAAATAAATCCAAGGTCTCTGGTCATAACAATGCCTTTGAGAAGTTAGAAAACTGAATATTTACAGCTTTAGGCTTGTGGTAAATCTGTTTTCTGTCTCAGATACTGTACACCATTAAGATAGTTACAGTGAGAATGTGGCTGCTTTTGGAAAGTTACACTTCTCAGAAACTGTGTAACTGTTTGACTCTGAAACAATATTCTTGGTTTACATTTCAGCAAATAACCAAGTCAGCTTACACATTGCTGTTATTAACAAATGCTAACCTGAAAAGTAAAGTTAGACTGTAATATTGTGAGATTATTGCCTTTTTCAGAGTCATTTCACAACAGCAATTTGTGTGATAGATGTTCATACAGTACCAGTAATCAATTAACTAACAATAAACCCCCTTCATTCATATATGTTTTGCTTATTTTTACTTCACTTTGATGTTTGAGCTTTGCTGTGCAAAGTGATGTACTGTATGTGCAGAGCTTGACACTGGAAGGCTGTATTCACATTCATCTGCCGAAGGAGGGTTGCTCTGCGTTCTCCTTAAATCTGAGTTACATAATATTTGATTATTCATAGATTCTACATTTTTTAATTTGGAAGAAGGAGTAGATGTAATTTTAACAATTACTAAACATGTAATTGATTTTTTTTGTGAAAAAACCCCAAAACAAATTATTATTCAAAGCAGAATATTTTTAAATGCCTAGAGGGGATCATTAAGCATGATGTATGACGTATGAGCCTGAGTTCTTCAGAAAACCTTTACACGTCTTCAACATGGAAATTGAGGGAATTTGCCACATTACACATACGTAAATGTATTTTCACTATAGACAAAACAATAATGAAATTCACAGCTGCAAATGACACACACAGTCAAGACATCTATTAAACGTGACAGTGGCGATATTATTGTACAAGCAGTCTCGATGTTTTACCAGCGGACCCTCCCAGTAAAACCAACACGATCAAACAGCAGAAAAGGGTCATGTGGACATGTTCCAAAACATTGTTACGCACTGGCCTGCTGCTGTTTCAAAGCTTTCTGAGATTAGATTGGGCAGGTAACTCCATGGAATCACATGATTAGGTTTAGGGGCCGTGAGGTTAGGAAAAGGTAACGTTGCAACTGAAACCCCGATGTGACCAAAAGTTAAGACCTGTGAGGTTTTTTCCCAGGGACTGCACTGAGGGAACAGGATGGGAATGGCAGAGATGGCCTATTATTGCTATAAATCCCCCAAAACACAGCGTAGGAAATGATTTATGTGCATAAATCTGCCTAGTGGGGAAAAGATGGCGGATCACATTACTGTTTCTGTGTTTGTGCATCTGGGGTTCACGGGTGGTGCGTAACAGATCCCAGTGTACACACCTAAGGTTTTGCGTGGGTTGGCAGAGACATCTCTCATATCATCAGATCATTTGTCCTGCATATACACTGATTAGGGAAAGTGCCTAAGTTTGGAGAAAAAGATCCCATTTTTTGATGCAACATTTCGTGTCTGTTCAGATATAATATAATACAGTTGACAGGTGTTTCAGAAAGGAAAAGAGTTGAAAGGGGCTCAGCATTGTTATGCAATGTCATATCAAATTTTGATGAGGTTATGAAGATTAAATGGACTATTAAACTCAAGTAATGAGTTAGTTACAATAATTGCACTAAGAAAACAAGTTTGAAAATTAACGTTAAGTAAATCTTCTCAGTGACTAATTAAGCATGCTCCTTTTCACCAGTGCTGAATTTAAATTAACTTCCCTTTGAAAGGAGGAAGTCTCGTGAAGTGTGTGACTGTAACATTACCCTGATGTTTATGTCCTTAAATCTAAAAACTGAAGTGAAGTTTATTCATACAGACAGAGTGTTCAAAGAAAAGCAACTTGGAGTGCACCTGTGCATCATGTGACTTTGTCACTGTGCTTGTGATGGTAAATGTAAAAGGAGTGCTCTTTGATGCACCTATCTATAGTGCCCATCTTCATTATATCTAGCGCTGATCTTTTGTTCTTTGACAATTTTCTCTTTGACTGTGCTATTACTTTACTCCAGCACTTCAAAATATATAAGTGTCAGATTCAGAAGCAGTGGCTTTTGCAGCAGCAGCCACATGAAAGTAAGTGATTCCCATTTTGACCCCATTTCCTACCCTCAAGCTATATGAAATTGAGAGATATTTTACCAAACAAGACAGTATAGGCGGCAGTATAGGAAAAGGCAAACATTCTAAGTGGAAGATATAGCTTAAAGCTAAAGATGTAAAAACCAAACCTAGAAACCTGGAAATCCAGGTTTTAAATGCTTCCTCTGGCAGTTGTTGGGTGTTGTGGGGGGTGCGAGAGGTCATAATGCAAGAGGTGAATGTTTAAACTGGAGACTGAAAGCAGTCCAAATCTGTAGTTCTTGCACTGCAAATTCTTCAAGGGGTGGAAGCAGTGGACCTAAATGAGGTCAGATGAAGTCTGCACGTAAGCTGCAAACAGCAGAGGATTCATTGTAAAACTTAGGATAATGAAGAAGCAGTAATAAATAATGGACTGGATGATTGCATATATTTCACTGGATGATCAGATACACTCAAAGTCGACAGACTGACTAGGAAAATGTTTTTAAGCATGTGTCAGGAACACACTTTCCTGAGAATAAGAATTATTTTTGTATTTGCTTTTAGTAATCAATGTAAAATGTGTCATCATGGAGAGGTTAGATCCTTGCTCTAAATGAAAAAGTCAATTTTTCTCTCTATTACTTTAAGTCAGTAAAATTAGTGGACATTCACTGAACCCATAACTTCTCCCCTCTCTAAAATGGGAGAAAGTAAATGCATAAAATGCAAAGACATTATGAACTTGAAAGACAACTATTGCCACAAACTGGTAGGATTTCATCAGCATTAAAAACACATTCTACTTATCTTCATCCAATATGGTCTCCCTCTCATTAAAAGGGATGATGATGATTAATCTGAAGTTAATGGCTGTAATTTAGTGATGAAAAGAACCAGCTGAGGTCATTATTCAGCTTCTAGGATGGAAGAAAGCCCCTCCACGATCCCCATGGCTATGTGACACCATCCTTCCATCCTTTTCTCTTGTCTTTTCTTCACTCCAAGTGAAGACTTCCCTGATGCTCTGTGTATTTACGTGCCACTTTGCTTTGGTGAGAGACAGTGGGGAAAAATAGAGTCGTCGGTGGATTGTGATCAGATGTAAAATCCTGCAGGAGTGATTAATCCTTCACAGTAGGGAAATGTAATGAGGAACACACTGGAAAACAGGAGACGACACAAGAAGATAGAGATAGTACCTTTTTACAAGATCTGCCATTCTCAGTGTTTTACAAATGAACAATCCTCAAGTTGTTCAGTTTATTTGTCATTATTTCAGTCACTGCCATCTGTCTTTAATGATTATTTCAGTATACTTAGCACCATTCACAACTATAAAATCAGAAACATGCATCAGCTTTGGCTGGCATTTACAAGAACTTCAAATGCCCGATTTGGAATTTCTAATAGGGTTCCTTAAGTCAGGGATTCAATTCCTAGTAGTTTTATAAATGTGTCCCCGGGAAATTCCTTGTGGTCAACCCTTAATACCTTACTATTTTGAAGAATATTGTAGATTTTGGTTTTCACAGAATGAATGTTATTGTTGTTATTTTGCTCCTTCAATATGATTTTGTTGTGATGATGAAATTTAATAGAAGCCACACAATAAGCATCTTGGTTTTAACTGGCCCTTCCTGCATATCTTTTGTGATTGTAGATAATATTTCAATGTATTTTAACCTGTTATCTTTTTAATCCAACTTCTTAGTATTTTATCTTTTTTATTTTGTGCAAATAAACAAACAACAAATAAGCTATTTATGCTTAATGTCATTCTTTAAAACTATAGCAATATAAATTAATCATTTGATACTGACATATCAAATATATATTTTGGGTCTAAGCATACATACACTACATACACTTCTATATCTCAAATACACCAGGTGTTGATAAAACAGCTCTGCTCTCAGTTCAGGAAATCATTACATTGTTTTCCATATATTGCAATATTAAAAACATAATTTTCTCTAAAGAAATAAAACTCATATCAGGAATATATATTGGTAATATATTGTTATTAATATATAAAATTTTGATTTTCAATCTGTTAAACTGATCATCAATAAATCAGTCATTTTATAAACCAAAGGCTTAGATCATGTAGTGTAATCTTTAAAATAAATGCTGTACTTTAATTTACTATCAGTCACTATGTAATTACTCACAGTTTCCTCCCTCAAGAGTCACAGCACAAATATACAGACAGCAGACAAAAAGCCAACCAAGAAAACTGTTTCTCACCGTTGCTAACCAGTATCCACAAAAGAAAAAAAAACATTTTCTATTGTGCAACCCAAAGCATCTCTTCTGTTTGTGTCACCAAGCCAACCCCTGATTGGATGTTCTCTCATTATAGTATCAAGTAGAGTGATCACTGGTGGGGTCATTTCAACACATCCCACATTGGAAATATTCAGCGGCTATTTACAAAGAAGAACACTTCTGTTTAGCAAACTGAGAATGAGCTCACAGGGAACTGATGAAAGGAGTGGAAGCAAATCACTGCTTGGATAGAAAATAGTGACTCACTCCTGCAGTGTAAGACAGTATAAAGATGATCCATCAACAGAAACAAATAGAATGACTTAACCTGTTTAGAGAGAAAGTGCAGTCAAGGAGTTACATGACAGCAAATCTTTAACAATGTCTGGAATGTGTTTACTACACCAAATCAAACAATCTGATTCCTTTGTAATAATATTATGAGCAGGGCCTCACTGGAGTCAAAATTCTAGTGTTAGGATATTTTGGAGTGAAGTGTTGATGTTCTGGTGCTGGTTCTGAGGAATTAACTCTACCAGTGAGAGAACCTAATGTTATTGGCATAATATCACAGAGTTTATGGTATTCGTCTAAACGTTTTATCTGACACGTCTGTGTCCTGCATGGGCGTGGACAATGTCAAGATGTCGTAACTACAGAGTTACGAAGTTTGTGTGTGTTCTGTGAAAAGTGGGTTATTATGATAGAGGATGAAAGAGCAGGATATGGGGGATAACCGACATAATGATTTGGCAACCCTCAATTTCAAGCTGTATCACATATTGGTGACTAGCTGCAGGCTGGCAATAGTAGCGGAGTAGGTGATGAAGAGCTTTGAATCTGAAGCGGTTAGCATTTGTAGTTTAAAATTTTCAAACACAGCAGAATTGAAAGTGCCTTAATTGCTCTGATGTCATGTTGAAAGATCTATCCTAAAAATAATACAAGTTGAAGTTTATGACTTGATGATGATGATTTAAAGATAGGTTTAAGCATTGCTGTGGCTCTGCCATGAAACTCTTGAGTTGTCTTAGCGTTACCCAAATCACCTCATATCATTTAATATATTGTAACAGTTAGTAGTATTGTGTATTACCTTAACATTAGCTCACACTTGTTATGGTGTTTTAAATATGTGGCCCAACAGATGTAACAAAAATGTATATCCTCCGATTACACCTCTTTTAAGCATTGTAATCAATTTGATATACCTCAAGAATGAATACTGTACTGTCATGTCATCATAGTTGATAGGAATTTGCTTCTTTGCGTCTCTTGACCTGAAGCAACTGACAATAAAGTGTGCCTAATATTTTGCCCCCCTCATTTATGTTAAAAGAGTGGACAAATTTTTAGGAACGCCATTCAATATAATGCACTCCAGTACACCACCACCCACAACGACCTCAATAATACACATAAAGTAGAATTATCACCTTTCTGACAACATCAACAAGAACCGAAAATGTAGAAGCTTCCTAAATGTAGAATTTATGGCAGAGCTGTTGTATTGAATTGCATTAGATTGCACAGTTATACCTAATGAAGTGGCCAGTGAGTGTAGATAAAACTAAAGCAGTCTAATATTGTCCTTAAATAAATCCTCCCTTTATGAATGTTCTAATGTTGATTTTAAAAAACTGTTTTAGAGAGGTGCTCTCAACTTTATGGTTATTTTGGAGGCTTTAGTACTGTGCTGTTGTTAAATTATATTATGTTATACAGAGAGGTGTTTCTAATATTTTGACTGCCCTCACTGATATAAATGGGGTGGACAAAATATTAGAAATACTTCTGGTATAACATAATGCAATTCAACAGCAGGACAACCTACAGACTCCAAAATGTGTTTTAACAAAAACTGAACATTATAACCTTCATGGAGGTAGGATTTACTGCAGGATTGTTGAATGTGAGTGCATTAGATTTAGACAGGTACATAGCTCTCCCCATTCATAGCAGCCATTGCAATTTTAATTGGCCACTCTGCGAGGGGGATGATATCAGGTGAAAAAGTGGCATGAATGCATTCTCTTCATTGCTATTGATATCAGCAATTACAGAAGGATGTCTGTGTCAGAATCCCCCTAAATTCTGAGTCTTCTAATCCTAAATTCTGACTATTCTGGTTCCTGACTTTTATTTATTTTCTATGAACAAATTGTTAAAAGTGGGTTTCTGCTATTTGCTGATTATGAAGTTGAACTTGGATTATGTATCTGTTTTTGCTAAGGAACACTTTTATGATGGCCATTGGATTTCTGGCGTGGCAGCTCAAGACAATTCAGAAAAAGACAAAACTTGTGTCTCAAGAACCGAAAACATAAACCACAGGAAGAGGTGGTCCAAGACAGGAAAGGGAGCTGCCTCTGATTAGTGGTCGGTGGGATGAGAAGTGTTGTAAAGAAGTCATATTCTTGATGAACTACACCACTACAGACAAGAGAGATCATCCTGCAGAAGATGAAGGAGACCTTTGAGTATACACAGTGCCTCATCCACAAACCCAATGAATCACACACTGTACTCTCAGTGTTTCCGAGGCTGCTGGATACTAAAAGGGCTGTTAAAGATTAGCATCCTTTTCTGTTACCACAATTCATAGCTAAAAGCCTATCATTTGATTTTCAGATAATGTATAATGAACAAAAAATGTTCTTTACTCTGTGTTGCTGAAGATAATTCAAGATTTTAGCCTCCTCTTGGGACCAGAAATAGCCACCAAACTACAGGAGAAGTGGCATACTTCCTATAAAGGAAAGGTGATCAGAGAAGCAGAGAAGCTTACTTCCACCCTTGTGCTCCAGAGTTTTATGAAGTCTGAAGAGGTCAGAAAGCCTGCAGAGGTCACAGGCAGTAGGTTAAATTGAAGTTTTAAAAGGCAACATAGTTGTGATTCAAATAAAGGTGACACTAGACTTTTTTGCGTCTCACAGAGTGGGACAGTGATATGGCAGCTTTCCTACTGCTCTTGCATATCCTACCACCTCAGCCCATGAAAAAGAAAACACTGAAGATCAGCACATCCCAGGCTATGGGCCATCTAGTTGTGTTTTACAAGATATGTACTGGGCCACAGTATATGCTTTAAGCAGGGAAAGGAGGTTAGACTAAAAGAACACATTATGACATAACTTTGTCATTGTTTATCCCTCAGTCCTGCAGGAGCCTAGAAGAACACTTAAAAAACCAGGAGGGGCATCAGCAGCCATACATTCATGCTTCTGGGACCGGCAAAGAGGCCAACAGCACTTTCTACATCATGATGGTTAAGAAGCTCATCCCCTGCCAAAGAACCATTTCATTGGCAATATTTGATGAAGATTTTCTTCAAAGTGGACTTTGTTTTCATTGTAATGATGCTCTCAGCAACCTGTACTTGGGATGTGCAGAGGGCCCAGTATTTGTATTTGTATCTGTATTTGTTGAGGCAGCAAAATTATTTGTATTCAAATAAAAGTGGAAAGAGGCTTAAAAATCCTGTTTTTGTTTTTATTACGCTTTTAATTTTAGAAAATTAAAGTGTTACAATAAGTGTTTATGAATAAACTACCTGACAAAGGAGGTCCCACACAGGGTCTCAAATTGGGGTCTCTCAGATCATAGATGACTGCACTGACTACCGAGCTAAAACTTTATTCATTGCCTTATTGCAAACAGACCTCTACCTATTTATACACCCATAATACAGAGACAGCACACCGTGTAATGTGTAGAGAAGAACTTCAAAGGTGATTATTGCTTTGCTTTGCAACAAATATTCATAAAAAAACCACTATTTGTGCTTTGCTGAAAAATGTATTTGTATTCGGGCACAGCGAAAACCTGTACACATTACTCCAGACAACAGTCTACAGTATAAATGTTGACACCACTAAACAAAGCCCAAAGGTAAAATAATTAAGAGCCAAGTTCATGAAGAGGAGCTAAGAGCCAAGTTCTTGAACGATGTGTCTTGAACAATGTATAGGTGTCACATTTGTAGATCGTTGCATGATGCACCTAGTGCATTAATTCAGCACCTTAATTTTTTGCATGGATTATATCCTGGCAAAGATTTTGTTCTTTTTTGTGTTCAAGAAGGATGTTCATTGCAGTTCAAAAGTTTTGCAAGTTTTAAAAGCATTTAAATAGTTGTCATAGTGCTGTTAACATGGACCCAAGCAGTGATGTTAATATGCAAACACCACATCAGTCAGACTTAAGTGAGCAGATCTCACAAGATGCCTCTGATATGGACCTGCCTGTTGAGAATCCCAATAGAAGTGCAGTGGAAGATCGGTGGAACTGGTGGAAATTCACTTAGGAGTGAGATATGATTAAAAGAGAAACAAAGTATTTGGAGTATATGAGCAGGTATCAGTAAATGACACTTTCATTTATGTACCTCTGTTAAAAAAGTAAATTTTCAAGATTAAGGAGAACTCTTGTCAAATTAATAAATCTGCTACTCTGATCTTATCTGATTTTGTTTATGAGATGCCAGTACCAGTATTCAATAAGATTGTTTGCATCTTTCTAAGAAATTAAGTCTATTTTTTGGTATCAGAAATGGAGACTACATTTATAGAGCATTTTCATGCTTTTCATGTTGCTGAGTTGTGATACTTTAAGGCCTTTGGTGTCCAAATGTCTTATGGTACAGACCCATTTTTCTATGTTGTGCCAAACAGCTGCAATGTAGAGGGCAAGCAAGAGTAATGAGCTACCTCATGTTTTTGGCAATATTATATTGTACAAGGTCACTGCAGGTTTTTTTTATGAGTGCCTTGTTTGTCAAATATAATGTGAAGCCCTTGTTACAGGAAAAAATAAAATTGCTTTCATTGCAGTACCTATTTGGAGTGATTATTGCACATGGGTGGTGGGGGGGCTAGACATACAGATCGTACATTTTAACTCTAATGGTGTCAATTCCAGTAGACCATCTACCCTGTAAGTTCATTATTCAACAATACTTTTAGTGTAAATTTTAAGTAATAAATTGAAGGACTGACCAATTATTGACCAGTTACTCCATGTGTGTCTTTAATGAGTTAACTTAGACCAGTGATGTTGTTATCCATTGTGATGTTAACAATTTACACTATGATGTCATAGTGTTTATAATGTTAATTTGTTCAGAAGTGTTAATTTAACACTTTCACAGTGGTTCCCATGTAAACACTCTGTGTTAATTTTAACTCTGATGGTGTTAAATTTGCGATTTCAAATTTGCAGTAGGGGAGCGTACGTCTTCTGGCAACTGCTTTCCAAGCCACTGACTTAATACAAATATTTGTATGAATGTCTGTCTCCAAAAATGCTGCACTATGATGTGACATCATCATGAAATCCCATTAAATATGACTAAGATACATTCATATGCTGTAAAATGGAAAGAGAAGGTTTGTCTGCCCTATTTCCTCTTGTAAGGCAAATGTTTTTGATTAAGTCAAGTTAAGTCAGTTTTATTTATATAGCCCAATATCACAAATTTACCTCAAGGGCCTCCATCTTTAGACCGTCAGTTCAATAAAGGAAAAAACTCTTTATTGCATTTAATAATAACACAAAAACAATTTGGCTTTTTACACAGCCAGGTGTCTTTCTCCTATAAAGCCCCTTGTCCCAGTGACATACAGCTTCAATTAATGAATTCACATGCTGTGCTTGATAGCTCCCAAAGGTTTTTATTTACTGGCCCTTGGTCAACGTCTCCCGATGTCAGTTTGACATAAATAATTCTGACAGTGTTGAGCTTAAGCTATCAGTTATATGACAGCATCTATGACTGTGCCAGGCTAAACTTTTGCCTCCTCACAAAAATAAAGTGGTCTTGCCTCAAAGAGACAAAAACTAATACTACATTCACATACTCCTTATTATCTCATTGCATTGTAGACATGCAAACTTCAAAGGATCCCCTGAATTGGGACATAGCAGTATTGATATTGCACAGATGTTGATAAGATACCTGCCTCAAAGTCCTTTTCTTCATAGCATCCTGAAAATGTCATCATTGCTAGAACAGTTCTGTTTTCAGCTTTATGATGTATCTCTCCCATAATACAATAGTCCTTGTTAATGCTTTAATTAGTTCCTTCTATTGATCAAAAAAATTGAAAAACACCAAATTTGAAGATACATAGTTGTCACTGGACAGCAATGGAATTAAAATCAAACATAGTTTACAATGACCGATCCGCATGCTACCTGCATTATTTCATCCATTAATACTGAGAAAAATGTATCCTTATTTGAGCTAACCTTGAACTTAGCCACCTTTTGCACATCATTATCTATCCAAAGTTTTACAACAGTATAAATCAGGTATTAATGTTTTGTTATTTAACATAATAAAAGTAAACAGATATTGTTAACCAATGCTTTTAAATGAAACTTCTTTGTTTAGTGCATTATAAATGCTATACGTGTTAGAGACAGTTGGACTGGCATCATTTAAATGTGAGCAATCAGTAACTTCTTGTCCTGTGACTTAAGTGTAATCATGTATTCAAAGAGCTTTTCTTAAGAGTTTGATTCCTAAAATAGTCAATGTTTTTCATTTGTCTTGTGGAAGTACCCTTGAGCAAGACACTGGTAGACTACCTGCTTACTCCATATAAGCCTATAAGTCCATTTGGATAAGAGCAACAGAAGGCCCAGACGTACAAAATATGAATACACAACAAGATGAGACAGTAATCACTGAATGCAGCAGGAACTACACGGCAGTCTCCTCGTACTCTCTCATGTAATGTGAGATGAGAGAGCGGCCCCGAAAAATCTCTTCATTTCCTCTTTTCTTCCTCTCACACTTGGGAAACTTTGAAGTCTGAGTCCATCTTGCTGACACGTCCTTTCCAGCCAGGAAAGGGAGGGTTTTCATTGTTTCTCAGATGTATGTAAAGTTCAATATCTAAGACATTTTTTTTTTTATTCTGACCCATATTTTTCACTTAATAGTGAAAGTTTCATGAAACCTGTACTAATTGCTCTTGCTCTGTCTGTGCATGTTTCTGTGCGAACTAATTTAATATTTGGTCACTGAGTTGGGAAACCGCAGCCTACATTCTGTACAACATGTTCACCTGTAATCCCGCTACACTAATCTCAACCCACTCCAATTTTGTATTACATCACAGCAGAAGTGTTGAATTGCAACTATGAAGATTCTTAATCATAACTTTAATTTCATCATACCAATGTTTCAGACACCAGAACCTCCAGTCCAATGACTTCAAACAAGCTGTGGCTCGCTGGTCTTTGATGTCTCATTAAGGGAACTGTGAGAGAAAACAAGTTGAATAGTGAGGGAGAGAAAAGAGAGAAAAATAACATTTAGCCTTTTACACCAGGGCCTGGGGAAAAAAGTTCAACACTGTACAGACCCTGAGAGCCGGGTGCCTGACTTTCCGCAAGACCACCTAAAAAGCAGTTCTACAAACCCAGCAAGCTCTGAGAAAACTCAGGGGTTTTCTTTAATGGACAACGCCCTTGCCATGTGCTCATCAGGTTTGCTTCTCTGAGCAGGGAAGGTTCACACAGTTTTAATGTGGCTGAGACTGAACCGTAGATACGCACACATGATTTAATGACAGTCAATCATAGACGCGCAGGGCATTGATTCTGCCTGTGTTAATTGCCTCTCTCGTTTACATGTCTCAGTATGATGTGTGGATATGAAGCCTAAGTAATGTGACTAATCCTACATGTGACTTTAACAAGATAGCACTAACATCATCTCATCCCTGCACTTCTTTTCTTAGCAGAAAAAGTCTGTGTTTACACTGTGCAGATGGCTAATCTAACGCGGCTCTGCACTCTCACCAAGCCAGGTCCAAGACTAACATTATGAAATGAGCAGCACAAATTACTATAAAAATAGAGGGCTGCTTTAAAATAAACCCAGCTGATTTTACATTTACTGAAATATTAGTTCATCTGAGCCCCCCTCCACATTTTTTAAACCACAATCTCTCTCTCTTTTTCTCTTCACCTTTTCAGTGAAAAATCAAATGTAAACAACTGACCAGGGCCTGTATTTTTTCTGGTGAATGACTGAGGTAATGTTTCCTCTTCTCAAAAGATCAAACAGCACCGTAAGTGCACGGTCTGTTGGATAACGTGCACAATCTACAAACATCCTGACACATGCTGTATGAACTGTAATAATGATATGTAATGTCTTAATTATTATATTTTACATGCAATAGTAGAATACACCTGTCTGTTATTGTTGGGGGCTGTAGGGCCGTTGTTGGAAAGTTGTGGCAAAAAGCAATCAAAACTTTTTACAGCTTGTCTTCCTACTTGACAAAATAACAACTTTTCAACCTCTTGTGACTTTGTTTCTTTTCCCAGCACCTACAGTGATGGCTGGTCTCAATTTGATACTTTTGGCCTGATGACTGATACTGTTATTGACTGTCTAGTCTAAGCCTTCAACAATTACATAACAAGGATGATGGGAAGCTAAGGCTGTTTCAAGTTGCAGTGCACTTCTTTCGTATTTTCATTCAACTTTGTGCCACATTTTGAAATTGATTTTCTAATTTGTGGGGGCCCTAAACAGACATATAGTATCAGCTCTTGATTTAACTGTTGATTTAACGTTTGAGCTGTTTCAAAAATCCTGCGAAAAAACCCATTAGAGTACAAGATATATGCATTTTATATTATAGACATCAGCTAAAGCTATTGTAGCATAAGAAAATATAGCCATGAGAACTAACCTGCAACAGAAACTCACAATGAGAAATTCAAGAAAGGAGGTGCCACAGTCCTGCTGATCTTGATTGATTGACAGGTGATCTTTGGAAAGTGGAGTGCAGGAATACTAGCAAGGAGTAAAAGACAGAGAAAACACTTTAGTTGATTAAAAAGTGCTTAGAGCATATTTAAATTGTGTCGCACATTTATTTAGACCAGCGATCAAACACTTTACTCAGCCAATTATATTCATGCATTACCATATCTTAAAAGATATTGGACAGGGTTGACACAATTCTATAGCATGTCAAAAAGCATTAAACCACAACTGAAAAGGGGGTCTTAAATTTAGTAGTGGTTACTCTTAAAGATGCTAAAAATATATAATGGCACAATTGCTGGAAAGTTATTTTGGGACACAGAAAGATGAAAAAATACAATAAATTGAATTCATAGTTTCCATTTTTGCCCTGCTGCCATGGATAAGAAAACCAGGAACCCAGACCATGACTAAAGTGGAGGGGTATCATATAACAACCGTCTGCTTTACGAATGAAGCTTTGTGTGTTTGCATGTTGCTCAGCTACAGAACAGCAGGGCTAGTGAGTCCTGTGCTAGGCTGTTGGAATATGGTCACATTTTTGCGCAAAGAAAAAGAAACATTTTGGATTGTGCAGACCCCCTTCACTTGGTGGAAAATGTGTAGCAACTGCCATAATCATATTCTAAAAATAAATATCTGTGAATCTCTGAAATTATTGCTGTTGGACATCTTCTGGTTTTATGATAAATGAAAGTGGTGGCGCCGAAGGAAATAGTGGAGGGAAGTGGGTTATACTTCACTATTTTTGTGTAGTAACCTTTGCTGTAACACTAACACAAGTACATTTTTGGTGTTGATCTGTTGCTGAGGTCATTTTGTTGGAATTTTTAATTATGTAAAAGACCAAAGTGGTTATTACACTTACCATTGTTTTTGTAACTGAGCAGAAGTTTGTATATTTTCACTATTTTCAGTGTTTTCAAATTAATATTTATTTATGTAATAGTATATTTTTATACTGAAGCATTGCACTGTGGTAGTTACTAAACAGTATCTGTTAAGAGATAAAAATTAAAAAAAAAAAAAATCATTTTTTTTAATTGGACATTTGCATTAAGCCTATCAGCGAGGTGGAAATAGTGACTTGTCTGAACTTCATGTGGTTTATTGAGTGTATTTTGAATGATTTATAATCAGTTGAATTGAACTCTTCATCCTTGCATCCATGCATAAGAAATATCAGAAATTCTCTTTGGTTAAACCGTAATTCAGTAACTTTTAAAAAATGTAACTGACATTTTACATTTACTTAGTGCATGTTCATAAGTAAAAGCACTTTAATAGGGTATACTCATTACTGTTTCCATCTCTGGGAGTAATTCATATCTTAACACCTAATGGTCTGTCTGTCTCTCTCTTCTGTCTTACTTCATCTCTCATCCTCTCTCTAACTATCTTTCTTTCTCTAGTCATAGTCTAGTCTATGTCACTCTATCTATTCTGGTTTGTCTCTAAAGTAATTGCCGGCTGTATGGATGCAGACTCTGTTATGGTAACAGCCGGAATAAAACCCAGTGTTAAAATCATTATGGCACCATGCTGATGAGGCTCTCAGTGTTACTTCCACTTGGGAGGCATTCCAGGTGTACTGCCATTGCCTTAGAAATATTTGATTATAGCAGCATCTCAAAATGTGTAATTGCATTTCCTTGTCGCACTTCCCAGAAACTCACTGATTCGTCATTCATCGATTCGTCATCGACGGGGCATTGTACATATGTCGTGATACTTTGTAGATACTCTGACATGACCCTGGAGTCAGTTAGATGGAGATTTAATCAGTGGACAAATACAGCAACCCCTCTCCTCCCTCTCTCACATTATGCCAAAAAACATTTTACAAAATGTGTGGTCATTGCAAACTGGCTGACAGTGTGAGTATAATTATTCTGTCAAGTCTTTAAGACATTTGATCCACTCTCTCTGTTTATGGAAAGGCATCCAACAGTGATAACAACAAAATCAAGAATAACACAGAGTTAACACCTGCCTACCAGTAAAGGCTGCAAGATACAATTAAATTTCCCATGTTGAGATGATTTTCAGTATCTTAAAATGTGATATTTCATTCAAATAGTCAGAAATATTCAACACACCTTTGCCTAAAAAATATTAGCTTCGGTTTCACTGGAGCGTTTTCATTTTTCTTGACATTGTGGAGGTTTAGTCTGATAAGAATGAAATTACAGGGTCAAAATCTGGAACAGATCTGGCATTTATTTAGAAAGAAATCAAACAAATAACTAAGTCAATTGATAACTAAAATGTGTAAATGTGTTTTATTTGCATTTACAAATTCTGCAGCTGTTCAGAAGTGGACAGTACTAAATGAGCAAACAAGCCATCACCAAACCATTATTGTTATTAAATTGTGCCACAGAGCAAGAATCAGATGAAGTCACCTTTACTGGCATAGCCTTATTCATAAGCTGACTGCTTATCAGTGACAAAAGTAAATCAATTAGAATAAACAATGATCAAAGTCAATAACAACAGAATAAAGCTCTAAAAAAACGGCTTCACCTGATAGCATGCTTAGCCTAAGCTGGGCAGCTTCTGGTGGCGCCCGTCCACAGTTATCCAGTTCACTTGCTCCTTGTGACCCTTCCACCCCCCCCATTGCGAAACATAACCCTGCCCCAAATAGGGAGGGGGGCATTACATCAGCCTAGCTTAAGGCCACGGTAAGTGTAGATGTGTACGCTGAGTCAGGCTGACATCATGCCGGACTTTCATCCGCCTGGTAGCATAGTGCTGCCCTACTCCCATCGACCCCCCACATTCCCGTCCTCCTCTCCCACCTGATTGCTTTCTTCTTGGACTCGGAGGCTTCCATCTGTCAGCAATCATCTGCCCTTCAAACCCTGGACTGGGCCATTGTTCGCCAATTGGCCCCACCTGCCAGTAATCTTCCCCATAAGGCAGCGGCACTGGTTCCGAATCAGGTCCGCCATTTGTTTCCCCTCCGATGCTAATCACCTGTTTGTTGTGAAAGTCCCAGCTCTCAGTACATGTTAGGAGACACTGTGCCGCTGTGTTTGGGGTGAGATCAAATAGCATAATGATGTGGACCTTGATGGAGACTGCATGAGCTGAACTGACTCCAAGGTTGACCAACTGATACCAAAGATAGCTCCAAAATGGCAGAATTGCACTGCACAGCATTTTTTTCTTTGTGTGTGTGAACAAAATACAATCTGACATTGTTTTACATTTTACATCACATAGATTTGTGATAAATACATAATATGTGCATGTCAGTAAGTCACATTTAGCTTGTCTCTCTACTACCAACACTATTCAATCTATATTTATTGAAAAAACATGTTCCAAGTTTTTACTGAGTAAAATAATTTGATGCACAGGACATAATGTGGTTTTGTTTGTCATTGTCTTGGAATCAAGCAAAGAAAAGCAGTGTAGTTAATCTATGCTGTGATACAGTGGCCAATGTGGATGAATATAAAGTGTAAGCTAAACTTGCAACTTGCACTCTTAAATCATCAGCATAACAGGCAGCCAAAGAACAAAGTCATAGTGTGTCTGCGACTCCAGGATAATGACAGTAAAGCTAGAAGAGTGCTGCACTGCAGTAAATGTGATATAAAGAGGGATTTTCAATACACTGTTTTGTGAAAATAAGTTTTAGATCCCCACAATTCATATATGTAATTCATATATGTATGACTCAAATGCACAAATTTTTTTTGTAAATGAAAAGAGGCACAAACATAAAAAAGCTGATAGAAATGCACCCATAAAAATATGCTGGGTAAATCGATTGTAATGCCACTTAAAAATCATGCAAAAGCAGAATTTCGACTGCAAGAGTGGTTACTTAAGGCAGAATTAAACTGTGGATCCAGTCACTTTCAAACACTTCGCTATGATTCTGAAAGGTAATAAGTGAAAAAAAAAGTCTTAATCTTTCTGAGAAGCTGGATATCTTAATCTTTATCTCCACCATCTAATTGGCTCCCTACCCTTATGCGTATTTACTGTATAGAAAGCAAAGACAAAAAGAAGGAAATAAGAAAAACCTTATAAAGCTATTGAATTCATAAAACACCGTTAACCAAACATAATTACATTTCCCACAGTTATTCCACACTGGGAATCTATTTTGAGCAGTCAAATTACTGCAGTGTGTTTCATACAGTGTAAATTAATGCTGCATGCAAAGAAACACTTCTCCTTTTACCCCAAAACCCACAGGTATTGGGCTTGGATATCCCACTTGGCTGAAGAGGAGCCAGCCTCGATGCAGAACTATGCTCTCAATGGGTTACGTCATTAAATGAGCACCGACTGAGGTGCAGCTAGTGGCTGTCTATATTGTGGAAGAAATGGTGTTAAGTGTGCAGTTGTGGATTTAAGTTATGCTGTTTTCAAAGGGGGAGGATGGGATAAGCTTTAAAGGAAACAAGCATTTTTTCCTTTGAAGGAAAAAGTTTTAATCTTTTGCATTTCAATGTGCTACACTCTTAATTACATGCCTGGGGAAGAAAGGCATTGTGGGGCATAAAAGCCAGCCTTAAAATCTGAGTTTGAGTTGCATGTTGTGTAAATGCAAATGTTTAAAACCAGACCCTAAAACCTAAAATTTCCATTAAATAAGTTACTTCAATTTACATTTCTATGATGAATATTAAAAAAGAAAATGATTTCAGGTGTATTAATCAATGCAACATTGTTATTATTATTAAGGTAGTGCTCCTGGTGTGCATCTGTTTTTCTTTTCCTTCACTGGCATCACTCATTCACATATGCTCTACCATGATTTTATCATGATTTTTTTTGTTCTGCTCACAAACCTTGAAGTGGAGCCCATATCTGAAAGTTTCGACTTTCCCACATTTTATAATAAAAGACTACTCGTTTCTGTGCTTTGGTGAACATGGCCAGCACGAGTAAAGCCCCAAATAATGAGGAAAGTGTATTCGTAAAACTCGCTCAGCATCTGGGAGTGGTTGTGTAGGACGAGGCATCATCAAGGGGTCTTTGGCATGGCTAATCTATGTTGGAAACACATTCTTTCCAATATCCAGAACAAAAACAAAACAAAACAAAGCAGAACAAAACAAAACAAAACAAAACAAGTGCCGCAGCAATACTACAAGCTCACTGGGAAACACCACCATAAACAGTCGCCTCATGGAATTCAAATGGAAACTTACCCCGTTACTACTTGAGGACCTGCCCAGGACTCCCTTTTTCATGTGCATGAGCACACCAACCAGCTCACTCTTAAAACCATGACCAGAAAGGTCTCAGGGTTTTAAAGGTACCATGGTTTTGATTTAGCTAGTGGCAAATGCCACAGCGGGGAGAACCATTTCTCAAGAGGAAATGAACCTTGATCACATTCAAATGTTTTGGTAAATTAATTTTTACAGCTTAATGTGTGCTTGCCTCCTCCACTGCTTGAAAAATAAAGGGGCTTAAAGTATCCACATGAAGTGATGTCTGAGTTTTATCAGTTTAATAAAGGTCTGTTAAAATCTTCCCTGCGAGGGACAAAATGGTTTGCATACTGATTCTAGAGATTTAGTGGGTATTTCTGGGATCAGGGGATAACCACATTTAGTATCCTGTGATGAATTCAGAGTAATACAAAATATCAGTTGTAGTCCGCTATCTAGATAATACAATACATATGCACTAAAGCCTAATTTATCCAGGCAATTTATACTAGTGATCTGTGAAAGAGGCTGTGATGGCAGAGAATCAAGAAACAGCACATGTGAAAGTGAATGTGGGCTGCAGTGTATTTTCTGCTACTGAGTAGCTCTAATGCAATTAACAATGCTTTGCTCAAGGGCACCTCAGTAATAAGTGCTGATGGAGCAGAAACCATATTTTGTTCCTATCCCCTCCTCTGATTTTCCTACTTGCTCTGTGAATCTGACACATGACCTTTAAAGTCACAAGCTGTCTTTTCTTTTTCTTTTATTTTTTTATCATTAGAACTTATTACATTCTGATTTAAATCATTCTGATTGAAGATTTCCGGTCAACTGTTTACATGAGATGTGATCTAATACGTTCTGGTGTTTACATGTGCTGACGCATTTAATCAGAACAGCTGTGTGACATGCGCAAAAGTGATGAATACATCAGGGTGAAATGTTCCTACTGGCCACAGTCAGCCCAACAATTAGGGATGGGGGGGGGGGGATGGGAGAGACTCAGCAGCCATACATTTTTCTCCTCTCTGTTTAGGAGCTGCTGAGATTGTCACTACTATGACAATAGCTGGTCCACCTTAAGTCAGTCCACCTTTAGTGAACTGGTCAGGTTAGACTGACCCATTGTCGCTAACCTTCACTTTAATCAGCAGGAGGCAAGCAAGACACAGGAACTTGGCTTAGGTCATGAGGAGTTGTAGCATTTATTCACTGACAGATAGCCTCAACAGTACACACATTGCACTGCTACATTCACTGCTGCTAACTTCTCTCTCCCTCTCTCTCTTTACCATCATGTCACCTAATGTTACGTCCATGTGGGCAAACATGCGCAGAAAAGATATATTTATTCCAACCAGAGAGAAACAATCAGATGAAGCGTTTACATGGTTATTAGGCGCTAATATTTTCCTATAGTATGGATTATCTAAGGTTTATACCAAGCCTCTCAATTGAAATGGTTACATGTGGCATTTTTATTCTGATTGGGCTAATATTCTTAATATTAGTGGAATATTAGGGTCCATGTAAATGTAGCAATTGTCATGCAATTACTAATCACTAAGCAGAAAAGTCAAGTGTTTTTTTCTGCTTGTATTTTCCTGTGTGTGTCTATAGTGCACAGTCTGTTTATGTTTGTGTAAAAAAATCTAATTGCTTGGCTGTAACTACCTGCTGTATAATCCATAGTTAATCACTGGATCTTTCTCTTAGGCTGTAATAGGTTCCATTCAGTAACTGAGTTGGCAGATGCCCGATGCTATCATATCCTGATAATGTGCGTATGTGCTGTTTTTTTCAGGGACTGGATCCAGTCATTATCAAAAGATACTGCAGAGATTGGTATTCATATCCATTTTGGAAAAAAAAACTTTCCTTGAAATGTATGAGTGTGGTTTCTCTTAAATATAGTGGATCTGACTGCAAATGAGGAAAAGTACTACAATCAATGTAAGTTACAGTCATCATTTTGTGATGCCAAATTGCAACTTTTTCCTAATGGTGGATATTTCATTTAAAGAAAACCTAATGTAATTTACAAAATCCAAAATAACTTACCATTGTTTATTAGGAAAATACAGAAAGAAACAAATTGGCCTCAGCGCGTCAAATGACACCTCAGTGCGTCATCACTAGATGTGTGGATTCTTCTCAACACATCCCTTTAAATAAGATATTGGGGTTGAAAGCTACATAACAAAAGCCCCCGTGAGTCTCAAGTAAGTGGAGCAAGCAGATAACAACCATGTGGTTCTGAAAGCTTTGTACTCTTCTCCAGCCTGTTCACGCTCAGGACCTTCTGACTTCGTGCTATGGTGGGATGGTGGGATAATGTGTGTGAGGGTGGATCAGCTCATTCATTGCCTTTATCATGACCTGCCATGCTGCAATCTGCAAAAGGGCTGGAGAAACCAAACCTCTGTCACACTATCAGTTAATCACTCTCTTACGAAGAGGTCCAAAAATAGCCAGAGGTATTACAAATGGCAACCAAAGACAAAATAAGTTCTGACGTTAAATGCATTTCACGCTAAGCAGTTTAGATATTACAGTTGTTGTGTGCTTTTGCTTCAAGAAAATCTGCATGTTATAGTAATATTTTTCATATGCTGTAGTCTGCCAATTCCGCACCAAAAATATACCCACAATGAAAACTAGATTAATAAAAAATATATTTTATTATTTTATTTTGGTTTGCAATTGAAATTTTGATATTGTCTCTGTCTTTTCTCTGTAGTTCAGCCTCACACTATTTATAGTAGCTTCATTTGTTTTAAGAGCTTCTTTGCTACACAGCCTCCTCCAGTCTCACAACAATCAGCTTTTTCCATGTGTTTTGTTCAAATTTCCGACACACTTTATGGTTGCCCTTAATGACCCGATTATTTGTCTTCCCATATCAAAAACAGATTTTGACCCAACAAATTCTTTCCCTTGGAAGCCAAAGGGTGATTCCATTAAGGCTGCTTCTAATCTGAGATGTGTTATTAAGAAAGAAAGTGCTGGTATCAATTAAAATGCACTACAGACTTCACACCAAGGGGAATGTGCTTTGATGTAGCTACTATCATGGGGAACTTGTAACTCATGCCCATTCTTTATGGTGTTAAAATATCACACGCTTTTAGTAAGCTACCCAAGCCTGAAAGTGACCATATCCTCTATGTTTCCACAAAATGTACAGTATCTATGATAGACAATGCAGCCCACATACACACTGACACATTTCACCACACAGGCAGCAGCAGGACACAACTACTTCCGTGTGCTGCAACCAATGAACCAATAAAGAGGCACGCATTTCTGAAGTCCTCTATAAAAGACATCAATTAAAAGCATGATTCATGATTTCCTCAATGCCACTGTTGCCCATTAAAGTCAGAGATGGAGACAAAGAGGCCTCCACAGCTGGCAGGAAGCAAAAAGGATAACACCAACATGGCAAACCTTTCCTGCCTGAAAGCCACCAGGCTCTGATGTACATACCACCTCCAGTCGAGCCCTGCTGAAAGATCTATCAGAGCCTGCCAAGTTCGATAGCCATTATGTATATATTATTCACTGCTGACAAGGAAATATAGGAAATCCTATACTAACTCCACCATGGGCATTCAGACTCAAAGCTGAATGGAGGGTAATGTGAATGGCAATGTATTGTATGTGTTACTCACCAGCCTGTTGGATGAGCAAATGCTACAAAGCTTTATGACAGAAAATCTTTATACGGCCATGTACATCATCACAGAAAGGCCAGTGAGTTTGCTTAAACAAAGATATTGTATATTGAGCATTTTCTGGTAAACTCTTATGAGAGGAAAACACTCTGTGGCTTCGGTTCTAGGCAATTTGATTTCCATGCAAATTTCAATTCCTTGCATGCAAATCATGGGCAACCCCTTGCTAGACTGAATTACAGCAACTGTCTAAATTGCAAACAGAGTTAAACAGAAACCATTTGCAGAAGGAAAAACGGAGTCCCCTGTTAAATGAAATAAACCGCTGACTCTATAATGAACAAATGGTAGGTAAGGGCCAAACATTGCACGAAGGTGCTTGGAAAGTATGCTAACATTTAACAACCTGCTGTGTGTGTGTATATGTGTTTTTGTTAATTTTTTTTTCTCTTTCAACCCAGCCTTCTTGTATCTAAAGTACGTGCCACTGGAACATGTAAACACAGAGCAGTGGAAGCCTCTCAAATGCCACCAGATCTGGAGAGTGTGCTACATTCTCCCATTCCAATGAGTTGCAAGGAGGGGTTGTTTTTCGGCACCAGAAGTGGAAAATCCAACAAGGAGGCACCCCTTGTCGAGCACATAATGAGCCAAGAGCAGTTGTTGTATATTTTTGGGGGGCTGCTGGGAATGAGTAGCGAGGCAAGGGACTCCCCTGGTGCTTTCAGAATGAGAATACTTCCTAAGATGCTGTTTCAGTGATGAGATAAATACAATAATAAAGAGATAGATACCCAGGCCTACTGTAAATGATCAATAGGGGGCAGCTTCTCAAGGAAACTGACTGAAGATTAACAGAATGTCACTAGTGTGTGAAGGGTCTGCATCGTGTGGTCTCCCCATGTACACAATATAGCAAACCTGCAGAAGACATGGAAAATTATCTAAAATAGTAACATTTTGAGACTGCAGTGGTACAGACCCTAAATAAAGGACCTATTCATGGCCACAGAAAGCAAATATAACCTACATACTGTAAAGCTTGGGGTTGAATCCTAGATCTTGCTACAGCAGGAACCCGATATCTAGACATCACCTCGACATGTCATCACCTAGTATCCATATCTAAGGTACACATTTGGTATAATTTAGTTTCCTTTGTCATTGTTTCTACCTCATGAGTTGGGTAATATTTTCTCATGATAAAGAGCTGAATGTCAGAGAGGGCAGGTAATGCAAGGAAAGCCTGGGTGTGATTACAACTGAGCCTTAAAATAGACCTGTCACCTCAGAATGAATGAAATACATATTGAGAAATATGTTGATTCCATATGTGAAGGAAATAGATTTCACGTCTGTGCCATGTTAGTTTAATATATTTCACTTCAGAAAATCTACCTCAGGGTCTGATGTTGGAATAGAGAATGTAACTCGTGTAAGCTGACAGGTTTGATTTCAGTTGTAACTGAAGAATCCACTGCTGAATGAGCAGGTTATGAAAAATCATGATATATCTTATAAACTGGGAAAGCTTAAGATTACAATTTGTAAAAGCCTGATAATAAATTCATCAGTTTTAACTTGTTCACTGTTGGATTCTTATTTAAATTTGGATGAATTCAGTAACTGTAGTGCAGTGTTTTGTTCCCAGATGCAGAAAAAAAGCATTCTGAATTTGCTACAGATCTGATTTGCACTTAGCGGGCAGTAGATGAGGCTCATGGGTATAATAGACCCGTACACTGTAAGAAATAAACTGAGAAAATACTCAAAACTGATGGCTATAATTTAAACATAAATTATTGTTAAATGATATACAAGACTCTCGGGTGTCTATGTTGTGAAACAACATTCAAAATGTAATTTACAGTGGTAAAATAACTTCCCATACAAACAGCTACTCCCACTTTGTAACACTATTACCTACATAAATATATATTTAAATATAGTTTACAAAATATTAACATAGGTTTCTGTATTAGCACATATACTATATCCATAAATTGTGTGCATATATAACTAATTAAAGATAAAAAATATCAGTGTATTTACAGAAATAAAAAGGTTAATTATACGAGATAGATTAAAAATAATCTCCTTGTGCATCTTGATTTACTTGATTACTCAAACTAACACAAACACACACAGATCTGTCAGACCTGTTTAAAGCCTGTTTGCATTCAACTGGATAGCAGCCACAGGGAGCACTACCTGAGAATTAAGTGAAGGCAGATTGGAAGCCTGGACGAGAAATTTCCTACTTCGAAGGTTGTATGGAACAAATTACTGCGTCCTGTAATGCCTGCAGATCCCGAAGATATTCTGAGACTCTTTGGCTTGATGAGGTTCTTGGATCACACACATGATGCAGACAACCATGACGGACTGACCGGCCTGCATGTTCCCCCTTTGTACTTCTGGTAACTAAACACAAACACGGAACACACACCACCAAGGTACACACAAACACACATACAGGTCACAGAAACAGGCAGGCCGTTTGGGATGAGTCATCATTGCACGAGTCCATAGGGAAATCTCTGTGAATCAGCACTAATTTTCCTATCAGCACTAATAATGTGCTCACCACTAACGGCCCCTTCTTACTGAAGTTCTCTCGTGGTAAATGGCTCAACATGCCTCCAATGTTTTGGTCTCTGAGGTCACATCCTTAAAGGAATTAAAGGCAGGCCCATACCCCCAACTCCACATTTAAAAGCATTGATCTCACTCAGCCAAAGGCAAGCTTACACACTTGTGACAGAGAATGCCACACAGTTTCACAATTGTTTTGTAAAAAGTGATCAGAAAAGTGTTTGGGCTACAGGTGTAACAGCTGTCAATAAGAGAGATGAAAGCACTTGTGATATGATGGTGGTCACTAAATTTAGAAGATATCTGCTTCTCAGTAATATGTATTTCAGACAATTCACAATGCTCACCACTAATTTACCTGTGGTCACTGAGACAACAGACTACATAAAAACAATATTCAAAAAGAGCGGAAGAATTATGACCAAAAAAAAAGGCATAAAAATCCAGGTCCAGGCACTCAAGGTAGGTTTGAAAAATAAAAGGTCTTTATTTCAGTGGGCTGAAAGGAGGTTTGAGGAACATCAGCAGCACTCCTGTTACTTCTCTCTTTTACATGAAAACAATCTTTAAGAAAACAAATTAAAAACAAAATATTTAATTCACCTAATATTTTTACAGTAAGCTGGTAAACAGTTGGGCGGTGGGTTTGTAGCCCCAGCCAATAAAAGCATGCAGGGTATGAGGTCCGGACTCATATAAAATATATGAAAATGTAGTGACCAGGTTACATCGCCGTCTCTGTCTTTCTCCTCTGCTCTCTATGTGTGTCATGGATGTATAAAGAGAACAGGTCTGTGTCTATTTGACCGAGGGTGGCCTGAGCTCCACACGCACACGCAGAGCAGAGAGGCCACAACGGACAGGATGAAGCTCTGCATTCACACCAAATCTGGCAATGCTGCACAACCGCAGGGTTGTGCGGAGGTGTGCGTGTGTGTTTATTTGTGTTTTAGAATGTAATCACTGTGAAACAATCAGAAAATAATGTTTTATTTATCTGATTCACTGCTTTGTTCTCGCTACCGCTGCTCCCTCTCTTCATTCACTCTTTAGCTTGCTCGACTACTGCTGCTCTCTCTCTCTGTCTCTCTTGTTCTGGTGTCGTTGAGCAGGGGAGGAGGGGCCAACTTTGAATGCTGTGTTTACAAACAGCAAATGACAAATCCTGCATAGTGTGCCTTTAAGGTTAGAAGAAACCTTTTGATGTTCCCTTTCATCTGTTGTGAGGATTTTTCTTGAGCATTTACGTGGTGGGATCCTCACACGTCATCCCCTGCTTTCCAAATTTCCTCTCCTCTCACGGCTGCATCTGCATTAGACAGACAGTAATTTGTGTGAATTGCTCTGTAATTAGGCCTATCTCTTATAAAGCTAGAGTCGCCGACAGCTGCGTCTCGTTCCAAAGCTAGAGACTGGCATGTCCCTTTGAGACAATCGTTTTTCAAATCAGGTAATTAGAGCAATTAGCCACATTGTACCTAATTACCTGCTGTCGTTTACCCTAATGATATTACTTACAAACACTCTTTAAAGGAAGATAGAGCTACTTACTGAGCCTCCAACTTCGGTGTTTAGGCCAACAAATGAGAGCATGCCAGCTGTTCAGCAGACTTTGGTGCTCAAGGTTTTAGAGAATCTCTGCCAAGCTTTTTGATTTATGATGGTATCAATAGTAGATTTGTTGTATGCTTCTAAATGTCACACTGACATGGGAAACATGGGAAAATAATATTTGCTCATATAGACAAACAGATTATTCTTGTTGCTGTCCATTGCCCATTTCAACTGATGAACAGCCTCTGTGATTGAAGGCAGAGACAAGCCAAAGCTTGAGGATTAGTATCTTACCTATAAATCATGGCATGATGCAGCAGAAAGGGGAGAGAGACACTTGACCTACTGATAAAACAGTGTTGCTGTTTAATTGCCTTTGTGGCCAAAGGGGCATTGCTATTCCATATCGCTAAGCACGTGACATCGTATTTGTTTTTCTGCCATCTTTCAGCAAAGACAAAGACAGGTAATCTGTCTATTGTTCTCCGCCAAATGGAAGAGATTTAAAGTGGCGTGTTGGAGTGTTAAAGCTAAGAAAAAGGTGGGATTCAGACTTAAGCAGAGCCAGAGTTCTGCCCAGTTGAAATCCAGGTCGTAAACACTGCTTAATTTACCAGTCACTCTGCTGTGGAGCAGTTGACTAAGACTACGAGATTTATGCCAGGCTACATTTTCAGCCTCTCTTTGACTGTTAACTAAACGGTAAACACCAAACACTGTGGAAAGTATTTGGACAGGGTGGATAGGAAGACAGTGATAGTTTAAAGGATAAATCAATGGACAGAAAGATCACTCCTGAATAGAAAGGGAAAGGGAGCGGATAACACACTCCTTAAATCAACCAGCCAGCTGTCATATCTTGAGCTGCTCACTAGCCCCAAAGGCATCAAACTGTGAATATTTGAACCAGGTGCTCAACATTAGCGTGTATGTGCAGCAAATCCACTGACTCAACAAAGGTTAATGAAAACTATGTAGTTAGTCATTGTCATTTGCTGCTTATTAGACTACTTCAGGATTTGGGCAAGAGTGAGCAGTTAGCTCTGCATCCAAAGGGGAGAGAAAGAGCTTTCAACAAATAAAGTGGCACTTGTAATGGAAATATTGTAATAATGAATGAATGAATAAATACTTTTAGGCATCCCATTAATGTAGTTGGATGGATCAGTGATCCACTAAAATAGTACTTATGGGCCAATTTGACCCCCTTCCAGACAATTATCTCAAATGCTGCTACCTGCATTACAATTAGTCAATCTGTATTGGCATATTCATATACAGTATGTAAACTGCTTTTCTTGGACTGAGGAATACTATGTTTTTTCTTTGTTTTTTGGGGGATTTTTGGATGTTGTTATAGGGCACTGCTTTTGTAGTAAAATGTTAAATCTCATCTCCCTGCCTTTTTACTCCTCTATGTTAAGATTGAGCATTGGATAACTTTAACTGGAAACTATCAGCAACTAAAAATGCTGGGTATGCATACGGAATCACCATAATGTAGAAATCACAGCCAAGAGGAAAGAGGCAAAAACTTGAGAGGCAAACACCATGATGCATTCCCATAAAGAAACATCAAACACTGCTAAAATGGTGACACACTGTCGTACAATCAACTAAACAAATAGCTTCAAAAAGAATTCAGTTTTTACAGACTGCCAAATGCTCAAGAGAAAGGAAGCAAATCATACATTGAGACGTGAAATCCTGACAATAAAACTTGGATGTATAGTTGCCATTTTGTGTCAGCTATTTAAATTTTTTGGGTAAAGTCATATCATGTTGGATTACTCAGTGACTTGATCTTGGTTGCTTTCCAACTGTTTGGCCAAAGGCACTGAGGTTCTTATATGATGTCAGCCTTTGATGAGTAAACTTCCTGCGTCATATCAAAAATCTCAGTTTCTGGCCACATTTCAACACCCTTAAAACGCTGATTGTCCAGAATATCATACAGATCATTGCCCATTGCCTTGTTCTACTTGTGGTTTCAACAAATATCTTTTAACCTGAAGATCTTGTGCTGTGTTAAAGTTGAACAATTGTCACACGATTAAATTTTTTAAGTGTAGCATATGTGCCGATTTAAGCAACTTCACACATGGTGGTCCCTTTCCCCACTGAGCAGCCCTACACAGTCTATATGTTGTTTAATGATGGGCCCTCTGCAGTCCTCTCCTCTGTTGAAAACTAATTGCCTGAGAAGTGCAGAGTCAGTAGCAAAACAAAAATAAAGTCAGTGTTTTGAATGAGCCTGAAGAAGTCTCTCACACTTTCAAAGACATCAAAGTGCACCACGGGTGCAAACAATACTGGGCTCACTGCCAACTCAAGACGGGTCTTTTAGCTAATCATTATGAGAGTGCAGTTTTGCTCGTAATCATCCTTCAATCTAAAGGAGCTTGCTAGCACAGAGCCAGAAGGTCTTGTTAACATAATGTAGTGAGCAAAGACCCCAGCCAGAGTTTCCCTCTTTTTTTATCAGGCCTGTAATTTACTCTGAACTCTTGGTACTTGAGAGCACTGGTCACTACACTGAAGAGGAAATCAAGGAAACTGGAACAAGTGTGCTTCAGATTGCAATTACAGGAGAGCTCCAGAGTGGTGTTTGGACTTATCATACAACTCTACGTTGTAAATTTTTGATATAAAATTCAATGGTAATTATTGGGTCCATTCAAAGAAGCTCACCTGATTCTTTAACTTTTAGTGTTCTCTAACTGACAGCAGTGAGGAAAAGAGAGTGTATGGAAGTAATTATTGAGCCTTTTTTTCATTTCAAAGTACCCCATCACACTATCACAACACTTTGAAAGGCTTTATCATTAAGAGGTCAGAGGGTTGAAGATTGTTATTGCGCCTACGTTTTACTGTCAGTCTGTTTTTATTAGGCAGATCACTGAGAATATGTGCTGTTTTCCTGTTTCAACTACACTTAATTACACACATTCACACATAGAGTTTTTGTTACAAGCTGATTATAAATATGAAGAGTTCAGTTATTTGTGTCTTTAGAGGGGATGTTCTCAAAAACAGAATCTCACTTTTTACAATTTAAGATGGACTGTTTGCTTGACATTGTATCCTATTAGATAGAAGACACAGATGTTTTTCAGGCTGCTTCAATCAGAACTGTACTTCAATAGTACTGTTTGTATGTTCCACTTAGTTTTGACATGATTTGTAGTTCTTGTAATAAATTTTGTGGTTTTCCTTTGAGTCTTGCCAACCAAGATACGTACATCCTTGATAGTGTTGGAAATTCAGCAACTTTTTCTCATTGAATATGACGTCAAATGTATCAGGGACGACACAAGAATGGAAACAAGAACACAGATAGAAAACCTAGTCAAATGAGCTCCCTTCAATGTGAGGGAGCGGAGGTTCAACTCCATCAGGATATCTGAGCCCCTCACCCTGTCCCTATGGTTGAGCCTAGATATCATTCATATAATCATTTTGGATGCTTGTATCTATATTGTATGTCACTCTTGTCTGAAATAGACTTTTGGTCATGAGCACTTTGCTTTCAGGCTGAGTTCCTTTCAGTCCACTAGAATGCCCACATCATTGCAGTTAATTCAATTCATTCATTCAATGACCTTTGTCTGAGAGACAGAGGGTGTATACCTATAAGTAGTAAGTATAAGTAAGGCTCAGGAGTTCCTCATACACTTTCTTTCCACTACCTGACTATATCCCCAGTTGAGGTCAGCAGTTCTCCTACCCTGTTGAGAACTGCCTGGGCAAGGCTATGCCACCCTTCCCTAAGTAGTCTGACAGGTTGCTTTCTCTTTGAGACCAAAGGTTGTTACAGTTGGTTTCTGCTTCCACAACCATATTTTGGCCTGCCAATACCTGTCTGCAGTTTCAAGAGAACCATGGGCTATTCAAGAACCAAAAGGCCTATTTTATCTGACCCAACTCTTCACCAGATGGTGATCAGTTGACAGCTCTCCTCCTCATGAACTGTGTCCAAGATATGCAGCTGCAGAGCTTACGATACAACTACGAAGGTGATCATCATTCTTTGACCAAAGGTGTTGAGGTACCAACTAGATTTACGAAAAATCTTGCCCAGGATCTGATTAAGTAGGTAACCTCACCCTATCTGCCAGCTCCAGATTTCTCAGTTGTTACCTATAGTATGTGAGCATTTAAGTAACTCTGGAGTTCCCATGTGGCGCCCCCTCAAGAACCCCACCCAGAAGTTCTAAAACTGTGACAGCAAAAGAAAATATTCTCTATTCATTTATATTACCACATAATCCATTACATACTGTTAACCCAGAAAGGGCTAAATCCTCTAGTATCATCATTTAGCCAAAGTACAATTCCATTTATGTTGAATGTTTTGTGCAGACAGAGATTTCAAAGACATAATCATCTCTATCAAAACACCGGCAACTTACGGAAACTGATCATGTCGTAATTTTTTCTCTTCAGTAATGTCTGACAGTTGTCTTTGCTGACTTAACTTGCTGGTTGAACTATTTTTGGTTCACTTCACCACCTGACTTGAACATTTTGATTAAATAACTTTGTCATAGCCACCAAAAGCCTCCTTGAGTGGAAACTATGAAAAGATGCATCATACATTTCTTAATTTCCATGGAAAAAAATATTGAGAATACTTACAATCCATGAAATGATGTGGTATTGTTAAAGAGACAAATGATCCTACAATAAACGTGACATTACATCATTACATCATTACGTCATTACATCGTGTCATTTCATCTGATGTCACCTTTTCACATCTGATTTGTTCTGTCCGATGGCAAAGATTTTGTTTGGAAAAATCAGTTGCCTAGTGAAACAACAGTCTCACCTATATTTCATAATTTGTTTAGACACTGTATATGTCAGCCATCACAGCTGTTTACAACATTCAATGTTTATAGTAAGCCAATGAAATTTTGTATAATGGCAACACCACATCACTTCCCCAACCACATACAGTAGTAGCTGCCAGTTTATAAGATATGTTTTGAGTTGTCTTAATATAAATATATGTGTACATATAATCTTTTGCATGGAGCATCACTGACAATATCCTGACATAGTTGACAGATAACGTGTTCATTGGCATTTACATAAATCAGTTTTCAGAAAATCTGATAAACTTGTTTTTGACATTGTCAGATGCTTAGTCTTTCCAGGGACATAACCTCTCATGCCCATGTTCAATTTTATAAATAAATGCTATGCAGTATAGATGTAGAAACAAATGATGAATTTTAAACTATTTAACATTCACATTAATTAAATTATTTTGATGTTTAAACCTTCTTTCTGGCCACACAATCTAGTCATTATAAGAACATACTTTTTTATTGAATAAGAAATCAGTTTTATAACTTGCCATGCTTTAATAGCTTTGAAAGTGAATAGCTTTCTTTGAATGAACCTTTTAAA
Source organism: Thunnus maccoyii (assembly GCF_910596095.1). Classification (NCBI taxonomy): domain Eukaryota; kingdom Metazoa; phylum Chordata; class Actinopteri; order Scombriformes; family Scombridae; genus Thunnus; species Thunnus maccoyii. The sequence goes on along the minus strand of NC_056539.1, from coordinate 20,237,961 downwards.
ATCTACCAGGACAGAGTGACCCCAAAAGACACACTTACTTACCACTAAGGGTGATATTATTAGGTCCAGATGATAGGATTGCCATTTACTTGGCTGAATGTAGACCAATGCAACGGTGAGTTGTTGAGTTAGCTAATCCAAACAGATTGTTTTGGAAGGCATGCTGAAAATTAAGTTCCTTGTGTCAGACCTGGATCATCATATAACATGAAGTGTTAACCTGGCGCATAAGTTACAGTCACATGTTTTATCTGTTGTCTTCTCTCAACTGTTTCATGTCTTAAATCACAATTGACACTTTGGAACTCGATACAGCAGTGAGCTGTGCCTGTCTCTTCTGATTAATTCATTAAGACCATTAAGGCTGCGCAGAAGCTGTTTTTTTCATAATACATGTGGTAATGTCTGCAACAGTTTCTCTCACTTGTAAGCTTTATGAAGTTAAAAGACCACTTTGCCACAGTAAAACACTTCAAGCAAACTGATCTTGTGCTCTAATTTGACAGCTTTTTAAATAAATGCCTTACTAATAATACAGCAGGTGCTTATGTTGTATTGCAGCCAACATGACAGTTGGTTACACAGTAAGACTGCGGCCATCATTCTGGCTCACTTTTAGACACATCTGGGGTCACTCTGTCATCAAATGCTAAATGCCCTCACAGTTTGAGGGCTTGGTTTAATGGTCATCTTGCATACCACTGACTAAACTGTGATAAAGTGTTCCTCAACCACACACTCACACACACACTTCCTTTTCTAATGACTGTGGGTCACTGAATGATATGGCCCTCTCAGTGCAAAGCTCAGTCTCATAAGTAAAAATAGCACGTCAACCTTTCTTCCAGTTTTGTGGGGAAGGAAACGGGCTGTGTTCACCAAATGGCAAGCACAGAGACTGTCGTCATGGGAATATGAACAGGGAATTCGTGTCACCATTCCCTTCCTGTTGGCCGGACCAACAACAAACCTTAAACCTCAAGATAAGAACTCTAAGCAGCCCCAGCTTGACTTTATTGCTGCAGCCTAATGCAAAAACCAAAGCACTTCATGAGCTGGAACTGTGCTTGCTTGTGGTACCCAGGCAGTTGGCCATTTCTCCTCTACCCATCGCATCAACAACAAGTGACAGGAACGGAAGCTTCAAGGGGAATTCCTGGAAGGGTCGCCATGGGGAGGGCCTTCGTCTGTTTTACATTATGGACGTCTGCCATGTTTTGACAGTCAACAACAGCCAAGGGAAGATGAGACAAATGACAATTTGGCATTCCAAAACAAAATAGGTCTACCCAAAGCCACACCTCCATACTGGTTCCATGGTGAACTGGAGGTTTGATTATCTCATAAGTTTACGTTAGCTAAAGAAGAACGCCACATCTTGAGCCACATGGGTGAGTCATTAGTTACTCAGTAGATGGCAGGAATGGTAACCATAAACAGAGGCGCGCTGTTTGGGTTGGGTTGGCGCATTATGTTCCTTCATCAGTGCTCGTAAATAATCGTACAAAGTCCTTATTTTAATGATTAGTTTAGACATGTTTGCCATAAATGTACACATTGAGTAGTGACAATGACAACACTGGAAAAATATTTTCAGACATACTGTGCCCTTAAAGCAAGTTGCAACACATGGGCTATTTAAACCCTCAACGTTGAAGATGGCCATATACTGCAACAATGCAAAGCACATGACCATTCACATTTGCAAAATAAAGTAAATGTGCTCATGATGCTACTTTTCTCTTTTTAAAATTGTATCAAATTTAGTGTTGTTAACCTTATACAGGTTGTATATATTGAAAGTGTTTAGATAATAGGCAGCCATATTATAAAGGCCAATAGTATGATAGATTAACAAAAATTTCAAAATGATGTTGATCTGTGTGGGATCTACAGTATAGGAATGGCATCCTTTATCACACTTCCACTCCTGGCTCATTGCTAATGGAGCAAATTACATCAACAGGGAGAGCAAGGCTTGATTTTGAGTGGTCAGGGTTAACGCCAATTAACTTCCCTGATGTAAAACTGAAATCTGGATTTGAGATTACAAAGGGTGTGTCCTGTGTGTAAGTCTCCGACTCAAAAGGACAAATGTGTAGAGCCAAAGCAAATGCCTTCCAAATGGGAAAATTTGATTAGAGCTTCGACTGTGATTGGGTGCATAATAAGCATTTAAACATATATGGAGTTTTTATTTAGAAAGCGTATGCTCTCATCCACTGATTCAGCAACCTACATACAGCAAGTTGGAAAAAACTGGGGCATATCTCAATTCTGAGTTCACCACTCATTTGAAGCAACCAATAGTAAGCAGTAGAAGGGCCAGTCACAATACCCAAATGGATATTCCTGAATGATAATGTAGCAGATGCAACAGAGATAAGCTAGAAAAACTGAGATAAAATCTAAATTTAGAGATATAAATCATACAAGTTGATATGATAGATCAAAATCACATATAAAATGTAATTTTTCAAGATAATAATTCAATTGTATGGGAAGCACTAAACAATCACTGCACTTCATTGTTAACAACACCATCTGACTGATTTGAAATATTCCCTGTGAACACAATCAGAAAAAGGGAAAAATCCAAAACCAATGAGTGAAGTCTGAGTGAAGTTTTAAGTGGTTGGTGACTATTGCCCAGTGCGGTCTGCCGCACATGTTTTAATACAGAGCTCTGAGGTCGAGAACAGCACACCTGGGACACAGCACACACAGTGCAAGAGGAAGTGGTCCTCCGCCAAAGAAAGCAATAGAAATTTCCAGCTAATTCACTAGTCTGCTGAGACCCCCCTCCAACCCACACTTTTAAATCCTCCCCTCTGTAAATGGTGAAAACAGTGTCACTAATTGGACGTTTTGATTCTGTTGAACAAATTATGTTTATCTGCATCACAGTTACATGTTACTGATGATTGGCTTCATGCTGAACAAAATATTTACTACGTAGCATTTGATATGTTCAGATAGGCAGCTAACATATGAACGCTTCCAAGTGAGAGCAATGAGATATCACCTACTTTGTTGTGTCCTTAAATGTGACACTGACATATCAAGGCAGGATGTTTTTCAATTGTTCTAGATATTGTGACTTAGTTAGTGAAAGAGACATTTCATTACTCCTTAAAACACAGTTGTTGCAAACAACATATGTATGCAGCTGTAATCTTCTATGTTGAGGAATAAAGCCATTTAATTTGTCCAGTCTGCTATTTGCTTGACTCATGTTTTTTGGTCTTTACTCTTTTTCACAAGTTGTCAAATAAGCCTAATGTGTGTTGTGACAGAGGAACGCCCATTTTCTTGTCATCACCACATTGCACTTGCCTTACTAGGTGTTTTATACCACCTTTTAAAGCAAATACAACTGTGGGTAAATTTAGATCACATGCAGCATCCTATATAAATTGTAATAGCACACAGGATGGCGTGGCATACACTATACAGTAAATCTATTGTTATATAACTTGTAAAAAATTGTTTGAGTAATTCAGTTAATCAAATTAGTTAGGTTACATATACAAGACGAGATTATAAAAGTGTAATGTAATGTTTAAAGACAGAAAAAAACTATGCAGCATCTGCAACTTAGATCAAATAATGACCATTATGATGTGATTTGCAAACCCTCCATTTCATTGCTTTTCCTATATTCAGTGTCAAGCCGCAGAATGAAGTAGAATGGCCTCCAAGTGAATATTGGCTATTATGCTGCATTCATAGGGAGGGGAGGAAAAACATTATGTCTCCTTGGTTTATCTCACAGAGTCAAAAACCACCACAGACAGGTTAGTTAGAGTTGCACCCCTCCCTCTGATTCCATTAAAATATCTCATCTCAAAGACAGATTCTATCTTGAATAGTTCATTTCGTTATTCCAATGCCTGCACCCATTTCCACATGTATTGACTGGACAAATAATAGCATGCATCTATTACGACGTAAACCCACAGGTTGAATTCCGTCTGAGTGTCCAATAAAATTACTATTGAGATTTTTATAGACTATATCTGTACAGGCCATTGGTTTTAATGGTAAGTGCTTTGTTTTTTATGGTTTGGTTGTATTTTGAAGCCTATAGCTTTTGTAATATCCTGTAATACTGTTTTCATACTGCCGATGTGTACTTTTTTCCCCCGCAAGGCTTAGCCAATTCAACAGCGTTGAGCTCCACTTCTCTCCAAAAAATTCTGTAATGGAGAAAGTGTTGATATGGATTTTATTTCTTCTCAAATGTGGTTTGTGCACATGACAATTTGTATAATATTTCAGTGGTTTGTCATGTAAACATGCGGACAAGCCCCAAAATGAAACAATATGTATACTGCATATGGGTGTTGGTTGGAGACAATTGAACCCTCATTTGGAATGACTGGACCAGTCATACCTGTAATGCTGCAGGTGCTGTACAAATCAGATCACTCTCCAAAGTTTATTTTGATAGGATTAAATTGACTCAAATGCAGACCCTGGCCTCGACATGGCCACCAGGGAAAATGTGAAGCAGAGGTTGTCACTGTTACAAAGTCTCGTGGTTCCTCTTAGTAATTGCAAGCTGAGCTTCATGGAATTTGATTTCTGGAGCAGTCTTATTTTTTTCACTTTTCCTTGCACGACTCGATACAGAAACTTGTAGAATCTGTAGGAATTTCAGAAAGAATCAATTTGATAAATTTAAGAAAATTAGGAAAACTTTTTTTATAATGTAGCTCTTCTTTTTTGTAGTTTTGGATATCTTCCCTATCATTTCTAGTAATATTTTCCCTAACCACTTAATTTGTGAGATCTGTTGACACAGCAACAGTGTACACAGCTTTACATAGGGCAAGAACCACAAGTTGTCAGACAATCAAACATTACTGATGCTAACGTAGTAATACATATAGTAATACATATAATAATACATAAATCACATATTAATATATAAGTAATATATAAATATTATGCTAAAACAATATATTTGTTTGTATATTTGTTGTATTTACAACCTTTCTGATTATCTTACTATTTCTCCTGAGTTCTACATGAGTCTTATGTTTGAACTTCGGGTTGTGCACTTCCTCTTGAGGTAAACATTGCTATAATAGATTTAACATCAAGTTAATATCACCTCTTTTCTCAGAGGAAAAGACGATGAGAGAAAGATCTAAAGTTTATCACTTCATGAACAGAATAAGTATGATTCCAAAAAAGTACACAGGATGATGCTGAGACAGGAGATTATGAATATTAAGTGACTTTAGTCGGGATAAAACATTTTAAGACAGATCTGAAAATGGCGCATTTTGCTATACCAGTGAGCCAAAGAAAGAGTATTTCCTTTTGGTGTTGCACAAATGTAGCAACTCAGCAGAAACTCTGACATACATCAACAGTGCTTGTCAAGAGAAGGTCATCTGAGGAAGAAAAAACATTAAATAAAATAAGGTGGGACAGAGTGAAAAGGGAAAGTGAGGAAAAGGCTATTCTTATGGTTGGTTTATCTAAGAGGCCCATGTTTCTCCACCTCCTCAACATTGTTAAGGTTCCTGATATGTAAGGATGTGGTGGAGTTGTTCCTGTCCTGTATCTTGTAAGATAGGAAACCACACTGATTTGCTGTGTTCAAGGCCTCTAACTGGGAGCCCAGAAGTGTCCGTAATGATTGTAAAAATATCAGATGCCCCTGAGAGTTTGGCAACTAAATAAAGAGCAGAAATCAACATCAACATTGTTAGCTGCTTCCAGGACAAGAAATAGGACTGGTATTTATAAGGTCTTAAACTAACTGGAAATCACGTTTAGCTTAAAATATATGACCTTAATAGTCAGTCAATTATTTTTTAAGCTGTTTCCTGTGAAACACAGCAATCAAATCCTTGAACTGAATGGATATGACAGAGCATTTTGCTATAGGGTTTACTGTACAGGAAGCTACTCATGGTGACGTTTCCCTCCCACTTTGCTCCACTTGCCCTTCACTTTAAGATCAGACTGGAAACACAGCTCATGTCCTTTGTGTCCGGAATCAAGTCCTTACCACTCCCAGTGAGAAAGCAACCACTTATCTTTGAGTCAAATGTTTACCTTGTCACTTGTGTGGAAAGACCACTATGTAATTTCCCCACAACTGTCAGGCAAGTGGTAGTCATCATTGTTTTATGTATCAGAATGCTTTTTGTTTGTTTGTTTGTTTAAATAAAGCTTATCAAATTCTGATACTTTCATTATTTTACTCAACAGTGTTTTGTCTACCTCAGCCTGCTGGTGTTGCAGGGTTGCTCTGCCTTACAGCCTACAGTGTGAGCATTTCATTCTTCTATGTGATTGAAAATTAGAGTGTGTGTAGTGACCTTTTGTCCCTTCTTGTGGTGGCTTGTGGTGGCTTTGAGCAGCAAAAAAATGAAAAAGCAAAGGACATGAGGAATGTCCAAAATGAAGTTAAAGTTGAACTCAAAAAGGTTTTATTCCAGATTCCAGGTTTACAAAAAATAAAACAAATGTATCTTTAATACTTTGTAGTATACACAAAATCAAACAGAAGGCAGCAGCAACAAAGACCAGATGTTAAAAGTTTTGAGCTTCCAATCAACAACACCTGGGCCTCTCTTGGCCAGGCCTTTATCACCTCTCCTCCAAGCCTGTAGAGGGTGGCAAAAAACACACTGGTAATAAAGAGAGAATTGGCTTCTACAGTGTTTGATTGTGAAAAATTATTTGGGCACATCAGTGCGAGTGACTCTGAATTCTGACATCCTGCCTGGCAGAACACATGGATTTGCTGAAGTCCAACTTTCCAAGATTCTTTCTTTCTCATCAGCACAGAGTAGCCGGCGATGATCGTCAACTTCGCCAATTAAAATGACAAATGTCGATGGTGGCAGACAGCTGTCACTAATGAATGTTAACTCCAAAAGAGCGATACGTAGCGAATCACTTCTCGTCAATTTCAGGGGTTGCATTTTCCAGTTGAAATTACAGTTATATCAATAATTTAAGCCGATAAATTTAATAGTTTTGTCCAGGACCTTGGTATTTGGATTAATTAGCTTGTGAAAAATGTGTGAAAAGTGAAAAGTCAGAAGGCTACACTGTTATTTCAATGTGCCAACTACACATCAAAGCAACATTGCATATTTTAGTTGCCATGTAAATATAAGTATTGGATCGCTCTTTTTTCAGTGGTTGTAAACTCCATAAAAAGCTAATAATTGAACCTTGAATTTATTTTTTTCTTTCAAACTGCTACTGTATTTTCAAACTCAAGAATATATTTCACATTCAGCATACAGTAGGCTTCTAACTCACTCAAAATCTCACACCTCTTCTCATAGGTTTCAGTATTTAAAACAAATATTAACCTATACTGTGCTTAACTTAATGCTAGGAATCATTTTATAAGCTGTCATTTTCAATATGAAAATATTTAAGTATTATACCTCAAAATGTCATTTCAACAAGTGAGATATTACCCCCCTCAAATGTAGGAGTATGAGGATTCTTAAATGGGGCAAAGGCTACAGATTATACTTAAACTCACTGATTGTTCAGTTCTTATTAATGGGGAGATGACTGATCAAGGTCACCAAAATACCCTTAAATACCCTTTTCACTGCTCACCATTTCTGAGTTAATCCAAAATTACCAGCAGAGTGACCAGTGAATTTGCAAAAGACAGTATCCAGGCATTCCCTTTCTCAGCACACGCACACATACATACACCCTGCTGCCCGCCACACCATCATCCACCATCACTACCACCACTGTATGTGTGTATGTCTCTGTGTGTTTGTGTGGGTGGTTGTGTGGGGGTTGAACACGAGCATAATTGGAGTTGAGCACAGTTCTCTGAAGCACATTAGCACAGAGCCCGCAGTGTACCAGGTTCCATAGAGGGCAACACAGCTGCGCAAAAACAGGTATATGGAAAACTAAGCTGATACAAAACAGAAACGTCTGAACAGAACAACAAGGAGGGGCGAAGGGTGGGAGAGGGGTCTCCATCTATGAGTGGGGACCACCTCGAAATGGACCACAGAATACAGCGGGAAGAAAAGTTGATCTTCAGCCAGTAAGCTAAGGGATTTCTATGTTGCCCTACACTGAGGGACTGTTACAGCATGCTAGAATCAAAACAAAAGCTACATCTTGACTCAGCAGGTTTGATGAGACATGAGAAATGGTGACAGCCTGATCTTCTAGTTTTCTTTGCCTGAAGGGTGTGCCGAGTGTCACCATTTGGTGTTAGGCATTAAAAGGAAGATGGATATGCTTTGATATTGATAATAGTTTCCTGTAAGCAAATGGTATGCACATTCATCATTTGGGCTTCATCTTTAAGACCTGTGGCAATTGTAAACAATTAGGGCTACCAGGTTACAGATCAGTATCAATGACTCCACTATGATTACCACAAAACTCCAAGCTTCCAGTAATGCCGTGTCAGTTTCGAGTCAGTCTTCAATCTAGTGTGGTTCCAGACCTCTGGATCGCTGCCTACATTTTTTCAGTGATTCAAATAAAACAGAACATTTAAACAGAAAAACTAACAGATAAGCACGACCGCAGCGTCCATGTTGAACTCTACAGAGGGCCTTAAGAATGGGGACGTCATCTGGCTGTACCAGAGCCAGAAAAATGGCAATGGAGAAATTGCCATGAATTACAACAAAATGTGGATGAGATAAATGCAATCATGTTGTTGATAAATTTGCATATTTCTTCAATTTGTATGAAAAACATTGTCAGCTGTTCCAAGCAACTGCCACCATAGCTTCCATGTCAACTGAAAGTTCTGTTGGTGGATGGATATGTCAATTCATTAGGGCAAAATAATAACCCCACAGCTAATCCAAAAACAGCTAACATGAACACAATTTAGACTGAATACTGCATTAAGATGAAATAACAATTCAGTGTGATTATCAGGCTACCCAGTCAGCCTGTGTTGTATTAAAGCTTTTTGATTCGTCGTCCTTAACACCCAGTGTCTGGCATATCTTTAGTGGGAACAAAAAAAAAAACTCTGTGGTGCACAGGAAGTGCATGTTTTCAGTAGCAGTGGTTTTTCTTTCAAATAAACAGAAGAATACAGAAAATAAAAGACCGTAAATGCTACAGACTTAGCCATCAACAGAAGCTACACTGGCATCAACAAAAAATTAAAGGAAAAGACATCATTGCACTGGCCGCATTGTTTGATTGACGAGTGAACTCTGCGAAGTAGAGTGCAGGAACACCACAGCAATGAACGCTTCACACCAAAAATGATGCCAGAATGACAAAATAAGGATCTTGTGGATTACCACTTGAACTTTTAACCAGATGAGCACAAACAGACACAAAAACCAAATGAAGTGCATTTCTTTCAGCATGTTATATCATCATTGCTGCCATAACCATATGCTCATGAAACCAGAGTGCAACTACACGTTTTGTGATTACACACATATGGTAGCGATTAAGCTCATGCCAGTCGGGCTAGCCTCTCTGTGGCTAGACCTTGTGGTAGTCACACCAGTTTGACTGAAGTCATAGTGCCAAGTATGGTTAGTGTCACAGCAGATGATTTGAACCTGACGCAGCCATGTCTTCATAGAGCGAGTGCTAGAGTCGCCTGGTAAGCTGTATGGTTATGTGCTGGATGACGGTGAAGTCGGATTAGTCTAATATCATTGTCTGAGTAACAGTTTCCAAAGATGTTAAGCGCAGTTTGATGAGCTTTTTCCTGCTGTCCGTTTCCCTGCCTAAAGGTTGTGGTTCACCAAGGAGGGCGTGACCAGAGAGTTCGATTTCTTTGCGACAGGCACTGAGTCAAGTGAAGTGATGCAGGCTGGCATATTCATCCAAGAGTGCGGTGGCTGAATACGTGCTGATTTGCAGAGGCACACTAACATTTCCTTCCCTAAAATAACCTATTTCTTGAATAAGATGACAAATTTACAGTCATTCATTCCCGATCAATTTCAGTATGAGCTAGGGAATGGATGGCAAAAAAGATTTTGATATTGAACTGCACCACTGTGTAAGATCCATGTGAATACAACATCAAAAGTTAAGTAGAGAAAACATCGTTGACTATAGCTGCTTTTGGGAATATGAGTAGTTTAATGAAAACTGAAACTTTTTGGTTCGATTTTATTAGCTGATGTCAATATCAGTCAGGTCCACAATTTGATTAATTGCTAAAATCCATAGAGCAGTGGTTACCAACGTGGAGTTTGGGATGAACAGTGGGGTCATTGGATAAAGTTGAAGGGTTGTGAGATGATGGAGAAGGCAGGAAATTAAAGACACATATGTCCGCTACTCGTTTATTTTTTTTTTTTGCACTTTTCTCTTATCTCTGCTTTTTATTCTAAATACTAGGTTAATTTACCTCTTCCGGTATCTTAAAAACAAATTAAATGAAACAATATCACATCTGTAACATTTCATGTAAGGGACTGAAGCTTGTCACCATCTTAGTCACTTGGCTGGAGCCAGGGAATCGAAAATTGTGAAATAGCTGTGGAGCGTGGATGAGAACAGCTGGAGTTGTCTAGAATAGTCAGTTCATCCACTGAAAAATAATATTTTTTTGCAGTTAATAGGGTTGAAATTCGCAGTTTTTGCCTAAATTCCACTGTTTATTTCAATCAGGGGTTATTATCCATATTATATAAAATAAGAAAATCATCTGTCAACATTTACTTTGGTTATGAAATGTCTGATACTGTAAGTTGAAATAGTGCTTGATAAATGAGGAAGGCATTTCTTCGCATAAAACTGTAATTACCATCTCTAGGCATTATAATATTCTTTGATGATAACTGCTGTTTAGTTGGGGACTGCTTAGATATTTTGTGGGGCCCTGTTTTAGTCCCTTGCCTGAAATGGTTTCCGCTTCTCCTCACATAAATGAGTGTGGAAAATTACCAAATTACCAGAATATGGACACAGAAGAGTGTATCCTGCAAACAGGAAAAGGTATCACCCTCATTAAAGACAACCAGATTTTTAGTGACTCATTTTAAAACACCAGGAGATGAGTGCCAAAGTGCTTACATGAAGACCACAAGAGCTCAGGTAGACTACATTATCTGATTCCTGGCAGTTTTGTTTGGTAATTTACAGCTTAACACACCTCACACATTCTCCTTTCAAAGAAAATAAGTAATGGAAAGGACAAGGAAGAAAAGGATAATTAAACCTTAACTAACTACAAAACGAACTGCTGAAGGGAAGTTTCTTGGTTGTTACTTGGGGAGGGGGTTTGCTTTGATGCTTTGAATTCTAATTGCTCTTGTTGACTCATGCTCCAACTCCTCAGCTGCAAAAAAGATGCCACTGTACCCTCAGAGGGTGCTACACACTGCATAGGCTGTTTAATTTTGTTTTTGTGGAAAGTGACGATGATCGAATTTCCATTTTCATATTGAAAGAATAAATAAGAAAATTTGCTCCAAAATTAGATGAGCAACTTTTTTGTCAACATCTTTACACTTAACTGAAATTAGAAAGTAGCATGAAATGAAAGTTGGTTGACAAAGTGATCACACATGAACTTACTGATTACTTATTGGTGAATTTTAGAAACTGATTTTCTAACATCCTGTGACACTTTTTTAGGTGACGTGGTTATAAAAGACTTTTAAGTTATCTTACTTTTATTTCTTAGTCTTTCTTTTCTCTTTTTTCACCGTGTACAAATCAACTGATCAAACGTATAATAGGATAAACTATAAAAGGATAACTCATCCTCTCTCTTCTTGTGAAATGGGCTGGCGTTGTGCGTGCTAATCTGTATGTCTTTTAACATGTAACAAGTAAAATTCCTGAGGCAAGTTGATTCACCATGCAATGCATCTATCCATCTGTCAAATGACACCATAACAGGGACTGACTGTGCAGAAAACTCCTAGATTCGCTATGTACTGATATCAATCCAAATTCTGGCAGTGATAATTTCCTCTTTAACAAAGCTCTTGAGATTGATGTTTATGCAGAGCACTCCAGAAATACATTATCTAAACTAATAGTCTTGCATTTAATGACACGAAGCCTTTTATTCAGTGCCAAATTGCACTAGTCAGACGCCTTTCGGGTATTTCTTCCTACTCGTGGCACCACTATTGGGTTTCCAGCCCTTTATTTAGTTCAGATCAACATCCCCACCCAGAACAAATGGTCTACCTCAGATGACTCTCAAAACAGATCACACAGGATGAGCCCAGGTCTCCAACCGTGTTTCCTATAACCTTTGATAGCACTCTGAGGAGCCTCTCCTCATCAAGTGTTTCAACAGATCAAAGGCAGATCGAGTTTTGATGTTTTTCTTTGCTGTGCGTTTCCTGTCCAGTCAGTTGACCAAATGACTTCAATTCAGAATGAGTGAAAATAGTAAATGAAATTCACAATAGTACTGTGGTGGGCACCAGAAAATTAACCTGACACGCTAGATGGTTTATTACACAAAACCATCTCAGAAGAAGCCATCTTTGTAAACTGTTTGGAAAACTTTCAAAAAAATACTTGGCAAGTGATTGGATGAACCATCAGTCTATCCCCATCTTACCTTGTGAGGCAGCTGGATTCGAGAGACCATGAGATCACACAAGAATCCTCATAGGACACTGAATGGTCCGATCCACCAGTGGTTTGGACACAAGCACATAACTTGAAGCCTGCCAAAATGGATTCTTGCGTGATCTTGTGATGTCGTGATCTCGTGAATCCAGCTACCTCGCAAGGTAACCAGAAAATGGGAAGACAATAAGTGAGTCAAAGGCAATGACTGCAAAATTATTATTTTATTATTATTATGATTTTTAGTAATAATACTAAACATCTAGATATAAGATAATTTAATATGATCTCAGTGGTTGATCTCAAAACCTCAATAGGTGGGGCAAAAGAACCACAGTCAGCGAGTGAATTGCGGGAATTATGAATCACAGTGACTCATCACTCATTCATGATCTTGAAAGACTAGCTAAGCTAACTAGCTAACCTAGTACAGATTGTATTTTTTTTTTTTTTTTTTTTGGTGACTGCTTCAGACTGTGTTTGCAACCTCTTCCCTCGTGCATTTCTCCCTTGACGCCAGTCTGACATTACTTAGTCAGAAAATTTGAGGTTCCTTGGCTCATCCACTGAGTTTGACTCAGCCTATGAGATTATTTAAAATGCATTATATAACTACAACACGTATCTGAACAATGGTGATTGTGCAGAAATGTGCAGCCCCAAGGGTGTGTCAGTCAGATGCAGAGAGAGAGGAAGAGGAATGGGGAGGAGCAGAAGAATCTCCCTCAGGGAGGATACGGCAGGGCAGGAGACAACATGGTAAAGACAGCAGGAACACTCTAACAACATGGCTGACTGCCAAGAGTAGTTTGGCGGACCTCGGCTGACACAGCACTCCACTGCAGCGGCCACACAAACTCTTTAGTTAAGGCTTACAGAGCCTTGTACTGAAACAACATGTAAACAGTGCAGACACATCAGGATCGGATGCAGTCAGACATGACAAAACTCTTATGAAACTACAATAGGCACATTTGAGAGGTCTGTTAAGCTTGTAAAGTGCAATGCAAACACAAGGCATGCTGCCATATAAACAAAATCCATGCCAGAACAGACAGTATTAGACAGACCACACAAAAACACACAGAGCACACCCAAACTCATGATCTTGTCAGGACTTTCATGGACTGAATACTAACCATAATCCGTACCTTAAGCCTAATATTAAAAATGTTTCACACACATTAGTGAAACCATGCATACACAGAGTCTCAGTGAAAGGACGCACAAACTGTAAAAGTGATACCGCACACAAATGAATGAAAAATCACACTCACACAACTGAAAAACTCACATGCACACACATGAAACAATGAACACTCATCAGTGAGCCACACACAGTCAAACATGAACATTTCCTTGTGCTTGAAAAAAAGTCTAATATAAAAGTCAGATGACTATGTTTATGTTGTTTGAAGGTAGTTCAAGATCCATCCATCCATCCATCTTCTTTTTACTCATTAGGAAGACCTCTGAAGGGCGCTATATGGGATGCATCCTGCAAGATACCCAAACCCACTTTCAATGTGACAGAGTAATGGTTCTGCTCCAAGCTCCTTTTGGGTATCTGAGCTCCTCAGCCTGTCGTTGAGTTACACTTATGCAGTTTTTTGGAAACTAGGATTTTTGGGAAATGTTTAAAAACTTATCTTGGAACTGTATATACCTGATCATCATATCAAAATTAAACGGAATTACAAATTATTACTTTTTCATTTTTTTCTGAAAGCATCATGCCCCAGATTATATCGATATGGAGTGTACTATCATTTTGTCATTATTGCCTAACACTGTGTAATGGTATAATAGAGGGCACAAAGCCAAATTGGGCTCTTAGTTTGGACCAATATCTGCAGCTAGACGACAGTGTGAAAAATCAACTGAGTCAAAGCTTTCAGTGATGTGAAACTGTGCACATTCACTTTAATACCTGTAATTGATTTGCTTTTGAGATCTGAGAGGTTGCAGTTTGGAGGATCAATTTATTTGTTAGTATTTTTAATATATTTTGTATGCCTTTAAGTGTATGTTTGTGTATGTAAGTTTGTATTTATGTGTCATGCATGTACTTATACTTCATACATGTATATAAACCAAATTTGCAATTCTGGCCTAGACAGCCTCTCATAAACATACAGTACCCAGTACCGTATACTCACATACAGTATACACACAGACAGACACAATCAAAAACACAGTACACTTAGTGCAAGTACAGTGTATCCTCGAATTGAATAACTACTACAGCCCAGCCAAAATGAGCATGACAAGACAAGATAAATAGATTGATTATATAAGTAGAGTGTCAATATTCTTATTTAAAGCCCAACTGAAATGATATTTAATCATCCCTCTTTGCAGTCAAAAATAATGACATGTTAAATAAAACAACATTTTATATTATTAAGAAGAAAAAAGGTCTTTGGGGAAATATCAGAAATGCTCCTTTTTGTCTCACCCAGCTGGTGGGGCGTGTCAGTGTCTGTGTTTGACTGACAGCAGCTGGCAGGCTGCCAGAGTGTTACACGGTGTGGAGACAAAGCACACAAACTGCTGTTGCTACAAGTCATGGGCAGACAGTGTGTTGCTAACAGGGAAAAAGTTAGCATTTGAATGTACATTTTTTCCTTAGTTGTTACTTGATGTTACCAAATTTTATTTACCTGCAAGGGTCTCCTACTATGGAAGGATTAGCAAGATATCCCTGAGCTGCTCAGAGTTTCTGGCTGTCTGTCAGCCATCTTGGTTTTGAGAAATTTATGGGGCACAACAACTGGCCAGTGGATAGCAGTGTACTAGATGATTCAGTAGTGTCCACTATGGTGGCTGATATGCAACTATACCATCAAAACCCATGCATATACAAGAAAACAGTTTTTGAATAGCTGTCCACTGTGGTGACCACAATGTATGAAAGGGTTTATGTGCTGCAGCTGAGTAGCTAATTAGCTACCTAGCCTACAAACTGACGTTAGCAGTGCACTTTTCCCTGGTAAATGTTTGTCTCGTTTAACAGGCTAAGGTGCAGGACAAGATGTGTGTTCATGTTTGTACATTGATAAGAAGGAGACTTTAGCAGGAAAGCCAATGTGGGTTATTGTACAGACTCTGCGGCTCTTGTGTTGTGTAGCAGGCTACTGTCAGGCCCAGTGTGACGGCCTGCTCTGACTATATGCTAAAACATTATCGCTTTATGCAAGATTTGATTAGCAGGATCAAAATAAGGTCTCACTAAGCTGCGTAGGTGTAAAACAGAATGGTATTTCATCCAGTTATCAAGTATCAGTACTATGTGTTGAAACTACACAGGCTGCAGCCTGTAAATGTGAAATATTTATGATTACAGAAATATTTGCTCTGCTGCAGGTGGTTATTAACAGGTACCTTTACAAGGACTCCAAGGACTAATTGCTGTGTTACTTTGGCTATATTAACTTCTTGCAATTGCATTTCATGTTATGTTGAGGGAGGCAAATAACATCACACAAAACAGAAACAAAGGCATGACTCTTATATGTCATTATTCAAATTGCTAAATTATGGTTGTTTATGATATTTAAGATATAGGCTTTCAAGGCATATGAGTTTATTGTAAACCAAAGGGCAAAAGGATTCTCAGTCAAATGACTCAATAATATATTGTCTTATATATATATATATATATATATATATATATATATATATATATATATATATATATATATATATATATATATATATAAAATAAAACTAAATAAATTGCCACTCTCTATGTTAAAGACCGTATTTTTGCATTGCCCGGACTGCCCTTAGCTGTGCACATATTGTGATGATCACAGCAAGGATGAGTTCTCAAATTATCAAGATGTTTACTTTGAAATCACTAAATGTGCTTGACTGAATCAACCACTGACTTTAGGAACTGTAAACATTAGAGTTTATCACTTTATCACTGAGGTGACAATGCTGACAAGAGTTTTAAACAAGCTGTCAAAAACATATCCGATGTCTACAAATAAGTTGTCCTTGGCCTTTGTAAGAGTCATATTTTATTTTCATTTCTTAAATTATCTGTTCCTGTTTTTTCACATTAAAATTGCAACATTTATAGCTGCAGGGCAAAAGCTACAATACAGCTTCTCTGCAGCAGAGTGTCTGGAGGTTTTTATTGTACGCTGGCCAAACTACCTGAGCACTGCTAAGATTTTGTCCATTTTGTAACAATGACTGTAAGGCTTTGAAAAAGAATAGAGCAACAAAAGAGTACATGTAAATTTTGGTACTGATATTGTCCACAGAAATGAGTGAGCAGGTGGAGGTTCAGTTTCCTACTACTAAGATGATTTTACAGGACACGTAGATGATGGTGGCCGCAGACTAGCTTTATGCTAATGTGAACTCAGTAAAAGGTGACATGGCTAGTTTGCCAGTGAGGTAAGGTAAGCTTATATTAGCTCTGAATGACAAAGGAGCAATGCTGTCACCACACTGCTCCATGGCTAATTATATGCCATAGGAACCTGACTGCTTCGGTGGTTGACACCACCATCCGGTGCTGCACTGTTTTAGGAAACAAACGTCCACTTCCTATGCTTGCTGCCAGCTGCTAGTGCAGTGACAAATGATGGCAATCATTTAGGAAACAGCTCCTCCCAGATGTGAGGGCAGCTTCGGGTCTTATAAAGTGAAGAAATCTAGCTTTTACAACCACCCACTCAACGTTCACCGAAAGGTTTCCCTTCTGTTCCACAAGTATATTACTTATTTGGAGAACCTTATAACGATTATTCAGGGTGGCAGGGTGGCCTGGTGGTTACAGTGACCGTCCCATCATGTAAAGGACAAGGGTTCAATCACAGTAACAGCCGTACGTCCTGGCCGAAAGCCCGCCAGCAAGATGCTGAAACCACTCACTCAGTCACTGAAAGTCACTCTGGATATGACTGCTAGCCACATGTTAACATGCTCTGAATTAAGTGGTGTGTTTTTTAAATTGTCATATTAAACCGAGAACGTCAGGCCCTAAAAAAAAATTCTGACTCATGGAGCAGATAAACATACAAAAAGAATCACAACTCATGCGGTCACCAATATTAATTCCAAATCTCATTGATGAGAAAGACATACTTTTTGCAATTAGGGTTCAGCTGTGAACTAGGTGAAGAAATCAGAAAAATACTATAGGCATGCATTTGGATGGAAAAGATAATGTCAATGTCTTTATAATATGTAGTATAGCTCAATGTCACACTGAAACAAAAATAATAAAAGCAGACATGGTCTTGCCTCACACTTTGTGTAAATCGTCCTAATATATGTTGGAAAACGAAACTTTCCTCAGAAAGCACAGGGTAGGACCATTTTACACAGTATTAACACTTTCTTGACATCATTTTTGTTGTTAATAGATGTACAGTACTGATCAAAAGTTTGGACATGGGAAAGTGTGTCCAAACTTTTGACTGGCACTATATACCCTAACTGCAATCAGTTATGAGGACTTCTTTCACTGTTTTTCACAATGTATTCTTTAATGACTACTGTGCAGGATTGTTGGAAGCTGGAACCTGTCCCAACAGGATACACAGTACACCCTCAACAGTCTGCCAGTATATCACTGGTTAACACATGCAGACAGATAACCACATTCACCCCTACATGCAATTTGCAATCAACCTCATCTGAATAAGTGCTAGGAGGAAACCCACACAGGGGAGAACACAGAAGGAAAATGGGACCAGCTGGATAAGGTGTAAACCCAGAAAAATGTAACCACTAAGCTATTGCCCAGCCAAACTTTCAAAATTACCTACAATAAGTAGTGATAGTAATAATGAATTAGTAATCAAAAATATCTTCATAAAAACATTTTTTATAAGCTGTCAGACGTCCAAGACCTACAGTATAATGGTTACCCTTTATTAATGTGCAATGGCGCTTTCAAGTAAATTCATTGAATTAAATCAACCCATGTAATAATTCAAACAATGATGCCCATCTCTCTTGTGTTTGAATCACATATTGAGAGATAAGTGTTATGTCTTAGAAGAATCTGGAAAAAATGAATGTTGAATTGCAGTAAAATGTTGGCACGTTGCTGCTGTGATGCCTTTAGGAAGGCCTCTAATCTAGGCACTCAGAGCAGAGATACTTACTCAGCTATAGCAACATAAACAGAGATCATATCTGCTTTTATTTCCAAGAGAATTCTGCAAGTCAGAATACGCGAGGACCTGAACTAGATTGACAGGTGTTGAGCAACAAGGTAATCATTACGTTGCTGATCTTACACATCAAAAGCCAAGCAAAGGAGTGTGGAAGACATTTTTAGAAACGTAAGATTGATAGCTACCTGTTATCACTGCGCCAGCAAAATGCCGCAATATAATTCCAAAGCCTAAGGGTCCTGCAGAGTAGAAAAAAAATATTATTATAACAAGAATGTTTCCAATATTTCACAAGTAGGAGTCTGGAAGCATTTCAGAATTGGTTGCTGGCTCTTTTTAATCATTTATATTCAAAGCAAACAACAATTCAGTGTTCACATGCCCACAGGAGAGGGTAAATGAGGATAAAACTAACCAACCAACAGCCACAGTCAACAGTTAGTAATTAGTTATTGTATGTTGGCTACTGTTTACATATTTAAGTAATTTAAAATGCTCCCACACTGTGCCCATGGTTATTATCAGGGGAAAAAAAGAATGCAGAGACTTTAGGTATGTAACTTTACTAATGGTTTTGAAGTGGCTAAATGCTGTGGGATTCCCGAGTTTCCCGAAAAAAACATACACATGCACAACAGAGTAGGACATTCACCTTGAATAACGGTGATATAGGACATTATTGGGTTTTATAAACAACTGCAAAGCAGGGGGCCCACTCATGGAATAACAAGCATAATGTATGAGTTGACCAATTATGAACAAAAAGATTTGTGGAACATAACTCTCTCCCATTGATTTGTGCCTTTTTTTTTATCTGTATGTTGTTTTAGTTACAAATCCTCCAGATTAGCTGGTAATGAAAAAAAGCTGACAATCCCACTCAGAAATGGGGACGAAAGGAAATGGGGATGGGAAATGTGAGGTGGGCCCACACCCTTAAGTATAATGCCTCAGACATGGACTTTATGGCCATTACAAGTCCCTAATTTGATCTGCTGTACAATCCGGAACAATCAGGACCAGGCTTGTCTTTAAGGACGACTGGTAAAACCCAGCCAATGGAAAAGTCAGTCTGCATAGCAACATGGAGACGATGCAAAAACAAGCTTGCTCAGACCCCTTATAGGTCAGCTGAAACATCAGGGGGAAACAGACCTGACAATGCACACACCTGTCGCCACTAGAATGGAAAAAGGAAGGAAAAAAATGCAGAAAAAAATTCCAGTTGCCCACTAAATACCCACTGCGTCACAATTAATAGAGCTATCTTACAGTAGAGACGTCTATATGGCAGTCCAATATGTGAATCTCTTTGTAGCTGGTTAGAACATGATGGAAACTTGTTCCTCATCCTCACTACCGTGGCCAGTTTAACAGCTTTTCCATGGGAACGCTCCCCAGTATACCCCAGCTGCCGGAAGGGAGCCAAGAGATGCAGGGTTTGAATGTGGGATAGGGCGAGCCTCCATTAAACTGGTGATCCCAGCATGGCGGTAAACCTCGATGTGCTTCACTCCTTCCTACCGTAAAAGCCTGAGTAAGGCGTCAGGCCTGGCTAGGCAGAGACAGTCCCCTGCCCCTCCCTGGCCAAATACTGTACCTCCAACCTGATGCTAAAGCTGGAGCAAATGCTTTACTTTCAACCTAACACTAATGCTAGATCCCAAATGGATCTCCAAGCAATTATAAAGTACTCATTACTAACACTACGTCCTACTGTTAGTAATCAGTTGGAGCTTTCTGAGTAAGAATCAAAACTTACCTCTGTACTTGCTGACATAGCTTGTTTAGTGTTTCAGTGCTGCTCTTTAGCCCTTTTCAGACATGAAATATAACTTTGCTAGCTTAGCCTATCTGTTAAAGTGATGGCTTCTTCCTATTCAGACAAAGGTGTCTTTTATGTTAATACTCCTCACGGCTTTATTCAGACATGACAGGGCATTTACAGAAAGAACTGCACGTCCGCACAATATTTGGCACCTGGTGCGTGAGAGGTAGCAGAGAAAGAGAGCGAGCGGTGAGTTAAAAGCGTAATGATTAGAAGTATGAAGACTGTTTTTTTCTCTTTCACGGGCTGCATCACTGATGGATTTTAACTTATTTTTCTGTTGAAGCCTTAATTAACCTTAATCCTACTGACTGGGGTACCCGCAGACCCCAGAGGTATACTTTTTATCATATCTCACATGTGCTTTATTCTATCATTCCAATTTTTCATGACTTTGTCAATTTGTTCCTAAAGTCTTCATATCATTGTTTTCTGTTTTTGTTTTAATTAGTGTTTTTTAAAAATATCAATGTATTGGGGTCCTGGGGGACCCCAGTCAAAAGCACCCAATTCCGCCTATGTAGTTTTAATACATGGAACTATTTATTGAGTTCATGTTTGCCATGGGTCCTAATTAAAAATATCACACACTATTGGGAGGTGTGGGCACTGTGTCAGTCATTTTGAAGGCTTTGTGGAAAGACTGTACTTGGGATAAAATCTGCAATTTGTATTAAAGAAAAGCATATATTTTTTATACAATATTTAAATTAACTGTAACTTTCCAAAAATTATAATAATGTTTTTTTTTTCAGATGACATTAATTATAAGTAATAATGTTCTGAGAAACAAAAAGTCAGTAGTCCTAGGTAGGATGAGGGTTAATGATCATCTTGAACGTGAGGGATACTTGCCACCACTCCTCACAATGAATCCAATCATATATTTTCACACCAATTTAATCTTTTAACATTATCAGAGTGAATTGCTGCATATAATAGTGCATAAGCATTGAATTGACAGGATGTTAAGTTGAGACTCGTTTAATTCCTTTTTGCTCAGATGCTGTATGTAAGTGTTTTGCTTGATACTTTATTTGTTCATTCATGCAGTTGGCATGAATAGAAATTTGAAATATACAGAGAAGGTGCTGGTCAGATTATTGTGGTTGTATTGAGGGTTCGGTTTTTTTTAACCTCTTTTGCACCAGGCACCAGTTGCACCTGTTGAAAAATATTTTTTTGTAGACTGATCTGATATAAGAAGAATCTCCTCAACAACTTTAAATTGGATCTCTTACAGTGTTTCATAGTAGTATTAAACACAATTTATTTTTTTCATGCTTAATCGATATGATTGAGATAATGACTTTGATCTTAGAATACAGACTTATGCTGTGTTGAAAGTGTAACAGAAATATCACTAGATCCCACCTAGTAAGATTGATGTTGTGACTTTTATGTATTGACTCAGACGTGGCCTACAGACATGAAGCTAACATATTAAATTGCCATCGGATTAATGCGTGTCTGGAAAGGCTTTCTCAAACCAACAGTCTGAACTTTAATCCATGTTTTAGTCACATAGCGTCATATTTTCCAACCTTAAGGAAATAATTAAAAAGCATTTTATCTATTTATTCACCTATTTATCAGCAGCAGCATGCATCTCTGAAGGTATCTGTGATATTTGCAGACGATTTGCAATGACAAAATGTTTATACCCAGAGCGAAACCAACATTACGATCAACATGATGTTTGTAACGTCAAACATGGCTCTCCTGTTGTCTTATTATTCGCTACTTTTACTGCAAAGAAAATCAAAGGTAGTTAATTGCCATGGCTAGTGAACATAATTAAATTTTTTGAGTACTTAAGACAATTCAAGACTATTGTCTCAAAGTCTAACTTCCCATGACATAACATCGAAGGGCTGGCGTTGCTAGGAGAAACACTGTTAACTTCAATGCTACCGAGTAATTTACTGAGTTTATGTCATAGCCCTGTAGCCTATGAATGTTGATTGACACAAGGCCTTTTTTATACCTTTTTCACAGCTCACATAGCATTGGTTATAAAACATTAGCATTTTAGATATCTGTTCCTTTATAACATTCAACATTTGGGAAAACCCATCGTGCTTTAAAGTTTGTATTCTATTCAGAAAAAAGGGGGGGGGGGGGGGGGTGTTAGGATAGCCTCTACCGAAAAATGCATCTGTCTGGGAATCACCTGGTTTTTATGCAGTTAGCAGCTTTTGTGAGCACAGGACCTCTGTGATTCTGCATGCAGTCACCTGTTAGCTTTTGATGGGATAGATGGGAAATGAATAGCTCCAACCTATTAGCTGGCTGCTCCTTAAACCACAATATTACATGTTAAATGTCTAGACTTTAAATAAGGAAGATGCGGTTTGTGAGTGTGGCTCCAGCAGCAGAGAAGAAAAGGGAGTATTGCTGATATTTACCTAAAGACCCTTTTTTCTTCCTTTTGATAATAAAAAGCTATTGACAACTAATTAAAAAAAATGTTTACAATATTTTTGATTGCAAAAAGGGATGACTAATATGACCAGTTTCAGACATTAAGACAAATCCCAGCAGCCATGCGACTAAGAGTACTGGCATTAATCAGCAGCACTTGTCAACTCTGGCTCGTATTGTACAGGGAATGATAAAAATGAAAGACTGAATTAAGGTCTGTCTTGCTACCCCATAAAATATTATTTTGTTGTGTACATAAACCTTTACCACATTGTTTTGAGGATGCTATGCATTTGCAGGGATGCAGCACATACAGTAAAACACTATAACTGGGTGAGCATGCAGTATATTATGGCTTTTCCCTGATTATAATTGAGAGTGATGCATCCCACAGTTTACCTGTTTAATTGTACCCATCTCTTTACTTTGGATTGTCCTCTACAGCTGTGAGCATGACTTCACGTGGAGGTACTAATATGTACTGCCTGGTGGTTGATTGAGTCACATAGTCACAACCGCACCCCAGTTCGCCACACTGGCCAAAATCCTTAACTGTGATCCTCACATGCTGGCTGATGGCATGTTTGTGGTTATTAGTTAATATGATGGTTACAATTAATTTGGGTAGGAAAATGTAGTGATTCAGTATGTGCCAGTCAGATAAAATAACATAATGTCTGTGGAAGAACACTGACCACTCTGTCTGGAACTGGATCTTTGACCTCTGAATTATGACATAGAGGAAGAGGTCATCCAGAGGTTATAGTGCAGTTCATTCATAATGAGTATATAGTATGTGACAGGAGTTTATGAGAGCTGTGCTTAACATTGCTTGACAGCAGCCTGAGTTTGCCTTAAATGTGGCAAGTAAGACGCCCTTTCACAGCACTTAAGTTACTGTCTCCTGTCCTCTCTCATTTTAAGCTCAGCTGCAGAAGTATACTGGGTGAAAAAAGATCTTTATTGAATTAGCTCCTGACTGTAGAGTTAACTGCATCAAGCTTAGAACTTCTTCTCAGGTCTTACGCCAGCAGGTTACTCTGCGTAAGGATCCCAGACCTCTGCATTGTCATTTTGTGTACACAGTCATACAGAAGTAAATCAGGCATTTACTCATATAAATAATAAAATTAAATAGAATAAACAACATTACATCTCCAAGATCATACAACATTAAAGCCATGCATATTAAATGAAACCTGAGGCAAAATTTGTTTATGAACCAGATCCAGACTCCTAAACGCTTTCATTGTGTTGTGTTCACCAACACAAACACTCGCTCCATCAAAGAACACAAAAATTACAGAATATGCAAATCACACACTTTATAGTGTAAATATAAAGAGTCTGTATTTTGCTCTGCGCTAACTTGCTCATTATAGATCTGTGTGGCCTTTGCGCAGGTCTACCTAACTTGACGTCAGAGATCACCCACTAAATAGGAGGCACATGGGAGTTAAGAGTGAAGGTTATTTTGAAAACCCCCATGCCAGACTGGCTTGGTTTGTCTGATTTGGTTTGGACCTCACATGGTCACCACGCCACTTGTCAAATGTTTGATCTGGTTTGAAATTGCTCTGGTGTGCAAGTGGCTATCACAGCTCCCAGTGGCAGCTAGACTCCTAAATGCAGGGTGCAGTGAAAGGCAAAGCCATAATGGCACCTCATTTCCAGTCAGCCAGAACATTCTCTCACTTTTCCAACAAAGTTTTTTTCTTCACTGAGAGAATCTGGCAATCTGGCCATGTAGGTTATGGTGACATGCAGAGAAAATCTCTCAGTGGAACCACTTCACTCACTGACTGATTATAATAAGTGTCTTTATACATGACTGTACAGTGAACATATTCTCAGAAAGTGGAGACACAAAAGGAAATTTTATCCACATGAATTATTATTAATTAATTATTTTTTTCTTACAATATACTTAACAAGATATGTTTTGATCATGCTCTTCTTAAACAGAGGCATGGCAACTCTGTAACTCTGCTTTTGGGGGTAAAGCTAAGTTAAACTTTGCTCATGTGCTCCTTATCTGTACTCCTTGGAGGAGGAAAGTCAATTTCCTCACACTGCAATCCACAATCACAAGCTGACATTCACTACACTCCAGCCAACAGCTTTTTTATGATTTACACATACAACGTAAATGCATATTACCAGAGAGGTCAGAGCACACAACCTTTCAGTTGTAGAGCTCCAGGAGCAGGTACAACGCTTGGTGTGATGCTAAAACATACCTCAGTAGGAATGGCCACATTTAGATAATTAACCCTGCAGCTTCTTGGTTACTAGACAATTTATGGACCATGTCAACTGAAAGGTGCAGATAAGGGGTTTCAGTGAAGACTACTTTACGCTTTCATTTCTAGTAAAACATATATGGAAATTATATTATATTAATAAATAGAGCTGAAATGATAAGTCAATTATTCAAGCTGTTGATTGGCAGAAAATGTTCAAATATTTTAATAATCAATTAATAATTTAATTTATTTTTCATGCAAAAATGCCATGGCAACATTCTCTTCTCTTCATTCTTAAATGTGAGGATTTTTTGCTTTCCTTTGTCTTATATGATAGTAAACTGAATATCTTTAGGTTTGGGACTGATGGCGGGATAAAACAAGAAATTTAAAGACAACCTTGAGCTCTGGGAAATGATAATCACTTGATTAATCGAGGAAATAATATTTGATTAATTGATAATGAAAATAATTGTTTGTTGCAGTTCTACGTGACTGATTACAAAAACCCTAAGACACTATGTTGTATGCAATTTGTTAGTATGTGCAATTTGCGGTGCATGGGATAAAACACGGAGAATTACAGGTATGGTCCTTCGGTAAGTTTTAGGACTTTGATTTTAGTGTTTAGACAGATTTAACTAGAGTAAGACAGATTAACTTTAATGAGACCATTGTGTTGGCACAATAACTTAAATACGTGCAAGCTCACGTTTTTGATAGATCATTTTGTGCATCACATCTGTCGAGACAGAGGATAAAATGATTGCTGCCGTGATAACTTTCCAGAGTTGTAAAATCTTCCCAAATACCTTCGTGAGTTGTCTCACCAGTACCTGAAGCACCACACCCCTTGTATTATCTGCAGTTTTCAGGCTGAACACCCAGTTAGTCGTTTTCAGGCCTAATTTTTTATTTTATATCAGTTTATCAAAACATATTTTAATACCTAGTTTTTCATTCTATAAAAGCACTGGTAAATTTCCCTGTCCAAAAGTCTTTGCTTGTTGACTCATTTTAAGTGGCTCTCAGTTAATAACATTAGCTTGATGCCCGAAAACCCACTACCAAGCCTTTGAATTTTCTTTGCGGTCATCCTGACACACATTCCTTGTTGTTTTGCAAGTGGAGTGAAGTAGTTACATCACATGAAGCATCTGCAGCTCTGGATTTGTGGTTCAGCTCATGATGTTGAGTTACATCATTCCCTGCATGCAGTTTGTCCTCTGACATGTTGACAAGAATTACTCATAAATAATTTGTCACATGGAGTAAAAAGTTGTTTTTTAGTCGTAAGTCAAGTAATTATATTATACCTCTTGGTGTCTTGGCTGTATTGAAACAGTGGCACAGTGGTAACTGAGGAGGGATTTTTTCTCCTTTAATGACACTGGGTTGAGGGGATATATGTATCAATCATGCCTGAGATGTGAGAATACCCACTTGTGTAAGCTCAAAATGTGGGCTCCCCCTGCAAGCGTGGGTCCCTGCTGAAACTATGCACTTCATTTTAGAGCTCTTTTTCAGCAATGACACGATGCTGTGCATCATTTGGATCATTGTGTGGATCATTGTGGATCATTTGATGAAATAGTCTAGTTTACACTACATACTAGTCTGTCAGTAGAGTTGTACGTACCCAGCTGGACACTGCTGATTATAGGATTGTGTTTCAGTGGAATCAAGCACAGCAGCAGCGAATGTCATTCTGTTCAGCGCCGATAAAATGACTGTTAATACTTGCAAAGCCATGAATGACATATTTTACATCCTCGTGACTCACTGAGAGTTTTAAAAGCAATCATAAATTAGATACATGGGAAATACTGCTCTCAAATAAAAAAATAATTAGGGAAACAGTGTGTTACTGTGTTTTTTGTGCAGTGGCATTTATCAAGCAAAAGGACACTTCATTTACAGTCAAGCTAATTATTTGGAACCGTGATCCAAGATTATATATCTGCGATGAAATGTCCTGTTTCCATGTGGTTTTGTCACAGCTTGTGCCACCCAAACCCCAAACACGCGTTTTTCCACATGGGTTGAAAGACACAAGTGACACACCAGTGTTAGAGTGGCTTAGAAAAACATTTCTGCCACCAAGTATGTGTGGCAATGCTGTGAACACTGGAATAAATAAAATGGCCTGTATATTATTCACTTTTATGATTTTAATAGTAAAAATAATCATGAGGGTGGTTTTAAAATCTGAATAATTATTATGTTGATTGTAGCGTCTTTTTTTTTAAGGATACCATGAGGAGCATCCTGCTGCCACACTGATGTCATTGGCTCAGTATTTGGTGATGTTAGCAATTTGTGCATGTGCAGTTACACTCATTTAAACTGCTAAACACAAAACCAGTAAAATAAGAGCCAGACAGCATCTCTTGTGGTCCAGAAAACAAAATATCTGTGCAAGAATAGCTTTTGACCTAAGTGTCTCTCATATGTTCTTTCCTCGTGCCTCCAGATTGGAATGTTTTTCCGACTGAGGCAATATGCCATAAGAGCATAAATTACACACAGGAAACAATCTGTGGTATATTTTTTGGCATATGAATTAAATATATGAACAGTAGGGTAAATAGTCAGCAGTGTTATTCCATTATATGTAGTGCAACCTTTTCTAAATTAAAATCTTTCTAAGGAACAAACATGATTGGTCATTTAACCTTTTTAGATGTCTTTTGGCATGCTTTCAAAATTGACTGTGGTTTTTAATCACAATGCTGTGGTGATATATGACGTTAAATCTCGCAAACAATTCAAATTGTTCATAGATGACTAAACTTTTTCTGTTTTTTAGTCATCTCGATGTCTGCTTAAAAAATCATGAGTATATTTTGGTTATGGAATTGCAATAAAACAAAGTAAAAACACAAATGCATGTTGTGGAACGGGCAATAAAACTCTATTGTTTATATAACTATATTCCACTTGTGGCTTCTTCGTCCTTTGTGTTTGGTTCCATGACCAACGCTGAACAATGTTTTGAAGGGATTCCACTGTTCAGAGGACAATTCATCTGTCAGGCTGCTGCACCTGCATTACTGGGTCTGTGACATGTCACTTAGCGAAAGTTCAATCGGGAAGACTATCTTCATGCTTATTTTATTTTATTTTTTCTTTCATTGGGTCCTTCCACTGAGCTCATCAGGAATCTTGCTCCACATCTTCACCAGCACCAGTGTCTAGACTCCATTAGGGAGATATTCCTGTTCTGCTGTTGTAACGTCCCCCATAAAATGATGATTCCAAAGACTCTTCAGTTTTTCTTGTTGTGAGAAATGTCAAATAAATTGATTCCATTACTCTTTAAGCCCTTCTTTCAGCCAGTCTCTGCTGATTGAAATATAATTGGTACGTGGAGCAGTTTGGTGAGTTATTAGGGTATTCTTAGATCCATTCAAAAAATATGGTATTGTGGCTTTATAACAGGAATTGCTCTATTATATGAAGTAGAGAAGTTCCCATGGTGTGGTTTGATGATCTCCAGGCATGCCTCAAGAGATTGTCGGGGTCCCTTGCAATCACATTTGCACTATAAAAGTGACTTTTATTCGAGCCCCTTCCAGGTTATTGTCCTGGGAAGAAATTCAGTGTATTTTGATCAGCAAACTGAATTCACATTTTGTTGCAGCAGAAAATGTTACCACCACACAGCCAGCCATTTAAAAAAAAGAAAAAAACTTACCCCACATAAACCACTGCCTAAGCAAAAAATAATACAACCACTATCGTAATAAAGACTCACTGGTTGAGGTGGACTGGTTGGCCGTAGAGAAGGGAAAATGGCATCAAACTCTTTCGTAAGGCCTGCTTACCACTAGTGGGGAAAAAGAGTGGTTTGGGGTTTGTGGTGTATCATAACCTAAATAAATTAAACAACTGATACAAAAGATCTTTATTTGTCAACATGTAATGTGACTAAAACATGTAATATTGTTTTAGTTCATTAAAGCTGCTGCATAAAAAATGCCACAAAGCATTAAATCAAGAGGGCAAAACTTTACTCCTGAAAAATAAGTTAATTTTTTATCCTGATTTGTGTGTATACAAGAGTCTTAAGTATCCATCCCTCGCACCCTGCTGTTGAAGGCAAGCCTGTTGTTGGCACATGCGAAAGCCTTCAGAGCACTTGTGTAAAAGGCATTAAAATTCCCCGCGCAATAAAACTGTTATTTATAGGACCGTAACAGCCTTGTAGTTTGTCTTACACAAACCCCAGAGGAGGAACCAAGACACTCAATCCTCCCATAGACACTCACTGCGAAGGCTACTGCAACACATGGCCCCTCCGCTGGTTTGTATAGCTTCCTGATGCAAAGCAGTGAAGTTGCTTCTTTATTTTTTTCACCCACATGAAAGCTTAAAAATTTATTGAAAATTAAGCGGATAAGAATTTGCGGCAAAAAGCGGAGAGCAAGAAAGGGGTAACAAAAGGACAGAGCAAAATAGGTGCTCTCAGTAACCCGTGTGATGTCATTGGGAAAAGTGTGTAATATTGTTAAACTATACAAAAAAAAAAAGACAAACTTGCAGCAGTGGAAGAAATATTCAGATCCTTTACTTGAGTAAAAGTACCAATCCAGCAATGTAAAAATACTCCATTACAAGTAAAAGTCCTGCATGAAAACTCCCACTTAATTATAAGTACATAAGTATTAGCAGCAAAATGTATTTAAAGTATTAAAGTAAAAGTAGTGGTTTGGTCTGTCTGACCGATATATTATTACATGTGACATCATTAGATTATTAATACTGAAGCATCAGTGTGTAAGCAGCATGTTACTGTTGTAGCTGCTGGAGGTGGAGCTAGTTTCAACTACTTTATATACAGTTAGCTAGTTTAGTCCAGTGGATCCCGACCTAGGGGTCGGGCCCCTCCAAAGGGTCACCAGATAAATCTAAAGGGTTGTGAGATGATTAATGGGAGAAGAAAGAAGAAAAAACAAAGTTAAACAAATCTGTTTTCAGTTTTTGGATTTTTTTCTCTAATGTTTGATTTTTGGTGAAATATTGGATCATTTGAACATTTATTGAAATGGAACCATGTGATAAGTTTTGAGGGATTTTTTTTTATTTATTTATTTATTTTTTGGTGGAGCTGTTAACAACTCATAGTAATCTGAAATGTGACCCTGACTACACACTGCTTTTTGTAAGATGTCAAACACCAAAAAGTTTGGAAACTACTGGTCTAATCTTTGTCTGCAATTTAAAAGCTTGTTATATTATCAGTTGTGTCAAATCTTCATCTGAAAAGTAACTAAAGCTGTCAAATAAATGTAGTGGAGTAGAAAGTACAATATTTCCCTCTGAAATGTAGTGAGTAGCATAAAGTATAAAGTAGCATAAAACGTAAATACTCAAGTAAAGTACAAGTACCTCAAAACTGTACTTAAGTATGG
Organism: Thunnus maccoyii; assembly: GCF_910596095.1. NCBI lineage: Eukaryota > Metazoa > Chordata > Actinopteri > Scombriformes > Scombridae > Thunnus > Thunnus maccoyii. The sequence goes on along the minus strand of NC_056539.1, from coordinate 20,207,348 downwards.
TACTTAAGAAAATGTACTTAGTTATTTCCCACCACTGCAAACTTATTACACAACACTTGCGTCAAGGAAGAATGTGTCAATCACTTGTTAAAATTCAAAATAAAGGAATTAGCAATCAGAGAAAAAGGTTCTGCAAAAAAACAGAGAAGTCATCACAGACACAGGGTCAGCAGAGTTCAGAAGCTCCACAATGTCACTGTTGTGAAAGCAAACTTGACTGAGAATTAGTTAAGATATGAAATGGCTCTTCCATGAGTCCCAGCATCCTCAACTCCTTCTCTCTACAGGTACCTCAGAATACGAGTAGGATTTTCCAGTTGCAGTTGCTGAAAGGGGAAAACCCTCAATTAGTTCATAGAAAGGACTCAATTATACTTCTTTTCGTCTTAAGTATGGGAAACAAAAGCATCTCTCCTGATGATAGCTAACACTGCGGCACCCCACTGCCACAAAAACCTGCAAAATAGCAGGAATCTGTCATTTTTGGACAAAATCTTGATGACAGGGCAAGCCCAGGTCTGGAAACGGATTTAGAAACTTGTGCTTGATCATATCAGGATTTTGTATGGGCCTTTGCATCCAACTTTCCCTAGTCACCACAAAAATATGAGCATCTGTAAGTACATTTAATGTACAGAGGGATATAACATGGTGACAGTAGACAGACTGACGACAGATACAATGCATTTTTACAGCATATTCTTCCTCAAAAAAGCAACAGGCTCTCATATGAAAGTCTTGTGCAATAGACAGTTAGGTAACAAACCATAAGTTCCTTAATTAAAATGAAATAAGAGCATCAGGTCTATGATGCTACATATTGTTTTATGTAATACACAGTAATTGGTTGTCTGTGTGACGACAAATGGGTGAGTCAGTGAAAGTAGTAACATCACATCAAAGTGTGTCACTTAAGTAAGGATATACAATATGACTCATTTCAGAAGACGACATGTTATTCGTGACTGCAGGAACATTTGTCTTTCAATAACTTTTTATATGTCTTTTTCATAAAGCAAAGCACCATCTGTGTGTAGTACATGTGGATTTTAGTTGTAATGTAGTTGGCTTTTGTTGACTTTACACAAAAATGCAGTCACACTCATACCTCATCCACTGATCAACTCTGAAAGCAAGTTTCAATGAATAACCACAAATGGTGTAATGAGGAGCTTCATCAAATTATCACCTTCTTTGTTTCATTGCCTCCCACTATCTTCAACATGGCCTAGCTGACCACTGAGAGGTGTAGATCATTACCACATTTCATGCTGCCCACATATTTTATTTCATTGCAGTCAGTTTTAGTAGAAAATAATACCCTTAAATATGTTTGTGGCAACTGCTAAATCAAAGACTGGACTTTATTGGATGATCACTAGCTAGAAGCCTAGATTGTTGAGAAAATTTGGACAGAAAGAAACACTCATCACTGACTGTCAAAGTGCCCCTTAGCCCTGAAACTACTTAGTGCTGTTTGAATCTACTTAGCGGGCAGTGGTAGAGGCTGGGCAGGGTGAATGAATGAAACTGTGCCACTGTGCTGTGATAGAAAGGGCAAATTTGAGTAAAGTAGGGCGTGCATGCTCAGTAAACATTCTCTGAATTAATAAATTCACCTCTAATCAGGTGTTTGACGTCTTTCTCTTGCAATAAACCTCGTGTCCTAACAGACCCAGTTAGTGAACAAACACATATATATAGTTTTGGTAGTTTAATTTCTCTTACACAATCATTTATAGCAATACTCAACATTTTCATATCAGTAAATGCCTGGTTTGCTACATATTGTTGCTGACTGATATAACACAATAGGGTTTCCCAGTTCGTGAGAGGTTTTGACTCTGTTGTTGTAGTGTCTGGTTGCTCCTGCCTGGGAAAATTCTGCCCAGCGGTTCTCCTATTTATTTCTGTGCATACAAGAATTTCAGCACTGGGCACAGTAAGTGGTATGTAATGTAATGATAATCACCGTGGCTGAACAGAAAAAAGTGCCAACCGCTAAAACTCAAATTTAATCAAAGGACTACATGTATGATGTCACACTGTTTTATTCACAAAGTGATTGCTTAGAAGTGCAGACGTGTAATGACAGCTGCTTTAAAAAAGCTATACACATTATTTCATATGGGTGTCAGAGAAGCAGCTTGTTATTACAACAGAGCATAGTGGCTGTGTCATGTTCCTTGGAATAAAGGAGGTTCCTTCCTGAGAATTGCTGCAGAAAAATATGACTACAATTGTTTGATTTTCTTTATTTGTTTTTTAACCAAATATTCTTAAATTCTGCTTTTGTAGTTTGGTTTTCAATACCCAATGATGTTATAAGTGCTGTTTTAGGTGCTTTTCCACACTCTTTAGAGTATAGTTGCAGGAAAATAAACTGAAAGTTTTTGCTTTAAAAATTACTGGGTTCATAGTGAGTTATTGTGATATTTAATACATACAGTAAGTAGTTGTCCTCATCAGCCAAGTCCTGGTGTGCCACCAAAGACAATAAGCAGTGCATGTTGTGAAGGCTGACAAAATATGATTGCCTAAGCAAGTGAATGTCAGCTGTGTGACAGCACTGCTGCTGTCTATCATCCTAACATTACTTTTGCTACAGAATGTAACACGCACACACAAAACACATCCAACACACCTATTAGAATCAAATTTTCAGGCTGGTATAACTCTAAGATAAATGTGATATATTGCACAGAAAATTGGGGGATTTATTGATTTTCTTCCATCACATTGAAATCTTCTGCACAGTCTTTTGGGGATTTTCATGTGCTCATGCTCTGCTATAACAAAATTACTTGTTTTTTTTTAGGGTGGTATTGATCCAGTAAACATGCGACTATGAGGGGTATTCGCTTTTCAGCACAGCAAATACTGCCACTCTGTGTTCCAAAACAGATGGTGCTGCCTGAGAATACAACCCCGCTCCTGCAGACTGCTCCAGAATCATCTCACACTGCAAAAAGTATCCGTGTCTAACGCGGCCTTTTATTTCGTTTCAGAGTGTATACATATTTTTCTTAAAATGAGTGAAACAACTTTTCTAGGTTTCAGTCAAGGTTTTTAGCATGAATTAAGAAATGTACCAATTTTAACATATTTGAACATGTAATGTTTCTAGAACATTCCTACTCAGGCTCAAGCCTTAAACACTGCAAATAAGTTGAAATAAAGTTAATATACAACTAATAAGATTAGATTACACGTTATGAAATTAGATGAGTGTCTTAGATGTACATATTCTTCTCACCAGGTAGCTATAAGCATCAGTGTCAGGCTCTAAAACATATCAGAAAGACAGTGATTCACGGTTGTATGTTTTAGGTTGCTGTATTGTAGTAAAACCATCTATGTTCTAAGTTAAATCGCTCCTTCACTGGACCTCTGTGGTGCTACAAAAGATTTTTTCTGAAAAGGTTTCATATAACCCTAAAATGAATGAGCAATCCCAAGAACCTTTTCCTGGGCTGTTAAAAAGATTCTTTAAAGCACTAATGGATTATTTTAGCCTTTTGCAACATAAAGTTCTTATAACATCAAAAGAGTTTTAAAAGACTTTTATACACCCAATTAAAAAACGACTTTTATGGTACAGTAAAGACTCATTTAAGACAGTAGTATATCAGCAATATGACAAATATTATGTTATATATATCATGTTCTATTATTATCACAGTCTGTGTCTTGAGGAGTCTTAATCAACCTCCTTTTTCTGTGCAGACAGGTGGCTGTCTGGACACTGACGCACACACATCCAAGGCAACCTCAGTCAAAACATAAATCGTGATCCCCAGCATGGGCTGTGTTCTGTGGTCCCTCTGTAAAAAACTACTAGATATACGAGATATCTCCAAGATCTACATGACCTTACAAATTGCATCTGACCTAATGATGTATTTTTACCAATGGGACAATCTCATTCTCATGAATACACATTGATAACTCAGTTTTAATGAGGCTCTCTATTTAATTTGAATCATTTTACTGTGTGAACCATCAGATCCACTTCTCTTGTGGTAGCAGATGTCACCACTATGCCTAAAGTTCATTTTCCATTAACCTCTTTGAGCAAAAATGCCTAAATCTGATACGCCATTAATTAGCATTCATTCAGAGTCTAACTTTTCTTACAAATAAATTTTTGATGGTGCTGTGATTGGGAAAAGATATCTCCATGTCTTAGATGTGTCTAGAAGATGTTTAGATTACGAAAATTACCCTTGATCCTGGAGAAGTCCATTAACTGCACTGAAGATAATTTAAATTCTTTAATTCATCTGGCAGAATTGGTCTGTGATTAAAAAAGGAAAAAAAAAAAGTATGTCATTCACATTTGCACAGTAGAATGTTTGACTTACTAAGATGTTTCGCAGGGCAGGCGGTTGGCTGGCATCTCAGAAGTAATTTCTCTGCCAAAGTCGCTCTTCAGCTCTTAAGGCGCAGCCTTTGAAACCACCTTCAGTTTCAGCTGCTGCATCTCAGCCAGAGGTCTAAAGTTAAAAAAAATGGACATTTTGATAGCAAATAGCCTATCTCATTTCCTCCAAACCCCCGATGACCGGAGCTTGTATCATTTAATTAATCCCTAACATGACGTGCTCAAAGGCAGGTAGAGAAAACAGGGAGTTGGCGAGGAAGGAGGACCATTACGCAGGTTTGTCATGACATCACCATGGGCTGGCTATAAAGCGGTGAGGACTAATACACAGAGTTAGAAGAGCACTTGAGGAGCCTTGGAGTAAAGGACGGACTTGAAGCCTTTTATGTTTAACAGCTGATTGTCTGCTACAGCCGTTCCTCTTTCTGAACTTCAGCGCAGAGGAATCCCTTAGAGAATACAAGACTTGTCAAAATGAACTTGTCGTACTTGGTAGCTTGTGGACTTATGGTCACCCTGCTTTCAGTAAGGATGGGGGCAAAACCTTTATCTCAGGCACAGCAGAAGGTAAGAAGAAGTCATTAATATCCATGTTACTGAGAACTCACACTGTTTGATTCGCACTGTTAGCTGTGAGAACTGAATGCTGGGTTCAGGAGTGAACAGCTGTTCTGTGGTCCAGCCGCTCAAGTCTGTTGTTTTACGCATCATATTTCATAATTTCAGTCATGCTTAGCAATTCTGTGAAAGCATTTTTTTCCACTCTCTGAATCTAAAATATCCCGGCAAATGTTTTCTTCTTTTTTTTAAAGACACAGCATGTTTTATACCCAATTATGTCCAACCCCGGTTGATCTAAACGACCGTATTTTGCTCCCCAGCATCATTTGTCAGTTTTAGGTTTTAAGCGCCTTGAAGTCATTTGAAAAGCGCTCCAAAAGAAAAAAATAAGCCAAAGCCTTCAGGCAGGAAACACTAAAATAAAAAAAGTTTTTAAGCTATAAGAAACGACTTTACATGATGAAGATATTCAGGTTCAACGTGGATTAATCTTCCGATTGTTTGCCAGAATTGAACTGCAACAAACTAAGGTTTTTGTGCGTAAAATTCCCTTTACGCATAGAATTAGCTTTTAGAATCAACTGAATAACAGAAATTATCATTTGAAATGAGACTTTCGTTATTAGCACAGATATTTTGAATTAGGATGGCCGCAAGTTGATGCCACACTCTGCGTCCAGACCAGAGCGAGCTACAGGCACCTGCCTCACATGACTCTCCACTGAAGGCGACAGTGATGTCTTAAATGTTATAGGTGACCTGTTACATCGTGAAAATATAAATACAGTAACTTTGCATGAAATTTAACTATATAAAGGATTTCCTTTGACGTTTAAATGGAGTAGTTAACTGCGGCATCTGTGAATCTATCCGGCAGTTTTTGGTCAGATAGAAACACCATCCCAGTCATCTCAGTAATTTGACTAAAATAACAAATACTTTCCCTCTCAGTCAATTCACGGTGTTCTTGAAAGTGCCTAAATTTGCAACAAGTTGATTTATGCCCAAATTCAAATGAAAGCGTTATGCAAACGACTGCTCTGCTCAGACACCAAATGTGAATTTCAATTGTATTGAAAGCATTTTGCAACAACGTATTTGCCGAAGGAAGTAATCATTCATTTATTTTCTAAATCTTTGTTTCAGTCTCTTAGAAGTTTGCTGGGGGAGGAGCTGGCAGAGTTTCTGGAGTCGGAGGAGAGGGAGAGGCGGCTAGACACTGTGCGCTCAAGGATACGGTTACTGCGAGATTTACGCATGGACACCCGGGCCAGAGGGATGTGGGCTCGACTCCTTAACGACCAGCCCGCACCCAGGAGACACAAAACTGGAAACAAGAAAGGGGGGTCCACATCGCGGAGTGGCTGCTTCGGACACAAGATGGACAGGATAGGGACCATCAGCGGCATGGGTTGCTAGGGTTGGAGCAGCGCTGTGATGGTGAGTGTTTTTTTTTTTCTCCTTTTTTTCATATTAGAGTCCCACTTCACACTTAGATTCACTATAACCTAACATAATGCAGACACAACCAGGAGTGACAAAATGAGGAAATAATGTGCAGAGATGAAAGAATTGTGGGGTAATGGGAAGCAGGGGCAGAGACAGGAAGGGGGAGAAACATTCGAGAGAGCAAAGCGAATGGTCTAGTTTATAGAGGGATGGTGCAAAGTGAAGGATCAACGGGCAGGACAACGAACAATATGATAATATGAGGAAAGAGAGAAGAAAAAGAGAGAGGAAAGCCTTAAAATTACATTTGTTAATGGTCAACTAAGGACCCCGTGTAGAATGAAAGAACAAAGAAGAGGAACAGAGGATGTAAGCAAGAGAAAAAGAAAGAGAAAAGCTGCTTTGTGTTCATTAAATGTCCTAAATGTTCTCATGTGCAAAACGAACCATAAGGGAAGGAAGGAAGGAAGGAAGGAGGGAAAGAAGGAAAGAAGGGGGGGAGAAAAAGAAAGCAAGAAAGAAAAGAAAACACAGAAAAGAGGTTCAAGTCAGATAATCGTTTTTCTTGATGGTTGTCTCTCTGTGTGCTTTGCAGCCACTGTGGGGCCAGCTGGAATAAAAAATAGGCCTTAGTGGAAGCAATAGCAAGTGCAGATCCATGACCAAGCATGGTTGCATTCTATCATTAATTCACAGTCTACTACTACATACTTGGGTTGATGCTAAGCTGTCTCAAATTAATGATATCATCAAACCTTGACCTATAGTCTAGCAGTGTTCTGATCTTAGACAGGACCCCCTCCCCCCCAAGAGACAGCAGGAAAGCCCACTTAAACTGATGTAAACTGATGTGTGGGCAGCAATCCAGTGGGTACTTAGGAAGTCCACTCTTGTAACTGTGCACATCATCATGAATGATCCCATCTGCTTCATCTAGAAAACAAGAAGCATATAAGGAAAAATAAGAAGACAGGGAGAGATGGAAGAGGTGCAAACGCACACACAATTATACTTGAAAACACAGCACCCTGTTGTGGCAGGGATCTTTCTGGGAAAGCCATTCTCTGTACCCAAGTGATAAAAAGAAAAACTAAGTAGCTGTGTTTGTGAATGAAGTAATCAGGAATCTAGGTGACGCAGAATTAGCCCTGAAGCTCAAGGCCTCCTTGTGGTTGTGGCAAAGTGTGAAATCCTGATGGGGGAGTGTGATTTTGTGACTAAGTTAGTGAGCATTTTTCATGAGTTGACACGTCTTTCCTCCCATCGGCTCCGATGTTTCGTAAATTTGGAAGTCTGTGAGATGTGAAAGAGACCGGGGGGCAAAGAATGATGGGAGCCTGGATGCTGGATGACTGACTTTACATAATAGATAATAACTGCTAAATCAATAAATGGACTTGTGGTTTTTTTTTTAAAAGTTGTTTATGAAAGCTCAGTCTAACCTTTCCTCTCCTGTTTCCTCTCTTTCTCTAGATCTCTGGACGATGGGTTTGGACAACAAAGGTTCAGTTTGTTCTTACCTGAGGGGAAAAAAACAAAAAAACTCATCAAGTGACAGATTTTCGGTACGAAAGTCACCATGACCAGCATAGAGAGAGACTGAGATGACAATGCTACAAAACCCTCATATAAATATATATATATTATAAATATGCAGGTATATATACATATATGTATACCATACGGAATGGTCAACAGATACAAACACAGATGCATACTACAAGATGGCGGACAATGGTGTAAAAACTACAAACCGCAAAGCTGTATATTGTTGCTGCTGCTGCTGCTGCTGCTGTACATTCATGTACTTCATCTTCCCTGCATAAATGTATTTATGTTAAAAACTATTTATATGTTTATAAAAAAAGAGATATTTATAAATATGAGTTTTATTTATGTAACATTTTGAAAATGGATGCAAACTGCAGGTCAATTCTGTTTGTAACTTTTTTCTTTTGTTTCAAATAGTTGTAAATGTTTTCAAAAATGATAAAAAGAACATTCCATGTGCACTTACACGTATGCTCTCTTTGTTTTATGTTTGAGTGAAATTGGTCAATTCTAATCATTGGACATTTTTTGGCTTGTGGGTGAAATACTGGTATCTTGAACATATTAGTTTGAAAGGGCTTCATTAGCAGAAAGAGTCATAGAACTATCAAAACCAATAGGGCCTCATGTAACATTAAAATCACTGAGCTGAGGAATATATTGTCTGTATGAAACAGGTGTGTTTGTATGCCATATGCACAGACTTATGGCATATGAATCTGCACAGGAACGCATTAGATGGTTAATTTAATGCTCCTGCATTTGACCTGCACAGAGAGCTGGAGGTGTATGACACCATGCCGTTATTAGTGGCGCTTTTACACTAAACAAGCTGCTGCAAAGCAACTCTCTAAGTTTCAATCAGTAAATTGCTTATTGAGGTGAATACAGAGCAACATTACAAGAGAAATAGCGCATTGTTCATCACATTTTACTTTCACGTTAGACTTAAAGTGAGATTAATAATTAATTCCTCAGTCACCAATCATGTTAATAACCAATATTAAGGAAGTCAGTGGGGCAATCAATACCAGAGATGTCCATGATGTCCCTATGTGTAGTGTATTAGCATCAAATGGAGTGTGAAGAATAAATATGAGGAAAATTGGTGTTGGTAGATTTAGTGTCGAGATGAAATGGAGAGATTCTTTGAGCAGTAACTCTGCTGTCCTGGCGGTCAGTAAACTTGGAACCAAGTCAAGCCGTTACTTCCACAGCTTCAAGTTTTATGACGATGGTATTGATAATAACTATCTTTATTTATACGGCACTTAACTAAAAGCATAGTTTCCTAAAAGGCATAAAAGAAATCAGTAAAGTATACAAAAAAGATATAAAGATGTGAAATATCCAAAGAAACAAGCAACCCTAGAGTATACGATGGAAACATATAAAGGCAGGTCTATAAAAGTGTGTTTATGAGGGAAACGTGATAAAGAATTAGCTAGCTGAAGTTTCTGAGACAGGTTGTTTTCCACAGTCTCATGGTGTTATCACCCAGAGGAGGTTGAGAGTCAGAAAGGCCCTGAAAGGGGATCTGCAGGCTCTTATTTTACACAGTATACAAGTATAAGTTACCAAGGTCAGCTAGAGGTCTCAAATTAAATGATGTACATCCCATATCCGTATTAAAAGGCCCACACACCACTGAAAATGGGTTTATGGCTTCCCCTTCAACTTGAATGAGAAATTGTGTCCAGACTTTTGATACTGTATATAGTGCAAAAAGTGCTCAATCAAGTGGTTTAACATTGATGACTTGCACTAAGATTCTCTCACACTAGAGGGCAGAATCAAGCTAAGGGAAACAAAGAAAAAGAGGACACTTGTTGCAAACACACATTTTTTTAAATGTATTTGTATAGCCCAATATCACAAATCACAAATTTGCCTCAGGGGTCTTTACAGTCTGTATAGCAAAGCAACATCCTCTGTCCTTACATGCTCAATTTGAAAAAGGAAAAACTCCCTAAAAAAAATCCTTTAATAGGAAAAATGGAAGAAAACTCAGGAAGAGCAACCGAGGAGGGATCCCTCTCCCTGGACAGACAGACATGCAATAGATGTTGTGTGTACAGAACAGAACACAAATGACAGAATATAGCATTGAACAGGATAACAAAATCATAATGGATTTATATTATATATGAAGCATGTGATGAAGAGGATGCCAAGCAGTCTCCCGGTGCCACCAGAACAGAACAGGACTTGAGCCACGCAACCCCCTTCATCATGGAGACCTGGCAGGAGGACAGACTACACATGCACACAGGGAAGACTCACATCACACCATTCTCATAGACGGGAAAAGAGTCAAGAAAGACATTATTCACACAAAATCAACCTTATCATTTGGCAATCTATGAAAAATATTACCACTGTAAAGCTTGAGTGACTTAGTGTAATATGCAATTTATTATGCACGGCATGTCACCTCCTTGTAAAGTGATCACTGACAAAGAGCAAACTGTTTTGAATGAATGTGGGAGGCTCAAATACATAAAAACTTAACCACACACGACATATGTGAGGTGAGGTATTAACGGAAAAGAACTCAAATACGCTGTACATGTCTGCTTACCTGACAGTGACATAGAGGCTTAGAGCAACACTTAGACTGAAAAACACAAAGGCAACACACACCTCATATAGCTGGTGTCCAAATTGCAGCAACGCTGGTCACAAAAACCTGAGAAAGGAAAAGAAGCAGGGTGGGGAATCATAACACCTTGATAAAGGCTTCTGACAACCTGAAATCCCATGACAGGGAGGGACATACTCATAACAGGATAGCTGCTAAAAGTACCCCATAGAACTTAATCAACACCATGGTGCCAATCTCATTGCTTCATGCTGTGAGCTTTGTTAAGCTCATAATAGTAGCCGTTCGTTAAAACCTTGCATCAAAGGCGGGCATACAAAGATGAATAATGTTGTGTGAGTCTCATAAAACCTTTAAAATCTTATATTGTTCCAAAGGGTTTCATCACAGCAGAGGTACAGTATATTGAGAATATTTTATAGGATAATACTTTATTCTTCTTCGTATGGCTCAAACACACTTCCCTCATAGTTGCCCCATTGCAAGATGACAATTCAAAAACCAAATGAGAACGGCAGGATGAAACTGTATACCTCAGCCTTTGACACCACAACAAAACCTGTTTTCTGATGTTTATATGACAAATTATAAGCCCTTTCTTGCAAGCCTTGAGCGTTTATATGATTGCAATATCACAAATCACATTTTAAACAAACCTCTTCCATTTTTATAACCCTGGTTATCTGTTTTTTCTGTACTATGGTTTGGGTCAGCAGTGTAAAATGTGCTTTATATTCATCTGAATGATCAATGTAAGTTCAGGAGTGCAGTATGCAAAGATTTACATTCCTTTTCCATTTTAAAGAAATACATATTTTCATTATTAGGAAAGATCCAGTATCCATATTTAATTCAAGAAAAGTGGATGAAATTGCTCTGAAAAAAATCAGTGGCACAACTCATTTCTTGTTTTGGGATATTAACGTATTACTGTATGTGTTTCTGTTATTTTGTCCACCTGACGTATATGTAAACACGTTGATCGTGTTATGCTGCTGCACCATTGTAGAATTACTGCAGCCAGTAACTCATAGCAGCTTTTTAGTATTTTAACTCCATTAGAAAGACATTAGCAACAAATATTGACAGTTTAAGAAACATTACAAAGGATTTACCTGTGTGTGTTTTTTACAAGCAATTTACAGCTGAAAATCTTACTATTACGGAGCCCCTAAGGGGACATGGGGATAAAAAAAAAAAAGATGTCCAGAAATAAATGCACGTTCCCTTATGATAAAAGAAACCTCTTCTCCCCTAAATCCCAGGATGCATCAGTTTTCCTCCCTGCCATTTCTATTTGTTGGATTCACTAACATCCTCCACGCCAGCAGTGCATAATAGGTATAAGCACAGGGTGAATGGGAGGGGGTTTGAGGAGGACAATTGCTTGTTACATCCTGTGAATTCAACATAGTTAATTGAAAGACAACGAAAGGAGAGTAATTAAACGGATAATGGTGGCAGATGTTGTGTTGATTCTCTTTTCTGCACATTTTCAGTTATATGCTCTACTGCTTGCTACAACATTTCACTCAGGTAATTATTTTATTTATTGTACAATGGTACAATACAGGCTTATAGGGCTGAAAAGAGCCACTGGCAAAAGTACTGTGGTAGTACTTGACCAAAAACTCTGTCAAAGAGACATATCTATTTGGAAGTGTCAAGCAGGAGTGTAAAATAAGCTTCAGTCATGACAATGGTTGTATGGATTTACTGTTTCTGTCACTGCTTATTGCTATGCAGGGGATCAGAGACAAGTGTGCAAAAACTCCTCAAAACATATAGTCTACTAAAAAGATAGTGTTACAAGTGAAAAAGACAAAAAAAAAAGATGAAGGAAACACTTACAAAACAAAGTAGGAGTCACTAACTCAAAGACTGATTCGCCCTCTATGTCTGGTGTAACAAAACATTGTATTTACAATATTACCCCTCACTAATAAAATTATTGGTAGTCTCACTGTGAGACTCCAGCAATATGCTCAATGGAAGAGATACAGTATGCTGGTTAGAGTGGAATAGTTTTCTCTATCCAGTGTTCTGTGAAATAAGTAAGTGAAGGATGTACAATGCAATGCTGCCTCTGTGTGGTGTTGAGGGTTAATTACTGAAATGTGCTGTTGATGTCCCCTGGGAATCAACAGACCGACTATTGGATGGATCGTTTACTGTACACACACACACACACACACACACACACACACACACACACACACACACACACACACACACACACACACACACACACAAACAAACACAAACATTTAAGACTTTTTATTTATTTGGCCCAAAAAGTATAGAAGCATAAAAACTGTCACTCTTCTGTCTGTGGTTGCTATCCCCTCTGCCACTCTATGGCCCACATTTATTATCTTTCTATAGTTTCCTTTTTTTTTATCAATAGTTAGTTAATATCTTTTATTTAAGTACCACAGTTCCATCTGGACTTCATGGCATGTTTTGGTAACTCTCAGGTCATATCAACTCCACTACAGTTGCATACACAGTAGAATAGTTATTGGTTATTTTCTGTTGCCATTTACATACCTGCAGTAGTACACAGTATACAGTGATGCTTGTAAGTTTGTGAACCCTTTAGAATTTTCTGTATTTCTGCATAAATATGACCTAAAACGTGATCAGATCTTTACACAAGTCCTAAAACAAAAAAAACATTTTTTCATTTATTTATTGAGGAAAATTATCCAATCTTACATATTTGTGGGAGGCAAAAGTATGTGAACCCTTGCTTTCAGTAACTGGTGTGACTCCCTTTTACAGCAGTAACTTCAGCCAAACGTTTCTGGTAACTGTTTATCAGCTCTGCACATCGGCTTGGAAGAATTTTAGCCCATTCGTCCTTACAGAACAGTCTCAACCCAGGGATGTTGGCGGGCTTCTCAACATGATATACATGCTTCAGGTCCTTCCACAGCATTTCTTTAGGATTAAGGTCAGGACTTTGACTCGGCCATTCCAAAACATTATCTTTCTTCTGCTTTAACCATTCTTTGGTAGAACGACTTGTGTGTTTAGGGTTGTTGTCTTGCTGCATGACCCACTTTCTGTTGAACTTCAGTTCACAGACGGATACCTTGACATTTTCCTGTAGAATGTGCTGGTACAACTCAGAACTCATAGCTCCATCAATGATTGCAAGCCGTCCTGGTCCTGGTTCAGAGGCAGCAAAGCAGCCCAGACCATGATACTACCACCACCATGTTTCACAGATAGGTTAAGGTTCTTATGCTGGAATGCAGTGTTTGCTCATTGCCAAACATAACGCTTCTCATTCAAGCCAAAAAGTTCAATTTTGGTCTCATCCATCCACAGAACATTGCTCTAATCACCTTCTGGCTTATCCACGTGGTCTTGAGCGAACCGTAGACAGCAGCAATGTTCTTTTTGGAGAGTAGTGGGTTTCTCCTGGCAACTCTGCCGTGCACACCATTGATGTTCAATGTTCTCCTGATGGTGGACTCATCAACATCGACTGTAGCAACTGCAAGAGAGGCCTTTAGTTTCCTAGACGTTACCTTGGGGTTCGTTGTGGCCTCCCGGACTATTGCACACTTACTCTTGGTGTGATCTTTGTTGTTCGACCACTCCTGGGGAGGGTAACAATGGTGTTGAATGTCCTCCATTTGTACACGACCTGCCTGACAGTCGACTGGTGGAGTCCAAACTCTTTCAAAATGGTTTTGTAACCCTTTCCAGCCTGGTGAGTATCAGCAACTCTTCCTCTAAGATCCTGAGAAATGTCCTTTGTTTGAGCCATGATACACTTCAACAAACCTGTGTTGTGAAGTTCAGAGTTTGACAGTGAAAACCCAGATTTCTCTTCTTTAAATTAGGTAGGGCCTCCCAGACTCACACATGATTGTCACCCCATTGACTGAAACAACTGACTGTAATTTCCCCTTCAAATGAACTGATAATCCTTGGGGTTCACATACTTTTGCCACGCACAAATATGTAACATTGGACCATTTTCCTCAATAAATAAAGGAACAAGTATAAGGTTTTTGTCTCATTTGTTTAACTGATGTCTCTTTATCTAGTTTTAGGACTTGAATGGAAATCTGATCACGTTTTAGGTCATATTTATGCAGAAATAGAGCAAATTCTAAAGGGTTCACAAACTTTCAAGCAGCACTGTATTCCCACCCACTGCTCTTCCATGTCACCCTGCCAAAACCTCTTGCCTACCTGTTGCCATCCCATGTACAATACTTTAGATCCGCCACTGGTGCTTTAAGTATCAAGCTAAAATTCATTATAAACAAAGCATCTGTCAGTGTCTTTTTATCTCCTTATTGATGCACTATGATCAACATTTTAATGGTGTAGGCCTACTACATTATACTGCTGGGTACTCAATCTAACAATGTACCATATTTTATACAATGATCAAATCTTAATCTGCAAAGTAACACACATTTTTTACTCTTAGATGCAGTGGAGCGTAAGTATAAACCTGCATAAAATTAAAATACTCCAGTACCTTAAAATTGCGAAACTACAGTCGCGTGCCACCACTGCTCACAGCTGGTAGCGCAGTGCATGGTACATGAGGGTGATGGTTGACGGCAACTGGTTCAAACCACGTGGTCCATAAACAGCTGCATGAGACTTAAAGAAGCTTTGTGCTGACTGACCACATAATGAATACAATCTAAATTCCGTACAGTTTTCATCTGCCTTTCATCATCTGTTTAGTTATATCATTACCATATGAAAATAATTGGATGGTCCCTTAATTTCAGCATGGAGCCGGTAAAAACGTCCTCAGTTGCAATAAATACATATTTCGTAGCAGCTTTGACAATAACATATTACCATGTGGTTATTCATGTCGTGTATTTATTCATGAGCAGAGTTAACAAATAAAGGTTTATTTGTAGGGTAATAAATTCCATGTCTCTCGTATGTGTAGGCGAGGCACGGGCACGATGCAAATGTTCTCACTTTTGATTGGAGGACACGGTCATGTGGGAGGGCCGGCGTGAACGCGCAAAGCAAGAGAGTAAGGAGCGCGTCTTCATCTTCTCTGTCTTTCCTTCCTGCCCAATGCCCCGCCGAGCAGGCTGAGCCACGTGCATGCGTTGACGATTTGCTTACTTGTTCCTAAACGTCCAGTTCCTTGTGTTTCATTGAAACACACGACAGCACCATGGTGAAGTTAGCAAAGGTAAGACTAAACGACGTCTATTTTACTATTTAAAATGTGTGCGGTATTTAAAATATGAGGTTGTGTTTACGCATGAGGCCTTTACGGAGAAGTTGCTGCGTTTTTAAGAGAAAGGAAACCGACATCGTGGGGAAATGTCTGCTCATGTCCTACAGCGAATGCTTCGTGTTCATTAATTAGACACTTTCTGTCTAGGTGTGCTTGGTCGAAAAGGCCTGGGTGAATTGTACTCAAAACCAACGTTTCTCTTTGGTCGACATCAGCCATGTTTGTGCCTTGCTGTAGATTTTGTAGCCTGGCCTGCTAACGCTGTCCTGCTAGCGACTCAAGATGGCATTCATGCGCGTTCTCGATGTAAGCACGATACATAGAAGATTAATTAAAAGCAATGTCGCACAAGCTTGCCGACTAATGCCAACATAAGTAATTAGAATATTTGAATTTCAATACTATATGCTTGAAAATGGTTAGTTGGCTAACTGATTAGCATTAGCACGTTGGTGAACAGTCCAAATGCAGCAGAGCTACAGTTGTTTTTTCCTTCCGAGGTGTTCGCATAAAAATCAATATTTCCTGTAATTCATTTTTGAAATGCTGTTAAGTTTTGTACGGTATCTCATTGCATTTCTTTCTCACAACCGTCTAATTGGTAGCCGTTCAACAAGCGTTTCACGGCTTGTCTGTAAACTGTAATATTAGCCACTATGCTAATAGCCCGACCTCCTGCCTCCTGAGCTCCACGTGGGTTTTGCGCCTCCTCCTTAGTGACACACGAGGCGAAAACCCCCAAACTCGAGAAAAGAGCATGTCGTCCAGATAGCTGTCGCCAAACGTGGCTCATGTCGTAACCCACGTTAAATATTTGATTTAAAGATTTAATCACTAGTTTTGGGGAAGGTGGGGGTCCTGATGTTTGAACTTTGTAGTACCACATGGTGTTACTTAGACACCCCCCCAATGCGAATAAACACGATGAGACGTCTTAAGAGCACTCTACTGCTGTTATTTTGGATGATTGTATTCTGTAGTTGAACCCGTGCTCTGACCACTGCAAGCAGAGTTCATTTTTAAGGATTTTTTTTTACTTTTGTTGTATTTCTCTTCTTGTAGGCAGCAAATAAACAAGCAACTCAGAAGAAAAAAGCCCCTCCGCCCCCAAAAGAAGTGGAGGAGGAATCAAGTGAAGAGGACAGCAGTGATGAGGAGGAAGAGGTACAGTATATTTGAGTTTGTCAGTATTTTTTGGGGTAGTTTTAGACATATTAAGTAATTTAAAAAGCAGACTAATTAAGTCATTTCTTTAAATTTGCAGACTCCTCCACCTAAAGTGGTGAAGAAAGCCACACCAGCTAAGGCAGCGGTTGTTAAAAATGGCACTGCTGCCAAAAAAGCAGAAAGTGAAGACGATGACGACGATGATGATTCTGGTAAGTAATTGCATTTAATCAAATCTAAGTAAGTTGGATTCAAAGTTAGGGGGGGGAAAAAACTGTCAGAAATGGTCTGAAGCCGATTCAGTAACATGAGTAGGGATCGGGGTGTAAAGGTGCACAATTCATGGTTCGGTATGTACCTCGGTTTTGGGGTCACGGTTCGGTACAGCAGCAAAAAAGAGGAAGAAAATAATCCGTTGACAAAATGTAAACATTCAGCAATGGCTCATTGGCCATAACTATTACTGAAACATGCAAGTTGTGCTAGTGGAAACTATTACTGAAACAGTTTAGTTGTGCTGCAGTGGAAACGAAAAAATACACCTTCTGTTTCCTGCAAGGGGTCAGGACACCTGCTGACAGCTGTTTTATGTAGATTTACAGTCACTCAGAACTTATTCTTACGACATGCTGTCCAACCACATCGGAAATCAAATGTTATTCAGAACAGCTTCACTCAAAGGCTGACTGTCACAGAGAGGGGAGGGGGACTGGGGAGATGCAATATTGTTTACAGAGATAACGGTGCAGAGACACATGGTTAACCAGGGTAACTTGGCTAAGCCAGCGAGCATACATCCACGAGTGTGCTACAACTAAGTGGTGCACTGCCAGAACGTTATGGGTGGAACTCAAGTGCAAGAATTATTGTTCCGCACGTCAGAGTAAGTGGATTATTAAATTATTTGGACAGTTATTTTATGGGTCAGGGAGCATACCGAACCAAAGAAAGTCACGTACCACACAACCTGTACTAAATAGTTTGGGACGAATACATGAACTGTTACACCCCTAGTGGAGGTTTTGTCATGTGACCCTTCAATGAGTTTCACATTGTGTAATTTAACCTCAGTACTATCATGTGCTGATGGGAAGTTCCGCCTTCTGACACTAGAGTCAACCGAAAGATAGCACTGCATTGAAAGTCGAATTCTGATAATGAAAACAATTTTCAGTTTTAAGAACTGGCATTTCATCAAACATGTAAAAGAATGCAATAAAAACAACAAAACGATGTTTCAGCATGAGAGAATATTTATTTGGGTGGTTTGCACAAATATGAAAATGATCCGCTTGCAGTGCTGTTCTTTATCACCTTATTACAAAATCGTCACAATGCAATTTTATAAACCCCCAGGAAAAAGTTAAATTTGGACAAGTCTAACATTAATATTGGTATTTTAAAATGTCCTTGTGACAGATGTGTAGTTTCGTCATCTAATCCTACACTCGGACAAAATTATCCTGTTAGTTTCACACAACAAAAAATACAGGATTTAAATTGAAAAGGACACAGTACTATGTAAATTTGCAAATAGTATAGTTTTTACACTTGAAATTCTGAATGGATTTCTTTGCTAACCACATGGAAAGCTAGCAAGTGAATTTTTTTATTTATTTTTTTTAAGTTGCTCTAAAAATACATGTTCACCCTCCCATATTGAAGCTGAGCAACCTCAAGCCCACATTAAACAAGGTTTGCAAAACCGGGTCGAATAACATAACATGTTGACTTATTTAGGTTGTCCACAAATCTGTATTCCTTTTTGAATACTGTGGGTTTGAGTGGGGTATAATATGTTTTGTCCATCAACCTACAGAGGAGGAATCCGAAGAGGAGGCTCCCCCACCAAAGAAGACCCCAGCAAAAGCACCTGCTAAACCCGCAGCAGCCAAGGCAGCCCCTGCAAAGGCTGAAGAGTCTGACGACGACGATGATGATGATGATGGTAGGTTCCTTAGTGTTGATTTCACAAGAAAAAAGATCTCTTGTGAACAATTACTACACACCCTCTATTTCTTGGCATGCATGTGGTTGTTCAGTACCCATGTGTGTAATGTACGGAGGAAAAGTAAATGCAGTGCTATGTCTTCGGTACCGGTGTGTTTTTATCGTCTGCCGGTTCTATCCTCAATCGCTGTGACATCATTACCCTTAATGGCTTTTGGTAAAGTCAAAGGAAGTTTTTTGTTTTGCAGAGTTTCATTCATTTCAAATTGCCATGTATGCCATGTACTTTTTGTTGAAATTCATGATTTTCATGTGTATATTGTCTCTAGATGAGTCTGAAGAAGAGGCCCCACCACCCAAGAAAGCGGCTAAACCTGCTGCCAAGGCCCCAGTGAAGGCCCAACCTGCAAAAGAGTCCTCTGATGATGATGACGATGATGATGGTAGGTCCCGCAGTATTGATTACAGAAGAAAAAAGATCTTTTGCGATGATTACTACACACCCTCTATTTCTTGGCATGCATGTGGTTGTTTAGTACCCATGTGTGTAATGTACGGAGGAAAAGTAAATGCAGTGCTATGTCTTCGGTACCGGTGTGTTTTATCGTCTGCCGGTTCTATCCTCAATCGCTGTGACATCATTACCCTTAATGGCTTTTGGTAAAGTCAAATGGAGTTTTTTGTTTTTATAGATTTTTACAAATTGAAATTGCCGTGTACGCACTTTAAAAAAAAAAAAAAAAAAAAAAAAAATTGAAATTCATTTTCCTGTGTATATTGTCTCTAGATGAGTCTGAAGAAGAGGCCCCACCACCCAAGAAAGCAGCTAAACCTGCTGCTAAGCCTGCAGCAAAGGCCCAGCCAGCTAAAGAGGAGTCATCTGACGATGATGACGACGAAGATGGTGAGACAATTGTTTTTTTGTTTTTTGAGGAGGTGCATGTTGGTGAGTTAGTCGGTGTGGAGTTGCTGACTTGGAAACCACAGACCTAACTATATGATGATCAACAAGGGACTTAATACTGATTATGTATGATGTCACCTTTTTAATGAATCTGATGCCGGTTAATGGCAGGTTTTAGTGGTTTGAATTTGGTCATGACTCTGACTTAATGCTCAATGTTTGTGGCTTTCAGACTCTGAGGAGGAAATGGACACCACTCCTGCTCCAGCAGCCGCCAAAGCAAAGAAAGCAGGCATGGTCAAGGCCAAGGAAGAGTCTGAGGATGAGGAGGATGACGACGATGATGAGGATGACGACGACGATGATGAGGAAGAGGGTGAGTTTTGGTGATGGGGAAAATTTGCCGTTTAGGTACTTTTCACAGAAACATGTCAACCTTCAGTGTTTTTTCAAGAAAGCCCCCCAAAACTACCTTTTTATAAGTAATTAAGTTTAGCACATTCATTTAAATTTTGTGTTCGTAGTTTTGACCGAAGCCTTTAGTGCCACGTTGTTTGACATCTGCTTCCAGATTTTCTCCCTGTCTTGGCTGAGTGGTTGGCTGTGAATTAAAAAGTATGCATCTTTTTTTTTTTTTTTTTTTTTTCTCAGCAGATGCCCCAGTCACCCCTGCAAAGAGGAAGGCAGAGGGCAAGAAGGACACACCGCCTGCCAAGAAAGCAAAGTCAGACGGTGAAGGTAAAAATAAATGCACAGACACATTAATCCATTCTCAACATTTTCTCGTGATGATCAACAAGGGACTTAATACTGATGTGTGATGTCACCTTTTATTATTCTGAACCTGTCTGGCATAATTGTTAATACCGTTTTACACAAAAATGGAACTGAAAAGTAAATGTACTCTCCTGTCTGTCAGGGTTCTGTCTATTTGTTGGAAACTTGAACTCCAGTAAGGACTTTGATGAAATCAAAACATCTCTGAGGAAATTCTTCTCCAAGAACAGCCTTGAGATTGTCGATGTCCGGTTAGGCGGATCAAAGTAAGTAATGAGTTTTAAAAATTTGATAAGTATACTAGTTTGTGATGCAGAGGTGTGTGTTTGAGGGAATGAGATGGAGGGTAATGTCATGGAAAAGTATAAGGAATAAACAATCCTCCTTTTTCCTTCTCATATCAATTTCAAATACCTAAACTCAGATTTTAGCTGATATGAGTGCCGATCCACTGCCAGTGCTACATCTCTACATTATTAAATGAGTGATGTAAGAAGCAATATTTAATGTGTATTTGTCACTTCTGATTAATTAGATCAGTATGTGCATTGGTAACAACCCTGTCACCTGAAGTCATTTAAGTTAGATTCAGATCTATTTGATTTTTTTAAAAGATTAATCTGTTAGAATATTACTACTTGTAAGTAAATTGTCATTCAAAAAAACACAACAAATTGGCTCATCACAGATTCTTGTCATGAGCTGATGGTACATTTAATGCTCTTGTGTAGGGTTTTTTTTTGGGGGGGGGGGGGTGACATTTTTAAAACCTGTGAAATTGATCTGTATATGCAGCCCAAGTCATTATTTTTGAAATTTGGCTTTTTTTGTGGAAGCAGGAATGTCTAATGTCTCTTGAATGACTTGCTTCAACAGGAAATTTGGCTATGTGGACTTTGCATCTGAGGAGGACATGCAGAAGGCACTGGAGCTCAACGGCAAGAAGGTCATGGGTCAGGAGGTGAAATTGGACAGGGCCCGAAGCAAGGACAGCTCCCAGGAGGGCAAGAAAGGTAAAAGATGTTTTCATCAGGGTTCCCGTGTTCATCTTTTAAAGTTAAAAGTACGACTGGTGCATTTCCAGGCCACCAGCTTTGGCAGTCAAAATTCACAGAATACTGGAGAGAAGTTTGTTCCAATGCTCATTCTGACATTGACATTTGTCCTACAGAGAGGGATGCACGGACACTGTTTGTAAAAAACCTCCCCTTCTCTGCAACGACTGATGATCTGAGGGAAGTCTTCGAAGATGCTGTTGATGTAAGGTTACCACCAGGCCAGAACGGTTCAAACAGAGGGTAAGAACAAACCTGTACTTTATAGTGAATATACAAGGTACATAAGAAAAGCTCTGTTAATCCTACAAGCCAACCTAGAATCCAAGACAATTTAGGAAACTGAATTACCTTTAGGATTATAGTTGTAGAAAATGGGTTTTCATCTGTTCCCTTGTACACAAACCTGTCACCAATCTTGTATAGTTGGCCAGCATTAAAGCTAGCAATATTCTTGCACTATTGTAGTTTAACCTTCCCTTCTCCTTTGACAGCATTGCCTACATTGAGTTCAAATCAGAGGCAGAAGCAGAGAAGATGTTGGAGGAGGCACAGGGTGCCGATGTACAGGGGAGGTCCATCATGGTCGACTTCGTGGGAGAAAAGAGCCAGAAAGGGGCCAAAGTAGGAGGTAAAGTCCGTCATGTATCTGTGAATTTCTCTGCACTACTTGGTGACAATGCAGCTTTTCATTATAAAGTTGGTTATAAAATGGTGTAACAAACTGGACACCTATTTACAGCCATGGGGTTTCTGAATAATTTCTTAAAGGATTTAAAAGGGTATAAATGAAGCCTCACATGATGCTAGAATTTCTACATTTATGTTTAAGATTGATCCTGGACAAGGTCAGCAACTGTCTGAGATCAAAGAAAATGTTTCTCAGTCTTCTTGGTCTCAACAGTCTCATTTCTTCCTTCACCTCCTGTAGGGGCAGCATCAGCCAGTAAAACACTGGTGGTGAACAATCTTGCCTTCAGTGCCACAGAAGAAGTCCTGCAATCCGCATTTGAAAAGGCTGTCTCCATTCGTATTCCACAGAAAGATGGCAGAGCTAAAGGGTAAGTATCTGAGGCATGGACTGGTATAGCATTCTCTACTTTAATGTGCAACATGGATTTCCCATGTTTGATAGATTTCTCACTATATGTCCTCAACAGTCAGCCATTAAACTTAAACTGCTACACCTTCTCATGAGCTCCTCTTAATCTTACCCATGATTCTGCATGGATTCGCACGAGAAGCAGAGCAAATGCACAGTTAGAACAGGCTCACACTACTTGCATGTGGGTGTTGCCTATGTCTGCTGTGAAACAAGATGAGATTCATTCATTTAAAATAGAGTAGTCAGTGAATGACATTGCATTGGCATGTATTTGAAGAAAAAAGGCATATTGGAACACCTAATTCGGTAAACCGCTAGGATTTTAAAAAAAACCTGTAGCTCCAACACTTTTGTGGTTGAGTGGACAATGTTATCAAGGGCTTTTTAATGTGCACATTCAGCCTTCCTTAAGTGTTTTTCTTTTTTTCCCAGTTTTGCTTTTGTAGAGTTCGAGAGCACAGAAGATGCCAAGGAAGCCCTGGATAACCTGAACAACACAGAAATTGAAGGCCGGTCCATCCGACTGGAGTACAGCCAGAACAGTGGTGGCAGAGATGGGGGCAGAGGAAACTCGGGTAGGTCTTGAAACTGGACAGTGATATCATTCCAAATTGACATAAAGATGCAGGTGAGCGGGTTGTGCTCAGTAGTTCAGCTTGGCCAGATGTGATGACGACAACTCCTCCTGAAACTCTGTGTTGATTTCAAGGATAGTCAAGTCCTGATCTGGCCTTAGGCATTTATTTGTTCAGATAATGATCATTGTGGTGGATATAATCTACATGAGCCATAAAAGTCATAGTTTAACCGCTTTTCTTTGCTACCAGGTCCAACAAAAACCCTCTTCGTCAAGGGTCTCTCAGAGGACACAACAGATCAAACCCTTAAGGACTCTTTTGAGGGCGCCGTAGCAGCCAGGATAGTCACAGACAGAGACACAGGGTCATCAAAAGGGTAAGTTTGGAGAGTTGTAAATATGTAAATATTCTTCTCGTGAGCACCGCTCTGTCCAGCAGTGACAGTGCACGGATTCGCATGAGAAGTAGAGCAAAGTCACAGTTAAACAGGCACCTACCTTCGTGGGAGTTGCCCATGTCTGATGTGAAACAATCATGTAAAATATGGTTCAGTGTACTGAAAAGGATTCTTTTTCTTAGGTTAAATAATATTTGAGTTATAGATATTAGTTAAACTATCACTTTAATGTTTAAAATTTTATCTCTAGGACACAACAGTGTAAGAAGGCATTCATAGTTTCAGTAACTGAAATCAATTTAGAAAAAGTTTAGACTTTAACTGTAGTGAACTATGTCAAAGTGACCCCTTCCTTCCTTTCTCCTCAGCTTTGGCTTTGTGGACTTTGACAATGAGGATGACTGCAAGGCAGCCAAGGAGTCCATGGAGGACGGTGAGATAGATGGCAGCAAGGTGACCCTGGACTACGCCAAGCCCAAGGGTGAAGGTGGCTTCCGTGGAGGCCGAGGGGGTGGAGGCTTTGGCGGTTTCGGCGGCCGTGGGGGTGGCGGCAGAGGAGGTCGTGGTGGTTTCGGCGGCGGTTTTGGAGGCCGTGGCGGCGGCGGCAGAGGTGGAAGGGGAGGCCCACGTGGAGGTGGACGAGGACGTGGTGGCTTTGGAGGTAACGGATTTTAAAGTTGTTTGCTTGAAAGGGAAATATACATAGAAGTAGCTGAATGTTAACCTCAATCCTCAGCTTTAAGCAATAAGTTTTCTTAATGGTTCTCTATTTGAAAAGGTCTAATGTGAACACATCAACACGTCAGATGTTAAGGAGCTAATGTCAACTGTATTGTATATTCATGGTGTTGCGTTTTGTGCTTGGACTCAATCATGCTTTTTGCCTGAAATGTGGACTCGTTTAGGAGAGCTGAGCTTGGTGCTGCTGGCTGGTAAACTATGATTCCTTTGTTCTCATTTCAGGTGGAAGAGGTGGCGGTGGATTTGGAGTCAAACCCCAGGGGAAGAAAATCAAGTTTGATGACTAAATCTTAGTCTATTTTACTTTTTGAATGGACTCTGGTTTCATGAATTTTCAGAGCTTTTGGACATTCCAGAAAGCGTCATTGATATATATTTAACTGTTAATGGGCATTTTAGCCCTTTATTTAGACTCCTAAAACCTTTCCCACCCTTCTGTGCCAGAATGGTACTGTTGACCTCCTCAGCTCAAGTGCTACATGTGAGTACTGAATGTCCTGAATGCAAACCTGCACCTCTCACCCTCATTATCTTACTTGCTTTTCCGGAGGAGTAAAATGGAATGGGTCTGGCGAACAAGTTTGCTGTGAAAAACTCGCTCGTCTTTGTCAGAAACATTGTGTAAATTTAAACAGTTTGTATGATTTTCATTTTACCTTTTGTAAAAAAAATAATACACCTGTATCCATATATTTTTGTTTTTATTGTTTGTCATTTAGTTTGCTTTAGGTGCCAAGTTTTACTGTAATGTGCAAAGCATATTTTGATAGGTTTGAGTCAGTGCTCAGAGAAGAGTTTGGGTGTTTAATATGGCAAAGATGTTCCATTTTGTTTGGTGGGGCACAGTCAGTGTCTCTTTCACAGAGGATGAAAGACCTCTAATCTATGTAACATAAAAGATATTTGTAGTGCATTGACTAATTTTTCCCATCTGAGAATCTGAAGATTTTCATGTGATTGAATAAAACCTTGTAGGTGGTGATTTTTAAATGGCTGTCCTCATTGCACTCTAGTCAGTCTGAACCAGTGACTTAAGTGTTATAAACAGGGATCACAGACTTGAAATATTCTTGAATGTGGCATTATGTCGGTCATTGTTGAGTTGCAAAATCTTACTGCATAAAATCCAATCCAAAGCCATTGCCCTGCAATAAATTCTATCTTTTGTGAAGCTTATATCAAATTGTTTTTGTCAAGATTGTCAACAACTCAATTTTACTTAGTTTAACCTATTTTAGGTTGTAACAGAAGGTTCTCACAAATCATGATGAAACATCTTGAAAGGTGTTCAAAATATCTGCCCAAACCGACATAACGGGCCAATTTGAAGGACATTATGAATAAACTCGAGTCTAAATGCATTATAAAAGACCCAAAAACCAATGCAAATAATTGGTCAACAAGGCAAAGTAAAGTGATGACTGAAAACAACCTGATGCAGCCTTTGTTATAAAAATGCTGCATCACCATTAGGGGAACTGAAAACATTTAATAGCTGATAGATGTCAGAAAAGGTCTTTCCACCAGGTGGCAGTCTGCAACAGATGCCAGAGATGTAATGACACCTCTAGACAGTAGCCAGAGCCTGTAGGCAAGTGACTTGTAATTGGACATTGGCAGGCATAAAGATTAACATAGAGGGCCTTGGCAGCGACAGTCTTGCATGTCATTCTGTGTACAAAGCAAAGTCTGACTCTGGCAATTCACCAAACACATTGAAAGATTGATGACATCAGAAAAGGAGATTTGTTCATCTAACTTTCCACTCAAATCCTATAAATAGCAGGGAAGCTCTACATGAAGGAAATCACGTAAGCTGAGACTCTGCCGTCATGAAGTGTGCCACTCCAAAATCAGCGAGGAACAATTTAATTTTATTGTCAATGCTTTTGGTGTTGAGTGGTTGAAAGTGCAAAAGTGAAGGTGCTTGAAGCTGTAGGGAATGTGTATTTGAACCTCCTGCATACACATTAAATGGGAATTCATAGCCTTAAAAAACTACCAATTTTACCAGGTTTTTAAATTGTTCCTCACTTTTTCCTCATACTCTTAATTAATTAAACTGGTTAGCATAATGGTTTTGTACACACCAATGCAAATTAAGTATCCAGGATTTGCTCCCAGTACTTCAGTGATGCCTGCAAGACTTGGCTGAAGATGAGAAGCTGAGAGAAGGCTATGAAAGTAGCAAGTCCTTGTTCCGAAATAGTACAGGTGCGAAAGAGGGTTGAAAGGCAAGTCTCGCCACGTGTTGGCCAAGTATGTTGAGGTGTACAAGGAATTAACTCATGTTGCTGTTGGCTGTCAGTATACTTGCACACAGTGCCAAGAATAAATGTACAAGAAGATGCACATAGACTACCAGCTGCAACAAGGTTAACAAAGGTAAACCAACATAAACACAGCAATTATTACAGGCAAGCAGGTAAAAAAAAATAAAATTACAGTGTCTATATACAGATGAAGCTATTTGACACTTAGAAAACAAACTGTCAGTGTGTTCTGATGTCTCACTGTCAAGAAATGGCAGTGAGGACTCGGTGCCACTTGATTTACAGTGACCCTGAGCTGCTGGGCAGGTCTCTCTTGTCAGTGACACTAGCAGACAGGGGACAGTGGTACGCTGTCATCCGTGGCTCCCGTGGCTCTGGTAGCTGAACAGGATCTTTGTTCCTGAAGGTGCCTGGGCGGGAAGCACTGATGATGGGACCACTGAATACCTCCATTTAGAGATTTGTTGCCCCCCGCCTTGAACAGTGACAGAGGTCATGCTAGCTTTTCTCTGTGGCGTTATGTCAGCTGTCTCAAATGATCTGTGTTCTTTATCTTTTATTTGAGTTCACCTTTGGGTCCTTTTTTTTCAGTACAGCTAGCTGTCTAGTAATATTTAAGAGAGAAGTCCTATGAAAAGTTTTCAGTGATAGAAGAAGCTATGGGTAAGAATATGATTCTGAGAGTGAGTGTGCTGAGATTTTATCCTTTGATTTTAGATTTTTCACTGATAATTGTCAAACCGTGCATGAAAGCATTAACTGCTTTAACACAGCTTGACACTGAGTCAATAGGGCATTGTTAAGAGCAGAGAGGACAGAGACTGATACTTTATCTCATTTGCGCAGTGGCTGATCTAAATAGGGTCCTCTTTAAATGGGAGTAAACTGCTCAGAGAGTCCTCTTCACAATGGATCTTTGTCAAGTACATGGTGTCCTATGGCACAGATGTACTATGAAGTTGCATCGCCTTGGCCTCTTTTCCAGTGTGATATGGGGAGTCAGGGAATACACTGTCCATGTAGCTGAGAAGGAATAAGACTCTATCTTCTTCACATTTCCTTGATGTATGTCAGAAGATTAAGAAATGACAAAAAGGAAGAAAACTTACTGTAACTGCTTATATCAGTAGCCCAGAAGATAAGAGATAAGCTCTTTATTGCTGCTGTTACAGTACAGATTGGATCATTGCCAGTGTCATAAAGTGGACAAGAACCTCAAACATGGATTGTAACGAGCATTTCGTCTGGAGTGCCTAGAATTTACTGTAGTTGAGTCATATGGACTCCAATGTTGACAGTAATGTTCATATTTGTATTTGCATGATGTTAACATACGATTCCTTTGTCAACTGAACAGTTTTGTTGTTTGAAGAGTCATGTCACTGTTACATGCCTTTAGGTGTGGACACTAAACCACAATTACATCGTGACAATGCTGAATTTCTTCCTAAAGGGTCAGTCTCACAAAATAACATCCTTTTTTCACTTACCCCTTGTGCTATTTACTGGTACTTTGTGACGAGAGCAATTTTTTGTCACCCTCAGGCATGGCTCTTTAAAGAACAATTCGACATTTTGGGGACTGTGCTTATTCACTTTCTTGCCAATAATTAGATGAGAAGATTGATAGCGCTCAGTGAATAAAAGACTGAAACAGGTAGCCTGGTTCTATTTAAAGGCAATAAAATCTGCCAAATAAAAAACCTTTAAACTTTTATCTCTATTTCACAAGAAATAGTCACACCATCTGAGTTAATTATTGAGCTTTATGATGCTGGTAGGTAGATTTTGTTTCCTTCTGTTTCTAGTCTTTATCCTGCGCTATCTTAGCCGCCTCCTCTAGCTCCATAGTTAGTGTACAATTAATAGTCATGAATGCTTTAACTGCAGCAGGGAATGGCATATTTTTCATTCTCATCCACTGGTGTTTATGGTGATTATTTACTTCCTCAGTTCAGGCTTTTTTCAAAAGGACCATACACATGTTTTTGCATGCTTTCTTTTTAGAATCTGTTTTCCAATCTTCCAGGCAGCCGTTGGTTT
Source organism: Thunnus maccoyii (assembly GCF_910596095.1). Taxonomy (NCBI): domain Eukaryota; kingdom Metazoa; phylum Chordata; class Actinopteri; order Scombriformes; family Scombridae; genus Thunnus; species Thunnus maccoyii. The sequence goes on along the minus strand of NC_056539.1, from coordinate 20,178,569 downwards.
CCATTTATTTCAGTATAAAGACTTGCAGAGACTTGCATAATCCATTAAAAATAAATCAATTTACTAGTGGAGGTAAGACACGTGGTGATCTAAGACACAGTAATGTAAACTAGAGTAGGCTATACAGAATTTGTAATAACTCTACTGTACTGTACTTTTACACTGTATGAGATATTCTGTGATGCCTGAGTTGATAGAAAGGCTAGTTGGCCGCCTGTAGGTTGAGGAATGTTCTTTTTAATTTTAGCCCAAGCAACAACATTCCCATCTTTAGCCGTGCCAATGATGGTGTTCCAGAGGCCTTTGGAAAAAAAAAATAGAGGGATAGTGTGAAAGCTTGCAGCCCCTTCCAGCCAACCCCAATGACCATGCTGACATCAAAAGCTTCCTCCAATTAGTGTCAACAAATACACAGCTCCTGGTCTGCAGACAGGTTGGAAAGCTGGGTGTGTACCCACACTGAGTCAAATATCATCACTGAAGTGGGAACTTTACACTAGATGACAGTAAATTTTGGCTGGTGGTTGATAAGTCTGTTCTCCCTGCCACAAAGCTAGCAGGGTTTTTTTTTAACCTATGGACACCAAACTTACATTTTGGCTGAGAAAACCTCAGAATGAGTTCACCTGTCACCTAAAGGCAGAGAAAAAGTGTCTCAGGACATTCAATGAGACTACTTTAAAGAACAGGTTCACAATTTTTCAAGTCTTTCTTATAACAATAGTCAGGTGCCCAAATGAATGTTGAAATAAGTTCTGTCTGTTGGTTTTATATTGCTTTCTTCTATCGGGTTTGTCAGCCAGAGCTTGGAGGAAGTGACACTGACATGAATTACACACTTAAAACTGTGACTTCCTGCTATAAAACTTATTGCATCCTAACGTACTTATACAGGAACTGCTTAAAGTACAGCATGTGACAAATATGTAACAGCCAGATATAGTGACCGCTATGACATTAACTAATTTTTGTGTTCAGTTGTGTTCAGTCAATTGATTTTATTTAGTTTTGAAATGTTAATTTTGTGCTGGTTCAACTGTATGGATGTTATCTTTATTAAGCTATGCTTCTGTGTTGGCGAGTGCACCCCTCATGAAACACAATATAGAGAAGATTCAGTTTCTGTGTGGCTAGATAGTCTTTGTCCTGACAGTGATTGTAAAGAACAACAGGAAGGTATTCCTTTTGTTTTGTGATGCCCTCTTTGTCTTTTTGGGCCAACTTAAAGCTCCGAACAATTTCTTCACTGTTGTCTGGTAATAAAAGTCTCAGCGGTTTTGCTAAGTGAAAAGACACACTATTTTACAGGGGAAACATAAACAGTGTGAAATGTCACACCAGTCAGAAGCATGTGCACTTGCTTTCTGGAAACTAATACAAAATATGCATTGAAAAAAAAGGATTCCCATACCAAATAACAAAAGGTTATCAGAGAAAGTTGTTTCATATTTCTTTTGGCTCAATATGAATGTTCTTTAAAAGTTATAACGCAGCTGTCTTTTCTATTCAAACAGTGTATAATTTACACAAGTGACAGTTCTTTGATATCACAGGCAGACACTAGAGAAAACAGAACAGACACTTGGGTTAAGTTGCTGAACATTGATAATATGAACTCTTACATGTTGTTTGGAGTACACCGTTGTTACCTGCATGGTTGTTTGAGGATTTATGTTTTCTTTAGTTGCGTAACTGATACCCACATGTCAACACTGGACACTATTGTTGGGTGACCTGTTATGGATTTTCACATTGATGTTGGATGCTGATAAGTCCAAACACAAAAACAGCCAATCTAGGACAGATTTGAAAAGACAAGTGTTATGACCAAAGCTTATTTTAGACGTTTATTTACAAATGACATTTTATGTACATTTTAATGTTAACATACAGTATATTTACATTACCTAGACATAATCATCACCCACTATACCCACAATGTTCCGCTTAATAATCATTGAACATTCCGTTAATATGCTCATCTGATGCTTTAAATTAAATAAAAGAACCCCACATTTGCCCCCATTTTGTTAAATTAACATGTCATACACTCGTACCAGCAATAGTTTTAGTTCGTAATGTCATTGTAAACCTTCTACCAAATTCATGTCAAGTATATCAGCACATTCAAATCCATTGACAGCATACATATCACAAGTTTAGACTTTTTTTTTTTTTTTTTTAAAGTTTCCAGTAGTATAGGAGTAGTAGACGTCCAGATCAAGTCAGTCACATTCCAAAAAAAATGAGTGCAAGGACCTCTACAATAAAAAAGTGATTAAAATCTTACTTTAGGAATATGTATATGCAGACAATGGTTTCCTGTAGGAAAGGTGATTTCTGATGACATTGAAAGTTTTGGACCGAATCACTGAGGTAGAGAGATTCTTTCTCTTGCTTGAAAACATTTTAATCCACTGCAGCTTGCTCTGCTGGTCCAAGTGGAAGTACTGTGAAAGACTTTGTACAAACCCAAAATGCTAGCATATCTAGCAGCTGTGCAGTATGTGCAATGGCTTTCAGACCCAGGCCTCTAGGGGACCAATAATACTAACCCTTTTCTTCCTTTAGATAAAACTAAATCATGCATTATTTCCCTTTGAACAATCCAAAAACACATTATGCTACAGCAGATAAAACATATTCATCATTTGTTTACCACTTGTCCTCATCATCAATATTACCCAAATATTTGATGTGTATTCACATTAAGGGGTGTGTTATAATTGGTGATTCGGTGTCAGCTCACTGCCACAAGATTCTCAGGTTCTTGGCTGATAAAAAAACAGAATAATAGGTGTTTACTGGGGGTGGGGTGGGAGGGGGTCTGATGGTGCAACAGTGTAAGAAGCCTGTTACTGAAGGGCAAGTCACTTTGGTTATTGTCTCTGAATCTGTGTGCCGACAGTGTGAGACCTTCAAAATGCCAATATAAATACACAATTCTAATTTCAACTTATAAAACTCTGTATAATTTACTTAACTTTTAAGGAAGCTCCTCCAAAAATCACATTACTGCACAGAAACAGTGAATGCAAATACCGTCCTGGTCCCTCTCCACAGAAAGGAGAGTTAACAGAGCTGTTAACATTTACTTTTGACTTTACTTTCATACTAGCATCCACCGAGGTTCAGCTCAGCTTGTCAGCGCTGTCCTTACTCGGTGCTTTTGTCAAGCTATAGGATCTCCACTTTCTGCGAGCAGACCAGGTCACTGTTGACCAGATTCCACATGTGCATGAGGTCCGAAGGGAGCAGCTTGTGCACGACAATCATGCTCTTAAAGAAACAAGGTTCTCTGTTCAACTTACTGTTCTTATTTCTCACCAGGCCAAACGTCTTAAAGGCATTGTGTTTTATAGGAGTGACCTGAAGCACCTCCAGACACATGCCCAAGAAGACATCATCAATGGGGTAGAGCTCCAGGGTGTCTGCGACCCAGTGAAGCCTCCTCGCCAGGGTGCCATCCATCAGAAAACCCCCTCCGCCTGCATATGGAGGGTAGTGTGTCTTACTATACAAAGCCTGGGGGATGTAGTATTTGTTCTCTTTCTTACGAATGGGCCTAGCCTTGAAAATCACATCCCCGACAAACAGGTTCTTTGCATGGTTGCTGCTTTCTAAGAACTCAACAATGTTCTCTACGCTGACAAAGACATCATCGTCCCCCTTGAAGACATAGCGCACTCTTGGGCAGTAAGTGTGGAACCACTTGAGGAAGTGGGTCTCCTTGAGCGTGAGGTTGAAGAAGCTATCCAAGAAGTCCCATTGGAGGATATCCCTGTAGATGTAGTCCTCATACTCCACAAGCTTCTGATGATTTGCTCTCTCCGCCTCATTGGAAGGTTTACCAAGAAGGAAGAGGGTCTTTATCCTCTTGCCGTCCACCACCTGCTCTTTACCCCAGGTTTTTCGAATGACTTCCCTGCGGTCGTGCTGGGTGGCCACCGATTTAATTACCATGAGTAAATATATCTCACCTGAGCACTTATCTGGGTGGTTGAGGAGCATGGGGAAGTAACGACAGTGTCGATAAAGCATGAACTGCTTGAAATTGTTCTCCAGGCCCCTGAACCAATCCTGGCCAGAGAGATTGAGGTTGGCGCTGCAGTTGGAGCTGGCTACATCCCAGGTTCTGGGGCTGTTGTCCTCAGTGACGCTGGGTTTCTGTGTGGTGGCCCGAGATCGAGGCAGTGGTTGGTGTTTGCTAACCTTCCAGAAGCTTTTCATCCCCAGGTAGGAATCTGTCCTCTTTTGCAGGGCAGCACCAGACTCCACTTCCTCAGAGGCATCCATGCGAGCCTGCCTCTCGAGTTCAAACGAAGCCCCCATATTGATGCTCCCTCTCTGGACGACAGTAAGAGCCACCACTGCCAGGAAAAACATGACACTCACCCTCTTGTACACCTTCCAGCGATCTCTGTTGTTCATCCTAGGTGAAGACAAAGATCACAGTTGTCGGTCACAGATACGGCAAAATTATGAAACTCATATACCTTTTGATAGAGGAAAAGGTAAATATTGAATTATATAAATGTCATGATACATCATATGATACATTAAGAAGCCCTACATATTACTGAGTGTATTATACAATGAGTTTAAAAGTTAGCTGAGATTTTTTGTTTTTTGTCTTGTTTTTATTTTAAAATGTGGAAATTAATCTTTTAATAGTCTTATTTCTATTTTATTTAACTGTTATAGGTCTAATAGTAAGAATCACATACCAAATGATTGAAATTAGTTATTCATTGATACCATGGACATACATTAGGTCTAAAATAAAATTTAAAAAAAAACAAAAAACGATGAAAATATAGATGAAAATGCACAAAAGTAATAAATGATCCTTTGAATCATGTTTACTATACCTAAAGAGGAATGTTTGTTGTTTTATGTGTAGCCGGTAAAGCAAAGAACAGCATATTGAGAGAATAAAATTTCAATATGATGACAATGAGCTTTCTCTGTAATTCATATTTGCATACACACCATAAAATATGATATATATATATATATATATATAAGGTAACTGTTTCCATCATAGCCTAGGTTTTACAGTAATCTAACCTATGCCCAACAATAAAAGACAAGCAGCAGGGCAATATAATTTTCAACACGCTAACAGTCAGACTGACTCACATAAGGTGTCACTTTTTATTGAACCATTGTCACCTCTGAAAGAACATGTGGAATGTACTTGGAGAGTGAAGTAAGTACTGCACGTCAAATTCTCACGTTTCCATCATGTCATGCCAGGGCTCGTTACACTCACACGACCCCAGAGACACTCCCATGTGGGCCCCCCTGGTTTCTACCTTTGAAGGAGAGTTTTCCTTTAATAACTACAAACAGTGTGAATTCTATATAGCCAATTCTGGAACCAGGTCCATGCAATCAAAAAAAGGTCATTTTAACGAAATCCAGCCTTTAAAGTAGAGCCATCTACACTTGTTGTCAATGACAATTCACTTCAGAGTTTTTTGGAGATACATCTTCAAACGAAGGCAGAATCGATCGGGACACTTCAGACAATCTCAAGAAAGTCTATATTGTCGAATTCTTTCCATATTTTAACCCCCTTCTATACTATTACAGATCCACGGTATCACCTTGAAAATTTGCCTGAAAATCAGAGCTTCATGCTTTAAAAGCTCATCCTTGTCTTTTTTTGTTGCTCTTGTTTTTCCCAAAAATTGTTCTTTGATTGGAGCGACATATTGTTCACCTAATTGCAAGAAGTATTCCGTAAAAGTAATAAGTTAAAATCTTGATGAATTAGCCTACTTCAAGGCAGTTTTAACATTTTGCGTTGTCCGACACCTTTGGAAGGATGGTTCTGTGTCTAATATGCAGAGAGGATAAAATAGATAACGAGCGTTAAAAAAAAGTTAAATAGCCTACTATTAAAAGAAATGTTTAAAAAGGCACTTACATTTTCTCTAATGATTTATCCGATCTGTGAGGGTTTCTTCGAGGAAATAAACCAATAAAATGCTGATTGTTGAGCACAGAAAAGTCGAATGGCTTTGAGTTTATGTCGCTTTGGCTTTGGGGCAAAATGATAAGATAATCCTTTAGATCCGATACAGTCTTATTGCAAACTGAGTTGTGATAAGGGAGCAGAGAAGCTGCAGATGTGCGCTGTGTAATCAGGACTGCTCTCACCCCCTCGCCGAGATCCCCTTTTAAAGACTCGGCCCCCGTTACGTGGATCACGCACACGCGCGCGCGCGCGCACACACGCACACTCACAGGACGCGGATGATGAATGGACATGGAGGGAGGCAAGAGTCCGTGAGTGTACACACAGGACTTTCACCACAAGCAAGATCCATCATAGTTGACAATAACCTCTAAGACAAAGAAAAATAGCCTCTTGGATTTCTTTTGTTACCTTCACCTGTGAGAGTGAAATGTACCAAACAAGTATTATTTGTTTTATTGGAGGTTCTGGATGTGATAAGGGGAACTGGCATGTGATGCAATCATGTCGTGCATATCATTTCTCACGTGTGAAACTGAGTTTCACTTCCCTGTAACGGCTCTGACACGAGGTTTAACCAACCACCAAAATGACTGTAAAATTTAGTTTTTCAGCATTTTCTACACCACTTTAAGTGATAAACTGCATTTTCTGCAAATTTGATCTCCCTACATTATTGTTTAAAAAGTGTTTCACAGACCCACACTTGCAGGAATAATATATAAATTTCAAGAAATATGAAATCCCTTTATTTTAATATATACATTTAGCCCAAAACAGTCAAATTTAAGAATTCTGATTATAAAAATATCATACTTTTAGAATGGAGAACTCCTTTTCAGGTTTAAAAACCTGAAAAAATCCTCAAACAATGCTGAGGACTATATGTACTCAATAGTTGTTACAGCCCTGTGATTTATATTTTGAATCCAAACGTATCTTGAAGTTCCAAAGCTCCATAGTTGACACAGTCATGCGTTGATTTTTTTTCCTGCTTCTATCTGCATTTTCCTGTAATAAATAGTTATCCTGGTCTCCTCATATTTTTGAACTAAAATCATATCTTAAGTAGCAATATCAGAGAATGGAAATACTAAAGTAAGTAATGACACATTTACACAAGTATACTTTACTTGAGTAAATGTATCCTTACTTTCCACCACTGTGACAACTTACCTCGCTGCTCCAGGCGTGTTCACTTATCAGAATCAATTAATAATTTCCCACTAAAATGACGACATAGAAGGAACTTATTTTTATTGCACACAATGTGCCAGCACTGAAGAAATCAATTTTACAGAACCAAAATCCAATCCTCATTTATACTTAAGTAACATCTTTGAAAAGCCCATCATCTCTTCAACTCAACACACTAAGGTACCAGTGTACACTGAACCATGGCTATTTACATCTTATATTAATACTTATGCCATATATCTTATTACTGTATAACATTAACTGACACCAGTAGTTTCGTTTCTACTATTACTGCTATTTGCAGCTAGATGCTACTGTATGACACTTTCACAAGAAACAGATAATAAAAAACAAATTTATTTGCCTAATAACTATACACTGTTACAGCTCAATGCACGTAACTATTCAAACCATCTAATTATACCCTAAACACACCTCTGCCTAACACATCCCTGTTGCTATGTAGGTCAGCTTTTTTAGTGTCATAACCTTTGCACATTTACTGTGCACTTGGGTCTGAGGTACAACCATATACTTACATCCATCAGATGGTGAGAAACTGCAATTGAATGCGAATGCTGCTCCATGTCTCTTTCATGTGTAAATGGGTGTTTTCTAACACATTCGCGACAACAACTTTACAAGCTGGTGATACAGTGATGACTATGCAATTGTCAGCTGGTTTTGTTGGCTTTCAGCCCTCTAGTGGCCAGAAATTCATAAATGCAACTTTATGTGAAGCTAAATATATAAAGTGACCAAACCACTTCAAATCAAAATGTCTACCATGAGGTGACAATGGAAACTTGTAAATTGTGAATTTCTTCGGTTTATATAAACTGTTTGCTTGTGATATTGACCTTGAGGGAGCAGCCTCAATAACTACCTGCGCCATAATAATTTGCTAAACTCTTAGTGGTATTATTCTGTACTGTTAGGTATGTCACTGACGTCAGCAAGAGGTCCTGGTGTTAATGCGATGTCACAGAGCAAACTCCACTGGTTTTTATCAGCTTGCCAGCCTTTCACAGCCATTGTGTAAGTAAGGATTTCATATATTTGACAGCCAATAAAAGTGACATATCACTTTTATAGGCCTACCAAAAGAAGGTCATCACTTCTGATGAATGCATATCTGCAACAGGACTCACACATCTTGCCTACAGTTACTGGATATCAAAAAAAACTCAGGATTTTGGTTTCTGTCAGGTGTTATAATCTAAGAAATCACAAAGATACTGTATTTCATTCTCAGTCTTAAGGTCTCTCAGCCATGAAAACAAAATAAGGACTGGTGATGGCACCACAACCACACTTAACCCTTGCTGTGGCAAACTGTGCTCTTCCGCCTCTTTATGGTCTGGGGAAAGAACAACAAAATGTCTCTCTGTGCTTCAAAACAGGAATTTTTCAATCCGAACACAGCTGTGATCCAAAATCCCTACTTCCTCTCCTTCTCTCTCCATTTCCTGGATCCAACCAGCCATCCTTCTCCCTAGCCATGTGCATCCTGTTGCCTGCCGGCAGTGTTTTTTCCCGTTAAGATTTTTTTTCCTCTCTGTGGATTCAGACTCTGCAACTGCTGAAGTGGAGTGGTGATGGACACCTCAGCCCCTCATCGTTCCCTTGGCTGGCAAGGCGACATTTGTCACTGATGTTTAACGGAGTCATCGGCCATTAAGGAAAGCTGAGCTCTGTGAGCACAATGATTCATTATGTGTTATTGATGTGATGATATGACCTTGTACTGGCATTTTAAAAAACATTGATAATGTTTAACTTATAATGATTCTTCTACAAATTGCAAAACAATTCTTGAGCTTCCTGAAAACTATATTTTTGGTTTTCATATGAAAACAGCTACATTAAAGCTGCACTAATCTATATTTTTATATTAACAACGGATTCAATGACAATGGCTTGTACTGACAAACCCACATATAATTTTCACCCTATTCTGCAGTTAGCTCACCTCTATGGACCATTTTAGCATCTCTCAGCTCATTGTTTTAGTTTTACAGCCCACAACTTTACTGGTTTGGTTCACCCTCACTGCTCTCATCAATCTTGTTCCCAGCTGCACCAGGCAGCTGTTTTCAGTGAAAAAGCTTTGATGTGCCCACTGTGTGCTTTCTGCCCAGCACCAAACGGCAGACAAAAGAAGTTGCTGACGAACATAGTGAAGCTTTCACTAAAGAGACAGATATTTCCCCTTAAGAGTTGGTGAAGATCAAAACAGCTAAAAGGAGAATGAATATTGACTTGGCTTATTGACTTACATTCATCAAGTGGCCAGAAACACAACTACAGATGAAAGTTAATGTTGCTCAGTGTCTTCTGAATGTATAGAAAACATGTTTGCTTAAAGGATAAGACTGGTGATTTTTTTAATATTTTTCTCATTGTAAACAAATCTCATGTGCAGAGGCTATCCAACAATTAATTGATCCTACTTACAAGTATTGTGGGTGTATCCAAAGTCTGATATATTGTATTCCTCTGTGCCGTAGACCTCTGTGGTTGTCCAAAAACTATTAAAAAGATATCAATGAGCCAAATTGTTGCACTGGGTGACATATGGGCCACTACGGATGACTGTGGTTCCATTTACAGTGCTTCATCTACAGTGGTGTGGCTCACTGATGTGTTTTTAATACTTTTTGAATAACAATGGAGGTCTATGGCACAGAGGAATAAGATATATCAGGCTTTGGATACACACACAATACTTGTATGTAGGATGAGTTCATTGTTGGTTTGGCTCTGCACATTCAATTTCTTGACAATAAAAAGAAATATAGAAAATTGCCAGACATGTTCTTTTAACAACTTTATAAGGCAATAATGTCAATGTTGTATTTACAGCTTGTTATGCTGCCTCCAACAGGTTAAAAACATCTATAAATTCTATTTTAACTTACTTTAGTATGGTGTAATCTATGGCTTTAAATGACTTCTGTGGACCAGTAGGTATTGCAATAAAATGATAGTCCTTATCTCCACATACACAAGTAGGCATAGGCACTACGTAGGCACTTGTGTGACCACATGATCATGTTCTCATAAATGGACAAACTAAAACAATATTACAGTAGAGATCATTAGACTTCCTGATCCAGCTGAGACAAGAAAAAAGATGGTCTAAAATACAACGTTATATTTATTATTATATTATATTATATATTTTTTAATGTTTTATCCCTCATACTAAAATGTGCATAGCACTTTCCTATATCCCTGAGTGGTTGAAAATATGCACTTTCAGGGAATACTGATAGGGTGCGTAAGGAAGAGGGCTCTTAATCACAGAAATCTCAAAATAAGTATTTTTTCCATGGATGGAACATAGGTCCAAGGTCACAATCGAGATACTGGGGTTAATACTTAAAGAAATGTTGTGTCCCTGTCTGATGAAACCTTTCAGTGATGAAATGATTTAATTTGACCCACCCTCATTTTACACAACTCCCTCCCACCACCACTCCATCAGTGATAACTTTCTACTCAACTGCTCCTTTTCACCTTTTGTTGTAGTTTACGCAAGAATGAGGAATTCAAGGTGAGCCGGGGACAGGGGGCTGGGCTGGTAAGAAAAATAGACTGTTAATAAGAAATGGAAAACCTTGCTGATACTTTTGGCCCAGAGGAAGTCCGTGCTAATCCTTTGTTGGGTTTAGCACACCTGGGAGACTTGGGAGAGGATTACCTTTGGTCTGTCCGACTCTTGTCAGCTATCTGCCTAGAATGAACAAGCCTCAGAAAATTCATGTGTCCCTCCTCTTTTAGATAAGTGAGGGGCCCTGGCTGCTAGCTCCTCAGTCACCATGAAAGAATTTACTGCTGAGGAAGAAAAAGTGGCTTGAGGGGATCTTTCTCTCCCTCCTCTTTTTACTTTTCACCTTCCCCTCCCTCTTTTCCACTCAGCCATCAACTGAGGATGTTCTTCTCTGAAAAGGCTGATAGAACAAAGGAGATGTGATCAGAATGTGTTATGAATGCCCCTGTCCGTTGTGGCTCAAGGTAAACACCTGCCTCCTTTCTAACCAGCCAGAGGCCCATATAGGTCTAGTTAACACTCTAACAAGGTCACCAGCTACAAAGCATAATCTGAAATACTCATTCATGCTCTGATGACTTCTTCTGGCAAATATTTCTGGTAAGGTTTTGGTAGTGCTGACATACGTTGCTGTTTGTTTCAAATGCATCACTGATTTAGGCTTAAGTGTGCCTCAGGCAGAGAGTGACAAGTCACAAGAATTATGTTAATGATTTACACAACGCTGTTTTGGGAAACCTGGTGTGTTCATTGTGTGATCAGCATTTTGCACCATCAAAACAATCAGAGAAATTTACTCACTGTCTCAACTCAATGTCAACTTGCTCGCTTTTTCCGGAGCACAAACATGCGACTATTGGATGTTGACCTGAGGTAGTTTTGTCTATCAACTATCTAACTGTCTGAACTATCAAGCCTGACCTTTGGGTGCTCAGATAACATGTACATGTACATGAACATCTACCGTTTCGCAACAACTGAGTAAATTCTATCTGAAGACCAGGTGATACGGTTGAAAGTTCCAGAACAAGCAAATAAGTGGACCTTGAATTGAGATTGTTTTGTCAACTGCTGTTTGTAATGTCAATAATCTACTATCAAGCCCAAAGTCCTAAAAGTGCTCAGAGTAATGGAAAGTTTGAACATCTACTGTTCCATTCTAGCAAATTCCATCTGCTGATGAAGACCAAGTGATACTGTCAAAATCCCCAGAACAAGCACATATGTGGACCTAGGTGGAACTGAGTCAACTGCTGTTGTTGATGTCAAGTATCAATTGTCAAGCTCAAATCCACAAATGTCGCTGTCATCAAGAGATAAGTCACCCATGGTGCATACAGACCCACAGGAAGGCAACTAGCCTGGCTTGCTGTTAAATCGATGCAGCTGTCATTTGCAACAGTGATTTGTCTTTTATCTCTTTCCTGTTCAAGAATCAACAGCCTTAGACCGACACCGTCCCACAAAACATGCTAACCCGCAGCTGGGATTTGCAATTGTGTACACACAGAGAAAGTGCATCCACGTTAAAGGTTAATGGATAGTTTTGTGAGGACATTCCTGAGAAGGTCAGAAATTTAAAAGGTGAATTCCAAATAAGCTCCAGTCTTTATTCTGTTTGATGAGTGGCCTCTTGGATCTTTAACATTATCGTGTTTTTGAACATATTCAAAGCTCTGTCAAGAACGCCGCCCTCTGTCAATATGAAAGTTAAACAGTGTTTTGTTTTCCTCGCTCTTTAGTTCGCTACACTTACCAAAACTACCAAACATGGCCTGAAAGGAAAGACACACAGCTTCAAGTATCTGTGACAAAGGGGCAGTTGTGGGGGTAGTTGGTTGGCGTCACCTTTTATCAGTAGAGCACATTGGTGTCTACTGATAAACATATCTGAGAGGGATGCCAGTAATCCTGATAATGCTCCACAAAAACATGCCCCTAAGCAAGCCAAGCAACCTGTTTCCCTCTGTTTCCGATCTTTGTGCTAAGCTAAACTAACCAGCTGCTGGCTGTAGATTTATATTCCACAAGCAAATGTAAGAGTGGTATCAGTTGTCTCATCTGACTCTCTACAAGAGACAGAATGACCCAAAATGTGGAACACAAGCTGTTTCCCGGTTCAGCTTTGTCCCACTGTACTTACTATATGAATACAGATGCAAATCCACTTTTCTATACTTTCAAATATAAAAAAGGTAACTTGGAATTTGTTTACAATCTGTCTGCTGGCGATGATGTGTGACACCTGCTCTGTGGACGCTGTCTTGTGCCAAGTTGCTTCCTTAGATCTCAACAACAAAACTGGTGAGTACACTGACAAATGACAAGGTGTAAGTGACAGGTGTGGCAGCGAAAACTACAGAGGATCCAGGTGATCAGAATTGTCACAATAAAGACATGAAAATGTCGTCATTTTGTTGAGCAATAATCATATCTTGATTAAACCTTGTAAATCCTCCTTCCTCCTTCCTCCATCTCTCTGTACAGTAATTACAGTATGTCTATGCTAGAATAATACCTGGTCCAAGATTAGATAAGAAGCACATAGTGGACCTCAAGATTATGCAATAAAACGACTTTAAAGGACAGGCTCACCAGTTTCCAAGTCTGTCTTAAAGCAACAGTCAGGTGCCCCTATGAACACTGAAAGAGGTTTTCCTGTAATCATCCCTTCTGTTCATACTGGCTATTAAAAGACCCCCTTCAAATGCATTTTCAATCTAAGTGATGGGGGCTGAAATCCAGTGTGTCCACAGAGTCATTTTGTGCAGAAATGCATTCAAAAATTCATCTGAAGCTTATATGAGGCTTCAGCAGTCTGTGTTAGTCATACCAAGTGGATATCTGCCACATGTACAGTCTTTTTAGCATAAAATTTCCCCTTTGTGTTTCCTCGGACAGTGTTTCTCCGTTGAGCTGCAATGGAAACAAAAAGAGGGACTTTTACACTAGAAAGACTACAATGCTGAAAGATACTGAATTGATAAAGCTTCAGATAAACTTTTAATTATATTTTTGCACAGGAGGAGGACTGTGGATTTTGTCCATTCCTTCCATTGTAAGTGCATAATGAAGGGGTCCTCTAATGGCCAGTATGAACAGGAGGAATGATGATGGCAAGAAAAATCTGTTTCAATGTTCATTTGGGCACCTGACTATTGTTTTAAGACAGACTTGAAAATTGTGAACCCATCCTTTAAGGCCCTCATCATGTCAACTTTTAACTAAATTAGAAAAAAAGAACACATATTAAACCTGGAGTTTTCATTACTTGGAGTTCTGGGGCTTCAGGGCAGCTGCTCGCTTTGCTTGAGTGATAATCCAGCCTTTGGGGTTTGTCTTGATACAACCTTTTAAAATTTAAATGGCAAGTCTGATAAATCCTACAGATGAAATGTCGCTTTCGGCACATGGTGAGTCATGGAGCAAGTCTGAATCCCTGTAGTGCAATAAAAGCCAAAGTTACTGATAAGTTTTCCATATCTGTAAGCCTTATCCCCTATTCCTTACTCACACTTTTGTTTTGATAGAAAGCAGCAGCTTCCTCCCTGTCGCTGCTACAGCTGGACAGTACCAGCGTGGCTCAAGCTCAGGGTTACACGGCCACCTGGCTGCAAGTGCGTCAGTCTGTCATGTGCGGCCTGTTTCCTCGCATTGTGCTGCTGCTCACTGGCAGCGTCTGCAATGTTAATGGCTGAACACGTCACCCCTGGGAAGACCAAATGTGAAAGTTAGTAAGAATTACAGAGCCAAAACTAGCTGTGTAATTCCTGTAGCCTTTATATATCAGGGGGAAGTTGACTGACCATGTGACTGTAATTGTTTTCAGCAATGTCTTGCTGAGGTGTTAAAGAGTACTGAGCATCTTGGTCAAAGGAACTTAAGTTGTAGTTACTCAAGAGAGAAGGTTTTATGTTTGGTAGATTAAGGCGTGTGTAAAAAGTATAATAAACTAAGGTGTAGGCCTTTTTTTATTGAAGACATTTTGACTTGTCATATTTGAGCATGTAACTTGAACATGGATGTAGAATTGGTGATACTGTGAAGCAGTAACATAAATCCTGCATTTCTGCTGATTTCCATTTTCAAATTACACACTTTTCTCATTCCATCATTTCCATTTTAAGAGTTCCATCAGTGATGATCAGTATAATACACCCTGAACATGGTGAGGAAAAGTTGCTGCCAGCAATGTCATGTCATCTTAGTGCTTAAAAATTATTCTGCACAACTGTAAAAAAAATCACATTATGCCGCTCGGCTCGGCTCTTAAACTACATTACATTTGCATCTGTGTGCTGAGAATGAACTGCAGTTTGATTATATGCTATACGCAAGTATTATATTCCAAAACTCTGAATAGATCAAATTCATCCAGTTCACCTGCTAGGGAATGGCAAATTAAACCTGCTGTGAATGTCCACTTGCTGTCAAAGCAGCCATTCAATTGAGTAATATAGTACAGGAGTAAATAGACTGTGATTATCACGTAGAAATGAGGAACAAGTAAAAATATAGGATATCTTAAATGTCTCAAGAGGACTTTGATAAAGACTTAAACCTGACTTTTTTAAGGGCGCAGCTGTCAGATGAGTTGGCCAGGGTGAATCTCAGTTCACAAGTTTTTTCTTTGCACATTGTAGCACATGGGTGAGGACACGGCATGATAACTACTCAGAGGCAGTAATTACTGCATGTAAGAGGAGGTGATTTATGATTCAGCACTGAGCTGCAGATCTTGGCAGCAGCCTACTGGGATGTAGCGAAGAAGCCTTCATCAAAATTTGTAAAAATAAATATTTTTACTTCAAAGGGAAAAGATATATTCTTAAAACCAGAACACAGGTGAAATTTCACACATTTATTTAAAATCACTTAAAAAATATCGAAATCAGTTACTATCAAAATACATTACAACAAAAATGTAGCAGCTAACAATTATACATCACAGCAACTGGACACTGTGCAAATGTACAATAGAAACAATGATGGATTTAAGACATTCATGCAAATTCAAGTTTTTTTTTCTCAGATGTTGTATATATGGTGGTGTACATCAATAGAAATAAGCAGTTCTTAAAGTATTTAAAACCATGCACTAGCCTGACGAGTCATGTCAGGACCTGTGTCATTCTTGTAAACATCTCTGAAGTTAAACAAGAGCAGCTACTCTGATACGAGCTAATGTTTTTATATTTGATGTAAAGCTGGTACAATCATTTATTCATGTGGACGGATATTTCCCACTGTGGTCAAAAATCGATATATACAGTACATAGTGAAATTCAGAGGATTATTGATTTATGAATCAAGATGAGAACTTTGCAAAGGAGCTTGTTACTTCTTTTCAAATCATATGTACAAAAAACATCCTCGGTGCGACTCATATTAAATTAATTAAAGTTTGTGATAATCATGAAAATAATTAAATATCTTACCTCATCGTATCAGGTTTCCTAAACTCTAAAACGGGTAAAACCGTACTGTGCTTAAGTCTAAATAGGGTTCATTCCCTGAAGAAGCTTTCTATGGGACTGCTGATGTAATGAAAGGAATGTGCTTAAGTCAGAAAACTGATAAGTCAGTAGGCAGATGGAGAAAAAGGTGATCACCAACTCAGAGTTACACTTTCGAGTCAGAACACCAGCATCTTGTTACACAACAATTCTGTCATAGCTGCAGGATGTTGCCCATATTTAGTTGTACCCACTATAACCTTGATGAGAGAGTGGAGAAATTCAGGGCCAAATGAGGCTAAAAGGTGCACAGGGCTGGCTGGCTGGGGGCTGTGATTATTGTCTGACCTCATATTATGTTACAGAAGTCTGTGCTGAAGCCAAAGAGGGAAAAAAATGCAGGGCCACAATCCTTCACATTGTACCAGCCCCTCTTCCTCCTCCTCCTGCTGCTGATCCTCAACCATCTTTGTTGCCCTGACCCTGATCACAACCTGGGGGGATGATGTTACAGGAAGCCCGATGCTCCGGGGGAGATAGAGCTATTCCATGGTGACAGCTCCCTCTTCACCTCCGCTTTGACTGGCTGCCTGAAGGAGGAGAGAGGAGGTGGGGGGAGGAGGGGAGGGAGGCATGTGGCGTGGGTGGGTGGGGCGATAATGGGGGTTAGTGGAGAAGAGACGGTAGAGGACAGCCAGATTTCAATTTATATATAAAATGAAAAAAGAAAAATGATACTAGCCACTGTTACATACCACATGTTGGGACAGTTGAACATATTGGAAAAGTGTGGATCTAACACCAGGGTGCTTCTTCAGTTTTACTCAACACAAATAAAGCTTAAATTTTATTATATCCTTTGTTCAGCTTGGTATAACTTCAAAGTACCTACTTCTAAAATAGTAAGGACTCTGGTTCTGTTTATTTTCCCCTTCCTATCTGAGAAAGAAAACAGATTTCCTCATCACATTTATCATTGAGTGATTGTCCTAAGAGACACTGCTGCACTTCCACCACCTTCTCCCGTTGCATGGCAACATAAGGGGGATCTGTCATCGTGTCAAGTCAGTGTTGTCGACATGACTTGGGTAGAATAATGCAGTTTTTCCATCCTCTCAACATGGCGGAGCAGCAGCAGCGGCAGCTCCCCTACTTGTTTTCGCCAGCTGAGTGGGTGGCCCAGTCAGCTACACAAACGCCTCCTCTATCTTTACTCAGCCAAAGGAGCGTCTCTGTCAGTCACAGCGGATGTGTTTACCAAAAGTAGGCCTAAAGCGGATCTTGCCTCAGCGTGTGGCTGGTGTTCTCTCCTCTGTAGCAGGACTCCACCAAGCAGCAAATGTTAGGGATAATTACACTTGACAGTTAGCAGAAGCTGCACTCAAGTGAAAATAAATTGGAAAGATAGTTAAAAAAAAAGACAAAACTACAAGAAAAAGCTAGCAGGGACATACCAATAAAAGCTAGAAGCTCACAGTAAAACTGTGCTAATTTTGTTTGCTATGACGTTTGTGTCTGCCTATTTCCCTTTAAGCTGAGCTACGATTAAGTAAAGTCCTTATGAGTACATAGATGCCTGACATATGCCAGACCTCAAGAGTACAACACACACACACAGGAGGATGCAGTGGCTTTGACTTACTATTAGGCCCTATTACAGGCTTTATGGTATGGGCACCCGGCATAAAAGCCGGAGGTAATCGCTCATCAAATGCAATTAAGATGCATGAGAGCACGGAGTGATGTTATCACCCAGCTAAGAGCACCAGAGCAACTGATCAAGCCATCAACCCTGCAGTGACTCAAGTTCTATGTTTAAGATCTTAAATTGACAGCAGATAAATATGGGACCATGGTAGGGTTGGACTGATTGACTATGTCATTGCTGATCAACAAAAACAATTTGTTTTTTCCATTTTTTATATAAATATAAATGTGTCAGTGATAAGTAATGGCCATTTTGTATCAAATGCAGATAATACCATATGTCTCTTGAGCTGACTAAAAAATGAATATCCCTCTTTTACTTGTTTTAACAGCCATATAGGAACTGTCTATCTGTGTGCTTGTGAGAAACAGTAAACAAGCAGAAACAGTATGTCCCTAGTCTAACTTTATGGCTCTTTTGCTCTCAATAAAAATAAACCCAATCCAGTTATACTCCGCTGATTCATGGTGATCCTTTTTTGTAAGATTGCTAGAGGGAAAGTCAAAAAGACAAGGAGTGCTGTACAGATTGAAAAGGCAATGTTCAAGTCCAGCAGAAAAGTCTAAAATTTCAGCTTCAAATGCTTTAAAGGGTAACTATAAAGGACACCTGTAAGTGAATGAAAAAATAAAAGTGTGAATGAATATCGGAGTATGTCCTGGTTCATTAGGAGTTCTAACATTGGCGGGACACCGACAACACACAGTTATGGAAAAGCTTTGAATTAAAATGGCAGATTTTATTACAGACTTCCAGTTAAAACTGAAAACCTTGTGTGTAACTTTAGATATGAGCCAAAGGGAAATAGGAGAACGATTTGTCATCTTACAGTAAATTCCGCTTTTGTCTTGCTGCTATGTTATGGTAAGTCATCTTTTGTTTTCAGGACTAGACAGGTCAAATCTGGTAAAAACCTGTTTGGTTAGTCAAGCCCAGTCTTACCAACACCTACTGACGGTGGACAAGTTAAAAATGCATGCTAGGAAACGAGATAAAGACTGACAGAAAGATACAAAAATGTTAAATTTATCTACTAGGCTGCTACTGCTACTATTGAATGTTTTTAAGCCAACTTGATTTTTTTCAAAAGTGGTGGACCTCCAAATCATGACTGAATATCTGCCAAAATGGCAATAAGAATAGACCAGGTAATCAGCTGGAGCCAAAATTTGCCAACACTGTCTGGCGGCTGGTGTTGATTTTGCACCCGTATAACATATGCTTACTTCCACTTTGTCGTGCCCCTCCTTCTGCGGAGCTGGCAGAGCCTGGCCGGCTGCTCTGCTGTGGCTCCGACTGGGAAAACTGGGGCGCCAGAGCCAGGCCTCGACCTCGGTGAGTGCTGCTCTGGCTGGCTGCTGCGTCAGGTGTCCGGGGAATCTTGGGCTGGCTTTCAAATGCAGGGATATAATCACCGCTGATGGCAGTCAATAGAAGGGGAGGAAGAAAAAGAAATAACCAATGAGCTTTGCTCTGTAACTGAAATCATTTGGTACATTAAAACACTAATATATACTATATACACAATACACAAAAGACACTGGCTTGAAAATCAACAGGACAAGAAAACACTTCAATTAAGAAAAGTAGACCTACATCTACATAATCTATATTAGGGCTACATATGCCCAGTCATCCTTTTGAGATACAAAAAATGCCGTTTATCGATTAATTGTTTCAAGGAAAGTTTTTAATAGAGCTACTCTTCATTTCTCACTTGGTTATGGTTAGAAGGATCCTTCAGAGAAAGCTCATCTTTGTATCTGATGAGCTGCTCAGTAGCCTTGAGACACTACAGCCATGAACAGATCTCATTTCACACGTTTCACACACAGAAGAAATCACGGATGTCCCGTGTACAACTTCAACCTTGCACAAGACTCTTGCCCTTGACACTTGATAGCAACCATTTAACTTGTGTTAGCTGATTCGCCTCCATTTCTGGTGATAGTGTGGCAAGCTATTTCATTGATACTTCCGAGATACCCAGTAGGGACAGCTATCAGCAGGGTAGCAGGGTCATCCATATCATATAGATTTTAAAAGACTACTTCATATGTATTGCATTTGTATAATGTTGCCATTTTATGTTTTTTGTGATTTCTAGTTATTTTTGTAGCTTGCTGATAGTATGAAACACAATAAATATCATGAATAAGATGTTTAAAAGGAGCATCAGTGTGTCTTCACAATTTTAAGGTTTGGGCTACATATTTCTGAATAATCAAAACAGGTATTAGAGACATGCTTGTACAGTCTGCTGGCAAGTAAAGAAAAATATGTTCTTCAGCCTTTACCTACCTAATTATATTGAATGAGATGCACCTGAATGCTGTTTGTACTTCATTTTACTGTAACATTGTTTAAACCAAGCTTAAGTTTTTCCTTCAAACTTCAAAATTCAGAGAGTACCTGAACTTAGATTTGACCTGAGCAGGAGTTTGTTGCCACTATCTTTTCCACCCATACAATGTTCAGTGCAGTTTTACCTGTCTGTCATACTGTATAATATTACATAACATTAATAGGATAAAGACATTGAGGTAAAACTTTACACTGGGTCTATTCAAGTAGAGTCAAGTGCTTTTGTATTATGCACACTAATGTAATACTAGTATGTATTTCTACTTCATAGTGGGAAGACTTTCACTGGGTGATTACACAGTAATTTGTGACTAATTTACATGAGCAAATCAAATAGCATTGGAAAAAAGACATCGTATTATGTTACTGAAATCACAAAGAGGGCAATCTGTAGTCATGTCTCTGTGAGTCTGAGAAACCGAATGTGACTTTGTTAATGGCCTTATCAGGCAGGAGCCAAATGACCTACACCCTGTGAAGCAATCCTATATCATAATAGATGGCAGATTTCAGTCAAACTCATTCTTCTCACAGTAGTCACACTGGCTCCAACATCCCTCATATCATCAGGTATAATTTAATGTGTAAATGAGTTATAACACTAGTTCTTTAAACACAGTTAGAGGAATATAACAGGTTCTACAGGCTTTTATACTCACAAACCTGTGGAACAGCACATTGAAATTTACCTACACAGGTTTTGCCCCCTGTTTTCACTGATTTGACTGGAGGCAGACATTTGCCATATCATGACACCAACACAACACAGGGCCATGACTTTGGGTCACATAACAATTTCCGTGCTCCAGCACTGTTATCAGTAGTAAGCGAGGCCACATTGACAGAACCTGGTTAACCTCAAACAGTACTACAAACTCTAATGTCCTCCATTTGATGGTGGGAATGGAGCCTAGTAATCATCCGGCTCACACCATGCGCCATGTTAACAGCGTCCAGAAGAGACATAATCCTGGGAATGACAGGAATTGCCAATTAATCATTTGGTCATGTAGAGGCATATAACTGCTTTCTTGGCCATGGTATGTGTGAGCACATGTGAGTAGGGTATCCAATACCCAAGTTTCACATGGTAACTTTCAATGGCCGGGCAGAACGGACTGCTCTCTGCTTATTGATGCAGGTTACCAATGTCCTGTTGTTCGACATCACAAACACATCATTGTTTCTCAGTTGTAACCTGAAGGACAGGCAGCAATAAATCCATCACCATGCAAAGTGATATGGCAGCAATGATCCGGCAGTGGGGTCAGGGCACCAGGGTTTCTCTAATTGTTCAGTAGTCAGGTGGTGGTGTTTGTGACAATACCCAAGCCCAACCAATGAACAACCAATGAAGCTTCCTCATGTGCAAGGGCCCCAGTGGATCACTGGGAGAATGACAGCATACTGACCTGATAGGCGCATGATTGACAATCTTAATACCAGAAGTATGCTTAGAAAAAAGAGCTGTTATCTTAGAGATGGGCAAAACAGGATGAAAGTTACAAATGGAAATAATGGAACACACTTTTGGAGAGTATCTTCCTAAAGGTATGTGCAAATGAAAACCTGACCTGATTGAGAACGTCGACCTAGTTTTGTGGTAAACAAGTGGTAAACAAGTTATATTAAACAGCTGTTTAAAAGTACATACTTGTTCCCTATTTAATGTCCAGATTTTGTATCTAGGTGATTAATTCACATGTTTCATTTCTCCACTCTGGTTTTTAACTTTGATGTCTGAATAGAGAACAGCCTGTCTGATCCCCCAGGTATTACCTGGTGTAACTGAATGAGTTTGAAGCAGGGCCTTGTAAAAACAAGACTAGGTCAAAACCTAGTATATGGCTGGACCGTGAATGAAATGTTTGAAGATATAGGCTAGATCTGTTTGTTTAAATGTAATAGAAGATGGTAATGTCTTCAAGAATTTCATTTTATGAATGAAAAATTTGGCTAAAATAATGAGCAAATAAATGACATATTGTTCGTTGCTGGAGAAATTAGGATTGTTGAATATTAATAACAAATCATGTTCTTTAAATAAAATTTCCTTACCAAAATATATTTTAAGGTCCAACTGAAAAACATTGTCACATGATGTACACACTGAATAAACGCATGTTCTAGCATTTCTACCATATAATTACAAAAAGAGCATTTATCTTCTCTATTAAGAATGCACGCAATAAGCAGCATGATAAGCATATAATGTGGTTGCATTAATTAAAGTACTATGCTCACTTTGGGAGACAGGAACACTATGTTTCTCTATAGACTGCATTTATATTGCACCTTTAGTCTTTCGACCCCTAAAAGCGCTTTACCCTTAAGATCCGACCCTCAAGATCCGCAGATTTTTCTGAATAAAGTTAAAAAGCACCCCAGGCTGACGACGGCCGGTCATCCCAGGAGTAGGGCTGATGGCTGTTAGCAGCTGAGATGAGCTGCTGGCATCTGGCCAGCAGCTCCTAACATCTCCAACAACACAGGAGCAAATTTCCAAATTGGCGTTATTTGGATAAACTGACCACATATTGGGAATCTAAATGAAAAAATTACTTAATAAATAACTCCACTTAATAACTTAATAAAGTGACATATTAACAGTCCTATGGCGAAATTTACAACAGTTTTTGGCCTGGCTCACAATCTCCACCATCGCCGCCATTTGGTGCAAAATGCATTCTGGGATACTTGGCTGTCCCAAGCTTTTATGGCTGTCAGCTGACCAAGCCAACCAATGGTGTGACTTCATCAGTCAGTCAGTGATTGACTCAGTGATAGACAGACAATCGGGTTTGTAGCGCTGGCCCTGCTCTTGCAGTCCAGCCAAAAAGTGTGTTCATTAACCTAAAAAAATACTGTATGAATTGCTCATCTGATTTTTGCCAAATTGCTGTGTTGCTAGGATTCTATTCACCTGAATATCAATGACTGTGTCCTGAAATCTCTTCTCACTATAAAAGTCTTGCCTCCCAAACTGGGGTGAAATGAGGTTACTGAAGTCAGACGCAGCCAGGCTGTATTGTAGAGGTGTTTTACGTTCCTGGGGGATGGGGTGGGGGGATAAATGAAGCGGTTTCCTGGGGCTCATTACTCTTGGCGGGATTCAGGAGTCAAGTTCCTCTGGGATTTCAAGGAGAGGAGAAGCAAGGGAGGTCTGACTGAATGGGTCTCTTTGTGGGCACTGCTCGTTTAAACGCATGTCACAGTCTCACAGACCAGCTTGGCAGTGCTGAGTCACCAATCGGTGTTGGAGAACACTCTTGCCAAGTCTCTCCAAATACACTGACACACATCTCAGTTTTAGAGGAACCGCTGCCGACTTATAGCTGTATTATTGTATTTACATCATTCCCAAACAGCCTAACTCTGGTTCAGTCCCTTTTATAGTAGTTGCCACCAAACAACTGACTAAATCCTCTCCTCGGTTTCATTTGAACTGTTCATTTTCATAACTTATTGCTCATCTATCACAGAATTCAGTGTTTCTCAGAGAATGACAGCCAGCACTGTATAAGGATGGCTCAGTTTGATTTCATACAGGGTTCACTCACCAACCATCTATATACAGCACTTGCCCACTCAGTTAGAACAGATGCCTTCAGGATTTGTTGTATATATGGCCATTGCACTGTAACTTTTCATCCACCATCTTTAAGCAACTGAAACAGTGACTTGACTACAATTGCTTGCAGTCAAGACAGAGTTAGTCTCCTCCTCTGAAGTGACATGATGACCATCTTTCCACAGGTTATTCATGGGAGCTTACAAGTCCATGATGGCAGCTAAGACAACATTTGTTTCTCCCTTCATGGACAGTCCAAATTAAATCAATTAAATCAAATATAGTACCTAGATAAGTCCATCAAGAGACACTTGTTTCAACCATAAAATTGCAACAACATTCATGGAAATACACAGGTGTGTGTGTGTGTGTGTGTGAATTTACCTGGCAGAGTGTCCATTGTGTTCCTCCTGGGAACGTCCTTTTCTGGCTCGGCTCTCATACTGTCTGTCCAACTCTGACTCCTGAGACAACCGGCCACATTCTGAGTCTGAGTGTGTGTATGTTTGTGTGTGACAGAGAGGAAATAAAAAATAAAAAGTTAAAAACAGTAATTTTACACATTTTACGTCACTAACACACATGAGCACTTGATGCCATGCCACTAGTTTAATGGAAACGTCAGAATGGACAAGGATGTCACAGTGGATCTTGTGCAGTGTTGTGTGATTTTTGCAAAAAAAAGTTGACACAAGGTAGGCGTTAGACATTTGGTGCCCATTTTACTTTACTGTTTATGCTTTCTGCATAAACTTCCAGGAGCTTCCTTGCCTCGTGGACACTGGGCATCACATCAAATAAATCAAAAATCAACCAAATAAAGAACAACAGGTGGAAGGGAAATTAAATTGTACCACAAATATGCAGCTGATTTTCACTACACACAGTATGTATTAAGACTGAGTGCAGAAATGTGATGGAAAGCCACAGCCTTTATTGTTTTAAAATTCTGATGCAATCAAACATTAAAAGTATTTAACGATTGTCAAATGTCATTTGGAAGACTAGTGCAGTGCCTGTTCAAAACGTGCCTGTTCAAAACAGGCCAATTATTTCTTGAGAACCGCATATATATGTATCAATTGACAAACATATCAATTAAAACTTAAAGGATTTAATAAATTAAATAGTTTTAATCCAGGCAGAAACTTCACCAGTGAGACTTAACAGAGGCTGAACTGTAGAAGCAGTTTACAGACTTCCATTTGTTGGTTCTACTGCCAATCAAACGAGTCTGCGCTCCTATTGGCTAGTATTATTTCCTACGCCTCTATTTTCTTCCTCCTGTGTTTGCTTGTTCTTTACTCTCGGGCAGTTTAATTGAGCAAGGCGCGTGCCTTTGTCCCGTTCAGCAAGTCAGAGCCCAGAAGTCCCATCCTGCTATGATGTGAAGGTCAGACTCGGACATGGGGCTGAGCGGCTCGCTGTTTGCTTGTTTATTCAGTTTCATTAATATTATATGTATCGCATGTCTAAACAACTTCACACTTGACATTGCACTTCACCCGCCAAGTGTGAAGTTGAGTCAGAGCCCAGAGACCCACTGTGATGTGAAGGTGTTTATATCAAACAGCCCCCACTGCGCTCAGACACGGAGCTGAGCGGCTCGCTGTTTGCTTGTTTATTCAAAGTTTATTAATATGTAATGTCTTGCATGTCCAAATTGCACCAAAAGAGCGTCTGTCTCCACAGTAAATCACTTGTTGACTGTTTGATGGTTGTTTATTTGTGCTTAGAATGTAAATGCCATGAAACAATTAGTATTTCACAGGCTTTCTCTCTCTCAGAGAAAGGTTTCAAGCCTGTCTCTCTGTTGCTCACTCATGCTCTCAGCCTTCGCCCTCTCTCACCCTTTCTATCTCTTTTTCTCTCTCCCAGAACAAAGCCTAACTTTTAAAATTATCAAAAGAAGAGAGATGTCCTCTCCTCCTCTCTCTCATGGCAGGGTTGTACAGCTCTGACCATGACATGCAGTCACAGAGCCCAGAAGCCCCGCCTCACTGCTGCAGAGCGAAGCCGCTCGCTGATGACTTGTTTATCGCAAGTTTATTCATATAAAACATGTCGCATGTCCAAATTTGATTCAACACTGCACTCCTTTGTGTCCCCAGCAATACACCCGCCAAGTGTGAAGAAGATCGGATGAATGGTTCTTGAGATATGCGAAGGACAAACATACATACAGACAGACAGAGATTTGTTGCTTTATACAGAGAGCTGTAAACACACAGATGACCCACCGATGCCATGACGTAATGAGTCAGCAGTGCTGGGGCGACTGCCAGAGCGTGTGGGAGGTCGGGAGTTGTATCGGGAAGTAGGCAGACTTCCTTCTTCACTCTTCTGTCTGCTCAGAGGGTATTCCCTGTCCCTGCTACCATCACCTCCCTGACTGCCAGGTCTGTAATCCCTAGACATGATACATGACACATCGACAAACACACACAATACTGCTAAATGTTTGTAAGAACTCGCCTGAGGCCTACCTGTCTACCTGGCTGGTAGTAAGTATCATTTTTTAACAAATAATGAAACAGCCTTCTTCTTATTTAGACATAAAGATTTTTATTGTCATTTGTTCTAGGAAGCAAGTTATAAAACTAGTGTATCACTTACTTGATAAGAGTTCCCCTCCCTTGTCTCAGAGGCCAGGTCATGTGTAGGACACCAATCACTCATAGTTGTCATATCCATTACTCTAAAATAATACTCTTTCTTTTGTCCCTACTGTCTAGCTCACAACCTCTATAGACAATGATCTGCCTTTCAGCACTGAGTGGTTCCAGTTCCAGTGGCGTCCTGCTGACTCACTCCTTCACATGAACAATCCCGTCAGGCTTTGGGATGATAAATGGCAAAATATATATTGGAACCCATTCTTTGTTTGACCTACTGCACCAGTTTTGGTGGCTGTAGGATGAACTTCATTATCCAAGTGTTTGAACAAACGGGGCAACACATTCATTGTCAAAATGACCTATTTGGTCTTTTTCTTATTTTTTCTTTGTCCAATCTAAAATCGCTCTATGAGCCATCTGAGTCTCTTTTTGTGCTGTTGTAAACTGATAAGCCTTGAGAGAATAGAGGCCAGACGCCAGATGTCAATATAGTATTCTCTGGTATATTACACAGCATTTGGAAGTGACTGACTAGTGTACAGTTTACAACTTACTGTAATTGCCCTTGAGCAAGAAACTGAACCTTATCCTGCGCGCTTACTGTCACTTTAACACTCATTCAGCTTAAGAGTGTACTGTCTGACATTTTCTGTGTGTGTATTTAACTTACACTGCGTTGACATTACGATGAGAACCTGGGGTCACAGGCCGTTGTAGGGGCTCATCAACACTTGGTTGTGGCAGAGGGGTCGACTTCCTTTTCACTTTTGCCATGTTGGTCATAATCTATACAACCACACACACACACAAGATCAGTAGCATGCTGACAGTTAAAAAAATGAATATAAATGTTATAATATTGTACAAATCTGTGTTCATTTGTGAACTTGTAGCCATCTCTGAACAGCAGAGAGACAGACTGTAGTGATGATGTCATGTAGAGATAAATCCCGGGAATGCGTCAGTAGACAGCGAATAAAAGAAAAGGCTCTGGGACAGCAGTATCTATTTTCACTCTAAGCTCTCTACATGTGTCCAATGCGTGTTGTTCGCCAGTGTAACAGGACTGAAACCCACCTCAAGATCATGAATTCAAATGGGGATATGCATGTGATAAGTAATTACATTAAGTAACACAGAGTCACCAATTCCCCAAGTGTAAATGCAGCATGATGGTCTGGATCAGTCTTAAAGCTCTTCCAGATTAGGGGTGTTTTCTATCTGTGTTTCCGGATTAACCTTTTAGATACCAATTGGAATTTGATTGGAACTAATTTTGTTGTACGGAATTTAAAATGTTGATCCCATTAACTGACTTTAATGTCAGGCCCTGTTTAAGTCCTTCTTTAACGTGTAGCCATCGAAAATGTATTAGCACAATGACATGAAATCCTGCAATTCACTAGGGGCTAGAGTACTGTGTGTGTTTTGTGC
Organism: Thunnus maccoyii; assembly: GCF_910596095.1. Classification (NCBI taxonomy): domain Eukaryota; kingdom Metazoa; phylum Chordata; class Actinopteri; order Scombriformes; family Scombridae; genus Thunnus; species Thunnus maccoyii. Next base: position 20,150,679 of record NC_056539.1, on the reverse strand, counting down.
TTACTCCCAGATACTCAGTGGTGAGTAGACTCTCTCCAGACAGTTCCCTAGGCTGTGGCTGGAGGACTTCCTCTTTATCTAGGTCTGTCTCCATTAAATCCTCCTGTAACAAGACAAATGATTGTAAATTAGTTTAAAACATGTATATTTGGTGGTGGATATACGATGTGTTGTGTCTGCATTTTGTTATAGTATACAATCAAATAGTGAAATAACATAACATTATGACCCCTGCCATGTTTCTGTAACATTTATAAGAACTCCTCCAGTACTAACACTATTATCTAAAAGCCATTGGTGCCTGATTTGCTTGCCTGATTTACAGCAAATGAACTTGTTTCCATTAACATTGATGTGAGTCTACAAACTAGGTTAAACACTGATACAGTGCTTGGCACCAATCCACAGGTTACTAACAAGAGACCAGTGTAGTCTACACTTTTGAGACTCACTTTCAAAAGTGGGGAACATACAGTATATCTGTTCACTGTTATAGCCATGGTAAATGGATAGCAGGTACAAAAAACACCAAATCTGAGATCACAGGTGATGGAATAAGACCACATACACTCAAGTAATTCTTATGCGACCACAAGACGAATAGGGGTGCATGCTTACATATATACACACACACCTGCTTTGACTTACTACCATATACATTATCTTGATAACCCACTTTCCCACAGAACCCAATCTACCAGGCCCATCACACAAACGTGCATGCATGAAAACTCAGGTGGGAGACACCCAATATCTGTGTCACTCTGAGATTGCAATCTATAGGTTTGGGAAAGGTGTCAAATACTAAGTGTTCTTTTTTTGGTTGTGCTTTCTCTCACCCTCATTTTTCATCCATTTCTCATTTTTGTTCTTTTGATCTGTTTTCTGATAGTACAAATGATTTTTGTAAATATATTCACGTGTGTGTTGAGTAACGTGTAAATGGGCATATAATATCTTGGTGGAAAGCTTTTCACTGTCTAACATGCTGAGAGGAAGCCTTACATCATTGTCGTCCTCTTCCTCTTCATCATCTGACTCTGGCCCCTCTTCCTCAGCTAGGTGGAACACAGCACAAATATTAAAACAGGTAATTGATAAATTAATTCCGAAGGTACATGTAGTGTAAATGATAAAATATTTAAACTATTGTTTTCAGTTTTGATTGAGGAAATTCATCAATAAATATTACTATTATTTAACACAAACACTTTCGAAAGCCACCAAGCTTCATATTTACATGTAGTTATTCAATCTCCTGCTACGTAAATCACTTCCCCGAATGAGCCCTATTTCACTTTAAGATTTTAGACAGTATTTTATTCTTAAATATACATGTAAAGTAGGTGTACACATTCAGAAAGTACAATACATCCATTGTTAAAGTGAATGTGAATTTACTGACCTGAGTTCAGCTGTTTAATGATGAATTCAATCTGTCTGTTGAGATCCGGGTTCTCCTCTTTGCTGTAGCAGCGAAGAATTTCCTCGACACTCTGCACACATGTGAGGGAAATGCATATTACATTGGGGTATGGACCTAAGTTTACAGCCGACTAATTTTCTACTTCAAAATCAGTGATTAAATATTAAAAAAGGAAACATACTCTGTAATTAAGTATACACATTTTAAGAATGCAAGAATCAGGATTGTAATGGCTGTGTTGTGACTGAGTTGAATGGTCTTTGAATAAAATTGGCATTGCTGGAGATATCAGGTGAAATATGACATTTGTTGGACAGATCCAGCTCCATCTGTATTCTCCCTCAGCTCCACATTTTATGGGTTGAGGGATAATTATATACCCATTTCCAACCGGTATTAAACACTGACTTAGATACGACCCACTGGTTTACCAGTATCTGAGTACAGTTACTGTGTCTTATGACTGTGAACAACTGTTGTTTCCCCTCCAGACACTGGCTACGTGGTGACATAAAGGAAGACAAATGCAGAACAAAACACAAACTGCGTCTGTTTCCTCCAAGCAGGTGAAGACATTCCTGCTATCTCACCATCTCTTTGGCTTCCTGTCTCACAGAGGGAATACACAGGATACTGTACAGGGCTCCATTCACATATGGTCGAATCTGAAAAAGCAAGTGTGACACAGACACGCACGCAGGCACACACAACCTCTATCTTTATGATCTCAGGCCAAATGGTAACAGATTGTATGAACATGTGGCAGCAAGGAAACATGGATACAAAAGACGAATATTTATACAATGAATTTGAATACTGGCATATTACTTCCATGACCTGCTTGCTAACATTACAATACTTACAGTATATTATAGTAAGTAAAAGAATAAAAGCAACAATGACGTGGCAAACAGCTTGACAAAAGAGCTTGTTGGCAACTTTCCATAAAAATCAATGAGGTCAGTGTTGTAATCTCTAATAGATTTCCCTGATAGTCATAGGTCATTTCTTTGAAGTTGGACAAACATTCTGGAAGACATCATAAATGTAACTTTATGGCAAACTTGGATAGGTTGTAGAGGTACTGAGAAATGCAATCAACAGATCAAAAAGGTAAAGCTAATGGTAATTAGCTAATAGATAAATGTAATTAGTGTTATCTATGTTTACCACTTTTGTGATAGATTGTTTTACATAGAACCCGGGAGGGGCCGAGGAGAAAAAAAAACTGATTTGTTTCCTTGATTTATTAACTTGTGCTCTTGATTTTACTATTTTGCCTGTTCCCCTCTCGTAGTGGACACCAATTCAGTCAGTCGGAAGTTTGAAGAAAGCACCCAAGAAGACATTTCCTCTGTAACGTCAGTTACTGATCCAAGCTGGATCCAGAGCAGCCAGGATTAGCCATACATCCTCCTTTCTCACAAGAAGGCCATGTTCTTTGTACTCATTGTGCATCTGCCTATATCCTTGAAGCGCTCCAGAACACTGAAGCTGAGTTTTTATGGACTGGATGACATATGGTGCATCATGACAGTGTTTACGGCAAAAAAGTCTTATTATAAAATGATTATAAAGGATCTCAGAGATAACACAGTGTTGTGCTTACAAATTAAAACCTGAAGTATATCAATCATATCTTTGTCCAAGATCAAAATAAACCTTATTAAATCCAAGCGATCCATAGTGAGGGTGTATGCAGGCTGAGAGAATGGCATGAGGGTGAATTCTGTTAAACCGTGAGTACAAATGACTAAATCGTGAGCACAAATTATTAAATTGAGAGCATGAATTACTAAATCCAGAGCACGGATTATTAAATTAAGAGCACAAATTACTAAATTGAGAACATCAATTACTAAATAGAGATCACAAATTATTAAACTGAGAGCATGAATTGGTTATTTTTTTCTCCATGGTCCCTCCCAGGCTCCGCAATTTTATACTCTGTGCCCTGTATTGAGTACAGAAGTGTCTATTTATGTGTTATGTGTGTTGTATCCATGCTTTACATCTTCTAAGAGTGTGTCTATTATGTATAATGTGCATGTAACATCCGTGCGCAAATATAGATGTGTGCATCACCTCATGGTTCTCATGTCCGAGGAGGTCTGTTAGAACCTTTAGCACATGCTTGGCGTTCTCTGCACACTTCCTTTTTCCTGTAGACAGTCAACCATCCAACACACACACACACACACACACACACACAAACAAACAATACACACAAAAGTCTTTTATGCTTATTCTTACAATCTAACTTTTTTTTTTGCTAGAGGAAATGAGTAAAAAGGAAGAGTACACTGATAAGAATTGTGTTCAGAAAGGCTGTGAGAGCAAAAAGTTTGTATTGAATGCAGCTCCAAACAATAATCGCCTTTACTGTGTGGCTTTAATAAACTTATTTAACAAGAACAAAGTTAGAAAGAAAACCTAAGCATATCTAAAAGAGATCAAACTGATTTACAGCAACATCATGGACTATTGATAAGTTCAGATTTTTCCTCTATATTTTTCTTGCCTTGCTTATACCTTTTGTTCGCAGACACAGGTTCATAAGCAGAGCTGCAGAATACTCCAGGGTGTAGTCACTCAGACAGTCCGAGTTGTGCAGCTCATCAACCAGCCAGCCAATAAGATCATCCGCTATCATGGCTGTCTGCTGGCTCCTCCTACCAAGACACGACGATGAATGAAGGATTCAAAGCAGCTTGAACACAGATATTTGTTTTGGTCTAAGCTGTAATATGTCTCATCATATTTTAAGAGAGACCTAATGTCTCTATGGATTTAGGTGTTCAAATCACTATCAAAGAGAAAATTAGAGATTTTTAAATGCAAATTTCCATTCTCTGCACTTCAAAGTGAAAGCACCAAAGTATGATTTTAATAATCTGTTGCTTCTTCTAAGTAACACTATTACATTCCCTCTCTCTGTTACTGTAGGATGAGCCTGTATAAGAATGATTCTAGGCCACCTGCAAGTCGAAATAATGTCAACTGCCAACTTGAGATTATCACTTTTTCAATCAAAGATACCGCCATATTATGGGGAAACGGGAAAACCTGTTTTTTGATTGATTGCTCCAAATACGTATCGATTGAAAATATATTTAAAACCAGCTGAGTCAGACTTTAAAATACTTGTTGCATAAAACTCCCTCCCCAGGGGGTGATAATGAGGTGATGAATGGTTGTTCACTAACAACAGCAATAACAAAAGATCTCTCATGATCCCTTAACGCTTCCTACCTGGTGAAGGAAGCTCAACAGAGGCTTATTTTTTTTAAAAAATTCAGGCCAAACTTCCCTCTCAGCTCCTTATAAACATTAACAGAAGCACCATAGAAAGTATCCTCGCCGAGAACCGGAAGGACTTGGTCCGGGTGGTAAAAACAAAACAGAAGATTGTGGGAACTATGCTCCCAAACTTGGACACAGTGTATGCTGGCTGTCTACATAAGAAGGCTAGCAACAGCAGTAAGGACCAAACCCTCCAGTCTGTTTGTCCCGTTGCCATCCGGGAAGAGATAGAAAGCCATCAATGTTTGAACAAACAGTACGAAGAACAGTTTTTTCCCCAGAACTGTAGCCTCCATCACCTCCCCACCTTCCCATAGCTGTTGTGGACTGAGGACTGTAATTATTACTGCCCACGCCCCACTCTCCAGTACTGTTAATGCATTCCAACACTTTATCACTTATGTCTACTCTAATTTGTTGCGCAATACCTTTATTATCTTGCACCATCTTTTTTTTTTATCTCATTCCTTATTGCTATAGGTCAATGAGTTATCAAATACACTGACCTTGTATGATTACAATGACAATGAAGTGTCTCATGTCTTCACTACTCAAACTGGGTTATAAAAAAATTTAAAGTTCACCTGAGGCCGAGGGTGATTATGCTCTCAAGAAACTAGAAAAGGAAGGGTTTATAAATTCACTGGTCATCACAAAATTTACCTGAGGCTGAGTTTCTGCAGAGCTACTAGCACATTCTCTCTAGTCAGGGAGTCTTTTTCCTCCTTCCTGAGTGCCTCTGTCAGAAGTTTCAGGAGAATGGGGATTTGAGAGAGGTAAACCCGACCTGTAAGCATTAACACAACAACATGGAGACAAGATCAAAAGGCACTTACTGCACTTCCTGACAATTTTAAAGCCTTGCTGGGCAACATCATACTAAGTAGTGACTTCACCAATGAAAATCAATTGATTTGTAAATTAATTTGAGGTACATCTGAACACAGATAAGGACAGTACAGATTCAAAAGTGAAAAACAGAATTGTCTCCTAAACAAAAGTGAATGCTCTGATTCTCAAAATTCCTTAAATTCCTCCACAATTTAAGGCTGCCAAAGAGTCATTCTGACAAGTTTCTATAATGTCTTTTAAATTATAAGGCTATCACAGGACGGCAGTGTTAACAGAACATGCAGCCCATAAAAATGTCTCTTGTTGCTGAGAGCAAATAATTAATTACATTCTTAGAAAAACATTTTTACCACTTGTTACATCTTAGTAAGTCCTTTGTGTCAGCAGCACAAATTACGGTAAATTTCTCTTATCAAAATCATTCAAAAAGTAAATGCCTTCCATAGTTTCTGGCATGCTGTATGTACTGAAAATATGAAAATATGTAATGAGGATCATTAACAGTCTTTATTCTCCTGAATGGAAAGTTATGATAAAAGCCACTGAGGTCTTCCATGAATCTATACATCTCCAAATGCATCCAGTCAGACTATGACTCATCTTACAATGAAATAATGATGCTTAACCGAATTTAATGGCAGCTGAGCACTTACCCTCTGCGAGGGAAGCAAATGCATTGATGAGACGAGCCATGTATTGTCGGACAATCTCGTTCTTTGACCTCATTAAATGAAGCACAGTTTTCTATGGAGACACAACAAGTAGTGCAGTTTAAAACAATGTCTTAAAGTGCTTTAAAGTACAATCAGTAACATTTGTATAAATCTAAACGCATTCATGTTTTTATATTACCTGATAAAAATGCAAATGTGAAATGATGGCCTACATGTTTGAAAAGACGAACATAAGCACAGAAACTTATCTAACAAATAAGCAAGAACATGCAATGGGCAAACATATCCTTCATGCTGTATTTTCATTATAGCCTGTGTCAGGGACTGTTTGTGTCATAACACTTCAGATCCAGGAACTGACTGGCCAGTCAACTCCCTAAAGGAAGGTTAATCTATGCCTGCTATCCATCCCCTCTATCTAGCTATGCTGGACATTTTCAATCACACAACATTTCTGTCTGTGATTTGACTGAAAGAAATGGACACCCTGCCACTATATTGTGGCTCTACCTAAACCTAAACCTAACCTAGTGTCATTTAGAGGTGGCTTGGAGCACCATGGTAAGTACACAGACAAAGAATTCAGCTGTGAGGTGAGCATCATTTACTCCTCTGTAAAAGGATTTTCTCTAACATGGTGCCCATGGCTAAAGACTAGGTGAATGGGAAGTGATAATGACTGGAATTACATACTTAAATACATAATACTGAAGGAACACAGCAAACAACACTACATATGACTTCATTATAGCAAACATGTCCTATAAATTTGTGCCCATCCTGAGTTCATCATGATTTTAGAAGGTGCTGATGGCAAAGACATTGCTAGCAACCAAAATATTTTAAAATGCTGAGAAACTGATGCCAAAGCAACTTGATGTCTGATTTGTTCAGTGCTCACTTCACCACAAAAAAATAATTTTGAGGGTTTATATCTCTAGTTGATAAGACATATGTCCTGGCAAATGCGTCTTTTACAGATTTTTTTATAAACCATTGGAAACAGCTTGTCCTTGCATCCAGAGGCAGCCAGCTCCAAAGTGTTCATTCCAAGCAAAAATAATAACAACCACTACATGTGGGTGTATTAATAAGGAAAAGTTTAAATCATTCTTCTTTCTTAAGTAATTCATATCAAATTTAAAAGGGATAGCATATCATTTTTTTAAAAATCCCAGAAGAATATGAGTGACATCTGAGATGCTATGTCCAGTTTGTCTACAGTCTATGCTCTTCACCACCTTTACAGCATTAAGTCAATGGCAGGTGAGAAACACACCTGTGTGCACCCAGCAAAGGTGCCAGTTCACCAGCTCCAGCCTGCCTCAAATTAGAGCCTGGGGATTAATTAGGTGGTGTGGTCAATGGACAAGAAGTTATCTTCTAACTTTGGCTCAGGTGGCTAAATGAAATATTGGGCTTGGAGGTATGGAGTTAAAATCTAAATAACAAGAGGATCTTTCACTGGTTTGGATACTGATGAATACAAAATCACTTTTGAAGTTAACAAGTTGACATTCATCGTGTTGGGTTGAATGGTAATGGAAAAACAAAATCACTGTCATTTCAGTTCACATCAGGAGACATTTTGGAGGGAATGCCTTAGGCTTTGTAGTATTAATTTAGACAAAAATGTGTACTAAAATTCACAATATTAAAAACATATCACAATACAATTACATTAAACGCTGCAGTGCTAAGGCCCCACCTGTTTTGTGCAGTAGCGTTCCAGGAGATCATTGCTGATGTAGGCTTGAAGCACCGTGTCTCTCTGCTCACCAGGGAGTGAGCGAGTCAGTCTCTAAAGAACGCGAGAAACACACCGACCAATTAGACCAACATGCAAAAATATAAATGGTACTCTTCTCTCCTACATGCTCACAAACTACTGTACTTATCAGGCACCCCAAAGTAAAACCTAAATGTTTTCATTCTTCTCCCCGCAATGTTCCAATGAAACTTCTACACAGAGGACTAAAGATATACTGCGTTACTATGAAAGGCATGACTTTGTTAGCCATCTTAAAAATATCATAAAAACCCCTTGACACTAGTCTGTCTGTAATATGCTAATGACTGCTAGTATTACTACCAAGGTTATAGTCAAAATATCCTATCATGCTAATTTAGGAAGACTAAATTTTTAGCAGCCATGAAGGGAAACTGGATCATTACAGCAGCAAACGGTAACAAACAGCAAAGTCAAATAAAGTCAACATATAAGGATCAAAGTATGAAAAAAGTACAGATCACAGCCTTAGGAGATTGAGCAAAAAGAAGCAGAAGTAGATAAAAATGAATATGAATAAGTGTAGAAGTTATTATCATGAAAATATCAATTTATGAAAAATATAACACATGGTATAAGAGGAATAGAAGATTATGAATTTAAACAGTAATATGAATATTAACCCAGCGCAGCGCCTGAAGCAACAGGGACCGGTGTCGGTCTAAACCTTCAACCAAGTCTTTCTTCAGCTTCTCATAGTCCAGTGAGGGCAGCATTGGCACTTCCTTAGATCTCCTGGAGATCAGTAGAAAAGACATGTCAGTGATCTTTGACTATGGCACTACACAGCCCCAAGCTGCCACTGATCTACAACGACTATACATGACATATTAGATGGGGTTGTAGATAAGCAGTACATTTTTGCAGCAGATAACCTGTTCAAATGTGAGACTTACTGTGGTGCAATGGAGGCTCGTAGCATTGAGGAGGCCTAAGAGAGAGAGAGAGAGAGAGCGAAATCGAGAATAGAAGACAAGGAGGAGCAGAGTCTATATCAGATTTTGATTATTTCAGACCACATTTATCACACACTTACTGTATTAGGAAACATAACACATGCCTTTGTTACAACCTTTTATCACCCCCCTACTTACCCAATAGTGTTCTTCATCTAATACATTTAAGTAAGGTGCTGTCTACATCAGTCATTAACAGTGTATGGACATGCATACATCGTGCTTGGGGTACATGCTGAATACCCAAACATACAGTATAGTTCTGTTCGGGAACATCACCCATGCAGTCAGTCACAAGTAGGCTAAGATAATTCAATAAGTAGAAAGTACCAGAGAGGGAGGGTTAGTGTGAAACAGCCATGCCTTCATTTCTTTCACCTCAGCTCGCTTTTACTGTTGCTCGTTATGTAGTCATTTCAAAAGGAGGCTTCTGAACAGTGTAGTATAGCATTGTGGTGTTGATGTGTGTGGAGGGTAGTGTTTTTCTTTTTTACAACTGAAAGGGGATTTTGAGCTCTGAAATCCAATCTGAACCCCGGTGGTTAGGCCTATAGCCAGAGCAGTGTAAGGTCGGGGGAGTGATCCGTGTCGTCTGAGGTATCATGTGGTCTGGCCACATTTTGCTTTGGTGCGCAGCAGGTAACACGGAAGTGGAGAAGAAAATCGATACCAGAATTCCTTCCCGAATTCCTTTCTCTCTAAACATTTCAGTTCCCCTGAAGCATGCTGAAGGGCAAGGGGGACACGTTTCACTGAGAGATTTGACACTGGGGGAAACATGGACCCTGGAGGCTTTCCAGAGAGTGATACCCAACTAAGGATTAGTGCACATATATATGTCACAGGCAACAATTATTCTCCATTGCTGTGTATCAAGAGAAAAAGCCAAAAACTTATGCTGAATGTGTAAATAGCTTGGTTCAATAACAATAGAAAGAGGATATAAGTACTACACCAAATCATTTCAAATTTTTTAATACAATTTTGAGTTTAGTTTAAGTTTGCAAATAGTATATTATAGTTATGGTCATATCTCTAGTCTCTAATCTATTTTTAGCTATTCTTTTTATTTATTTTATATTTGAGTTAGTCTATTTAGTTTATGTATATAATTTAGCCTTTAACTGCATTTATTTCTTTACCTACCTCATTGTTTTTGTATTTTGATTTATGTCAAGTAGCTGCAGTAACACTTCAATTTCCCTTCGGGACTAATATAGTACTCTGTTTATCTATCTATCTTAATCTCAGATTTCAGCTGGCCACCTACACAATGCATAGGCTTGACCTGAATTCCCTGAATACACAGTTTACATAAGTGATGCTTGTACTCTCCTCACATCTTTAATCTGTCCTCTCACCTGTTGCTCTCTTATGACTATAAGGATAACCCAAGGTCAACTTTTGTTCTCTCTCTGGTCTCTGAACCAGGTTTAATTTCTCCCTAGGGCGCTAAACCCTAGCAGAGTAGCAAAAAAAAAAAAAAAAAAAAAAATGACTCACGATGATTATGATTATCTCAATTTTAGAGCCTGATAACTATGGTCAACTATGGTGTTATCTTGCAATGTGAAGGAGAGCAGTTGCTTGTCTGTGTGAGGACAAATATGTTCATGCCTCTGTGCTGAGCTACAGCCAAGACAAATATTATATCCAGCCTAGCAGGATAGGTGACTATTGTTACGCCGCTCTTGGCAATCAAAACAGGAAATAAACATCAAAGTTGTTAAAAGCTGAATCTGCTATTGTATATTAGCAATTTCATTTTACGTGTTATATGTTTAACCTGAGTACCTGCTATTGATGGTGTTATGAACATTACAATTATATAAAACTTTCTTGTTGCCTCTTTTCAAATGACTGTAATTCAACCCACCGTGTTTGACAACCTGAGCGTGAGAAGTGCTTTTACATTAAAGTGCCTTGTGTTGGCCATTCTTGTCCTGTCACAGTGTCTGTCTAACTCTTTCAAAAACTGCACAAGAGGGGAAAAATGAGATTGACAGCGTTTACCTTAAAAAATAGAAGACAGATAGCCAATAAAGAGTGCTGAGGGGAGGAACAATGACTCAGTCTTAGGGAACAAGTGAATTTAATGATGAGGTCTGCCCTGAAAGAGACGCTCTTGTTTAGCTTAACAAGTAGCCTGACAAAAGGGGTCATTCTTACCTCAAATGAGGTCAAACATCATTTTAAACTAGGACAATCTAATAGGAACTGGAGGAAAATGGCAGGGAACATATACTGAACACAAAGGCAGGCCAAGAAAGTTAGGCTATCTGTTGTTAAGGAAGGGGAGGCACACATAAAGAAAAGGAGAGGAGGAGGAGGAGGAGGAGACATGGCGAGACACAAGCAAGATGAGGAGTGGAGAGCGACTCGGGGACCTGTGAGATGACAAGGAAGTAAAGATGAAAACATATGAAACTTACATAGCCATCATCATAGGGACTCATAGAGCAATATCCCTTTGTGGACAAAAGCATCACACACGCAACAACACAAACACACAGAAAGAAGTTGATCAGTTCAAAACAGAAAGAAACAAGATTTCACAAGCCAGAGTTCAACACCAAAATGAAGGCCACTGACAGTAAGCATGTCTGTCATGGAATCAATGTGGAAAGTTTTGTTTCAGTTTAGAGCATTTCTTTTGTATCCAGGCTTGAATTACAGCTATATGGGGGGGGGGGTATCTTTTCACAGCCACAACGTCACAACTATCAAACGATGGAAACAAGGATATGAACGTTTTTATTTAAGCAGCTATAGGCTAGCTGCTTAAATGGAATATTTCTACTCTGCAAGCTCCTTTAGCATGCAATCAACCATATGGATCATTTGCATTCTGCCCATTATTCAAAGTTAAATTTAAAAAGTGATAAACTTTAGAATTTTGATTTTGTGTTCATGTTGTGTATATTTACTTTTCTAACAAGCCTTCCACATTGATGTGTATTAATGCAATGCCGGGATCCCATCATCTGTTGTCAGAAAACTGTGGGATTACTACATTAATAAGACCAATCGACCAATATCTGTGACATGAGGCCCTGAGGGCAGTTTTCTCTGCAAGTATTTATAGGACTGGCTCCCATCAGCAGTCCCCCGCTTGACATTTTTCATGCTTGTATCATCTTAATCATCTTGCCTCGAGGCCTTGTGTTGTGTTATTCTATCAGTGAGATGTAAAGGAGAGAGAGGGAGAAAAGAGAGGCACTCTCACTCACAGTGCCAGGCCTGGTGAAGTCAGTGCTCTGCACCACGCTCTGCCTCATCTGGCTGCTGAACAGGCGAACACACACAGACTGCAGGTACTCAGGGGAAATCTGCAAAAAAAACACAGCAGGCTTCTTGGGCTTTGTACTGTGTGTGAGTAAGGGGAGGGAGGGCTGTGTTGCCATAATAACTATGTCACTAGTGGCATAGTGCACATGAAAGTGTGTGCATATTAAAAATAAGCAAAATAAGGTATTTTATGTTACGTTTTTGCATATACAAATGTGACAGTCAAATTAAAGCCTTTATGTCTGTCTACTGTTTGTGTGTGTGCACCACTCATTAGCGTCAGTGTGTGTGTGTGTGTGTCTCTCTCTCTGTGTGTCTGCCTTGTTCTTGTCTCTGTGTAGCCTGTAGCTGTAGTGTTAAAATGTGTTTGTTTGCTCTACAGTCAACCTGGCATACCATTTTTCCGCTGACAGTGGCCTCCAATGAGTCAACCAGCTCAGCGGTGATTCCAATAAGGTTGTGGTAGTCGGCTTGCATCTTGTTGAACTTCCGCATGTAGCTGGTGATGCGGCGGTCCGACTCAACCAGTTGGAGCTGTAACTGCTGCATTGCCTCTGTGTCCGTCATGCAAACATGCACAGAAAAAGGTTGCACAAAACAAACACGAACGAATAAACTGCATTCATATCACCAGTAACGCTTATGTGGCTGTAACAGTCATAACATATCAAATGTTTCTTTTTGAGAATTGAAATAAAAAAATGAAAAGATGGATGTTTTTTATTAACCTTTTACAAAGATTTTACACACTACGTCTGCAAGTCACTATGCAAGATATGAATTCTATCCTTAAATAAATATTAACCTTTATCAACCTCTATCTGAAACCAACTGCAGCACTAACAGAGCTCCAGCACAAATATTTGGCAAAGCTTCTCACTATCCCTTCTGTCCTTTCAAATCATTGTGGGCTGTCAATTACACACAAAAAAATCAAACTTTTTCACCAGAAAAATAAGTAACGAATTAACATATGAATATGACATTACTGTATGCTATTTTGTGCTGTGGAGTAGTTCAACAACAATCTGAATTTGTTGTATAATTTAAACAGCACTATTTGATCTTCTGTCTTCTTTAATGCAATTAGATAGTCTGTAGTTGGTGTCTGTATCTTCCATATGACAGATATCATATGCCAGATGGACAGACACACTCCCAAAAGTAGATTACTTGACAGGGACATTTACCTTTAGTACTTCTTCCACCCTCCTTCTGCATGATGTCTGTTAAAGAATACACACTTGCACTCAATTGAGCACCAATCAAACATTTCTATTGTATTTGTTTCCTTATCCTATGCTCCCACCCAGAGTAACATTCAAATCAAAGGGTATATAAAGATGTAATGTCTTGCTTGAGTTTGACAGAGCACAAGACAAACACATGGTATATTTTACATCCTGTTTCAAGCAGGCATAATCGTCACAGACATTTGTTTAGGATTGACTTAATCTACCTCATCTATTTCCTTGTATGACCAGATACCAGTGTTGATATAGAATCAATACCAGTTTGTTTTAAAGGGAGGGACATATTAGTTTCCAAAATTCCTGTGGACCAACCCCTTTGCATGGGCAAACACAGCTGTCATTCAGTGTGTTTACATACACTTGAGTAACTGTTACAATCATCTTTCTCCAACAAGATAATTTTTTAAGCGTAAACATTTGTTTTCATGTGTGAGTATGTCTCGTCAGCTGCCAAACATTCTGCCTGTCAAACTGTTTGCACAGTAAAAAATTATAGAAGCTCGATAACCTCTCTCTTTATGTTTTACCAATGTACACACAAGACAGATTTTCTTTGGTCAGCCCTAACCCTAACCCGCTGGATTTCCAGTAAAGGCAACAATTCTTGTTATCCTTCACTTGCCCTTCTGCTCTGAAGGGGTAAGGGTGAGTTAGTGTTACTTTAGGTCATGCCATGCTCAAACCTAGCCATTTATAAATGCAAATCAGACAAGAGTTGTTTGCAGGATATGAAACAACCAGATCTGGGCAATAGTGTGACTGTTAATGAATTCTTAGGTCACCAAAAGAAAGGCTTCTTATTTGAGATTTAAATGTTGTTAGGACTCACTAGGGGACCACATGTTTCAAGACTCCAAGAAAGCTGAGCCCTGGGGGTTCACACCCAAAGTATGAAGCTCCACCTATGGATCCAGGTTATCAAAACAAGAGATTCCCCTCTTATCTTTCTCTTTTTCTCCTCCAGCTGTGGCTGGAACAACTCCTTGCTCTTGTTCACCTCCAGCTGCTGAAGGAGCAGCTCTCAGCTCCTCTTTCTCCTCACAGCTCTCTGCTCTCTTGTGTGGCCTGCTCACAGCAGACAAACACAGAACTCTTTCTTTACGGCAGAAAACGCCAGAGCCTGCCTAAGACTCAGAAAAGTTTTCTAGTGCCAGCAGCTACCACACAAGTCTGCTGGCTGGTTTAACAAGTACAGGAGCCACAAAACAGAGTTAGCTTGCCACTAACTCTACACAAAGGACTGGACCTGGGCCCTCTGACCTGCACGACTGGCACACCAGACTTACACAGCAAATCCTGCATCCTTTCAGCTTTGGAGCCAAACTCTTCTCAGCCTGTCTCTTCCATGGATTCACCAGCTAAGAAGCAGAACACCACAAAGCATCTCTTTCTTCAGGGACTGGTACCAACTGGGCATAGCCTAGCAACATGGTGAAGCATAGCACGGCTAAGCAAGGATGTTTAACTTACTGTACATGTATTGATTTGGCTAAGGTTATTCACTGAACTATCGTTGTGATGTCCGTGTTGTTCATAGTCAGGTTATTGCATAGCCACACCGCTAGGTTAGCTAGGTTAATGTTAGCATGCGTAACACATGTTACACCCAGTGACTAGGCCTTGCAACTAACCTCTTCCTAACCTGGCACCTTGATCCTACATGAATTGGTCTTGAACAGAGAACCACACAGTTAAGAGGTTTAAAACCTAGTTTTGCAAACTTTGGTTCAAGCAGCACATGTGGTTCAAGACACCACATGGTCCGGCCTTTTATCTCAATAGTAAATTGTCGGCATGCCACCCAGTTCAATGGCAATGTAAGAAACTTAACTGAGCACTTGGTAGATATTATATAGAGTTGTTTTTTTCCAACTGTACAATTATATAGCTACGGTGACTGGCAGTTGGGTCTAATTTGAAATTCAGAACATTTTAGATTTGCATAACTGATATTCATATACGCCATAGAACAACAAAGGCAGACAGCAAAAAAATATTAAGTCACCCATCTGTACACTGAAGGTTTATACAAAAAATACACAGACCTTTTAGACATATTTCATTTGTCATTGCTTGATTAAACACCTTTGTTAACTGAAAGTCCCAATTTGTCCTGTTCAAAAGCAGGCCAGTGTCAGCAGCTGAGACAGAAATATGAACTAGTTAACCTTTCACAAAGTTCTCTGCAATGACATGTGAGTCTGCCACAATAAAGGATACATATAAATTCAGCAGCCTTGGGCTGTTGGACGGCTTCAGTGTCACAGACAGAAACTGCTCAAGCTTATCCTTCAACTGTGGAATCCAGGAATCCTTAATAAACATAACGTAGGTTAGAAGAAAATATGGTTATGTTCATTCAGGAGGTGGCACTGGGTCATAATGTTACATATGTAATAACTAGTTGGCAATTACCAACTAGGTAATGTTCTATTAGCTGAGCACCTGGAAAAGATCTTTGAAGGAGGGGTGGACAGTGGGGTTGGGAACAAAAGGCAAGGCATAGTAAGGCAGAAACTCTGTGGTCTGGCTCAGTGCTGCTCCCTGAGTCTCCAGGTACTGTTTGAAGTGGGAAATCCTCTCCTCAAACTCTGCCTGGTCCTGGAAACAGATTAAGGGATCTACTGTTAATTGGTTTATTTAAAGTCCTTTGGCAAAATTTCAAAAGACTCATTACATCATTTAAAGCACTTCTTCTGTTGCATACACACATTCTCTTCAATATATTTTCTCTTGAGCTGCTACCACCACAGAAAACAGGAAGAAGAAACCATTTCATATAACATCTCTATAAATGCATGAATTTAAACTTTAATGACCTGCTCAGTGAAAATTGCACCACGGAGGTTATAAATTATATAATTAATGTTTGAGTAGTACAACAATAATATCATAGATTGTCCACTGTGTTAAGAGAGCATGCTTGACCTGTAGCACAGCCTACTGGACAGTTTGAAAAACAACACATAATTATAATCAACTATAGGGTTGCACAGCATAATGGGATTTTGTTTGAATGCTATTGTTAAATGAATATTTAAACAAAACAAACAAACAAACAAACAAATACATGGATCCACATACGTGTCTACCAGGGTGCCCTTTCAGTGGGTAGATGGTGAAGTGGATGTGAAGGTGGAACTCCAGGCTCTGGGCCTCAGCGTCAGTGTCTTTTATTTCAGAGGGAATATTCTCTGTCCACAGTTCAAAGAACACCTTGTTGTCTCCATCATCAAAAGCGCTAAGGAGGTCTTTCTGTGTGGATAGACAGAATAAAAGAGAAGTGAGTAATTAGGAAAAAACAAGAATTATGCAAAGATGTCATTTACCACCACCAACAAGAACAATTTTAAGACTTTTAAAAAGACCAGCCAATGCTTACAGATAGGATCAATAAAAAAGAAACTACAAGAATGGCTTTAGAAAAATATGTTTTAAAACACATGAGTTTGCAAAGTCTTAACTCTATCTTCTTCAAAATCTGAGCTGCTTAGGGACTATACCATATAGCAAACTGTTGAGTTACATAATATAAAGATTCATCAAAAACACAGGTTAATATTTCTAAGGCTGCAATAACTGCATGTTAATAATAAGCCATGTCTCGGAGTAAGTCCTTCCCACTTTTCTCCAACCTTGTCAAATCCTGCTCTTCACAACTGGCATCCTACAAAAATAATCAGCCAACCTGGTGGAACAACTGCTTATAAGAATGTTATCACTTACCTGAATGGCACAAGTCTTTGAGTCTCTGAGAGTACTTCCTTGAGGCTTTGAGACGAGCTTGCCTTTGCTTTTGCACTCCTTGTCGAAACTGCGAACAGTCTCTTCAAATTCCTCAAACTTAAGGTACTACCAAAGACACAAAACAAACACAAATGCTGTCAGTTCCAGCTTAATCAGTGCAGAACGAAGCTGCATTTCAAGTATCATTTTGTTGATGTCCTTTATCATTATAAAACCATTGAAATTAAACAAGCTGGACAAACTCTTCTTTTATGTGAATCCAATATCATGGTTTTATATATGGTTTGGCATATTGGAGAGGACATGGGCAGCTTGTTTAATATGATGGACTTGTTATGATGCTCACACTGGTCTGGATACTGAACAATGCATTCTCAAAATGTTTACCTCCTTGATCATTCCAAGAAGATTGGCTTCAGTAGCCAAGATGTCCCCCATCTTGGCTGACTCCCTGGAACTCATGTGAGTGCCCAAGACTTTCTAAAACACCTAAAAACAGCAAAGACTTCTGCTCCCATTAAATAACTTTAGTAATCCCGGCATGTATTCTGCAGAGCCTGCAAAGACATGACACACAGTAACTTACATGTTAATTCTACAAGTGAACATTAACAGGAGAAACCCAAAGAATATTACAGAACGCCTTTGTTTTTCTCAGGTGCAGCATTTTTTTGAGTACTTGTGTTTTAGAGACCAAAATTCAGGTAATACTGCGATACAAATGTTTTGATATAACGTAATAGTAATGTTCTTAACAAAAAAACACAGACATCTCACTTTTTACTGGCATTTAAAGCTGTACTAGTGCCCACAGAATTGTGGACACACGTTAATTTTTGAGATATGTTTAGTCAGTTTTTTCTGCTTTTTTAATTTTAAAATACATAACGTTAGTCTTCAACAGTAAAGTTTAACATCGACGTTACCGAAAATGTGGCAAACTAGTAGCTAGGCAAGCTAGTTAGTTAGCATTATCTGACGTTTAGAGAGGACATCAACATCATTCTCACCTTATTCGCACATCGTGCAGTTGGTGAATATACGATTATAACGCTTTAAATGTTTTTATCCGCAACTGAAACGTATACAATCCATATTCAGCAGGGCTTGTGGGATTCACCTACAATGATATTAGCCACCTAGCCATTAGCTAGCAACGGTACACAGATGGGACGCTAAAACACCTAGCAACCAATGCCTGGGGAATGCAGGCTGGAAAGTAGAAACAAATGTCGTAAATAACGATACGCTTCGTGAAAGCATCCCGTTTGTTAACTATTTATTTCTTAGAGAAATTAGTAAGAGACTGTTTAAGATATATATATATATATAAAATGTGGAAAATGTGCTTTATTTACTTTAGTTTTGAACACTACAGTGACGACAGCTAGACAGTTATACGATAAGGTTAATTTTTTTCACAATTTTGTTTGTATTCGTGTTTTTCAGTCATATTTAATAATAATATTTCGCCCACCTATTTCAAAATCAACAAACGAAGCAGCAACGAGGATTTTTACCCAACCGGAAGTAGTTTACGTGTCAAAGGTCGAGCACATTGTTCCTGCGCGGTTCAGTCTGTTTCATATAGTAATGAATGAAGTTTTTACTTAAATAGGAACTGTTGTTACACAAGTTGGCACAGAGAGAAACAGAGTGACTGCGACGTTAGTTTCTGCGCAATATAATATAATATAACGTAACCACTTCATCTTATTTGAGGTAAGCATCGGGAATTTGGTGCACAACATGCTAAAGCTAACAGCTAGCCTCAATAGGAGACACTTGAAGTTTATTTATGACAAGAACTTAAAACTGTTTGGCGAGTTCAGACTTCTGCCTGTCGTTGCAGTAACGTTGATGAAAAGTTTTCTCGTAACACATGGATGTTAGATTTGAAATACGTTTGCTATAGTTGCTCTCTATGTTGCAAATGGGCTCGATTGAATGAGATTTAGCTGCTCATCAGTGGGAGATAGTGTTTTGAAGTAGCATTTTAATTCATCATAGGAAGCATAATAAACTTATCTACACACTGGCAATATTTTAACATTCAAATAAGGATCCTAACAGATGTGTCACATATAGTTTCATTATTATCTGACATTTCTTAGACCAATAGATGAATTGATTAATCGACAAAATGAACGGCAGACTAATCAATAATGAAGATAGGAGTTAGTTTCAGTCCTTGTCTTTTCTCATTCTACCTGGCATCAGAAAAGCATCATAACATTGCTTGTAACATCATATTTTTCCCATCAAAAGATTAAATACGAGCACCTGTTGATAAAATCAGAGCTTCCCAAGTATGTCAGTTGTCTTTATTTAAACTTTTTTTTATTTTTTAAAAAGACTGCCTAATTGATGCCCTTTTTCTCTTGTCATTTCCATGTTCCTAAGCTGAGTGAAAGATGGCTGGAATTCTGTTTGAAGATATCTTTGATGTAAAAGACATCGATCCAGATGGCAAGAAGTTTGACAGAGGTGTGTGAAATGTCTTTATCAAGCAAGGTTAAACTAGGTGGGGAATCAAAACCAGCCTCCAGCCAAATGCTTGTATATTGTCATAGTGATTTTGTCTACTACTGTAGTGGCCAGCTTTGCAGGTAATCAGCCATCAGGCTTCTTACTATTCTATAAACCATCTAAGTGTTGGAGTTATGAAAATTATCATGTGACTTTGGAGTCCATTAGCTAATTCATTAATGGAATTAGTCAATAAATTAGACAATAAATTCAAATGATCTACATATTTGTTTGTTACTAATTTTAATTATTTTGTTTTGAATTATGTGCAAGGGATTTTACTGTATCTGCTTAAAATGGTAGCATTTATCAGCTTATTTCTGTTATAATCATCATCATATATCATCTTCCATTTAATAGTGCAAATAACTTAATCCAAACTCTGCTTTTACTGCTTATTCACCACAGTGTCTCGTCTACATTGTGAAAGTGAGTCTTTCAAGATGGACCTCATCTTAGATGTGAACATTCAGATCTATCCTGTGGATCTCGGTAAGGAAGCAATCTTTTTGTCCTTGTGTTTATTTATTTCAAGATAAAGGTTGGAAGTCATTTAATGATTGTTTTTGGCTAACAGTCATGATTTCCAGCTTGCACACAGTATGGCCAGAACAAATCAGTTATTTTTCTATATGTAATCGGAGTAAATTTGCATTACTTGACAAGTGTTCACAAAACTGTTTGGGTACACTCACTTGCACCCTCACTGTTTGACTTCTGTTTACAAATTGGTTCATGTAAGTGAGCAGCGTGAAGCTAAATGTAATACAAAAAATATTCCTCTGACTTCTATATGTGCAACTTTTACATAAAGGCACAAAGCAACACACCTCAACAAATCATCACTAACTCAAAGTGTGTCTTCAAGGCACAATATAAACCCAGTGTGTACTCATGTGCCCATCTTATTTAGGCGACAAGTTCAGACTGGTCATTGCCAGCACGTTATATGAAGATGGAACACCAGATGACGGGGAGTACAATCCTCAGGATGACAGGCCGTCCAGGTACAACGTTTGCCCTTCTGCTTATTAAGTCATGTACTTTTACTATCAAATGCTTTTAGACGACATTTTTATTGACAGAATACCCCAGTGACATTATTCTATACATTATTAGAGGGACTTTCCCCTGTGGCATGGAGTATTTTATTATTGGTTTGGATTTGTGCTCTCATTACACTTTGTTCCATTTTTTTCAGAGCGGACCAATTTGACTATGTGATGTACGGGAAGGTTTACAAGATTGAGGGTGATGAGACTTCAACAGAAGCAGCCACACGCCTGTAAGTGATGTTACTTTTTTTATTTAGGCCATATTCAGACCAAATCAGGCGGTGCAGCATTCAGCTGCAGGGTCGAGCGGAGGTGTGGGGGGGTTGTGGGCGTGTTTATTTGTGCTCTAGAACATAACCGCTGTGAAACAATCAGAAAATAACATTTTATTGATCTGATTCACCGGCTTTCTCGCTACCAGTGCTCCCTCTCTTCATTCACTCTCTAGCTCGCTCGACCACAGCTGCGCTCTCTCTCTCGCTCTCTTTTTCTCTCGTCTTTTTTAAAATGAGTCGAGAAGCTGACAGCAAAGTCTAACTTTACTGTCAACGTTATCATGTGAAGAGAAATGTCCTCCCCTCATCCTTGTAATGTCTTTGTGCTCCCTCATGGCAGAGTTTACAACGCACTCTGTCACTTTTAGTCACTCAGCCTCAGCTTATATATATGTATGTTAAAATGTGTTAATAAATTTGCGAAATAAACCATTTGCATAATAACAAGTAGCATTGCAATAGTTATTAATACATTATTAGTGCAGTAGTTGTCACAGTAATATACTGAAATTGCCAAAGAAACATAAATTCATTTAAAGTTTGTACAATGTTTTTACATTTTCAGCATTTTAATAGTATCAATGTAAAAATGTTCACATTTGCAGCCTTCATTTTCATATAATAAATCCAATAATGTAATTGTTATTATGTTACCCGAATAAAACACTATAGGTAGTTTGTAAGTGAATTATTGTTAGTGCTCTATTGTTATATGTTGTATATTACAATAACAGAAAGTCATTTATTTTTCCAACAAAAGTCTCTGTGTGAAGTTTCTCTCTTTTTAGCTTTAATCCAGTTGTATGAATGTTTTCTCCCTTCTTTCAGCTCTGCCTATGTGTCTTATGGTGGCCTCCTCATGAGGCTGCAGGGAGATGCCAACAACCTTCACGGCTTTGAGGTGGACTCCAGGGTTTACCTCCTCATGAAGAAACTGGCCTTCTAAAACCCAACTCTGCTCGCCCACGTACCTCGGTTCTTCCACTGCCACAGTCAACCTTAAGGTCTTACTGAACTGCATACTGAAAACATCAATATTCTCACGTCTGGAGTACATGACCATTTCTAAGAACTACTCACAGACAGAATACATGGAGGTTGTAGAAAACATATTTTAATTTTTATTTTCATAGCACAAATTGTTTCCTCCAAGGAGATGGACAATAGACTGAAGACTGTGACACTTAAGAACCGTTGCAACCTCCATCTACTGGCAAACTGTAAATAAAGATTTTTTTATACATTATTCTCTTATCTTGGATCATCCTTTTTTTATCTTGACATGTTTTTTTTTCTTTTAGGTTGTCTTCCAACCATACAGCTCAACTGTTTAGCTGCTCTTTCAAGTATATTGAATAGGTTTTATTTGTTCTGTAATCAACACTGGGGCTCCATTTGTAACACTGTTTTAATTTAAGGACAGAAGACGAGCTGTAGGTCACTGGGCAGGTGTCTAAAACATTACATGGCCTTTGGAAAAAGCTATATACATTATACATATTAAATTTATATTTATTAATGACGTACTGATATGTTTTTTGCAGATATCCAACAATGCTATGCATTAAAAAATATTTTTATATACTTCCTGCTTTGTACTCAGATGGATTTAGAAGAACTACAATTCTCAGGCCACAGCATTGGGAAATAAGATGTCAAGGCAGGGTCAGTGCCATATTCCCTCGGTGTGCCCTTTGTGTCTTTGCCGTACAAAAGATGACAGGTAACAAGATAAGAGAGAATAAACGTTAAAAGGACAATTAACATGAATGACATGGCATAACATGAATTAACACTGTTAGCGTGAAGACTAGACATAGAAACAGTCTCTGAATCAGTCTCAGCTTAAGGTCCATTTACTAGTCTTTCCACAGGTTTCACTATATCTCATGGTCTAACTAGAGCAGGAGGAGTCAGTAGAGCTAAAGGAGGAACAAGCTCTACTCATTTCCTTTATGTTTAATTTCTTGCAACATATCTCGTGGATGGAGTTTGCTCAGTTGTTGCAGTGAGCACTGGGAAAAAGTATTTAAGAATCGGTCCAGCCAAATCAAGAAAAATATTTTTCTATATTTACTTTTGGTGTATCTCACCATACAGATATTTGTAGTAGATGATTTATTTTTGCCCAAGTTTTGAGATACACTACTCTGAGATTTTTGCTATGACTCTTATACAGTAGAGATGAATGAAGTGTCATGCTCACAGCATTGTGAGAAATTACATTTAAAACAATGGAACAGTCGGCAACATCTCTTTCCAGAAACAGGGTTCCGGTTAATGGACTAATTACACTTAATTACACTTGGACTCTGAGAGAAGGGTTCTCCATCACCTTAAATCAAAAGTTCCAAAAGAGCTTGCAATTAAAAGCAGCTTTGCAATTTTCTGAGGCATTTATCTTTATGTGTGTAGTTCTCAGAGTTTTGTTAGTGCCATGAACAACATCAAAGTAGCTGCTATACCTCATTCGGCCTTTAGCTTTTTCTTTTAATCATCTAAACCTGTTTTTCACTGTTTGTATGAACAGTCCAAATTAAACTGCCTGAGTATTTAATAAAACATTTAAAGTTGAAATGTTGACTGTGTGCTCTGGCAAGTATTTTAGAAAATTAAAATATTTTGCTCCCAGACGAGAGTTTATTACCCAGCATGCCACAGGCAACTGCTCTACATTTGCTTTGATGGCAGCAAACTAAAATGTGGACTCTGAGACAAAATTGAATTAAGGGTAAGGCTGAAAGAGGCAGCTTTTGTGTGGAATACAAGCTTCTCAATGTCAGTGGTAATGGATGTCACAGGATGGAGAGTAATACTGCCAATGACTCACACAGGCTCCTGATATATACATGGAAAGACCCTTAACCCTTAAACATTTGAATGTTGGGATGTTTTAAAATGAGCTTGTATGGGGGGGGGGGGGGGTTAAAGCTAAAAAGAGAGAAACTTCAAACAATTCTAATTGTGACAATGTGGGTTTAGCGTGGACTACAGAAGTGACAAAGTGCAACCTGCACTCAAACTGAGACCATATGACATGCTGCTAGTAGTCTCCTGGAGTAGGATTGTTTAACCTTGCATATTAGGCTTTTGAGTATTTGAGTAACAACCTTGTGCAGTTTAAAATAAGATTGTCAAAGGTCTTTTTTGTTGAGATTTACATGTCCAACTACTACAGTTTAGGTTTACTTTCCAACACTACAGACCATTTTCCAAATAGTTTTTTAGATTTTGCAGTTCAATCTCTGCCTTATAGTCATTTTTTTTGGTCAAAATTACATTATTTTTATAAGTGCATGCATCTGAACACAGAAACTGTGTGCATTCTGTCTGGATGGTGTCAGGATTCAGTGTTTGGGATTGGCCCAGAGTACACCAAAGTGCATGTTGCCCACCGGAAGTGATGTATGTCGGATTAAAGTGCGCAGGAGCATCCCGGGTCTGTTTGGTTGCGCAATCTTGCAGGTCGAGTCTGGTTACCTGCGAGTTTGCTACGCTTTACAGATCCAAACTGTTGCCGTGCACCTTCACTGTTGACATACGCGGAACAATTCGCATTTCTACAGCATTTTAAGTATTTCTCACGCTGGTTGCAGACAGGCTTGGTAACATGTCTCTGCATTCAGCTCTAATTGGAAGCACTGCACTCGGGATTATGTCCACTGTGGTGTTTTGCAGAGAGACTAGAATGGAAACTTATCTTGAAGAATAATGAAGGTGACCAATCGAAGTATAGAAAGAACATTATAGCAGCAACACACGATGGATACTCGACGGAAAAAGAAGTTAACATTTTTCACCATTGGACTCATCTTTCTTCTAAGCGGTATAGAATATGGTGAGATCTGTTTGGTGGCTTTATTCATGTTGTGTCGCAGCACTGACACTGACAATCTGTGTTAGAATGGGACTCATTTTCATTAATGTAATTATGTTATATATTGTGTTGCAGCTAATCACTAATTGAGAAATTGCATATAGGGACAATGCTTATCAAATATCATTGTCACAACAGTTTTGGGGACATATTGTACTGGAACTTGGTGGTTTGTCAAGTTAATCAATGTTGGAGCTTCTTATTATCTTGCATTTCACAGTTTTACACAGTCCTTACATGAGCTTGTCTTGGACAGAATTGGCCAGAACTGTAAGCAGGATATACTGTATATACTGATGTGAGGAGTGAGCCTTTAGCCTCATGCTTCTGAGGTACTCATTTAACTGTTCAAATGTATTTTTAGTTAATTTCATCTGCCTACATGCTTTAACTACATTATGTATTTGTTTTTTGACTAAAAAGTGAGCCCTGTGAAATTTGTGTATAACTGTAGAATAGAAACTCTTCCTTGGGTTGTTAAAACCCCAGAATACTCCAAAACAATATTGAGGATAGGAGCTTGTTCTCACCTGAACGAGGCTGTTGAGCAGTTAATATTAACTGAAACCTGGGTCATGTCAGGAAGTTGTTGAGGCCTTTCACACTAATGCAGCTTGATCCATGATTGCATCAATACCTTTAAGACACATTCACTGATGACATCTGTGTGTTGACTCAATTGTGTGGTAAGTTCAGTCTGTATTTTCATGAAAAGAATTTCTGTGGTTTTCCAGGCCTTAAATATATCAACACCTCTTTTACACCGTCAATAAGACTCAACTAAAGACTATGGTATTAGATTACATTACAGTGTGCAAGGGGATTCTGTTTTCTGTGACAAAGAAGCAAGATTCGATTTTACAACAAATAGCTTTGTCACTCCCACATACAGATGTCTTTGTCAGGGTCAAGAAACTATGGAATTTCGCAACAGACAAGACATATTTACTCTGGAATTTTCTGAGAGCACGCGTCATTGTGTCTTCTGACCCAGGAATTAGATTTGAATTGTATTGGGTCAGCACTATCCTTTGTCTATGTGAGGCATTGGTGGGGGAAACTACCACTGCAGCCAAAGTTGCAGGTCTCTCAGCATTACCAGCATGAACACAAAGAAGGTTTGAAGTTGTAAGTAAGGACTACAACATCCAGTTGTCGTCTTACATTGGTTGTAGATCTTCATTTGAAGCAAGTCTAACTTATTTAATCAAATCTTTCCAAAGACTATTAGAGACTTGTGGTTGTCAGGAAGCTCTAATGGTAGGTAAAATATGCATTTTCAGTTCACTGTGAGTTTATTTCTATAAAGGTAAATCTATGTATGTATGTGTGTAGCTCTGCCCAAACACAGCATCTGATAAATGTCTCTGTAGGGCTCAGGGGAGTCACACGGTTGCAATAAAGATTGCTCAGAAGCCATGGGGATGCAGCCTTGGTGATTCTGCTTACGTACAGGCAGCCCAGCAGAGCTACAGTATGGTTGATTTATTTCCAAAAAGTTACTGCTTACTTCCACAAAGGGCCAATGACACAGATGACTGAGCATAACGGGGTTAAATAGTGTACGTACCACAGATTTACAGTTGACAAGGTTTACATCATATGTGACGTAATGTATTCCAGTTATAGTCCAAGACCCACAATGTTTTTTGAATCCAGCTTTATAGTATTAACATTAATATCTAATACTATTTATACACGTATAGCTTATACATATGAACATTACCTGTTCCCCAGCAGATAAGGTGACAATAACTGCTATTAGCTAGACATGAAGTTACTAGCTATAATATTTAATGTATTTGATTAAAGTGTGTTTTTTTGTTTTTGGGGGTTTTTTTGCCTTGAATTTATTTTGGAATTTTGAAAATTAACTTCTAGAGTCAGATAGAATCTAATTCCCCTCGCTTCTTTCTCCCCAGCTGTGATATTGCCAACAATATGGAGGTACTTGCAGACTTTAAATGCAGCACCTTACTTCTTGGGTTTGGCTCTATCAGCATTCAGCCTGAGTGGTCTCCTCACAGGACCGCTGTTTGGTCACTGGTCTGACAGAACACGAACCACCAAGAAGATCATCTTGTTTGCCAACGTTTTTGAGATAGTTGGTGAGTCCACACTCCTCTTGCACTCATATATTTTTTATAGCCACTACTGTTGCCTAGGATTCAAGTTTAACCACTTGAACCCCAATCATATCATGTACTCAGCCTCTCATTTCAAAAGCACAAACTCCATATGTTGTTCTATTTGAGGTTTATTACTGTATGGGACCTCTACTCTATTTTCCCCCTTCTTTTAATTTTTTTCAGGTAATTTCATGTACTTCATGGGCTACTCCAAGTGGCTCTTACTGTCAAGCAGACTGGTGGCAGGTGAGTTTGTACAAAGTGACACTACGACTTATGATTTTGTAAAATCATTCCAATCCAATAACTCTGCCCTGGTTGTCTGCTGTTAAGTTTTTTTTTTTTTTAACATAAAATGATGAATAATTATATTAGAATGTATAAGTAACCCATTTCACATTATCAATAGCTATTAAACACTGGGATACATTATTACCTTAAAGACCATATGTAACTCAATAGCATCCACAAATCCCCACATTTCAGCTCAGTGGTGATGTTTCCAAACTCATTTTGACCTGTTTTGATAACTTTAACTCTGGCCTCATGTATTTTAAGAAATATGATGATATGAAATAACCGATGATGATCCTCTCGAACCAGGACCCAGAGCTCCAAGTTTCACCCTCAATGTTTCATTGCTGTAATTTATTCATGAAATATGTGTTTGCCTCAGGCATCGGCACAGGTGCTGGCTCATCCATCTTTGGCTTCCTGACCAGAAGCACAGCCCCAGAAGATCGCGCCACTGTATTTGCCGCTGTCATGGCATGTCGACAGGCTGGCCTTCTGATTGGTCAGTCTGCTCCTCTGCTGTTTGATGACCATGATGATAAGAGGCTGCTAATCATTTGACTTTAATTATTTTGAATCTGGGGTTGGATTTGTTTTCTTTACACTTAAAATACCACTAGCTTACTTGGGATTTCCAGATTTGAGTGGACTGACAAAATAAATTGAGCAGATTAACATTGATGACCACATGTTTTATTTTTGCCTTTGGTGCAGGTCCAGCATTTAACATCTTCCTGAGGCTGTGTGATTTCCACCTTGGTCCTTTTGTGGTCAATAAATATACTGCACCAGGGGTAGGGAACAAAATATTTGTATAGCAAGAAGATGTGTAAACTTTGTGACACATTTTTACACTCCTCTTCTTCCCCCACAGTTGTTCATGTGTCTGCTGTGGATTCTCCTTCAACTGGCTGTGGTCTTCATGTACTGGGACCTACCACCTCTGGAGAGAGGGAAGGCCAAGGAGAGTTCGACAAGCAAGAGCAAGGAGATGGAGAACAAGCAAGGACTTATGGAAGATGAGGAAGAGGGTGATGATGAGGGAAAGCCACTAATGGCGTCCCAGGAGCTGGCGGGTTCCTATGGCTCAGTGGTGACACCCAACCCAACCAGGAACCACACCTCTGCTGCCCCCCATGCGATACTGAATGATGTCTCGATGCCTTCTTCTCCCGTGCCACCAGAGTCCCACGAGCCCCCCAGCCACTTTAAGAATTTCAGCGTAACCCGAGGTAGGTGGTTGGGAGTAGTTGTGAAGCTTGTGGTTTTGATATCATATTTTGGGGTTAGTAAAAAGCTTGAAAATTTAAATCTAAGGTCTTAATAGTAATTGAAACAATTCACATTCATTTGTTAGAGGCTGGATTTCTTATTATCTAATGTGCATGTCCTTACTAACATTAATAATATATTAATCATATCTACTGAACATAACTGGACTTGATTCTCTTGTCTACTTCTTGCCGATTTTCCATTTTTCTGGCCCAGTTTCACGGTTTTTATCTGCTAAATACACCCATTTTGTTAGCTTTGATTCTTCATTTCCCCTATTAAATTGGACATTGCCACTCAAGGCAGCACTGAGAGGAATACGCCTCAAATGTGGTTTTCTGAAATGTGCTTAATTTGTCTTTCTGTCATTTCTCTCTTTCGTTTGTCCCTATGCTCTGACCTTGCTGTTGGTCTCCTACTCTTCCTTCTCTGTCCGCTCGCCTCTGACTTGCACTTTGTGTCTGTAGAGTTCCTGAGAGAAGAGGTGGTTGTGCTGCTGGCTGCTCAGTTCATCACCCTCTTCAATCAGACAGCACTGGAGGTGCAGTAAATAGCACACAGACAGAAACACACATAAATATTGTGCAATTTTTTTTAAAGATTATTTTTTTGGCACTTTCTGAATTTATTTGACAGTTGAAAGTGCAGAGGTATGACACAGGAGTAGAGAGAGGGCTATGACATGCAACAAAGGTCTATTGACGCTCCAGTCATAACCAGTAGGCTATTGGGGAATCCAAATGTGATTTAATAAGACTTTCTTTAATAAGGTTCTCTTTGTATTTCTTTAGTATGGTTTCACTTTTTTAAAGAATCTATTGGCATACTTTTTTTTAATAATAATAATCTTTTTTTTGTATTTTTTTTTTTAAATATTGACTCATGAAAGTCCTGAAACACATGAAACCACACTAGGAATGGAATTATCACACACCATTGGCAAACATTATTACACAATCACGCAAATGTGTGATAAAAACGACCTGTTAAGTATTTATGCATGGTTCCAACATCTACTGTACACCATTCCCTCCTCAGACCATGGTGACTCCACTGACTCAGAAGTACTTCAACTATGGGGAGCTGGAAAACAGCGTTATGTATTGTCTCTGCGGTGTGGAGGTGATCGCTGGCTTCGTGTTTGTGCGCTGGCTGAGTCAGCGTGTTGCTGAGCGGGTGGTTCTGGCCATCGGCCTCATCATCTGCAACATCTCCTGTATCTGGTGCCTCATCTTCCTGGCTAACCCACTGGGTCAGTCTACACAGCACTTAAGAAAGTCCCCGCTTTTGTTATTGCACAAGCACACCTGTATCTTGACCTGTATGTATATATCATAAATATTAACTCTGTTGTGTTTTTCTGTTTTCTCCTCTGCTACACCTTTTCTGTAGGTGGTTTTCCATGGCAGCTGACAGAGTTCATCATTGGGGTGTTTTTGCAGGTTTTGGGGTTGCCATTTGTAGCTGTGGCCCAGGTTTCCCTCTTCTCCAAAGTCACTGCAGAGAGAACACAAGGTGAGAAACAGCACCATCTAGTGTCCAGTGTTGGTCACATGTACCTAACATGTTTTGTGTGTTGAGCTCTTATGTTTCTTCATGTCTTTCCGGTTTTACAGGTTTCAGTCAGGGAGTACGTCGCTCAGTTGGCGGTCTAGCTACCATCCTGGGCCCTCTGTGGGCTGGTGGCCTTACTGGGAACATGTATATCATGATGGGAGTAATGATGGCACTCCTGGCATTGCTAACAGTAAGCAAAAGGAAAAAAAACATGAGGAAGAGAAAAAGAAACAGGATCTGTGTCTATTTTCACCTTGTGTGACCAGACATTTCCACAAATGTAAATTCAATGTATAGAGATTGTTTGCTTCTGACTCCATATTTGTGATGCATTGTATGAAAGTAATGTCAGTAATGTCACTGGCAGAGAGAATAATGATTAATTGCCACATCCTTTTTAATGCAACCTTCGTGCCATGTGCTAATATAAATAAAAATAGTAAGCATGTGCCAATGTGCACACTGACTGTGACTGATTAAAATTGGACTTCAAAATTTATGTAAATCATGTTTCTGTTCCAAAAATTTTAGTGAGAGTTTTTTAGCAGTGAGAATCTAATCAGAACTAATGAGAAACAAACAAGCCACACAAAAGGGTTTAAAGCTATGATCAGGAAATGCAAGTTGACATCTATAGCCAGCAGCTCCTCTTGCATTAGCGAACAAACAAGCAAAACAAAATGCTTGTAATGAAGCGTGGCAAACCACAGCCCAACAACTAAATGTTTCCACTATCATTGAGAAAGAGGAAAACAAAAACTTGTGTGTGCCTACTGAGAGAAGGACTCAGCATGCGCACTTCCAAATAGAGGTGAAGTGGCTCCAACTTGCAGTTCTTTGTTCCAAATTGTGTCCACTATGCTCATTTCTTTTTCTCATTATTCTCAATACGAAGGACATGCTGCAGTACATTGTTGACAGTTCTGAAGCAAGTTTTATTGTAGCATCAAACTTTAAAAGTTAAGACTTTGAGCCAGATCACTGCACTTCTGCATCTTTGGTTTTTAGGAGCTTTCAGGATTTACTCAGCAACTAAGTGAAGAAAAGTTTATGAGATTAAAGCTGCTGGAATGTATTTAAGAGAAAAAAGAGGTTGCCAAAGATCGACAATAGCATGTGATCTCATTCATTTAAAATGCATTTTATGGGTTTTTTTAAAATTAAGATTTCTTCTTGGATTGATATTGCCTTTCACGGACACATCACATCTTTTCTTCAGTTATCTTCAACCTTGAATCTAATCATAGAAAAAGAAAATAATTAACAAACATAATTTAAAAGGAATGTACACGAGAATTACATTTTCTTTTAACATTGGTATAATATTGTTTAATACAGATGATGCTGGCTTTCTCATATGACCGACTGGTTGAACCTGCTGCAGAGGAGGAAGAAGAAAGCCCAGAGAACTCCGGTTAATCCAGCTGGAGAAGTGGATATGAAAGGTAGCTATAAAAAAATAAACATAATGCACACAGACCTGAACTAGTAACATTCAAAATTTGAATTTTGTTTCACTCAATGATAAATTATATATTCATGTGTATTATTACGTTGTTTTTAATTTGAGTGTGGAAATGTTTTTTTGGCAGGTAATATTTAGTGTAATAGCTTTTGGAAGGTAGGCCAGAAAGTAAATATACTTATATTAGCAATATTTCTACTCATCCAATATTTTTTCTTCTCTTTTGCCAGAGTACAGTGGGAGGTTCCCGCCTCACAGACCCTCCACAGTCCCACTCCGTGCTTTGGGACCAACGTGCAGGGTGATAATACACACCAACAGCACACACCTCACGAGTGCTTCCCTAAAGCTTGGACTCGTCAGTTTTGTACACAGAGGCTGATGAAAGTACTGATTTGGTGTATTTGTATATTTCCCATGGAAATATGGAATCGTGCTGACACTGCATGTGTCCAAGCGTTGGATGAAAATTGTTTCCATCCATTTGTGTTTTGCACTAAGTACCAGCGAGGTGCATCACACATTCTGCGTGTGTTTCAGCACATGCAATATAACACTTATTGTTAAATTAACATGCCAAATTGTTTATTAAATGGTTTATTAAAGGTTTAGCTGACTTATGTCCTTGTGCTGTAGGACAATTGGCCTTGAAGAAATATGATTTCAGTCATATTCACATTTATATTCACATCCATTTTATTTACATCTGATATAACAAAGGTTCTCCCTGAACACAGCTAAACAATTGCAATAACTTTATTTTCATTGCAAATTGCATAAATTAATTTAAATGCTGAACTATATATTTTGTGAATTAATTCAGGGTGGCTGCTACCATTCAATCAGTGTGTTGAGTGTCTAAAAGAACTGCTAACTCTAAGAATTGAATTAATCTGGGTTTTAAGTGAAAGTTTTTCATCCCGTGGTGATAAAAATGCTGTTTCAAAGGTTTCACAGGGCTTATCCCAACCATACAAGCAATGCAATTCTCAGGGAAATGCTCAGTACCTGTAGTTTTTCATGTGAAAATGGTCCTAGGTTAGATGGTTAGATATTAAATTTCACAATATCACCTGAAAGTATAACTTAAAAAACTTTTTGATGAAAGTGGCTATTTAAACTTTTAAACTTCTGGGCGTAGAGGAGATTAAATAATAAAATGTGTCTTGCTTTGCTTTGCTTTGAAAAGAGCAGAGCGATTAAAAAAAAAAAAAAATTCTGTTTGATGCTGGTGTAGTACATATTTTCAACACTGGTGGGCACTCTTAGTCTTTCTTCTGAAGTATATCATTGCCATTACTGAGCCTAATGTTTAGTATGTAATCTCAGTCATCCAGAAAACTCCATAAGGTCAAGTGCAGTGTTACAAAAATATTTAAAAAATCTGCTTTATTGGAAACTTTAGTGCTTTCAAAGTCTTGTAGGTGTTTTAGGTTCACAGTATGATAGAACATGCACATCAACCAGTCTCAGAACAGTTATTTGCAAAGGCTTTAACTTATGTCTTTATCTCTTGAAGAATCTGTTCAGGTTTTATACTCACAAATCAAAATTATGTTGTGAACTGAGACTATTTATTTCCTATTTATTATGCATTTATTTATTAGATATTTTGTGGGCACCTAACATGTACATTAACTTTTTTTGTATTCCTTGTCTCTATACGGAAAAGATAAATCTTCCACTATGCTTCATTGACTTGTGTTTCATTATTATCTCAGGAAACAGTGAGTGTGTGTTTGTGAACAGTTATTATGAGAGCTGAGCAATAACGTTGCTGTTACAATACTTATTACAAGTTTAATTTTCATGTATTTCTTTAATTGTAATTTTTTTTAGCAGGTTACATGTTATCAACTCAAAGGCCAATACATTTAAACGTTGTCACAAGGTTTTTGATACATTATCAGATTAAACCTAATGTAAATGACAGTATCACAGAGTGGTATGTGTGGAGGATAAATATGTTCCTATGGCACTTTTAATTAAAAAGAACATAAAAAAAAAAATAAATCAATACATGTAAAACAATTTTATTATGTTTAAAAAATTGGATCATTAATATTTATGGTGTTTACTGTAATAAAAAAGCACAATTTTGAAAAGCATTTTTTTTTAAATAGTGATTAAATATAAATTATATATATAATATAAATTATTACAAATAGTGATAAAAACATAAGAGACTTGTTTCAGTCCTTTTCAAAAACATTTCAGTTATGTGATTTATCTAATACAATACACATTCATCTAATATTTTTATTTTTTAAGTTCATCTACCTTATTTTTATCATATCATTTAAAAAATATTTTTAGTATATTTATTTATTTTTTGCGAGCACGGAATTAAACATTACATTAGTGCACTGTATCAGGGTTAATGGAGCTAATACATATCTGTGGTCTTCATTTACAAAAATGTTTATTTTCCCTTTTGATTTTTTCAGAAGATACTCATTATTTGTAATAATCTATCATTAGGAAAATATTACCGATAATATAATAGTCAGTATTCAATTATAATTTCACATGGTATGAAAAAAAGAGAAATAGAAACAACCACAGTCAGATTAACACGGTCAGTTCTTACAAAGCATTTACCCGCACTTAAAGCATATGTTGCTCAAAAGTTTCAAAGTCTCAAAATTTCCCCCAAACACGCCCTTAAATGTAGCACAATATTTGATGCACAATCGAGTAAAATAATTTTACCAGTGTAGATACATTGAAGTTATTTGATGTGGTTATAAAATAAATAAAATATATAAATTTAGAACTGTAAATAAAATCAAAATATATAAAATTGTCTAAAAAGTTAAGGTTCATTTTAGAAACTTTTTAAAAATAGCTTATTGGACATTACTTGAATCAACAACGTCCATCCTGGGTTCACTTCCCACTTCGTCACGTTTCAAGTGATTTAGGTCCAAAACTCTAAAATACTGTAAAAATATAAACATTTGTGGTTCAAAAGAGAAAATTAAAAAATAATTCTGATGAAAGAGTATACATAAATACTAAATCTATGAAAAGTTAAATGCATAAAAAATGTGAACAGGCAGTGTTAAAAAATATTTTTGACATTTATCCTTTGTTTTTCAGATTCCCCCCCCCCCTTTATTATGATACAGTAACACAGAATCTGAATTATTCTGAATTAAATGTTAATTAGTCACATTTTTGCAATGCTATTTCAATAGCATGGCATACTGCATTTCCTTCTAAAAAAAAAAATAAAAATAAAACAAAACATTTTATTCAATATTTTGTTGCAGGTAAATTGATAATGAATCATATATAGAAAAAAATATTGTCAGCTAATAAGGAATTTAATTAAATAAATAGACAAGAGGCCTTCTGATTTTGCAGATATATTTTAGACTAAAGCATATTTTTACAAGTTACACAGAAACCAGCCCATTTCTGACATTGCAGTTCATAACATGTGTGTTGACCATTAAAGTGGATGAGGCCCCGCTTGGGGTCGCTGTCACTTTGCTGAGAAAACCAGGAATGAGGGCGAAGTTGAGGTGTTTTCTGCTCATGACGACACGTCGTCTGCCTGATGACATGGTGGCGAGGGGGTGTGGCTTCGTACGTGAACTCTAGTTGAACCCATTTTGCTGTTGGGTGGTGCAGGCTCAAAAATGTTATGACACAGGGCCAGTAACAGAGATATTTTGGGATTTTACTTTCCTTTTTTCTTAACTGGTCCCCCCACCCCCACTCCCAACACACACACACACTCAAATCCCAAACACACTTGGCCTGCAGCAGCAGTCTGACCGAACAGTGACCCTGCGTATCAGGGTCAGAAGTGTAGAACACGTCGTGTGTCATATCAACAGTAGTTGTCGGGATAAGTTTGGTAAGCTTGCCGCTCCTCGTTCCTAGCCAATCACAGGGTTTGGTTACGAGGCATGTACGGCCAAATTCGACGATGATAATGGACATGTGAACTTTTGGTGAACTGTGTTTTTCCTCGACTAGATATGGCAACGAGGGCAGGTCGAGTTCAGTAGGACGTAAAGCGTTTTTTTGTTTTTTTTTTCAATCTCATTCCCCAGGCTTGATTACTGATTGACCCTCACAAACTAGGTTGGGATAGTGTAGAGATGAATTTGTACGATGCACTGCGACACTGGGACTTATGGGACATTGCAGCTTAGCCTATAACATACATATTTTACACATGGGAGTATAGACAAAGCCACACTGCAGCATCGGCAACCGCTTTTTCCGCACATCTCCTTTTTCTTGCCCTTTCACGTGCACTTTACAAGACCCTTTCCCTGTTCATCGGACAACTTGGCAGCTCAAGAATAATACCCTCAACTTCATCATTATAAGACTTTCATGAAGCTAGTTGAGATGGGTAATAAGTGGATAGAAGTGCTCTCAAGCCTGAACTTGTGAGCTTTTGAGCTACCAATGTATGAAATATTTAGTTGTGCACTGGTGTCACAGATTCTTAATGTTTTTTTGCAAAAACTGCTCTAGCTACAGTCAAATCAAAATGGTGGCACCGACAGAAACCTGTGAAAGTCTGTGAGTGTCCCTGCATGGATAGCACTTGAATCCTTTGTTAATAATACATGTGTCACTCCGAGGAGGTGCGACATCTCAAAAGCAAGTCGGTAACGGAGAAAAGAGAGAAGCAGAGTGCTTGAGTTGTGGTGTGGTATAACGCGAAAAAAGGGATGCACCGTGACATAAAGTGTACCATAAGAAAGGGTAAGACCCAGACAATCTTACGCCAAAGTTCGACTTCAGCCTAGTTTCTTTAGTTTAAAAGGTCATCTGGAGAGCGTAGTTTTGTTTGGTTGCTAAAAAAAATTGAACTCCTACAGAAAATTGAGCTCCATTTCTGTCACCTAAGGCTGTGTGACATGCAGAGGATTTTTTTCTTCTTCTTTCCTTTCAGTAAGGCACGGTTGTGTAATGCTTCTTCTGACTGAATGAATAATTACGTCTGCGTAGCCAATAGCCGGGGCACCCAGGGCTGTGTTGTGCAAGCTAGCCAGCTGCTATTGCACGCAGAGATTTCTGTTTTGCCTAAATGGGTCATGCTTCAGTCATCCTCAGCACTGGAAGTTTTCTTCTAACAACCACCTTCCCCCTCTCTTTGATCTTAAAACATCACACTCTCACTCTGGATTTGTAATTCTGAGAGTCTTTTTGACCCACTGACATCCCGCTAGTTCTGACCTGTTTGGTCAATCAGAGATCAGAGTGGCACATAAGGGATTAAGGACACTTGTGTCACATTTGACACCTTTTCAAACTCTTTAATTTGGTCAGTTTTCAAACTCTATGAAAAGAATACTGATTTCTGCTTGTCAGTACGGCACTGTTCTCCCTTCTCCTATTCTCCTCTCCGTCTGATGCGTCTCAGTGAAGTCTCAAGTCCTCATTTCTGCACATGAACATTTTTGTTGGGTATCTTTTGCAGAGAGATGTGCTTTGTTGTTACATAATGAGAGTTTTTATTGATGTAAACTTTGGTGGATGAAGCCAAAAAGCTGTTTTTCTGGCAAAGCACCTAATTTCAGTGATCAGTTGATCAGCATCGTCATATATTAC
Organism: Thunnus maccoyii; assembly: GCF_910596095.1. Lineage (NCBI taxonomy): Eukaryota > Metazoa > Chordata > Actinopteri > Scombriformes > Scombridae > Thunnus > Thunnus maccoyii. The sequence goes on along the minus strand of NC_056539.1, from coordinate 20,113,355 downwards.
GTCTGGAGTTCCTTTTTTTGTTATTCAAGTTCAGCTAACTAGCCGACAGTTATCATATATTCAACTTTAACTCCATTACTTTGTCTCAACAGCAGCTCTGCTTTCAGCAATTATCATTATTTTTTTGTCTTGGTCCTGTGTCACAGTTTTAATTGAGTTCTGACCACCACCATACACCCACAATGTACATCCACCCTCATCCGTCCCCTCTGCTCCCAGAACAGAGATTACTAGCCCATCTGTATCACCAGAGCCAGGCCACGCTAAGCCGATGGGAGCCCTGCTCAGCAAGGCACAGCCGCGATTGTTAACCCTGATTAACTTGATGTGGCGTTCAGTAGAGGGAACAGTGTGAAAATCAAGCCAGTGCCGTGACCCAGTGCCCTGCCGCTGAACCGAAGGGGAAATGGGCAAACTTGGGGAGGGAGGATGAGAACGGGAGCCAGAAAAAAAAAGAGAGAGAGACGAGTGAACACATCAGAATAAAGAGAGATGCAGTGATGGTAGAGAGATTAAGACAGCTTGAGGCCTCAACCAAAGATTGCGCAGCAGGAACAGTAAACATCCTTCAGAGTGCAGTGAAAACAGGGTGTCAGTGGCAATATGGATTCCAGCAGTAAAACATAAACTGCTATGACTTTAAGTGCCCCGGTTATGGGCTTGTGAAGAGCCATTGTGTGCAACAGAGAACATTAAAGATTCAGTTTTAATTATTATGGTGATTATCATTACACGGAAAAGACATTGTAGATGTTTGCTGCGTAGTATGAACTGGAGCATAGTTTAAAGATGTTAACATACGGAAATGCATACACAGTAGTACTCACTTTACCTCATGAATTAAGATTTCATTCATGCGTTGTCCCCAAGGCGCAGCAGAGCTATGCTTGTTACTGCTTTTGCTTTGACTTTTAACATGGTAGGAAATTCAGATGCAGTTTTTTCCTTGTAAAATGTCATCATGACCATCCCTCATTTAGTCTAGCATATTTGTTTATGGAGCATTAAATAATTGAATACGATGAAATCCCTTGTCAGATAACATTTGAACTTTAATTAGCATGGACTTGATATAACATATTGAATGAAATTATCACTGTACCATGGATAATGCTCCGCAATGCGCCTCTCAGTCTGATGGGTTTGTACGATTCTTCACAGATGAGCCTCACTGATTTCCATATGTTTTTCAAATAAAGAAACATTTGCAAATCTAGTTTTGTACCTAGAAATGCCTCACTGCCAATGTCTCAGCTTGAAAGGTCAAGTGAAACCATTATGTCAACAGTAATGCCAGCTTTTATATGTTGGCTGTGACATTTTGTTGGACCCAGCTGGCAGGAAACCATCAAGCATGTTGCGTGGCAGGATTTCATGTTCAGCGTTTGAATTCCAGCTTAATGTAAAAAAAAAAATACTAAAAATAGAATGTTGGCCAATGCGTCTTTACATAATGATGTGTAATTTACAAGCAGCTCTGTTACACTCATGTGCAGGAATGTTTCAGTGCTGATTATTTTAACATACACGGTTGAGAGACCACAATAATTTCTTACTCCTAAATCAAATATAGGTGTAAAGAAGAGATTTATGAAATATGTACATTTCATAAATGTACACATTTCATAAATCTGAATGAATAAATAAATAGATATTCATAATGGATACAAATGTGGTGCTGAACGTCGTGTGTGCCGCCGCGTCCATGAGTCAGATGAAGTCAGGCAACATTTTCTCCCTGATTAACCCATTGGTTCTCTGTGCGGCTATGTTTGTCAGAAGTGTGAACAAATGTGACGTGAAAAAATGTAATCGCAGACTGCGGTGTGTCTTTCTCCATCTCTACATGTTGTTGTATATAAAATATTTGAAGACGGGTAGGACAAATGGTTCAAACTCAAACAAATTGTTGAGTTAATTGAGGAAGGTAAATTATTTATGGAAAATGATTGGAGGTGACATGACTACCAGTCTCATAAAATAACACCAATGCATTTAGGCACTATGTTAATGAATAAGATACACATGACTGTATCTTAAAATTAAAGGCCCAATTTTAAAAAATACAGTTAAGAGTTTTCAATTAAACCCAAATGAAATTGAAGTTTTATTTTTCACCCTCAATTTGTTTGGCATAGACTATAATGACATTGACAGAGTACGAGTTTCCAATTTGAAACTGTATTGGATTTAATCATGTGACACTTGCATTGATTTTGAAATATTTTTAATTATCAAAAAATTTGTGAGAAATGTTTACATCTGTATGTACTAGAATATTTAACATCTATAGATTATGCATGCCAAAAAATAAACAACAATACACTATTATTATTATATTATTTACTTATACTTAAATGGATTTTATAGTATTATTTGTAAAACTAGAGGTGTAAAGAATTATATTGCAGCTGTCTATGTGGCAGGGAGGGGATGTTGTTATGGATTAAAAGAATAATGCCTCACAATGACACCCCCAAACAAATGGAGAGATAATAACATGTTGACCCTTGTAACGACCCCATCAAGCCCCTCCCTCTCCCAGCTCCTGGCTCTTTCTCCTTTGACCTAATAATTAAGCTGCTTTTAGTATTATAAGTTGAGAAGCAGCTTTGCCAACCTGCAGTGACAAATCTCTCTCAACTGAACCACCGCTTTGTGGAGGCCGCCACTATCTTCCTTGTAATGCATGGATGCTTTCGAGCTCCCTCATTTAACTCCAAAATCTTTTATCATTCCACTGAGAAAGTAATCCTACATTTGGAATCTGGGAATCCAGAAAATATTTTAAACAGCTCAGCGCTGAGCATATTTCACATATTGACCTTTTTGATTTGGTGTCACATTTGTGAGGAATTTAATGAGAAAAAACTGCAGCGCTGGCCACATGTATTGGTGACTAGTTGCGCTGTATCAGGGGCTTGCATCAATTGAAAATCATTAAAATACAGAGAGAAGTATGGAGGCCATGGCAACATATAGATGATCTAGTAGTTAGATGGTATGTGTTGTTAGAAAGTATTTACAATTTTGGACTTCACAACATCCAGTGTGTAAAAACCCATGTGTGCTTAAAAAACATTATTTTTGCCAATTTACTTAAGATTACATCTTTTATACTACAAATAACCATTTTGCAGAGCTTGCTGTAGTGTTTCAGATTTTTTTTTTTATGTATTTGTTTTTCCTTCTGGCCATCCATTGGATTTAATTTATTGCCATATTGCATGAAAACCAGTTTTACTTGCTTGACTTGTGTAATCCATCACAGTAAAAAAAAACAGTCTACTGTGATTCTTTATTCACAGTTCCTTTTTTCATTGCATGCTAATGCAGTTCAAGTGCAGATTGATTTGAAAAGTCTGTACTGTTACCCTAAAACAATAATGTAACTTCTGAAACTCTAGACGGTTTTCAAAATGGTCCACAATAATATAAAGTATTCATAATTTGTAGTTAAGGAGATAAAACTCAAAAAATCATTATGGTCCCTTGAGCTATAACCTGAATGAGTGCTTGTCATGATAAATTGACTGGAATAGCTATTGGCTGAAATATAAAATTTTAAAACTACTTGTTCTACATATTATTTAGGTAGAATATCTTGTGATGGATACATTTGGACAGGTTTATCCAAATCCAATCCAAGTGTTAATTTCATCTACTTTGTTAACTAGTTCAGCTTAGTCAGGTGAGGACACTGCTGGCACTGTTGTCCTCTTCAAACTGGCATTGTGTTTAATAAGGAGTGCGAAAGTTATCTGAACCAGCTACACGAAACAACCCCCACCTTGGTGTTTGGTGCCACAAGTTGGCATCTTTTAGGCAGCAATTGCTCACCCTCGGAAAGCCTTGTATAGCACAATAAACCAACAAAGAAATTGCATTATCAGTTGTATGAAGCAATCTCTTAGTTTTTTATGAATATAATAAATAAAATGAAGATACAGAAAAGATCACAGACTCTCCAACATGCCGCGCTGAAGTTGAAGGCCGGGCATATTCCTTTTGACCTGTAGGTGTCACACCCTGGTGATCACACCTTGAACTCAACAACAAACAGTCAAGGGCATCCTTCTCTAGATTCAACTAGTCCTGCGAGAACATTTCCAAATATATTGTTGCAATTTTTGGACAGGGGGTTTCTCAGCCTGTTCTGGGTTAGACAAGGCAGATGGTGAGAGAAACGGACAGGAGGGTGAGGGAGGAGGGAGAGAATGTGTGAGGATGGAGGCAGCAAGGAGGCTGGAGGAGTCTTGCAGAAAGGAGGGTCCCGGGACATGCTAGCATTACAAAGCAGTGACCCAGGATTAAGCATGGTGGACAGTAGCAGTTTGATTTGATCGGGCAGTGCTGTGTTGTTAAATCGCTCATTAAATCCAATTAGGGGGAGGTAGTTGGAGACAGAGTGGAGGGTTGCGTAGGGGGGCGATAGAGCTTTAGTCCTGCAACTCCTGAGGAAGATTGCGTGCCAAGCGAGCATGACAAACTCCCAACCCTGAACTCCTGACCTAGCCATGGGACTCCCCAGTTCTTCACCCCTCTCCTCCACTTGTTCTTTCTCAGCTATACCCACTCACAGCTTTCACCTGCGACCTCTCTGTCTTGCACTGCTACAGTGAGGTGTGAGGGTGCTGGGCATTCTGTGACGCAGCTGACATGTCAAAGAGCAATCAGTCTGACTAGCTGTACATGCAAATACACTGTCAAGCCAATTAATGTCTGATCAAATTAAATAAAACTACAGCTTAAGTGTTGCTCTCATGTGGCGCCGTGGCATTTCAGTCACACCAGAGCAGTGCCAAAACAAATGGCACACAATTACACAGCATAACACCACCCTGCTGTGGCCTCTCAATAACCTCTTTCTAAACTTTCACAAAAAATAAATCACCACGGACAAATGCCCTAACCCTCCTGGATTTAATAATCCATCCACAGTTTCTCCCTCTCTCAATTTCACTTTCTTCACAACTTAATCTTTTTTCTCCAGTTTTCATGGTTTATTATGTTTTTGTCTCAGAAATGGAGTGCAATGGTTTGAGGCACAAACAAACAAGGACGGATTACGAGAGACTTTGACAACTTAGTCATTCTTCTCATGAAGTCTCATTTGGTTTAGTGATCTGAGTTGCCTCTTGTTTACTTCCCAAACTGTCACAACATTGTTGCTCTAATAGACATTATTTTGTAACCCCTGTTCCCGTCCCTTATCTGTGGTTCATGCGTCACGTCTCTGTGTTGCCTGTCCTTTCTAAACCAAATCCCCTGTCCTTATGTGAAAGGGTTTTTACCCTCTTCAACCTTAACTTAAAAAATGTTTCTTTTTTCTGATTTGACTTGCCTGATTATGTTAATTAACAATGGTGAAAATGTTTAAATTGTCTCAGAAAACTCTTGCATACTTGTGGTGTAGTACAGCTGTACACTGGTGAGTAAAAGGACATCAAAGTGACACCTGTGACATATCCAGGGAAATTTATCTTATGCATTTGCCGGCGGATGTAATCAACATACAGAAGGAGCAATCTGGTTAAATAACAATGTACTGTCAATGTCTGGAAATATATGGATACCATCAGCCATACGTAGACAGGTCATAAGTCGAAGCAACTCCTACACCCCAGATCATTCTGAAGATATGTTCTCATGTTTAAATAATTAAATTGTTCAATTACAAATTTGATATATGTATGCATCTTCTTTTATCATTTTATCATTCTTTTATTATCTTCTTTTTAAAAACAATTATGTCCCAAAGTTACTCTTTATGATGATGTGAAAGCTTCCTACTAAATTGAAAAATTATAAATGGCTGAATTTATCAACTGTGTATTTCTTATATTTTCTTGGCCTAAAAATTTGTCAAATTTTAGGACAATGCTTCTGAAACATGTTTTATCCACCCTGAGGACATGGCCTGCATGTCCTAAATGGTAGCTGGCGGTACAACCCTCTTGCACAAAAAAGTTACATTAAGTTAAAAAGTTATTATAGTTCATCATTATATACTTGCAGTGAAACATGCAATTGTCTTGGCATTCATATTTTTTTTAAAAATTCAGATAGCTAATTTATGAATCACTAAACCAATAAAATACATTACATGTATAGTTACTGGAGTTATTGTTAAATAAATATAGTGCAGCTTTAACTGTCAAATGCCTAATATTTACTAAGAAAAAAAAAGCTTTCTAGCACATTCACAATTATGTTTAGTTGTATAACTGCCAGATTGATTTAGTTAGTTAGTTACAGACTCAATGAAACTTGTGAGAGCTTTCAGTAAGTCAGACAACAGGCTGATGTTGAAAATTTAAAAAAAAATTGGAACTCTTCTCCCTGATTAACTTACTGATCAGCTCTGTGTCTTTGCTTGCTGTTTGTCAAAATTGTTAATAAAGTTGACCTGTCAACTATGGACTGTAGAGTCTCTCTCTCTGTTTCTCCCCCATACATTTGAGCTGGGTTGATGTTGTCATGGTCACAGTCATGATAGAGATAATTGAGGGGGACAAATGTTTAACATGAAAAGATTGGGGGTGACATGTCTCCCTCTCCCCATAAAATGAGACCTATGTGTGTAACTACCAAACTACTAACTACTAAAGTCTACTTCATGTTGGCAAGGATTATATATCTTGTGTATATATCTTGTGTTTTTGTAGCTTGTTCTAAAAATAAAAGCCATGCATCATGCCAAATAATCAGAAGTTTTGATTCCAAAAATAAATACATACAAGAATATTTTTTTTTGCAATTGAAAAGGGCCAGGAATGGGGCCTTGAGGAACACCTCTAATTCTACTGTCCTGAGCTATATGTGGTATTCTCAGAAGAGCCATAGGTCCATGTAGCCTATAATATCCCTGGTACACTCAGGCTCCTGGGAAAGTCTATCACCATCTGAGACCAATACCTCTAAATATTTAATGGTGAATTTTGTCCGATTTTATTTTTTTTGTTTTTGGCAGTTAAATGGAGTGGAACCAGGATAAAACACAAATTGAGGCTGAGATGAGATGAACTGCGGTGTGGTCAGGTGACTAATTACTGGTCATTAAGTTTCTGGGTTCACAACCAGTTCACAACCAGAGCAAGTCCGTTCTATTTTGTAGGAAAATTAAGAGGCAAACGCACATCAAATGTCATAAAACTCACTAAGCTTACTATTATCTTTGTCTCGGAAATCAAATTCAAGCTGTAGGTTAATTATAAATCACTATAAATTAACAGATTCTTCCTTATAACTGTGATGTTAATTAACTTTTTTACTGTAATTCAACAGGTATTTATGCTTAAAAATGTATACATTTTATTTATTAATATGACATTTTCCCCCACTGAAATACAGCACTGAATGTGGTAGGTAAACTAATTTACATATCATTAGCACAACATTAGTCTGACATAGTAAGTCTTAAATGTACATTAACTTGGAATGCAGACCACTTTGAGTCTGGTTTTCATCCAACAAAGCCTTTATTTGCTTTCCTATCTTTACGGTTAATTCTATCATCTGCATTCCAATCTTGGCGTACTCTTATAATGTCCATTTTACATCTGTTGCCAAGTCTGTTTATCACGGACTATAAAACATTCACCCATCTATCTTCTTGTCCTTACTATGTGTAGACATTTACTGGTTTCTTCTGGGTCTGTATGCAGATTTTGGGGGGCTCTTATATCTTTAAAATCCTTGGTTGAAATGTTTTTTTATGGCCTCAAGAGCTGCTTTGGTTATCTGTCCCTAAGGCCAGACTGAATTACTGCTGGCAGAAAGACTTTTAAGTTCTCTTGTCCTCCTCTTATAGGAGCCACAACAAAATGATTTAAAACTCAAAGTCCTGGTCTCTATTGATGGATTTAAACTGACCATAAAATAACTAAATGGCAGACTATATTTTGAGATGAATCTAGATTTGGCCTACGAGCCTGCTGACTTAATGGCAATATTTGTTTTCTGACTGAGGCACCTATATAGGACAATTTATTTTCTTATGACTTGAATTAACTGTATATTTATTTTATGTTTTTTTTTATTTCACAAGTTTTATTTTTGCCATATTAAAATATTATAATTTTGTCATTGTCTGCAGTTATTAAGCTTGTTATGCACTATTGTGCAACTTTTCTGTGTGTCATCATGCTGCTTACTGTCATCTGATTGTGATTTTCTAATCAAGTGAAGGAGAAATAAAATTAAAATAAAACAGTAATGTAGGAGCATCATACTCTCTCATCAAATCCTTACTAATACTGTGACTTTAGAATCCACATATAATAACATATTGTAACACACTATTAAATGTGCTTGAGTATTTTATTAAATATACTATATTGAAATATGAATATTATTCATAACTAGTAATATCTGTGAGTACTGTGTATGCTTATTAATTTTTTACAATTTACTGCACAACAAAAAAAAATAATTAAAAAAGTGAATCAATACATAAAATAATGCTCAAATAAATTAAATAGATAAGATTTATTTAAAATTAATTTAATGAAAAATATTATGTGAAAATGTGTATGGCTATATGCTAGGAGACGTTTAATATTCATGAGTATTTTGTACTGTATTACACACATATCAGTTTCCAAAACAGAACAGCATCTTGTTGATGCCTTACCAACCCAGTCATATTCAGTATCCCAATAGCAGCAGTGAATGTATTATATGTAATTACCTGCCTTGCTTTACATATGCTAATTTGTTGTGAAGGCATACTGTATGTCTTTATTGTAATAGTATTTGTTGCTCAAATAGCTTATAGCTAAAAAAAACCCCTAAATTTTCTCCTACCAATCAGACTGTAATTCTGTAACACGTGTCAGACATTATGAAGCACATGACCACTTAACTGTTAAGTTTTGAAAACTAAGTCCTGCAGCCAGAAAGTCAAGTGTTCCCACCCTGAGACCAATAGCCCTGAACAGGACAGTCTGTCTCCACTATGATCTTACTGGGTGGCTGGAACGTATTTAGGCAGCTCTTCACAGATTTCTCTCCCTATGCGCTCTCGTTTTCGTTTGAAATACATGAAAAGCTGTTCTTTAGCGTTTACAGGGTGTTTTCTTGTCCAAGAGTTCAAATTTACCTTAGCCGAGAAGGAGAAGAGAATTTATACCACCAATGCTGCCTGCCTTCACTAAGTGCTATAAACACAGGGAGGCAAGACCTCAAGTGCCACACACCGACTGAACTTTTTACCCTGCCCTTTTGCCGACAGCCGTTAGGCCATCCTCTGTAAAGGGCCACCAGCATTTAAAACAGAGACAAAGGCAGCCTGCAGAGGTCTGGGATCAGTGGGCAGCAGGGTCAAGGTGAAAGTGGTGACTTACAGTATGTGCACAAGGAATAGAGGCTTTGCTTGCTCTGCCTTTAATGGATGACTTGGTGCCCTAGTTACATTGGGATATCCGTCTTTGTGCGCCTGCTGAGGAAGTCCTCCAGGCCTTCAGAGTCACAATAAAAGTCAACAGAGCCTTTGTAACCTTTTCTTGACCTCTGTTATTCTCTGCTCCGTTTACTGGGCTCTTGATCTTCAGCCCTGCTGTCTCTGACTTTTTCCAACCCAGAAAACAGACAGACATAACATTTGACAAACTCCTCTTTGTGTGTAACATCACAAACGACCCAGGGAGTGGCTCAGCGGGGTTTCACGGCATATTCACTGTACTGTCTTGCCTTCTTTTTCTGAATATGTATCATCATGGCTGAGGGGGACAGTTATTCCAAATCTCTTTGTCAATCCCTCAAGAAAAGTAGAAAGATTTTTCCTAACAGGCTCTTATGCCCAGAATAGATGACAACTTTGACACTGATGTATCATGTCTCACTAGTTCAGACATTGGCCTGCCTAGGCTTGATGCAGCACAGGCAGTGAGCCAACAGAGGTACATGAGGAACGTGGGGGCAAAGGGGGGGGCGCCTATTTAAAAACAATCCTATCTGTGGATCCACTGTGGGCTAAACAAAGGATTGGACCTCATTAAGATAAGAGTGTCCACGAAAGCAGACCAGTTGTTATGTGAACGTGCTGTCATAGGGGCCGCAGAGAGGCAATGGCCCATTTTTTTTCTCTCTCCTTAAATAGCTGTTTGCCTTTCCAGTGCATCATATGTGTTTGCTAGTACCGAGCATGCTCATCAGCGTCTCCCCTCCATTCCCCTTCATCACGTCCATGTTGCTGCCGGTCATGTGTATATGTCATGAGTGGGAAAACAATGACAAACATTGACAAATAGCCTCGGCTGTTTTCCTGTGCCACAGAGCAGAAGTAATACTGAGAAGCTGGATAAAGCAAAGTACTTCAAAAAAACACTTGTTCTTGCAAATTCAAAAATAAAATCTTAATTTTTTGTTTTCTGCGTCAGTTCAGGCATGATAACAAGATTAGACCAAATATTCCAACTAATTTGTAAACATCAGCATATTCTTATTCGCTTGTTATTTGACTATTTTTACTATCAGTATTAGAATATCTAGCTTTAATAATCATCCTCTAATTTGTCTCCAGTACTTTCTGCTTTTACCATCAAAATACAAATAATTTTATCAAATGTTATCAGATTTAAATAAAGATTACAAAAACACAATCAGCTCCCATCCAGAAATGAACCGGGCATGATAATATAAATAATATATGTAGCATTAATAATACATATATTATAAATTAGTATTATTTTAATAAATTATTTTGAAGAGGTTTTTCTGTGACTAAGAATATATATAAAACTTATATATAAAACTTATACTATATATAAAACTTTGAGAAGGTTTATGTACATTTAAATCTTGGTTATTGATTATTTTCTTTGTATGCTACAACCTCATGATCTGTGTTAATAAAGCTGTATTTTACTGTTTAATTTTTATTTGATACTACGTCATTTTTTCTCAAAAATTAATGAACATTTGAATGAGGTACAATTTTTGGTTTTTACTCCATGCACAACAAAATGCTTAGACGTGAGGAAAATATGTCAAGGCCTTTTGTAATGGCCCTATTTTTACATGTTACGATTATTAAACTTACTTCTACAGTTTTTACAATTTAGGATTTCAAATAGTAATAAATAAAGAACAAGTGCTGCCTCAAAACAAAGTTTCTTTCTTATAGTTTATAGCTGACTCTACAGTATATTCAGTAACAGAAACAACATAAAGACCAATGAGAAACTTCAAAATTTCTAAATCTTCAAAATTTGCATCAGATAAAACTGAGGCTGTGACTTAAATCACGCTATGGCTTTCAGTATACACTGTACGTTCTTCTATTAAACCTGATCATTTTTAAGACTTCTGTCACTTAGAGCCATAACTCAAAAATCTGATGTCTAGATTTACTAATTAAAGCTGCCTAAAGGAATTTAGAGGGGAAAGGCACTCTTCAATACATGATAAAAATGATGCACAACTTTCAGTATGTGCTTTCTAAAAATGTAAAAAGATAGGTTGAGGTACATTTTTTAAGAGCAGGTATTATACTTACAGCTAAACCTTGACACAATTAGTCTTTGAAGAGTTAACAGTCAACTTTTCCTCCTGAATTGTAAACTCTGAGTGACTAAAAAAAAAATCATTGTTTTAGTTATTATTATTATTATTGGTCTTTACTGTCCCAAAGGGATATCCACTAATAGGGGTCATATGTTCTTTTAGGAACAAATGATCACATTTTATTCTAATTTTGAACAAACATCATTTTTATTTGCTTATCATATAAGCAAATAAAAATGATTATGTGCTTTTTGGGAACATTTAAAAATACATGGAATGACCAGAGAGGTTAAAAGATAGATTTTGGAACCATTTCTTTAGAAAACTACATATTGAGTGCTCTCTTTTATTTCTCTGAGCTGCACATGTATTTGATGCAGCGGACTAACCTGCAATTGCAGTTGAGCCAGCCTGAAAACGCTGTCTTGGGACATCAACAGATAAGAATGCTTCAAACTAACAAACAACGTCCGACAAATCATGTGGTGTATCAGACATGTGTCTAAGCTTTATTATTAGAGAATGAAAAAGAAGCTTAGCTGTTAACTCAGACACTATGAACTCTGAATGACACAGGGTTCACACAGAGGTTATGGGTTCAAATTAGCTAAAAGATCTGCAGGGCCAACTGAGGCTATTTGTTATGTCACAGATATGCTCCACTAGGGGGCAGTGTATCATCTTGATTTTGGGTGATGCTGCTGTTAAGGGCAGAGTAATGAATGAATAGGGAGAGCAGTGAGAGAGATATGACCCTCTGATGAACTGTAAGTCTGCTGGGAGCTCAGCAGGGCATTGCTGACTGGTTAAAAAAAAAAAATGCCAGCCCTCCACCTGCAAGAGGAGAACAGTGACAATGATGCGTCTGTATGCCTGTGAGTTTTTGTCCATGTGTTCGTATTTGTGTTTGTCTGTTAGCTCTTACATGGGCATTTGGTGAGTTTTTGGGTGTGGTTAATCATGCTAACATGTGGCCAGCATTGGATAAAACACACATTCCACATTTCAGGTTTGTCCACTTTCTGTTATATCCCTACTCACTCCTACAGATGAAGCTGGGCAAAAATTTTCCTCACAGATGAAATTAAGACTATTTAAGCCTTTTGCTGCCAGATCACTTCTCTAAACAATCCCTTGGCCCCTCTTTTCTCACTCTACTTTCTGGACTTTTTCTACCCCCCCTTTTTTGGCTCACCTTCTTTCTTTTCTCCATGTCTTTATTTCGTTTCCTAACAAAAGCCAGGACCGGGAGGCACATGATTAGGCCGCCACTAATTGGTATCAGATTCACAGGTTTGGATCAGCACTGTGCTGGCGCTGGAGCCAAAGTATTGCTCACATCTGCATGGAGAGTGGGTCTCTGAGAACCCGAGTGTGTCGAGCCGTTTGGCCCACCATCAGTTTCCCCTCAGAGTCGAAGGCCTGCCATCACGCACAGTGCTCCGGGGCCAGACGAGCTCCAAGCACACACATGTATGACAGCTTTCATGTGAAAGCCAAACTCTGATCAGAGGACCTCGGTATTGACACCTTTCATGGTTTGTTAGCACCTTGACAGTGAAGAACATGACAGCTGAGATGTCTGCAATGTGACAGAAAGAACCGTCCGGGTCCACATAGAGAGAAGGCTGAAGTTAATGGAGGCAGGATGGACATGGGGATTTGGGAGCAGGGTCTGCCTGCAATATTTTCGTTTCATGACCCCCAGAAACTCACACGCACAGACTAAGGTGAAAAATATAAACATAAAATGCAGACACACACTTGCACTTGTCACTGCAAATACACTCTGTCAGTGAACAGTATGTTTTCTGTGGGTTTTTGTTAAATGAAGAGGGAATTTTATGATTGGCCACGCCACAGAATTTGTTTTGTTGAGGCACCCTGGTTTGTTTCGACTTTATCGCAGTGACATGAGTTGGCAGACTGCTGGGGGGCAGAGGGTGGGGGTTAGGTGGTCTGCAATGCTATGCAGAGATGATGGTAACGAGAAACAGAATGAAAAAATGAAACCAAGAACAGAACAAAATAAGTGTGGGGCACCTGCATACTTACATACCATGTCCTCCTTCCCCAAGGGACATCCCTGACCCAGGAAACAAGGACCTAGCAAGTTGTCAGTGGTTAAAGGATGGTTTGTGGCCATTAAGCTAGTGAAGTGATAGCATGCCCACCACAGTACACAGTCTTCACCAGCAGCAAACACTTGGGAGAGTGCCATTGGATATGAGACAGCAGCCAAGCAGCCACAAGAGGATTCCTGCCAATAGTCCAACAGTGCTCCAACGTCAAACACTTGGCAGGTTCAGCACCACCCGTCTTTCGGTTAACCCCTTATTTAACCCGACAAGTTCCCTAAGAACACGTGTTTGTTTACAACAAGGGCCTTTGGGAGGTGATTGCAAAGGGAGGGATGGAAACACAACTGCCCTCTCCTACCTGTGACGTTTACAGTACCACTAAATCTTGTAAACATCTAATCACTGAGCAATAGCAGGAGATCCTGTGTCTTTATGCAAGTTTCTCTATGTCCATAATGCATTTACCATACAGGATATAAGGCTAATTAATAAAATCAATACTAATGATTGACCAGACAATGTAATTTGTGGTTTAATAAAAGCCACAAGAATAACCTGATTTTGACTGTTATGGTCAAAAGTATTTTTCTCAATCTAAAAATACAAATTAGTTATTTTAGGAAATTTCTGAAATATTACTCAGAGCTCCATCAAATCTCCCATATAATTAACTTGCACATGACTCTGTATTGTTAAACTACAAGTCTTTTGTGTTGATGATTCAAAATAGTCTAAAACTATAATTAATAATAGTCTATAACTATTACTAATAATAGTCTAAAATGATTATCTTAAGGGAAAAAGAAGCTGTCAGAGCTGTGTGCAGGTCATGAAAAGTTCTACCACTGTTGCAATTCATACTGGTTGATAACGGTCATAAATAACTTAATATTCATTCATGAGAGCGGATTACATTACTTATTCATTCTGCAGATCTTTTACGTTGGTTGGATGAATAGAACTGACAACTTTCCAGTTAGGAAGCCACTATCTCTAAACTCATCTCAGACTTCTCTCGTTACACCTCCTGCTGGTGATCTCCTGGTGGCTTCCCACCAATCTGAAGTCTTCTTACTGTTTCTCTACCTCTTCATTGCTCCTTCCCTATGCCACTGTCTACATCACCCTCCTGCTGCTCCTCTACCAGCGTCTTGACACATTTTTCAACCAGCTTCCTGTTGCTCCTCTGCCATCTACTTACTGCTGCTCCATCAGCAGGTAACAGCAACCACCACCTCGAGGAGTCTAAGCTGAGAGTGTGAAGTTGGGATGGGAGAGGACTTGGAATTAACTTTCAGGTGAGTTGAAGAGGTGGAGAACTATGAATCACGTTCCTGATTTGAATTATTTCATTCAGTTTAGTTCCGTTCAAAGATTCGTCATTGACTGTATGTTCATTTTTCTCAAAGCCACGTGATGGCGTCACCATTAATAAAGGTAACGTTTGGCGCTGCTTGTGACTGTCTTCAGTCCTGTAGTCGTGCACCCAATTATCTACCTACCTAGAGTTATCACATCATGACAGTTTATGCGGCTTTTGCAGTCTTTCAGGAAGCTCCAAAGCAAAATGCAACTGATTTGGTCAGTGACAATAATGATTCAGCCTGATGACTCTGTGTTTAAGATTCAGTCATACATGTACTGAATATCTCTAGTGAGTTGCAGATACAGGTTCTGAAGGGTTTAGATGGACTTGCATGGTTACAGTGTGTTAATAAATGTTGGTACCAGATCAAAAAACTCAAACTGAAGGCAGAAATCAGACAGGTCGAGTCAAGTAAAAGCCAGACAAAGACTCTGTGAAATCAAAATGTTGCTTTATTAAATTCAATGGAGCAATGACTGTTTGGGTCTGATTTTTACTTTCAGAAATACTCTTTTATCACTGCACACATTTTTAATAGAAAAAATGGTGACTCTTGGTTTAACCAGCCTTGTGAGAATATGAGGTGCTGTGCTACAGACATTTTGTTCTCTTGACCAGTTGATATTGAATCACTGAACATGCCTAAAGACTGCATAAGAAAAGCAACTTAATTTGTTTTTCATATTTCATCTCCATCCTCATATTTGGCAAGCTAACAGTCTAATATACCGCCATCATGTACAGATATGAGGCATATGGTTACTTCCAACAGGGACTCACCCCAGACTGGTATTTGCCAGCTATTTGCGGGCAGCCTTTCATTCTGACCCACCATCAGATAACAGAACAATACAAATCAGCAACTTTGATTGAAAGGGACAATTTCCCTGTTGCCTTTCACGTGACACCACTAGGCTGGAGAGAGGGGAAAAAGTGACTTTCAAAACGTATCATTTCCATTTGTTTTGACTGACATTCATCTCGCTTACTTTCTAATTAAACCCCAGTGAGGTCAGAAAGATTGTTATGCCACTTTTTAAAAAGCTTTTTGTGGAAATACAATCCTGTGACCATTTCACTAAGCCGGAGTCACCTTATCCTTGCTCTGTGCCCCATGGCAGCCCTCTCACACTCTGAACTCCATCCAAACACAACAAGCAGGGACTGTACACAGCACGAAGAAAAACAGTTATAATGTGATCCCTCGTTTTTTTCTTGTCCCTTCTCTTTCATTGTCAGTCTCCCCCTCTGCCCTTCTGGCACATCCAATCAAATTAAAACTGGAGGGAGGGGAAGGGAATTGCCGTTGTGGGGCCCTGTGTCCCTAGATTCATAGAAGAGAGAGACCAGAGACGGGAGTTTATAGCTACCCCTTCACCCCCTTTACTTCATGTAATCCCAGCAAGAAACCAAAGAGAGGAAGAAAGGGCAGCATCTGCCGCCAAAAGACGTTACAATAACAGAAAGAAAACCAACCATCCTGAAACACCAAAACCCCTCCATAATCTAGGATATGGTGGGAGGCTTTGGAACAAGTGACAAAACTGGTGTGTGTATGCATCTGTGTGCGTGGACAGCCCACCAGTTCCACTCATGGGTAACAGATGGTGCCTTATCATTGGCCAGGATCGGCCGCGCAGCACACATTCCTAGACATGCCGGTAATGCCTTTTGTGATGTTCAGTTAATACTAACTTCACGTAGAATTACACACCAAATTACCGTTGGAGCGTGCTCATTACTCTACGTGTTATCAGTGTCAAACTCGTCAGACAGAGCACGCTGGGGGACATTCGTTGAGATAATTGTTGTCTAATGATTGGACAAGCTATTACACCTTTCTGTGTGCTTTCTTTTTAATTATACACCAACACATACATGCCAGCGTATGTTACCACCAGCATGACCCATTTGCACCCGCTTACGAGTTGCCCATCATACAAACACGCTTCCTCACCTGGCCACCCTAAAAGCTGGCCTTTTAGCAGCCTCCCTCCTGCTTCACCCTTTTAATAATGCCCTTTTATTCTTGAACACATTATTAAACACTGTCACTCAGGCTAAATACCAGGAATAGTTGGATAAGAGCCCAAACAAGGATGGGGCGGCAGAAAGGGGGGAGGGGGTACATGGAGTACTCTAAGTGATAGATCTGTTTGAGTCCATAAATGCCGGTGTTGTGAATAGCGAGAGAAAGGTAAAAGGTGGGAGGCTGAAGGAAGGCTGGAGGGAGGCCAAGTGCATTATGGTTGGGGTGAGGAGTTCACTCTGGAGTGCAGCGGGGGGGGTGATGTTCACTCTGGCTGCATGCCGTGATGGCTGGTCAGTGAGGATGATGATTGACACCTGGTCTAACTGACTGGGTGATTGACAAATGCAGTGGGCATGTTAAAGTCTGTGGGTGGAATGATGGTGGTGGTGATGGTGTTCTGGCATTTGTGTTGAGTGCAACAGTGTGTACCAGAACAGATGTCTATGTGTGCTGTTCGGGGTATGAACATGTGTTTGAGTCCATGTATTTGTCTGGGTGCGTTCATGAATATATGCCTCCATGTGGTTCAGATTCTCTTATACACATCTGGAATTATTTTAACAATAGAGTACTTTCAGGTAATATAACACATCCTGTGCTAGACGTAATACTGATAATGAATGTTGGATGACCATCTTAACAGAATGGAGCAGGGTTAATTTCTATTGGCTTTATTAAAGGAATAATTTGACATTTGGGAAAATATGCTTATTCATTTTCTTGCCAAGAGTGAGTTACATGAGAAGATTGATACCACTCTTGCATGTGTGTGCTAAATAGAAAGCTAGAGCCAGGAGAGGGTTAGCTTAGCTTAACATAGAGATTGGCAGCAAGAGGAATTAACTAGCCTCACTCTGTCCAAAGGTAAAAATCTTACCTACCAGCACCAGTAAACTTCACTTGTTAACATGTTATCTTGTTTGCTTAATCAAATCGATGTCAGCTTGCTAGCTTGCTACCTTGAGGGGGCATTCATATCAAAAATAGTAATGCTTTCAAAAATCACAAGGGGCTTTATTGGTGTGGGTGTGTTGCTACAGTGTGATCTAGAAAATCCAGTTTGAGTAATATATCCAGGAGTTTCAAGGCTTATCATGCCAAAACACTGCACTGCAGTTTATAATACCATCAGGAAGGATTTTGCAACTCTGTAAAGTCATCACAGCGACAATCAATTTATCCTCTCTCTCGACAATTATGTAGTAAACTGTATCATTCGGGCTACAGAGTATCCACCACAAATGTCTATTCGCATGTATTTGATTAGTCAACCCAGTTCATTGGATGGATGATGCTGTGAGAGTGATGTGGTAAAAGTTTAGCCAGGTTCGACTTTTTATGGGGCGGAATGGTTCAGGAGGTAGAGCGGTCATCTAGTAATCGGAAGGTTCCAGTTCGATCCCTGGCTCCTCCTTAGAGAGTGTTGAAGTGTCCTTGAGCAAGACACTGAACACCTAACTGCTCCCAATGAGCAGGTTGGCACCTTGCATGGCAGCCTCTGCCATCAGTGTATGAATGTGTGTGTGAATTGGTGAATGTTGGCATGTGTTGTAAAGCACTTTGAGTGGTTGGTAGACTAGTGCTATATAAATGGAGTCTGTTTATCATTTTGGTGTTGCATCATGGACCCTACTGTGCCAATGCAGTAAACTCACCTAAACTAATGAGGAGAGTTTTTTTTGCTATTGTCAGTCTGAACACTTCTCACATTAGATGTGACAATTCTAAATTGTTGCTTTGCAAAATTTATCAGCCAGCTCTCATATATCTGTAATACCAAAGCTAACTGTTGGTTTAAGGTAACTGAGCTATAACTGAACAGTTTGATCATATTTGGAAATATCACTTTATGAATTTAGGTACTGCTAAAACTAGGCAGTCACAGTTTATAAGAGATTTGTAATGGCCCTGTAAAGCCTCTATATAGTAATGTTACACTAGTAATACACTAGTAGCTGACACATTGACTGATGGCAGTACCAAAGTGGCCTTGTTTTGATATCTAATAGCCCTAGTACCCCCAAGTGAGAGACAAAGCACATGATAAGGCTTAACCGGGGCTATGACAGGCTTAGCCTACTGGTTACTGCGAGGAGTGACAGGCTGATGAGAAAATGAGTTTCCAAAGCATTGTGAGAATGGCCACATATTGCTGATGTCACCAGAGCGGAGCTTGGCACAAAGACACACACAGACACACACACACACACACACACACACATACACAAACACACACACAAACACACACAAGGATCACCTGCCTGGAGACAGGGTAGATTATGGGGAATTAGGGGGTACTGTGTGACTTGGCACCGAAACTGGGGGTCCTGTTGTTGTCGGCGCAGGATCTGATCTTCTGCCAAAACACACTGACACACACTTACAATAGAGAGCACACAGATGACTGAGAACACACCAATATGAACACGGGCAGAAGGTAGAGACAGACACACTTGTGCCCATATGCCTGCGTTGACACAGGCATATTGTACACACTGTATGATGCACTTCCATGAGCACATGTCCACTCAAACACACACAATTTAGTTCAACCTGTAACACATTAAGCCACCACACATAGCACATATACATTCTCTCATACACACACACACACACACACACACACACACAAGCTCCCAGCACTGAAAGTGTGCCCCCCATCCAACAGTAGCAACTGTAACAATGACAAGGCTTAGCGGTGCAACAGTAGCCCCCTGTAGATTGACATACGAGACCGCTGTTCATACAGTGCAACCATTCACAGCCTCAGAGCTTGATAACTCACTTTTAGCCAACACTAACCTGCAGCTGTGCACTGTTATAATTAACAGTGAGGTCTTTACATGAAATGTCAGGCTTTATTCAGGCTTTTAGTGACAGGCATATCCAGCTAATGTAAACTGGGATGTGGTAGGATGGATGGTGCGCATAATTTGATATAAATTGGTTTGAATATGGCATGTAACAGCCATGCCTAAAGATCAATCTTACACTTTAACTCACCATAGTTGGTAAGGTATTTAAAAAAAATAAAAGAATCTAAAACAGCGAATTAAGTTACTGTATGTTACAGCAAAATAAAATACTAGTAATTTAAAATAGGATACACCGCTTTGATATAATAATATTAAGTCAAAGTTCACTTACTGTTTTTTTCAAGAGCTTTCAAACACATCTCTCGGTTTGCAGATGAAGTTTGCTTTATTGTCATGGAGATACCTCAGTTGCCATCACATGACCTACAGTATGTGTTGCGAAGAGCGTGAAAGCATTAACCTTGACCTGCAGGTGAAGGAGGGGCCTGTTATTGGAAGATTGATAAAAGGATTATCACTGTTCAAACCTTACAAGAAATCTGTCAACCAGATAAATTAATCTCCTGTGCTCTTTAAAACTATAGTGTTTATCCTTACCTGGACACCAGTGCAATCCATTATCAGTCCCACAATATTTTACACTTTTGGTGGGAGATCGGAACCCTTTTTGCATTTTTTGTTTTTTTGCATTGGATGTGTCTGTGAAAGCTCCAGAAAGTGGACAAACTACTTTTCCTGTGGTCAAAAATGAATTTGCATACACCAACCCTAACTTTAACTCAACAAACAGAATACTGGCATTTTGTTAATTGTTATTATATTAGAGATATTGAATTATGAATTTGACGTTATCACTTTTTTCCCTAACCATTCTAAATGAAGCATTAACATTTAACACTGTGTAAAAACAGTACATTTATGTGAGTTGGATTGCCTCTCTCTTGCAACACACATACCATTCAGTTTTAAAACACGCATGGCATTGGCAAGGGGGAACTTGCACTGCTGCTCAATGTCAAACACACACATACCAAACACGTGCACATTTAACCCACATGCATGTTGAATTCATGCTCACACATTCAGTTCAAATACACAAACAAAAAATGGCACAAAAGACAGACACTAAATCAGGTAGTGTTTAGAACAACACACACACTGTGACACACACATTTGTGGAATATGTATATGCAGGCAGCAACACACACGCATACACACACATTCACTTACAGTACACCGAGTCATGCATATCTCTCACACCCCCCTACCAGTTGTCAGTCACTGCCTTTGAGCACAAGGCCTGAGGGACTAGATTAAATCCTTCTGGAGACAGGATGACGGGCACAGAGGCCTGCACAGAACACACACACACACACACACACACACACATGCGTGTGCACAAAGTGAATGACAGCATGTCCTGTGCTAACTATCTCTACATGATGAAACTCAGTGTTCTTTGCTGAGATCAAAGATTTGAGATTTTCAGGGAGACACAACTTTTTCTCAGAAAATGAATTATCTGTCATTCCATTATTTCAGCTCATAATATACCAGAACATTGTGCATCTCTGCGAACAGAAATAATAGTATAATAGCACAGCCTGATTAATTCCTTGAGCCGTAACACGCATCAAACAAAGTGGAAACTTTGTTAAAACTGGTTTAAACTTTTAGTCGACTGTTGCTGAAACCAGGCCGGAAATTAAAAGCCCACCAGTAAATATTTTGTGGTGATTGCCTGCAAATAATGAGAGACAAAATAATGTGTGCTCGTAAATGTTTCATTGCCGGGGGTAATATAACCAAATGCCTGATTTAGTCTTTATCTGTGTAATATAACAAATCACAAATTAGTGGTTCAGTGTTGTGCTGTGCCATGCTTGACAGACCCCTGCTATTCCCCAGTTAATGATATATCGGCAATAGCTGAAGCAATTTCTGCTTATTTTTTTCAACCTCTTAAATTGCATTAAACCTACATGTGGTGAAAACAATTTGAAAGATTGAAAGCTATGGGCCAATGTGGTGGAGGTACTGTCAGGTGATTTGGGTGGCTGAATACTTGAAATCACCCAGTTGCTGTGTTGTGATTCGCACAGTGTTCCTCCACTGGTTGCTGACAAAGTGTTGGCAGCTGTAGATGAGTTACAGGCATATTTTAGAGGATACTTTGTTTTTGCTTGTCGCATCACAAAGCGGCAGCAGCTAGGCAACCACGAGTGAAAGCTGGAGTCTCCAGGCTTGAGAATGAAAGTTATGCAGAGGCAAAACAGATGGTGATGAGATGAAGTTTTTTGGCATGGTGCTTTGCAGTTTTTTGATGCGCTCTTTTGTTGTTCTTGAGCGCCGACGTCAACTGTCTTCCTGGCTCTGCTGCGAGTGGCTGTAGCAGCTGTAATAATACTGCAGTGACAGGATTATGAAGGGTTTATGACCTAGTTCCTGCAGTGAAATGGGGCGCGTTACTGTAGGCTATGCGAGTCAAACCTGACTATATGATTGCAATGTGTGTCTATAAATTAACTATTTGCTCACTTAATGTGTGCATGTGATATTGGTTCTTATTCTTTGTTTCACTAAAACAGCTGAAGGGGCTTTTTCCACCCCCACATACTTTTTGCATTATGGGTAAGACGATACACAATCTGCTCAAAACCGGATGAAGCTGCATGGTTGCCGTGGGAGCAAGAAAGTATTTTATTGACAGATGACATAACGGTATGGCTTCCCCATCCCTTTTCTCAGATGAAAACTATGCTGTGGATTGATGACAGCAACATCCAAAAAATCCTCCATTTTCTCACCCAACAAACATTAATGGAACTACTCCCAGAAGAAGGATCTTTCTGTCAAAGATACTTATGTGCCAATATATTTATGGCACTTATGGCAGTATATTTCTTGGCGGAGGGGTGGGGGGTGGGGGGGGGGTGGACAGTTCGAACATTCAAACTTGCATTTTCCTTAGGTGCTGAGGATATAATAGTCACCCAGTTTCTGAAGAGATCTCCGGCACTCCTGTGTCCTTGGGTTTGGAATCCGTATGTGTTACTCTGCACCATCCACCTACAGTGTTATTATGTTTTTGATGAACAGGCCATGTGGGTGCAGTCCAAACTCAAGGGCACAGCCCATCTATCTGCCATCTGTCAGCGACTTGTCATCTGGCTTTAGTAATTACACAAGTGTAAATACGGCCAGGAGACAGTAGTTTGATGGCTGAATGAGATCTATGTGGAGTGTATCCCCTTGTAGTCCTTTGACTTTTTCTTTAGCACCATCATCAGGTCAAATAATTGAAATACTTGGGTTTAACCTTTATTTATCCAGGGCAGATTGACTAAACAAAAAGATTTGTTACATCACAGGTGATGTCTGTACAAGAAAAAGCGGTGCATATAGGGTTTAAGTGTCTTGCTGCAGGATGCTGCAGTAGTAGTTTTTCAGGTCAAAGAGGAGTGTTTCTCTTTCACATTCCTCTCCCAAATTTTCCTAAGGATTTGATCTGGCATCATTTTAAGTGAAAAGCTTGATTCTTTGAATTGCCATTGCTGCCAAATCCAGACTACCGGCACCTCCTTTAAAGAAAATATGACTTATTTCGAGAGGCATTTACTGCCTTCACAAGGCAACCAATAGTGAAACAACCAATGAATAAAGATGAAGAGGGGATGGTTTTATGCATGAACATCTTTGACCGGATAACCTATGGGAAACAATTTGCAGAAGCAATAAAAGAGGGTCTATAAACCAGTTTAGGGAGATCAAGGAAACTGACAGTTGACTCTGAAGCTCAGCAGGGACGGTAAAACACCTTAAATCTTCCACCCCAAACGCTCCATTTTAGACCCCAGATAGATTCTTTATCTTTATGTGTCGGTAGTAGTAAAAGATTAAAGTTGTCTGTATGCAGTGTGGGTCGACTCCTGGTGGTCTGTCTTCACAGACCTCACAGACACTGAGGAACACTGACTGCTTCTTAGTAGAAAAAGCCCTCACAGTAGGAGCTTTATTCATATTATTGATTCTTCTACACCAGTGTGGCTCTTTGACAGGACAAAATGAATTGATACAGTCTGTGAAGGTGTATCTTTCAGGTAAAATGCAAAATGTCTTCAATCAAAAATCTAGTGATTCAGATGAATTTTTCCTCAAGACCTGACATAGAAATTCACCTTAAGATGATTGACATGTAAATATAACCATTAATCTTTACTGTTTTCTACTGGGATTTATCTAGCATATGTGTATCAGTTTTCCAAGGTGAGGTAGTCATTGCTGGCACCTGTCGTGATGAATGCAGTTTGGACTTGGGTAGATTCTTCATCGGTTGTTGGTGGTGAAGTAAAAGAAAATAATGGAGCCAGTAAGCAATGAGGGATGAAACTAAGTTGTGTGGATTCACTGACACGGCGCAGACATTTGAGCAATGGCTGAGCGAGCATGTTTGCCACAGCTGGTGCCTATGGGAAAACTTAAGACATGAGGATCTATACTTCTGATGTTGACTGACAGGTGAACAGCCCACCTTCCTACCCCTTAGGCTCTAGCCTTTATAGTGCAGATAGAGCCGACTGACTGTCACGTAGTGTTGATTTCGTCTCTGTATTACAGTGGCAGGTAGTTTTTGTCAACTTATACGTAGTTAAACTACTTAAGTTAAGGCCAGTGAAAGGGTGAGGCATTTCATGTGGGTTGAAAATGTTATGTTTATTGTAAGAGTTTTAAAACATTGCCTTGCCTACTCACGTGGCCGATTCCCAAGAGCCTGGCCCTGCATGTTGCATGTTTGACATGAGAATGTTCCTGTTATGCCTCCTGGGTGCATTCTTTTTCCCAGCCTGAGGGAAACAGGTTTGACTGACTGCAGGACTGGACTCTATGTCATTACACAGTGTAATGACCTATGAGGTTGGTGGTGACAGAAGCTGTTCCAGCTGGTAGGCCTCTTATGGCTTTGGCCAGGCCACTCTTCTCTTCATGTAAGCAGTTCAGGATTAATTGTAAGGGTGTATGGCAAAGAAAATTATTACAAAACAACAGAACAAGCAGTTAACGCATTCAGGATCATCTCAGTGTGGTGCAACTCAACATCACCACACTTGTTCTTTTGACATCTCTCAGGTTAGACCCATCCTCCTATGTGTGACATCAGCTCTGACCCTCCAACCTCTTACTACACATACTGTAATCTACCAAACTACCAAAGACTGATCATAACAGAGGGAATTCATTATTTTTAATTCACGTCTTTGCTTCAGTTTGTGTTACAAATCTGCACATAATTGCATTGTTCCAAATTGAATTTCACCTTCTCTAAGGGAGTTTTCAAACCTATGGTTTGTTTGCTCTGGTTCCAATGTAAACGCAGGCTGAAGGTCCTATCTACCAAATGCCAAACATGCAATGTACTTTGCTGTGCTAGGAAAGGTTGGACCTCAGTTCATTCTCTGGCCGGTTGCTAGCAATTGTTGATTTTTCTGAGTACAATTGCTGTGTTCAGACCTGCCCAAATGAAGGTCTGAAAATGAACCAGAGTCTGATTCAACAGGACCAAAAAGTGCAGGTCTGGAAACAATGTCAGATTTACTTTGCATTCAATCTCAGTATTCCTGTAGCCTACACTGACTTGTGTCCTCTGATAACATGCATTGTTGCACAGACACTTATTTTGTGATACTCTCAAACTTATCCAATAAACCAATGCTGACTCATTAGTCACTCAATTGATTTTTGCCCCTGCAGATTCTCCTTCTTGCTTTCTCTTTCCTCCTCTCTGCTGTCCTTGAGGTCACCCTCTGTGTCCCTCTACTCTCTCACTATGTTTTACACCTCTCTTGTCCTTCTCCTCCTCTGCACTCTTGAATTCTCAAAATTTACCTTTGCTTGCCTCTTTCCTCTCCTCTCTCCATCAGCACTCTCTCTCTCCCCCTCCTGTGTTTGTTTACCAGCAAGTGCTGATTGCTGACCTAGCAGCCCTGCTGTCTCTCCACCACTTGCATTTTAGCTGTGAGAGGCTAAGGACGGCAGGCAGGGAAAACTCTGACGTTTTAACCTTAATCTGATGGAGGTTTTCCTTAGACAGCTTTTTACTGCTATTGTGCATTGCTTATCTGGCCAATTGTTCGAGGCCTGGCGTGATGGAAGGCTGACGGGTCAAACTCATAAGCCCTGTCTGAATTGCAAATAGAAACCTATGATCAGCAGAGTGTAATGAATTTAAAAAGGCTTATTTATAACTTTTTTCACCCCGGGATAGGCCTTTTATGATTTCCCAGCTCTAGGATGTTCTCTGCATTTATGCTTTTGATTTAGTAAACACTAGTGAAACACTAAATTAAGACTAAACTTCATGGCAAACACACACACAAAAAAACACAATAGAAATGCAGTTTGAACATTAAAGCCAGACACCTAAGGGCAGTGAAACTGTCATATACGAATGTTTGCAACCAGCTACACAATAACGGCCGCTGCTCTCATTTCTGTGCAGTCTCTGTTGTGTGTCCAAACACAAAATGAATAAAAACTCATCACTAGAAAACAGAGGGGCCTACAGTGATTTTCTCTGAACAAAACAAGTCAGTTAAGAAGTGGACTGCTGTAAGAAGAGAGGGTGTAGCTTGGGGCCAAGAAGAGTGCCATAACGGCAAACAAAAGAGCAACAATAACAACAACCACAGCCCCTGAGAGCCGTCTTCTATCCCACTTGAATTATTCATGAGCCCAATACAGTGAAAATAAATATTTATATAGGCTATATTGAAAGATTTAACAATGAAATGACATGCTGGTAGTTCAAAAAAAGCCTCCTGTGCCTATCAAATATTCACAGAACTTTTAGGAGTTCAGTGTTTGGTGGAGAGGGCCTTGAGTGGAACAGAATGCAGATTTGGAGGCAGGGTTATTCCTTAGTGTATGTTACAGCAGCTTGATTCCATGAACAGATGCACAGATGGCGTGTATTTCAAATACATATATTCAAAGTATGAATTTAAATACTTCAGTATGGTTCATATTTACAGATGCCAAAAATGTATTGCAGTGTATTTTGTTTCTTCTATGTACTTTTAAATAAATAAATAAATAAATAAATAAATAACTAAATAAATTAAAAATAAATAAATGTCTTTTTCAAGAAAAATGTTAAGAGAGTATCCACATTTATCTGCAGGATATGCATGCAATGCATTCATTCCCATCTCTAACTGCTGCTATCTCTGGTCCATACTTATTTAAATAAACACTGCAAATCAAGGCTGTCAGCTGTGCGCTTGAGAAAATTTATCTTTCTAATTGAATGAACATGTTGACTTGACTGTAGTCATTAAAAGCTCCCCAACACTATATCTCTGTTTAGGCTTTTATAGACTTTTATAGACTTCAATATCCCGCTGCTGTGTGCGCAGAAAACGTTTTGGCCGGATGGCCGTGGCTTGGGGTAATGAATTCTATTAAATCATTCCCTCTCCTTTATTAGGATGGCATTAAAAGAGGCCAAAATCTGGAGCAAAGTACACAGAAAGGAAGAAAAACAAACCACTCAACACAGAATAGATCAGTCCCTTTTTTTATTTTTTGGGGGGAACCAGAAACAGGCTGCTCTTTTATTGGCTGTCAGATCCCACCCCACTGCAGCAGGCAAACAGAGAGATGAAAAGAGGGGAAGGGAGAGGGGGACATCTCTGTATTGAGTGGTTAGAGAGGCTCATCCAGACATCCTGGGTGAAGCATGAGAAATGAGAGAGAGACAGAGAGAGAGAGACAAGAAGAGGGAGAGACAGAAAGAGGGAGGGGTGGACAGAGTGTGTTAAGTGCGGGTGTCCTCAAATGTGTATGCATTTGAAAGGGAGGGTTTTTGTTGCTTAAGTGTGCACATGTATGGGGAGGTTCTTTATGTTTGAGTGTGTGTGTGTGTGTGTGTGTGTGAGGCAATCGTCAGTGTGTGTGTTTACAGATGAATCTCGGGAGGCAGCGGTTGGAACATTGAGCAGACCTGCTATCGTCTGTTTTCACCCGTAGGCTGCCAGGAAAGTTTAAGTGATAGCCCGTCTCTGTAGAGCATTTCCTAGATTAGATATGAAATATTAAAATGCGTCACTTTTAATGTTTCTGGACATGTGTATGTGCTGCACAATACTGTTTTGTTGCTTTTTGGCTGTATTGGCAGTTTTTGTGCATGTACGGATTGCGATTTAGACTTTCACATGTGATTCACACATTTTTCAGGAGGCGAGTAAGTGGGTGGTCAGTGCCATAAACTTGTCGTGCTTTTATTATGTTGAAGATCTTATATTGTTTGACAAGAAAATGCTGTGCTTCCATGTTTTCTGGTTTCACTAGAGGCCATATCAAAGGAAATTCCCTTTCAAACTGGATGAGATACATTTTTTCTCACAACTGTAACTGTGTATATTTAACTTGTGCTTCCCTCTCTCTCCACTTCTTCACTTTGTTTTCTCAAGAACTGCTGTGTATTTCTGAGTCAGCCATCAGCCCAAACATGACACTTCCCCATATGTTGCTGCCAGTACAGATGCTCATTGATTTTTAACTGAACATTTAAGCTGTTTGAAACATGGAAATACACTGGCTGTATAGCAGTTGATACATTTGTGTCACTATGATGTGTTATGTGAGGACAGGTGATTTTTCAGTCTTTTCCCACAGGAAATATGAATACATCAGCCAACACTGATTTGCTGCAATGTTTGCAGCATGTAATGACCAGTATACAGTGAAGACACCAAGTCGAATAGGGCTGGGTATCAAACCTCAATACTTTTTTAGAATTTGAAATGTGTCTGTAACACCATTTTTATCAGAAACTGTCATGTAACAAAAGTCGGCACCAAATGCTTGATCAGATTCTTAATCTTGTTTACTTATTCTTTGATCTGACAGCTTCTGATTTAAATCAGAATTATGTCAATTTTAGATTGTATTTCAGGCTTTGTATGTTTGTGAAGATGACATCAAATATTATCAAACTTTTTTCTGTTAAATGAAAAAATGGTTTTGTAGAAAAATATATTTAAATTCCTCCAAAATAAGGCATCAAAAAAGTATTGTTTTGATATTGGTACTGAAACTTACATATCTTATTGGCAATAATATCTAAGTGTCTGTGGTCCCTAATAGACCCAAAGTCCATAGGGGGATTACAAACTGAGAAGGGAAGGCAACATTGCTACAGTTCCCCAGATCCCCGTTGGCCCCCCTAAAGCCCAGACTCACTAGGTGGCAACTGGTTTATGGTAATTAGAAGTTTTTGGTTTTACATGAGAAAACAATTATCAACTGGTATTATAAGAGCGTTAAGGTGAGTCCTGCTTTGTCATCTGATCTTATATCCCTATGTCAAAATCTAGTTTAAGACCTTTATTACTTTAGTTGATAGTGTGCTTACATGAAGCATAAACTGTATTACTGTAATTTGTGTTTAATCAAACTACCACACAATAAACCTGGGAACCATGTAATATTCCAGCATAGGAATACTGCACATATGGTACAAAGAGAGGGAGGAACAGAGAGTTGGCAGGGACTCAGCAGCTCATTTTTGCACTGGGCCCCAGTTAATCCAGCCCCTGCCTAGCTTGGAGATATCACTGCCTGCGAAAAATTATGCGCTTTTCTTGTAATTGCATGGATGCTGCAGTCAGCTGCTAATACAGTATTTAGGGTAAAACTTATGGATGCAGGCATAATGATAAACTCTCAAAGGTGCACAGGTTTCTAATGCATTAGTGTATGTGACTATGTTATGTATGTGTGATGCTTTAGGGATCCCTCTTGAGTCGGCTATCCCCTCATCAGCTTTCTGCCTCCCACATTAAGTCCACAACCTTCCCCTCTTGTTGTTTTAAAATGGCTGCCAGAGGAGACTGCAGGTGGGACATCTCACTACTGACTCAAAGTGTGGCCTAAGGCCCTAAAACACTCAAGGGGATGAAATGCCTTTCCTGATTTTCTTTGCTCTTTGTTTCAAATAAAAGTTGGATGAAACTGAGTTCCAGTTCAGCCTCAAATCACTTCATTGATATCTTTTTGCAATACTTAGATTCCATCCATGTATTAGGTGTAAAATGTGTCTTCTATCTTTGTTATTTTGTGCCTTGATCCTGGCTCTTTGTATTACTTTAAGTTATATGGCAATCCTGTGTGTACTGTGCTCTACAGAGGGCCTAGTGAACTCATTCCCTTCAGTTACAAAGATTGAGTAATCAGGCTTACAAAGTGGCCGTGAAGAATGAGACAACAAAGACTGTCCCTGTTCAATTCAATTATCTTTCACCCCTGTCTTGTCTCAGTGTGTCCCCTAAAACGGTTGTGATATCCTCCATCTCTCTTGCTCTCTGCACCAAACCCACAATCTCACTCACGTTCACAGCCTCTCTTTCATTCTTGCTCTTTCTCTCCCCTACACACAATAGGTCTCCTCAGCTCGGGTCCTGTTTGATGTTGGACCCCGAACAGCTGAGCCCCCTCTCCCTTTCTGTCACTCTCTTTATTCCCTTTAAAAATTCACCTGCTTTATTTATTTATTTCAGAGGTTCACTCATCACCAACCCGTCTAAGCTTGTCCCCTCTGTGCCCTTTTTCTTGATAATGGGAGCCTGCTCTGGTCCATCACCACCTCCCACTCAGCCATGGCTGAGTCCTGTGTGATTGACACGGACTGCTCTAACTTCCCAAACGCTCCACAGCCCCTCCCCTTGGCTCCCATCCGCATCCTCCGTGCCTCCTTCTCTTCCCGCAATCCTCTGTCACCATCTTTTACAGACTATGGCCCCCTTCCTTCCTTTAACAGTTGACCATCATCTGCAGGAGATTGATAAGATTGATCAACAGTGACTCTTTCTCAGCCACTGGAATTTCAGAACAATCTTTGAAATTGCAGTTGCAGTTACGGGACAGGCTCTCTAACCACAAGGCAAAAAACTTCTACAATAGTTCAACTTGCCTTTGAAGTCCTGTCACCAAACATCTCTGTGTTCTTATCAACTCGACATGATAACCTTCCATATCTACTTCTTCTCCTTTGGGATACAGATCTCTCAGATGTGTTGTACTCAAGCAAACAGTCTTCTATTGAACAAGCAGTTTAATGTTGCACCAAGATTAGAAAGAAGCTGAATTGTTTGGAGAAAAGTAAAATGATCTCAAGCAAGATATCTTTGTTGTAATTCAATTTTTTTTCTTCTTTTTTGCCCTTATTGGATAGCGGGCAGTGAAGAGGCAGACAGGAAACAAGGGTAGAGAGAGATGAGTATTACATGCAACAAAGGTCCCCGGCTGGAATCAAACCAGGGACATTGCAGTTATGTGGCACAGTAGCCATTCAGCTACAGGGGTACTCCAAGGGAACTGTATTTTTTATTAAATCTTGCTCAAGCAGGAGTAAACTGTGCATTTGTTGGGAACTATTTTCAGCTGTGAATTACTACTTGCCACATTAGGTAATTACAGGATCATGGCACATTGAATTTGCCTTAATTTGCCAAGATTATTTTGAGTCAGTTACATTAAAGAAATAACCATGTTAATCTGTGATGTTAAAATGTATGTAACACGAGCAAAAGAAGAGAAGAGTGAATTTACTCATTAATGTCAGTTACACAGCATCTAGCTAAAGTTTGCTAACATTAGCTAATGTTAGCCACCATAGGCTACTGGTCATACCAGACTGAGGCTGGTATGAAATAAACAAGGCTTAATTTATTGCTTATGAACTATGTATTCTTCTTCTATGAGCAGAAGAGTGCTAGTTGATCCCTTGGTTGGGTTTGCTACACTGTGAGTGTGTAGGAACTGTTTTCCACTGAGAATTTAATTTCTTTCCATCTAGTGGCTTTTCTGGTATTGCATGTGGTTTTGTAACTGAACTTCCTGTGTAGGATGTATGTGGGAGGAATTTGGAGTGGAGAACTGCTGACCTTGACTGGAGACATTGTTGGCTGGTGGAAGGAGCACTTCAGGATCTCTTCAACACGACTGACATGCCCTCTGTGGAGGAAGAAGAGTTGGATGACTTGGGAGAAGCTTCACTCCTATCCCTGGCAGAGGTCTCTAAGGTAGTCAAAAAGCTCCTAAGTGGCAAGGCGCTGGATGTGGATGAGATTTGCCTCAAGATGCTGAAGGCTCTGGACATTGTTGGGCTGTCATGGCTGGAGTATGAGGCTGTTGCTGCAAACCATCCAGTCCTTATATAGCCGCAGTGAGAACTGTGTCCACATTCTCAACAGTGAGTCAGACTTTTTCTCCGTGGATGTTGGGTTGTCCTTTGTCACTGATTCTGTTTGTGATTTTCATGGACAGAATCTTGGCGAATCAGGCGCAGCTGGGGGAGGAGCGTGTCTGATTTGGGGATCTCAGGCTTGCTTCTCTGCTTTTTGCAGATGATGTGGTTCTGTTGGCTTCAACACAATGTCCAGCAGGCACTAGGACCTCCTAATCTGAGGCCATGGTGCTCTGCCAGAAATAAGTGGACAGCTCCCTCTGGGTCGGGAGTGATTTGCTTCCCCAAGTGTTCAGGTATCTCGGTGCAGCATCAGCAGTAATGTGGGCATTGTACCAGACCATTGTGATGGAGAAACAGCTGAGCCTGAAGGCAATGCTCTCAATTTACCAATCAGTCTACGTTCCAACCCTCACCTATGGTCACAAGCTTTAGGTAGTGACTGAAAGAATGAGATTGCAGATAGAAGTGGCTGAAATGTGTTTCCTCCAAAGGGTGTCTGGGCTCAGCCTTAGAGATAGGATGAGGAGCTCGGACATCCAGGGGGAGCTTGGAGTAGCATCAAAAGGAGCCTGCTGAGGTGGGTTGGGCACCTGGTCAAGATGCCTCCTGAACACCTCCCTCTGTATGTTTTCCAGGCATGTCCAACTGGTAGGAGACCCTGGGGCAGACCCAGAACATGCTGGAGGGGCTACATATCTCTTCTGGCCTGGGAACGCCTTGGGATCCTCCTGTCTGGGTTTCCTTACTCAGTCTGATGCCACTGCGACCTGGTCCCACAAAAGCAGTGGAAAATGGATGGATGAGTGGATGGATGGACTTCCCGTGTAGCATAGAAGAAGAGTGTCGGACAGGAAGTTCCTTCTCTTCGGCAGAGTGAAAGCAGAGTGGTCCTGTGTGAAGTGTGAAGATAATCTTAAGTCATCCTTTTGTTTGCAGACCTTTGAGTGGCATTATCAGTAAATGTATTCTTAATCTTCTCCATCTTAATGTTTTTGATTAATCATTTTCTGTTATTTGTTCTAGTTTGTTAATATAGTGTTACTGTGTGACTACTCACGCTGTTGGCTTGAATTGTCCATAGCATACTTACCTCAGGCTACCTGTGTATTTGTCTAATCATATATGCCTTTTGTCTTCACCTGCCTCCCTACCGGTAGTGTACTGTCATGATTTTACTTACCTTTATTTTTACTGTACCTTTTTTCAGTTTCACATTTCATATTAAATCTGCCTAAAACAACTACTGCCTGTTCCTTGGAGAGATGGTATGAAGAGGAGTTTAGCTGGATGTGAAAATTCAGTATAGGCTCACTAGGAGGACACTGGAGAATAACAGTACAGTGAGTGATGTGTTTACGGTGAGGGCTTTGGCCCAAAGCACTACAGCACACAGATATTAATTCCACTGACGGCTTTATCTGCTTTGGGACTTACCGCGTGTTCCGTGTGTGAATGGAAGCACATGGGTGTGTCTTGCATGTGTCTCAGTCTGTGAGTGTGCGTGCATGTGTGTTCACAAGCACTTTACTGCAGTCCATGTTGCCATCTATCTTTCACTATGTATTCTACAATACACACTACTTGTCTCCATCAAATATCCATCTCATGCCGATTGTCCACCTGTGCTCTGCTTATATAATGTGCATTTGTATGCGGCCTGAGATCATTCCAGTAATGACCAGCCATTCCACGTAGATCAGCAGTGACAAGCATAATCTATCTGTATGGCAGCAGCTCCCACAGTGCACTGCAACCCATTTGCAGTCCATAGGCTCCTCCATAGCAGAGGCTGCAACATCAACATAGCAGAGCCAAGATGTTTTTATTTAATGTTTCTACCATGATAGGCTTGTAATGACAGCACTATGCAGTTTGGAAACATTTTGACCTCTGATAAAAAAAAAAAAAAAAACTAGCCAGGGCAGATGTGGAAATTCATGTTGAAATATTAAATTTGAGATGAAGTGCCGAAGGTAAATAAAAGCAGAGGATTGGTTGATATCATTCCATCACCGAGGAAGTGAATGCCTGCAGTCATCACTAAAGGAGAATCCCATTTTCCAAATGTCCCGACAGATTGCTGATTGAGTTGTTTGGCCATAGAAGATGGCACCACTTACAATATAAAATGTTTGAGTGCTTTTCTCCCCCTCTCCATTCCCTCAGCAGCATTTCATATGCTGTCTGCTTTTGCTGCCTTATAGAAGTCCGTGTCCCTTGGCTAAATGTTTCATTTAGTTTCGGATGACAGCGCCCATGCAGCACCTCCTGGTTTTGAACAGTTTGCAGTGTGTATCGTCTTACCCGTAATGCAAAGAATATGTGGCGTTGAAAACAGCCTTTCAATTGTTTTGTCTGGGGAAGAAGGAAAACAAGAAAACCTGAAAGAATAAAAGAATACACACACATGCGCACACTGCCAAACCTGCCACCGCCCAGCTACACACCACTCCCAACAAAACTATCTGGTGACATTTGGGAATGATAATGTTTATTATTCTTGTTGAAGCGTCAGATCGGATGAGACAGCTGTTCCCCTCCTGAATATTTTTTGATATAGAAAAGTCACAAAGGTCACAGATTGCTCTCAGACATGGTTGTCATCTTTGAGCTGTGATCATTATTCAGCATCTTCACTTCCTCTGAGTGACTCTCTCCTAACGCCCATGGACACATACATACCCTCACAA
Organism: Thunnus maccoyii; assembly: GCF_910596095.1. Classification (NCBI taxonomy): domain Eukaryota; kingdom Metazoa; phylum Chordata; class Actinopteri; order Scombriformes; family Scombridae; genus Thunnus; species Thunnus maccoyii. The sequence continues at coordinate 20,078,615 of NC_056539.1, read as the reverse complement.
ACACATTTTACTCTGAAGGCAGAAATAAGCTCACAGGTTGAGTTAAACCTCAGTCGACAGAGAACCACAGAGCTATAGATTTTCAGCCTAGCTGACTTCCTTAGCAGATATATCTATAATAAAGCTCTTTTAACTGTTGTATCAGCAGCATGTGAATGCCCACGTTTCCACTCTGCTGTATAGTGAAAAAAAGGTTAAGTTGCTCACCAGAAAAATGCTCACTGGACAGTAATGTTTGGTAAAATGAAATTAAAGCTGTAACTAATGGCTTTATTGATTTGTGATTAGACATTAAAGTGGTTAGTACACAATTTTTTAAAGCTCACAGATAAGATATTGATAAAATTTCTCCCTCAGTATAACTAGATTTGTTGTTTTAATCAGTTTTGCCAAAAAACCCTTTACTTCATGTTGTTGTTGTATTTGTATACCATTTTCTGTGCTGCTCTCTTGCATAAAGAAACATGAAACACATTTTGGGTTCAGGGAAACATATAGACACAAAATGATCACACAAACTACCCATTATTATTCACTTTGACCTATTTGAATTAATTTAGTAGCTTTAACTAAGCACAGCATGATAAGTGCACACTGCACACAATAACCCAGGACTGTATAGTTGTTTGAATATTGCACTCACAATGTTCCAAATATAAAATTTCTCATCTAATTGTCTTTTCTTGCACATAATATGTGGTACAGATCCATTTCTGTCACATGGGTTGCAGATGTGCCTCTCTGTGTGTATAAAGGGGTGTTGATGAAAGTAGAAATTGGTATGTGATGTAATTTCACAATATAGAAATAGGGAAGATGTTCCTTCATAATTTTTTGTCTTAAAAAATACATGCATCTAAAAATAGCTCTAGGCAAACAAAATAGCAGTGTGTGGATCATTCAGTGGGAGCTCTCCTACAACCATAACACACAGATAGACAGCATGTGAAAAATAACTGTTGGGAGCAGGAGATATTACAGCCACAGCAGGATAAGACAAATGCATGTGTCTCACTAACTTTCTTTCTCAAGTTTACACTGTACATACAGTAGATTTATTGATACAGTACGATTTGCATTGCAGTTTCTACATTATGACTTGATAAAAATATCATTTGCCTGGAATTTATATTACAGATTGTTATAAAATGGATGCTGTGTCTAATCATCTGATTTTCAAAGCAGTTCTCCCCCACCTACCATCACCACCTTCATAAAGGCACTGCATAGGACTTTCTGATGCCCTAGGAACTAATCTGGTATCTGTTTAATTTGCCTAATCTTCAGATTCAGTGGATGCAGACAGAATTGCACACAAGGGTTTAGTTACTAGTTTAGTTGACGAGTTTAGTTCCTGTGGCTCCTTTGTTTCTTGAACTGCTTGGTCAAAATGGGGTCTAAGTTATAGTGTATTGTGGCTAATGACTGACCTCAGCTGCATGTAAATGTGGTGAGAAAATGTTAGCAAGCAGCGACTGTAGCCAAGTCAAATTGTCTCCCTGATTAACTTAACTTGTGGCTATGTTCACTGTTTGTCAAAAGTAAGAACGAACGTGACATTTGAACCACAGAAAGCAGACTCTCTCTCTCAGATTCATTTCAACATTACATATACATTTTAGTGGGGTGAGTTGACATTTGATTGACTTAATTGAGGGGGACAAATAATTTACAGTATATGAAATTATTGGGGATGACGTCTCCCTTTCTCCCCTTGAAATTATATTTCTTCTCTGCCACTCAAGTTTTTTTTTACTTAGCTAACTTGTGTTATTTCTGGCTATATAAGCCACATTCTTATTTCTGTTGCCAGCTAGAGCCTTGCATCTGAAAATGTTTAAACTAAAACTCAATCTGCTGGACATATGCACACACACATTCCACATTAACTGCCACGTACATACATGCGCACACAAACTTGCTGTGCTTGCACATTTGGTCTCACACACAGACATGCACACACACACACACACACACACACACAACAACAGCCCGATTCAAATCAGCAGATGACGCAGATTGCTTAACGGAAAGCTGTCACTTGTGAGGAACATCACAGTCCAAGCAGGCAGGCAGACAGACAGAGAGACAGGCAGACAGATGACAGCACATGTTTGTTTCCCAGGCTTCGACAAGCCATATAGCTGTCACTGCCAAGTCGGAACAAACAATTTAAGACCCAAAAATGAACTGTCAGTAAACAACAGTGATGGATGTAGTTTTAGGAGATGGATTGCATGTGTGTCTGTTTGCAGGTGGGGATGCTACAGAAAACAATATCTATCATTAAAGAGTGAAAGACAAACAAATAAAACACTGTTAATCATAACTTCACATTTAACAGACAGTGAAGAAGTTGGAAGTCTTTCAGTGTTCATATTACACTCACTGTAATTAATAGTGATGTTTCCTCACATATTGATTTGAGACATACAGCACATTATTGTCCATGTCAACAGTGTTAGGAGTGTATTTAATTGGTAGTAGTGGTGATTGTAATTAATAAAAGAGGAAAATATCAGCAGACGAATGGCATCAAGATCTAACTTCCAGTAATTTCAATATGAATATTTTTTTAGAAAAAATTGTTACTGAAGATACTGAAGGGATGAAGATGAGAAGCAAAAGATATAATCTCATGAAGAGCTCACTTTCTGTAGTATACATTGGAGATAGGTGTTGTTGAAAAGATTTCACACCTGTGATTATATTTAACACCAGAATTTCATTTGAGCAAAGAGCAGCTAATCAAATGGGTGTCAATTAGGGGGCAGGGGAGACTCTCTTGAACCCTACTTTATGATTTAAGCTGATAAGACAAGTATAGTTTTACATAGAAATCTTGGCTGCTCTAATAAGCCTCACTGAATAATATAATGGAATATTTTATTTTAGCTTTTATTTCAGCAATGTCAGAAAATTGATATTAATGTTAAAGCTAAACGCTTTGCTCTCCAGCCACAGTATTCTGTTGCTCAGGAGCTCCAATGCTGCTGTTCACAATAAATGTTCTTCTTCAAACTACAGCAGGTGACACATTTCTTAAGGCGGTTCACATTTACAGTATATATACTGTATGCAATGAATGTGATGTCCTTGATTCAAAGCAAAAAAAAGTGAGAAGGCAGGTAAGCCTGTATGTCTTTTAATTAAGTATAAAGAAATAATTCATCCAACAAAACATTGCAAATATTGTGCTATCCTACCTACCTCCTACTCAAATCAATGCTATCAACCAGAGGTCTAGAATTACTAATCCATAGCTAAATATTTTCACGCCTTGACTACCGCAATACATTTTTCTCCTGTCTCAGCCATGCAGTCCTATCCCGCCTGCAACTTGTGCAAAACACTGCAGCCAGGCTTCTAATCAAAACCAACTGTAGATCCCACATCACACCAATCCTCACATCCCTTCATTGTTTCACTGTAAAGTATATAGCATGATTTTGCCCCTTCATACATTTCCAAACTTTTGCATCCTTACCCCACCTCTAGGCCACTCAGATCTTCTAACCTAGGTCTCTTATTTATACCCCGCTCTTTGCCGTTGGGGGCCCCGTCCTTCTGGAACAGTCTCCCCCTCCTCTGTTAGATCAGCTGAGTCTGTAAACGGCTTTTAAAAACTTCTCAAAACCAATCTCTGCTGACTTGCCTCCCTGTAAAGGGGCTGTAATTTATTTTTCTGTATGTAACTGTACATGTATGTTGTTTATTTTTCTCTATCTGTATCATGTGCAGCACTTTGTAACTTTGTTTCAAAAAGGTGCTATATAAATGAAATCTTACTTTTATCAAACATTTCAGTTGCATGCATTTACTTTCTGGTGTTTTGCTGCAGTGAAAGTGTTTTTACCGTCTTGTGCTTTATATTATATTGTTCTTTCACTCTTTTCTGATTGCCTCTCAGAAAACTGAAGCATTTGGCACTGATTGAAAACCTGACGTCTATGAATAGTGGAACTCTCTTAGTTGGAAAATACACAATTTCACAACCAGTTGAAAGCACACAGTGCTACACACAAAATGCTTTATATCAGAATGTTTAATAGTAGACCATTAAATTCCAAATCTGCTCTTACAGATTGACAATTGAAGATATTAAATGATGAACCGTGGGCAGTCATTTATTTCTTTTATTCCAAATGAAAGTATGAGCATTGAAACACAACTTTTCCATTTAAAGTCAACTGACCTCAAACATGATTACACATGCTTCCACTTCACTAAAATGCAGACCAAACCTATTTCATAGCTTGGAACTGAGGAAGTATGATTCACACTGCTCTCATCTATAAAAGGTCATGATATTGAAAGAAATCCAAAAAGAAAGACAAGCCCATGCGCAGTGCTTTGATTTTACATAAGTGTCCTCAGCTGAATGTCCCACTGTTCCTTCTCACGGTGAAAAACTCTGTTACAATTAGTGAGTAAGTGATTTATCCATTCTTCTTTTTGCTTTGAGCTCTTTTCTGAAGAGTTCCTATAATTGTTGCCGTGTTGGTGAGGTCGTTATGCCCAAACTGGGAATAAAGCCTGAACTCAACAGTTTACTTTTTCAGAAAAACATTATTCAGGATACCTGCAAGTTTCATCAGCTTAGATTGAATGCCAATCGGAATGAAAAATAAGACAAATTTTGTTAGCTGTTTTCTAACCTAAAGAAGTATACTTTGTTTGATTGAGGGTCCTGGCAAAATGAAAGTATGCCTGCTGCTTCAAACTAGACCACATCATTGTCCAGTGCCAAACTGCCGGTTTGAGTTATGTGAGCACTGCCTCCTGTTTCACTCAATTTGTAGAAAATCATGCAGAGTTACGGTGCATTAATTTTTGTGATTGTCAGAATGAATCTGATATTAAAATAGGCTCACAAATTACACTGAAAGACTTTATTGCTAGGACTGTGTATTAATGTTTCCCCTCTTTTTGAATTCAGATTTTGGTTAAATTGATTTTCCTACACACTCTCTCTCTCCTTCTCTCTCTCTCTCTCTCTCACGGACTCTCCTTTCCTTCCACACACCTACACCACATAAAAAAGCCTAATCTCCCTAAAGTCTTACCATATGCCCCTGTTTACTTTCCAAATCCATCTTTCCTCTTGATATGGTTGGCATAGATTGAATCTAGGGTTTTATTTGCTCAATTTAGCAATCTGCATGTGACATTTTATGAATGAACACAGACACTTTGTTTCAGTTCGGTACAGCAGACCTAATATAATGTGGAAAAAAACAATAATACATGCCTTTTGTTGGACAATTTGTAGCTATGGCTCTGTGTAGTAGTATATAAACTTTGGCATTGATATGCTATGCTGTATCCATTGTGTTACGCAGGTACCATAGAAGTGTGTGTGTGTGTCTGTGTATACCGCAGTCAAAGCCAGATTGTGTCAGCTCCCTTGATCTGAATTTAATCAGGAGAAAAAACACCCCCCCTCCCTGCTCATTCCACCGTCCAGCCGAGATCCAAGGACTTGCAATGAACCTTGCGTCGAGAGCCTCGCCTTAATTACTCCATTGTTTCTGCACGGCCCAGCATGCAACTTTCTCAGCAGACCTTCATGGGAGTTTGTTCAAACTGTCACCTGGGGCAAACTTTACTTACTGGCACTCCCCTTCCCTACCCTATATTTCCATTTCTCCTTCATTCTCCCAGCTGACAGATATACATTCAGACAGACACATGTATGGCAGTATCAAGAGTTTCAATCTGCTTTTTCAGCATTGAGGAGAAGCAAAGGGAGGGGATAGAGGAGGGAATCAATTGTGCGATTTGGCTGTTTTAGGTTGCGTTCACACGCAGCAGGCCTCCCAATCCAACCTGCTGCTCTCTTTCTTTTATTTTTTTATTCCTATTTATTCAAATTATATTCCATGCCGATATGAACACAAACAGATGCTGATAAGACACACACACACACACCGAGAGCCAATAAGAAAAAAAAACATCACATCTGTATCTAGACGTTTGGATGATATGTATCTTTAAATTTTGACTGAACTGAGCCGTCTCCCCAGATACTAATCAAGTTGGCTGTTTGCTTTCTTTCCACCTCATTGTCCTTTATGCTAACGCTGCTCAGCCCCTGCTGCCATTGTGCAAAAATCCTGACAGTTGTCTCATTTTTAGGAAATAAGATTTACAGTGTTTTTTGTCATGGCTGTACTGACAAATCGCAGTGCGACCATTTCAAACCCAGACACATGTCAAGAGATTCTGTATCTCATTTTATATCACTTATTCATGTGGTTCAAAAGTGAATTGAAAAATGTGACTCTGCACTTTATCCTGTTCATACTGATAAGGAAACATCAGACTCTAATCACTTTTGAGTGAAAAATTGGGACAGTCAGAGCTTCATTCTGTGAATGCAGCTTGAGATGAAGAGTAGTACTCAACTGGGCTTTCCAAAATCAGGAGGAAGGCCCAAAAGACTGAGAGCCACTCACACTCTGTTCTATTGCTCTCCAGCTGTCAAGCAAAGGCATCAACCTCTCAATTTTCACAGGGAAGAAACGGGCTGAACATCTTGAATATGTGTCACAGGCATCGTTGGACAAAGGCAGCTCAAGAGTGGAGCACTTAAGATTCAGGCAAAAGGCAGAAAGGGTGCTTTTGTCTCAATAAACCACTAATTACACTAGAGACTGAAGGATTTCCGCTGCTGTTTGATCTTGGTAAATTGATATAATTTTCCTGTGGAAAAAAACATGAATACGCTCAGATGTACTGTAGAATGAGGCAGTTATTGATGACATTTGAGATTAGGCATGCTTAATTACACTCACGAATGCTTTAATGACATGTCCAGCACCGCTCTGTTGACTGTACCATTTAGTCAAACCGCAGCGCACAGATCACGGGTAAAGATTACCACTTCATATGTGTCAAATGTTCGTCAGGACTGGTTTCCTGACTGTGGTATCCATTACATTACAGGCTGATGAAGCTGGAGGAATGCTGATCTTCAGCAAGCTCTCACCTGATAAATGCCAATAGGGGGAGCTGCAGCATTTCTAATTGCATAACAAAGAGGGACAGAAATGGAGAAAATTGGATTGGATGACCCTATAGGAAAGTTTGTATATCTGTATGCTTAAAATGGGGCTTTTATTGTAAATTATTTGTTTGTAAAAGAGCAATATGTGATCACTGCCTTAGCTTTTTTATATTAATCTAATTATTCTCTGCATCACATTATAATAAGTATATTTGGATGGAGAGTACAGACTTATTTAAAATCAGATTAATTTATCATCTTTATGGAGAGGGTATATGGTCTCCAAAACTTAAGTCTATCAAAAAGATATTTAAAAACTTTCCACATCATTCAGCTTCAAACATTTAATCTCTGCATGCCGGAAGGATATATGGGCTGAAACTGGACTGCATAAAATTGGGTTTGATTAAATTAAATGAAATGTAGCTCATTCATTTATTACATCTTGATCACATTAATGGCTATGGACAGTTAAATTCTTAATCTCCCATCTATTACATTATTAATGGGACGCATGGATCATCAAATCAATTAGTGATGATAACGATAACATTCCAAAATGATCGCTTTTGATCAATTACAGGGTGGACTGTCCAGATTAATGTAATAAATGAATGGTCAAAGAAGCTGATGGCTCTTTCCGAGAGTCAAATCTTACCTAAAGGTAACTGTGAGGAACAAAATGGGATGCTGTAACACATGTTTAGGTTGATGCCGTGATTAGAAAGACTGTCCGATAACACAAAGGTCACAAGTTAAATACCAGAAAGAGTGAACATGTGCCTGTCATCAACCATGTGACTTGTTAAAGAGTACTAGAACAAGAACAAGACACTGAATCCCCCTGTTTACCCACTGTAAATAACTTATGTAAGATAACTATAACTTATATAAGATCTAAATGGTGACAGTGAACGTGAGCCAGGCAATTAACTTATTCAATCTAAATAGTAAATAAAATAGTTGTTGAATTTTGTGGTCTTTCCTCAAAAACGTTTCTTTGTGCCATTGCTAAGCATCCTTATTATTTATTATTTTTCTATTTTCATTATTATGTTTTTATCAGTTAATTCCTATACACTTTTACAAATGTATAATTCCTATACAATTCCTACACATTTTTACTGACTAAATATTACACTGTCTTATCACTGTGTTATTTGCATGCACTAATCTATATGTAATGTGTTATATAAAGTTTGTTTGATTCATTGAAGTATCCTCTTTTTAATAATTCTCCTTATAACAATGTTTGTCACTTACAGTATGTGCTATTTCAGACTTAAAAACTACATGATGAATATACAACCCTGCTCTACCACTCATAATAAACATACTCTATTTCTTTCTTTCAAAAGTGAAAACAATAAGGAGTCAAAGATTGAGTTTGAGTGAGAAAGTTTGTTCAACATTTCAAAAGTTTAAAGAGACTGAATCCAGGATTTCACATTTTGTGTTTGGTCCACATGTTCTGAATAACTTACATCTGTCGATATTGTCGTGTAAGTGTTGTGCCTGAGCCGTGGGCGAGAACACCTTTCTCACTTCCTGGCTGTGTAGTAAAGAAGTTGGTGAGGAGTGCCACGAAGGAAGAGATAATAGAGACAACCGAGTAAACCAGAGCTGAAGGGCATGACTGGGATTTGTTTGAAACTAGAACATCTTGTTATCAGAAGCCAAGTTATTTTAAACCAAAAGGCATATCTTGAGAGAACTTCTTGAACTACGCGGAAAGTTTTTTTTGTCTTTTTTTCTTTTGTGGTGGGGAAGGTCTTGTGTTATATTGACCAACAACACAGGCTCATGTGTTGCTTTTGAGATTCACTAAATGATCTAATTTGTCTGGACACTTTGATGTGCATTTTGATGAACATACAAACTGGAATTAATTGTAAGATCAGTTTTTCTCCTTTTGTCTTTTTTTAAAGGAGTTATTTTGGAAATGACTTTGTCTCTTGAATATAGCATTACTTGTTGCTGAACACCCTGAGTGCCTCAGGGGACATTATTTTGACATTATTCTATACAAATCAATAGTTTGAGTTTGTCTCTCTGCTTTTTTCCGATGTTTTCAATCTCAGATTAATCACACATTTTATAAAGATTCTAGTCTGCATCGCCCCCTTTTTGGATTATTACATTACCATGCAAATGCATTAAATTACAGTACTTTTTCAGCTACTCTACAATTATGTCTGGAGTGGTAATTAACTTTTTTTTTAAAAGTGTTATGCGATACAAGTTGGTCCTAGCAGCTTTACTCCTCAAAACTGTATTTTGACTGGTCTCAAAATTAGGAAGATGAAAACCACTTTAGTGATGATTGAAGAGAAGTAGTGAAGTGTAGATCATCTGTCAGTCAAACGGTACAGGCAGTAATGTGACATAATACAAATGCAAAAGTCTGACCTTGTATAGGTCGAATGTAGTGTTTTGTTCACTGATGATAGTGTAGAAGTCCAGATATGTTCATATTTAATTTCTTTAAAAGATGTTTTAATGTAGAAATAATTAGAAAAATAGCTAAAGACAAGTCATGTTTATTTCTACTGCCCTTCACCACAAAAACATATCATTTTTAATCACTCCCCAACAATATGATTTAATAGTGTTTAAACAGCAAAATACAAGACACAAATCACAAAGCAGCACAAAGGACACATAACACCTAACTATTATTCTGCTGCTACCCAACATCAATCGCAGACAGTCATTTTAAATCAAGGGGAAAAAAAGTCTAATCAGGAAAAGTAAACTAAAATGAAAAACACTTTAGGCTAGATTTGTTCGGGATCCCCCATAGCTGAGCTCGTAATGTGTCCCACAATATTAAACTTCAAGTCACAGTATCAAATATAATGATTTGTTGCGATTGACTTTTTTTTTTCAATACAAACACACGCATGTTTCCACCTACATTTCATGTTGGTATGTGGCAGTGGGGGTCCTCCTGATGCTTCCCATCACCACAACCATTTTCCGCCTCAATCTCTCTCTCGGTCCCACAGCTCTATTCCCCCGGTGCCACAATCTTTCACCTCGCCACTAGACCTGTATCATAAATCTTTCCCACTCCCCCCACATCACCACCTCCTCTGCCCGTTTTACCTCCCCTACCCCTTACTGCCAGCAAAAGCCCTATTAACCCCTTGCTAGGCTCTATATTGTTGTTGAATAATTGAAGGTGCCTCCCACCACAGTGAAAAGGCAACTAAATAATGAATAAGATAGGGCGTCTTTTAAAGGTGGAAGAGCCTTGTGAATTATTCAGTAGGCAAATCTGTAGTAAAAGACACCTGTTGCATGGAAAAAGATCTCCCAGACCAGAGCTTCGGTTTATTAATGCGCCAGGTCTCTGCATGCACACTACAGTAGGGACTATCCTTTCATTTTTTCTGCTTGGACAACAGAAAGCTCTTGGTGTTTGAAAGGTGAAATGAAAATTTATCAGATCATACATTGCCATCTTTCCAAATTTGTATTATCTTTAACAAATGCAGGCTGATTCCCATAGGAATATAGTGTATTTACAGTATATACAGTACCAGTCAAAAGTTTGGACAGTCCCATTCCCTTGACTGAGAATGTGTGTCCAAACTTTTGACTGGTACTGTATATATACTGTGAATATAATCTCAGAATATCATTACATGCTTGGTTCAGGGTTCACAACAGAATTAATTTTGGTACCAATATAGATAATCCAATAGTACCACGTGTCAAATAAAAATAGATAAACAACACTTGATATAGAATAGCTTAAATGGTTTTATATATTTTTCATCTATTGACTGGAATTCACTTCAAAATGTGGTACACTGTTTGATTCAATGATCATCTTTACAGCTGATTGAATTTTGTTCTTATATTGCTATTATCAACACTGTCAATAGCAAAATTACAGAGCTGTATGTTCTAGGGGTTTTATTTCAACCAGTGCTACTGAAATCTCTTACATGGCTCCTCAGAAAGTCTCTACAAGTTAGAAAAGTTCACCATACAGTACATTTGCGATAACTTTTCTTTCAAATATAATTATTCAAATTTCACAAATCAGTGTTGCCATCAGTGTTGAATTCAAATCACCAGGGGATTTGAAAAGCCAACCACTTTGACATCGGTGACTCCAAACATTCTTCTTCTTTAAAAATAGTAGCCCAAACCACATGCCATTGTTAAATATATGCCCTGAATGCAATTTCAGCATGTAAAACACATTCTATAAACATTGAACAACTGCTGAACATTCATTAATTTATTGTCTGTGCATTGTATTAAAATTGCCATTATTATAATGCTGCTAATGTAAAAGGTTATTAGTTTAATAACATAAGCAAATATGTGTACTATATTGCAAAAACAATGAAGATACTTTTCAAATGGACAGTGTTCCTATCTATAAGAGTTGACATAGGTTATAACAGTTGCAGTGGAGAGGACAGATGAGAAAATAAATGTTTGGAACAGCTTTGTCGTTGTATCCCCTGTGGTGCAGCAGAGAGCAGATCTCTGTCTGGGGTCACAGCCACTGCTGAGAGCACACCTGGCAGCACAGATACAGTCATTTCTCCACTAGAGAATGGAGGTGAGTGTATGTGTGTGTGTCAGTGTTGGAAGAAGGTGAGAGAAAAGGCGAAAGAGTAGAGAAGGGTGTGTTTGTGTGTCCGTGCATGTGTGTGCTTCTGTTTGTTGAATATTCAAATGTAAGACAAGCTGATGCTCAGAAATAGCTTGTAAAAAAAAAGAAAAAAAAAAAGTGGGGTGACAATAAAGGAGAAACAAAGGAAACAGTGACAAGTCACTTTGCTTTAACCATATCATTGCTGTGGATGTGTGCATTTTGAGAGAATCATGTTACTTTAATTTGATATTTGCTGTTTAAACAGGTTGTGGCTGAAGATAATTTTCTGATTTTGTTGAGACCGTAACACCCCTATTATTGCTGTTATCATTTTGGGAAATATGGTTATTGGCTTTATTTCAAAGAGGTAGATGATACGATCAATACCACTCTCATGTCTAGAACCAGAACTACTTTTGTTGTATTTCATTTGTGTAATCCATACACACACTGAATTGCTTTTTGTTTCTGTGGTAATTATTAAGTGTAATTGTTTCCTGACAAAAAAACCCCAAAAAACAAAAACAGAACAAAACAAACAAAAAAACCCCCAACTGTTTATCTATCTGCTCAATACTTTTGTGTAGCTTCAATGTTGCTTGCCTGGAGACCTCACAGTGATGCCAAAACTCCATGAAGTCACTGCTCCTATCTGCTGTTCACCAGCATATATTTATACCATGTAACTTCCCCTAAAACCACAAACTATCATTTTTACGTTTCGGCTTGTGTATGGAAAAACAAGCTACAACATGTTATGTGAGCTAGCTGTGAGCAGGCTAGCTGTTACCCCCTGCTTTACCCCAGGCTTTATGTCCAGATAAGCTAATCCCCTCCTGGCTCTAGCTCCATTCTTAGCATACAGGCATAAAAATTGTATCAGTCATTTAAGATAACGATCTAGACAAGAAAGCAAGTAAGAGTAGTTCCCAAAATGCTGAACTATTCTCTGCATTCCTCCTTTCATAGTCATAGCAAAAGGTACTTTAGTTTTTGCAGCCAAAAATGAGTATGCTATACTCTTTGGCTGCTGCCAGTATTTCTGCATTTTGTTTTTCTTCCCTTTTCTCCTCCATCCTCTTCAGGCAGGTCTAAATCAGGAAGCACTTAACCATAGTTGTCAGACTCATGGTTGACATCAACGTGGGGCAAGTGCGAGAGGACCTGGTTCAGCACCTTGTGGCACTCCTCTGCCACCAGTTCCAGTGCCAGGTCAGGCGTCACAGATGTCACAGGACATTTTAATGGAAAAAGGTAAATCTTTTATAAAGAGACATTCCTGTAGCTCTGAAAGGTCCCCTGTTCTGCTCTGCTAATGTCAATGCCCATTGTGACAGTGCAAAACAGTGGCAGAGTTAAAGAGAGAGTACACAAAAACAAACACCTTGACATTTAATCCCATTTAGTAAACTCCTAATTTAGTGACTAATGTTTTGCCAACACCAAAACAGAAACCTCTATCACACTTTGTATTATCCATATCCACATAACATCTCATTCAAATGTCACTGGCTTTCATTAACATTCTTCAGAATTCACAATATTGCAGAGGGTAGCATAAAAAAAGTGATTACACTCTCACTGATTCTGTCTGCTATGCCAACAGGTATTTTACTCACATATGATGGAGAATCTTGTCAGGGTTTTTCTAAGCAGTGCCAAGTGTGAGCCTGTCAGTTAAGCTGAGGTTGGCGGGGCATGCTGATTATCTGTGTGACCTGCATTGTTACAGCCACAGCCTTGTACTATTTTGCAGCCCGTTCCGAGTCTTCACACTTGTTCTCATTTATAATGAATACCGACGGTGCTGCAATATTAATAAGCCTCCGAGCCTTGGGCGCTGGGTTTATTTAAGGATTCAGATTAAGAGGACAATGGAAGTGACAGGATCTCTCTGCGAGTGCTTGTGGATGTAATCATTTCATTCACATTTATTTTTTATAATGTAAGCAAAATGTCACGGCTGTGATCCCCTAATTGCTGTGGTCCTGCTGATTGTCTTTGGGTAAGATACCAACCACCTATCTGATCATTCACTCACAGCCACTCATCCCCATTTACAAATCTAAATAAATATTTAAGACCTGGATGAGGAAACATTTTGGACCTTAGAACTGTGGAGAAAAAATGAAAAATGTTTGATGAGAAATTCCTTGATGAAAGCTAACGGTAATGACCACTGAAAACGTCATGACAATACGAACATTACTTTTCTTGTTTCCATGGTAACATTTAAAGTGCTTTTCATCAATACTTCCCAACCGAACAAAGGGCATTTTATAACATGTAGGGACACAATTTACACATTTCCCCCCAAAATGCTACTCCCCACTGCTGTCTAAGCAGCTTTTGTGATTGACTGATTGCAAAGTTGGAGCAGCACACAAGACCACTGGTTGTTCTCAAGAATGTCAGTCAACTTATGACTTGAAAGGACTGATCAGAAACACTTTCTGGCTTCCCAGCTTGTAATTTCCCAGCCACATGTGGTGCATTGCTGATAAATAATATTAGATAAGGGGCTCTGAGAGCACCAAGACAGTTTAGAGTGTGGAAAAGTGCATTAAATTGAAGTTGATGCAACTAATGTGTGGAAGTGAGGCAGCCCTATGACCTAATGTCATTTGAATATAAGTACGACTTGAGAAAAATACCGAAGACAAAAGGTACAGTGTAGAAAAACTGGTAAATAATAACTAGAAAACAAGCACAGATGATTAGTAGATAAGAGACTCCTTAATAAATATAAAATGTGGCCGAAAAGAATACATTCAAGCATTTATCAAGAATTTTGTGCTACTATAATTAGCATGTGTACTTAGTCAAACATTTCACAGACAGCAACATCAACAACTGACAGCAAACACAGCAGGTTGGCCACAAGAGAATTGGTAGCACAGAAAGATTTATTTTCAAGTTAATGTACTCTACAATTGATAGCTGAACAAGTGTTGTGTGAGGTGTTCTTAGGCTGTGTACCCCACCTGTACTCTACACAGATACACCTTGAAAACTGCTTTAAGAATTAAAAGTAATTATTTAAACAGGAGCCATTTCTGTGATAAATATTCTATAGCACTATTAATCATTCGTGCTACTGTAGCTAACATTATCTATAGCTAGCTTTCAGTACTTAGCTATAGTCTGTCTTTATGCCATTGAGGGTTCAAACAGTTTGAATTAAATCTAACATTTGCAAAGACATTTCTGTCTGAAAGACACCACCTTGGACTATTATTTGCCTGTTACAAGGTTACAGTATTTGCCACAATAGACATATACTTGTGCCTTTTGTTTGTGCTGGATCTGCCTTGACTAAAGAGGCTATACTTGAGAAATTGCTGGCGGTTTGCTGCTCAGCCGTGTGGTCAAAGGCTCTTGAAGAGTCATTACCACTCAACCCATTTATTGCAAGGGACACACTTACAAACCTTCTACTTCTGTCTGTTTATTAGACAAATAATAATATGTTAGACAAATAATTTAATCACATTGTGCAGTAAATGAAAATCAAACAAAGAACTCATATCAGGTTTTACTGTATGTTGTTCTTGCATCTATGTCTATGGTTCTTCTCGATAAGCCAACACTTTCTGTGGATTGTGTACAATCAGAACACAGAACACGACACCTTTGATGATAACTTTTACACAAGAAGTCAATAATTCAGTCTGTCTGAATCCAAGAGGGAAGGCAGATACTCCACTTCAAGAATTCCAGAGCAAGATTTTGGACTCACTTTGATAGAGCAGACCTTTAGATGTTGCACAGATCCAAACAGGCAGGGAACAAAGATAAACTCAAATTCATATTGTGCCAATGCTTTTGGCTAAATGTAATAATTTAGCAGTGAATAGTCAGTATCAGACTTAACAGCACTTTCAAGCTCTGTTATCAGGATTCAAAATAATATGCATAAAAACTGTACATCAGCATTTTTCTATACCTTTCAAATGAATCACAGCTGGCAAAACTCAAGATGGTGTGTGTTGGGACGGGCAGTAGTGCGTTTGGTTATTAGCAATAATTTATAATTATCATAGATAATTATGAATTATGAAATCAAGATATTGTTAACCTTAATCAATAATTCGGGCACCACCTGTTGGATCTGTGAGGGACACAGTTGATTATTTGCAATAATTATCAATTATCAAAGATAATTAACTAATTATAACAATTAATAGAATTATTAATATGAATTAACAAATACGGGGCACCACCCGGAAACCGGGACCAATAACCAAACAAGGCAGTCTCATAAAAGGAGTTCACCTAGAATGTTAATATCCGAGAGATATCAACATTCAAGGGTGAACAAAGAAGGTTGAATTTGAGCTCTGACTCCTTTAATCAGCCACTTTTCACAATATGTTAAACACATTAATGACAAAAGAACTTCTCTTTAAATATATAACAGTATTTATTAAACTTAGCAAAATTAACAAAGTTAACAAATGCTTCACTCAGTAAACAACTATTCAAAAATCTAATTGTACCAAACTAAACACAAACAGCTTTGTACAGGGTTGAGCACATGCAAGGGAATGCATGTGTGTGTGTGTGCGAGTAGGTGTGTGTGTGTGTGTGTGTGTGTGTGTGTGTGTGTGTGTGTGTGAGTGGGTGTGTGTGCCAAGATGGCGACTTGGCCTGACGTGATGACGTTGTCGGTCTGCGACGCAGACGTGACTATGGGAGGAATTCAGCACAGCACAGTGGTAGTCCTGAGCGGGACAAACACAAAACAGTCTAGCGTGGTGAACACAACTAAACAGGCAGCAAACTTAAAATACTCCTAAGAGTAAGCAGGAAAAATGGACTCGGCGGTCCGTCAACTCACACAACAAGAAACAATAGCAATAAAGCTAAAAAGCTAAATGCTAAAAAACAGCAACTGATGCTGAAAAGAGCACACAACTAACACTGCCTCTGCCCAGACTTATGCCTCCTACTTGGTCGCTTCAGAAAGCGAGTAGGGTGTGTGTGTAGTCTGTCTTTCTGTCCGGCTTTGTCCTTGGCTCAGATGCAGACGGTGGGCGTTCTCGCACGGTCGCCGAAAATCATGGCAGCTGGCTCTCAGTGGCGTGGCAGAGAGAACAGCAGAGTCGACTCGGTGAAGAAGAGCGGGCAGAGAAGTTCCACGTCTTCCTGAAGAAACTCCGTTTCTTCCTTCTCGAGGGAATTTGAGGACGCTGGTTGCAGCAGCGGTCTCTCTTGGATCCAGGAATGCGTTCGGGTGAACATGGGTGAAGTCTCGTCTTGTCCAGCGCGGGGAGTCTTTGATGAGGGGAAAACACGTGCGTGGGGTACCCCCTTTAGTCAAGCTGACTCACAGAGGAACAGAAGTTACCCCTAGCTCAGTGACATGGGAGAGGCGTGTGCTCCAGGGCACGTTCAGTTTTTAAAGGGGTGGTGATGTCATGGCTGCGTCATCAGGACAATCTGCTGTGCAGGAGCGCCTCCGCCAATGAAGGACTGTATGTTGACTGTTCCCTGCTGAGGTGTGGAAATCGCAAAGCATCCTTGGAAATGGAGTTTGCAATGGACTCCCATTGTCTGTAAGCAGCATTTTGGTGCTATTCCTTTGTCTCAGGGGAGACAAAGGAAAAAAGCATCTCGTGGTCAGGCCTCACAGGTTACATGTAGGCCTTCTCTGTGTGACCTTGTGGTTTGAGGCCCAACAGTGTGTCAACTTTGATACATGCAACAAACTACCAGATTCATT
Organism: Thunnus maccoyii; assembly: GCF_910596095.1. NCBI lineage: Eukaryota > Metazoa > Chordata > Actinopteri > Scombriformes > Scombridae > Thunnus > Thunnus maccoyii. The sequence goes on along the minus strand of NC_056539.1, from coordinate 20,061,260 downwards.
ATTCAGAGGGAGCATGTATGGAAGACAGTTGCAATTCATTTTCAGTCTGAGCTTTTTTTCCCTCTTACCTCAAATCTTGACTTAATTTAAACTAGCCAAGGTTAGCAGCTGTGCCAGGGAGACATATTGGTTCCAGAGATTAGCCTGCGAACAGAGCTGATGTCATATTTTTTTTCATTCAGGAGCTCTTTTTGTTGGACAGAGGCTACAACGGACGAACAGAAATGTTAAAAAACACTTAAACGTGGGTATTACAGAAATCAACCCCATGTGTTACTGGTTTACAAAGGCAAAAATGTATGCAGAACTGGAATTTGTTCTTCTATTAGGCTTTCTATTTATGACCCACTGGATGTAGCAGATAGAAACAAACAAATTAGCAACATATTATCGTCAGATGACTTTCTCTAAATGAATTATTCTAAATGTTTACTTTGGCCTAATGAAGACCTTCATAATTGTTTTAGGAAATTATATTTGATGCTAGTGAGCAACATTATAGAATCAAAACTACATCCATATATTGCGTTTCACAAAAAGCTTCATTTTCTATATTACCATAGACAATCATTGCCACTGTTAGCACAAAGGAACATTCTGTTGTTTTACAACACTGGGTGTTGTTGTTGTAGTTTGGCCCAGTATGATACAGTAAGCGTTACGCTAAGTATAGTTTAGGATAACACTATAGTCACCAATAACAGTGTAGTCACCACCAGTGCTCTAGCACTTGGGTGGAAAAAAAGCTTTACAATGAGTTCAATATGGGGATGGAGTAGTCCAGCAGGTATTTGGAGGTCAAAACTAAGGTAAGCATTATGTTATTACCCCTGTAATTCATTACAACTATTTCTTACATTGTAAAACAACTTCTGGTTCAACCTGCACATGCATGCACTCTGTTTTGTCAACAGTGAAACATGGGACATGACCTAGGAAGGACAACCTACAAGTCAAACAAAATTAGAATTTAGAATCCTAGTAAAGCAATAAAAATGTTGATTGGTTGTTGTTAGAACTGCTTTAAGGCTTGCATTTCCTTGGCCCCATAGGTCTTCATCATAAAGCTATTTCCAGAGGAGCTCTCTCTCAGTTCTCAGTAGACTCTGCACAGGCCTAAAACCGAGACCCTAACCTGTACCGACCCCACTGACTGTGCCTGGCAGCCTACTGCAGAATTTGAGACCTGAACCTGACCCGAGACACAAGGCTATATTTTTGTTATTTCTTCTACAAAGACAAAGTTATGTGCTTGCTTTGGAAAGATTTTCTTACACATAAAAATAACTAATCTGATAACAGCAATGTACCAACACAAAATATAGCGAGGCGGACCACCAACACAAAGCATATAGCATTATAACTTCTACAAGCTGATGAGCCATGAGTTTTGCGGAACACATTGCAGTCAACTACCAGCATGTAACACTAAAGAATCTCAGAGAATTTTCTTATGAAGATATATTTGAACATAATCCAACCCAAGCCCCACCCAAAGCTTTAGGCAAAAAAACATCATGAACCGAACCCAACATGACCTTTTGTTGGTACCCGTCGGGTTCAGGTCAGGTTATTGAACTCTAGTTCTCACGTTCACACATTCTAAAATGATGGTGGTGAATACAATGTTATGTGATATATATTACCCAGAAGTTAGACAGCATGTCTAAGAATGTAAAATAATAAAATGTTCCTTTCAAGTCTTGATATGATGGTGTCAAACAGGTCCAGGTCTGCCAAACAGAAATTGCTATAAAAAAAGTATTTTGTCTGTTAAAGCTCCAATCCTGTTATTCACTTGCCAAGAAAACTATAGACTTGTAGTGCTATTGCTAAAAGGTAACATGCACTGTGTGGGGACTTGAGGGTCACACCATTCATCAAAGAGTGGTGATAAATACCAAAGGAATGTTAATGATCTTAACTCTGTTCATTTAAAAAATCTGAAACATCAAGAAAGGTCTATTGTGATTAGTAGAAACGCTTAGATTATCTTGAAAAAAAGAGACAATTTCCCAGTGTTAAAAGGAAGCCAATTTAATGTTTACAAATTCATCTGGAGATCTAAAGCAAACTATCCACTGATTCCCCTGAGCTCCTTCAAAGTGGATCTTTAATCCACCATCTCTTTTCCAGCAGATCGATGGCGGTTGAAGAGTTCATTATCCAAGACAAATCCATATGCTTCTCTGCCACATCTTCAGTCCCTCTTCTCATCCCTTCTATGCTCTGCCTTTTAATTGGCCTTCAGTCATCAGTCATCACTGCTGCACTTGTTCTTTTACCCACTCTGTCGTTCCAGTCTAATGACACAAAGGCTAATTTTACACCCACCAGTCGTTCCGTTTAATTACTGACTGTCCAGACTCCTTTGGCTCAATCAATAACAACCATACCGTGATGGAGAGAAGCTTTGGGGAAAAATGTCCATGGGGCACTTGATTTGGAAGAGGAAAGAAGATTCCTCATGTCATTGGACAAGGAGAGTTAGCAGAAGCAAATAGCAGGTAGCTAATTGGTCACTGGGGATGATTTGTGCAATGTCATTGACACACTGTATCATCCACATCACACATTCTGAAGCTCACTCTGCTTGAAGGTTTCATTTGGTGAAGTTGATAAATGTTGACAGTGTAGAATTACTTTAAATAATTTAAAGTCTCGCAGTGCAGTGAGATAATTTCACTTATTTCAGCTTACATCTAGAAATTACATAAATGAAGAGCTATATCGTGATGCTAATGGGTTACGGACTTTTTGTTCATAATGTTACTTTTTCAAATACTTTTTTTACACATCAAAGAGTGCTGGAAATAAAATAATCTTAAAGTCGCTCTCACAACTGTAGTTCAGTTCAGTTCCTAACCAAGGGAAAAAAGATCCAGTCAGTTTCATGTTTACACTATTAGAAAGAAACCAAGAGGTGTAAACATGAAATCATACGGACTGACAAATAACTCATTTATTGGACAATTTTGGTGGTCATCCTGCTTCATCATCTTGGATCTGCAGGGGAAATTCTAATCCGCAGACATTAAGTCAGGCAGCATGTTACTGTGCTTTATGTGTGTACTTATTTTGTTTGGTGGTCACTAAAAAAGAATGGATTATGCGCATTAATAGTCAATACTGGGAGTGGACATCATATGTCATTAATAATGACAAACATATAGCAAAGCAGGGTGTTATACTGTGATATTATCAGCCTGTCTTCACAAAAAAACCAACAGTATATTTCTAAAATTCAGGCTGGCAAAAACAGCTAGTGGCTAGGGATGTGCAGAGAGCCCGGTATTGGTACTTGTATCTGTATTTGTTGAGGAATCAAAAATATTTGTATTTGTATTTGTATTCGAATAAAAGTGGAAAGAGGCTTAAAAATCCTGTTTTTGTTTTTATTACGCCTTTAATTTTAGAAAATTAAAGTGTTACAATAAGTGTTCATGAATAAACTACCTTACAAAGGAGGTCCCCTCTTGAACTTGAGTCTTAAAGACGACTGTGCTGACTACAGTTTTTACAACTTTAGTTTTTACAACCTAACTTTGAGGAAAGGAGAAGGGGAACAACAGATTATGAAGTGTCCCTTGGGAGCACTATGCGTGTGTCAATAGCTCAGCTTTATCTCTGGGGAACACCTCCAACTCCTGGAGTGATGTCCAAATTAGGAAATGTGCGTCATGCAGCAGGTGGATGTGACTCCCCTTGTTGAGACCTGCTGATAGACGGAACAGCAGCTTGTTTTCTTCCCGAAAACAAATAATTTTTAAAATATCTGTACGAAACAAATATTAATAAAAAAACTACTATTTGTGCTTTGCTGAATAATGTATTTGTATTCTGGCACACTCCTACTAGCGGCCATAGTAATTATGACTCGGGGAAGTGATGCAGTTCAGATGATGTCATAATAAGGTACCTTGATAAGATGATTTTTGCCTTGTTAGGAGAAGGCAGGTTGGGTGAATGCCTAGATGGATAGTGGACTTTGCTGCAGGACATTCTTTTAAAAGCCGTAACTGTGGTTGAACTTTAACCCACACCACATTTCAAGTGATAATTTTAACCCAAACCATGATCTTTCCCTAACCCTGACCAAGTGGTTTTTGTGCCTAAACCTAACCAGACCTTAACCAAAGTGTTGTCACATCATTAAAGAAATAATTTTTTTAATAGTAATTTGTAATGGTTTTGGAAAGCCGTAGTGCATTACTATGGGTAGACATAGTATAAATGTAAACATAGGTCACTTTTGCCGACCTGAATTTTAGACCTATGCTGTTGTTTTTTTATGAGGATGTGTTAAACATTATGGGGGCACAGTTACTGTGGGCTTGCTAGGTTTCACTCACTTTTTGATGAAGAAATGCTAAAATGTACAGAGTAGGACACAAGCACAACACAAAGCTGTTTAACTTTCTGATGTATGAGGTAAAATCCCCGTAGCCATGTGCTGATGTGCATATGTGCATATTGATTAGTCTGATTTGCTTTCACACCACAAACAAACTACACCAGAGTCCATTTTCAAACAGACTGAGACCCACCTTTCAGGCAATCCTGATGTGGTTGATAAGTCTGCAGCCAATGTTCGAAAGACAACTTTCACACCAGCCTAAATGAACCAAAGAAACTGGGCAAACACAACAGAGTTAAATTACTCTATATGCACATACACTGTATAGTTTGACTTACAGATCAGAAATCTCCTTTCTGTGTGATTCTCCTCCAAATATTGTGAAAATACAATATAAGCATCAGGGAAATGCAGAAAGACCTGTATTTAGGGCCCGAGTGCTGACCAGTGCGAAGCCCACTTGTATCCAGAGGAATTATTATTATTATTATTATTATTTTATTTATTTTTTAGAGTATTATTATTATTTCAACTCTTTGATCGCAAATAACTCGAATGCGCATATTCCAAAACGTGGCGTGGCATGGGCGTCAGTTCTGGTGTAAATCTCAGATTTTAATGGTCTCGCAAAAAGGCAGCGAAAAATGGCTCGACAGCACCACCTAGAAAATTAAGAAAAGCGAGCCCCACGATACAGATTGTCGTAGTACAATGAAATTTGGTGTGCATATATATCATGACCAGACGCACCAAAAACTCTCTTGGAGCCATACCCTAAATCCAACAGGAAGTCAGCCATTTTGGATCAAAGATTTTGATGCCAATTTTGCCATTTTTAGCCTGCGTACTTCAATGAACTCCTCCTAGGGATTTGACCTCAGCAACTTCAAATGCAGTCAGTATCATCTACAGGCCTTGGAGATGAAAAGTTATCAAAACAGTGAGTTTTCGACATTGCCAAGGGGGTGTGGCTGGGCGGCGAATTTCAGTCCTTCGCCATGAAAATTGAAACGGCCATAACTCCGGCATACATGATCCTAAGAGACCCAAACCTTTTGTGCTTGAAAAGAGTCCCACCCTGAACGCATCCATGTGTCAATATTGGATCTCAGTCATAGCGCCACCTACTGGCAACAGGAAGTTACATGTTTTACACTTTGAGACTCTGTGGGTAGCACGGTGATTGGATCCACCTCAAATTTACTCAGAATAGCCTCAAGACGTTGGAGATCGTATGTTATAAAGTCGGTGACTTTTCGTCGAAAGGTGTTGCCATGACGACGCAGCAAATTTTGATGTCTCGCCATGAAATTTCAAAGCCTTATAACTTGACTAATATGGCTAAACAGCGCCCCCTTGAAAATTTCAAAATTGTAGCCCCGCCCTCCAGATTAACGTAGAAAAATGAAATTCACAAGGTTTATGTATCATGTCAAGACGCACAAAAAAGCCTCTTGGAGCCATATTGTAAGTCCTACAGGAAGTCGGCCATCTTGAAAAAAGTGATAATTTTTTGCGTTTTTTTGGCCATTTCGCATACCTTGTATTTTAATGAACTCCTCCGACAGAATTCATCATAACAACTTCAAAATCAGTGTGTGTCATCTACACTAGTGTATAATGTCTGGAGACATCTACATGCCTGTGACTGAAGCACTTTGACTGCGCCCAACCTGATGTACACCAGGGCGCGAGGGCCCGATCATCGTTGCTTGCAGCTTTAATTGTATTCGTATCTATATTTGTTGAGGCAGCAAGAAAAAAGTGGAAATAGGCGTAAAAATCCAGTTTTTGTTTTTATTACACTTTTAATTTTAGGATACTACAGTGTTAAAATAACTGTCTATGAATAAACTATCTTACAAAGGAGGTCCCCACACCAGGTCTTGAACTGGAGTGCATTGCTGATGCACAGACAGACCTCTACTTCTTTATACACTCATAGCACAGAGACAGCACAGTGTGTAACATGTTGAGAAGAATTTCAAAGGTGATTCTTGCTTTGCATTTTTCAATTATTCCCTATTTTTTACAACCTAACTTTGTGAAAAGGAGAAGTGGAGACTCCCTTGTAAGCACTTCACTTGTGTCAGTAGCTCAGCTTTATCTCTGGGGAACACCCCCAACTGATGTCCAAATAAGGAAATGTGCATCAAATAGCGGGTGGATGTGACTCCCCTCGTTGAGACCTGCTGATACACGTAACAACTGAGCGGCAGAGAGAAAGACTGAGATAGCGATGTAACCGACCTGCACGCTGGTATTTGACATGTTTTTTTTTCTTCCCGAAAACAAATAATATTTAAAATATTTGTACAAAATAAATGTTATTAAAAAACCCACTATTTGTGCTTTGCCAAATAATGTATTTGGATTTGGGCACATCCCTAATAAGCGCATTCTACCTTACACAGCATGAGACAATACAGGAATTTTGTTCAAAATACAACCCAACAAACTGTGAGTGAGAGGTGGCTGGCATGACTAAAAACTATATAGTAAAAGATGGATGGATGGAAGTCTGGCTAACACTAACTGAGTGGTACAGTGAACTGTATCCATCAGTCTAGGAAGTCTCAACTTATTACAGACTAAGTGAGTTGTGATTGCTCTATTTCATATAGGCTTTGCCCTCTAAGGCTATTGCTAGTGGGTTCATCCCTCGCGCGCCCATGCAGCACTGAGAAAATTTAGTCCATGCCCACCTGAAGGATGGGCCCTACCCATGGTCTCACTTTGAGTATAAATAATATTGAGACTGGAAAATCAGCTCCTATTTTTCTTCAGCTACTGATGTAAACACTAAACGGCAACATTATCTTAAGAAGAATGTCTTCAAGGATGGCGAGTGGTATCTGGGTATTTCTGGTTTGCCAAACCAGTTACATCATGCAAAGCCGCTGTGAGAGTTGCCTGGGACTGGAGCATGCCGGTCTGGCTCTCACACCACAGTTGTCGTGCCCATACTGTGCTCTCCTTCCTCACACCGAGGAGCAGTGAAGAGCAGACACTTTTGCTGCTGTGGTGAGGATATGTGGCCAGTACGGGACTCTTACGCTGGACTACCTTGACAGGCCGGAGTTGATGAGCTGTGTTGCGCTGTGTTGAGTGTTCCGCTGGTCCAGAAGGCCAGATGAGATCTCATGTGGCCTTGTTTTCTTGCCATCAGGAAGTACCAGGAAGGGGTGGTGTTGGAGCCAGGAAGCCTTAAAGCACCTGTCACCACCTGCATACCCATCACGAAGGTGGTGGGTTTCACGGGTCATGGCTTCCCTCCTGTTCCCTCTCTGGAGCCCAGTCTCACAGCTTATTTTGGTGTAGGACAGGCCAACACAGTGGCTAGTGGCTAGCTAGTTGCCCACCTGTCAGACCAGGCTCATCAATACGCCTTCCAGGGGTTGGTGGTGGCCAACAACATCTCCCTGCTGGCTTTCTTGATGACAAAGCTGGCTGCCTTGGGAACAGGTGTTCAGCAGATCAGCATGGCTGCAAGCGCTATCCCCACTCTGTGTGCCTCCATTGCTGTCTCCCAGGCACGGATTGCGGTACGATACACCAGAACCTCTGGTTTCATCAGTCTCCCATCCCTGAGGCATTGATGAGGGACTTCCTTGAGGTGCCCATCAGCCTGGACGGGCTGTTTGGGCTGCGTTTCCATTCTATGTTGGACGACATGAAGTCAGTGTCAGAGGAGGCAGAAAACATGGCATGTCGCATGGGGTCACTCTGCGGTGCACCCCATGCACTCCTCTGGTCAATGGCGGTACCGCTGTGACCGACGCCAACAGCAGAAGCGGGATATTGGAAATTGTCCTGTCATCCCAGGTACACTGCCTCACTTCTAATTGGAGCTGCAGGAACTCCTGATGAGGAATGCAAACTCCAGGGTTTCCCTAGGAAAGGAAAATCAGGGGTTTTACTCCAGTTATTTTCTGGTTCCGAAAAAGATGGCGGGAATGAGAACCATTCTTGATTTATCTCTGTTTAACAAATCAATAATGGACAGACCCTTTCACATGCTGATGATCAATCGAGTACTGGAATGTTTTCACCAGGGTGACTGGTCACTTCCATAAACCTGAAGGACATGTACTTTCATGTCTTCATCACCTCAAAACACAGGAAGTTCCTGTGTTTTTCATTCCGGGGGATTCAGTACCAGTGCCTGCCATTCAGTTACTCCCTGGCCCATGCACTTTTTCCAGATGTGTGGAGACGGCTTTGGAGCTGTTATGTAAGATGGGGATGAGAGTATTATTTTATCTGGATGATCTACTCTTGCTGGCTCACTCCAGGGAGGAACCAGACGACAAAACTGTCGCACCTAAGCTATCGCATCTGTGTCGCATCTGTCAAGCCTGGTAATAAGCTCTCCTCTTCCCTCCCAGCTTGTCACTTATCTGGGGGTGGAATTACACTCAGCCAGCATGAGAGCTCGGCTCTTGCAGCAGAGAGTAGAGGCACTGACGGCTCTTTTCCGCCGTGTCATGCCTCACAATGTTGTGACAGCTCTCTCTCTCATGCAACTACTGGGCATGATGTTAGTGGATCATGTGGTGATTCCCCTTGGCCTTCTCCACATGGGATGGCTGCAGAGGTGGTTCATTCACCTGCACAGCAACCCCGTGCATCAATGCCATCCTGTTAGTGGGAATGTATCTTGACAGAGTTGCATCACACATCTCAGTGTTCACAGACGCATCTCTCTCAGGGTGAGGAGGGAGGTGTCTGTGACAGGTGATAGGGGGACAGTGGCCAGCTCACATGTTGTGCATAAACGCACTGGATCGTTTGCTGATCTGCACAGGCAACAAAGTGATGGCAGCTTACATAAATTGCCAGAACGTAGCCAGGCAGCTGCTGCACTGGGCACACACACACTTACTGTCCACTAGAGCAGTGTAAATTGAATTGAACAGAGTGGCGGACATTATGTGGAGAGGGGACCCTCATCAAGGGGCCTGGAGCCTACATCCCAATCTGGCCTCAGAGATTTGGTTCAGGTTCAGCAAAGCAGAGGTGGATCTGTCTGCTGCATGCAGAAATGCACAGTGTGCTCTCTGGTTTGCCTTGACCACACGGGACAGTCCTTTGCTGGGAATGGACGCATTGGCACATCAGCCGTGGCCCAGGATGCTCTTATACACCTTCCCTCCACTCCCGCTCATCCCTCGGTTCCTGGACCAAGTGCAGGTAAAGCAGCTGCCAGCGATCCTGATAGCCCCGAAGTGCACAGGTGTGTCTTGGTTTCCATGTCTGCAGCGGCTGATATCAGGCTGGCCATGGAAACTCCCGTGGTGTGGGAATGCTCTCTCCTAGACAGAGGGAGCAATCAGGAATTACCCAATGATAGAGAAGTGTTTGTGAGTCTGGCCACTGAATGGAAATATGTTGTTCATACTATCCAGGGAGTGAGAGCCGCATCTAACAGAGCATCTTACACAGCTAAATGGACAGCTTTCTAGTGTTGGTGTGTAGAGAAGAGCTTGGACCCCACTGCATGTTCCCTGTCTCACATTCCTCATTCCTGCAACTACTAGTGGACAGAAATTTGGCCTTTAGCATAGTTGAAGTTATGCTACTGCTATCTCATGCTGTCACAAGGGTTTCAGTGACAGATCTGTGTTTAGCCGCCTTCTGCTGGGACGCACCAGCAGAGGCACCGGCCAATGTCATGCTCCCTGGCTCCTCAGTGGGATTTAGCGCTAGTTATATGTGCACTAGTTAAAGCCCCCTTTGAACCTTTGGACCTGGTTCCACTTAAGTTCCTGTTGGCCAAAACGGCTCTGCTTTTGGCTCTGATGTATGCAAAAAGAGTTAGTGATTTATATGCTCTTTCTGTGGTTCCATCATGTCTCAGGATCCAGGGAGATGGCAGGTCAGTTATCTTGTGTCCAAACCTAACTTTCACACCTAAAAGCATCATTATCTCTTTCAAATCGAGAGTGATAACACTGGAGGGTTTCTTCCCCCCTCCTTACAAGTCTGAGGAGGAAGCCTTGTCTCATCTCCTCTGCCCAGTGCATGTGCTGGCCTGTTACGGTGTGTGCATGTCTGCCTTGCACCATTCCCAGCATTTGTTTGTGCACTACAGAGAGCAATCCCAAGGGCTTCCTCTGTCTACATAGTATCTATCACACTGGCTGTGTGAGGCTGTTTCACAGGCATATCTTTCCTTTGGGATGGATCCCCCAGAGGGCATCAGGGCACACTCCACAAGACGAATTTCATCTCCCATGGCTTTGCATGGAGGAATGACAGCGGAAGACATTTGCAATGCGGCTTCTTGGTCTTCCCCCTGTTCTTTCATTTGTTTTTATCTGCAGGATGTCTCCCGCTTTTCTATGACTCACTCTCTACTGAGTGTTCTGTCAGAGTGATAGATATCAGGGGATTCGGTTGTGCGCTCTCTCTCCTGCTTGTTAGCGCATGAAGAGCTGTCTTTTTCCCCCTGCTCTTCTCCAAGCTGGACTGTAACAGTTTGTAACTTTCATCTCCGCTTTCTCACAGCGTTGGGCTTTATTTGTTCCCAGCCCTCATCCCCTCATTCTGTGCATCTGGGGCTCTTTGGGGTTCTGTGATGCGCCATTACGCATGGTGCAATGGTTGGGCATGGAGTGCTCTTTGTTTTGTTCTAGGTGTGTGTTTATGCTTGTGGTACCAGATGGACCCAGTGTGGCATGGACCATGCTGCTTTGCCCTTATCTCACTAGCGATAGCCTTTAAGGGGCGAAGCCTATATAAAATAGAACATTAGTTACATACTGTAACTCCAGATTCTAAGCGTATAGGTGCAACCATTTAAGTTCTTTGCCCCATTAGCTCTTTGAATAGCTGATGAAAAATCTGTTTTGGAAGCCAATTGTCCAGTCTCAATATTTATACTCAAGGTGAAGCCATGAGTGGGGCCCATTCCACACGTGGGCATGGAATAAGTTTTCCCAGTGCTGTTCAGGCACACAAGGGATGAACCCACTAACAATAGCGTTAGAGGTCCGTGCTTATACTCATAGATTCTGGAGTTACAGTACGTAACTAATGATTTCACTGGTATTTAAATGTAAAAGCTCCTCTTTGCCAGTTAATCTCAGTTGTAAACAGAATAGATGAATGACATTTGACACTGTATTCACGAGTCAGCTCTTAAATAGCCATCATGATTCATAAGATTCAAACTAGGGTTACCCAGCAAGCAAGGGCACAGTGTTATATGTGTAATATGAGAATGGCAGATGCACAGAAAAGGCATTAATACCAGTTCAAATGGATCCAGAATTTAAAATTTTCAACAATTTCTGTGAGCCCTGTGGAAGACGACCAGCAGCCCCATGAATGTGTATCCTTCTGTGTATGCAAGTTTAAACACACACACCAAGCGTGAGTGTCTACGTGCGTGTCTACGTGCGTGAACTGATCGGAGATGACCAATCAGTGAAGTCAGTTGAAGATACGCGGTTACTGGGGACCAATAGAAGATGGCGGGCCAGGCAGGGCTGGGAACTGATGGTGGAACTGAGTGGCTGTGGCAGCGCTAATGGTAAGTGAGAGGTAATTAGAGAGAAAAAGACTTGTGCACAGCTCTCCATCCGGCGAACAGAGCAGGGAGCCGGCCTCCCCACCGCCTCATTTATCATCATCTGCTTAGCAGGCGGCTCAGAGTCAGGACAAACAGAACAAACCCCCTCCATCTTTCTCTTTCTCTTAGTCTCTCTCTTGTCCCTTCTTATCCTCTTCTGTCATTTTCATCCTTTGCTACTTATCCTATGTATGACACTTTGATCGCTCTCTCATTCACTGAATCTTATCTACTTTTTTGTCCAGTCTGTATTCTTGTTCATCTCTTCTTGTGCTCTGTTGTTCTTTCTTTGTTGTTGCCACCTGTCTATATGCACTTACTTCATCCTTTTCTTGCTGTCTATAAGTTGTCTCTCACTTTTGTTTTGCATTCTATTGTTCTCGCTCTATTTATTGCTTTACTTTCATATCAACTTATTATGTTCCATCCTCTTTTTGTCTTTTTGTCCTGTTCTATTTATTCAATATGCTTTGCCTCCATTGGTTTGCTGCTCTCTACTCTCTATTTCTGCATTTCAGTTTTCCTCTTCTGTTTTCCATCTTTTTTGCCACCACCTTCCAGTGATCCTGGACGTTTTTCATTTTTCCTCTTTCTACTCCAATGTCTCTTCATTGATTTACTGATGTGTTTTTTTTTCTTTTCTTGATCTGTTTTTTCTTTTCTTGATCTGTTGTCTTCTGTGATTTTCATCATCACCATCACCAGCAGAAACACCTTGACCATCATTATCATCTCTTAAACAGAAAAAAAACTGAGAATGAGGTGCAGAATATAAACAGACAAGAACAAATGAGGAACAATAAAGTTGGACTAAACAAGTTGACATCTGTAACCAAGTAGATAAATGGATTGTTTTAGGCTGTTGGCACTTTTACTGCTGTCAGGCGCATGAATATGCAATCGTTATGATTTCACAGCAGAAATTCAGTATGCGTTTTATAACCTCAGATGATGTCACCTCTTCTTTCACAGATGTATGATGGATTGGAAATTCAGTCTTAATCTTTCTCTGAATGAGTCAACAAAAAGTATCCGGTCTTTACAGTCCAGCTCAAATTCATCAGTGTTCGCACCTCTTTCCTGTGTACAGTTGTCATTAATTAATGACCTCTCTTGTTGTACGACTGCAACAACATGTCAAGTCCCTGGCAGGGATACAGACAACAACACGGCCAATATCAATAATTGGCTGTAACAGGTGACAGAGAAAAATGGAGCAAAACAAGAAGGAGAAAAAAAAAACCACAGAACTACAAGACAGGGACAGAACTCCAGGGTGTGACATGGAAACAGAGCTAATTTGTAGCAGGAAGTAATTTTTATCACTCATGACTGGCGGCAGTTGTTGGAGAAACAGGGAACAGATACATCCATGTACCCCAATTTATCACTTCAGCACTCGCTTCCTCCCTGTGCCACTTGAATATCTCACACTGCCCTTGTTTCCATTCTAAGAGTAAATTAGGTAAAAATTTGGATTTTGTGAAGTAAAACAATTTGAAAAGCAATATTATATGCCAAAATGTTCTATTTTGATACATATAGATGATTCTGCCCATAATTTTTTACCACCGGTAATTCTTCACAAGACAGATAAAAGTACTTTATTAATCTTAAGCAGTCTTATAGTAGCCATGTACCACATATGAATCACAAAAAACAAAAACAAAACATAAGGACACTCGTAAGATGGTAAATAAGAAAAAAAAAAAATTCAATACTCAACTGAAAACTAGAACAGCACACTAACTCTGGTTAGTGCAGGTTTAGTAGATATTATATTGTCTTATCAGTATCTGTATGGCAAGACACCTCATTGGAATCGCATAGATGAATTATGAAAATAAGTATACTAATTTACATGGATTAATATACAATTAGAAAAATAAACAAAATCACAAACCAGCAATGTTTTTGTGGTTCTACATCTACCATCACAACAAAATATGATAATGATGTATAGATGGATATTCAGTGGTTTTACACAAAAGTAATCAGAGGTTCTGAATTTTAAGTAAAATTTACTTTCTTACTGCGTGCTTTGATTAACATGCACTTTTGTGTCTGCCAGTCTCCTGTGTGGTTCTGCTCTGCTGATCTTTGATTCCACCCACATGCAAGGATGTTTTCTGTTTAACACATTAGCTCCAGTCTGAATGTTGGCTAAAGCTGTCCCTCCAGACGTTCGCCTTCATTGCCACGATGGAGAGCTGCACTCAGCATTGATTAAAGCCAAAGCTAGGTGAAAGCCTATGACAGGCCACCACTATGGCTGTCACCTCCCACATGCAAGAGCAGGATGAGGAGATAAAAATAATCAGACACTTAACCCTCACTGTTGACATTTCACATTGTGACAATGTGGGCCTATCAGATTAAGACTCAGTAATAATGGATGTGCCTGTATGTGCTGTACACACTCACAAATCTACTAAACCCTAAAACCCTAATGGTGCTTTCAGGCAGCAAGTGTTTGCAGCTTTCACATCCATTGTTTTCAGTGTAAAAACGACATCAGCTGTGCCTCCCAGGTAGGCTATTTGCTGCTGTTGTGGGAGTTGATGATAGCTTAGGTAGAAACTTCTTCAACTTGCCACTACGGCTCGCCATGTCACTATGGCAACCACAGAAACCATACCGAGGGAAATGATACAGGGGCTTATTTTACTAGTATCTGATTTAACTGAATTATACACCTCGGCAACAGCAGGTCTTGGAAAAACATCTTCAGACTTTGAGCAATAAACTGTTTCAGTTAGAGACACTTAGTCTAGGAATTGACCATTTATATCAAATTGTTATACAGTTAGATTTGGCGGAAAAGGCCACTGCTCTTTGAGGGAGCTCTCCAAGAATCCGAGCAACGATGAGAATTCAGCTTAAAAAGCTAAATGTGCATGAAGATTAATCTAAGTTAAATTAAAAGGTGGAGGTTGGGATGGTGATGGAAGCTGCAGCAGCAAATGGCATTGCCATGAGCGCAGAGTAACAATGATAAGTGTCAGGTTGTAATGTCCGCACTGTACACCTGAATGAATATGACTGGATGTTACTGGGCACACAGCTGTGAATGAGCCAGTGGTTATGAGGCTTGAAAACAGCTGATACCAAATAGTCAATACAAGTGTGACTTCAGTGTTCTGTCTGAACTAGAGCTATGTTTAATTTATGATTAGTTGTCGGCAAAACCTGTTTTTTGTGTCTGTTGTTTCAATCTGTATACTTCTATTTCAAGGTGCAAACCTCTCAATTTAGCTGCATCATGAGATTAGAGTAGGTGGACAGCAGCAGACCTATAATGTATGGTGTAGAGCATCAGAGGTATCTGATAGCTGCTAGCGGGGGAATTGTGTCCAGCGGAAGTGGCAATCGCTCGCTCCCTGAAAGCACCTTAAGTTTTTGGGATTGCAGAGTTACACAAAGAAATCCATCACAAGATGCAGCTGTACAAAATTCCTCCACTGACAATGGCCATGACTGACCAGAATGCCATGCAATCATCTGTTTGCCTCACTTAAAACATGATTGAAAGCAATATTTTTCTTGTATGTAGTTTGTCTCAAGTAAAAGTTTGCTCATAGCTGGCTGTAACATGAAAGTGCTGTGAAAAATGATCAGAGTGGAATTGCAGCAAAAGAACCTGAAATCCTCCACACATAAAAATATTCATAGGTACACTTGTTGAACAACTACATTACATGTTCACAGGTACACTCAGAAGAGATTTATAATAATATAATAAATACTAAACTTGAATTATATAGTACTCCTACCACTAACATATTGTAGTTGAAAAAGTACTTTAAAGAAAACAACCATGCAAATTTCAGCAATAAACAAAGCTAAAGAAATTACAAGCTATAAAAATGAGCAGTAAAAGCAGCCTCATTCTGAATCAGCTCATGAGCTGGTAGAAGTATTCCTGACTGATACAAAGTCACCGCCTATTTGCCATTCTGAATGCACAGTTGACAAGGCTTTGACAAGAACCACAAAGAGTAAATTCATCAAATTGCTGCATGTCAAATTCTATTTGTCTGAGAGGATCTCTCTTGCACACACTTATCAGCCGTCCTATCATAGCCTAATAGCTACTGTAAATTTGCTCATATCAGATGGCAGGCATTCATTTGGAAAATGACTGTCTTAATCTATATTTCATCAACTGAACTGAAGATATTAATAGTAGATATTCTTATTAGGCCTTAAACCTCATCAAGACTCCTGATGTGAAACTCATCGTAAGATACTTGAATGATCCACAGAAAGTATTCTTAGTGATTAATTTCACCACATTCCCCTTTGTCTCCACTTTGGCCTCGACTATAACTGTACTATAACTATGTTCAGCTGGTGTGTACTGTTTTCATGCCTCCTCTTTCAGCTTGCACTGGGAAACATAAATGAAGCTATTAGGTTGTGGAAAGCTTATGAAACACACTGCCTCATGAGTGAAGTAAGCACAGATGGCTCTCAGATCAAGGCCTTAAGGTACCGTGTCCTGGATCCAAGAACGCCAGCCTTTTCCAATCTGGCTGAAACTGATAAAGCCTTCAATGAGGAGACTGACTTCATAGATGCATTATAATGCTGCAGGAGTCTTACTTAATCTGTGTGATGTGCTTTAGTTGAAGAATGATCCCACACTTAATTGTCAGTTAGATAAGTTTATTGTCCCAGAATTTTTTTTTTCAGAGCACGTGTTGAAAGGCTGTGAAGATCCATACAATGCAGACTGTATTAAAGCTACATACAGTCAGTCAGGAGGCTAGAAGATAAATTACTGTCAAACACAGATAACAAATTTCACATATTCAAATCAGAGCAGACTGGCAATACTGAATCAGAGGAAGGATGACTATGCAGCAAAATTTAGCACATAGTGACTCCCCTATCTGGTAGAGTCCGGTCAATCACACCCCCCCCCATACCCCCCAAACCCCCCCACCCTTCATACACACACACTCACACACACACACACACACACACACACACACACACACACACACACACACACACACACACACACACACACAACTTCTTCCCTGCTCTTCTCCCCTTCCCTCAGCCTCTCTGCCTGAGCTTATCTATAGTCACACCTCTCTCCCATCTCCCTTGAGCACTTATCTTGTGCGGCAGTGTGCGTCATGCATCCCCAGCCCTGTCGAAGATAGGACATTACACGGCAAGATACTCAAGATCTCACACACGGATGGTTCCTGCAGACGGCCATCTTAGCGACGAGGCGTTTGGTTCTCGTCCTGGACAAGCCATTTCGATCCTATCCCAGCAGTGCGTTTACCCAGGTTTGTTTGTGCACTGGTGTGCCACTTATCACCTCTCTGTTGGGACTTGGGCTGATATGACAGCATGGCATTTTAGAAGCATTCCAAGCAGGCTGGAAGGTGTGTCGACAGTAACAACAAAGCCAGATTTTAGAGTCGATACTGTTTACAAAATCCCAAACAGATTGCTCCGATGCTCTTTTAAACTTCTTTGAAAACTTCTTTGAAAACTTCACTTATAAGAATGGACATTTTGAAAATTAAAAATGTAAAAAAAGACCACTCTTTCTCTTTAGGATATGTTATTTGATAATAGCAAACACCTGCATTTTCAACCAAGAATATCTCATTCATCAATCTAATATACTCTCATAATGAAGGCACCTTGCAAAAATGTCTTGAAGTTCAAGAAATAAAGAAGCAGTATCAGTACACCTCACAGCAACATGAAAGCCAAATAATATGAAAACAATACAGTTAAATATGATCTTAAAAACAATGGAGAACAGCTCTTTGCAGTAGCATGCTCTATCTGATAGTGGCCCTGCGAGGATGGGAAGGAATATATCAGGGTGGTACACGGTGCAAACGCTTGCTTCCCCCACACGCATTCGGGAAGATAAGGGAGTGATGACACTCACAGGGTAACAAAGGATAGAAAAAAGGAAATTGGAAAAGGGAGGGGGAGCATGCCGTAGAAGATCAAAATATCTCGGATGGTCTTCCTTGAGATATTGCTCTATGGTTTTCTTGGAATGTGATAGGTAAGTTTGTAATTAAGTGGCATCAAATTTGAAAACCATTTCCTTTTTTGTCCTCAGTTGTTCTAATGGTTCTACATTTTTATCACTGTTACTACTGTATCTCCCCATCGGTTTCCTTATTTGTTTTTTTCCTGTAACACATTGATGCAGATACACATTCCTCTGATCCTTGCAGAAAAACCTCAATTTCCAATGGAGCAATTTAGTGGTACACGACTTGCTCAATGGCATCTCAATTATTCGTACGGGAAAAAGATAACATGACTCACTCACTCAATCACATTCCCGGCCCAGTGGTTCCCAGCAGTTCTGCGGTTTCAAATTGAAAAACCTTTCTTCTCCAACCTTTGGGTTACCATCTTGCATGGGACATATGAAAGGATAGTCTTAAAAACCATAAATGGTACTGTTCTCATAAGCACATTATAGTTACAAACTGTAATGGACTGCACCATCAGCAGAGACAAGCTCAGAAGAGGCTTTAAAAAGCTCACAGTTTGAGCAAAGCATTACTTTAATTACATCACAGCAAAAGCAAAGAAAGTGAAAAGTTTGTCACACTCCCTAAATGAGTTTTCCACAATGGCTCCTTTGCAAAGTTTCTTCCCTTGTTTTCTTAGTCTCTGGAGGTAATAGACCTGTCGCTGCAGTAATAATGATGAATCTCCTCTGTCTACCCAGCAGAGGATAGGAGTTGGCCCCGAAATATGGATGCAAGCAGCTTGGGTATAGTGGAACTGGGTTTAAATCTGAGTGAGGGAACACTAAGATTATGACCATGACATGAAGTTATAAATCAAAAAAAACATGCCAGTGGATACAAACTGTCTCAGTTTACAATGAGATACAGTACCAGCCCATTATTAGGAACTCATTAGCACCACCTTGAATTTAGAGAAGAGTTTATTTCAAACCACCATAAATATTACATGGATCACATTTTTTCCGCGCTCCAATTCAAATAGTTCCTTTCATGACAGTAATGTTCGGGTAGTACCAGTCACATCCCCTCCCATCCGTAACCCAACAGCACAACACTTAATTACTTCTCTGCCATTTTAATAGCTTCTGGGTAATGTATTTGGTAGTGCAATTATTCCTTCTTGACAACATCACAATTCATTTAGGGTTTTTATTAGAGCTGAGGAATCCTTGGGGAAGTGTTGGAGAAAAAAAAAAAACTCTAATAATCTGATCTCAGATCTATATGAATTGCACAGCTGTGTCCCATCCTCAACCCACAGTCCAATGCAAGGCTTCAACTGTAAATTCATGCCTCCCCGCTGCAGTGAAGTGTCACCAGTGTTGGTGGTTTATGTCTTGAAAAACAAACAATTGATCTTTCAGAGTCGAATTGCGCGTGTGATTTCATCAGTAAAGCAGTTGGAGAAGGAAGGCAGACAGCAAAGGTGAAAGCAAAGTGGTTGAGAACATTATGGCATGTGTGTTTTGCCCTTCCATTACCTCACAGCATTAGCTGGACGTATATAATTTAAAATGTCTATCCAAAGATTTTATTGACACAAAAAAGCCATCTATTTTCTACATCCACTTATCCTGTTCAATGATGTACAGTTACTTCTTTATTATTTTTATTTACAGTACATAAGGCCTTGATCCATATGTACTGACAAAATACAAAAACTGATAAAAATCCACACTAGTATAAGTTAATTATTGAACCTGGCGTAACAGAACTACAGCTGAGTCAGCTGTAGACCCTAAGGTCAAAACGAAATAGGTAGGATACATTTGAGGATAAAATCATGTGTATCTTTGAAATACTGACAAAATGTAAGGAAGATAACATGAATTTAAGTTTCTCTTCAACCTCTGATTATGAGGTCCCTTAGATCAGTGGTTCTCAAACTTTTTCACATCAAGGGCCCCTAAACTGACACAAATTAGACCACGGACCCACATTTGGTATGATTTTGTCACAGGTTGCCCTATCTGATAATATTTTTGCTTTTAGATGTTTTATTACAGAAAGTGTATGAAACCCATGACCAAAATAGTTATACATTATGTGTGTAACTTATGGATGGAATTATAGTGAAATTATAGTGAAATAAATTATTCCCATTTTTGCTGGGGACCCCCTGGACCTCCCTCAAGGACCCCTAGGGCTCCCCGGACCCCACTTTGAGAACCACTGCTTTAGATAATCGGTGAGTTTTAGAGATCCTCATATAGAAATCTTCATATGACATTTTATCTGACATTCACTCTTTCTCCTTCATTTACACTCTCCCATTTCACCCCAAAGTTCACCCTTTCATTATTGCCTCTTGCATTGGTATGCTCTTTTTCATCTCTGTCTCTTAACTTCCTGCTGTGCAGTATAGTTCCTTTTCTCAGTCTTTTCTCCTTACTAAACAACCACTCAACTAGGTGGATGTATACTGGATGACCCCCTGCCACTGGCTGCACATTGACTTTTTGCTCCGTTAAACCCTACTGCAGTGCGATGACCCGGAACAGATGCAGTCGACCTATATACAGTAAGCTGTGAGTGAGCAGCTTCCATCTGCAAGAGCAATCTGGTACTTTCGGGTCCTTTGAGCTCTGCTGTCTTTCCATGCCTGCTCCTGTTGCTTTCACTAAGCTTCACACTTTGGACACTGAACTGTGGTTCAACTCCCAGAATTGGCTTTCTGGCTGTCTTCTGGGCTGATGCTGAATAGCCGTGGGGCTTGACCTTTCTGGCAGGCAGTGAACTGTCAAGTCTGGTTACGTTTTAGTGGTCTTGCATCAGTGTACAACACACTCCTGAGTGTGCTGATTGTGACATCGTCTGGCAGACACCCCAGGCTCTGGTGTCATTAGAGGTCTTCATTGCTGACCTTTACTGCCAAATCATCCTGATGAAGATATTTGGCCTTAGAAAGAATCCTAATGAATTTGGCATGTTGAGGTCTCAAGAAAGAGCATGGGGTGCAGATGTTTCTTTAACATATGCTCTCAGACAATTGAATAATTTTGGTCAAGCTCTAAGAGCACTGCAGTGATCATTAACTTTACCTGGCATAACTTTCTCATTCTGTTGTCCGCCTTAGGTCAATAAATAAGAGAACTGGTGCCCCTAAGGCTACCACAACGAAAACCATTGGAATAAAGGTAACCGAGTGAATGTTTGCAAAGTACTGTTCTCCACAGTCCACAGGTAACACACTCCCATCTGTTCCAGTGGTGAGTGAGATTTAGCTAACAAGCAAAAAGCTTCCAGGTTTTAATAGAGGAGATACGAGACACGATTAGCAAAATACCCTTAAAGCAAATGGCTCTGAAATCCAAACGGTGGTTGAATTTGGATTTGACGCCAGATCAAAGGTGGTTTGGCCACTGCTTCGTCAACTCCACGCCCGAGGCGGCAGCAGGTATGTTGGGAATTTTGCAGACCTGTATAGTGAGCATGGTGAACAGTGGAGCGTGACCTGGCTTTGTGATCGGATCTCTGTGTTCTCAGTGGGTAATTGGGCTCCAGGGCTACAGACAAAGGTAAAGAAAGGAGAATAGGTGCAGGTTGTCAGAAGACATGGGAAGCCAAAAGACAAGAAAGAAACACTGGACAGAGACCAGTCATTCTGTGATAGGTTGATCTTTGTGTCTGAGAGTGTGTTAGGGAGAGGCAGGTGAGGAAAAACCTCAGAGCATGTCTTGGCTGTGTGTAGTAAAATCTTTTGTGTGCCTTTACATATGTGAGAGGAAGAGCGGGTGAGTCCATTAATTTGTGTGAGTTAAAAAGAAAGACTGAGAGATTGTTTGAGTTTAAATTTTGAAGGCACTGTCACTGCATAAAAAATGAGCCAATGTGTAAGTGTATGGGTTGCTATGGCACTTTCAGTGTATGGCATCAATATTTGAGTCAGACCTATTCTGAAGGGCAATCACAATGAAATCCGACTGATAAAATAAATATTAGAACCGCACACACACACACACACACACACACACACACATACACACGAACACACACACACACACTCACACAGGGATGCAATGATTAATCGGAGTACCCCTAGGTCTAACCCTAGTAACCCCAAGGCTGCGGCTACAGAGCCCCACATTAGGCATGCGGCCACATAACCTTGCACTTCAGCCATCTTCCCTCTCAACCCACTCACCTGTCTACCAGCAGCACCTGTTCTGCCATCCTGGACGTTCATCGCTATTCTGGTCATGTGTCTTTCTGTCCCAAGTCCTCTCACAACCTCCTGTAGTCTGTGCTTGTGAGAATGTGTATGAATATATGTGTGCTGGAGAGATAGGAGGAGGAAGGGAAAAAAGACTAAGCATGTTTACAGCTTTCCTCTGGGCTCATTTAAAAGGAGTTTCGCCTTCAATCTAATCTCCATCTAATATTGCTGGGGTGGCCACCCGCCTACATAATCTTGCATAGCTGCAGTGCCCATATGGCCCAGAGGGAACTCTCATTGTTTTATTACAGATCAAGCAATCTGGGTCCCTTTTCTCTGGCTCTTGTAATAGCCTGTCGTTGGGTTCTTTTTTATTGGCAGGTTATTCCATTCATTCAAACATGCCACAAAGGCCATATTGCAACATAAATTGGAAGGAAGGGTCAATGTTAATTAATCATTAATATAGTATATTAAAATGTTCAAAATTAATGTTTCTGAAATGTTTATTTGCACCATCTATACCGAAGAGAGGAAAATGCAGGTGCTCAAAATCAGGTAATAACAGTCCAAGTATTACATCTTGGGGTGGGCAAGCATCCAACTGCAATCTCCAACTGGTTATTTTATCATTGTGAGGCATTAGGTCTGTCATCCCATTGGCCAATATATGCCTTGGCGTGATTCCAGACCTGATATGCTGGCAGTGAGTTGGTCTAAGGGCCCCCATTCGCTGCTATTTAGATAGCACTCTGCCTGGCAGGTCTGGCCTTTTCACCCCTCCTGAGGCTTTACTGTCAAGGGCAGCTTACTTCTAGCCAGAGGTGGCTGAAGTTAGAGACATGCAGGAGAAAAGAGGACAAGGAGGATCAGGAGGAGCAGAGTGAAGGTTGTTTAAGAATGCCGCTCAGGTTTTCAATTGGTGTGAGGAGGGGCTTCTTTGGGATGACAGAATGTCTGGCCGATCTGGCGGGAAAGCCAACCCAAATGTGGGGATGGGATGGTTGCCGCGGTGCTGAGGGAGGATGCGAGTGATGGATGGTGGTTGTTAGACGCAGTAATTGTGTTCAGGTAATTGACCCCGCTCCCTCCCCCTTTCTCGCTCTCCTCCCGGTGAGCCAGGCACTCCATCTCTCTTTCACTTCTGTTCCACAGATGGGAGAAAACACCAGCGAAGAGAGACCAGTTGCAAGTCTTGGCAGCTCACTTGTTTAGGATTTTCAAGCTTTTATTTTAGCACACTAGTGGCTGCTTCTCATCTCATGTCAGCTGAAGCAATTATCTTGTGCATTTTTACTTTTTATGGACTAGCAGACAATGTTATCAAGAGCGACTTACAATAAATCCAACAACAGAAAAAGCTCAATATTCAACATCACATGACTGAAAGTCTATTTGACTGAAGTTCTCATTGTGCCTATGAGATAAAAACTAAATAAATCATGTGTCAGAATGCTCAAGTACCATCGCTAAAGCATGCAGCCTAGAAAGTAGAAACAAAGAAAAAACTATCAAAGAAATGCTTGATACAGAAAATCAAGCCAAGCTTTTGCATAAAAACAAACTTCTGTCTTTAGTAATTTTGTATGTACTTCAAACTCTAGCATTTAGATGAAGAAATCCACACTTGTAACTTAAAAAAACATACAACTGGCAAAGCAACTGTTCTCTGCCCATATGCCAACCTGTAATGTAAGTTCATTACAATTATAATATAGTACATTTCAACAATTCATCACAACATCTCTTGGAATGCAGTCAGTACCAAGGGTGGATTATTTTCTTTGAATGTTGAAGTGTAAACCAGCTGTTTGGGGGTGTTTTTCACATTCTGTAGACCTTAACATATTTACTAGAATCATACATCAGCCTTAACTGTATACAACAGTTAGAACCACAGCATGTTCTCACCTTTAGTAATAAAGCCAAATTTACCCCAGTGCCAGTGGAGCAGTACGTAAAACGGAGAAGGATTGTCATGGCTTGATATGGAGGAGGTGATGATGTACTTCCCTCTTCATGCATCAGCAGATTATGGCAGCATTCATCACTGGTCCCAGACCCTGTGCTAATAATCAGCTGGGTATATCTCAATCTACAACCTCTGATTTATACCAAGCTCTGCTGTAGGGTGACAAGTTTTTAAACGGAGCTGCACAATGTAAATCATAACCTCGCTGAGTGTCGAGTCGATGGGGTCATGCTGCTAGGTGTGAGGGAAGAGAGCAGTTTCCTCCCAAACATCTGCAGACAAAGATTTGTGTAAGAAGTAATATTTGCAGTGCACAGTCCAGAATTGTGTTTTTTTTTTAACCACTAAGTTTGGTGAATGATATCCACCAAACTTATGAATAGTATCCATATTTTTGTGTTGATTGTAAATCAGCTGCTTTAACCCTAGATTTTATGCATAGGTATGTTGGGTCATAAAATCCTGTATACTTATCACTTGTATTCACTCTATTAACAACCTTTGTCCTTTTACCTTTGTCAGTTAAATTTCATTAGCTTCATCATGTAACTGAGATCTGAGAACTAAAACACCATTAACTGAGTGAAAGCAAGTGATCGACAGTGTACAAAATTTTTTGGTTGTTTCACACTTACTATACATAAATTAAAAAAGTCACAGTACTTCTCTCTGCGCATCATATTTTGGGACTTTTGCAAAATGCTGACTTGACGTTGACTAACACACTCTGATAAAAAGCATCAGGCTTTTGATTTTGATTGCTTATTCACAACTAATCAACTTTAAAGTGTAATGTCAACCACAACTGACTCCAAGTGATCTCATTATTTTAATGCTAAACATGTCACTCATGAGCTTTTTTTCCATTTACAATCACTTTTACTGCAACATTCAATCTCACCTTTTAGGACCAGGCAGTAAAGCAGGCCAATGTCACCCTGCTAACACAGGCTATAAACTACCCATCCTCAACTTCCTAATTCACAGGACTGTTGGACCTGGGGCATGATGACATCACTTTTTCTCACCCAATCAGAGAGCAAGTTATGCTCTGTCTTGTTTGACCTTGCTTGTGCTGATTCACAGTCTTGATGCTGAGAAGTAAGTGGGTGTGTAATGTCCTTATCTTCTTGCAGTTTTCATTATTCCGCTATCATTTAGGATAGAAAAGGAGATAGGGGACAGGTGGAGTGCCACTACTGTACATGTGAGTGAAATCCTCTACTCACCAAAAATGTCCCCCATGTAATGTCACCTGGGTCAAAAAAAATCTCAAAATATGAAAACAAACTAATTTTATCAGTGCAGCATTTTTGCAAAAGAGAAATAAGGATTATAAGACTTAATATTTGGTTAAATTGACTTAGACTTACATTACTGAGCATTTTGCCAGTCAGAGTAGTGTCCTTATAAAGATGTAAGCTGTTGTGCTACTGACCTGAAGGGCAATGACGTACAGCACTTAGTTTTCTCCTTGTGCACTAGGCCACGTCTCAAGGGTTTTCTTACAGTATGAGGCTTAAACAATTATAGCCCATTCAGTGGCCTTTAACATCACTAGCTTAATCCAAAAATTGAGTTGTACTGGAATTGTGAAATGAAAAATGACCCATATTCTGTCTTCACCAATTGAATTGACCTGAGAGGAGACTGACCTAATGAGAATATCCCTGAGCTGAATTGAAATGTGATTAACATCGCATAAGGGAAAAGTTGGTAATAATCAAAGATAGATAAATCTGAATTCTCCCTCCCTCTTTCTCCAAGGTCAGTGATTGTCGAAGGCTTCATCTAAGCTCTATCATGTACTGAGCTGACATGCAACTCCAGATATGGCCACTGTCTCTCCTCCATTTTACTCAGCACTTGCTCCATTTCAGCACCTCTAAATGAGGTCACATTAAAGATGCCACTACAGATTCCCGAGGACAAAGTGAAATTCAATGAAACCCAGTGGAAATAATATTCAGCAGCTTCTTATGTAACAAGTTTTTCATCCCACATTACCAACCCTGCCTCAAATCCAATCTCTGCCCCTGCAACACATCTTTACACTATCCCAGGTGTATTAAATAGAAATCAAGGCTTGGTTACAGGTCCTGTAATGACCATTTGGGCCGGCTAATATCTGACAGTTTATCCAGGCAGGTCGCCACAACGGACTTCCTTCCATCTGACATTGCTGTGACTCCATTAACCAAAGTGTTGGAAGTAAATGATGGTAGGCAGCACTTGGCAGTGTCAGAGCCCTCTCAGATCAGCCAGCCTCTATTGATTTAATAACAGAATAAAGGATGGAGCAGGGAAAAGGCACCCCAGGTGCATTTCATCCTACCAAGCCACACTCTGTCTTTGAAACACTGGCACATTGTGACTCAGGGAGCCATGCATTCTTAACATTGCCCTGGTCAAGAGTATGTATGGCAGATCACAGAGCTGCACAAGCACACTGCTGCAACACAAGGCCAATGTAAGGTCAGATATGCCATGATAATAACCACACAAATATATATTAGACAGAAGATATATAGATATTAGATATATTAGATAGAAGATACGGGTACACACGTGCGCGCGCACACACACACACACACACACACACACACACACACACACACACACTGTAAGACTATTTGTGATTGACTGTGACACATTATCCATTAGAGATTTTTGTAGAGCAAACCCAAACCAAATACCCCAGCATTTAAAATGTGCTTGACCAACTGTTTTTTTTGTTTGTTTTTTTTGTGAGCACTCAAATGTATCTCACCTCTACACCCCGCCTGAACTCATTTCTATTGGTACAGTAAATTATCACAAACCCTTTTGCTGACCCAGGGAATGAGAGAGAGAATAAGAAAGAAACCCTTTCAAATGAACATGTTAACGGTACAAAGGAGTCTTACAGCATTTTCTTTGAGAGAGGGTCTAAATCACATGCTGTTGCCTGCCTTCGCTAACTCACTAACATTTCAAATGCTAGAAAGTTGTGCTGAGAAGCAGCCATTAAACTTCCCTTTGTTATATATTGAGTTCTAATGACTGATTTCAACTGAAATAATCATAGAGTGAAGCAGCAACAGAACATTTAGACTACATAGTGTCTGACAATAGGGCCAAATGAAAATAAAAATTTCAATAACAAAAGAATTACAATTCATCGTTTATTTTGCATTGTGCGTTTATTGTGTTATATAACTGGCTCGTGCTACTTTACTTTTCCATGCAGTGAAAAGCCCCTAAGACCTGAAGTGTCACAAACCAAACTTCAAGGGCTCACCAGTGAAGCTTCAGTCTAAAATAAAGCCTTGAAGCAGCAGGCATGCAACAGTAAGTGAATTGGGTCTATGGCATGCTTATTATTTGATGAACAGCACATAAACTGGCCATTAGCTACAGCTAAACAGTTCCCATCACCACACAATTACCACAGTGTCAGTTTGCCATTACTGGCATCTTGTAGCCAATGAGAGCTTTGCACTGTTATGTTGTACTAACAGCTTAACACACACAATGTTATACCCTCATTTACTCTTAAAAACACGAGGGCTTGCGTACACACAACTTACAGTATCAGGCAGCCGTAACATCTCCCATGTGCCTTCCTCGTGGGAGTCACGGCAGAAATTGGCTGGACATGGCTTTTAAATGTGTTTTGCGGGTGAAAAACTGTAGAGAGCAGTCACCACACACTACTGTTTGTAACACATGTATCCAAACACCTTAACCCTATCCTCAAGAGCTCTCTTTTTTGACCACACTGCTGAACGTGTTTGAACTCATGAATAGGATGAGTGTGCAGAGGTCAAAGGTTATGGTAGCATGTTTACATTGATGCCCAGACTTAAATCCCTTCATCCTGTTGGAGCTGTAGGTGGTTTTCCAATGTTTTGGTGCAGAATAACTTTGTACTCTCCTTGGCTTCCTGTTCTCTTGAACTCTGCCTCCACTGATTCTCTCAAGCCTGCTGAAGGACTTCCTTCTGTCTTTTTTACTCAGTGGGGGGTCCAGTCTCAAGGGAATTGTCCGTACATAAAAGTATACAGGAGGTATGGACAGGCTTTGCATATGGCTATGAGTGAGGTGGGAGGGTGGCAAAATGCTTAAAGAATCTGTCCTGTTAAAGAAACATTTTGGAATTTTTAATCACAACTCATCAGCAACCTTATGACCTCCAACACCATCCTCACTCCTCACAGATAGAGCAAGTTTGTTTCGTGCCGTGGGGCAGTAATGGTCCCACTTATTTCCTCTTTAACAGTCAAGTATCTTGATGAAGTGTCCCCTGGCGATTCTCTGAACCCCTGCCTGCTCTCTCATCATAGGTTGTACAGGATAACAGCCTCTGCTAAATACCTAAAATGTAAATTTCTAGAATGGGTTTGCTTGGGGACAAGTGCTTGAAATAGCCCTCACAGACACAGACTTTATCTAAAGAGGGAACATTATCTTGAAGGGCAGTTTAACATTAAAATACAGTATGCTTATACACTGCCAGGGGAAACACAGTCATGTTTATCTGCACAATTAGGTCTGAATAATGCTTATCATAAGCCATGCAGGCTCATCATTTTACTGTCAAATATAACAAATACATTAAAGGTGGTAATGAGAGGCTGGCAAAAATACAAAATATCCAATTCTGAAAAAAATGCTTGTCGATCTGTCAGTAGAGGGTCGACCATGTTTGCATGTTTTTCCATAAACAGTACTCTATCTATCTGAATCTATAAGAGACACTTCACTCACATGCTTTAGTCTCACCACACTGCGGATTATGTGCTGTTCTACAAAAGCTGTGTTCCAATTCAGGGACTGCCTCCTGTGAAGGACACAGCTAATGGGTAAGCGAGCTGAACCTGCAACTCCTCCACAAATGAAACAATCTACAGAGGATTTACTCTAGCATCAACACAAGCTGCTGCACCTCACCTCACACTGACCAAAACTGATGGTGCTTTTGGGTGTTCACTGGCAACACATAGAGTCAGAAATATATTAGTTTACCATGAGAATGTTGCCCTCAAACATCCAACAAAGTAGTAAATGGTATACTTGGTTTTGTGTTGTGAATTTTCAAATCAACACACAAAGGAAAGGCACTTCTCAGACGTATTTAGAGGAGCACTTATCAAGCGTATTATGACATGTTCAGTCTTGAGACGTTCAAGGAGGAAGCCTCTGAACTGGGACAAAGGACTAAAAGCCCTCAAGCAGAGAGAAGTCATTTAAAAACAACATGACTGTTTGTGTTCTCTGAATTATAGTATGGGTCACCGTTTAACTTTACTATGCAGTAACAGGCATAGAAACAACAGTTCTTTTTTGGGATGAATTGCACATATGAGATAATTTGCCACCTTGTCTTGCAAATTATCTCAAATAATTGGGGAATCCCAAAATTGATTAACACTGAAGAGATCTGTAT
This sequence comes from Thunnus maccoyii, assembly GCF_910596095.1. Taxonomy (NCBI): domain Eukaryota; kingdom Metazoa; phylum Chordata; class Actinopteri; order Scombriformes; family Scombridae; genus Thunnus; species Thunnus maccoyii. The sequence continues at coordinate 20,031,739 of NC_056539.1, read as the reverse complement.
TTTTTTGCCACCCTTATAAATTTGAGAGACAACTGCAGCCATTGAAATTACAGTATGCTGGAAAAATATTTGAGTTTGATTCCAACATACAGTGAGGGAATGAGCTATTGCAAACCAAGTTTTTAAGTTATTTTTTTTCCACAACAATCTGTGCCAGTTCTTAACACAAACCAGTACAACTTGGTTTGTACGAATATATTTCTTTTTAATCAAAAGAATCTGAACCCTGTTCCCTCCTCAGCAGGAAGAAATCTTTAAAGCACTGAGGACACAACAAGCTGAAGCAAGCCAGCCAGTTAGGGCACTGGCAGCCTCACTGAGCATGGCTTAGCTCTGCCTGACGCAGCATTATCAGGACTGACACACTGGTTGGGCACTATACCTGCTGTTCCCAGCTGTGCTAGTGCCAGTCTCACCTCTGCCAGGCGGCTCCAGCACCTGGTGAAGCTTCTGTACCACTTCAGAGGACAGAGCTGCACACTGAGAAATAGGTTTGATACCAGTGGCAAGGAAAGGAGACAGATAGCAAGGGGAGAGCGAGAGTTTGTGGGGGTTTTGCTTACTGTTCAGCGATGTAGGGTGGAGAATACTTGTTTGTTTATGAGTTCTGTGAAAGCGTAGCGCATGTCATTGGCAAAAAGTCTGCCGGATGGATCAATGATGAGGATTTTCTGTTGCAGCAGCCACACTAGACATGTCCCGATTACATTTGCCTGCTCAGTCTGGATGAGGTTAACACTTGCCTTTGCACATGAGGCAAACCACACATACTCCAGCCTGGATCAGAATGTAATTCTTAAAAAGCCTAATTACATTAATCAACATACTGTACCTTATTAGTAAGATTATGCTTTCACCAATGAATCCCCAGAGTGACATAGGGAATGATAAATGCTGATTAGACAGAGAAGCCCAGTAATAACAAGATTACAGCTGACCTGACAGTCAGGTGATCACATTATCTGCTTTCTAAGCAGAAAATAATTGAAACTGTATATACTATTCTTTTATTTTTGGTTAAGGTTCATGTAAGTTTCACGTTCAAAAGGCACACAACAGAAAAAAAAGAAGTATAAACACAGGTGATATAACAAAATTCCAGTGGGTTTATGAAAGAACTTCAAAGAGGCTATGAAAAAAAAGATGACAGGAATATTCTCCTTGTTGAAACAATGGTTTTGAACATCACGTCTAAAACAATGGTCCTCATCTAACCCCCATCTTTATCAAAGTGGATTTCTATGAGAAAGTGAAAAAGTAAACAACTGAAGTTCTTTGGAAAGTGTAGTTTTTGGAGCAAAAGCACAGCTAATATGCTCCAGCTACTTCTCTAAGCCATGTGTTCATCCTTGAGCTCCCCATGGTTACACCATAAAGGTTAGATACACACACCAAACAGAAAAGAAAGATGCTAGTGGGATACACAGTGAGCTCAGATTCCCATTTAAAGCATCTATTTTTAGACTGCATGAAACAGATCTGCCTCCAGTGACTGTAAAACAGTACAAAACATATTAGAATAGTAACAAATATATAGAGAAAGAATAGGAGCAAGTAAGCACTATCCTGCAAAACACCCACAGCAGAGAGTCATTGGTACCATATTGAGAGGGTTTGGAAACCAAAGCCAGGCTTTTGCACTTCAATTAAGACACTCATGAACCCGACTTTTCCTGTAGGCAAAGGTCTAATAGCCTGGAGTGCTTTCCTTTCAGGTGAATGCGCTTGTTCTAACAGGTGCTTAATAATAGAGGGAGAATGTAGTGGAAATGGGGATACAAGCCTGAGCCACTGTAAGCAGGTACACGAAACACAATAGGATTAGAGAGTAGATTGATCCTGGCTTTGTGTGCTGTCGTTTGGCCAGATTACCACTGCCGCCGTTTTTATTGTGTGGAAATTGGACAGAAATTTGTTTTCAATTTGCCAACCGCTTGAATTGCATTTGGGCATGCCTCTTTTTGTGTGTGTCTGTGTGTGACACAGAGGAGAGGTATGGAGAAGAGAAACGTACCGTGCTGTGCACTCTACAATTTCACAGGATTAACCAGTTTCCCTGAGATAATTGTGTTGCTAGTGACACTAAATCAACTGTATTCATTTGAAAGCCTGACATGAAACATCGAGACTTGCAGAACTAGCACAACCTGGACATGCAAGCTGACTCCAACTGAGGGAAGTAGTGTTGGATACCAATGTGTGCAATTTTAAGTGAGTTCCATAAGACACAGCTGTGACACTAAACATTTTCAGGTACAAAGTGTAGCTTTAATTGTACACAGACTGAGAACAGGTCACTGCAGCTTATTTAGTGAAACTTCCTCCTGCAACTGCCAAAGCATGTATGCACAAATGAGAGTCCAATTACATACACATGCTTTTTCCGTGCTCTGCAACTTCTCTTGATAGCACACGCTCCACTTTTGGGAAAACATGCCAACATGTTATTGTGGGCATGCATTCTTTTTAATAATTGGGTTAACAGTTAACAATATTTTTTTCTTCATTTTACAATAGACGGTAATAGAAAACATGGGCCAACAATAATTTTGGCTTTTTTAAAACCATGCACTGCAATTGCTGTAAAAATACAGCCAAATTCTAACAGTAAGATACCATTCTTTCTTAATATGATAATGTACTGTAAATTTCTATGCTTTTTGGAGCTAAAACCAAGAACAGACATTAACAGCAGACTACTGTAAGATTTGACAGTAAAATACAGTATTTTCATTTTCGCTGCCACAGTAATGGAGGGACAAAAGCCATAAACAACCATTTACATCATATAATCATTTTTCACCTTCCTTTGTGGAATCAAACCAAAAGGTCACTAACATCTTACTCAGAAAATAGAATCACATTTGTGCACCTGATTACCTAATTAGTGACTACGTTTCATTCTTGCTAACATTAGATTGTTAATCCTAGCACCATGCAGGCACAAGACAGCATTTTCAGGTAGTGTTCTTCAGCAGTTGGACGTTTGAATCACTGGTATTTAAACATTATTTTTATGCTGCTTGCAAGGCTAGTTCAAAGATTATTTTGGATGACTGTTTTCTACTGAACTACATATCAGTGAATGCTAATGCGACCTGCCTGATCTATACCTACACCTTGTTTATTCCATTTGCATTTCATAATTAATAATAGCCTACTATCGAAAGTGCATAGCAATTGAAGTTGATTCAAATATGTAGCCAAGTTGGTTAAGATATGTTGGCTGCTGGGCCTCAAAAGACTATCTTAGCTCAACCCATGTGTGTTCCTAAGCTTTAGCTAGGTTGCTGCCAAGCTGTACTAAAACCTGGGACATAATAGATGATTTCCAGGCAATATTGTTTACTCATAGTGTTAATGTTGTTTTCAGGTACTTCATTGTGATTAACCCTGAGAAGAGAACAAAGGCCAGCCTGGGAAAGTAATGCCTAAGAAGACAGGCAAGCGCACAGTGAATCCTCATCACCACTCTTCTGAGGAACCTTCTTGGTGTCCTTCTTGTTTAAAATGTTTCTCTCTGCCAATCAGTTGTTTCATTTCTCTTTCTCTCACTTTATTTTCATTCTTGTTTCTTTCTCACTCAGTGAGGTGTGAGCCTGGAAGCCTGGATGCTGACCTTCTGCCAATTATAACAGAGGACATTTGAAGGCATTACAAATTGTGTTATCCAGCAATCCATTTATTAGTGCTTTTTTAACAGTATTTTGCAAAGCAGTAGCTGTTTGTAGCTTGCTGTATTCGAAAGTCTTGGAATAAATGTTCAGTTCCATAAATTCTTATCCTCTTTTGTGCTAGATATTAAGGGATATGCGTTTTTAAATGTCAAGCTGAGCTGATCTCATTGTTGGACCATTAAGATTGCAGACACATTGTTATTTACAGTATATGTCTGTAATTTATAGTTGTTTTATTAATATGAATAAGGGAAAAAAAACCTTCTAGTTGTTTACTGTAACATTTACAGTAATGTAGATTACAAAAGCAACACTAAAAATACAGTATATTACCGCAGTCCTAGCTACAGTATGAAATTGCAAACCTCACAGCAGAATACTGCAATCATTTTTACAGTAATTAAATGTAAAAGTAAATTATGGTAGTGACACTGTAAAAAAACATTAAAATACTGACAACCACAGCAGCCTATATGTTGCTTTTTATACTACCACAAGGGGGCACAGTTGTCAGACATTTAAAAATTCTACACATAGTGGCTTTAATTAGAACTTACTCATACTGTAGTTAATGTGCAGGAGTATTGTACAAATAAGTTATAAAACAAAAACTGTGGCATTGAATTTTCAAAAAAACATTGTAATTGAGAGGGTTGTGCCTTATAGCCTGCCAAAAGGTTTTGTTTAAGAGATGGTTCAGATTTTCTACTTATATTTCAAGGATAGAGAAGCTTTGACTTTTCCTGACACCAGAATTTCATTTTGGCAGATGGAGCCAATCTACAGCAAATCAATTAGGGGCAGATATGACTCTTCTCTTGGTTGCAGCCCCACTTCATGATGAGGCTGATAGGACAGCTGTATTATTACATACAAATCTTGCCTGGCTCAGTGTAACCTGCCCTCAACCCCCTTTCACATTCCCTGACTTTACTACTTTAATGTGCAGGAGTCATGCCGTGTATTGTAAAAGCTCAGCATGCCGCACATATCCATCCAGTTTTACCCCATTTGTTATTATTATTTGAATTACATTGTACTGTGGTGACTGTGAATTGGAAATGGGACTGTGAAGCTGAGACCACCTCAGTCCCAGCATTTTAGGCACAGTTCTGCCTCAGTGAGCCAGGCTGATTGGGATGCAGCAGGGTCTCTCCCTTTCTCTCCCTTTTGCTTTCTCCCCGTGTCTCTCGTTCTGCTCGGCCTGAAACAGACATTCTGATGAAAAACCGAGGGGGCCAAAATGTTTATGAAGGCAGGGCACATACAGGAACACACACACACACATACACACACACACTGAGTACATATGGACATGTCTGTGCAGTGCATACACAAATACTGAAATGTGCATTCGGTTGAGTTGTTAAAAATTTCAGAATTTCAATACTGCTCCCATACTGTCGTGAAACATTTAATTCAGTATTTGCATTTACATATATTCATTTGGCAGACTTTTTTTTTTTACCTAAAGCAATGTACAAATGAGGTAAAATCCAAGCCACCGTAGATCAAAGAGAAGCCTTCGAGAATGAGTGTCACAACAGTCAGTTCCATGTTCTACTTCATGTAAGTGCCACAAGGTTTCAGGTGCATAGAGAAATACATAAGTGCATATACTGTATAGCAAATTACAAATTTAGACAGAGCATAAGTATACTCTCAGAAGGGTAGAGACGTAACTTAGGTCATTTAGAATGTCTAATAATAGTAATCTGCATGCTGACATTTCATTCCAGCATTACGGTCAGAAGAAGAAGAAGAAGGAGAAGGAAAAGAAGGGGCAGAATGAGGAGGGAGTCTTAAAAAGACAAGATCTGCAGTCTGGAACTTGACAGCAGATTCCTCTAACAGCTCAAAACATGACAATATTGTCAAATTGTCTACCATATACAGCCTTAATTTGCTCCACTGCAGGTAAGTGAAAGGCAATTCTAGGACCTCCAACATACAAAGAAGTTGGAGGAGAAACCTTTGGTTTGCACATGTGATGTGAATCCTATTCGTCCACGTGAAGGTGATAGTGCAGTGAAGGAAAATGAAGATTTATTAAGATACTTTATTCATATGATTTATTTTGTCCTCTATTATTATTGGAGGACAAAAGACATCTGTGGATGGTCATCATCAGCAAAACTGTATCAGAGAAGGGATTAATGACTTAATGAGTTCAACAAATGCATCTAATTTCTTTACCAAACCTGTTTTCTGAGGCAGGCTGCTACGTCCACTAACACATGATTATAAGTGAAGCAGCTAAAGGATCCTGGCCTTCTATCCAACTTTTAATACCAAACACTCACATCAAATACTAACCAATGACCTTTTATGTACTTCTTAAGACATGATGTTAATGTTGGTAACTTGCTTCAGCAGGAACAAGCACTGAGGGAGTTAGGGTAGCATTATGATCTTGTACATTGATCTGAGAAACACACTTTCTTTGTTTTATTTTATTTGATTATTATTATTATTATTATTATTATTATTTAATAATAACTTTTTTTCTATATTCAGTTGATAGGGAAGAGGTAATGGGAGGGAGAACAGGGTGAAAAATGTTTGCTGTTCTCTATATAACTGCTACTTACTGTACAATTTGATGTGATTTGCAAACTGAAAACCAATAAACATATTGTTAACAAAACAAAAACAACCAACTAATGCAATATAAGGCTTAAAGTAAACAAGAAAAAAGTACCACTAGCCAAAATGTTTATAATACAGACAAGATATTAGAAGAACAGAAAATAACTGGAAAACCTTAAGACCTCTTTCATTCCAACACACACATTGGTATAAAAATGGCAACAAGTAGTTATGCTATCCTTATTAATGATAAGTTTTAGCAAAACAATGAAGCAAGTTTTTCTATTAAGAGATATTTCACATATTAACGATAAATTAAATGACTTCTTGTCATGTGAAAAGGTTAATAAAACCGCCAGTCTCACTGAGAATCAACACCCTGTTCAATAGCTCTTTGCAGCTTTCATAGGCTTTTCAGCTCACTGTTTTGGCTTGTAGGACTATATGGTCCATAAGGCTCGTATAAAATCAGGGGCAGCTGCTTCAAGTAAACAAAATAAACTGGTGAAAAAACCAGAGTCCAGTAGAGGGCTCGGCATGTGCTTTTAGAACTAGAACTTCGTTTCATACATAATAATTGTTATGGATATTCCATAACTGACCAGGACAACAGAATGTCAAGCTGTACTCCTCTGTCCTCTCAAACAGAAGATAACACATGTTGTTTAATAAACCAGGAGCCTCACAGGCGAACCAAGGCCAGAATGCAGGTCATCATCAGACGCAACAAGACAAACCAAAGATACAGACTTAGGTCATAGGTTTATGATTCGGAACTGACAAACTAGTTTCTATGATTGGCTTAAAGGCTGGTTTTGGACTGTGTGGGTCAGACGAGTTTGGGGACACCGTACGAACAGGAGGTGTCCCTTGAGTCGCTCTCCCTTGCAAGGTTCTTCATTAAAGTTTTCCCAGAATCATCATACGAAGTTTGGTTTGGTCTTCTCTTCTTCAAACTGACAACTGCCAGTGCATCAGCTCCGAAAATCCACAACAATAATGTTAAGTGAGTTCATTTTTTGTGTGCTTCAGCCTGGTGTTCCTTCCAGCTGATACCATCAATACTCAACAAATCAGAAAGTAATGTCACCCCATGGCCACTTGAAATAAACCTGAACTGAACATGGTTTTCAATCTCTGTTCTCACTTGTTACTGCAACAACAGACAGCAAACTTGTGCACCAATATGTAAGTCAAAGCTGCCATGGCAACTACACAGTCAAGAACACTGAAGTCATGCATGAAAACTGCAAGGAGATGATGAGGGAATGTATCTGGAAAATTCTCAGATAAGCTCTTGGTACATGCAGCAACAGACTTACAGGCATTTTCTTACTGAGTCAGAGAATTGTACCTTGCCCGCCCATTCAACAAGAAAGATACAGTACACACACACACACACACACACACACACACACACACACACACACACACACACACTACTCACAGTCGGCACACATGCTCTATCTAGACTTTCACAGTGCACTGTCCAAACACTGCATGTAGGCACATCATGCACATTTCCAATGTTTTGTTTTTTGCACACTTGCGTTTTAGACCGCAGTTCCTCCTCTATCAAATCTAGCTAGCTCTAGCTCATAATATGGCAGCCTACTTATCGTAAGATGTCTAAACAATGGGTGTTGCTAAGCAACCAGACTTGGCGTTAATGTTGAGCATGGCATTATACAGTGGTTTCTATGAGGGGTAAAAATGACCCCTCAGTGGTTCGAGGTACAAATGATCATATTTTTTTTTCTTTTTATCCCACACCCCCTATGATTCACTAGATGACTGATAAACCCATTTTAGGAAAAGTCATAAACTGAGAGATGTAGGGATTTTATTTTAACAGGGTTACATGTATTTGAAAAAGCTAGAGGGGGTAAAAATGACCCCTTGGCAGTTCTAGTGTTAATGTGTGATAATGATAAAATTTAAAGCTTGCATTAATAATGTCATTCATTTTAGATTTTTTTAATCAGACAGTAGATATGTACATGATGTGTTGTTGAAGTTATCTGGTTAATTCAAATGCAGCACAGTTCGGAGTAGCCATAGCAGTACAGCCCAGAGCAACAGCAAGAAATAGGTGCTTAAAAGGTCAGATGATCACATAGCTTGTCCACAAAGAAAGCAAGTCCACTGGAGCTCACAGAACAAATCAATTTGGGAGTTATTTTGAGGTGAGTATTTTTTCCGCGCTGCACCGCTACACTGGATTTTAGGGTTCCCCCACCTGCCAAATCCCACTTTAACCCTGACCACAGTCACTTGTAAAGCCGTGAGAGGGCCCTCATCCATCTCAGCATCTCTTTCTCCATCAGACCACTCTGTAACTGACTGGCTGGCTGTTTTCTTGTCTTGCCCATAAAGCTTAATATCACTCTGCCATGTCTTTTGATTGCACATTTCACTGAAAGGTTTACACCGGACACTGGAGTCACCTACCTGTGTCCAAAGAATGAAGTGGGATTAAATGGAGTAAGGGCTGCTTCTGTGCATATGCAGTGTCTATAAAACTTTTCCTATAGCTTATACAGGAAATTTGTAATATTTTTAAGTGAGATTCTTTTTTTGAATTGGTCTGGGCTGATTGCATTGTCCTGATGATACCGATTAAGACTGTGTAACCAATTCATGTTCATTTGCATTTCCTTTTTTCTGACAGTGCTGACTTTGTTTCTGAAGTCTTGATGTTTCTTGCACCTCACTTTGGGTTTAGAGATGAACATCCCCAGCCTCTATTTGATCTTTAAGCCCCCATGTCTACACATTTGTCTGGGGTCAGCCAAGCATACGGCGAAGATTGACCACACATTGTTCTGTTTGTGTTTGTGTATGTCTCTATGTAGCCTGTACACAGGGGAAAACAAACCGTCCCCACAAGAAAATGACATTACAGTATAACAAAAATTCAGCAGCCAAAAAGACCTGTAGTTATGTTTATGCCATCTAGCCGGTGTAGTAGTTATGACCCAGGGAAGTGATGCAGTTCAGATGACTTCAATATAAGGTGACAAATTTTCATATTAGGTGGGTGGGGGGATGGCTAGATAGATAGATGGCAAAAGTGAACTTAGCTGCAGGAGACTGCTGTTCGCTTCCCATTTCCAACCGCAAGTGTCATGTTTCCAACCACGAGTCAGGACAGTTTTTTTTAAAAAACATAACTTCAGTTGTTGTGGTGTTTACTGTTGCCATGATGACGAAGGTTGCCTAACTTTAAGAAAGTAAGAAAGGTTACAATATTGTAACCCTAGTTCTATAAGCACAGCTGGAGCCCTCTACTGGACTCTATGGGTAATACTCTCTTCCACCCACTAGCACGTGTTCACCCACTGAAATTTGCATATATGTAGCTGGCCAATCAGGATGCTACCGATGACGTGTGTCTCGCACAATATAAAAGCAGCATCTCACTGCTGCTCACTATCCGAAACAACTTCAGCGGATGGCATAGGAGCAGCAGGGTCCATAGGTAGAGGGCTCTGCCTGTGCTTATAGAGCTAGCCCAGTATTTGTAGTTGTATCTATATTTGTTGAGGCAGCAAAATTATTTATATTTGTATTTGTATTCAAATAAAAGTGAAAATAGTTGTAAAACTCCAGTTTTTGTTTTTTACTCTTTTAATTTTAGGATATTAAAGTGTAAAAGTGTTTATGAATAAACTATCTTACGAAGGAGGTCCTCACATCAAGTCTCAAACTCGAATTTCCTAGATCATAGATGACTGCGCTGACTACTGAGCTAAAACCAAGTGTATTGCAAATGCGCAGACAGACCTCTACCTGTTTATGCACCCATAACACAGAGACAGCAAGAACAGACAAGAACTTCAAAGGTGATTATTGCTTTGTACTTTTCATTCATTGCCTACTTTTTACAACCTAACTTTGTGGAAAGTAGAAGGGAACAACAGGTTATGGAGAGTCCCTTGAGAGCAATTCGCGTATGTCAGTAGCTCAGCTCTATCTCTGGAGAACACCCCCAACTGATGTCCAAATTGGGAAATGTGTGTCATGTGGTGGATGTGACTTCCCTAGTTAAGACCTGCTGATAGATGTAACAGCGGAGCAGAGGAGAGACTGAGATAGCAATGTAACCATCCTACGCACTGGTATTTGACATAAATGTCCATAAAAAAACACTATTTGTGTTTTGCCAAATAATGTATTTGGATTCAGGCCCACTCCTATATAGAACACAGGCTCCGCTTACTATACCCATAGAGTCCAGTAGAGGGTGTAGCCTGTGCTTATAGAATGACAGTTGATGAATGTTAACCCTGCAGTAATATGTCATCAGACTGCCTCACTGAGCCTGACCGACTATAGCTTAGTCGCCGCAGCCCTCCTACGACTTTATAATCCTAGCTGCTTAAGCAGAGCAGTAGGGGCCCTTACCCAGTCCAGTTAAAATGGACCTAAGCTGGATGAAAACATGGCCTAACCTTGCAGGGGTCATATGTCACACGCCAAACACCCTGCATCCTGTTCTTCAGATGCAGAATGTGCCAACAGGTTCTCCTCCATCTTGAACAGGGCAGTGGACTGGACTCCACCCTGCCTGCTGATGTTGGCAACCGTGGCATGGTTGTCTGTTCTCACCAACCTGAACCAGAGTCAGGAGGTGTTGGAGAACCAGGAGCACTGCCTGAAGTTCAAGGAGGTTGATTAGATTTCCCGTGAAGGCCACACACCACCTATTGCTCTCCCCAGACAGATGCCCCGCCACCCCGTCAGGGACGCATCTGTGAACACTGCTATGTAAGACGTCACTCGACCCAGTGGTGTTCCTGCCAACAGATGCTGTGGGACCCCCAATATTGCAGTCCTCCTGCACTGATGATGTGCACCAGTGTTCTGCACCAATGTTCACCAAGTGGTGTATGTGCCTCTTGAGATCCAAGTGCAGACTGGCAAACTACTGTTGCAGGCGGCACAGATGCAAGAGCAGGAGGCACATGTGCACTGCTATGAGCTGTCACTGCCACTCCCCGCTGCAGTCTCAGGACCAGGGCCATCCATCGGGGTTCTGACAGAACAGCTCAAAGCCTGACCAGGTTGAGGACCACTCCCAGATACTCTGCCTGCTGGTATAACTGGGTTAGGTGCAACACCAACTTGGCTCTGTGTAAAATTTTCTGAAGCTGGCCATGACCTTTAGGTCGTCTAAGTAGAAGAACACCCACATGCCCTGGTTGCGCAGGGATTGCAGTGTCGTGTCCACACATTTGCCCTCTTCTTGGGAGGATAGATTTATTTCCTTGATGCCCAAGAAAGGAGGAGGAACATGGCAGAACAAGAGAGAATAACCCAGTCTCATTGTTTTGTCCATCCACTCTGATAACGTGCAGTTGTGATGCAGTTCCTTGTAAAACTATGTCAGAGGATGGGCAGTCAGCTGGGGGGTAGCAGCCAAGAAGCTGTGATATTCCAATTCGGCCTCTCCACTGCCAAACCTTCCGTAAACGGAAGATTGGCCGGTATCAAAAGGGCCGAGCTGACAGTGTGTTCTGTGAACACATCACCGCTGCCTCAACACAGCGTCAGATTCTGTGTCGATGCATCTGTCAACCTTCGTTTTTCCCAGAGAAATAACCGGAGCGGAACAGAGCAGACTCAGTGTCTCCTCTCCTCAGCATTCCAGTGTCTCCATGGCATTCCTCTCTAAGGAGAAAGATACGTCACTGGTCGCGCTAACTTAACCCCGAGTGGTGAGCTGTATATGCCAGTCCCGAATAGGGCAATGTGAAACGGGGGAGACAGTGCTGACACTAAGCAGACATGAAGCATCCTTGCTCCAGTCAGTGTGTGGGCCTGGGGCACTATTTTGTGTGAGGATATAACGCCGTTCACTGCATCACCCTTTTCCCAGGGAGACGTGCTGCACTGGCTGGTCAGACAAATAACAGTACCAGCAAGCGCAGCAGGACACAGATCTGCTTTTGAGTGTCGCTCTGTCGGGTGGGATGTGTTTCTTTTTCACCACATCACGCCTAACATAGAGCTCATGAATGCACTCAGTGAGCGGATTTCACCATTGCTGAAGAAAAGATGATAGTGAGCAGCAGTGAGATACTGCTTTTATAGTGTGTGAGACACATGTAATCGGTAGGCGCGTCCATATTGACTGGCTATGTACATTCAAATTTCAGTGAGCAATTGCATGCGTGTGATTGGAAGAGAGTATTACCCATAGAGTCCAGTAGAGGGCTGAGCCTGCGGGAGATAGAACTTTAACCCACATCACATTTCAAGTGATCATTTTAACCAGAACCATTATCTTTCCTTAACCCTAACCAAGTGGTTTTTGTGCCTAAACTTAACCAGAACTTAACTACTTCGTTGTCACCCCTTAAAAACATAATTATTTTTTACGGTTATTGCTGATTAGAAAACGCTCCTATGGGTCGTTCTGGAAATGCTCCTGAGTCGTTCTGGAGTGCAAGTACAATCAACCTATGTGGTTGTTTCATTATGAGGATGTGTTGACAAAACACCATCTGAGCATGTCCAGGATTATCATTATCTCCATGGCGACTGCATCCTCCACCTCCCGCTCCACTCTCTCCTCGCTCCTCTGTCTCTCTGTGTGGGTAATCTGTGGCATTCGCTCTGCTGCGCCCACTCATTCATCTCTCATCTCTGCCACAAAATCTGAATTCTGAAATTGCAAAAGGAGTAATAAACAAGATTGACTACAGCCTGCCCTATTGATTGCTGCTCCAATGTGCTCACATGATTTGTAATGCAGTATTGCCCCCCCTCCCCCTTTTTTTTCTCCTCCTCTTCTAACAAAAGCACCCAATGGCCAGGTCACATACTGTAGAGACAAGGCAAATTATGATGGGGCAGGAATCAATTTCTAACAGATTAAGCTTCTTGTTCTCCCATGGCTGTAGGGGTTTAGAAGTGAAAGGAAGCATGTACTCGGAAAAGACAGTCGTAAAAGATATAAAACCCAGAGAGAAACCCTCCATTCTGCCTTTTATCTCAAGGTGATAGTATCACACGCCAGTATGTTGCTACCGGCTGGCAGATTCTCAGTATCATCTTCATCAACAAAAATCTTCTAGGTATAAACATTATGGAAAATGAACTGCAGTGGCACTTATTTAATCTATTAATTTCTTCAGTTGTTCTTTCTGGATACTGTTCTTATTTTTCTTGTGTCCTAAGACAACAAAAATGCTTTGTCTCAGAAACAAATGTTAAAAAAAACCCCAGAAACATAGAAGATAAAGAAATCAGAAGTGTTGCAACAGAAATGTTTTCTTTTTTCTCAAAAAATGTAACTGTGAGTTTGAACGTGACTCAAAAGTTTGATAGTAACAAAAAACATGCTCAGTTTGTAGACACATTTTGCTGTCTGTGCTTTTAATGGAAAACAACCTCATTGTGTTGCCCTGTTCATTCATGAATAGTTAACTGAACAAGTTGCTGTCTTGCAGCTTCTACCTCTCAGGAATAACACTATTATTGTTCATAGCAATGAATGAAAACAAAAACCTCAAATAAAGATAGAAACAAGAAAGAAGCAATACTGTATATTGTAAGTAAGGTTAGACTGTAGCCTTTGAACAAATGGGTGCTTGGTTCTCTTTGTCACATCTCTAAGACGTGTGCACTGACATGAGACCTCCTCCCATGTGATACAGTATGTAGTGACAATTTGGCTCTTGCCAGTGAAGAGTTTGATTTGTTATTCACTGATAACAATGTATGGATACATTCAGAACAATTGCTGCTATACATGAACAGAGCAGAGAAAGTGGGGAGAGGGATAGAAAGAATGAAGAATAGTTTCATTTCCAAGTCTGAATTCCACACTACGCCGCCAAATATTTAAGTCCAATAAGATGCAGAATCCCCTTTTCTCCTCCTTCTCTTTCTCTTGGTTATGCTTCCGCTCCTCTTATTACCATGTTCACAACTTGTTGGCACCCTGAAAGCTATGTTGGCTTTGGTAACAGAGGCACAGAAAATAAAGGGAAGGAATTTTGAAAACATGTCAGTGAGTGCACTGATATAAGAGGATCAGACATGCAAGAGTGGAATTGGGCCCTTAAGTGTTCCAAAAGAGAATAAAGGGCTGAATTATCATTTAATCCCACCCTGGTCAGTACAAGGAAGAGGATGAGAGAAGAGAAGAAGGGTTCATTTGTGCTACAAAAGGATGGAAGATACTGGGGGTGGTGTCAAACAAAGGTTTGTGGTGTGGGAGGATGAGGAACATGGTGGCGGAGGGGTTCTCCCTCCATCTGTAAGCCAGTAAACAGCAGCAGAGCCACTCAGGCAGAACAGGTAGAAAAGATCTTATTTGCTAACATTTCCCAAAGGAGAATCAGCTCCTTCTAAATATTTTATCACTTCTGGATTCAGACTCAGAATCAAGCAACAGCCATGTAGGATGAGCTGAAAATTTGGACATTACTTACTTGTGGTTCGCCAGCCATACATTTGTTTGACACTTGTAGCTATTTGCCTTTAATGGAATGAAGTTATGCTATTTTTGTAGTGTTTTTGGGCTTACTGTTGAGTATCATGCGCAAGACGGCAGATATTGCATGTCTGTCTATTGCAAAAAACATTCAGTTATCTTGCACTGTAGATCATCACTTACTGCCTTCTGCAAACAAACAGCTGGCTGGGTTTCATTTGCAAGAAGGGCCTCATGTCACAACAGTGCTCTGAATAACAGTTAAACATGATTCACTGTAATGCACTGAGATAAGCACAAAAGTAATGCATCTGGCTGAGTACAGGCCTGTTTGTTTCATTATGAGAGGGCTGGAGAGATAAAGGCACAGTGAGAGATATCGTGTGTGTGTTTGTATGGAATCCATTGCAGACTATCTCACTTGTGAACATAAAACATTTCATAACAGAGGAGAAGGCCATGATACCCACTGTTTTGTTTGATCAGGGAGGTAAAGCTTTCCCATCCAAGGAAACATACAGACATGGTTCTGCTAGTTATGCCAAGGTTGCTCTAGCGTGACCAGAAATATGTCCAGGGAGACAAATGATAAGAGATGCAGGTGCTCTACAAGTACAAGGTAAATCCCCAGCTTCCTGTAATGACTTACAGGTCCCTTAACATACAGCTGCAGGTCCCCATGAATGTAATATCTCCATCAGAGAAATATTCATGAAGGTGAAGAATGCATTGCTTGTAGATATACAACATGAATTTATTTCTGAAGGTGGATAAGTGCTTTCGTATTTTCTTTTCTTGACGCATTTTTTTCTTTTTATGTGAATTGTTTTCCAGATGAAGCTGAGATACAGTGGGGAAACAATCACTGCCTCTCCAAGGGTTGTGAAATTGTCTTGTGAAACTCTAAAATACAGACTGCAGTTCATGAGGAATGACATGACTAATCTTTGTTTCTTCACCAGTCCTCATCAGATGGAAAGGTTAGGTAAAGGTTTAATTTGCTTAAGATGAAAGGCCCGAAAACCATTTTTGGAATCAGCTTCTCACAATAGGCTAAGTGATGGGGTCCTACATAAACACAAAGTTTTCTGTTGGAACATTTTTGTTTATTTCACATCAGAGATCTCTGTAATTGTGTTTTGTATGTGCTCTTCTCACTGGTTTGAAGTGGGAAGAAGGTGATGTCACGGACTTCCATGCAACAATCAAAATTTAGCAACATTTGAATTAGAATCTGGTGACCATTATCGGGTTGTTTGCTTATGTTGCTGGGCCACTGTCAATCACATTTGATCAAAGACACACACAGTCCTTTGTGTGTTGTTGAGTGTTAAACTTCCAATAAATAATAATTAAAGAGTGTTTTCCTCCCAAACTTCAATTTTGAGTGTTGTTATTTAGTCATTAATATTTAAAGTTGTACCTTTGAAACTATGTTTTCATGGGCTTTAAGGTTAGATTTTAGTAATAGAGTTCCTAAACAATAGAGTTTATTTTAGAAAACTTATGGCTTAAAATAAAACTTCAATTAGTTGAGTTGAGACTTATCAGGATGGTCTTCTTGAAGGTAAACTGATTAATCTCCACTCCTAATCTTGTGAACTTTATTTAAAAATTCAACTTTTGCTATTTGTAGCAGCTTTGTCTATGTAATAATTTGTGTTAAGATGAAATCCTGAGGTCTGTGTCAGTATTTGTCAATGAAGCAGATCACCAGTGACTAGGAGCACATTAAAGTTGAAGGAAATTGAACTGACAACTTAGCACAAAACAAAGGCAGGAGTAAGAGAGAGACTTGTGGAACTCACTGGGTGCTTTGTGTCAGCCTGCTCGTTGTTTCTCCTTGGCTGATTAGGCGCCATTGGCAGAATCCTTTTTCACTTCAATTTTAAATTTTCAAGCCCCCACTCATGGTGTATTACCATTATCGCTAACTGTGAGACTCCATCGAGCTGTCTGGTACCTGCGGACATGCGTGAAAATTGCTGCAAAATGCTAGTCTAAATGTAAATGGACTCAGGTAATTATCTTTTGTGAGTAGAACTTTTCTCATTGACTACTCTTTTTAGGGTATTCTGATTTTTTCATTCTGCATAATTTGAATTTAATGCCCTGACGCATAGTGAAATGGGGTCATATAACCTGTTAAAAAATACATTTTGACACTTCAACCTCTTTGTTTGTAAGTAATGGAGTAATAACAACAATGTTTTGTCTGTGAATAACCTTTATAAAGTATTACAGTGTGCTTGATACTGTCGCATATCAACTTACAATGGTAATAACCTTTCTCCTGTTTTGTTGAACTCTTGTACTGTATCTGCAATGCCCTAGATTAAAAAGAACACTGTTTAAATGTTTCCCAAGGATCTTCTATTTCTTTGGCAATACCTGTGTCCCCATCTGCTCTCAATTTGTTAAACCTTGGCAGAATTCTGGATCCTCTGATATCCAGATTTTTTAAAGTAATGTTCCATGAAACATATGATGTTAACAAACGTGAAATTAATTGTTAACCCTTAAACATGACTGCAAATGTGATGGACAATAGGCGGAAAAATTCACAGACCACATCTGATGCAACAGTGAATGGGATGTATTGTTTCCTTATGATCAGGCAAATGTTAAACCTGTAAATATTTCTCTAAATGTCATGGATTTAGAATTTTGCCAGTTGAGTATTGGCTGAACATGGGCCAGGTTTGTTTTATTCCTTCTACCCTAACCCTCCCGCCATACCAACCCCTCGGTGGTTTACTTTCATTTCTCCATGCCTTTCTCTCTCTGTCACTCATACACACACACACACACACACACACACACACACACACACACACACACACACACATACATACACCTCACAGCACCACTATCTCACCCTGTGACATGCTTCATGCGCTGAGGGATCCACTGCTGATAAGCAAACCCCCACACCACCACCAAAAACTGATTTCAGGTCTCTAAAGCAGAACTGTCCACAGAAGACTATCTCCACAAAGCTACGCATGAGCTGGTGAGCTGTCTCATTGATCTGCCTCTCCTCACAGTCCAGCCTGAGCATTCACTCTTGTTTGCTACGCCTTAGCGGGTCCACTTTGGAAAACATCACCTATGGGAGAGGTGGGGGATATTTTAAAAACTCTCTTCCACTCTCCAAGAAATAAACTTTGGTTCCAGCCAGCCACTGCACGCCATGCACAGTGATGTCATCTAATAAAATGGAAATTGTATGCATGCTATGCAAGGGAAACGAGCAGGGCTTTACATATGGTGCCATGCACAATGAAGTGAAAGACGCTAATCTGGCATTGATGCTTGCACATGCGTTAATATGGGTGTGTGAGTGCCAACATGTACTGCACATAAGTGAAAGCATGCAGGCTCTCCCACGTCACGCCAAAACTACCTAATATATAAATTCCATATCGTACCACTTTTCTTGTGCATTCAAATATCATGAAAATGTATCTGGAACTACTAAATCAAAGGAAATGATGAAGTTTCTTGGATTAAACATTTTCAAGACCTAAAATCAGATGCAGTTGCTTTTTTTGAACTACTCTAGATATTTTATGACCTTGCTGACTGACGATTTTCATAGTGTGACAGCCACTCTGGTGCTGTTGCTCTTCCTGTCTACAGGGCCTACTGTGGCCCATTCTTAAAGCCCAGACTAGCAGCCACTTCAGAGATCTCCCCTCTCCCAACACACCTCTACATTGTGGCTTTTGTTTCCTTTTCTTTGTTTTTACAACAAAGAAAATGCAGCACACTTTCCCTCATCCACAGATGATGTCTGTCCGACCTATTTGTTTGTATTTGTTTTCAATTAATTTGTTGTAAATAAATGTCTATTTAGTATACCTGTGTGTCTCCCATTCACGTTTCCCAGTCTAGGAGCTGGACTGTGACAATACACGGATATTAAAACATTGGAGCATACAGGCTGTGTCGACTCTAGGGGTGTGCCCGAATACAAATACATTATTCAGCAAAGCACAAATAGTGGGTTTTTTACGAATATTTGTTTCATGCAAATATTTTAAAAATTATTTGCTTTCAGGAAGAAAAAAAAAAACATGTCAAATACCAGCGCGCAGGTCAGTTACATCACCGTCTCAGTCTCTCTTCTCTGCTCCGCTGCTACATCTATCAGCAGGTCTCAACAAGGGGAGTCACATCCACCTGGCACATAACGCCCATTTCCTAATTTGGACATCACTCCCAGAGTTGGGGTTGTTCCCCAGAGATAAAGCAGAGCTATTGACACACACACAGTGCTCCCAAGGGACTCTCCATAACCTGTTGTTCCACTTCTCCTTTCCACAAAGTTAGGTTGTAAAAACTAGGCAATAAATAAAAAGTATGAAGCAAGAATTGCCTTGGAAGTGCTTCTCTAAACATTACACGGTGTGCTGTCTCTGTGTTATGGGTGTATGACTAGATAGAGGTCTGTATGCAATGAGGCGATGAGTAAAGTTTTAGCTCAGTAGTCAGCACAGTCATCTATGATCTGGGAGACTCCAGTTCAAGACCCGGAGTGGGGACTTCCTTTGTAAGGTAGTTTATTCATGACCACTTATTGTGACACTTTAATTTGCTAAAATTAAAAGCGTAATAAAAACAAAACAAAACAAAACAAAAACAAAAACAGGATTTTTAAGCCTCTTTCCGCTTTTATTCAAATACAAAGACAAATACAAATCGTTTTGCTGCCTCAACAAATATAGATACAAATACAGACACTGGGCTCTCTGCACATCCCTAGTCGACTCCCTCTACCATATGCCCTGACCTCTTCTGTGGGTTGGTGAGACAATATTCATGCCCCTGCTGCCTCACTGTTGGGTGGTATTTCGGCCTGGTGCCTCCGCTGCTCCTGTAGGGGGGCAGATGGGTGTTGTCTGTAATGTTGCAATGTTTTCTACCAGAGCATTGGGACCTTTTTGTGGCTTTAGGATAACATTGCCGTCATGGAATAGTTGCATGTTTGGAAAGGAGGTGAGTCATGCCTCTGGTGTGTGTCTAAATGTGTGTGTTGGGGTGTTCAATATTGGGGGTTTGGGCATTCATTTCACTTGTTTCTGGTCATTTACATTAGTCATACGGATGTATATAGACATTCCTTTTGTTATATAGACATTCCTTGTTTATTTTATTGTGTATCTTTCTGAAGATTGTTGTATTGTGTGCAAGTGCATTGAGAGACACTAAACCAGACTCAAGTTCCTTGTATGCGTAAACATACTTAACCAATAAAGATGATTCTGATTCTGATATACTTCACTTTAAAAACACTATATTTTTCTGGTTGCCATTCCCAGTTTTGCCATGTCCCACTCCCTTCTGCTGGTGTTAAAGAGAACACTCTGTCCTCTTTAGCGGGGCTGACCACCTTCTCAAAAAAGATTCAGGAAGTGTTGCTCAAGGCAATAATTTCTATACTCCAGTGTTTTCCTGGTTTTCAAGAAAAACAGAATAGGATACTCACCCTGTACATATATGCATCCCCTGAATGAAACAGCCAATGTGCCTTTTGGGTGCTCACACTGAAAATGCTACAGGAACTATGGCAGCTGAGTGACTATCTTAACACATGGACACAAAGATGCTTATTTTCTTGTTTTAGAGGTTGTCAGAGGCAGTTAACTCTCAGAATTGTCTTTTATTCTGCAGCTGATCAAAAAGGGGCAAATAGTAGCTGCCATAGTATCTGGAATTGCAGCTCAACCCTGCCACTCTTTGTGCATATTGAGTCCACATTCACAATAATAATCCAACTAAGGAAGTACAATTCTGCAGCTAGAACCAGGAGTGATTGGTGGGCCTGCGTTGATTGAACGGGTACGTTGGCTGAACCAGTACGTGTAAGATGCAACTGTACTAAAATTCAATTCTGTTGTGGCCTCTGCAGGGACATTCATGTGATCCCAGAATGATGTAATTTCAAAAGTTAAGGGAAATGGTAACAAATCTAAAGATCAAATAAACACTGCAAATACTATAAAAGCACAATACTTGGCGGTGCAGCATGCATGCTGAAAATGTCAGAGATTCTGACTCGACAAGACAAGAACAGCCATGGGGTCTCATGGGGTTACAATTAGTAACTTTCATTCTAATGCAACTATTATTAGCCCCAAATTAGACAACAGAGACCAATGCTATGGATTCTCTTCAAAAACTCTCTTCTCAAGGGTGCAGTGGCTTTTATTTGATTAAACTTGATCCCTGCCTCTCAGATGTCAGTTAAGGCTCCATGGCGTCAGCATTATCTATGTCATCGAGCAGACACAAAATGGGCACTTTTGTTGCATTTGCTGGCTGGCAAAGATAAAGGTCAGAGATCAATGTTGTTTTTCATCTAAACAAAGTTCTGAAAACTTGATATTATCTTATAAGGCTCCCTGTAACCTACTAAGCTGACTTAGTAACACATAAACTGCACACTCACACACACACTATATGAAACCAAGGATATCAATCTATGTTTACTGATAAGTGATGGGAACTGAAGTGTGTTATTGACGCTAACAGCTGCTCTATTTGTCAGAGGAGTGCTGTGTGCAATGCCCATGAAAGCTCTTGGAGGTGGGTTAGCCTCTGGGCTGAGGATTTAAGATGTGATAAGGTAATTGCCCAATATTTAGACAGAGGTATCATTGGTCCTCCATCTCTAGTCCACTGTTGAGGAGGTTAACGACCAGGAGCCCAGACAGTGATTAAACATTTATACAGGACACCTAACCCCTTATATATCAAATGATCTCTGCAGCAAAGGCCTCTGAGTTGCCAGCTCAGCTTACGCCTCTTCCAAAATCCTGTACCCCTCATCAGCCTCCTCTGTCTCCAGACCTTCACAGGACTCATGGGAATTGTAACCCTCTGGATGCTGCTCGTATTTTTTTTCATAATCTTCTTGGAATGACGCAGTATGCATGCATTTTCAAACAATATTGGTTGGGGCTGCTATAGCTTTAAAAATGGCACATTACACGCATACAACAGGAAACATCCCCTCCTGGATTCTGAGCATTTATGAGCAGACTCATTTCAGCAGAGGACAACTGCTTTAGCTGCTGTGGCAGGAGAGAAGCTGCATTCGCCATTACGTCTATGCTCAAAACCTTGAATCATTCAACTGTTATGAGCTACGCTTTGCCAGCCAACATTACCAAGGAAGCAAAACCTTTTTTACCAGCATCCTGATATGTTAAAAAGCCTAATCCAGAGAGGCTTTTATAAGCTTTTAAACTGATTGACCATATCGTCACAGCCTTGGAAGCCCCTCCCAGAGTGGTGGTTTTATGTGTGTAGGAGCTGGCCACTGAAAAAAGGGAGTGGGTTTACCATTTTGCCACAGGGTGAACTTGTACTTTGCCATAGTTGGTCCCCCTCTACTTCAACGTCTTAATTTGTATAATGCGATGAGAAACAAAGCCAAGACAATATAAAGGGTTATACTTACTCTAGTGCTTTCACTCACAATCTACTTTCCAAATTGAAGGAAATGAGAGAATAGAAACATGGATCAATAAATCCTTACCAGCAGTGGCCCCTGTAGCAAAGCTTTTCTGCCACATCCTGTAATAGCCATTCCCATAAGACCCTTTCACCTGCTACCTCTTTCATCTGTTCTCTATTGTCTTTAAGCATATCTCGTTGGTGTTACTATGGCATCTGTGGAATCAAGCAAAGGACTGCTAAGGTTTTGTGGCTAATCGCTGCTGCCTAAAGGCACAGAGATAGGAATAGGCTGACACTTTCTCTGGCATGTAGCCACTGGCTTTGTATGTACTTATATTGTTCTTCTATTGTTCTGATGCTGTCTCCAGGGAGCTGTTCTAGGCTTGATATGAACCTCAGGGTGTCTTTTAAAGATGATATTCTAGAGATCGATATGAATGAGTGTGGTCATTGGGGACATGGCCCTATTTGGAACAAGTGCACTTCTGTGTAAGACTATGGGGTGAACTATGGGCAGTCAAATCACATGACAGGCTCCAGGCGCTGGTCTGGTTTCAATCTCAGATAAATAAATCACAGCTTAATACCTGTCCCATATAATTCCTCCACTACATCTGTGACTGGAATACAGGCTTGGACAAAGGATAAACTAGAATGTGCACTGCATCTCAAGAAATAGAAATAGAGGGATGGTGGTGGGGGTGGAGGGACTATAGCTTTGGATGAATGGCCAAAGGCAGAATCTGTCTACTTCCCAGTTGCGACGGTCCCTTTTTCAGCTCAAGCAGGGGGTAGAAGTCAGGGATTGGGTTACTCTGATTAGAAGATTGCACAGACTGACGCGCCGGGATAAAGGATGGGCAAGCAATGTTGGATGTAACCCAAGCTAGTAGCTAGTCCCCAGGTTAATTGGTAGGATTAGAAAGACAGGTGTTCATGGTTTGTTGGGGGAATGAGTTACACCTGAGACACAGGTATTGATGGGCGTTTCAGCGTAGCATAAAATTGCTACATTAAGCACTATTATGTTTCTTAGTAAGCGTCCACAGATGCACTTAGAGGCAATCTTATATGGCTTAAGCATCCTCACACATGTATCAACCTGTGTCCCTACAGCAAAGTTGGTTGGTATTGTCTTACATGCATATTTCAATACCAGCTAATTCAGGTTTGATTCAGAGTATACATTTTACTTTTCGTGCTACACAGACACAAAGCATTCAGCTTGAATTGTCCTGATCTGAAAGGCTAATGTTTTGGGAAGGAGAGGATTAAGATAAATCTTTAATTTGCAGCCTCTTTCAAGACTGTTGTGTACACAGGCCTTGGAGATTAGTCTCTGGCAAACAACTGCTCAATTAAGAAGTGAAGATAAAGTTGAAGCAGGGGTCCAAATACTTGCCGAAAGCAATATAAACAAAACAGGTTGCCACACTTACAGTCAATCTGTAAAGAGGTAATTAAAGGCCTTCGCAAACTGCTTTCTCTGGTTGGTTTATTGCTATCCAAGGAGGACATACATATCAACTATACTTGGGCTTTAACCACAGTTTTGAGCAACAACAGATGCTTTGGGTATTTAGGTGTAACCAAGCCTTTGCTGAAAACCTCTGTACTCTGTATCTATGGCAACCAGGCTTTCTCTTCATCCTAACCTGAAACTAAACACCTGAACAAAGCCAGTGAAAGAAGACCGTGACCAGGCTACAAAGAGGCCTTTCGGTCAAGCTGGACTAGAACAATGCCTGAGGGTCCTCCTCTGCTTTCCAACAACATCTGGCCATGTTCTCCCCTTCCTTCCCATCCTCTTTTCTCAACCTTCCACTCATTCATCCTCTGCATTTTCTCTAATTTATTTCTTCTTGGGCCAGGTGAAGTTGACAGCAATGAAACACACAATCGCAGTCACTCCAAACTTCAGCTGAATGGTATGCATTTGGAATCAAGGAGAAAGAGTCTCTTTCATTATCATTGGCAGTTCCGTCTTCTTCAATGCCATGCTTCTCTCTCTCTTTCACCCCACCGGTCTTGTATGGGCCATTTAAAACTTCATAACAAGTTTACAGCATGGCAGATTCATTTAACATTACATTACACCACAGGAGACCTGGCCTGTTGCCTCTAAACTGAAGGGGAAAAGGAAAAATGACAGAAAGTGAGGTGGCCACGGCCCAAAACTCTCAACCCACTCAGAAACAAGTGGCTCTGTGTTCTTCTACAGCCAACAATGGAAGCCCAAGCTACATGTTGATAATCCCTGCCGTGTTTTATGTGCTCATTAAGTATGGATTTATAATCGTGTTAAGAGCTTGCTGGGATGATCCAACACAACGAGGAAGGAGGCGGAGCCTTTGTGTAAACAAGCACCTTGCGTTAGCTCATCTTTCATTACAAGGCCTCGTCCTGGGAGTTGATTAAATAGCTCTGGTTTAATGAATGAATAATGAAGATAGTGATATACTTACTCGTGTATCACATGTCAGTATTTACACATTCGTGTAGGTTCAGTTCTGCCTGGAACTGTGTGGAGGCACTAGATTAGTTGATTATTTTATCTAGACTATTACAGATACACAAAACTACTCTGATGATAGGTAATGACCTTTGTGTGAAATATATCATTTGCATTGATTGCACCTGTCAATATAATGCAATACAGTTCAATAGCACCATAAAATACAGCGCTTAAAAGCTGAATCAACACTGTTCTGACACAGCATTGACAAAAGCTGAAAACAATAATTTACCGCAGTGCTGTGCAGTACTGAGTTGCTCTGGATATTGTGGGTGTACCTAATAAATTGGCAACTCAGTGTCATCAAACTGTCACATAATGCAAGGTTTGTGAGATATAAACAGTACAAATACTTTTTAATGTGTGAGGCAAAATATTACAGATATTTAAGTTTCTCCTGTTTCCAGATAATAGCTTGAAAACAGCTTGAATCAAATACACTTCTGTACTTTCCCCTCAGTTCTTAATCTGTGGTGCCTCTGAGGACATTGTTTAACTTGTGAACTTCTCTCAAACACCCCTATCTGATTCGTCATGCTCAAAAATTCCCATTTTCCTCATATCTGATAGGTGGTTGACAGCTATGAGCCTCGTAATGATTGGTTGAGAGAGGCTCTGTTTAACGGGCGATCAGTATGCTCAGTGATGGGTGAGGATTCCATTAGGGGGAAATTAGGAAACTCAAGAATAGGAGTAGCAATAATGGCTGATATTAGACCTCTAAATCATCTGGCTCTCAAACCTTATAGCTGCCCAATCTTTCCTGTCTCTCCACTTCTTTCTCTCTCCCTCGCTTGCTCTTCTATTTTTTGAGACCTTGTCAGACTGTAAGAGCTTGATCAGTCAGCTTGTTCTCTGTAGACTCCTGGCCTAGCTGTTGATAAATCAAGCTCTCTTCTCTCACGGCACCAAAACACACATAGAGAGCAGGACACACTATCTACACTGTCTAGACCAGGGACTTGTGTTATTAATTTTGCAGAGGGCCTCTTTAGAGAGCCTCAAGGCTATGGAGGACTGTGTGCATATCCGTGTGTGTGTGTGTGTGTGGGTGTGTCTGTGTGTGAAAGAGAGAGAAAGAGTGTGTATGTGCATGTGTAAACATATCCCAAATGAAATGCTGACAAAACAAGCAGGTAGGCCAAACTCCATATATCAGTGAGAGTATAAGATTTAGTTCATAGTGCACCTGTGGCCAGCACTGAGTTGAGTTTTTTTATAAAATGAGACAGACAAAGAACAAAGTGGCACCTAGGTTTATACACAGATTACAGCAAAGACACAGAGAAGATCAATTATCATTACTACTTTAAAGAAAAATCGATAATATGGGCTCTATGGTCCTGTTAGCAGCTACAGACGGTTTAACACAAGAGCTGTTTTGTTGTAGTATAAGACACCATTATACAGAATAACTGCCTGCAACTCCACTGATTGACAATTATTTTCTACTCTGTTATTGATGAATAAATTTATTGTGGAATGAGGATGGCAGTTGAGCCACTAAATATGAGTATGTGAGCAAGAGAATAAGAGAGTGTGAGATGCTTCTGTAGTCGCAGCTAATTATTCTGTTTCTGGGAGATAATCTGACCTTAATCTGCTACCTTAATATCCTGCTGTACTGTATTTAATAATATCCTTCTGATTGTCTCATGCTGGAGCCAGGGTTAATGTTATTCAAGTAAATACATATAGTCAGTATAGTCACTAGCTTGCTTTGATTTGGGAACATTGCAACATTGCAAAAACAAAGTCCATTGTGGCAAGAAACACAAGTAGTCAGATGATCAAACAGGTTGTAGTAAATATTCCAATGGTTAACCTCTATTATCTAAGCCACTTTGTTTGGTGGTGAAACTGAATGTGAGCACATCCAAAATATTACAAATAACCCCTAATAACAGGAAAACTGTGCACATGCACAACCATGGTGAGTACGGCAGGTCAAAATTAAACTGAGTCAGTCTCTGAACTTTGATGATTGTGAAAAATGATTATGGGAGATGATTTTACTGCTGGTCTTCATTTTCTCTTCCAAATAGGCTAACCTGGTGATTTGTTTGAAATTGTGATCGTCCAACGGCCTCTATGATCTAGCATAACTTGACTTCTTTTGAGCAATGTCTCAGAGTTTCCAGATCTCAGCATTTTACTAGGGGTCAATGTTATTATTACAAAGAATAATGGGCAAACTAAAAAGACAAAATTCGTTCTTGTAAAAAGACATTTTTCCTTTAAGTACATTGTTGAGGTACATCCATTAGTATATCTAGTGTCAGGTGTATCTTACTAGTATACTGAGGGTCATGTGTGTTTCATATGTGTTTTTTATGACAACAGAAGCCCTGTGGATGTCTGACATGGGGTTTGATGCCAGGTTTGCTTTCTTCTGAGCAAGACCCTTTGGTTCAGGTCAGTGAGCATACAAGTGCCACAACAAGGCAGTAACACTTAGCAAGAGCAAATCTCTGCAGGTCCCCTTAATGTTGTCACATGCATGACATGGTAGACATCCTGATCAGATATAAAAACAGCCTTTTCTCTCCAGATGATGGCTGACACTAAAACAGTGGTCCCAGTTGACAGTTCTAACTCATAGCCTGTGCAGTTCTAAACATTTTTTTGCATATATGTTTACTTAAACCTTAATGGTTTGCTGAATGAATTTTGTTCACCAACAGCATGATTTTCAGCCACACAGCTGCACATGTTTATACATGTGAAATGCCATGTGTACAGTTAAAGGCTAAAAGTCCCATATAATTCAGTTCCATGATATTATTTTTTTCTTTTTTTTAAAGCTTGGAATAAAGATAATATTATGGCTGATGGTTTGCAGATAAATCTTCTTAAATATTAATTAAAATTCTGCCACAGCACCAGACCTTAATAAGAACCAACTACTCCAACATTAACCAAACACTTTCTTGATTTTAAGGATTTTAGCAATTGCTTATTGATGGCTGAAAAACTAATATATGTTTTTACTGCAGATATTTAGATGGAATACCAAAAATAATGTTTTTGCAACTCCCCATCTGTTGTTATGGTGAATATGTCAAGTGCTATCAGTAGTGTTGACGCAAAACTCATCAACAAAAACTGTCCTTAAAAAAACAGACAATATTATAGTTCAATTAAAGCTATAGTGTGGGAATTTTACATATAAATAAACGTCCGTTACACTCAAGCCCTTGCCAAATGAGTTCACACAATGTTGATTAAGCCTATCACCGCCAGGTAAATCTCTCTGTATTTCACCGTATATGGAGTTTTTAAATCTGGTGGTGGTGGTGACATTCTTGCACTGGATGGATGAATGATACTGCCTGCTCTATGGGAAGAGCATGCATCAGAGACTTCTGCTAACTTCTGGTTAGCCCTCTGCTAACTTGAAAGGGGATAAAATAAATAAAATCTTGTAGGTCTTCTAGACTTTCCAAATGTTATCAGACCAAATTAATCAACTTCTGATAGTGAAATGAATCATTTCACAGGGATGTGTGACACTGAAAACAATTTATCCACTGTTTTACAGCTGCAACAGTAGTGACGGAGAAGATTATGGCGGAGCTATGACGTAAGCATGTGTTTTGTAATTAGTCTCACTGCCAGAGGGGAGACAAAAGTTCTGCAGGTTTAGATAGAGTGACAAGCTGGTGTGTTGAGGATTCTAAGACAAAGGGAATATCTAAACCGTAGCTCTATCTTCTTTGGTCCTACCCATTGATCATATTTGACTGATTCCAAGTGAAAAGAGAGTAGAAATGAACTGTGCTGTACAATTATGCTGAGGTGGCCCAGTAATGCAGTCATTTGTTTATAGCATGTATTGGAGGTATCAATATGGCTACTATGCTGTATTATATTATAACACCTCTATATAAGGGTATTACTAGAAGAATGTTTTAATAATGCCTGACCTCCCCTGGCATAACCTCACCCCTGATTTGGTTAAGGTTCTGCCAGTTACTACACTTAAGCTTCACACAAGGAGAGCTGCATACCACTAATGCAAGTGAATGAAGTCCCTTTATGTGGTATCATGTTTGAAAAGAATAATATTTGAGCTTATAAACATGAGCATATTTAGGAATTTCCTTTGGCCTGAAAAACCAAAGGTACTTTGTTCTAGAGCTGAAGCATATCCTGATCTAAGGGGAGAGTTTTAATAGTGCGAGAAGAGAAACACATTTTAAACCGCTGCAAATGCAATTGAGAAGGAAGAATTTGATTAAGAGGGCGGTAATCGAGTCAGTGTGCTATAACCAGAGGCCTGGTGCTGCGAACCGCTATTGCACAAGTGTAACGAGAGTGAATTTAGCACCCGGCGTGGGCATTTTGTTAATCCAGCTTTGTAATTTACTCCATCCTCCCCCATCTTTCAATTATCATTATCATAAAATTAAGTGAGGCCTGAGAAGCTCTATGTGCAGCAAAGTTTTATCCAATTACTCGCTCCAAAGCTTTGTGTTTTCATCTGTATTAAAGATGAATTTTGAAGTTCTTGCAATGTAATTTGCAGCCCTTTTTTCTGCTTAGAAATACAGTGGGTCGATCAGACGTTAATCAGTGAGATACTGAGTGGCGATGAGGTTCCGATTTGAAAGCAGTGGAGTGAGTCTAAATAACAGTCATCATAGTCTGTGAAAGTTTTACTGTATGTGGTGATATATGATGTGTATTCATGAATGCAAGCATACATTTCCAACTAAACTAAAGAATATGCAGTCACACGGTTAATTCACACAGTCATCACACTTCTGTGTGGCTACCGTATAACTCCATACAATACACATAATGGTTTTAGCCATGAGTGTACATGCAGTCAAAGAAAATCTTAATTCATTTCTCTAGTATCAAGTAATTGTAAAAAAAAAAAAAGAAAAAAAAGGAAAAACCTAACTATTTAAGGGGCAGAGGCCAATGACAACATACCAATTTGCTTTCACACCGTTAGTCAATGGTTTCATATGAACAATTAGGCTAATTCCAACCTCAGGCATTTTCCTCTCTGCACCTGCTAACACCTTTCAGTTCAAGTCATTGTTAATAAGCTTCCCTGATGGTATAACTTATGATAAAATGCAGCAATGCTGAGTCGGGTTCACGGAGGCCGATCGTTAAGGAGATGAAATCAACTCCTCTGGGAGCCGAGGAGACCTAAATTGCTCTTTTAATTCATTAACAAGCAGATGTAGACCATCCATATTCGGCTCCCGATGGGGACTCACCAACCTAGGCAGGGGTTAAAGGGTATTCTGCAGAGGAAGCCGGCAGCTCACTGACCCACCACCCATCAGCCTCACTGTGTGGGAACTATCAATCAGGCTTCCACAGCCCCCACAGAAGGGCTCGCTTTAATTGTAGCTTGGGTCTTCATCAAATATGGATAGAGACCTCCCAGTAATGTCTTAATTACTTAAGAAAAGGACAGCTCTGCTCGGTTTGCCGATCAGCCTGTCTAGGCCCGTAGGCAATGAAAGGCAACTCCAAGGATGGAAAGATCTTTCACTCTGTTCTTCTGCTTCCTCCATCTCTACCTCCCATCCTGTCAGCATGGATACTCGCTGACAGGAAATCAATCTGAGAGTCTTCTTAATAAAGCACTTGACTCAGTTCTCAGTTCCTCCTCTATGCTCCATGTCTTCCGCTCCAGACTATGGTTGTCTCGCCCTTCCACATCTTGATGAATCAGTATCTGGTGCACTGCTGCTTATTAAGAAAAGTTTCTTTGTTCAACATACCTGGGATTTAAATGAAATACAGACAGTTTGATTAAATTCATCATTGTACACTTCTGTTTAGTGGTAGGGTTATTTGGAGACTGCTACATTTTTGCATTGAAAAAAATGAATAAGGCCAGGCTAAGACATCAACAATAAACCGGTGTCCTATTTGGCAGAGGCTAATCTGTATATTATCTAAACTTTCATCAGTGCATATATAATATAATATAATTAAATAAAATATATTTATATTCATATAACATTGACTAAGTTACAGATGTGCTCTGTTTACATAATTAATTGCTAGCTTTGCTTAATTGGTTGCTATGCCAACTCCCGGGTTTCCAGGGAGATAGCTGGCAGTCTGAATGTTTTAAGTGATGTGCTTAATTGATGATTTACATTTTTTACTTGCGTGTATCCTACATTGCATATACATGAGTAACAGCTATTTTTTTCTTCACAGTCGTATAGCTCTTTCTTTTATAATGGATGTAATGAATGATATATGTAATGTATATTTATTGGGACCAATGGTGTCATGTGATCTGCAGTTACAACTTTGGTTTCTACACCAAAATACAAAAAATACTAATAATGACTGTGCATGAAAAAGAACATAACGTGTAAGACAAATTAACATATATCATATACTGTATATACTGTAACACACAAATTGATTTAATTGTGGATCGATGTAATTGTAAATGTACAAAAATTGTATATTTTTGTTTTGCATTGATAATAGTGATAATATCTTTACGGTAAACACAGTGAAATTAAATGCAGATTGTCACTGATGAAAAAGATTAACAAAATGTGTTGGTAACTTAATATAAAACTTAAGCAGTTCCCACAAGATACTCATTCAACCCCTTTAAACTCAGGACCATGGATGCCCAGATAGGGCCAGTCTGTCCATTAAAACCTCAGGTGGGACCCGTAAGCCAGGTGTCAGGAACCTGGGAGGCTGCCTTTGGCCTTGGAGGTCAGGGGGTGAAGGCAATTTAGTAGTATTTCTCAGCTACCCTGCTGAAAATCCCACTTGGAAAATCCTGATAATCCCTCCTCTCTGTTGCTTGGAATACTGTTACACAACTTGCACATAAACACCAACACATACTGCAGGGTGTAGAGACACATCAGCAGTAAACACACAGTAAGTGCATGTGTATACACAAAACAAGTGTACACACACACACTGAACCAAGGCCCCAGCTCTACACAGTGCGGATAATCTCCTTTATCTAGCCGAGCAGTGCTCACCAGGTCAACTCCCAGATTACCCCTCTGCGTGTGTGTGTGTATGTGTGTATGTGTTTACTACTTATCTTCTGGTGAATGTTTGTTTGCCAACAGTGCACTGCTGCTTCCAACCTTGCTGATTTATACTGTATGCTATGTTGCTTATCTGCATTCATATGAAAACTTCCATCTAAACATTTTTTTCTGTCCTGGCCTATCTTATTGTAGGGAGGATGGACATATTCTGGAGACTGTCCTCAGCAGAATAATGACAGCACTGCACTGGTCATTCTTTTGAAATGAAATGTTTTCCTGACAAGTGACCTATTGCAGTTATATAATTGATGAATAAAACAACAGCTTTGGTTCTGTGACAAAATGATTTCAACTCAACTCTAAACTCAATTTAATCTCTTTTTCTGAGCTTCTAACTGCATTTCATGGTCTTCAACAATGGTTAGATGTTGTCATGTAACCTACAGTAAGTGTGGAATGTCAATCAAGTGGTCGTATATAGTGAGAATATCGAAACTGACCATCTCTGTTCAAAAATGGTCACAGGCATTGTATGTGAATGCCCCTTTAGTGAATGACTTTGACTTCTGGGTGCTTTTGGTCTGGTGTTCACAGACAGCAGAAAATTGTCTGTTTTGTGTTCAATGAGTATCTTGTCCAAGGTCCTTGCTGTTTCATCAGTGTAATGTTCCCTGCAACTGTTGCAAGTGATGTCATAAACTAGTTAATTTTGCATCTCTAGGCATGGTGGTGTATTGGCAGAAATCTTAAGGTGTTGAATGGTTTGTGAAGACTCTCTAGATGTTATCACTTATCATTCATATCATATCATCACATTCTGAGTAACTGAATCAGGAGGGAAAAAAGGAGCTTAATTGTGTGGCCACAGAGCTGGGCTAAGTGAGAAAACTGATCTTATGTATTGTTATAATTAAAATATAGGCAAGTGTTTCCTTTTGCCAAAATATCCTCTTTCCTTCATTTACATTGCCTACTATCTTTCAGTGGAGCTTTATCCATAGGGCACTGGGTGATGTTTTGTTTTGAATTTTTAAAAGGTCTCCAGTATTTTATCCACTGACCTCCATGTGGTCATGTGTGGATCACAGAGGCAGATGTGTGGGAGTTTTCCTCTGAAGAACAAATGAGATCGGATGTGTCAAAGGCATGGGTTCTTGCCTTTGATCACAACTGAGACTGAATGTGCCAAGGGAGCTGTCAGCCTCAACAGGGGGCGCTGTGGATGTGCTCCCAACGGCTGCCATGCTGCAGTTAAAGGGTGTTGAATCAAAGGGAATCACTCCAACCATCGTGCTCCCAATCACTGCTAATTACTGGTCCGTGACTCAATTAGGTGAATGATTAATGGCTTTCCAGAGAGATGTGGAAGGATTCAATTACAAACAACACACAGCGACAAACTGCTGCTCACCTCATCTCTGCTAGCAGCCTGGACTGAAATGAAGCAGACCTTGGCCAAATACCATACATAGCATTTCAGTTTTTATTGCAACATTTAAAGTAGTTTCCATACTGTACTGCTTCATAGGTTAAACTTCTATGTGTAAAATGTGTGCTGAGCAAATGTTCTCATACAGTATGTCCCACTGGCTGCGGGCCTCGATTAACTACTTATTGGAATGAACTGGCAAAATGCCTCCAGAAAGAACCAGTCCGGGGGAGTCTGGCACATTTTTAGCTGAGGAGAGGTTTTGGATTAAACAAATCTATGATAAAGGAAACGTCTCACCAGGCCAAATCGCTGTCTGCTCTCCTCTCTGGCCCTCACCCCTGTGTATCAAACAAAGTGACATTTGAGAGAGAGCAGAGAAGGAAAGTGAGCAGATGAAGGGAGGTGCTGGGAGTAAGAGAGCACGGAGGTAGCCACAGAGCCATCTGGCTGGAGGAGACAGACTTCACTGAATTTTTCTTTCAGGAAATCACAGAAATACCTTCAATGCAGACAGATGAAAAAAAAATGAAACCTGTTATGTATTACTCCCATATTAAACAAATGTCATCTATTTTTGTCTTCGCTCTCCACTAAAGGAGGTCAGTGCTGATCTGAACTGCTACTGAAACCCATCAGGATCTCTACCAAGACTTACACATGTGTACATTAGAGATGCATTATAGAACTTTTTGTGTAAACTCCATCTGAGTCTTGCCTTTGTCTTTGTCTCCAAAGGGGTGCGTCGAGGCTAAAGAGGAAGGTAAATATTTGGTTCATGATTGTGATTTGCCGTGGCTAGGTGAAAGAGCATCAGCTGGAGGCAATAATGCATCAATGCCTTGGCCTGTGTGGTGACACTAACATTACCTCAGGCTACTCTGTGGCAGCTCAAGGCATGACAACAACGAGCCTGTCACTCACCTTCCACACCTATTCTGACATATTCCAATAAGCTCACACTGACATCCATCTCATTTTTAACAACTCTAAGATGAACATGACAGACCTAATTTGGATTTTGTGCGGCTTTTCTGTACAGCTTTTGTTTCAGAAAGGGATTTGAATGTCATTTTTTCTTCTTTGTCACACTTGAGCTCATCACTAATCCAACATTTATTGAAAATGGTTGAACACTTGAAGCGTGCAAATTCCCACATTGTGAATTCGGACTTCTTATCAACTCACATGACTCATGTCATACCGTCTTTTACAGCCAATGTTTTTGTTGTATGACAGTTAAATTGCACTGTTGAAAACACATACAACTCTCACGGCACTGTTTACGTGGATAACTGATGAAGAGACCTCTCACACAATCAACATCTATATCTATGAATAGCACCTCCTTCAACAGTTCTTTGTGGTCTTTACCTTTGTTTCACTGTTATAAAACATTTCTAGCTGAGATGCATTTCCAAGAAATCATTTTCTAATTCCATTTTCTTTACTGAATATGAGTCACTCCACTAACACTATGTACCATGTAATGACTTAACATACATTGTCACTTGCAACAAAGCACCAATAATTTTGCAATTTACTTTGTGACATTTACAGAGCTCCTGCTTATAGGATCTGTCGGTGCAATACAAATAGTGTGTGCGAAGTAAAGAAATAGTCTTTCCCACAGCAGAACAATGACAACAACATAGGGTGCTTGCATGTGTTAGCACTAGTTTCTCTGTAATTCCACTCTTTGAATGAGGTATAGTCTACCCTGCACACCTCCATTGTCCTCACAGAATGCAATTTTCGTTCTGAACAATAACTCAACAGTACAAACCGGTGCGACTGTGTTCATTATTGCGCTACACCCTGAAAGATTATTTTTCCCTTTGACTGTCTCAATCTGTCTTTTTCTAATGCTTACACATTTCTGTCTCTCTGTCCCTCCATATCAGAAATTGTAACTAACTGCAAGGCGTATCTTCTTTTCTTGTGGGAGGACAGTGAAAAGGCCTATAAACTCTATCAACCGAACACACACTTTTTTCACGCAAACACATACCCTTTAGCAGACACAAATGCTGTCAGAAACTAAAATAGGAGAGCTAAGCAGTGTGGTGGGACAAAATAACAGGTCCTAAGATGCCTGAAACCCTAACAGTAATATGGGGTGCCAAATGACGCAGACACACACCCCAGAAAGCCATCAGTCATAATATTTACCCTTTACTTGTCCTCTGTTTATTTTTTCTGTTTTCTTTCCTTTCTTTTCACCCTCACATGTCTTGCCAACAAACGCTCATTGGTAACACAGTGTCTAATTTGACAAATGGTTCACTGAGATATTCCTTTGAAAATAGGAATATCACAAGACACAGACAGACTGGAAGACACAAAAGAAAGGAAAGTTACAGTGATGTATGTTCAGTTTATCAGGCTTTGCGTTCTTGCTCACCAAAGATCATAAAGAATATTTCATCCCCAACATACACAAGTGAAATTTTGCCTACAGATCTCCACTGAAGCTAGGCTTAAGTCCTTTTGTTCCCCTCTCTCGATGTTTCCTGGACTTTGTCACGCTTCATTCTGACATGACTGGCTCCCTTTTCCAACAGATGGCCCAGACGTTTTTCCAAAACCTCGAACTGAGATTGCCCTCAGACGAGCAGACCTCCGTGTATCCACAGGGTAGAGGGTCTTAAGAAAGTTACAGTTTGTGAGAAAGTTGCGTTTTTTTGTGGATGATACACACACTTATCTAAATGATCATCACAAGCCCGACATTTAAGCCAAACAGAAGTCCAACTGTGACACGTATCCTCCTTCTCTGTCCAGGAAATGTGCTTAAGAGTAAGCAGAGAATATCTGGGAAGAAATATGAAGTGTGAGAGTCTACAGACTCCCAGCAGGTCACCTTTTAGAGAGATGGAATGGAAGAACAGCATGGATGGTGCAATATCTTATCCGTCAGACAATCCAGGCCTGGGCTTTCTCCTCTTGATTTCCACTCACCCTCACTCCCTCCATTTGCCTTTCTGCTTAGGATGTACATGTATCTGTGCAGACCTTGGCTTGGTCTGATTTATGGCAATGTGGATATAGAAAGAGAATCAAACGAATAGCCTGCATGTGTTCTTTATTTATAGCCAACACAAATGAAAAGTGAGCTCATCCTCTCCCCCTTGGTTTTTCCCTCCTTTCTCACTTTCCTTTGCCCTATACAACTGTCTCTCCATTTCTTACAGTGAAGCATCTGGAAAGAGTTATGGCCACCACTCAACCACAAGAAAGGCAAGTGTCTGCCCCTTAGGACCATACTGATTTAGAGAAGACATTGCAAACGAGGACCACAGCGGGTGTCCATAAGATACTGTCCATTGACAGAAAGTATTAAATATTGTTAAATATTTTGCGGTGACAACATTGTCTGTGAATTTACAATAGTCAGTAAATGTGACTACTGATTTGCTTTACTATTCTTCAGATTTAAAGAAAAATCTACCTGTTAATATTACTAGTGCAGTAATATAATCATGCTGAATACAATGTGAAACTTTCACTTTATATTTGTACATTTTCTTTATTTAATTATTTAATAATTATCATTAATTTATAGCCAATCACATACCTACAATTCCCTAAGATACTGAATGTTGGATAAGTGGATGATCAGGAATACAGATGACCAATTCTGAAGGAAACACTGAATAAATTGAATAATAATGAGTATATAGAAGTCATTACATTATAAGAAATTAAATAATGGCTTGTACTATGATCAGTTGCTTCCCTATAAAGGTATATTAATAATTAAGAAAAGTATTTGTGTGTACCCCTTTCTCTGCCTCCAAGACACTGAAATAGAATATGTGATCACACTGTGTTTAAAGGGGACATATTATGCACATTTCCAGGTCTATATTTTTAATCTGGAGCTCTACTGGAATACCTTTACATTGTGTTCAGTTCTAAAAACTCTTTATTTAACTCTTACCGACCTTTTACATAATCCCTCAGTTCAGCCTCTGTCTCAAACAGGCCCTTTTGGCTCCTGTCTCTTTAAGGCCCCCCTCCTGAGAAACCCACTCTGTTCTGATTGGCCAGCTCTTGGAGGCTGCCCCTTGGGAGTCTTCCACCGACTCTGGAGGCTACATCAAAGAATCATGCAACAAGCAGTAGTAGTAGGATTTCTCTACTTTTTCTCGCTCTTTTCAAACTCAAACTGTCAACTTTTCAAATACATCCATACATGTTTGAGCCAAAATCCAATCCAAAATATGAGAATGGACAATGCAAACAACACATGAAATAGCCTTAGCAACAACCTTAGCAACCAAGGCTACAGAACAGACATCTTAAGGGACGAGCTGACATCAGCTCATTGGCAAGGTAGAAAAACAACATTGCAAGTGAAGTGTTCAGAGTAGGCTGAAGCCTTGGCTTTTTGACTTGCAGGGAGTATTTATACATATGTTAAACTCAAGTTTTGGAATTTTGACCATGTTTAACATGGATATATGATATCATAACAGTATAACAGAAAATAACAAAAAGCATAATGTGTCCCCTTTAAGGTTGACTGTTACAGTAAAACTGCACTGTAGGTATGAAGAAGTAAAACAGAAGGTAGGCTGCAGGAATTCCACTTTTCCACAAGGAGGCCTTTTTTTCCTCTAGAGAGATCCCCCTGCATGATAAGAGAAACAAAATTACAGTACAAAATTAATTAAGATCAAGTGAAACGATTACTGGATAAGTCTGGCATTAATTGAAAAAGCCGATGAAGACCGTACATCACCAAGATTAGGAGCATCTGAGCCTCTTGTACTCAAGGAAACAATATCAAGAGGGAATTTTTATTTCAAAAAATGTCTACTGGTGTGACAGTGATGGCAGGGGGTGAAAATATTGAATCGTTTACCGCATCTACTAAAGTACAAGTAAGTATTCCAAGACTTCACACAAAGTTGTCAGACTATAAAAACTTGAGGTCATCTTGACAGGGAAATATGTAAATTACCTTCTGGTCACACTCCTATTCTTTGCATCTTTATGCCCATATCTCACACACACAAATATACAATCACACATGCTCCAAATGTACCCCATACTCCAAAAATAGGAATTATCAGTTTCTGACTTCCACAGACATTCTTTTGAGCTATTTTGGGGTCTATGCCAGCTAAGCAGGCTAACACTTCAAATGCAACACCTTCAGATTTGCAATGAGGAGAAAGGAACAGCATAGCATAGCCGTGGGGTTAGCAGGCTGTAGATTTCTTTTCTCCGAGCCTGAGCCCCTCATCCCTCCCACTGCATCTGCCGTGTGGGATCTGTGTGTTACTGAAGGCAAAGGCGGCTATTAACAAGAGAGATGCCCTCCCTGAGCCAGGTTGCCTGTCTCCTCAGCCTTCAGGCTCTAGACATCCAATAAAGGTAATCCTCCCTCAACAACACACATGGCTGGGTAGATGGTTTAGTGTCTTTTTTGGCAGACATGGATGGTGGGCTGACAGGAACATATGGATTTGACCAGGATGAGGTCATTGTTTACCTGCGAAGGTTGTAATGAGCAGAGTTGTGCTGCAGGGAAGAACTCTGTGTGGAAGAAGAGAATGAAGGAAGATCTCACTCTTTCTGTATGTGAATCTCCTCCAAATGCACAAACCATCAGTCTCACATTCCATCTTTTTCCTGAAGTATATGTGAGAGTTAATGCGTACATATATGTGTGTTCAGGAGAGAAAGATTATGCTGTATGTGCATGCTGCATGTAATTGTGTTTGTAAGTCGAAGGTTCCAGGTAGAAGCCAGATAGCTGCTGCCATCAGTCAGACCAACAGTGAGTCTTCGACTTTGCAGAGCCCTTACTCTGAGATAAGGCTTTGGATCCCTTTGGCTCTGCAGTTTGATCAATCTGCAGATTTACAGCCACCACTGCAGCACACTGATGAAGCATAAGAGCTGTAAATTCTGCTCCCCTCATAGAAAACTCTCCTCTCTATCTCTCTCATGTATTGATGTAACACCCTTGAAATCTTTCCTTTCTAGTTTCGGTGAAATAACTAGCGAGTGGCTGATCTTAATCAGCTAAGACTTGTTCCTGTCTGTGTTTCTGTTCGTATTTCTGTTTTTTCACACATTTGCTGTACATCTAATACTTCCTAGAAATTGCACAATTTCTCATTTACATCCTTTAACGTCAGTGCCAATCTGTCAGGTGCTCAGCAAGACTCCGTCTAGCCCCTGAGAAGCTTTGCTGCATGAGTGAATTTTCACTGCTGTAAATATTTGATGCTCATCATGGGTTAAATGGCAGAGGTTGTTCTTCTCATATTCAGATTGATATTTCTGTCAGTCGCTTCTCAAGTTCACTAAATAACTTTTAATGCTCCAGGTTTGGAGTCTTTTTATACATTCTTGATTAATTCTTTAGTCTTTAGTCTGCCGACTATTGACAGAGGTTGGAATTTTCAGAAGCAAGAGAACCTTGGCACTAATACAAATATGGATTTTACTAGTTTATAACACAGGATCCTGACCTAATTTTGTAGTCAGGATGACGCTCATATAGTTTCCCTGCTGAGTCATCATAACTCAACTTTGGTAAAATCTGACAAGCTTCAATCAGGTGCCGGTGGCAAGCATAGACCCCTTCAACTTTTATGATTCTGCAGAGGCAGTGCACACCTGACTGGGGCTGAAAATGTCTTTCCCTTGGGTTGTTACTTGAGACATGATAAAGTCTTAAAGGCAGGGAGGTGATGAAGCAAGCACAAAGCCTGGATCCCCTCTTCCTGCACTGTGAATGGGGGAACTGGGTGAAAGGATAAAGGGGGGCTTAATGGCAACCTGCCTAACCTCTTGACCCTTCTTTGTTGAACGGGAGGAACCAGAGGTACCTGCCTAAGACTCCATTCAGAAATAATAAAAGCACAAAGCTTAGATATCCAACATGTGGTTCAAATTTCTCCCATCTTTACAAGAGCTTGGTGATAGCCCTTAACACAGGAATACAAAGAACTACAATTTCTTCTACTTGTATTGCAACATTTGTCATCTACTAACTAACAGATTTCACCAGTATGGTTGCTACTTGTATATTACTTTCACAATTGAAAAAATGTCCATAAATAACTACATCACATTATTAATATCCCAAGCAGGGATCCCATTCTTCCTCTCTCTAGTGTGGCTGGTTCTATCCCTAAATGTCTGGCAGCTGTAGCCAGTATTTATGAATTTGATGTACACAGTTACTAATGTAAGGCAGTTGGGCAGGTGGGGGGTGAGATCATTACTCCTAGTAAGGCCGACATCTGAGGCCTGGAGCATGATAAAAACACTCTGATCTCCTTCCCACATGCTCTACAGCCTTGGAACTTTCCCTTAGCAGCTAGATTCCTACTGACGGTGGATCAAACAAACCTTTGCTTCTTCAGAATGAGTCTCTCCTCATTTACTCCCATCGTGCGCATCCTTCTTCACTAGGCTCAAAATGTTCGGAAATGCAAGCTCTCTTTATACTTACTTGTGTATATTTCCTGCTTGCTAAGTGTTCAATTTATTAAGTACCAATGGGCGTCTGGGCCAACCGGTACAGATAAGACTTCACAGACATTCCTACGAGAGGGTAGTAGAGTGAAAGAACAGAGGCTCTCATAGACTCTCCCATAGCTGCGCAGTTTGCTTTGCACCTACTGCCCTATAGGGGGAGCCATAACCTCACGTTCCTGCTGTCCCACTCTTTCTCGGCACCAGCCCCTCTGCTGCCTGTTTCACATTGCTTCCAGTGTTGTATTCAGAAACAGCTTCAGGCTCAGCCCTGTGAATACATTAGAAATAGAATATACTTTGATCAGGTGCAATACATCTTACAGAGTGAAGTGGTAGGAGAGACGCGTAGCAACATACAGTAGGTAATGATGCGTGATTTATGTGCTTTTGTCTGCACAATGGACCTTAGTGGCCGAGTAATAGATATCACTGTCAGTCAACTTGAGTGCTGCTCTACAGCAACTAAAATATGTGGCATTACACTGTTACTGAATACAGAGCAAGGAGAAGCAGTATGGCAGGAGTGTGAACCCATCTGCACAGTGGTGTGGAACTCGAACCTGTGTAGGCTATTGTGGTTGATAAAACAAACCCAGAACCATCCAAGGCATACATTTTATTTCTACTGTATACAAACTGGGTTCCTAAATACTGTAAAAAAAACAAAACAGAAAAAAAACAATCTGTAAAAAACACACATAAATAATAGCCAAATAAATTTTATTTATATATTTTATGTTTCAGAGTTCAGAAGTCTTTGCTATCAATAGATTCTCTCTATACCACCCATTCCAATATTTTTCAAAATCACAAATGGAACTTGTTTTTAGTTTCACTTGATGGTTTATTTACATATATCTCATCATAGTGAAATTTAAATGCCCCCTCCTACAGTTACATAAAAAAGGAATATAATTAAAAGAAGACAAATATCATCAGTGCTTCCTCACTACAGACTTTGCAGATCCATTAGAATACTTGATGGATAATAGATAATTCATTTGCATAACACCCTGCAAACTTGCTCATGACTTGAGCACTGAGGACAGACATTTAAGTGTGCATGTAAGTGCATAAGGATGTACGCTGTTGAGAATACACCATTCCTCTGACCTCTTTTGAGCTGCAGGGCAAATACATCAGCCGTGCGCTATGAATAAACAACATAAAGAAGGGGTTATTCAATGGATCTCTGTTTCCCAAAGATAAGTGTGGCTTGAACACAGAAGCATCAAATATGGGGGGGGGGGGGGGGGGATTTTGATGTTTGGTCTGACCCAGAGATTATACCCACAGAGTGATGCTTCATGGCCTGTGTGACATAAGGCTATTGGCAGGATGTCGGTTGTTGTTTGCGGACCTTCATGCAAGAGAAACTGTTTGGCCTGAGGCAAGGTATACATCTGCATGTCTTTGATGCAGTGCTACGGCTGATTCGCATGTTGGGTCTGGGGTCAGCTGTACAAAGCAGTCCTTACACATCTCACAACACATTACCCTGAGTTGGACAATTATCTCTTAGGCTGGGTTGCCTGTAGTGTAGTCTGCATGAAACAGAGTCATACACTGTATGCCCACCAGGTTCTTCTGTATGACCTTCACAAAATTAACCACATAACGGCCCATTTTAAAAATCCACACTATTGAAGAATTTATAATTTAGTCTTCAGCTTCTTTTAGTAAAAGAATGTGGAAAATCACAGTCTGACGCTACAAAGCCAGCCCTAAGGTCAGCATATGCCCTGTTAGCTGCAATTTTACCAGTTAATTTACCATTGAATTTGATTGCCAAGTGTCTGTACAAGTGTTGCGATATGAGTTCT
Source organism: Thunnus maccoyii (assembly GCF_910596095.1). Taxonomy (NCBI): domain Eukaryota; kingdom Metazoa; phylum Chordata; class Actinopteri; order Scombriformes; family Scombridae; genus Thunnus; species Thunnus maccoyii. The sequence goes on along the minus strand of NC_056539.1, from coordinate 19,989,274 downwards.
CTGCATCTGTATGCTGTAGTTCATGTTATGACTCTCAAAAGCCACCATCCCATTAGCAATAAGTTCTTCATAAATACATTGCTGCTTGGTAATATTAGTAGACAGTAAGTAACTCCAGGAACAAAACTGGATGATGATGTTTCCTTGTGCAAATAATAAATGTTATTTAAGGCTGACTTTGTGCTTGCACATGATTTGGGACCAATAAACCATCTGCCAACTTGTGTCTACCAGTATGTTTCTACAATATAACACTGGCCGGGGCCACTCTGTTATTGGTCCATGTTTCATCAAAATGCATTACAATGTTATTGTGAAAGTGAATTAAAAATTTAAATTATTTTTTAATTGAAAGTCTCTAAAGAGAAACAAAAACACCATCCAAAAAGTTAATTGAATGTCTTTGACTTTAAGGAGGCATTTAATTTATTTCTATGTGATCCCAAAATATATACATATTAATCTTTCTGTATTACTACTGCTCAGTATTGGGGATTGAAGAAGGGGTTTTGATTTTGGTATAAAAAATCGACAGTATGCCCACCAGCTCATACTGGACTGCACCACTGTGGGCACCAAAGGAGGGGAGGACTCTGTGACCCATCTGGCTGAATCTATTCCATTACTATGTGGGTATATTATTTCTTTGCACCATGTTGATTGCAAGCTAATAACTGCAAATCCACATAGACATAATCATTATTGTCTGAATATATACCAGCACAAATGCCACACACTATAACATGCTTGCAACCATATTCACATACAGGTGCAAACAAATATGCACGCTCATGTGCACAAATCCTTATTAGCATATCACATTAGCATGCATCCATTTGACCTAGCAAATATTGATGATATGTCCCAACTTATTGTGTAAAAATAATAATCTTATGATTGCCAACATCTAATTGCCACAGCTGGGTGTGTGTCTGTCTCTCTCTCCACTAATAGAGCTACTGCGCCCTAGCTCATTACTCTGGCAGAGAGAGGCTGCTTTATCTACTATCTGGCCCATTTTAAATGCTAGCCTATTTTTAAATGGGTTCCTACACACCGCCTTGTAAGCAGCAAAGAGCGTAATCTCTCACCAGGCTTCACTACACTCTTTCTAACTACCCAAGTCTCCCTCACACTCATTCTCCGACTTTCTATTTCCTTGTTGTTTCCTCAGATAATTAATGGGAAAACAAATGTATTGGTTTTTTTCTTCACAAAATAATGAGGTCATGCGGGATACACACATATGATCAGGCCCATAGGATGCCACTGTTATTGATGTGCATTTGTGTATATAAAATGATTGTACATTGAGGATAGTTTGGGTTGTTCTTGGTGTTACAGAGTTGATAGTGGTTGACAGACCGTTCCCTGGCTTCAAATTTAACATCTGACTAATCTCTTCAATACACCTGTAGACTGGTGGAAGCACTCTACTTTATGCAGAGGGATTGATCAGTGAAATGGGTTATTGTATTTGCTTTAGCGCTAAAGATTGATTCTTGTCTCACATCTACAAAATGATCTACAGTGAGATTTCAGAGAATTGCTCCCCTCTGGAGCGAATCTTGAGAGCTTGTTACTTGAAATGATTTAAGGATTTTCACATTGTCCTTCTTCCTTGCTCTTGCTGCCTCCCGCTCTCTGTGATGTGCTCCCTTCTCTTTTCTTCTTTTCCATCTGTTTCTCTTTGTCCTCTGTTACTAAGGGTAAGCTCATCTCTCTTTCCTTGCTTTGTGCCTACACTCTCTCCCCCTTTCTCTCTCTCTCGTGTGGTGTGCAGGGGATACTTGGCCAACACCCAATTTGCAGGCAATGTGTTGTAATTGCTTTTTGTTTGTGGGGAAAAAACACCCTCTCATTGAAAAATAAACTCATTCTTTTACATTTGTTTATAGCAGCATTCCTGAATGTGTGTACAGGATATGCATGCAAATCTGTTAAAAATATCACAAATGCACATGAGCACACATTGGCCAGCCATGTCTCCAGTTGTGTTTGCATATGGATTATGGTGCATTGCTTTTGTACAAGAGCCCCAAAACTGTCCACAGAGTGTTTTTCTTTATGTCTCAATGGTACATCTCTGCATTTGCATGTCTGAGAATTGGCTGCAGGAATCTGCTGTGAAGGACAGTCTCTTTGTCTTTGGAGGGAACTCATTAGGTGTGCAGACGTTTGCCCCATCCTTTTTAGCGCTTACTCCGTCAACACCATTTGTGCTTTTCATTTTTCACGCCTGCTCTTTCACTCCACTCCCTCTGCATCACCCCCACCCCCGTCAACCCCAGCCCGCCTCTTGCTGTTCCCCCTCCACCCCTTGTTCTCTATCCTCTCGTCTTGGCCCAGTGCAAATCTAGAGAATTCTGCTGCAAGGGCTGATATTTCTGAAGCCAAGTAACACATACGTTTATGTTTCAAGCACCCATGACTGTGACGGACATGTATATAATGTTATCAGACTCTGTCAGACATGCCAGCTCTCTGCTGTTGTTCATTTGAAAGCTATTTAATGTGTCAGGCCTGTGTGTGTTGGAGACCTACAGTGGCTCTTTCCTATACCATGACTCTCATTTTGCAGGTGTTGACACACTACTGCACATGAATATGAAACACATTTTACATTTAAATTCAAAGTATTTAGTTGATGCTCTCATCCAGAGTGACTTGCAAAGTGCGAGCAGCATGGGGGGTTGTCAGTGTCTTGCCACAGTGAACTTCTCATGGCAGTTGCAGGGATTGATCCTGTGATGTTTTGGATGTGAGATTTCATACAAAATGCTCAGTGAATATGCGTTAGTAGCAGTGGGAGGCTATATTAAGTATATACTGTATATACATTAAGTGTTGCGAGATGCTTTTGATGAAGCAAAGAGTTCTTTTCATTGTTAGTGAGACTCTAGAGGCTCAGCTTTCTAAATCCACAGGGGGTAGACATCTGTCTTTATCTGATAATGAGCCCCATCAGACATGTCTCCTCTTTCCTCTCTGAGCTCTAGTCAAAGAAATCTCTTACCCTCTGAGTATATAACCAATCACTGGCTCCTGAGCCCTCTACCAACATCACACTATATTCCTTCCATCCTTAGAGACACAATGTCACACTTTTAAAGGGCTTACATTTCAACTGCACAATGTAAATATCTCACAATTTCACCACTCTTTGGCAGATTTAAATAGCAGGCATATTCAAACTACTGTTCATTTGTGCAATGAGACATCAGTGAACTCCATAGAGCATGCTTGCTTCATCAACAGGAAAGGATAAAGGGATGAGTGAGCAAAATAACAAAAGCTCTGACGTTAGTGAGTTTTGATATCTTAAGTTTCTGACCTCTCCACTCTCAAGCAGGACATGGGGATACTCTGCTGCAGCCCTGGTTTGTGATTTTGACTTTTGAGGCAAGTGTCATTTTGTATCATTGAATGAACCATCATTTTAAAAATGTTTTGCCAAGCTTCTGACTCAGACCTTATATATGGCATCATAAAAGTGCTTGAAATTTAAGACTTTAAAGTTGCACATACTCAGAGAACACTGCCTAATCCACCTTTCACACTGTTATAGCGTGCCCACTTCAGGTTTGAGGGCAACGTGATGTGTTTTGCTGTGTTGGTGGAGGTCCAAAGCAGCTCTTCAAAATTAAACTGTGGAAAAGCCCTACAGTCAACATTGGCTTAGCTAGTGCCACTGGCAAATTGGGTCGGATGTGCAAAAGTCACCTTGACAGTTTCCACAACGGTGCTGTCATTGGTAGACAGCGATGTCATCCAAATAGATGATGGGTGTTGAGTGTGTTAAAGGACATCACACAGTCCAGGGGAGGCACAGCAAATGTTGAAACATAAGCAAATCAGAGGTGACACAGCGTTTTACCTATTATTGCAATAGCTGTGTGCAATATTATCACATTTATGCACAGTGTGCCTGCAGGTGTTGTATGTGCACATATATGTGGTGATGTGTTTGCTTGTGGCTTTTTTTTTTTTTTTTGCTCAAGGTCTATTTATTCAGAGCTAGGTTACCTCTGCAAGAATAGACTGAACAATATTGGTTTTCATCCAAACCCCTTAAATCGCCCCCCCACTACCAGACCTGATATCCACAATTTTCCTGCACAATAGGGGATTAGTGATTTACCTACATTACTACAATGCAATGCACATGTCGAGCTGACAGATTTCGTGACTCTCACCAACGTGATTTTTCATCGTAATATGCACTTCATTCTTCCTTTTAAAAGTTCCCTGTCATATTAAGTGGGGTTGAACAGATATAACAAACTGTGACAGCGTGTGTGATGAATGGTCCTCTAGTCACAATCTCACTGTTTCACTGTTTACAATTCCTCAGAAGCAATTTTGTTGCATAAATCATAATCTGTGTATATGAGTTGTCAAAATCAGATGCTGTAAGACTGGTTCACACCACATTCATTGACTCCATCATGCCAAAAGGCTTAGTATACTGACAACATACAGTATCGGGACTATGAAACTGTAAACTTTTTCCAAGATTAATATACTTTTTCCCACAACAACTCAAGTCTGACCACGTCTCCAAAAACAGCTCAACCACAATCACCAAAACATTTAACACAAACTACAAACACAACTGACATGTAAAAAAAGGCAGGCCTACTGTATATGCATCTTTTTCATCTAAAATGCAGTAACCTATATCTTTAGGGGTTGTTCATTATGGGCCAGGACAGTGAAAATCTCGTCTTTAACCTAAAAACGTTCCTGATACTCACCCTGTAATAGCATTGAGTTCCCAAAGAGTCCTATTGGACTTCTGTTTGGCAGGGGGGCTATTGATTTCATTAAGAAGACGTGTGGAGCTACATTACAGAATGATGACTGCTTCATGGGAGGTCAACAAGAAATCAATATGAAATTATATTACTGCTTCGACTGGCTGGGGTAAGGCCAGCTACCACGCACCACTGCCAACACCTGGCTGGAAAACGAGGGAAGGTTTTTTCCTGCAGGAATTTCTTGCATGAGCAAAATGTTGTAAGTAGAAAATGTTGAAAGTAGAAAATAATGGACGATTAACAGTGGTCTTGTCTTGCAGACCAAAGACATGGCTGGTTTTACTGAGAGTCTTCTACTCACTGTACAGAACTCAGTTCTCAGCTGAGTAGTCTGAGCACGTAAGATGTTCCAAAATAATATTTATTGGTACAGATTAACACATTTCTGCACAAAGTCCAATAAACATAATACGGAAATATAATTAATGAATGTATCTGCAAAGCTGTGTCAGCAAAATGTCCATCCTGACTGTATCTGCAAAACGTTCACTGTCAATGTATTTTTTTCCCCTTTCAATATCCACTCATGGCAACTAAAGCATGATTACTCCAAGCCACAAAATTTAATCAGTGTCAATGCTATTCAGTTCTTCATCAGGTCAGAATGTTTGTGAAAATGGAAAACACATCCATATTTATACAACCATGCACAATAATAGGTCATCATTTTTTTTAATTGATGTTGCTTTCTAATAACCTTGCATCTATGATGTGTGTATAATAACTCTCCTTCAAGTGAAGCATGATTAACATTTTTATTGGCAGTTATTTTCAGTCTTGCTAAGGTTAGGGAAAGCTTATTGTCTGAAATATTGAAAAAAGTAAAGTGACATGTGAAAGGGCGTGGTTAGTTTTTAAAATATCCAGCCAAAGATAATATGAAAATACACATTTTACAGCATATATATATATATATATATATATATATATATATATATATATATATATAATTCACATTCAAATCTTCACTCATAAATCAACCCTGGCATATTCTTGTACTGTTATGTTTGGTGAGTTATCTGCAAGAGTAAGAAAACAACACCACTGGTTAGATGTAGAGTTGCAGAAACTTACTGCAGTTTGAGTAATTCCTCAAAAATGCAGGATCAAAGTACGCAATGCTTTTTCCATTTGCTGCTGCTAGGATTAAAGAAGGGGACGGGTCAGGTTTGTCATGCATGTGTTGGAATCTGGCTGACAGTGGCAGTCAAGCTAACAGACATCTCCTGATATTCTCAAAGTAAAACACGCCTTGCAAAAAATAACAGAGGATGAATCAAAACAGTAACCCAACATACATTTTGGAGTCTCTCATTGAATACGGCATGGTTTTGGAGACAAAGAAAGGCTGAAAATATATTCAAATCCAGCTTTCCTCCCCCATCTTAGATACAGACGTACCCTCATGTGGAGCGAGGGAAAACCCTGATTATTAATATATTCTTCACCCCACATGGGTGTTAATACTAATATTACTGATAAAACGAAATAGGATGTCTGACCTCTTTAAAATGTCTTGCTCCAGGTCTTTCTATTCGGTAAAACATGTTCTCCTACTAATGAAGTTCATACTCACAGTAGGCCGTGGTGGGGTTTCATCTACTATTGCTCTTGCACTGTATCATTAAACACTACTGTATAATTTATTGATGCCCTACATTCCATACACTATATTCCAATGCACAGATTTTGTTGCACTGCACTTTGCCATACTATTGAACTGAATGAATAATAGAAGAATGTTTGGTTTAATCAGAGAATGGTGGAGAAAAAACAACACAATAAAAAAGGCTGAGTATTGTGGAGGGAGCTCGGGCGGGTGCCAAAGCACAATGACACTGTAAAGCCTGCTGCTTGTGTATAAAGTATGTTATGTGTTTTTCTTTCTTTTTTTAAATTTCGGCAGTGTTTGAGGATGTTACAAACAATAATTGTAGGATAGATTTATTGTATGTTTTATTCCCCGAAAACTACATAACAGTGTGGTAAGGTTATTTACAAAATCGAACACATCGACATAAACAGCCTTGTGTAGTTGACAAACGAGAAAGTCACTCACCAGGTCATCACCGTGTAGATCCATTTATGGAAGTTCTGCTACCCCAGGCTGGTGAAGATGAGACAAGTCTATGCAAATGAGCGCACAGAGTAAGGGCTAATGAGATTTATCAAAGCTGATGCTGTAACCGTAGGAGGCATGGATTAGTTGGCCTGTGAGGAACCAAAATAAGTGTCAGGAAAAGCGTGCCCCCTAGCAAATGATTTATACCTGCTTATCACAAATATGATATCAACTAACATCGAGCTGCCATGGAAGACCTTCATGATAGATGATTAATTACACTGTGAATTAATTCTGAATTAATTACATTCGCTAGACATTATTAAGGTTCTAGGAAGACACAAAAGTTCTAAATTGAAACATGTCTTCTTGTCTTTTCTCCAACCACTGTAATCTATGAATATGTATGTAAAGCTTATCATAACATATATAGTATATTGTGTATAAAGATTATTTCTTCTAATTAAAGTCTTAATTAGAAAGAAACCTTCCTAATTGATTGAGCTAAGCTTTACTATTGGTACATTTGTAGTCCTTTCTTTTCACAACATTCTCTCCTGATGGATATTCTGGGTAAAAGTAATGACATACCAGAGTACTTGGGGTGGGGAGGGTGGGTGGTGGGGACTTAAGCCATCTTGCCAATGAAAGCCATGAAGTCTCAGTGCAGGGAAAAAAAGAGCAGAGTGAGTGACAAGTTAATTGGTGGGATCTTTGGACCTTAGGTCTGGTCCTGATGTGGAGGCCAGACGGGTGGGATGGTATGCCAGCTAATCCGCCTTTGTCCGCCCCCCGGTGCAGGACTGACTCCTTAGAGAGGAAGGACCTGTTCAAGTGAGTACCTCAACAATTTGATTGCTCCAACTTAAGTCCCAGTCTCACAAAGGCTGAGTTGATGTTTACTTTGACTGAAACGGCCTTTGGCATGTACTGTTTGCCTTATTGACATCAAAGTAAGAATGTCTCACTGCAAGCTTTGGAATAATCAGCTATTACGTGAAATGGCATGTTAATTTGTGACCATTAACAGCATTTAATTCTAAATAATCTATCTTGGTATACTGTACAAACAACTCATTAGTTCCGTATTGAATTGCTGTGAGCTCACATTTACTGGGATTCAAATGCGTCTGAGTTTCAGCTCTAAATTAGCCTTGTCTTATGCCCTAGAAGTGTTCAGTCTGCATTAGTATAGAGCAGGGATACAAGTCTTAGAGATCCACTTACCAAAATTTCTATAGTGTCAGTCCAGTAAAGAGGGATTAAAACTATGTACACAAAAGGCATTTCTGTATTAATGGGAGAAATGGCACTGTTGTTGTGTAACCAAGTCCTTGAACTTGGGAACATGAGTTGTGATGACTGAGTAGAGACACATTGAGACATTGATTTTACAATCATTCTGCTGGTAGTTTGATTTGACCATTTCAGCTTGTTAAGTTGTGTGATTCTTACCTCTGAGTGGACAGTTTTGTTTGAAATTGGCATGTTTGGTGTTTGGTGCATGTTTGATCTTAGGGGCATTTTAAAAATGCCTATTTCTTGGTCCACACAACCTTAAACATATGGGTTCACTGTCAACCTTTATTTTCTTTGCACATACTCCACTCTTACATTGTTCAAAATCATCAGCGATGTTGAGTGTGTTCCTGTAGCAGTTTCATAATGGTGTTATTCATTTAGGGTTCTGACTTTACCTCAACCTTTTCATCTACTTTTGCTCTATTGAATGAGTGATTTCCAACTTTTTGACAATTGCTTTTGGATGGATGAATGGCCTTGAACGTGTTGCTTTCAGTGGGTTATCCAAGTAGATGGAAAAAGCAATCATAACAGCAGAGTTTTGCGAGCTGACAAAAATGAGAAAAGTTGTATCCTCTAATCAAAATGGAATATGTCTTGTGTCTCAACTGCATCATGGACTACGAGAAATTAATATTGCCTCTGCATCTTCTATTATGGAATGTAATTTCATTGGTATCCTTTAACTTTCACAACAACCCAGAAATAAATGAAAGGCTGTATTTGATTCACAATTAACAGTTAATATGTTTGAGTTTACGAACGAGGTCTGTTAAAAATCTTACTCTACTGGAAACAGGAGGGACTATCCTTCTCCGTGAATTTTTTTTTTAAATTTTTTAAAAAAATTTTTGCACAGTAGCAAAGGGCAGACAACACACAGACTCCATTCCACCATAAAAAAGAATCATTGCAAAGAAAATCTGTGAGTCATTCATCACAATTTAGTTACTTAGCCCCATATGCCACACCTGGGTGCCCAGCTTGCCATTAATGTCAGCTGCTCACCGATACAAGTCAGCAAGACACTGTAGAATATTTGGTCTGACACATTGGCTCTTCGCTTTACATTAGAGATTCATATTTTAGTTAGAGACATTATATTTACAGCTTTAGTCTCTATTCCTGACAATATGTCTCCTCACAACTGGAGACCCACTTTGGAGGGAGTGTTGTGAGTTTAAAGACAGAGCACAATAGAAATGAACTTTTCAGAGAATACAAATATGATTAAAATCAGTCATGTAATCTAATCATTACTAGTTTAAATTTGTACAAGATATACTTGAAAAACTATAGTAAGATATGAGTCCCCACCCTAAAGCCATGGATTTAGTAATTTTTAGAGATTAGTTTTAAAATTCTCAAACACTATATCATCTAACCAAGTCTTTATTGCTTAATTGTTAGCAAAGAATTGCCTTTACCTCCACATCCAGCATCTAAACCACAGTCGTCTTTTTCTTTCACTCATAATGTCAAATAATAATAATAATTTATTCAATGTTAATATGAAAAATGACAGTTACTGGAGCAAGCGGTGGCAGCCGTCTCTGTAATTATAAATTGGCAGAGACATACCTTCTACAAAGGATTCAGTTACATATCTTGCATACAAATACATTTTTTCTTCTTTATCATTTAATTCAAAACTTATTGCAAAGAGCCCACATCATTACACAGCTTAATATACAAGATTAGATCTACATCACATGTTATATTCTATAATTGATTTGGATTTAAAATCACATTCTAGCCGCTGATTGTAAGACATGAAGCTTTGTTCTGCCTTAAAATGACTTACCGAAACCTTATGTCATCTTAAACAATATATAATGTTAATTGAGATGTGAACTGTGACATGCCAGTGACATGTGAACTGGCAGATGTGAAAAGGCGTATGCATTTGTGGCCCTGACTTTACATAAAAATTCATGAGTTTTTTGCATAAAGTTGCCATACCATCAAGAGGAATTGAGTGTGTGAGAGGGTGAGAGTGAAGCAGGGGATGGTGTTCTTGATTCTCCCATGTTAAGTGTGATTCAACACTTTGCATAACACTAGTTCAAGTTCAAGGTCGATGCTGTTAGTGAGGAACACCATTGCAAAGCCAGAAAAGACATGCATCATCATTTATGCTAAAATGGAGTTAACAAGACTTTTCACTCCCTTCCCATACCAACTGCTCATGCACTTGCACTTAGTAATAGATGTTTTTCCATGCTTGGCAATTTTAGAAATTGTATCATAGATCCCCTGATACACAACGCTTCTTCTACTGCAAACAGAATTCAGAGTAACATCACACACAACAGACTCTGCACTGATATCCAATTTAAAGATTTAACTAGACTCAGACATATATTACCATCCATATATTTATGTCTAAGAACCATCCCCCTTTGCTGAGCCTGAGGAGGGATGAATTGAGCAAACAAACAGCTTGAGGTCTACCTGCAGCTGTACATACTGAATGAGCAACACTGAGAGAATCTGCATACATCTAAGGGATGCCACCCTGCCAACCTTATATTAATTTCATATCATGCCCCTGAGGGCATGTCTAAGCAGGATGCCACTGTATGGGGTATGGAAGGGTGGGGTACATGCCTCCAAATCTACATCTCAAAGTGAAAGTGTTAAAGCATCTCAAAGAGCAAGTATTAAAAGCGTAAACATGCTTACTTGCCAGCGGGAGTAATGGTTGCTCATACTAATGGAGCTCAATACACAGGCTGAAGGGAGTTGATTGTTTTGCTGATGAGTTCCTCCCTCTTATAATGACTTTGCAATTATCTCACAATATGACATCTGTCACAGTCCAGTTGTGGCCTAACATCACAAAAAAAGCGGCATTGACTGCAGTGACAGCAGAGAGAGACAAAACAGGTAAAATGGTTAAAATATTAAAATATTCTTCAGCTAAGATGATCATTGGATGATAGGAAAGAACAGAGCCCAGAGAAATCATAGGATACTAGATGAGAGGTGGAACCTCAGTGTGATGATAAAACAGGCTGACAGTTAAACTTGTGCTAAAAGCTTAATTTCTTGCTGCAATTAAAAACACACAGAAACAGAACTGAAGCTTGAAAGTTTAACTTAACAGTTATTAACAGTTAATTCACAGCTATTGGAGGTTTTTATCTATGAGGCTAAACAAATTTTGAAGTCCCTGCATTCTCACGGTAAATGCACACAGGTGTTTATTTTGATTAATTCGACCTCCTATCAGGACCATGTGTGCATTTAGACAGTTGGCATCTCCCTGACTCTCGTGTCAGCTTTGTTGCACCTGTTAAACCGGGACAAATTGCCAACTCACCTTTCTTCTTCAGATCAGTTTAACTCTGGACTCCAACACGGTTTGTACAAATCCACTCAAATGCATCTATAGCACATAGAGACAAATAAACAATATTTACATATGAACCCAAAAAGGACAAATGCTTTAGCTCAGTCTGCTTTGTCCACTGTCTCTCTGCACATACACAAAATCACCCCCTAGCGCACAGAAGCAGAATGCTTCAGATACGGTACATGCATTCGAGCGCTGATGAAATGTGCTGTGTACTCAGCCTTTGCTCTGCCACTGTGTAGAAATAAACACCACGCCTCCTCACACACTGAATTTCAAGGCAGAGTCTTAATTGAAAAGCTCGAGTGGGCCATTACATTTCGTGTAGGAGGCAGGAAAGAATAATTTGAATTCACATACTCTGTTCAAAGTGATGACTCAGACGCCTTGACTAATGGCATTTATTTGGCAGTCAAGTGAGAAACAGCATTATTAGTAAATCATACTGACTTGTTTATGTTTATAATGATTTGTCCATTAACTCTTAAAAATAGGTGTATTGGAATTAGTCCTTGATGTTAGTACCGCTGGACTTTATTGGTTCTAATCGGGAAAGTAGAGTTTTCAGTTTTCAGTGATAATGTGTTGGTCAAATGTCAGGAAAAGATCAACTATAAACACATCAACAAGCAAACAAAACTGTGTTTTAAGGCTATGTTTACAGTGCAAGTTAACCATTTTTTTCCAGTATTGGTTTAAAACAATTTTCAGCTCAACATACTGTTGAGGCCAAACATTAAAAAAGCAAACAGTTTGTGTTTACAGCACAATAGTTTTGAGGAAAACCAGCTGAGGGAAATGATAGCTGTATAGTAAGGAAACAAAGGGAAATGAGTAAGTGGTAGAGAGACAAAGTTGCATCAGTGTTAGACGAGTGTTGACGTGTCATGGAGCTGAGAGGACACACAGGGAATGGCAGCGCTTTGCTATTTCAAGCCTCTTGTTGAGATAAGATGAACAGGGGAGTCTCTTCAGCATATCTTCAGGATAGACCATCTGGAGTCTTCCCACACTCAGTCATATATTCTCATAATAAAAATTTGGCTGATTTATGTTCATGGTTAACAAAAAACCCTAAAAATATAGATTATTGTTCCAAAACTAGTCAATGAATCAAATTTTAAGTACTCCCCAGCATGCATTTTTGTGAGTAGAAATTAGATAAATTACCACATTGTTCACATATCCCACGATTAATATTTTACTCTTTTTTTTAGAGAGATGAGCTTGTCATTTGACCTCACAACACAGATGGAATTGACTTATACTGTGATTACACTTTTTCCATTCCAGAAACGTTAAACACAATCTCTTAGATTGATATATAAATGCTGTTTCGTACACAGGCCAGCCTCTGCATAGTGTTCCCCCTTAACCCTCAAGGCTAACCATGCCACAGGTACGGCTCCGAAAATGGATTAAGCAGCAATCGTTGAGGCAGAGGGCTTCAGAGCCTGAGGTTATGTATTCACAAGCCGCCCACCTCCCTCAGGCTGAGGGCAGCCAGAATAGCAGGTCTTATCCAGGTATTTTTTTCTCTGCAGGCCCTAACGGCACCACGTCATCAGCCTCTTAGAAAGATCAACAAAGGTTGCAGTTTCATTTTACTGAAATTGACTTTTCCTGTTTTTGTGTACAAGGTGAATTTCCAAAGCAAGATTTGTGATTTAGACCTGCAGTGTGCTCCAAATAAAATCAAATTTGGTGTGCTCTTATGGGCAAAATGGCTGAGTAGCAACCTCTAAGAAGCACTGCAATTATAATGGAATGCAGCAGTGTGTGAAGTCTTGTCTGCTGAATATTTTTGCATGGACTGGCAACATAGCACCGAGATATATTAGTTTTAGTTTAACTTTATTTACTCTTTTGTGGATTGCACATTGTTCATTTTGATACAGTGATCCACAAGCTCTTCTGTGAAATGTAATTGTAGTGAAAGAATATCTCTGCATAACATCTTTTATCTAGATTTAAGATTTAATGTCCTGTATTTGAAAATATGTTTTTTGGTATGAAATCCTGTTTTCTTGGATGAACAAATGTCATTCATCATACAGTGGCTTTGCAAGAATGACTTTTTGGAAAATACAGTATGTCTCAAGTGCTTAGACACAGACTCTTTTCAAATGATAAATTTCTTTTCTTGAGTGAGGAAACAATTTCATAAGAGAAGAATGCTCTGCTGCTAGAAAGGGCGTTCTTGTGACATAGCGTCGGTAAAAAGAAACAAACAAAAAAAGAAACAGCAATTTTTAACCTGCTGTTTCTGTTTTTTTTAGTCCAGATAAAAAAAAAATCACTTTTATTAACTTCTGTGATGACTCCAAAGTTGCTTGTTGGTGTGTTGCCATTATTTATGCTTGGTCTTGTGTGGTGTTTGGAATATCTTGACCCAGTGAGCTTCTGTTTATTATCTTGATACTAAGCAAGGCTAAACGTGCCAAAGAGCTACTTCTGCAGTAAGCGCACAGATATGAAATTGATGTCGATTATATCATCTAACTCAGCTGATTTCCAAACATGTTGGAATATTCTTTTAAGGTCCAGTAGAAAACTGATTTGAACTTTGAAATGAAGCTGAGTGTGAATCTCTACCTGTGCAAATGTGGGTTTTAGTGAAAATGAGTAGCTTTTTCTGTATAATGAAGGATACAACCATGGAGTATGTGCTGTATGTCACAGAAAGTACATTATTCATCTGTCTGAATATAAATAGCAGATGTTCTTTTCCTCTAAACAAACCACTTTCTTTGAAGCATTCATTTCCCGTCACTTAGTAACACCACAGATGGTGTGGACTGACACAGAGATGCCATACACACGTGAGGAGTCAGTGTATGTGTAATAGACTGCATAACTGTGCCTTTGTGAAATCTCTGCCTGTGTTTGTCTCTGTGTATGTGCATACGGGTGAGTGCATAAATGCAGTGTGGATGTACTGCAGGAGCCCGGTGCATGACTCCGTGTAAGAAGGTCAGCTGCAGGGCAAGCGTGTGATTGCAGCAGATTGGTGTATCTGTGCAGTTTACATGTGTATTGACAGCTCAGCACAAATGCCTTTGCCTTTTCAAGTCAAACCTCCACTTGGCCTTTCTCTGGCTACCGTTTTTTTTTTTTTTTTTTTTTTTTTTCATATGCACTTGCCAAAGGGATTAAAAACAAGCAAGAAATTCACACCGACACAAGAATGTTGTGTTGAATCCAGACAACCCAAACTCAAGCTGGAGCTGGAAAAACGCTGGATACCTCCTACTTGCTGTTAATGTTATAAACTATGTTGACATAGATAAAGATAAAGAGACAGATATGTTCCAGAAAAGATCTTTTAATTTGATATTGTGTGTATTTATCATGAAGTCTTTGCAACAATTTCCTTCATTAGAGGCCTGTATTTGTGTCTTTTTAGGCTGCACAGAGCACATCTACTGTGATTGTACAAACAAAAGAACAACAAAATTAAAAAGGTGGTTGACATGACTGGTTTTGCACTTAACTGCGTAGAGTTATGAATGATATGGAGCAGCTGTAAAATGAGGCATGTAAACTGCTTTAAGAACACTCACAATTAAAGACAGTACCAAGGCTACAGTTACAGTTACAGTTATTACAATGTTAGTAATAATAAAGTAGATAGTTATCTGATGGAACTGACATGACCTATATACCTTTCTCCTCATGCACCTGTTCCCCATCAATCAATCTAGTTGCCTTCCAGACAAGGTCTTTCAGGGCTTTTAGGATAAGCATAGATTTTGGGATGTTAAATATGCAAACCCCAGCTTTCACTTCCTGCCCCCACTTCTTTCTGTCTAGCAAATCTCGATATTTTCCTTCAAAGATGGCTTGAAGCTATCCAGGTTTCTGACTGGGTTGAAATTTATTACGGTAGTTGCAACAAAGCCAATCGCTTTTTACTAACAACATCCAAGTGCAGATTTTTCCATGTGCCTTCACAGGAATACATCACTTCAGTGAACAGATTTATAAGTTCTTCCATAGGCTCACAGGGTGTCCTACACCTTTTACCATATAAACTCACACAGGAAACTGATTGGAGACATCCGTCACTCTAAATGAAGCAAATAATCAATCAAAGGGGGGTAATAATGTCAAGGTCTGCTAACAATGCCTCAGTGTGAATGAACATGATGCATTCCTGCATATTTGTGCCTGAAAGGCAGCAAGGCTAAGGGTAACACAATCTTCAGGAAAGTGGAAGGGAAATACGGGGTCACGGAGGAGCTGAAGAGACACAGTGTGGAGTTCATTTAAAAAAAAGAGGAGAAAATAAGGGCTGGGAATGACGGGTTAAGGAGCAAGACTATCAGTGAACCTATCCCTAAACACTTCCATTGCTGTATCTGCTGGTTGTCTCTGGAGAGGCGAGGTGCCCGGACACTGCATTCCCAGGGAAGAAGGGAGATTAACATTCCTAGGATGCTACAGTATGGAGAGTAGAAAGAGCTATGAGAGAGCTGGTCTCAGGGGAATTCACTTACTAACAGGATGTAATGGAGAGGAGGGAAGTAAATCTAATTCACACACCATTTAACATATGAGATACAGTATGACACTGATAAGAAAATAAGTGTAATCAGCCAAAAACAGGGTGTTTTCACAGATATATATTAATGAATACGTAAGCCTTTTTTCCTCTTAACAGTGACTGCTTCAGTGTTATGTTGTTATTTACAGATGATTCATTTGACAGTACACTGTAGTACACCTTGAGAGGGATTATGTAGCTGTCTTCCCTGCACAAAAATGCAGCTGTTTAATTTTCATTTACCAGCCTTCCTCAGCTGGCCCTACCAAAAATGAAACAGTTGCAAGTGGGTGTGCAGGGGAGGGTTGGGGAGGGTTAGGGGGGGTCCACTTGGTTATGGCTGTCATAGAGTGAAATATGGATGTTTAAAAGGAAAGTGTTGTGACATACAATACCACACTGAGTAAGCCACAATGTGTGTGTGTATCTGTGTCTGTGTGTGTGTGTCTAATGACATCGGATGACTACTGTCTGTCTGTTTGCCCTCCCACTGTTGGAATTAGGCACGTGCAGTACAGGTCCCCACAATTATAGAAAAGTGTATTTTTGTGTAGGGACTTCACTCAAGCACTTACTGTCTGCCTGCCTAGATGACTATGCTTTATGGCTGTGTGACTCAGGATGTGCGTATTCCTTTTGTGCGTCTGTTTCCAATATTATTCTGCGACTATGAATGTGTCTATGTGTGTGCGTCTGTGCTCGTCTAGTGTGTATGGGTGGGGAGATGACACAGGCTGTCAGACTGTAAAGCACTGTGCGGAGTCAAGGGAGGCGTGGGTCTGTTCAGATGCTTCCCTCTGTGACCCTAGACCATCATAAATCTCCTAATTCCCTCATTCCAGTGTCAAACGGAACGGAGCTCTCATGTGTTGGAAATTCCCCTGTTCCCGATTGCTAGAGAACAAATCCTACAGTAGCTCCACCACCAAAGCTCGTCCTCTGTGGCGCTATTACAATCTGACAGGAACATTAAGTTTTCTGCTACCTTTAGTGGACACTATCGGTAAAAAATGGGGCTTGTAACAACATGGATAGAACTTAAAATAGCATGTATCAGTAGCATTAACAATAAGATACAATATGTTGGATTTGGGGGGTTGAATGGACTACACTGTTAGATAGTTATGCTTGCAGGTTAGTTGATCATCAGCTTAAATGAGTGGCCCTAGTGACTCTATGCTCCCAACAGAACTTGCAGAAAAGGCTCAGTTTTAACTTTTGCTTTTTTGTTTTAAGAACAGAGTATTTAAGCCCTTTTAAACAAAACATCCTGCAGTTCCAGCGATCTACTGAATAAAACTGTAGGTGGTCTTGAGGGACCGAGTGTCTTGCCAACAGGCAGGGAGTTTTTATTCTAAAGTAATCTCAGAACCTGGCATAGTAATTACTGAGTCACTGGTACTGATTAATAACCCTATCAACGCCCTGCATTATGTTCATCTAATGGTATGAAGGAGTCGGAATGCTACTTACAGCCCTTTTAATGAGGCCTAGCAAGACTTACAACTCTCACAACAGGAGTCTAGAGCAGTGGTTCCCAACCTGGGGGGCAGAATCCCTGCAAGGGGTAGCAAGATACATTACAGAGGTTGCGAGATTGTTAAGAGCATAAGAAAGCAGAAAAAATATATATATTTTTGCTACACAAAATTATGTTCTCAGACTTTTCTCTAATTTTTCAAATCACTCTTTGGTTGAACTGGTCACAACCAGAAACTATAAACAGTGATGACAGTGGGACAAAAGTAAACATTCCTTGGTTTGAAGCCAAAATAGTTGGTAACCACTCATCTAAGGGCATTCTCCTGGGGCACACCTGGGGTCCAGGTCCATCAACATCAGCAGCCCACTCAACATGTTGAAATATAAGTTCAGCATCCGGCTTATTCATACCAGCAGGCTTCGGTTCTACTGTAAAGTCTTTGTGTGTGTATTCATGTGTACAACAAATCACCCATTTCTGCATGAGTGACAGGCTTTCAACCTGAGAATTTATGAAAGGTCTACCACACATTGTTGCTTTTCCCAGACAACCACAATCTTTAAAGGGCAATTAAAACCTATGAAAAGCCATGACAGTGATGAAAAGTGAGGATCAGTTAAAAAACTAAGAATGTAGCAACAGAGTCAGGAAATGAAGGGAAAAAAGGAAAGAAGGACCACTTGATTGAAAATGACACCCCAGCGATCATGTTTCAACAAGATTTGCTGCTTTAATATAAAGTCAATTAATTCCAGTGTAAGAGGAGTAACACTTTGCAACATGTGGTATTAATGGGGCAGCTTCAAGACCCATATACCTGTTGACAGTGATCACTATCACTGCTCCATATATGCTTTATTTGGTCTGGGATTTGATCAGAAATACTCTATCCTGTGGTCCTGCGAGACCCTGGCAGCCAGGGATCTGACTTCCTCTCGTGCTTCTGCTGCATTTATTAGCCCGATTCATGGGGACTTGCATAGAGATTTACTGCTCACTTCATCTTGAAAGCTTTTTTATTGTTGTAATGTTAACCCCGAAAGAACTACATACTAAGTCCCGATGCGGGCGTATATCACGTACAGAAGCCTTGTGAATTCAAACCCCGTGGTTTCTAATATGCACACATGCATGAGGGATGGCAGACACGTACCATTAAACGTACAAACACACACACATGCACATGCACATGCACGCACACGTACCTACACATCATAGCTGCCCTTGAGGCGAGATACCAGGGCTTCCTCAGGTCTGCAGGATTAAAACGAAGGCTTAATAAACACGTTACTTTGTAGTCAGAGGATTAACCCTCTTTCTTCCTCCATTAATGGCGCACACACTCCCAGCAACATCAGTACATACTAATTGAGAGTGAATCACGCACGCACACACACACACATACAATTAAACACTGGAACATGGTCATTGAAAGTGAAATACCAAGCACCCCCCGTGCACACATACACCTTAGTTCAGTTCCGGCCCGAGGCTTCACATCTCCTGAGTTTCAGAGGAATGTGCCGTGTAATGGCGTTATAGGAGGGCGGAAGAGATGCACTGGGGGCTGGATGGGGGAGGAGGTGCCAGGAGGAGGGAGGTGAGGGGAGTCATCTCTGATCCGACAGACTGAAGTATTTCTTCTAAACAGTCACAGTCTTGACAGCTCTCTCTTCCTGAGGCCCACCTCTGCCCAGGTAGCAGCTAGTATAGCATTGCCTGAGAAAGACTTTTTTTTTTTGGTTGAAAGGGCTCTGAGGGTGAATATATTTGACAAAGGAGTTCATACTGTGGAATTTAAAGTGCCAGTGAATTGGGGTGGGGGACTGGGTTGGAGGGCGGGATGGGGGGTAGAGCAGCATAAATGGAGCGAGCCCTTCGGGGCGGCTGTCTCCTCGAAGCTGATCCCACTGAGTTTAATCC
Source organism: Thunnus maccoyii (assembly GCF_910596095.1). NCBI lineage: Eukaryota > Metazoa > Chordata > Actinopteri > Scombriformes > Scombridae > Thunnus > Thunnus maccoyii. The sequence goes on along the minus strand of NC_056539.1, from coordinate 19,969,780 downwards.
TTGACATCACGTGAGCAAAATCCCACTGCTGCCGCTGCTGTCTCCTCCAGACGGCCTGTGGATGTGGGTTTTATCAGCCCAGGGATGGATGTGGGGCAGCACGTCAGTGAGTGAGTTCTTGCTCCGGTGCCTGCTTCGCGTTTTCCTGAATTAGATATAGGGCATGGAATGGGCAGATAAGGTCAGGAACATACTGTGGGTTTCATTTGAACTTTTAGAGGGGAGGCCCCGTTCCACCTGATACACATTCACAAGTGCCTTTCACTGCAGTATAAATGGATTTGAAGGATACAATAAAGGAATTTCACACTTATTCAAATTATTCTTAAATATTAAGGAAAAAAAGAAATAACTATTCATTCATCGTCCCCCTTTCCACACTGAATATTTAATTTAATTTTATGTATTTTATTTATATTTTATTTTCCCTTTTCTCTGTCTTTTGTTTTTGATTGGATTATGATATTTTTAATTGCTTTTTTTTTTTTTTAATTTTATTGGGCATTTCTTCATTTAGCTTCTATAGATAGCACTTTTTTTCTGCTTATCTAATGTGGCTATCACTATTAAAGCTAACTGAAGTTTTTGCCCCTTAGAATATATATTTTTACTTTCCCCATTAAAAACACTGGGTTTAAGGAACAACAGGTTTCAAAGATGACTTTAGGTTGAATCACAAATGTGTCCTTTCAATCAATATAGTGACAAACATAAATTTGATCTGAAAATGTTGCATGTTATTATTATTGCCTCCTAAACGTATTTCCCTTTAAACTAAAGTCTCTCCATGCAAGACTAACCATCAAAGAAGCAAAGATAAACGATCCAGTTAATGACTAAACGTGGACAAACAGTGGCCTGTTTTGCTGCTCCACTCCCACACAGGTGCACTCACCCACACTCCAGGTGCACCGATCTCATCTGCACTAGACAGTGCAACCTAACAAATCCAGATTATAGTTAATCCATGACATGTCAAAACATCTGTCACTGTATGGCAATCCAGGATACACGTCAAAACATCTGTGACAAAGGTCACCTGCTGTGAACAAAGCCATCTACCAAAGAACCTAAGTTGCACAAAGAGTCAGTCAGCTTTTGAGTTCCTTGGCCAGTCTAACATCTTTTCTTTGAAATTTTTAATTTGACAGAAGGAAAGTGAAACTGTGGAAACCTCAGATGATCTCAAACAAAATATAAAAACATAGAAAAACACATAGGATAAAGAAAATGTGGTTCCCTTAAGTGTGACTACATACATACACACATAGACAGAAAGAAAGAGCCAGCACAAGGAGAGACAGAGATACAGAAAATTACATACATAACTGACAATGTATGAAACTGGGTTATGAACAATACATTTTGAAATTGGAGAATTAGTGAAAAAGCTCAATATTCTCGACAGTGAAAAAAGGGGGTTATGTTTTTCTACATGTGAGTTGCACACTATGTTTAGCTCAATGGAAGATTGAAGGGTCTGGAGACAGTTGATGGTTAGTCCATGCACTATTCAGTGTGTTTCTCACTATCCAATTCAACAGCACTATATTTTTGTCTGCTCACAATAAAAAAACAACAATTTTATTTTGCCTTTCAGGCAATTTCTTTGTTTTCTAAATATTTTATTTGTTTCATGTAGTTTAGTGAATCTGCTGTATAGTTGCGGTTTCACATTACTTCCTGTGCAGACTGGAAGGTGGACATTTAGTGAGCAGATGGTCTAGTAGAAGGCTAGAATTTGGAGAACAGAAAATTGTACATAGTACATCTCATTAATTGTGTTGTACTTTGCTATTTTTTCTAGTTTCACTCCTGATTCATAATCACATGCACATAGTCTGGAATAAAATACAGAGCTAGAATACTACATCCAGACTCCCATGTCATTTGACATTGATTGGCTGGCTGTCTAGTTGAAGTTACGACACCTCAGTGAGGACAGTGGAAATTTTGAGGAAGTGTTGGGTTGTGAATATAGAGGGTTTACTGGGCAAACATAGTTGGACAAATTGTAACGCTGCAGCTGAGTGAATGAAGACACTGAGACATGTGTGTGTCCACTACTTAAGGACTAATAAAATGTAAAAAAAAAAAATACATACATACATACATACATACATAACAATAACACAATAAACACAATAACTGGCTTTGACTGGAGATACTCTATAATCTTTTGAAAAATGCTGCTGGAGTTGTTAGATCACACCTGTCCTGGTTGACAATTCCAATAAAATGAAGTGAGTTTCACACAATAGTTTTATTTTCATTCAACAACACAATGCAACATCATAAGCTCAGAAGTATTACACTTATCTAGCTGGCTTATTTTCCAGGTTTTGCATTGACAGATTCAATTAAACAGCTGCTGGTTTCCACACATCACTCTATAACAACTCTGCAGCCTTTGTGGCAGGTCAAACATGATTTCAATAATCTCTCACTGCAACTACTACATGAAAAAAGGTTGATTTCAGATTTGTGAGTGTTTTGATACATTTTTGAAAACAACAAAGCTTCTGAGATGACTTTTGTTGTGATTTGGTGCTATATAAACAAAATTGAATTGAAAAATTCTCAAAACTGTTGAGGGTGACAGAAAAATTACAGTCAGTCTTCAGTCTTTAGCAGGCAAAGAGATGTAGGAAAATAGATAACTCATATAATTACAACAACTCTATGAAATTACCAAATTAAAAGTGTATTAGGCTGTCTTTATTAAACCTAAAAAGCAAGAAAAGACAACTGAAATTTGAACAAAACTAACTTACCTGTGGTATGAAACAACCACTTACTAACCTTCACCCTGAAAGTGACAGCTTTGACCCAAAGCTCAACCAAAGACTTATCAGTCTGTAATCATCCTTCTCCATTCAAGAGCTCATGTCAAGCATTACTGAAATGTCACAACACAAACACACACTTTCTCTCTGGCAGACACTCATCTGTGTGTCAGAGGAGGCCATACAGCTACATAACTTTTTAGTTGCACCAAATAGCTTGTTCATTACAGTTTAGCAGCAAAGGACAACAACTGACCATATCGGTAAAATCCATGTCACAATTTCCTCGAGGTTCCGTGGCAGGTGATGTTTCATCACAGTGACAGCTTCTTTGGCTGGATGTGGAGATATTGTTATTACAGTCTGAATAGGGAACTTGAAAGGGTTGGTTCTTGTGTCTGTCAGGAAGAATGGTTAATGTTACACTTTCACTGTAAGATCATCATGCATGCTCATATTGAACACTGATGGATAGTGTGATTCAGTTCATCGTCACTATCTTTCTTGTGGGCTAGAATGTGTAGAACTTAGGAGCTTGAGGGCTATTTGTAATTCACCTTGAGATGAAGGCAATGACAAAAGGGTGGCGGTACACCTTGATATTATTAGTATCCATTGTCGCATGTGGCTTAATGGCTACTCGAACAGGATATTGACCCAAGCAAAGCATGCCTGCCTTGTTTTATGATTCTTATCAGAATGAATGAAGCTGTGGATCCCGCTGAGAGTGATACTTTAGCCATCCATTCATAGTCATTCATCACTGAGGCGGGAAGTGAGATTCCTATATCCATTAGGCGAAGATAGATTCACAGTTCCCTTGTGGCCATTTAAGTGAGCAAGAACGTCAGAGGAGGTCAACTCTCCTGAAATAGCCTTGAACCTACCTTGAAATCTCACAGCATTAATTTCAGATGAGCTGCTACATTTTGTTAACAAAAAGTTGTGGCCTTGTTTTTTTTTTGTTGTTGTTTTTTTTGTTTCTTTTTAAATGAAAAATCATCCTGTAATTGCTTTAATACTGATAAATTCAAAGGCAGAAGTTTCAGTAAAAAGCAGTGGACTCTGAGTAAAAATATTAAAGTGCAAATTCTAGTTTGCAAGGTCACAAAGCACCGTATTTTAAGTATTTTGCCTTCACACAGACACAACATTTTTCATCATCACAAAGCCATTATATTGCACCGTGATGGACTGGAAGATGGTTTTCTGCAGAAGGTCTTTTGTCTCTTTTTGTGATCAATGCTAAGCTGTGTGCCACAGCAGGCTTTTCGCTTTCTAATCACCAAAGCAAGACTCGATTTGTAGCTGCCTCCCCCTAAAAGAGGTGAAGTGTTGGGCGCTAAATTGCATGTTGGACTTTCTCTCAGCCAAGAAAGGGCTGCCACATTCAAGGATGTTTGCCGACCATCTCAATTAATGCTTTTGAAACGCCATCTCTCATTAAGCCGTGAGAGCAGGGGCAAATTCAGCAGCCAAAAGAGAGTATTGAGCTTTGGGTCTCAAAGGAAAGGATTGCTGCAACATCAGATACGGCATCTGCTATTGATTCAATTACTTCCATGAATAAATAGATTTCTCTGGGTTATGGAATTGAGCCAGCTTGGAATATTTAATGACTTTAGTCAACAGACTTTAAAAGTACAGTTAGAGGTACTCAAAATGAGTGGGACATGTTTTTTCAGAATTTTATATTACTTCTGGTTGCAGAGGTGAAGAATTTCATCTGAAGGCTTGTCAGAGTTTCAAAATAATGGGGATGTGAATGTATCTTTGATAGTTTGCCAATTCTTCAACAGCTTTAGCAGCTTGTCAGGAAAAGTAAACCTCTGAAGGATGCAACTACTGTTGCCGTACCTGCATAATGTATGCCTTTGGTCCAAGCTATTCGATATCTTCTCCTTTCTAAAATCTGAATGAACAGACAGAACTTGATATTTATGACAAACACTCTCCTTTGTCTTGAAATACATCAGGCAGTTCTCATTGTTTTTCATTGTAACAGCGGGTGAAACTGACATTCCATTCTATGGTGTGTCAATCCATCATTAAGAAAACAATAGCTGAATTGTGGGTTCATTACACTTGATGGTGGAATACTCAGTCTCGTGTCTTTGTTAGTTAGGAGCCTCAAGTTTTTGGGTTCCCGCGGAGAGACAGAGAGCCCACTGATGTGACATATATTTCACTGTGGGGGAGGAGGCCGTCAAAGAATAATCCGGTTAGAGAGAGAATGTTCATGACAGAAGGAGGAAGAGCAGCCAAAGCATTGTGCTCTGGCACATCCATAGTGATGTATACGTTCATCTTTGATGTTTGCATCTTATTGAATGCAAAGAAATGGATTTAGGTCACGCTGAGTGATTTAACCGGTTAGAGAACCTGTCTTTTATTTCTACTTTATGGGATCTTGAAGAAAGGTCTTTTAGATTTTTCTTCTGTGTGGACGACTTACCAGATACTCTGCATTTTGATTGGTGCTGTATTTGTCAGGCCTAAGCTGACAATGATATCTCAGGTTTTGATGTGTGCAAAAAATCAATCAATCAGTTTAAAGAAAATGTAGAGATGAGTACTCTAAGAAAAGCAAGTCTTTGAAACTCCTCCAGTGTGATTTCCCACCTCACCCTTTGCAGCTCACTTGCCTTTGTAGAACTTGGCCTCTGTGCCTGCCAGTTTGGGCATCTGTGTTAGTGTTTGTGTGTGTGTGTGTGTGTTTTTGACAGCCATTTTCTCAGCCGCTTCCTTGCCTCTGATTCTTTGTTGGCATGGTGAGCGAACAGCGGGAAGCCTTCACTCCAATTTGCCATCGTTTGTCATCACTTGCCCCTGTGACACAGACAGACGGACACACACACACACACGCACACTGTCCACTTTCTGAGGCATGCCGACACTAGTGACCCTGAGACTGCAGTTTTGGCCTCCTCTATTCTCCTCATAGCTCTGTGCACGGCACCGACTGAATTTAAACCTAAGAGAATGATTACGCCATCTATATACTATACAATGCACTATTACTGAAGACATGTGGACATCAAATTCTACATTTTTCTCTGTATATCTGCTGGTATTACCTTTGTAGAAGAGGGGCATGCTACGTTACAACTCTGCCCACAATAAAGTATATTTAGAGACAACTTAATTATAGTGTTCAAAATCTAGTTTTGTTTGTTGGCCTGTTGTAGCAGCTGTTGACTGAAAAGACAAGTTTTGCATTACAGTATGTGGGGACAAAAAAGGTCTAAAGGTTATATACAATGGTCCTGACAAGGCCAATTGGGATCCATTAGAATCATGGAAAAGTTTGTAATGAAACCCTTTAGGTTTCTCATAAGCAGCACACATGAAATTTCATTGGATTGGGGTTGGAGGCAGAAATGTCACAAACAGATATCGCAAAACCTAGGCAAATGAAACCAAAACTATCTTAATGGCTAGATTTAGTACCCCTTAGAGGTGAGGCAGAAAATAATGCTTTAATGCATTCTGCATGATGGATGCAGGATGAGGAAGCTCAGATTGGTTCCACTACCTACATAGTTTGGATGGCTTAAAATAACTGCTGTGTTCTTATGTCCCAGAGCACAGTGTTTAAATAATGAGGCACGAGTATGACTTGATCAACCCCTCTGGCTCTGTATCTAATTGTGCATTTGAAGCTTGTAGGGATCTTACATTTGATGACAGTAATTAAGGAGAAAGCAAAGGTCTCATTAAGCAAATTACCTTGTTGCAGAGAAGTCAGGGGTTAAAAGCCTTCCCTGGCTGAACTGTCGTTCCTCCTCATCATCAAGGATCATCTAACCATCGGGAGAGGTCTCGGTATCTGATTTCACTGCACATTTATTCTATTCCTATCATTAATTTGCACTTCATTTTGCAAGCATCTGCTCTAGTGTGTTCAAACACTCAAATATATGAATCGGACCAGAGTGTCTTTGTATTGTGAAAATCTATTAGGGCATATGAAATTTATATATGTGCTTTACTTTCCACGTCAGGGGAACAGGGTCAGATTTCTCTCATTTTGTTCCACTAAGTTTAACAACAATAAGATACCCTAACTGGTCATAAATCCAGTCCAGGCACCCCATGGTGTGGGTTCATTTTGTTGATGGATGATGGTAGAGAGGACTCAGGAGGGAAGTTGGAAGTGGATTCTATCTATTATTTTGAGCCCTGAGTCCTGGCTGGTCTCTGGCATGGTCAGTTGGTGTTCCTGCCTGTTGGTGAGGCCGAGCCAGAACCCTGGAATGGGCAGTAAGTGTGTTGACGTGAGGGCTCAATGCCATCTGGGCACTGGGATTGACGAGATGACGGCGATTACTCTCTGTACAGTTCAGATGGACAGGAAGATGTCCCTTGTCCCTGCTGTGGTGGCGGCACCAAACCCCAGTGCTAAAGATGAATGGTTCCAAGTTCTATGCACAATCACCCCTGGTTTCCTACATGTAGACCAGAAAGTGGGAAAACTGAGCTGATTTTCATTATGATTCTAATGGCTACTTTCACATATACAAAGCAACCTGGCTAATGGCCATAAACTCATTATGGTCTTATTCAGCTTTCATATCCTGCCATCCAGGTCCAATATTACCACCTGCCAAGTGCCAAATGCTGGTAAAATTTGCTTTTGGCAGATAAATTAGCGAGGTTCCACCGTCACACTGGTCTGAAAGTTTCTGAGATGATAACATTGGAATGCCTTTGTCATATACAGGACCTACCAAGAAGACTTGTGGAAATGATTTTAACAAGCTGAAGTAACTTAATCATAATTAAAAACACTGCTACAAAGGTAATATTACAATACATTAAATACCAGTTATAATAGCACCACTTTTGAAACAAAATAGTGATTTAACTTATTCAAGTTCAACATAATTTTGTGTTTACATAATCCTGTCTATCCCCAGTCTTTGGTTGTTGTTTGTTTTCAGTCTTTGTAAAGGCTGACCACTATACTCTGACTATAAGTCAGTCAAATTGAAGCTATGTAATATCTGAAGCATAACTAATGTTTAGAATTCACCATTTTCCCTATAACAGGCGTGACACCACTTGGAAAAGAGCACAAAAATGAAAAAGAAAAGCCTGCTAAAAGAGTCTAACAATGAAAGGAGTGCAAAAAAAATACTAGGCAGTCTCCTACCATATACTGTATGTTACAAGGGCGAGAAGTGATGATGAGGTGGTTTAACTAATAATACACAATACACAATACATGAGGGAGCAAACCATCTTAGCTATGTTTTTCATGTTCATCAACCTACTCTAATCAGTTTTGCTTGTCAGCCCTGGTTACTTGAATATTAGGGTAAAAATTGAGTTTGTGTGTACATATAGTATGGTTTAGCTCAGCTTGGGATATGGGAGAAGTTTGGAATGTGGGATATCAGGGTTGTAGATCACTGCTGCTCCTGCAACAAAAATAACCCTCTTCTTACTCAACAGACTCCCATTTAAGAGTCACTGATTACATCTCTGAACATACCTGTTACAATTAGATGTGTGTTACTGATTAGCTAGCGACAAGTGGTTAAAGTAACTGATACTTCACACTAGATGCACCACTTTTGTTTGAGTCCATTAACGTTCCCTATGGGCATGTTAAGCGGTTATGATATATTTACCTATATGCCTTTTAAAACACCTCTAAACCCTGGACATCCACTGTACATCTAAGGAGGTGCTTACTAAGGATAATTACTTGCAGAATATGTAGAATATTCTCTAAACTTTACACACTGAAAATATATCAACAGTAATAGCTTCTGAGTCCTACAAAAGAGTTGACAATTTGTTTTCTTCATTTTTGTTTTCATTTAAATGACCAGTGTGTAGAATTTAGGGGGATCTATTGGCAGAAATGCAATATAATATTCACAATTATGTTTTCATTAGTGTATAAACAACTGAAACTAAGAGTCATGTTTTCGTTACCTTAGAATAAGCCCTTCATATCTATATAGGGGGGCGGCCCCCCATGTTGCACCACCATGTTTCCACAGTAGCCCCGAACTGACAAACTAAACACTGGCTCTAGAGAGGGTCTTTCACGTTTTTCGCAAGTTTCATGGCAACAACAGGTTCTCCTACACGCTTGGAAGGGGAAGGTAAGGAGAGTTGTATTCAGTCGGTTGCAATCGGCAACTTCACTGCTAGATGCCACTAAATCCTTCACACTGGTCCTTTAATCGATTCTTCAGCTTTAATTTTGTTTTGGCCCTTAGTTTTGTTAAGTTTGTTAATTTGAGAAGCTATTGTTGCTCTTGACCTAGATACTTGAGTACAGCAAAATCAGTGTGTATAATTTCCAAAAGAATGGACCCATGAAAAATAATCTGGAGAACCTGTCAAAAACCCTCTCAGAAAAATGCATTGTTAATCAATTCCCAGCTTGGAAGAAAATGTCCAAGAAAGTATTCACTGCAAGGACACTTGTCTATGTGCCAATAATTCTGAGTGACTTTTGTTCAATGGAGAGACACTATTTCAATTTTGCACAGACAAAATGAATATGCAGGTCATTCACACTGTCATTTCTTAACAAAAACCTCTCATACTTCTTCTCTCGATTACCTCTTATCTATTTTACTGTCATCTCTTTTCAGTATAATTTGACTGTCTAAAACACATTTTAATGTTTTATTTACACCCTAAAGTAATGAGAGCAAAACCAGGGAATTTTGACTACTGGTACCATTTAAGGTGAAAAAAAAAATCTGAAGGCCACACCCATGGTGTTTTGATTGGATCTCTCCCCATAATAGTGTGGGTGTGAACAATCATGCTTAACTAATCTCCTTCACTTTCCTGTTGCATCTTGCAAGGTGTAGTTAGATCAGGTTTTGCTTGGTGAAATGTACCTGTGTGCTGTGGCAAAAAGCAGAATGGGATATAGTGTGGGCAGGATTATAAGCATAAACTGCTGGAGCTAGCCAGGCTGGCTGGCTAACAAGAACATTCCACACAGTTGTAGCCTGAATCAAACACTTCACTGTCATTAATCTTGGTCACTATCCTTCACTCACAGCAGCCAAGCAGCATCTCTCCTCTCCGGCTGCTATTATTTCGCCATTCAGTTTTAAAACAAGAATCGAGACAGATATTTCTTGAAATGGAGGTCGATCCCACCACCTTTCTCAAACTAGCTGGATGCTGGAGAGCCTGGTCAAAGTTCAATCTGATAAGTCTTAGCATAGCAAAAGAGGCAGGGTCAATTCACAACCAGAAGCCAATACAATACATCTTATCCCGTTCCAAACTATTGGGGAGAAAAATCACCTTTGTGGTGCTTTGAATTTGATGACCATACACAATTTCCAGAATATCTCCACCCAATTTCAACCTAAGCAGAGGTCTAAATCAGGGTTAGGACTAGTTTTACAAAGAAAAGTAATAGGTTTTTCTTGTGAGCTAACAGAGTATGTTTGCAGCCAATGTCTAAGCCTGTCTGAATGATGAGGGGCAGAATCAGCTGCAACCTTAGAGTCCACCCTGGAGATTAAAAAGACTGGCTGGCTAACAGCTAAAGCAGATTCAGATGCCATTTTACACTATAGAAGTGATGCCAAAGTGATACTTAAATGTGCCAGGGTTGACGGACCTGCTTATCACTTTCATTGCTCCCCCTTTTCTCCATTGTTTTTAATGTATTTCTCCTCAACAGTATGTTTTGTCACATAAGTTGTTATGGAGTGAGTGGTCACAAGGAGTGACCCACTCACTCCTTGTGGTGACCTATGAATTTAACCTTCTTTAAGTGTTGCACCCATATGATATTGCTCTGCATAAGAAAGTCAGATAAATTCTTACCATGTAAATGAGATGAAAAAGTTGCAAAAATCATTTGCATGTGCATCACACTCCCCCGGTATCTGCGCTTGTACCCATTATTCATATGCTCAAAACATTACAGATCTTGGATGCTAATGTAGTCTCATAGCCTCTGCCCAGTGTTTGAGCCTTCACACTCATACTTCGCTGGGGCCTTGATTAAATTTGTTGCCCCAGCCCTCCGCCTGCCGGCTGCCAGATGACTGTGAATATGAATGAGACACTAACATTGAATGTTGCGAGGCTCTGTCCTTGCCTTTCCTTTCTTGTCGGCTCATTATCCTGGCTGGCTCCCTCCTTAAACCTGTAGTGCGGAACTTTTGTCTCCCCCATCCGGCAGTGAGAGTAATTACACAAACACTCCCTACGTCATTGCCACAGACCGCTGAAGCTTTTTACGTAAGCCAATCCCCACTCTGGCGACATGACGTGGTTAGGGCGCACTGAGGATAGTCCACCCCGGTGGATAGTTGCAAACCAATCATTGCTGGTTGACGTAAAACACAAGCAATGGAAAGTCACCATAGACACCAGATTTAAAAACTCCAGGTATGCTGCAAAATAAAGAGAGATTTACCTGGCGGTGATTGGCTTAATCAGCATTGTGTGAACTTGTTAGGCAGGGGCTTGAATGTAATGGAAATCCCACACTCTAGCTTTAACTTCTTTTCAATCTACTATCTCTCTCTCCCTCAAACCTGTCAGCACTGACATCCACACAGTGATGAAACTCACTGCAGCACAAATACAAACATGCTGACAGACCAAACCACACAGCCTTTCCTTTTTCTTGTATAATTTAAGGGGAAAAAAACAGATGAAAGATTTCAGACATTAGATGAGAGGACACAGCAGCCAAACTGAAAAAAATCACTGACTATCAGTGACTGTTGACCTCTATAATCTATAGTATGTATTTCAGTAGAAAGCTTTGTAAAGCTGTGTCTCCAAATAGCAGTGGGAGGTAAATGAAAATTGTGAACTTTCATACATGAAACATGATGACAGAAAACTGCAAACAGCATTCTCATAGCTTATACAGCCTGTAACAGAGGGGACAACAGAAGCAAAATATCTAATGTTGGTGAGTCAAGTCATATTCTGGATGAAGCACTTGCTTTTTAACAGACTTTGTATTTCACTCTAAAGTTCTGATTTATCACTCTCTGTGGGTGAAGAGGGAGACACATGGGACACTTTCTTTTAGTTGCAGGGCCAGTTTGTGATTTAGTCTGGTAAGGCAGCTACATTATTTTTCAAAATAAAACTCTAGTGTGGCTTTACAGTAACTCATCTCAAGGACAGCCCAATAAACTCTAACGTCTAACCTTAAAGTAGTAATACACAAGACTCTTATTGATTTCTGGAGAAAAATTACGTACTAAATGATCATTATAGCAGTGTTTCTGCACTGCACATCATATCACCTGTCAATAACAAGGTAGCCTTTTTTCTCAGATTTAATGTTGAGGATATTTGAGTTTCTGAAAGTCATTCCTTTGCTCAGACACACTGTCTATTGCACCACCTAATTTTTAGCCATGCTAGTGGGATGGCTCCAGAGATGGTGACGTCAGTATGTTTGCCCAGTTGCTCCACCACTTTGATCAAAGCTGAAATATCTCAACAACTACTGGATGGATTGACATGATTTATTGTGAACATTCATGTTCTCCAGAGGACGAAACTCTTCGACTTTGGTGATCCCTTTTCTGCTAGCGCCACCGTGAGGTTCACATTTTTGGTATTCAGTGACATTTTGTCACAAATATTGGATGGATTGCCATGAAATTGGTACTGATATTTATGGCGCAAAGAGGATGACTTTGGTGATCTCCTGACTTTTCCTCTAGACCCACCAGCTTGTCAGAGTTTTCATTTATTCTGTAAAATATCTCAACATCTACTCGATGGACATTCATGTTTAGATGGTGATTTGGTTTAGGGTGAAATTTTGCAACACAACTGCTGTTTGGCCATGACATTTTGTACATAAATTAATGTTCCCTTCAAGAATTGTAATAACAGCTAAACATCAGCAAGTTAATATTGTCATTGCAAGCATGGTATCATGTGAATGTTAGCACTTAGCACTGATGTATTTAAGTACAGCCTCAGACAGCCGCGGGCCTGGCTGTAGACCCTTAAGTCTTGTTCTTATATTAATTTCAAGCAAACTGATGTCACAAATATGCAAACAAAGCACTGTTTTATACTCCAGATGATTTTGCTTCTGATCTACCATGAGTAACAGCAAAAGCCTAAATGAGCTGAAAGTAATTTACATTAAAATGCTTACTGTTAATGAATATTTTTTGAGTTTTTTCCTGTCCTGAAATAAAAATCAGCCCCTTAAATATAATATAGTCATACACACACACACACACACACACACACACACACACACACACACACGCACACACACACACACAAACACACACACACACACAGTCAGTGGGGTCTCTGTCAGTATTGACAGGCTGTGGTCCTGGACCAACTACAGACAGACAAACTCAGGGAGGGGAGGAGACGCCTGGCTCTGCCAAGCGCCATGGTTGGACAGCCCTCCAGGGTCCTGGGGTGTGAGAAAGTCCTGTGTGGCATCCCTGGAAACAAATCCAATATTGAATCTATTCTGAATTCATCATTTTGGCAGTTTGTCCTGTCTCAAACACAAAAGTTAAACAAACACAGTAAGGTCTTAGTGGGATGAAAATGATCCAAACTGAATAAATATGTCTGCAGTGATGATATGATTTATTTAACACGTGACTAGGCAGTAATTAATAGGGAATTAACGGTGTCTTTCACTGTAAGTACATTGATTGTTTATCCAAAAATTAAAGTGAAATATGCCTATGCTCATTTAATTGATCTGAGCAACTGAAAAAAGCAAAAAGCCATTTTTTAGTCTGTCAGAGCATTTCTTTTACTGTGCCACTTTACATGCATTTCCATTAGCCCAAATGAAAAATGGGATTTTGTTTTCATGGCCCAACTCAAAGTATGAATCCAGGGGCTGTGTCTGAAATCAATCATTCATTCCCTTACTCACTACTCCGCATAATAATATACAGTAGTTTACTCAATAGTAAGCAATAAATTGAGATACTTACTTATCATCTAATTTTGCATCATCACTGTCAGCTGAAGAGTTGCATAACAGTAATTTTCCCATCTAGAAACACTAGATGTGGGAAGCTCTGAGCCACTGGTTAAGTATAGATCAAACCCTGCAAAGTAGGGTCTTCCACAAAACACATCAATTCATTTGATGATAACCTGCTACCCTGACTGGGCCTTTATTAAAACCCAAACTAGGTCAACAGAAAATAACATATCAAAAAAGACCCCAACACAATACAAACCAGAACTGCATTGTCATATGTAACAATGGAGAGAAAGCAGAGAGGATTGGAAGAGGGCCCCGTCGACAAATGCAAGGCACAGCATAGAAGAGCCAACACATCGGGTCAGGATTTTGTATTGTTCACCCATTTATAGGATAAGAAACTCAGTTTTTAAGACACAATATGCATATTCTAGTCATTTTTTTTTGCTAATTACAATGCTGCTTTAATGTCACTGTCTTTGTTCCAACATGCCCACCAGACCAGCAGTAAGGGATGGATAGGGCATCACCCGGGAAAGGAACATCATTGCATTCAGAACGACACCCCACATTTGTTCTGAATAGGTGGCCTCAAACCACCTAAAGCTGATGAGGACTCACATTCCTGTCCCAACACCAGTGGATATACTAGCTTACTTCTTGGATGGGGCATTACACCCCTTTAGTAACATGTCTTGAACTCCACCACAATTTGTCCAGTGAATAGTGGTGGTTAGATCTGATGAGGCGGTTTCTATTTTGCCAGGATCATAAAATGTTTTATAAAAGACACAATAGTGATGTTAAGTGCTTTTAACTGGTAGTTGTATTTCATATGAAAAAGTGTTCTGAGGTTAAGATCCACACATAGCACCTGTGAATATGTACACATTTAATATGATGTACCGTGTCTATAAGTAGTAGCATAATGCAGGCTTCATCTGCTTTGTTCATCATAATAAATTATAGACAAGCTGCCTGTTTTTAGGCCTTTCACTGTGTGGTAGACTGTGTCTATTATTTTGTGGACTTTCAGACTTAAAGAGCTGTCTGCAGCATGCACAGCCTATAATATGTACACATCTTTCAGAGAATGTCTGAAAACACTAAATTGATTATTTGTCAATTAGTGTAAACTGTTTCAACTATTTCAAGGTGACTTTAGTCTCAGATAAGTGATGGAGTTAATTGTTCGATGTTCTAGAAAATGCTTACCAGACAGTTGGCTAGAGTGAGAAAAAAGGACAATTACTTATGTGATGCAGGTCCAGATGAGATACCAATCATAAAATGGATAGCACTGCATAGTGGGTATATATTGGATGAATAGTTAGAAGGTCAAAAGACAAATCAGCCACATATTAGTTTCAACATAGTCCTCATATCCCATTGTATTTTCACTGGATTTGTTAAAAGGCCATGGAGGCTTCCCATGACTCAGTGGCACACATGCTGTAACTGTTAAAGAAACTACAGGAGCAGATACCGCTACCTCCAAGAGGCCTCCAGGGATCAGGTCTTAGTCTACCCACATAGAAAGAGGGAACACCATAAACTTAAAAGGATAACAAATGAGACAACACAGGCAAGGATTTATGAACTGCTGAAATACTCTCTACCATACTGTTTCTCCACAAAAAACATCCCCACTATGCTGGATGGAGAAATGAAAAATAGCAGGATGCTCTGGAAGGTGAGAGATAGAGAAAATGGGGAGAGAAGGATGGCTTGCCAGGAGAAAAAAAAAGACTGCCTTGTAGTCTTGCCTATAGAGGGGAAAAAAAGAAGGGAAGAGTGAGTGAGAGGAAACCGCTTTCCCTCAAACTCCCAAGTACTGTGACCCGCTCATCAGAATCCAGCTATTACCGATGTCAAAGTGCTTTCATGCGTCATTATGAGCCAGACATGTTGTCAGTGCCCTCAAGAGTCTTTGCTATTCGAGCTCCTCCAATTTACCTCAAAATTTATTGCTCAGGAAAAGACTAACATATACTTAATACAGATTGGAATGTCCTCCTCATTCAATAGCCTTCCCAGACCTGATTTGATATTGTGTATCTGCTTTCTGGTTTTGAATTTGGGTGTATTTTTCCCACAAGGTCTGGCAAAGTCTTGTCTGCCACCACATCTCTCCTGCCCATGAAGATGCCTCACATTTATTTTGATGTAAAATTGGATAGCAGGTGTTCTCTTATCTCACAGAAAATTCAGCAAGATACAAAGACACAGTTTAGGCCCGCCTTCCCAGAGCTTTTCATCATCTCCTAATTGGCCCATCTGCAGTCAAGACAGGCTGGACTCGCTTGAGCAACTTGCCTCATTGGGTTGTATCACTCCCAGTGCCCTCTGCAGTCTTGAAATGACCCCTGAGTTCGACACATGAAGTTTTTCTATTTCCACACTTCTGAGCCAAATGTTTTTTTTTTCCTGACTAAATCACTTTTAGAAGACAGTCAGTCACACAAGGGATCCATAAAACAATATTCCTGATCAGACAACAGGCGTAACACAAGGTTATAACAAACTAAACTACTAAAACTACTTTTGTGTAATTTTGTGGAACTGGCTCACAAACTTTGAGCCGTCAGTGACTGATTAAATTGTAGCTCAACTGAAAGATACACACAAGCTTCTAAATGTAGCTGCAGTATTTGTGTGCCCAATAATGGTTTTATGTACATTTGAAATAATCTATAAACCCTTTTAAATTATGACCACTCCATAAAAAGACTTAATTGGCATTTGTATCAGGTGGCAATGGCAATGATGGGAAAGAAATAATAGTTCAATAAAGGGCAAATTAACTTTTTTTTTTTTTTTTAAGTTTGAGTTTATTCAGTTGGTATTGTAATCTTCAGACCTTTTAATTCTGGTATCTATGTTGATAACGGTACAAGCCATATCAATGAAAACAATTCATCCTGAAAATGAAAAATGAAAAGCATTGTTTACCCAGTGACAATTCCTTTGACATTTTATTAGCAACACCATGGTTGTTTCACAGAAAAAAAGATACAATAAACCAGTGAGAAGAGTGTTAAACTTATTTTATAATAATAAAACACGATCTATGAGCTTGCTGTTGATACATTTAGCTCTTTTCAACTTCAACTTCAGCTCCAGTTTATTTAAAGTGCACATCACTCAGAGAGTCTTTGTTCACTTTACAAGTTAATAAAAAACAACAGAAAAAAGATGCACACAATATTACATGTAAAAGTACACACACACACACACACACACACACAACCACATGTTAATATTACAACAAGGCTGAGGTTAGTAATTTTAAACAATTTTTAAACAGAATTTTTCACAGATATCATATAACCCTAACAGGGTTGGGGTAGCTACATGTCAAGGAGGAAAACAGTTAGTAATTTGGGTTCCCAGCCAGTGAAATTAGGAAAGGTCATGTAAACAGAAAAAAGATGTGTTTTCAGCCTTGATTTGAAAATATCAACAGAGCTTGCCTCCTGAATGTGTAGTGGTAGAAGTGGAGCTCAGTGGGCAAAAGCTCAACCACCAAAAGTGTTCTTACTGAACTGAGAAACAATTAAGTAACCAGCACCAAGGGAATGTAAAGGAAGTGATGGAGTATATGGAGCAATAAGGCTGGAGATATATGAAGGAGTCAGTCCATTAAAAGCCTTATGGGTAAAATGGAGGATTTTGAAATCAGCTCTTGCATGAACTGGTAGCCAATGCAGAGACATCTTATATGGATCATATATAATCCAACTTTTTAGACCTTGTGAGGACTCTGGCAGCTGAAAAATGGCCAGAGATTAATTACATGCTTTGTTGAAAGCTGAAATCGTTATAATCAATCAAGGTTTTTGTTCCAAAATGTAATTTGTACAATAAAAAAAAGTATATTTGTAGTTATTGTCTATTTGAGAGATTATTTCATCAAATACAAAATTATTTGCTACACAAAAAGTCTTAAAATAACCTATAGTTGTAAAACACATAGATAATGTGCTTTACTTTCTTGCCAGCTTCAGTGCAAGTTTGCAAAAGTATAATTTATAATTTATTATCCCATTTGCAAGGGAGGTTTGTCATGATTGGTCATTCTGCATGCATTCTTGAATGTGAGGGGAAATCTGCAAATAAAGAAACATGTAACAACAACCTGCAGATTGCAAAGGCTAATTACTGAAACTGTTAAAAGAAACTCAAGTCCTAATGCAGTTTGCAGTAGTCATCCCGCTCTCTCCAACAGGATATTGCCTCTGCTCGGTTAAAGTGGCAAACAATTTGAAATTTCAGGCACGCATACTTTCGTCTGTAGTTTGAAATATGTTCTCTGTTAATTAGCAGCATTAATGTGAGCTCCTACATCTCTGATCATTCGTCTTGTCAGTGTGGGCTGCAGAGACACTTTTTTCTTCTCAGAGGATAGCTCTCAGATGTAGTGCTTTGATTTGTTCAGTTTTATAAAGCACTTGAGAGACTGACCTTGCAGTAAAAGCAAACTCCCCAAAGGACACAGTCTGGTCTGAAGCCCTCGCTTCTTGCCAGCCTGTTCCCCGTTGGGCTATATGGCCGCATTGGCAGCCAGATTGTCTTCACAGCTCCAGCCATTTTCCCTTGTCGAGTTTTTGGATGCTAGGTGTTGGGGAGCCTCCCAGTTTATCGATATCAAAGGTGGCTCCCTGCTCTGATCAATTTTCGCAGGAGCTCTTGATGCTTCTGGGATAAAAGAAATCGATGGACTTGCAAAAAGGCCTGTGTCTCTCACTCTAGCCGATTCTCTCTCTCACTCATTTCCTTGTGGCATAGTAAAGCTGAGGCTGATCTCCATTCAGGCTGCCCTCCTAATTGCCTCATTTGAGAAAATGGAGCAATCGGGCCCATTTTCCCCGCTACTCCACCATTGATGATTTAGACAGGGGTCCATGGAGCAATGGAAGACTGGGATCTCCATCGTCATTCTGTCTGCTTCCATTGTAGTGTCCATGGTCCATCAGATCGACCATGTGATTCAAAATCCAATTTCTCAGTGCACAGTGGAAACTATACACGTTTACAGGGCTAATTAGCCATTCCAGTAATTAAAGCAGATCACTATTGCAGCCAAATAGTTTTTAGATGAGCTAACTGAGCATGGAAATAAATGTTAAGTACACCTTTTCATTTTTGGCCTTAGAATAATATGGTTCCCTTTTAATCTGGGATGGTGCAGGGAGACAATTTGACCACAGCAGTTTTAAATGTTTGATTTATTATGTGTGCAAGGTCCATCCAGATCTCTGCATGTTCTAACTGTGGTAAAATCCTTTAAAACCTGACCCTAGCATGAATTCAGTATTGTTCACAGGCCAGGGAAGGGGATGCTGGGATAAAGATCTGAGGGGCCAGGGGGATGCACAAAGTGCCAGCATGAGGAGAATTTGATACTGAATCTAGGGCTGCTGCACAGTAGAGGAAATATAGGGGGCTTAGGGACCTGACAGAGACATAATTCAATATAGCCTCAGGAAAAGATGGAAGTTGAACACACACACACACACACACACACACAAACACACACACAACAAGCAACTACACACTCCTCCAAGGGGCCTGTACAATTGAGTAAGACTTATGAGTATTCACAATTGGTTATCGGGGGTCAAGCTGTACACCGCAGGATCCAAATTGTTGCAGTCAATGAAAAGCTGTCGAGTAGAGCTACACCTCTCTTCCCGCAGTGACAATAAGCCTCACGTCAAAGAACATGACTGATTGTTTTCACAGGCGCCTCTAAGGTTACCTCGGCGATAAAGGACATGATGGGCAAGCGGACTCACTGCTATCAGAGTTATTGCTCCAGCAGGGTAAAGCCAGTACAGTTCTGCCCAATCCCTCTGCAGACCAGATGGATCTACAGTACAGGAAAAATCTGGTGCATTATGGATGAAGGAGAACAGAGCTGCTTGTCTGGCAGGGTCCAGCAACAGACTGTGTTGATGATAGAGAAGTGTCCAAGAGATAAAATGTGCATTGTTTACATGTCGAGCTTCTGCTGGATGCCAAGGCATAGGGTTATCACAAACTCTAATGAACTTATTAACCACAGTGTGCCCATCGTAACTTCTCCAAAGTTTGTAGTTCCAAAGTTATAGTAGGATAAGTAGCAGCTCTACAATCAAATGATGGGTGTTTTATTGTTGTTTTGGTATACTATAGAGGCTTATTTCCAAGTTTTCTAGCATCCATACCGTTATCATCCAGACATGTACATGGACAACAGGGCTGGAAAGAAAGACACTGGTATTTGTGTGTATATTGTGTTAAAGTAAAAGTTTATGATATGGTGAAGTGTATGTGTCTCAGGGTGAGATAAGGAATGCTATTGTCATTGATGATGTCATTTAATTTTGTTGCATATATTATTAGACACTTTTTAAAAAGTATCAATATTCATTTAGACATCTTCAGAGGCATGTTTTCAACACAAATATTTTTCTTCTCAACCAGTGTTGTGACAGGCTAACAAAGACTTCTGCACACTTGCCGCTTCCCCTGATGTGAAGAGTGAGAGGGGTGGAAGGGGCACCAGTCAATCTCTCTCTCAATGGTACATTAGGCCCTTGCAGCGTTCAGTGGCACTTAAAAGTACAGTCCTGACCTTTCAACTGTGCTCTAATTACATTCATGTCCTGGGGTAGGCAGCAACCACAAAACAACCCATCGTCTTTTATGAACTCACCACTGGGACATTGTTCCAGCCGCCCGTCACCTGGGATCTTGGCTGCCCCCAGCGAACCCCTCCTGCTGTTCCCCCAGTATGTGAACGGAGCAGGCCCAGTTCAGCAATGCCACGGTTCTTTCTGCTAAGGCATCTGGCTCCTTTCACACGTCAACCATATTGGCTCAAAACAGGGCCCCTTACCCAACAGAGATTTTGGGGGTTAGTGGGTGCCAGGGAGGCGAGCAGAGTGGGTTGGGTGGTGGTCAGCAGCCAACCCGTGTCAAGCCCCATCAGCTCAGCGTGGGCATCTATAAAGGCAGCCGACATCTTTCATGGCCAGCAGGCTTTGGAGGATCCAGGCTGGGATTTCTGCCCAGCCAAAGGCTTCCTGCTCCTGAAATGCTTCACTGCACCCACTTTCTTTTCTAATCTAAAGGGGCCTATGTGGTGCTGGTGTTATTGGTGAGAGAACAACTCCAGAGGAGTGGATTTTTTTTGAAGCTGAATTGATTGACACTGAGGTTTTTGGTGATGAGCTATAATGTCATTTTGTAGCTTTAGCCTTGACTCTGTGTGTTCTGATGTGGTCAGCATAAAATTACTCTTGGGCTGTATCAGCTAATAGCTGTCTATTCAGGATTTAAGAGGTTCTGCATCATTATCACTCAAAACAATGAGAGGAGTTCCCCATAGTTCCCCAGCACAACAAGCAGTTTCTAATTAGTGACATCTAAATAAGTGATTTTGTCTTTAGGATGAGTTATGGCTAGCTGTTTCTGTTCACTTCATTTCATTGAAATGCTAGTGGCAGTGTGCTTCATCTCAAAGTGTTATTTTTTTTTGTCTGTCAAGACGCTGTGATCCGTGAAACTGGCAAGGATGGGTCCACACTGAGGAGTCACAGGGAGCCAACACAGATGGACTCTTCTATGAAAAGGTCAGATGAAGAAAATTGAGTGGAAGGTTTCTTACAGTTTCATCAAATGAGTAAAATTGGATTCTAGCAGCCTTGTGAACGTAATAGATAGCCCACAAGGTGTCGTCAAAGCTGGTGAAAAGAAGGAAAAAGACAAGGAATGAGGAGGTCGAGGAAGAGAGGCGTAAAAAATTAGGCCTGTGCTGAGACAGAGAGATGGAGATAACAGGGAAGGAGAAAGAAAAAGGGAGAAGGAATTAATACTAAAGGAGAAAGTGGACATGATGGGAGAAATATAACTGAAAAAGAAAAGTAAGCCACAGCGTCGACTAAATAATCCTACTAAACATTCTGATGTTGAACAGATGTTATGAAGGCCTGCACCAAGACTAAAAACCTCTGTAAAAATACAACTTGAGACAAGTTGTATTTTTACTTGTACTTGGTAATCATCCATATCTGCTACATATTATTTTTAAGTTGGTGCTTAAATTTTTTTAATTATTTTTTATTTTACAGGGACATATTATTTTGACTGGACCACGCTTTCGTAAAATGCTTACAGGAAATTCGCATCACATTACCAGATTAAGCACTACCAGCTGTACCATTCTTTCTTTTTTTCTTTGGTACAGATATCATATCAATCACACACATTGTATTAAACATGACTTGGATCCCTTGTTGGCATTTAACAATGGAAATTTAATACATGGTAGCCACAGGACGTGAAATACAGCCTCTGTCTGTCTTTCATGTTACATCCCTCTGCTTTTCTTTGGCGAGGGAGTATATCACATTTTTGGTGTGTGATATGAGATTCTGCTTAGAGGCTGCAATATTCTTTTGAAATGTAGTTTAATAGTACTCTGTGGATCTCAGACAGACTCCCTATGGCTCTGGAAAGAGGGAGAATCAGATCATTTAGGAGGCTGGCCCAACTGAAAACCAGGTTTATTGAATGGAGCAAAGAAAATGTCTGAATTTATTGTATCAGCTGTTGTGATGGCTGAGGGCTGTAATGGGTGATTACTGAGAGCCAAATGTGATAATCTTCACCTCAAAGTCCTCTTTACAAATGCATTCATCTTTTTTATGGCACGTGGAGAAAAGCTAAAAGTTGTAGAGACAGTGAATACCTATATACACGCAACACAGTATCTAACTATTATTTATCTAAGAAGGAATTAACATGTCCATGTACATAGTTTGACTCGTCATGCTTTCCAGTTTGAAGCAGCCTTACTGTACTTAATGGGAAGAAAGGTCTGTTAATTAAGGCCCCTTTATGAAAACGCAATGAATATTAATAGAGAAGAGAAGCCATTTAAAGCTGTGTTACCCCACGTTTCCTTGCCGACACTCCCATAGTAAATTGCACCCATTCATTATGTTATTTTCCCTATCAGGCGTTTCGCTTGGGGAATCTCAACACATTGTTGTGGTGTTACGAGAAAGAATGAAAATAGATTGTCGCTTAATTAATCAGAGACCACTTAATTACTTGACTTTATGGGCTTCCTACAAAACCTGGTAAACACAAGGGAAACATCAAATTCTACCCACTTGCAACCTTTGTAGTGGAAGAATTATACCATAATCTCACTCATCCCTAAAGCATCATCATATATCAAGGTTTCTAAAACCTCTGTGAGCAATTTCAGCAGGTATAGGTTGTTTTTTTTTGTTTTGTTTTGTTTTAAAAATTCAAAATAAATAAAACAAATGTTCAAATATGTAAACACCCTTTTATGAGTGAATGTAAATCTGGAACCATTTGACTATCAACCTCGGGTCAGGAACATTATACCAGATTAATCATACCTGTGGGTGCGACATCACCACTGCCCACTATATGAATGCCATGCTCCCTCACACTCACCTTCTTTCTACCAATTGGGAAAGAAAGGACAGCCCACCTTCACTGCTGAGTGATGAAGAATTATTCCCCTTTCACTCATAAAACTATGTTTACATACGTAAGCAATCGTTTTATTTCATTTCAGTAAACCTGTAACCATTTGACTACAGTATACCAAATCGGTCACACGTGAACTAGATCCTGAGGATGCTGCTACATTTAAGGGATAGAACTTGGAGAAAGTCAATGAGGACACCCAGCCAGCTGCATTACACACATCCTCTAAGGGCGCACCCCAAAACAGAGCACATGAAGTTGACCTTTCCCTGGTAGGGTTCACTACAAGCCCCAAAGGTCCACTATCCAATGGGCCAGATGATGCTTCATCTGAGGCCTACCTAACATGGCTCATCCATACGAGACAAAAAGCGTCTCTGAGGAGTGACAGGACCTAGTGCGGTCGACATAGCACCTGAGGGCTCTCACTGGGCACAAACTGTGAAGCCTCTTAGCCTCTGCAGAAAGGGGCAGAAGAGGATGGAAAGCCTCCAGCAGCAGGGGTCTGGAGACAAAAGTTTTCACAAGGACTTCAAGGTCGAATTTGGTAGGAGGTGGACCACTCTGTCTTCTTCACCAAACCTGAGGCAAGCTGTATCCACAGAGAGAGCACAGAGCTCATTCACTCTCTTCACTGAAGCTATAGCCAAAAGGAAGCACCTTGACGAACTTGTTCAGGTGTCTCAAATCCAGAGTGGGGCAGAATGTGCCTGTCTGCTTCAGGACGAGGAGGTCGCTGGAATAAAACCCCCATCTCAATTCCTGCTGATCGAGAGGTCTTAGCCCCTTTCCTCAGCATGACAGAAATCTTGTTGGCCAGAACAGCAGAATGAGATTTGTCCCTCACCTTCATCTCCAACACACCTCAAAAAAGAGGTGGACAGGCCCTGAATTGTAGGCAGTACCAGAATTTCTGGGTACTGATCACCTACAGACAGGCTGTGCACTGATGCTAAGCACTGAGGTGAGCGATAGAGAAGGCTGGTGTCAAGGGTGCTGGCAGGATTTGACAGCTGCATGACTGCCACACTGCAGAGAATGAGGGCGGGGGCACTGACTGCCCTGCACCTGCTGTGGGGGAAAGCACTGTCTCACATTCCCAAAACTACAGAAGGACGCTGGTTCATGAAATGAGACCAATGAAGGCTTCCATGCCTTCCTATGGGTTCCCGAGCCACAAGTCTGGACTGTACAGGCTGATGCATGGACTGAGTACACAACCTGACCTTCTGGGCCTCATCCTGTGCAGCCTCTGCAGTAGGCCAAACACCTCACCAGGAGTTATACTGACCTCCAAAAAAGCTGCTCAGTCTGCCTCAGTTAATCAAAACTGACTCAGCCAAATATGCCTCCGAGCCATTGTTGTGCCATTGAATAACCCAGGACCTTAGCCTGAGCACTTGCACCCTGGATCACCATGTCGATAGCACTTGACATTTCTGGCAGGAGGTCAGCTGGGCTCTTGGGCTCCAAGTCCTGAATCAAACCTTCCAGGTACACCAGCAAACCACCATTGGTGTTTGCCAGCTGAGTGGCCATTGCTGCCAACTGGCAAGCCTTCACCACCAATCCATCAGTGGTGTGGCACTTCTTATTTGGGTGACAGGCAGCTCTGTTGCTGGTTGGTGCAGCCCCTGCCAACAGTGCAAAGGTGGGGCTCGCCCTCATTGCACCATCCAACCCATGGCCTGCAGCACCATTTTGGACACTGAGTGCTGAGTGAGGAGCAGTCACCTTCCTGGGTCTAGCCCAAGACCTTTCCAGGTGCTTTACAAAATCTTGGTATACAGGCAGAGGAGCCTGCCTCTGGCTCCAGGGCTCAAAGTCCAGTGCAAAAGTCTAGGGAGAGCAAGACCTCAACAAAAAAATCACTGGCCTCAGGGCAGGCTGTACCTACCAGCAAGTCAGTGCTGGTGTCATCCTCCTCATCATAGACATCCACCGGCTCAGAGGAGCCACAAGCAGAGCTGTTGGTCTTATCCAAATTGCCTGAGGCAGCAAGATACATGGTGTCTGGGTGTGGACTGCTTAGTGTAGAGCATGGTGTGGCAGATCTAAAAGTCAGTGTGATTTGCAACCATACATTCAATGGTCTTACACAAGTTCTCTAATTGCTTTTGCATAAGATCCATACATAGATAACAGCACAACCCATCTGCTTCCTGCTGCACTTCCTCCCCACAACTGGAGCACCAGCACTTGGGGGAACTGGACACTGGGCGGACAGCACACCATCCTTGGGGTCACTGTCCCTCCTGTCACTCTCCTGGGAGCCATGCAGCAGGCAAAGGCAGTGCAACAGTCACTCTTCCAACACTCTGGAGGGTCAAAATAAGAGAAAATGCACATACAGATGTAAAAATTGTAAAATAGAAAATATGGGTAACATGCATAATTATTTGAAATAAAAAGCAGAAGCTCCTTGTAAACACAAGGAAAACGGATTCGCAACAATGAAGAAAGAAATAAAAAACAAAACAAAAAACAGAGAACGCCTTTTTTCGCACTTGATTGTCATAACCCTCCAAAAGCATAGGTGGTGACAGCGCACCACAACACAGAGCACTGACACTTAACAAAAGAGAAAAGGACTGTTAGTGACAGTGAAGGCAGAGCTAAAGTTAATGCTAAACACTCCGTCTCTGTGCAACACTATATCCGACTCACTCACCGAGCTGGTGCAAGGTTACACGCAACAAGAACATTTGCCGCCTGCAAGCCAAACTACTTCATGGCACGCCAAGGGGGTGCCGAGCATAAGGCAGCCCAACACAGGCAAATGAAACTGTGAGGCTTAACAGTAGTAAACCACAGAACCAACTAATATAAGCTCTTACTGACCAGGAGAATAGAAAAGAGGGTGAGTGCGTGGATGCACAGCATTGATATAGTGTGCAGTGGGCACGTCGCGCCCACAGGTTAATTTGGTATAATTCTCCTGACCTGAGGGTGATAGTCAAATGGTTACAGGTTCACTGAAATGAAATAAAAATGATTCTATACAAATCAAGCTCTTGGTAGATGCTGCCTTTTTGTGAGTGTGTGTTTCATTTGTCCGTACATTTGTGTTTAGAAAAACTCAAATTTCCACCATGTCATGAAAAATATTAAGCAGTGGTCCCAAATGATTATATTTCACATATAAAGGTCCACTAGTAATGCTTATTGTGAATGATTAAGGAGAAATGTCTTTTAAGTGTGACCCTGTTCCTCACACTTCTAAATAGGCTGAAAAAATAGGAAGTGCATTGTAAAAACCCCACCTACCCATCACTTGTATGTACACAGATAGCGCATACACCCACTCAGTCTGGGTGTCTGCTTGTCTGGCAATGTGTTACATTCCCAGGTGCACCCTAAGGTGGGTTAGGGAAGATGAGACGGACACATTAGGAGAGAGGCACTGAAAGAGAGGACAGGAGGTTAGTGAATCAGACACATTATCAAACTGAGTTATGAAACCAATTCATAGACATACCAGCTGCTGGGACATCAGTCCATGTCACTGATTAACGTGGGTGCCTCAGTGCCCAAAATGTTAGGATTAGAAGTGTTTTTGTACACTACTTGATGATGGAAATGATAGGCATGTGAAGACAAGAGAGTCAGTAATGTAGACAAATGTGAGGATTTTTGCCAGTGTAATGATCAGCAGGGTAGTATGTTGATGAAACATGCCACTGCACTTCACTGTAACTGAGAAACAAGAGAATTGATCACAACGACAGATCATTTGCACATAAAAAAACTAACCAATGTCTGCTGACTTGTTGTGGATATCAATGTCAACCAAACCCTTACATGCACTGTATTGAAGTTGCTGTCTTACCATTTTTAGTAACACTTTGATAATGTTCACTCCCAAAGAACAGATACAGAAATATTTTAGATATTTAAATGTTAGTGTGGTGAAATAAAAACTGTGACAGAGGAGCAAAGGTATTGTTGTGATGTGTAATCATTGGAGATGTGCAGATGGACAACTTTGTAAGGTCTATCAGAGCCATTTCACTAACACACATACTATACATAGCACACCATGACCATCACTATCAACTGTGAATGCTAAATTCTGGAAAACAAAGAGGCTGGATTCTGGCATTTTCATCACATTTGCATTTGTTATCACACACACATACCAAATTCTGAGAGTGCATTAGTATATATATGTATGTTTTACAGAGGTTGTTGTCTCCTCCTCACTATTTACCTCAAATTTACCAGAGAACAGACAGTGTGCTGTCACCACGCATCACTATTAGCTGATAAAGGGACTTGGGGCCTCTCTGCCATGTATCATTAATGAGTTAACGCATGGCGTGCCACTGCTGCAGCTGTAAGCCAGCAGCCTAGTCAGGGTGTGTGGGCGGAGGGTGCGGGGGGGAGTTATAACACCTGCCTTGTAACTCGCCTGGGCTCTGTCTTGGCTCTGTTCCATGCTGGGGTCAGCTTGTCTGCTAATCTGCTAATATGGTGGATATAATTGCGATTGAATGGTCGGCGGCGTCGTGTGTCCAGGGGAAGCAGTTGTTCTTCTCCATTGCCAATGTTGTGATACCCAATCAGAGGTAATCAGCACCATCGAACCGATCAGCCTAATGGAATCGGATGGGTTTTAATTCACACACCTGGCTGTTGTGTACATGTGTGTGTATGGGGGTCTGTGTTTGTTTGTGTGTGTATTCTCTTGTG
Source organism: Thunnus maccoyii (assembly GCF_910596095.1). Classification (NCBI taxonomy): domain Eukaryota; kingdom Metazoa; phylum Chordata; class Actinopteri; order Scombriformes; family Scombridae; genus Thunnus; species Thunnus maccoyii. The sequence continues at coordinate 19,941,832 of NC_056539.1, read as the reverse complement.
GATTTGCATATATATACACAAGTGTGTGTGTTTCTGTGTTTATACAGTTTGAACTTGTGTGTGAATGCATATATGCTAACCATGTCTCCATTTGTAAATGCGTATATAATTGTGCATCAGTCTGATTGAATATGCATTCACACATGTGTATGCGCCTGGATATCAGCATCTTTGTGTGTACTAGCATAAGTGTGTATGTGTATGTCGAATTTGTGCACCTTTGTGTGTTTGTATTTTTCTATGTCTGTCCTTTGAAAGTGTTAGGTTTCAGATTTCATGAGCTCGTATGTTTAGTCGTACATGTCACATGTCTGAGTCTGAATGTGTGCAGAGTAACTTTGTGTCTGTTTACGTGTGTACCTGCTTGTGAAGATGCAAACGTTTGTCTGTCTGTATCTGCTTGTGTGTGTGCATACATGCCCCCCTGTGTGTCTGAGCCAACATCATGAATCAGTGGTGTTGGCCACAGCAGAGACGAGCAAAGCAGGATTAAGAGCATCCTCGTTCTGGCTAGACGGGAGCCTCTGTTGCTCTTGGGGGACACGGCAACAGAGAGAGAGAACAGAAAAGAGAACAAACCCTCCTCCTCATTCTTCTACTCCTGTCATCTCCTCTCTCTCACAGTGTTGCACCCTCCAGCACTCCCTGCTTCTTCTTCTTCTCTTCGCTGCATCTCTCTCTCTCCCTTTCTTCTCCCTTTCTTTCACTGTCCTGTCTTATGCTGCCTTCCCTCTGCCTCTACATCTCAACAGTAGCTGCTCCTTTTTCTCTCTCTTTCTCTCTCCTTCAGTCTCTGCAACACAGCGAGGAGTTGCTGGCACAGGGGGATGGCAGACGGCCCTTTGTGGAGTTCAAGGCAGTTTCAAGATTTCGGTGGGTTCCATGAGGTTCATTAAGAAGCCTTTTTCCATGAAAAGAACTGTCTATCTCTTAGGAGTGGGAACTGGACCAACTGCACACTCGGGACATTTTGAGTCTAATATCAACACAGACATCTCTGTCTTAAAGGAGACAATGTTACGTACATCACTATTAATTACTCAACCATTCTTTCCATAAATCCTGGGATTAATTATTTCCTGCTTATTTTATTCCTCTTCTTTTTGGAATGAAAAAGTCCCTGAAACAGTATTAAGACCACTGTAGGACACTAAAACAATGAAATCTGTGATAACGCAATTCTTTTGTAGGTTGTCAGCTTCTTAAGAGGCAATACAGTTAATTTTAAAACTTCATATATTATAATTTTCCTGTGCCTATATGAGCATGAGCTGAAGAAATAACCCTTGAATCTGTGATGTGAAATCAGCATGCTGTGTAGACAGATTATGGGACATAGTCATGAATAAGAATAATTTTTATGGGTCATATAAAGCCTAAATTCTTGTTTACACTATTGAGCAATGGATTACATACCTTTTTTTTGGTACTAAGCTGTCCATCAAGAATAGACTAAACTCATTTTATTAACAGGCTCAGTTCTTTATCAGTCAGTGGATAATTTTCTTATCACTGTCATCTTATACATTCCAGGATGTATGATTTATAACTGTAAGGAAGAGTGGTGAAATTTCACAGACCAAACTTTTTTGGCACACACAACTAGCTGTTAAAATAGATGGTGATCCATCTTGTGGGAACGTTTTACAGCTGGTTATATGCTGACTTCATCACCAAGAGGCAACACTGATTGCTCCTTATCTGATACTAAAGGGTCAATGTCAAAATATCAGTCTAGCTGCCACATACACAGATGAACACACATCATAACATAAACATTAAAACACATTGACGGAGGCCTACATTCTTAAATGCAGCGAACAAGATAAAATAATAGAAAAAAGCCAGATCCAAACATTGCCAGGAATTCAGTACTTGAACACAAATTTCATATATTTACACAAGCACAGCATATAGCCGCTTCATTCACACACTTGTCAGACGAAATGAGTATCTCCAGATGTGTACAACACTGACAAATATTCACATATGTTAAACAAGCTCCCACTCGCTTTGAAGTCTTGTTACACAGGCTCCCACACTTCACAACAGACACTTTGTCACACTCAGGCTGATGCTTGAGTATTTGGTCATGCAACATGAACACATGTAAACAAACACAAGAACACTCACGTCAGTACAAAGTTATGTTCAAACTGTTCAGATACATATATCCAATTTCTTTCTTTAATGTGGACTTTCTTAGAAGTCAGAGGCCTTGGTTTGCTACCAAGTGCACTGTATCTGAAACTGTTCAAGAAGCAAAGAAAGGAGGGAAGAAAAGCACCTTTTTTTTTGCTACCAGCTGCAGTGTCTATCTCTTGTTTTATGTGCTCATATTTTCTCTTCTGACTAACTATAAGGTTGTCTTTTGCTCTCAGTTTGAGTTTCAACCAGCCTGCTTTTTTCAGAAACTCTCTCCGATCACTGTGGACATTCGATCACACCCCTTTCTTTCCGTCTGTGTCCATCTGTCTCAGTTTCAGCCTTATATTCTTTTACCAGATTCCATATGGTGGCGACAGTGGTAACACAAGATGTTTTTGCCTATGAGGGTGACACTGTAATTTATGCGGATAATGCACAGAGACCTCAGTGCTCTGGCAACTTACAGCATTTGATTAACTGCCCAGCGTAGTATTTGGATTCACAGCAGTAGGAGAGGCGAATTTTACTGTTAACCAGTCTAGATTTTACTCCCAGGGGTTCTTTATTGCCATGCTGCTTGAAATGAAGAAAGAATTGAAATGCAAGTTTGCAGGGCTTTTTCAAAAGTAAAAACCTAATAAAATAGATGTACTCTAAGCTTGGCTGTAAAAATGTGTATTTGTTTAGCAAGGTAGGCTTATGGCATTGCCCCTGATGGCCCCAGTGGATGTTGGTGATTGTTTTGAATAGCCAATATATCAGCAGCAATTGCCCTATAATGTAATTGGCTGATAATGGCATCATGACATCATCTGCAGCCCTCCTCTGGGCAGGACTCAGAATCAGGTTTATTGTGCATGGAGTACTGCACAGGGACTGGGGGTAAATGGAATTAAGTCTGTACTGGTAACAATTTCAGTAAAATGAATCCACTCAACTTATTGTAAGCCTCAGCATTTCTATTAATGAAAGAAAAACACCCCCTCTAAGACTTTCACTTTGCATCTATATAATGGGATTTTCCACATTGCGTCTGTTGATTAAATTTACGGACGGACATTTCCTTGTTATTTATAATTCCTAATCATCACAAGACTTTCTACTTTCAGTGGGCACTCTTTTGAGGTCGAACAAGACCAGAAAATTGTGTAGGCTACCGAGATCATCACCTGGAATAACACAGAGTTGGGTCACGTAAATGTTTAATTCAGGTTCGCGTACAGTGCAAGGAGATCTTCTGCCTCTGTCTTGGACTGTAACTCGAGTCTACGCTCTAATTGAATGAGATGGAGCGTGAGTCAGAGGTTATAAGTTCAACCCACTGTAACCTTTTTGGCCATAATTCTCCCTCCGCCCACCTAATTCCCTTACTCTTCCTTTCCTTCTGAGATATCATTTTATAAAGAAGAGCGGACAGAACATTATTGATCTGTGACACTTCAAGAAAATAGATGTGCTTCTATACTGACTCTCTACCTCAGCCTGCAAAGGCTGATTGGTGTTTGCTACTTTCACCTCACCATTGTGCTTTCTGTCTTATTCAGCTCATGTGCAGCCATGCACATAAATAGAGACTGAGGCTGCTGAGCTGGTTAAAAAGGATTGAGGGGGCACAGAAGAATTGAAGCTACACCTGACATAGCCATAAGAATGCAGACCTTACAATCTGCAATAACCACTGCGCAATTGGCCTTTAATTTCCATCCCTGAGTGAGTTACTTGTGGCCCATACTGGGGCATACTGAGGGGGCGGCTCTGATTTGCATAAAAGGCATGTGTGAGGTTGTGCATGTAAGTGTGTGCGTGTGTGTGTGTGTGCGCGTGTGTGTGTGTGTGTGAATGTAGGAAAAGGTGGGACAAATAGAAACACAGAGAAAAATAAAACTTCAATTGAGCAAATGGCCTGTTTGTTATATGCTGCATAAAGAGAAAGGAATGAAGACAGAAAAAAGAGAACAGCCGTCATCAGCATGTGTGTGTGTGTGTGTGCGTGTGTGTGCGTGTGTGAGAGAGAGAGAGAATGAGAGAGAGAGTTAAAGGGCTTATTCTGTCATTGGGGAAGTCAGCAGGAACAGCAGAAGGGGTCTTGGGCCAATTGCTTTCTGGGGAGCGGCAACCGCCCACCCCATGCCTCCCCGTCCCTCCCTGCCTCCCCTTTAAACACCCCCAGTCGCCTAAGCCTCTTGTCACAGGTGAAGGAGTCGCGGAAAAATTACCTCAGTTGCTCAGATGCACGCTCTCCCTCCCTGTTCCCTTTCTCTCTTCCCCCTCCCTGCTGAATGCATTTCAAACATTCATTTTCATGTTCATTTCAGTTTGGCCCAGGAGAAAACACCTGTCGTGACTCTAAGCTACTGTTTTTTTTTTTTTTTCTGTGAGTCCCTATAACTTTGCCATTCCCCCACTTGATAGTTCATTCAGTTCAGAGGTAATTACATCTGAACGTTTAGCCTGATAGGATGTGAAGATGGCTGAATGGAAATGAGAGGGGGTGGCCAGGTGGAAAAGAGCCAATTTCTTTGTAGGTTGGGAGCAATTTTTTTTTTTTACCCATGTCACTTTGAAAGTCAAGGGGGCACACCCGTGACTAAATAGCCTGTGTACCTCCATCTGCATGTGTGTGTGTGTGTGTGTGTGTGTGTGTGTGTGTGTGTGTGTGTGTGTGTTGTATTTGTTGAATGTCATTTCAGCCTCTACAGGCACTAACTGAGATTACCATTTAACTGCTATTCATGAAAGGACTCTGACTGTAGGAAACATTACGAGAAATGATAAAAAAGTGATGGTACATTTTCATTGTCTGTTTATGTAAACTCCTCTCTTGTTCCAAATACCAGTGATTTTAGTTCAGAGTTAGTGGTGTGAAATGCATTCTGGGATACTTAGCTTTGGCGGCCTTTGGCCAACCAATGGTATAACTTCATCACTCAGTCAGTCAGTCAGTCGGTCAGTCAGTCAGGAACAGACATTCACATTTATAGGCCTGGTCCCACTGTTGCGGTCCAGCCAAAAATAGTTTGAATTTGAAACAGTCTGGAAAAGACGTCTTGTAACCCCCCCAGCACCGCCAATATGGTGCCGATAGAGCTGCTCAGCATTTATGACCATGGTCATATGGTCGGTCTTCGGTCTTAGGTGAATGTATGTCTCTGCATGTGGAGGACAAATGAAAGTAAAAGTTAGACAAATGATTAGTGATTCCAAGCTGATATATTTTCCTAAAATTGAAGTATTTTAAAAACCTTTCACATTTTATTTGGACCTCCCTGTCTGTGTCTCCATAACATTGTGCCTCAATCCAAACCTCCTACATGCACTTAAAAAAAAAAATATTAACACTTCTTTAATTCATCTCTCTCTTCTGCCTCTTTGACACTTGCTATAGCCATGTTTCCTTTCCTCTACCTTCATGCCATTTTGTCCCACCTTCCCTCCCTCCATCTCCCGTTCATGGTATTTAAGCTTCCTCTGCATTCCCACTTTGTCTTCAGTCTCCTCTGATACACTCTGACAGACTGTGCTTCATTTTCCTCTTTGGTACAATTTGTTTGGTCAGATCTGAACACAGCAATCATACTTGGGTGCGGACTTTGACCTGACTCAAAAGAGCAAATGAACTATAGGATTGAAAACAGTCTTATTTACAATATTTGGCTCCAGCCATGGCCAGGTGTAGCACTTGGTATGAGTGTATTGGGTTAACAGCTTTTTTATTGCCCTAGTTTATGAAGGCAGGGTGAGGGAACAGGAGACCCCAGCTTTACAGATTTGAGTCAGAGATAAGCACTGGGGTCCCTCCTTAAAAATTCCAACTGGATAATGGAACACATTCCCCTTAATGGAGAAGCAGCTGAAAAACTCCAGTAGGAGACACAAGTAAATCTTACAGGCATAATAATCCACTGTTTGGTCATTTAGCAGCAAGGACAATAACTCAAATCCCTAACCACTGATATGTGCATGCTCCACAGAGGTTTTTATCTTCGTATTTCCATTCAGAAGATTTATCCACAAAATAAGACATACTGTAGGGGTGCTTGAGAGGTTTGCAAAGGTTGCAAGGTCACATAGTTGAATTATGGTGATAATAAAAAAAATGTGAACTGTATGGATGTTATACATATGCATATGTACTTAACCAGGTGGCTCAATGAGGCCTTTCATTCCTTCATCATTTGTGGCTACTGGCTATAAAACAACTGGTCATTTGAGTGTTTGCATCAAATGTGTTTGTGCTGGATTCACCATTATATGAGTGAGTCAATCAATCCATCACCATAATTGATGATTATGTTTCCTGGATTGGCTTCCAAAACTGTGACTATGCCATTACTACCGTCTCTTCTGGTATGTGAAAGTACAGCATCATTTGAACTTTGGGGAATTTTTTTTATCATAACAACATGTTTATATGTGCACTTATTAGGTTTACAGAAAGCTATTGTGTTAATAACAGCATGCATATTACAACACCAGAGGAGACTACACGCTATGGCCTTGTCCTTGGCTGTCATTCCATCATTCCCATGCCTGTGGAACGGCCCCAGTATGGGATCCCTATTCTGATGACAGACGAAAGGGCAAGTCAAGTCTCCCACTGCTCCTGAAGGACAAAAGCCAGTCATAATAAGTCATGGCTGATCCCTGGACCCTGGGCCCCACCAACAAGGAAGACAAAGCGTTGAGTTCTCCTCACAAAGGCAAGTTATTACAGCCGAGAGCCTCACGTTGCTACATTGTCAATCAAACCGGCTTGATAGAGGAGCGGGGCTGGGCTGTTTTTCTTTACTTAATTTGAGGAAATCAAAGGTATTTTCTCTTTCACTCTCCCCTACCTACTGCTCAAGCACTCTCTATCCCATTCCCTTTTTTTTACTTTCTCATTACTTCCACTTGCTCCCGCCTCTCCAGTTACAGACTAGTCTTTCATCTCCACGGCCAAGGAATGGAGTGATAGGATCAGAAGGAAGAGTGAAGAAAGAAGCTTTGTTGCCCTTTACCTCCCCCCTCTTATACCCCACCCTGGCCTTGTAATAACCCCAGGGCCACTCAGGTCACTCCAAGATTGCAGTTTTCACTGTTACACCTCTGTAATAAATAAAAATGTAATGCATTGTATTATGTTCTTTAAGTGTCATAAAAAGACTGCACTGACAAACACGTAATTTTCACTCTATAACAGCAACCCTGATATAGATGATCCCAAATAATTCTTCAAAAAGTTTTCAAAAAAGTAAAAAAAAAAAAAAAAAATGGAAGAATTGTTTTGCAGAGTTGCAAAATTCCTCTCAAAACAACTCAGTAATACAAAACATTAAAAGGACAACATTTACCAGTTGTCTCTTTGCCTTGAGAATTCATGGCATTGTTGCACCAAGGAATTACAGAGTCCATGGGGTCGTGCGCTAGAGAGACACAATGCATGGGCTTAAAGTCTCATCAATTGTGGGTTTCTCGCCTACTGGATTTTCTGGCATATTTGAAAGACCAAGTCCTTAGTTGGTATCTTAATGTCGTCCTTGGGTTTATGGAGGCTTACTTTCTGTTAGCTCTGGTGCCCCACAAGTCCCAGCTAATCTGTTGCTGTGGGTTTCTTGGCGAAGCTTTCTGATGACATTGAAGTAAATGGAGCTAGACAACAAACACTAACAAAAGGGTAACGCTATCCATAGCTAATGTCTGAGCGGGCCTCCCTCTGAGTTATCTGTTACTTTTAACAAGTCAAAGCCTTCATAAATTTCACATTTATTTGAGTGGCTTAGAGCCTGACAGTTACTGACCTACAGAGAGGTTTGGGTGCATGAACACACTTAGGTCATACCAGCTCTCCTGTGCAAACAATATTTACCCTCTGGAATTGAACACTGACATCACTTTCTGCCAGTGTTTTCCCATTAGTACTTAGGCAGATGCCTGCCTGCGCACCAGTGAGGAAATGTGAGTTCACCATGGGGTCCCCAGAGCCAGGGCCTTTCCCAGGAGCACAGCCCCCACAGGGTGAGGGTAATTAGGCCAGGTGAATAGGCCAGCAGCCTGCTTACAGTGGGGCCTTGTTCCCTGTTGTAGCATGGCCCATTGTCTCAGGACTGGGGTAGAAGGGAAAGGTTTCATTCAGGAAATGGATCAGGGGCTGGGACTTTAATTAGAGTCACCATAATTGAGTATAATGCAACCGTAATTGAAGATTCACTAAAAAGAGGGATTGGAGCAGGGTCCAGCACAATGGAGTGTCCTGGTGAGGGACAGTTTGGAGGAGGAGTCTAAATCACCTGGGGAATACTGTCATTCCATTGCAGCATAAATAACGTCTGGTATGTGATTCAAGCAATTTGCAGGCCTCAGGAACAAGAAAAAAATGAGATAATGTGCCTGTTTGCAAACAGTGCCATTCATCATAATGACTTAGAAGAGCAATTGTACTACAAGCATGTTCAAAAACATGGCTGAAGTTGACCAAATGTGCCAACAATGTAGGAAAACATGGATGTGTTCTATATTACTGGCCATGCCCATCCTTGTCTCTCCCCCTACTGTCTTCCCCCAGCCTGTAGCTGTGCTCTCTTCCAGCCTGTTTTTCTCTGGTGCACGGAGCTGCTACAGGCAAGATAAGGCTGGTCTCCCCGAGTTAGGGCTTAGCATAATCCCTCTTCCTTCCTCAGAAAAAAAAAAAAAAAAAAAAAAAAAAAACAGTGCTCAAGCTCATCAACACACGGCTGAAGAAGAGAGGAGGAAGTGATGGAGAAAGAGAGAGGGGGAGAGAAGGCAGGAATGGGGGAGGTGTGAAGGGTAACAAGGGAGGGAGAAAGCAGGGGTAGAAGAACAGGGAATAAAGTAAGACTGCTGCCACACATTTAGCAAAATTTCACCAGGCGTGAAAGGAGTACAAAGGAATGCGAGCATGCAGCGACAGTGGCAATGGAGAAAAGAGGAGGAACAGTTCTGCCTTCCCGATGATCAGAGTGGAAGCTAATCCTTTGACAAGGGGGTCTGGGGAAACCCAATCCTGATGCCCAAAGACATGCCTAAAGCTGGCATCCCAACTCCAGTGGCAGGACTCAGACAATGTGTCTGTGAGCTGGTGCCATTTACTGTCTAGGAATAAGCTTGGGCCCAGCAGTATGGGGTACAGACAGAGCTGCTCCCCACCTCCACAAACACAAAACAAAAAGTCTGTTGTGAAAATAGATAAAACAGCTTGAAATATGTACTGTAGATGCATGGATGGATGTGTTGAAGGATAGATGGATGTATGCATGCATGCTCAGGGGCTAGATGAATGGATTAGAGGCCAGTGTGCCAGTATCATTCACATCAGACCTGGAGGTAGGGTTGGTACAATGAATTGAATACAAGCGACACTGTAAGCTAAACTGCTGTTGTCCTATTTTTGTCTCCTGTGAGGTGCAGTTTGACATTAGCAATAAAAAAGCTGTTGTCACTTGTCACCTTGATTGCCGAATATCAAAGATTGTGAGACTCAAATATAAAGTAAACCAGCTCAGTGAGGATGGCAATAGTACTGTTCATATCAAGGTGATACATTAGTTTTGCCTTAACACTGGGTTTGAATCCTGAAAAAAGTTTCTTCCAGGGTTTTTATCATTTTTCATTGTCTTCTCCTTTACTCTCAAACAAAACAACACATACTCCAAATAATTCATCTTAAGAATAAAGGAAAGTACGAGATCTGCCACATGTGACTAGACGTGACAAGTTCTTGAGACTTTCCAAAGTCAAGATGAATCCCAGGAGGTGAACAATCATTACAGATGGGAAAATAGAGCTGCAATAGGTTTGACACTTCAATAATAGTCCATGATTGAAACGATCGCACGAACACCATTCCCTGGTAATGCTACACCAAGTGAAACACAGCAACACCAAGTTCCCTTTTCATCTTGATAGATCAGGCTTCAGTGCTCAAGGAAAAACCAGAAAACATGCAAGTCAGCATAATGTCATCACTGTCTTATTGACCTGATAATGTTTTGGTGACTGACAGCTGTTTTTATTGTCTCAGCCACTCTTGCCTCACGATTCAATCAGTTCTTTGTTGTGTAGCTAACGTCAGACAAGTATGGGGCTCCGGTTAGAAAGCAAGTTAGGAAAAAAAATTACTTAAGCCCAAAAAATGGAGAGATTCTATCAACTTTGTTTTGGCATTTCAAAAAGGCTTTTATTTCATCTTTCTTTCTTTTGATGGCACAAAATCCCATTATGTCAAAAAGCAAAGCATTTGTGGGTTACCATGTTTACAAAAAAAAAATTGCTGGGTTCATTTTGCCTGAGCTGAAAAGAAACAAGAAAACGAAAACGTGACAGAGATTGACTTTGCAGTGTATTATAGTGTTAATCATTTTGTGGAATGGAACCCTAAATTAAATTCAGATGAGATGAATGTTTTAATCAATTGGCAATCTGGGGCTGACATGAGATTGATTGAGAATGTTTCACTATCAACAAACAATTTCCACTGTCTGGAGCCTTATGCTGATTTTCATTTGTGGCAAACGTGCCACATGCCGTTGAAGTTGTTGACAATTAACGAGACTGACAACAGAGCTATTTATCATATCATGCTGATCTATTTTATTTTTCAACTGAAGAGTGCGGTATGGTGATGTGTGTATGACTGTGGCTCCGTGTGTTTAGTTGTATTTGGTTCTATGAGAGCATACACACGTGCAAGCATGGATGTATGGTCTGTGATGAGAGGAAAGCATGCAGATGAGAGAATTACTTGGGATTTTTGTCTGTGCTTGGTACTGGGGAAAAAAGAGGAACATGGACAGTGGAGAAGATGGCATGACAAATGTCTTTCTCTGATGGTTTATGTATGGCTTCATGCAGTCAGTCTTACATCTTTTCTTTCTCCTCGGTCCCACTACACAGTTAAAAAAGAAAGCCAGTCATCTTTTATTTTAAAAAGACTGGCACGGCTGTGTTTGTCACATGTGCCCTGTTTACAGACAGCACGAAGAACAAACAACATAAAAGCCAAGTGAAAATTTACAATGATAAAATGATAAAAGGCATATTAAATTAGTAACAGAAAAGTTGGAAGTGAGATGGTTCCTTTAATCTGTTTTGGACTTGAACTCTGTATTGCTAATAATAATGTCAATCACTGATATTAAAAGTGATTTTTACAGTAATGTTGTCTTGTAAAACATAGTTTTACAGCTAAATTACTGTAAAAAAATAAATGTGGTAATTTACTGAGGCTACTCTATTACCAGTTGCACCAGTGTGATATATTAATTATGAATATATCATTATCAAGAAACAATTCCCACTTTTTGGAACTTCAGTTAACCTCATCTTGTATCGGTAAAATTCTTGCAATATATTTCCTGTCAGTTGTAGGTCTCAGATTCCATCAAAGGGGTGGTTCAAACTGCTACACACACAATGCATATGTTTGACCTCAAAACAACACAATCATTAAAGACAAACTATAGGCTTAAACATCAACAGTAAAGGTTAGGATTTGGTGTGAAAATGAATGCAAAATAACCAGAAAGATGTATTTTTTATGAGTTGTTATTTTTCACCAATGGTCAGCACTCTAACATGGAGAAACCAGCACGGAGCTGGCAGAGATGCACAGCAGCCTCAGGAGTCCACAATGCAATGCAACAACAAAACATGAGGTGCTTTAAGTAAGGGCTGAGACTGACTTTTTCTTGACCAGGATAAAAAAAAAAAAAAAAAAAAAAAAAAAAAAAAACTTTTCTCCTCTTGTTGCTCTCTCCACCTACACATATAACACAGGGCCAAATTGGAACAAGTTCTTGCACATTCTTTCCGAAAAATAATCTGTGAAATGTTGCAAACCACTACAAATCATGCAGATACTTTCAGTTTTATCTCCTGAGGTTTTTAGATATCCCATGCTGAGACTTCTTACACCACTAAAACACCGTGGGAGTGAATGGAGGTTTTGTTTGTGCTGCCCAAATTATATTACATCAACTCAGCATGTGTCTTTCGAGAAATGGTTGAGGCTACTCAGAACAATCTACAAACCTCATTGTCAACAGTTTTCACTTTATCAGGAACATTTCTCTATCAGTCATGAATAATAGTGAAAAATGTCCACATGTTTATCTTATCTTTTGACCACTGAAAATCTCCACTGGAAGCTAGGAGTACACTACACAAGGATACCTCATTGGCAGTGTGGAGGAAGGGCCAAGTGCCACTCATTACTTCTCCATTCATATTAATCCTGCAATTTCATTTCATCTGTGGATCAAACTGACTACCGGTGACTTACTTCTCTTTTCTGATGTATAATGGTTTATTCATACAAGGATACTCTTTTTCTAATTCTTTATAAAAAGTATAGGGATGCTTAAAAAAGTAACTACACCCAGGCTAAATATCCTGGTTGGTAAGCCATCTAGCAGTTACTGCATGCTCTGTCAAGCAGAGAAGACCTCACCCAGTGGTCAGAGGTACAAACCCGAACCTTTCAGCCCATAGAGATTAGTGCAAAAAATGTTTTTCCTATGTACAGGAGCGTGGAGTTCCTCCTTAAAGCATCCTGAATGCTCAATTAAATGATCTTGACCCTAGCTGCTTATAGCGTTCCTCCATATGGGTTTGGTGTTGGTTAAGACTTTCATAGGCATAAAAATATGGCAGCATCATCTCAGATTTAATGCAACTGTTTGAATAGGGCTAAAGATTAGTGAAGGACCAAGCCGGATTTGTTGTCTTGCCAATCGACAGACTTGGCTCCAGCAGAACCTGATCTGAATGCAAAGCTTCCCAGGAGAGCCATTGTGTCTGTCTTGCAGGACAGATACTGTCTTACATGTATCTGTAAAGCTTCTAAGCATTAGATTACTGATCTCCAAGATCAGCGGTCAGGTCGCCAATCAATCCAGATCCAGGAGCTTCTGTAATCAACAGATTTTCTATCTAAAACCAGCTCTGTTCCAAATGCTCCATTATAAACATATATTAAAAACAAGGAACACTTAAGCTAATGTCCCACCATGATCACCATGACATATTAAACAAACCCAATTATATTAAAACACTGAATTAATTATGTAGTAAATTAAACAAATTCACGCATTAATTAGTATGTTTTTGTATTCCACTATACTTGTCTTCACATAACACCAATGCTATTAATATGAACTAATGAGAAGCTTTAAGAACATTTTTCTTCTGCAAAGAAGTGTGGCAGAATATAAACCTGTAATATAAAGTGTTCATTATGTATCTTCAGTTGGTGGATATAACTTACTGGAGCAAAATGTCCACTGTAAACAAGCCATCTGATGAGATAAAGAAATAGTTTTGTGACTACTTTTACAGTATAGTGCTTTCAGTCCAAATGATTCAGTGTCATTTGAAATATAAATGTTTTTAACATGAGATATAACCTGAACAGCAGAGCCGCATGGCATCCACCCCATGTCATGCCAAACTCTTAACAAGTAAACCGAGACCATTCAGCCACCCAATTCCCAGACTGGATCCATGCGTGAAAAAACATAAGCTTTGTTGAAAACTGTCATTCTCCTCTTTTTTAAGCAAACAATGACTCATACTGGGCACAGTGCCAACTCAAACATATATTAAGATGTGGCATACCAAAACAAAGTCATTGATGCAGAGGACTCGAGACAGCTCTACCAGGTGTGGGAAGAAAAAATAAAAACAAGCGTAATTACTGGTGTGCTGTGTAATTAGCATGTCTAAATGACACTGAGCCAATACTTGCCCTACAAGTACGAACTGCAGTAACAACAGGACATATTTATTCTAAAAGGTGGAGCTTTTTTTAAATAGATCATTGTAATAATAAAGATTAAAGCTGCACCTTAAGTTTTTAAATCTTCATGGTAGAACAAGTCAAACCTGACTTGTTTTTGTTTACCAATTTCCTTGCTATCATGTCTTAACTAGTTCTTAAGATCACTTCCTATGACACTCCATTGTGAACATTTTGACATAAGTATACGCTGATACAACAGTCTACACCAATGATAGAAACCTGGATATAAATAAACTAAAATTAAATTTTAGATGTTAAGATGTATGTAGTTGCTACAGTAAGCAGAGGCTAAACATATTTATGTTATCAAATTTGTCTCAAATAAAGGTGTTTTAATGTTAGTTTCCTGCTATAATTAATATAATCATTCAATTAATTGCAAAAGATTTGGGATTGCTATGGCTTAAGTTTAACTTGTTGTATGTTGCTGTCAGTCAAATACTGCCTGCAGTCTTTACTTTTGAGTGCTTGTAATGTAGGAAATCCGGGTATTCAAGCATTATCTCCTTCTATATTCTTATATGTCACTCTGGATAAGCATGATGCCTAAAATAAAAATGTAAAGTACAACAACTAATTACTTGGACAGTTGTCAAAGTGTGGTACTCTTTACATCATACAAGATTGATACTGACAGCTCCCTGAATGCTGGCTTGAGACATCCAAGGAATTCAGAAATTTTTAATCCTTGCTTTAGGTTATGATCAACCAGGCAGGTGTGGGTCCATTGAAAATTGTGTGTCTCAACAGATCCCAGCCTGATCACATGGGCATTTCATATTGGCAACGTGTGTGAACCTACCTGGAGTGGAAGCAACGCCCAGAAGCAGAGGCTTAAGTCTTTTGGGCAGGGGCTGTTTGCTGACTCTGCACACTTGAATTGTAAGGCACCATGGGGGGCTAATTGGTTTGGAATTCCATTCAAACACATTTTTTGGCAGGAAATTGTCCATGTTAGGATTATGTGTAGTGATCAAGATCATTTTTATTCTTTTTCACATGCATAAGAAGGAGAAAACCAGATAATTTATCTGTCATTTACCTGTCAGAGTTGAAGGGTTTTGTGTGAATTTCTGTAGATGGCGCTCCTTTCTTTGTTTTTCTGGCTATTGTTGATAATAACTGCGCAATTCTCCACAAACAAGCAGCTGCAACATAAAAAGGATCCCTTGATGTATATTACAGGATTTATGCTGGGAAAGTCCTGTCTGAGCCAGAGTGTTTATAGAACAGCAATCCTTTATGTATTAAAGGTGCAGGTTGCATCACTGGTGTTTTATATAATTTGGCCATACATGATACAAAACAATATCAGAATATTTTGAATGATTACTTATATCACACATGTCATCTTTTCATGTCCAAGACCCCCTTCCCCCAAACACATACACACAGACACACACAGACAGGGAATGGTTACAAAAAGACACAGAGGGACCAGTCAGGTTTCTCTGTCTGTCTCCCACCTCTCACCTGTCTTTGTGATAAATTGGACACATCTGGCATATCCCCTTGGGCCACGGGTCACTGTGCTGGCTTGCCAACAGCTTCTGCCTGCTTTTGCTTAATCTTCCATCAGTGTAACCTTTTCTTTTTTTTTCATCAAAGAGAGGAAACATGGATTCTCTGTGGTGTACCTTATGAATCTCAAGGCATTTGTTTGGCCTGCAATACATTGCTCGGTTGCAAAAAAGACAGAAAGCTGTAATACCTCCTACTCAGTTATAAACTATTTATGTAATGATGAAATTGAAAGGCTTAGGCCTATCTTGATTTTACATATATGATCTTAAAAAGAGGAGAAGGAGAACACTCTGTCGCCCTCCAGGGAGACGCTCCATGGTTGCTCCCTGCCCCACCACCTCTTCTCCTCTGGTTAAGAAACAAATGAAAAGTCAACTCATTGTGACAGCAGTTATTCCTTTCTTGGCCCTCGGGGGCCTGAATAGAGGCTGATTGTTGGGACGGGGGAATATGGGGGTTGTTATTGTGAGGAGCAGTGCCTGGGAGCTGAACCCGGACCAGTGTCGAGGGTTAAGTGCTTTGAGCTGAGGCTACAGGAAGCCAGATGGGTCTGTTTCTTGTGTCTCCTTTATCTAAAACCACAGGCTAAGGAATGGTGGTGATCACCCTGTTGTGTGCTGGTTGTGACAAATGATGATGCCCCCTCTGTTGAGGTCTTGTCAGTCATACACAAACCAAACTGACTAATAACAGCTTTTATTGTCATGACTCCTCACTTTAAAATCACCACATCCCTCCCCTCCCCTTGCCCTTTCCTTCTCCTTTTTCAGACATTGCAAGAAAAGAGAAAAAAAAAAGATTATTCATCCGCTGACATATTTTATCATGCCCTAACTACATTGTAAATTATGCATCTGGTTTGCTGCTCATTATTTTTAAGCAGCATCGAAACAAGGGACCGTTCTCAGGCTATAAGTCCCAGTGTCTTTCTTTCTCTCCTTCTGCCTTTTCTTCCCTTCTTTCTGTTTTCCCTACTTATACTGTACATTGTACTTATCAGCATCATTACAGATTTTAAATCCACTATCACAGGGCTGGAGTGATGAAAACAACTATGTCTTGTGTTGGAGGGCGAAATGACAGGATTTACACAGATCATGGGGAATTAAGATCAAAAATATGCTGACTGGGAAGCTTACAGCAGTAGCATGTTATTGGGATGCAGTGGGGGGTGTGAACTGACATTATTCATACACATATGTGGGCTTAGGGTATATAGGAAGACGAATTAATATAGTGTAATAACTGCATACCTCACACCAATACAATCATCAGTAGGGAGCCTATGCCAATAGTTATTCAAAGCAAGACTCCATATCTTTGCAGCTTGTGTGTGATTGGCTGTGTTACATTTGCCTGTGTGTGCGTGTGCTAGTAGATACAAACATGTGAAGTCATCCCTTTAATTCCACTTCCCACAATCCTCATTTACATGTTACAATGCCAAAATATAAAGGAGGTAGAACTGCGACACGCTTGTTTTCTCACAAAACTCAAACTATTTTGAAAGTAACCAAACAAGCAGCAGGCAGCACACTGCTAAAGAGGAAATATTAGCCATGTTTGGTCAAGTGAACACTGGGGGAAAAAGTGTTTATTTGGTCCAAGTAAAGGAACAGTACCATCACACTGACAGACTCATCCATATTCATGAGGTTTCTTCAGAGGGGGGAAAAAAGACACAAATCTGAATATAGAAATGAAAATTACAAATGCATGAGATTTCTTAATACTACCACCTACCACCCCAACCCTCCTTCTCTCCTTCACTCTCTCCTCCTACCTAATCCCCATCTTCTCAATGCTCTGTTTCCTCTTTTCCTCGTGTTTTCTTTTTTGTGTCAACCTCACTCATTTTGTCAAACCCCCTCCTTCTCTTTCTTGGTCTAATTGCCCATTTCATTCTGCAATATGAATACTGTGTCGCAGTGTGCGGCTGACACTTAGTCGTTTCAGCTCCTTCTGTGCAAGACATCCATCACTTCTGAAACTTATTTTCACTCTGTCTAACTTCTACCCACAGCAAAGCAACATGAGATTTCTTTTGGGAGGTGGGAGCAAAATATACAAATGTCATTATTGTGAGGTTCATGGCTTTTGGAGAACATGACTCACATTTATTTAACTGTATAATATGCATATTCATATCACCTGCCTTGATTGTCACATCCCAACAAGACAACAGACATTTCCCTAAAAGAGTTGGGTGCAGCTGATGCATTTAACTCCATCTGCTGCATTATTGGCTACAGCTATTGATTTTCCTTTCATGATATGGAGATTCATTCACACAGAAGTGGCCATCTTATCCCTGATAACTTTTTAACCTTGAGAAATATGCATGCCCAGGCAGTCCAGAAAGCGCATTGAGTCCAGGACTAAATTGATGAACTGGCATGCATTAGCATAGTTCGAGTGTTCCCCTAGGGAGCGCTGGTAGCCTGAAGCTCTTCATGCTGTTAGCTTGTGTTTGTGAGCGTGCGAGTGTCCACGTGCGTGCGAGTGTGTGGGAGAGACACCTACTCTGTATGCGTGTGCCCGCGGCCCCTCTTGTGCAGGTGGGTGGATGCATGTAAGCCTGTCAAGAGCACTTGGAGAGGAGCTGCCAAGGTGAAAGAGAGACTGACCCTGGCCACCTGTCCCTGACACCAACCTCACAGCTCTCTCTCTCTCTCTCTCTCTCCCCGTCCTCCACCTCACAATCCTCCCTTTACACACAGCCATTGCTCTTTACACAGGTGATTGATTAAGCCAGAAAGCCCAGGCTTTTAAGGCTGAAGGGGGAGGAACAAGGAGGGGCAGTGGATGAATGGCCGAGAATCAGAGCTTCTGTCCCAGCTTAGTCAGGTCTGACCAAGAAACAAGCAGACAACACCTGCATCCGGCTTTGGCGTCACCTGGCCAACACACTGTTGAGGAATGCCACAATCTCTCAAACCCAGCAACAGCTTAGCACCGTGAGAGTTTCTTCTCTATTCTTA
Source organism: Thunnus maccoyii (assembly GCF_910596095.1). Lineage (NCBI taxonomy): Eukaryota > Metazoa > Chordata > Actinopteri > Scombriformes > Scombridae > Thunnus > Thunnus maccoyii. Next base: position 19,923,382 of record NC_056539.1, on the reverse strand, counting down.
CTTAATCATGCACCATTAATACCATTGATTCAATCAAGGCAGAGTGAGACGATATGTGGTGATTTTATGTGAGGATGCAGATAAAAATCTTGTCTGAGCCGTAACGTGCCAGGACAAGTTTCTAAAACGTAGTCAGATGATTTGTTTTTGCAACATGAGCTTCATTTTTCTTCTTTTCCTTGTCTAGGGGAAGAGGTTCGTCTGTCAACTCCTAGTCATGGTGATTTCCGTTGATTTTTTTTTCTTTTCCACCTAGTTTTCAAGCTTAAAGGGCCTTGTTGACATGAAATGAGGTGAATCCTTCCCGGATGAAAGGGAATACCTTGTCTGGTTGCAGAACAACAGAAGGTTGGTGCTGCTTTCAAAACTCTGCAGACTTGGCATGAAAATGGCCACCCCCTCACTCAGCCCTCTGTGTTTATGCTTCTCCGAGACTTGTGAAAATAAACACTCTCTTTGGCAGCTGAAGCACAGTCAGCTTACTGCTACATAACGATTAAACACGTTTTTTGGAATCATTATGGAGGATATAAATCACAAAAGAAAACAGAGTTTTAAAATGTTTTATCCTTACAAATGTAAAATGGAGCCACCACCTGGGAAGCCAAATACATTAGCATGCTATCTCTCTGCACATTATCCACACAAGACATGTGAGTCATGTTGGTTCTAAACTCATCTTTCAGAAGTGGAAAGCATAGCCTGCTGCCCCCCAAACACTCTGTCTTCATTTAATCAGGTAATTCAATAAACTGCCATGATGAACTCAAAGAAATGGACGACTTACCTCCATGGTAAATGAATTTAACTTAGCAAGCTACGACGTATCAGCGTCCAATGTAAACAAATGACTTCAAAATTGATGGATTGAACGAAGATTTTTGAGAGAGATAGCATACACACAACAAATTATTCAAGAGAATGTTGTAAATGTCAGATGCAAATGGCCATGTGCTTTGGCATTCTGAATCATTTCACTGTGCAACATAGAAGCACTACTGTTCTCATACTGACTTGACCCAAACAAAAGTCAAATTGGTCATCAGAAGTAACAAATTTATTATGTGTTCTAGATTCTGACAGCTAACTGTATAAATTAGTGACCTTTTGCATTTAAAAAAAATCAAAGGCTATTGACAGAAAATAAACACTTCTATATCATCAGACAATGTAGGCACCACTGTCAATACTGACTTAAGCATTCAGGGCAGTAAGACACTGGTTATGTATGAAATTTATTTAGGTCATTAAAAGTCAAGACATACTCTGTCTCTCAGAAAATCTGCTTTTGAACCATTGAAATGATCGAAATCACTGTACAGTAAGTGTTGAGTTAGAGGAGTGCAAGATTTCACATTTGATCCAAATTCACCTCAGTTACTTTCCACCTACATCCTTATAATTGTAAAGCTTTCTAAAATGCAACAATGCTACATCTATCTGCTAAGTGAGAGAAAGACAAAAACAGTGTATAAACATTGATTTATTTGGGAGACTTGCAGAGAGACTGATTGATAGTTTCAGACACATCAAAATGAGATGCCGTGTGGTGTGAGACACGATTGTGAAATGAAAGAAAAAGTGAAAACTAGAAGTAGCTACCACCAAGACACCAACACTTTAAAATGAAAGTCAGGGGTAGCTTGGATGAATAACTTACAGATGATTTAACAGAGCAGGAGGAATCTGCCTTGGAAAATATGTCGGGGATGTCAAAGACAACGCATCATGTTTACCAGGCAAATTACAAAGTGCTGCCATTGTCAATAACCTGCAAACTTTCATTGTCTATTTTGTGCCAAGGCCAGAAAAGAGTAAACAATGAGCGCTGAAACAATGTCCAATGTAACATCAAATCTGTATGAGAAAGACAGTGCCAGAGGACACGGACTGAATGTCATAGCTCTATTAATATACAGGAATTAATTCTGTAATTTGAGAGCACCTCTACACTGAAACCTTTGGAGGCTGGTCCATAGAGGCAGAGGAGGTTGATCCTCTTCTATTTTTTGAGAGGCAAAAGGGAGATCAAAATAGAAAAAAGAATATTTGGTTGCAATAAACCATTACCAAATCTCAGTATTTATAAAGTATTTTTTCTCTCTTCTTTGGAAAAAATCCATTGCTGAAATTCTTTTTAAAATGCTTCAACAGCGACACCTGCAGGCAGGAGGAGAAAGAGCAGTGTGTGAAGTGGTGGTGGGGGGTTAGGGTTATTGGTGGAGGTGGAGTGGGGGACAGAGGAGGACGGGTGCCTGCTGACCTCCGCAGGGCGGGATCTCTTACATTGGACTCAATGTATTTCATTTTTTTTTCATGCTAATCTGTGATTGGCCATGACACGTAAAATGACGCTCCAAGGGAGGACGTCCTCCCTTACCAATCAACAACCAGAATGCAATATTGACATCGAGTTGGTCCAATGATAGTTTCCAGAATTCATCTTCAATTCTCTCCACTGTAAGGCAGAGTAGCAGCAGTAGATAGCTCCTTGCGTTAGCCAACACAACAGTTAACTTGTTGTAACAGCCTGACTGACTCTTTATACATCCATGGAAGGACTGTTAAGGACTGTTGTTAAGCTAGCGGGAGAAATTATCTGGACTGGGCAGTGCAGCAGCTGCAGGACGCTGCTGTGGAGGCTGGAGAGAGAAGCAACAGGAGAAACAACCAGGAGAGTTAGCTTGTTTGTCGTTGTTGCTAATGATATCAGACTGATTAACCAGCAGCCACAAAGTTCTGTTAACTAACAAACAAGATGACCAACAGCTACAAATGGACTTATGACATGAATACTTCATCTCCATGAAAGAAAGAAGAAGACGTCAGATAACATGAGTCAGATACAGCTTCTCTCTCTCTGTCTCTTTGGTCGCTAATTTCATCTCTGATGGTTAAATGTCTCTGTGTGGCTTTTTTGTGTTTTTTATCTCCTTAACAAGAATGCAGCAGAGATCATATAATGTGTTGTGGGTAATGTTAGTTTGCTTGTTGAAGTTACAGTGAGCTGTCTGGACTCACTCATTCATTTGTTTTTAATTGAGTGATTGTTCAGTTACCTGTTGATGTTGTATGATTAGTGTGCAGGAGGTCTGGCTGCTTGCTTCTGACAGTTTCTTTAGTTCGTTTTAAGCTGAGCCGTATATTGAGTAATAAGTTTAAAGTAGCTAGAATAACAAGTGTTAAATAGTGGTGTAACTGATTGTAGTTGATCCGTGATCCATATGGATCACCCCCCACAGTTCGGCAGGTATATGAACTGTGGACTAATTGCAAAATTTAATGTCTCAGTTAAGACAAAGTAAACAAACTGCTGTAAGTACAAGTCATGGGCAGACAGTGTGTCGCTAAAAGGGATTTTGAAGAGCAACAATCAAACCAGCATCTAACAGGTCCGATGTGACATTTGAGTTAGGTTTACCTGCTGTTTAATGTGCTGCAGCTGAGCAGCTAATCAGCTATCTAGCTGCTAACTGACGTTAGCGGTGAATGTTTGTTATCATCAAGTTTTGACGATGTGGACAGAGGCTGTTTCATTCACTGTGTAAAAGAGGAAGGTTTCGTGCCTCATATTACAATAACTGAGCATTGAATATTTTATATATTTTATTTTATTTTATTTAAACATTGGACATCTTAAATGTTGTTTTCATTTAAGATCATGGGCAAAAGTTCCTTGCTGTTTCTGGCTGTCAGTGTGTTATAGAATAAATGGAAAACAAAGTTTTATTTGTCTCCCCCCCTGTTTTTTTGCTGATCCTAATAATGATCTGATCTGTGACTCAAATCCGTGATACGATCTGAACCGTGAGTTTTGTGTTCATGTTAACACCCCTAGTGTTAACATGTCAGCTTTGTAGACTATATTTTGTATATTGCACATATAGATAAGGGTATGTAAGTCTTTCTAGTATTCAGCACTGATCCGAACCTGTATCACATTATAAGCTTTGTGCTACTTTATATATTTCTGTATACTAAGAAAATACATAGGAAACAGGTGTAAATCATGTGATATCTTTTTTGATGAGAACATACATTTGTTGTCACAATAGAACAGTACTATAAATTTGAATTTCACTTTCTTGGTAAAATGACACATTTGAACCACTCCATGGCTAAAATGAGCACTTCTTTGTTTAGAGACATTATGTATATGCTAAATGTCTTTAAAGAAGCAGCCTTTTCACCACTCAGGGGTTTTTGTTTTTGAAAGCAAATTGTTTTATTGGCATATAAAATTGCCCCCCACCCCTCCGATTTCATCAGGTGGGACAATGATATAGTTTGATGCGGTTTGTTGTAAGATTCCATGTTGGTTTTTCTCCTGTCCTCCCCAATTTTTTGAGTCACCAGCCACCACTGACTGAAACAGAAGCCTCTATTAACTCTTGTGCCTCTCCCTAACCATCAGACAAGCCTGTTCTTCAGCTTCAGTTTGAATGGCTGCAATAACATTATTAATTTAAGATAATTAATTAAGTAATCAGATAAGTAAATTCACAAAAAGAAGTTTATGCACAATAATTGCCTAAAATGTTGATAACAACTGGGCTCTGTAGATTTTATTCTGCAATAACTTCACTCTGGTTCAAGAATCTGCTGCTTAATTTAATGTTTTTCCCTTTCTGATCTCATTATACCATGAGGGGAACATAGTTTATATAGACTGATCTGATCTGATAATGTTACCAGTTCTGACCTATAGGGTGCATGTCTGAAAGGGGCTATACTACGCTGAGTTTTGTGACCTGCCCACTCAAGTCATAAATGCCCTGAACTTCACTATAGATCCTCTGTACTTTAAACCTGTGACACTTCACACAGTCTGAATTCAGTGTGCTGCACTCAACTTTTACATTAAAGGTACAATATGCTAGCCCATTTCATCATTTATTCATCTGGGCTAACAGCATCGTCTACAGGGAGTCCATGATCCTCTACTCCGAAGAGATGCACTCTGCACTCCACCCACAAAAGCCTCTCCTTGGTCTTGCAAATTGCATCTTTATGAAGGAATGAGGACAGACCATTTTGTTACAAACATGGTTGTTGGCTCTTCAGGGATTGCCTTGGACCTGTAATTGACTCTGAGACACTGTCCCTGTCACATCCCCTTTTCCCCAGCCGTGGGGGGGGGGTGCAGGATGTAAGTACCGCAGAGCTGAGTTGAGGAAGGCCAGGGTTGGATTAAGAGGCTGATGCAGTGAACACCATTAGGGCTGCACAGACCCAATGGCTCTCTGGTGGGAGGGCAGCGCTAAATGGACTTGCACAGTGGCATTTTAGCATTGTGCTCCTCAGGGACTGTCACACTCAACCTTTTAGACCAGCCGTCAAAGTCCTTAAAAGGCAGAGTTAGGCCTGTGAAATATATTTTAAATTGTCACATTCATATTTTGTAGGAAGGATACAGTAGTATTGACAGGGATCATGAAATCATTGAAAGAATGCACGATACAGGTGTATTTCAAACAGGATTCTGTTAAAACTGTTAATCTCCCATCCATGGCTGTTCTAAAATATTTCCTTAAAATGAAATGAAAATAATTTTCTGACTTGAATGAACAGCTGACTATTCTCAATTCACGTACCATCACAGGTAGTTTTCAGATTTGAAAGAGACCAACATAAAGTCATTTTCTCTTTCAGGATTCAGTATTATAAGAATTGTAGAAGAAAAAGCCTTAAGCCTCAGTCAAATTGATTACATAAGTTGTTGAGAAGGCTGTCTTCGCCTCCTCCAGTTTGAAAAAGAGTTAATAATTCTTCAAAGAATGCAATGGGTGAATTTATAAATCCCATGATATGTATCCAGGTTTAGACAGCTTACCACCTTTTATGGAAAGAGGTGCATCAAATGGTAGAATGTACTTCTTATGGGAAAGAAAGGTGCAAGACTGTCAGCCTTGAGATGTGTGTTGTCAAGGAGGATTTTGAATTCTCCGAGGACAGAAAAGGAAAAGCGTGCTTCTTAAGACACCTTTTTTCAGGCAGGCCATCTCATCTTCACAGTTGAAAAAAAAAATTAAATATACAGTATACTGCCAGGGTAATCGGATTTAGGGAAACTTTTGTGCTACTTATGAAAGTAAAAAAGGGGGAGAGGAAAGGAGATGATGGGAAAAGGGGGCAGAACATGCAGTGACATTGAAAGTCTCTCAGCAGACTGTACTGACTAAAAAAAAATCTTATATTTTATTTTGACTTTTTTTATATTAGTTAAGAAAAATGTGCATGTGTGCTCTTATTGTTTTGGTTTGTGTACGTTTATGTGCTTATGTGTGCGTTCATCTGGGTGTATGTGTCAGCAGAGGGAATGCGGTGTTCACCTGCGGTTGACCTCTTGCTGGCAGCTGGACAGGTGAGTTGTGTTGCTGCCTCATTATATTCAGGCACTGCGGAGCTTGGCCTGCAGAGCGCTCATAATACCCCAAAACTATCTCAACTGACACACAGCAACATGCATAAACACACACACACATTCATTATTTCTCTTACCCCCTGATACACACACACAAACACCTTGCTGATGGAATAAAGCTGTTTCCCTCTTTCTCGTCTTCATTCTTTATCTAGTTGACAAGTATACTGTTTTCCTCCACATGCAGTTATAAGCGCATATGCATGCTTCATTACAATCTGTCACCTATTTTGCATCCCTGTATTCTCAAGAGTTTTTAAGCAACAACTTCCATGTTTACATTGCCTCTACTTTTGTGCAAAGACTCAAGTGAGTAACTTCCAACGTCAAGTTGGAGTTTTCCTGACTTTGTTTGTCCTTTTTTTTATTTTCTGCCCCTGTGATGATGGAAAAGGTGAGAGGAGAATCAGTTTTGGTACTGCTATGTCAGGTCTTTAATGTTGTGTTGAAAACAAATATATGATGGCTAGGTATGTGGTCAGTGCACACTCAGTTGCTAGTTTAGTGATTCTACGGGCAAGACAGAAGAAAATGGATGCATGAGAGAAATGTGCAACAATTACATAATGAGGTGGAATAATATAAACACGCTGTAAACACTGTCCAACCAGTAGGCACATTTATTAGGTTGATATTAAAACAACTTTATTGTATTGAGAATGCCAGTAAAGCAATCTGTCATGACGAACAAAAGATTGGGGAATTTTTACCATTATCTGTTATCTACAGCTGTTCTTGAACGCTTTTATGAAAGCTTTTCCCTTCAGCTGATTAAATCCCAACAGTCATCTGAAGTCAGCAGGACAGCTACTGTTATGTGTATTACATCTGCAGCCTCTAATTTGAAAAGTGTCGAAACCAAAGTGGAGCGCCATTATGCATAATGATCCATTGTGGTTATCTTGATTAAATTATGCTCAACCAACACCATGCTGCTGAGAAATAAGCTCAAAAAGCTCTGTGTTTCTCAGTACATCAAACAGTTCTGACACGTCACAGAATGCACCATTCAAGGGACATATGGAGCTTATGGAGGAAAAACATTTAAAGAGTTGAAACTTCATTTTACACCATTCAAAATCATCAGGATAAATTAATTCTCACCAGAAGCTCTTTTACCAAAATACAGGATTGCTGGGAAAACAGCAAAACTCTTTTCTTTGCATCTGATAGGTATGAATCAAGAAAACAAAACAAAACTAAACTAAACTGCAACTCTCTATTCAACAGGTTTATTATGGAGAATTGTTTATGGGGTGGCTTTAACAGACTCCTTCAGTAACTTGGCATAGTAGAGTAACACGGTTTATTTTTTACATGTATTTGTTACTATATTAATATCATATATATTATACTATTATATATAATATATATTTATATCATTCAAGTACACAGCCAGTAACAGTATATACAGTTGTTGTGTTGATCACATGACAAAATAAAACCTTGTAACATTACATGTGGAGAGCCAGTTGGGAGAGCATGCTGGAAGACATGGTGACCTGACTTTACCTGCACAATTGGAAATGTATGCAAAACAACATTATCGATGTTGATAATCCTTAAATTTCTTAACGTGTATTGAAAGTTTTTCAGCTGGATATTTGCAACCATATGTCGTGTCAAGCTGCACTTCTCGTACAAGTTTTCCTACTCAGAGAATTGGGTCTGGTCCTTTTGGTGAGCCATTTTTGGCATGTATTGGCACAGCTGTTTTAAAGTTTTGAGGCAGCTAATGTGACTGGCAGAGAAGAGAATTATCAATTACGGCACCGTTTCCATTTCAGAGAACCATTTGGAATATGTAGTTGGATATGCAATCATTGCATCCCGCGACTTAGCTCGCTGTGGTGGTCATTGTTATTGCACAGTTAAACGACAGTCTACAACTAAGGAAACCTTGGAAGTGAAAAACAAAACAAAAAAAAAGACATAATAGTCTCCTTTGCAGTACTCTAGGCTTCACTAGAGTAGCCTAATGGCTTCGGTTTTGCTGGTAACACCCCCCATATGTCTCCTGATCAATATTCCTATCTGTCATTCAAAGTGTGAGTTCGAAGCAAGAGTCTGAATGTCAATATGATCCCCCAATCGAAACCGTATCCTCGATAAAATGCTTCTGTTCAGGATCACAAAGTATGCTTGAAAACCGTACTCAAAGTAAAGGAAGAGGACAGATTCTGAAACCACATTTCATCACAATACATTAATTTATATTCATATCTTGGGACCTCGTCTTTAACCTATAAAGTATATCCCATGGGTCTCTATACATTTCCTGCTCGATGAAAGACAATACTTTATAAGTTTGTCTTGCAAATCCCCTGAGAGTTAGATGTACTATATGTTGAATATCTGCATGCCTGGTTCTATTTTGGTGAATGGGCCAATAAAGCACAACACACACATACACACACAGCGGTGAAAACATTCCTCAGTACGCGTCGATGTATCCACCAAAAAATGCCTTCAAATGAATGGTATTGATTTGTTCAGCTTGTTCAGTGAAGCAGAACAGCATTGGGAGCTATTTGAATGGAAGTCAGCTCCTTTTAACAGGGCCAGTCTGCCCTCCTCTCCGCTCTGGCCTCCCTGGCTGTTATTGGCATGCTACCCTTATTGATGTCTCAAACACATACTTTGATTTCTCCTTTGTCTGGAAACTCTTTAACATTTAAAACTTTTAATCGGTTGTGTGCTTGTAGTCAGGGTTATCTGGAACTGAAAGTCAGAGGTAAACTTTTGTCTAACCCGCTCACATAGATGTAATTGAATTAACACAGAACTAAAGTGTAAGTTCATTAGAGAAGTTCAGCTGAAATTGAAAAAAAAAAAAGGTTAAACGAGATTACTCTGTGGTTAAAGATAGATGCGAGGAGTCATGTTTTTTTCACCACTCCTCCATCATGGACAAAAGCTAAACAGCAAATGGTTACACAGGTGATAAAATGAGGAATGTGTCTTATGTGGGCACAAATGGTAATAGGTGAAGGGAGTTGGGGAGTGTGACTGAGGGAGGTTTGACTCTAAGTGGGCTTTTGAGTCATGAACAAGAGCTCTCTAATCATTGGCAAATGAGCAAATGGACAAACATGCAGTCATGGTGCTGGTTTGTTTGTAAATATTTAAGCTGGGGAGTTGTAAAAGGAGATTGAGGAGAGTGCTGGGGGGCACAATTAAGACTTTTAACGCAAAATGCAGCCCCCATTCATTTCTCCAATCCCACCAGCCAATAACGCTGCACCCTACCCCCCTCCTTTACATCCCAAATATCTGTGACCCAGAACCGCCTGCCTCCAAATACCCTTTTTAAGAAAGCTGTCAGTCTCCCAAAGTTAAGGGCACCCACTTTACAGAGGGGCAGCAGAGGTGAGAGGTGAAAGGTTAACTGCGGCTCTTTGGGCTGAAACGAACTTTGATGACAAGTTGTGTGCTGATGTGCCAACAGTGGAGGTCAAACAAACCCTGGCGGAGCTGTGGGCTCTTCATCACTTTAACTGCAGGAATAACAATCAATTTGTCAAATGCTGTACAGGAGGTGTACATTTGGCTGGCACCACAACACATGTACCTACAACCTGAAGTTGGGAGTATTTTTTTTTTTTTTTCAGATTTCATAGAGAAAAATGCTTTTGATTTTTAGCTTTTTTTTCCCTTAAAAGAAACATATTTCCCTCAACCCCTTGCTTCTATTCCAAAATCAATTTTGCATGAAAAAATGAAGGGATTAGATAATCAATGGCATCATCTATTTTCAATAAAAAAACATGCACACACAGACACAATGTTGCATCTGCTAATGCATGGCCTTTGATTATTGATGGGCGATTTGCAGACAGCCTTAACTGCACAATATGTCTCGCTATTACTTTCCTGACCTCATTTTGGCTTGGGGACAACATTATTCATGTGAGAGCCGGAGGAGAGGAAGAGAAGGAGAGATGAGGCTTGTGGGGGAAATGGTGTGAGTGTGTGTGTGTATGTGTGGAAGTAACAGAGGTCTGCAGAATTATCATCAATAACCCACCCCCTTCCTTGTACATAAAGAGAGGAGGGAAGGTGGGAGGAACAGAATAAGGGAGTGAAGGAAGAGTGACAAAGGGGCTGAAACAGGGTCAGGGAGGGGCAACCATTAGACTAAAAAAAAAAAGCCCAGTCCAAATGCTATTTTTAAGTTCCTCTTTCCTCTCCTCTCCACAGCTTGGGGTAATTTAAGAGTGTCCAAACCCAGACAGTGTGAGAGGGAAGAAGCATTCATCACCTGAAGAGACACCGGTGTTCACAAGGAAAGAAGGATGAGGACCCCAGGAGAGGCAAGAGGGAGAGGGATAGGGGGAAGATAGGTTGAGATGAAAGGAGGCTTGGCTTGCATCACTGTCCACTGATATGTGTGTGTGCCTCTGTCTTTGGATACATGTATCTGCAGCTGATATTGTATTTAATCTGTGTGTGAAGTCATGTACATGTCAGAACTGTAGTGCTTAAGATATTCATAAAGACTTGAATCTGCCTCAGGACTGAGCGTTAAGCTGACCCAGAGTCACAGACAACAATGATTTTTCTGCCTAATATATTAAAAAAGGTTACTTTTTGGTTATTTTCTCCTTTAGAAAACAGTTTGGGACTAAAAACCTTTGATCTTCAAACTTCTTAACACATACATATGAAGTCTTTTTTATTTTGGTTTGTCAGATGCTGAAGAGCACTGCTGCAGATCCAACTTTATTGGAAATAAATTTCTTAATCATGGCCGTTACTTTTGGAAGGACACAATGCATTACTTATTCTGGTCATGATCTTGACATGGTCTCGGCCCTACTATTTTGACCAAAAATGTATTCAAACTCAATTTGAATTATTATTAGAATTGACTTTGGCTTAATTAACATTGGCATGACTATAATCCCAGTACACAATGCTGAATCAGAGTTTTGTTGTTTAGAACCTAAACCTATATGTTTATGAGCTTAGAACACTGGCACAAACCAGGATGGACAGGCAAAAAAACTGAAAAGTCAGTCAGAAGCCTGACAAAGCTGCTTTCTAATCAGGCAGATCACTATGTTTTCACCCTTGCATGAAGAATGTGATCCAGACTTACTAACTTTCCATAGTGGCGTATAATTTGTAAAGATTCACCAGACCTCAGAGAACACATTTTCATGCTTTTAATTGAAGTTTACCCTGGACTTAATGAATGTTTAATAATCCTAGTTCTCATGAAACTCATTCAAAACCAATTTAAAGTGAGGGTTGTTTTCCTCAGAGGAGCTGAAAAGCTTCTCCAGATTGTTATACTGTATAATCTTCATAATGATGCTGCTTTAAACAGTGCACATTACATTGCATATTATTGTACTGTATATACAGGTATATTGTACACAACATCATTATCTTTGCCAATCCCAACTTTAGCTTGCTGCATGTTAAAACATTCACACTCACCTTCAGTGAGCAAGGACCAGTGTGGCTTTTTCTGTCTATGGCTGTATGATGACTGTTTACATTGCAGCTGAAAGTGCCCCGTTTTCTTTTTCTGCATGTGACTCAGAGCTGGCATTTCCCTGCCAGTTAAAACAATAAACATTTGAATGGTGTTGATTTTATTTACTCAAATCCTACCTTATAATTAGTCCAAAATTGGATCCCAGAGAAAGCAACCTACATTTGTCTTGGCACTCAAATCCTGTGACATTCAGATTGGAAATTCACAATGATGAAACTGACATTTGTTATTATTTTGGTGGCTTGAGCTAGCATTAACATGGTGGACACAACCAGATAACAACAAGAAAAGACAAGAAAAAATAAAACTTAACAGCAAACATGTTTGGTATTTTAGGAGGCAACTCATTTCAGTTTATAATATTATAACACTTTATTTCTATATTTCTATACAGAATACACAATATTTCTATACAGTATGTTGGTGTAAGATATGCAGTAGGTTATACAATATGAAAAAATCACATTTGAACAGCAGTTCTGAATTTAGTGTGAGGTGTGAAAGCGCATATCAGCTGTCAAATTTTGACATAAAGGAGAAAAGAGGGGTGGAGAAGGACAGTCAAAGGGCAGATTCCAGTGACCATCAAAACAGTCTTAAATAAGGAGGAAAAATTACAATGCATGTCAATTTCTGCTCACCTGTCTATAATCAGGATGTCAGATGCATTGTGGAAATAAATGGGTCTCACTGGTTCTCCAGTGGAGGAATGCCCTAGAGGCTGCCTCCTAGTAACATAACAAATTAAAACATGTCATACTTATGTTAGTATCTCAGAAAGCAGTCATGCAGAGAGCTGTGAATCCCACCAATCCACAACATGTCATGATTACATTTCTGCTGTTAGCATGCATGCATGACTGGATGCGACAAGTAAGGAAACAGAAGTGATCGCACAAACCTCATAGTCAAGGAAACCATATTATTTTCTCAGAATAACCCATCTTAAAATACATTTTAATCATCAATGGCACTACATATTGTAACAAGTAAGCGGGTCTATATCAGCATAGTAGATAATTTCATTATCCACTGGTTTTTATAAACAAGTCACCCTAAATTAAAAAATGATGTAGCTTTAAATCTATCCTTAACAGGAATGTATTCTTCTCATTTACTTTCCTTCACAACAGAAACTAGCTAAATGCTTGTTAGTGTCCAGGGGTGGCTTTTCTTGTCAAAGAAGAAAACTGCATTGGAGAGTCCAGTGGGTCAGCACGCTTGACCGCAGCTTAGGCCTACTGGGGAAATCCACCCATGTGTGGCTTGTTGGCTGTGACCTGCAACCTGGCCTTGTGCACCACAATCCCAAATACCTAACTTGGCCAGCCCTGTGACCTGACACTGATTTTTAATCTGCCTGGGGTGTAAACAGACAAAGCTGAACATCAATCCCTCTCTCCATCGTCCAATTCCAAACCTGGACACATTGGTATAACAGATGGGACTGAGGGAAATACAAAAAAGTGTCTGACAGAGCGGTTTTTAAAAATAAATTGGAAAAAAGGAAGAAACTGACATGGATGAAGTTGAGGTTGAAAGGTGCCTGATGTTTTGTTATGTCACTGTTGTTCCTCCTTTCCTCTCCCTTAGTCCAATTAGAAACTGGATCGTGGCCTGCTTTGCTGGCAGCACAGTGGTAACTTAATGCAGTGTGAAAAAATCATTATTCCATACTACAGGTGGGCCTGGCCATACAGAGGAACCTTTGCGTTTCCTTTAGAAAGCCAATTTTAAACAGGGGCACTAATAAAACCAAGAACCAACTATTTGTTGATGACAGCAATGTGTTGCAGGGAACAAAGGGTAATAGGAGAGGGAGGATTGAAGAGAGAGATGAGAGAAAAGAGGAGAATGACAGAGTGAGTCACAAAGAGCCAGCTAAGAAGGAAAAGATTAAGAAATGAAAACTAGACATGAGAGAGAACGATGGTTAAGCTAAGTTTGCTCAAGAGCATAGAGGGATGAGTGGTGGTTTCTCATGGGTTCAGATCCTCAGCATTTCTGCCACCTCAACCAAAACATTTAGTTTTTCTTTTGAAGGCCTAAATGAGGTCAAGGTCTGTGTTTGATTCCCATCCAAATCCAAGTATTGATCCTCATAATAAATCCTTCAAAGCGGTTTTAGGAGGACAAAAGAAATCCTCTGCTTTCTCACAAACACCAGCTATCTTGTCTGTCCTTCTCTCTCTTTCTGAGATTCTCCCAAAACATGACTTGATGGGGATGGGAAATCTAAAGAGGTAAAAATGTAATAAATCAAAAGTGCCCCAAGCCAAGAAATGAATAAAAAGGATGCTTTGAAGCTTGGGACAGATGGCGGCTTGGTGATAACCTTTTCACCCTTGTACCCTTGGGGTCCAAACAGGCAAAAAGCATGTAAACATGTTTTATTACATCATAAAACTCTGAGGAGGTTGTAGCATGTCTGGACTTCCTTGAGGGCTTTTATTTGCCAGAGGAAGGCATGTTCTCTCTGAGCTCTTAAATGCAATGGCTGTATACATGTATGACTAAGTGCACGTTAATGGCAAAGGGGCTAGGGAGTAGTTGACTGACTGAAGTATCAGATTTAGCTGCTCACAGATTCACTTGGTGGAATTCTACATGGTGGATTGTGAGATTGTGGCTTGACTGCTTCCTGGAATAACAGGACAAGTGATGTAATTAATCTTGATATAATATAATATAATGTCCCTGTAAAGGTAGGCACTCACAGTTGAGATTAGCCTGGTTTCGCTGTCTTTAAAACCAAATGACACATAATGTGCTCAGAAAATTATTCTTTAAATCACAAAACGTGAGGGAGAGACAACCAGAAGCAGACATAAATTGGCTTTGAGATGTGTGGTGAACAGGCAAATACATTTTTCTTCAACTCTGATTTCCGCTTCAGTTTCAACTCAACTAAAAAGTTTTCTGCTGTAGGTAGTAGTAAAAGTAGGTAGTAAAAGTTTTTTTTTATTTTCTTCTTTCTTTATTTTCAGTCCCCACCATGACCAAAACCTTGCCCTAGCCATGTATCCAAAAACAAAGATTGTTTGAATCCCTGACCTGTTGCATAAAACAAAGCTAAATAGAAGCTTAGCTAAGCATTTCACTTGACAAACATTTGAGTATGCGTGCCCATCTTTAGGTAATGTCACATATTCTTCAGTTTACAAAAGGTAATCTGTGTTTCAGAGTTCATGCTCTTTTCTCAAAGTTTGGTGAAACTTTGTTGCAAGTAGCCAATTCCAAGGAAGTGTCCATATGTCAATTACCTGTCTACGCACAAGGCCTTGAGACACCAGTGTGTTTGAGAAAGAACCAAGATATAAACCAGTTCACAGGACACTGACACGTTTATTACCCTCTTGTTTCTACAAGAGTCATGTTGCTGGCTTTTTACTGCATTTGTTTCAAGACACAAGGCCACATAATTCCTCCTAAGCCGACCATGAGAAATGCTTTTAGACTAAACAACCCAGTATAGAATTGTCATAAAAATGCAGTCTTTGCCTATTCGGAAAGTAATGGTTTCCTGAGCCAAGAAGTTATCAGAGGAGGTATAGATGCAAATGTGATATGGATCTGAAGTGTATTTAAGATGTCGGAAAACATAAAATACTTTCCTGACCGCATACAAAGATTTTCATTCGCCAATTTATTTTGGTTTCAGTCACTAAAAAGGTTCATCCAACCACTTAGTACATTGTTTTATGGTCAACTGCAAGCCTTTAGCAATCATCCCATGCTAAAATCTGCAAAGGTTGCCTCTAAATATCTGCGGTATCTATTTGCAATTCTCTAACAGCAATTGCAACACCAAACCACATGCTGATAACAAAGTTAAAATCATTAGTGGTGATATTGTAAGACGAAACCACCATGGAGAAGAAAACATCCCAAAGCCCCAAACAATTATGGACATATCGCACACAATCCCCATGTAAACAGAGGGAGGAATGCAGCGTGACTGCATGCAGATACAGATCTCGAGAAGTCAAATCCCACATACGCAGGAGAGGCAGATACAAACCACTCTGAATACTGGAAATATGTAGTGTTCAAAGCCAAGCACACTTCACAGCGGTATGTCTAGGTTCAGTCTATGTCAGGTATACAGCTCCTGAGGCTCTGCTCTGTCCCTGGACTTTGTCACACCATCTCTAGTTAACCTTTGTTTTATGTCCTGGTATTCCATTACAGATGTGCTCTGATGGGGTAGAGGAACAGCAGAGTTGCCAGTCAGGGGAGTGGTTGACATTTTGGTGGTTGTTAAGATTTAAACAGCTTGCCCGCAGGAGGCAGTAGATAGAAAATGGAGGCTCCAACTGGATTGGGATGACCGAGAACTCATTTGAGATCAATTCACATCACATTCCTCTGCATGCATAAGTGAAGAGACCTTTTGGAAATACTAAAATAGAAAATGCCAACACTTAACTGTACCTGTGAGTGGTATTTACAGTGTCTGTACTGATCAAATGGTATGCCATTGCTGAATTTCATGATATAATGTCTTCATCAGGGTCTGTCACAATATATCTTATCTCTTAGGCTAATTTATTTGACTTTATTTTAGATTAGCACAGAAAAAAGGAACGATGAACAATGAACAAAACAATGAAAATTGAAATAATGCAGACATTTCTGATGATTTATCCCTCGCATACACAGATATACACCAGCATATATCAACAACCTCCACTGCTCTTAATCCATTTAGTGCAAACAGCTATGTCTGCTTTTCCACACTATATGAATAATGAGAGGGGCTCACAATGAGTAAGTAAAACAAAACAGAAATTAAACATGAGCAATGCAGATCCCTGACAGGCTGGCTGGTCCTGTTGTCAGGTCTTACTTCTGTCGGAACTGATCCATTATCAACCCACATTTGCACAGCCATCCTCCACCTGAGTCCCCCGGAAACCTTTATTTATCTTCCCTCAGCTCCGTTGATGAATGAATAGAAACAAGGCAGATGAATTAATAACAGTGTTAGCGCAATGATAATGGCGGCAAGAGCTAAAGCGTTATTGATGACTCAATCAAGGAGGGCCAACATCCAGCCAGCGTCCCTGTTTCCTAATTAGTTGCTGGTTTGTAAAATTGCATTTTATCCTCTGCCAAATACGCATAGTTGTTGACAGGTAATATGTAAAATTCCCCTGTTTTATTTATTTACAACGGAGGTCATTTCACTTTGATGATTCATACAGCAGGCCCCTGTAATTCTGCTGCTTCTGCTTGGTTTTTAATAAAAGAAATATATATTTTTTCTCTTGCTCTCAGGTTTTTGTCCTCAACATTTTTCTCATTTCCTTTCAAAGCCCCAGGAAGCTGGGTATTTGTAGCTTAACTTCAGTTGGCAAAGACTCACAAGTCAGTGACTCCACCTCAGCTCTTAAGCACAAAACCAGTGTCCATGGTTCTGCTAGAATGGGCAGCACAAGTCAAAGTAAAATGTTTTTATGTTCTGTTCAAATTGTACATGAAAAAGCGAGGTGAACTCAGTGACCCTTCATGTGCACTTTGTCTTCTAATACATAGTACGTATATTCTACCGTAAATCTGGTTAAATAATGTAGCTTGACCATTTTCAAAAAACATGCATTTTGAGCACTCAATCTTTGATTAAATGCTACAGTATTGTTTAATAACAATATTCAAACTTCACTAGTCCTCTTAAACTTGCAATGTGACTTAGGGTTTTGTTGATTTATGCAATTGAAGGACATGATAATCAGACATGACATGTTCTTTTAAAATTGATATATGGAGTTTAAAGAAGAAACCTTACATACTGTATATAGATGAAAGCTTAAACAGAGCATAAACCATCCCTTCACTCCAGTTTGCCTTTCTCTAGTTTACTGTCTGGGCCTGGAAATGAAAGACACATCAGTCATGTTGTGTCCACACACCGTTCTGACACAGCCCATGTTTGGACAGGTGTGTGGTGTACGTTGTGTTTGCCTTCTCTATTGGTCTGTAAAATAGACGCTTTTAACACTCTGGCTCAGGGAGTGTTTTAGCACAGTACGTTTACCAACTTTTCTCTTTACTTTGAGGATTCTATATGAAGTGGCCACCACCTATTTGTCTTTCTTATTGTATATGCTGGGTCATCAGGTTAGAAGGTTACAGAGACCTTAAAGTGATGTTGAACTTTGGTGGAATTTGGAGTTGTATAGCTTCTTGGCTATGATGATCATTTTATGAGTTGCTACTGTCTGTGGAAAACAGGGAATAGTTTTTTTTTCTCTCTTTCTGTTTCTCAGTAGAGTGTCATTGCATAGGGAAATTACCCACTTGTGGCACATTTGCCTGTACAGTAATAACTTGACCACTTCCTTTTTTTCCTTTTGCATACTGGTTTTGTCTAAACTCTTTTAGGAGCATGCCAAAATCCCACACATGGATAGTAGTTTTAAATTTTTTAATCTGACAGCATATGATTTGTTTGCCTTCATTAATGTGTTAATAGTGTATCTGAGAGAGTGAATCTGAGTACTTTCACAGAGAAAAAGAAGCAGAGCACGATAGCAACTGCTGACGATGACCAACAATATTGGGGCTTATATACTGTATATTGGCCAGGAAGCTATAGTGTACAAGCCATGGTTCTAGACTCTCACTTTGAGCACTTCCAGCAGTGTCCACAGCTTGTCATCTTTGGTTATGGTTACACCTTCATTGCAGTTTTTGTCACCTGATCACCCTGGTACATGACTGACAGGTTTGGATGTTTGGTCCAAATTCAATCCAGGTACAATGTGCATCTGTCCCTCATTACACAACTCAGAGGGAAAGTACTTCCACACATTTGAGAAACACAGTCTGCAAAACATTAAGAGCTATTGCAAAAAAAACACCAGTAAAATGACAAATGTTACCATCTTAGCCTTTTTCATCATTCAGGCCTTGATTTCTCTCAATGTCTACCCATGCCACATGACAACAGTAGCACATTAGCAGAGCAGATGCAGCAACTTCAGTCCTCCATCTTACACAGGATGCGTTCAGGCACAGTATTGAGTGTGGAACACCCACGTTTTGGCTGTGCTCAAAGCTCAAAACGCAATCACTGTACTTACCTGCGTAAAATGGAAAAAACTGGACTTGAAGCGCAAAGACATGCTTCGGGTCAGGGTATAATATATCTGTTCTGTCAAACGCATGAGATGGACAACTGAAAATGCAGCTGAAACACCCCCTGTGTAGACAAGCTGTTAGTGTGTAAGTAGTCCATGCAGATTCAGCAATGTGACTCCAAACAAAAGTCTTTCTCTTTCCCTATCAAAAAGCACTTTGTCATCTTTTGGGAAGGTGCTGTTGCCTCAACCTAAATACCAGATGCTGACCTTGACTCTCCCTCTCTTTTTCTTCCCCTGGTTTGTGTTGCAGAACTCCCTCCCGCTGGTAGCGCCCTGCAGTCTACAGTACGTTATCAACAGCCTCAGTGTTACAACTACCAGACACACATACACACAAACTCATATCTGCTGCCTACTGTTTTAACCGCTCCACTGCAGCTGTAAGAGCAAGCCTAGAAAGGGGAAGCAACAAGTGTGTTCCATTAGGATGATATGGGTGGTAGTATTTGTGTGTGCAAGAGTAGATGTAAGATGAGGAAACACTTTTTATTAGTTTAGAAGTATGTGTTTGTTTGTGTGTGTGTGTGTTTGAGTGTCCTCGTCCCTC
Organism: Thunnus maccoyii; assembly: GCF_910596095.1. NCBI lineage: Eukaryota > Metazoa > Chordata > Actinopteri > Scombriformes > Scombridae > Thunnus > Thunnus maccoyii. The sequence goes on along the minus strand of NC_056539.1, from coordinate 19,903,760 downwards.
CATCTTTCCCCTTTGTGTTTGAGTGCATTGCTCTCTTCATCTCTTTGAAAAGTTTTAATTTTAACACAGCAACCAAATGTTTTATCAGTGCATGTCATAATTAACACATTAGTATCAGGTGACAACAATGCATCTGTCAAAATGTTTTGAAACAGTTTCAACAGACAGAGGCGTATAGCATTTTCCAATCTACTAAAAGAGGACGTAATCCATCAACTGAAATTCAAATTTTCACAACAGCAGTGAGAGGCAGCTTTCTAGAGAAACACAAATATACGGTAGATGTTAAACACGGATGTGCTGAAAACACTGCATCCTTTTGAAGACTTTTGTGTCAGGATGTTTGCATACGTGCGTGACAGTGCATGTGGAATGAGAATGAGAGCGCTTATCTGTTTGTATGCCAGCGCTACACTTTATGCTTTATTTAGATACCTAGGTTTTCCGGTGTAGAGCTGATGACACTGTGGTGTCTTGCCTCCCACGCCTGCCCTGCCCTGACTCACACAAGAGCCGCTAACAGATAAGCTGTGGGAGAGCAACAGAGATATTCTTCCCCGGCTCCACTTAGCCAGGCTGACACATTTAACCGCAGACAGCAGTTCCGCAGTGGAGATGAGTGCATTACTGTAAATATCACAAGGTCAATTTTGCTGGCAAGGTTGAGGAGATTGCTCAGCTGGTCACTTTTCTGATGACTTGGATTTGAATCTTGCTGATTTGGTCTCGCTCTAATCTCAGCTGTACTCCAGGAATTTGACTTTATTTTGTCTTTCCAAAACGAAAAGAATTGGTTTTTTTTTTGGTTTTTTTTTCTCAATCAGGTCTGTCTTTATTTTTTTTCTAGTCAATTGAATATATAGACTGTAATATTTTCAAACATCTATACAATAGACAATAGACTAAATCATTGGTAACGTAACATTTTTCTATAAACAAAACACAACCACTTGGCTGTACAAAGCACGAAGCAAACAGGGGCACAATGATATTTTTGTATTTATGTTGTCATCACATAACTTGTAGGTGACAAATCAGTCATCAAAAATATTTGACATGCTCCTTTACAGGCCCTGAAAATCTATTCTCCCAAGGAGCTTTCTCCTATGAGTGATCAGATGCTATAAACACACATTTTTCTGCCAAATTTGGAACCGTTTTGGTTGTTTCAGTTTGGTTTGAAGTGGGAAGGACACTGTTGGAAAAAAAAACAAACAAAAAAAACTTGATATCACATGCACTAGGAATATTTTTATCAAAATCTCATGACAGTTGTGGGGTTGTTTGATTGTGTTTGCCGAGCCAGTGTTAATCAAATCTGATTCAAAAAACAGTACTAAATAAGCAGTTTGGCTAACTTAAAAAATAATAATAAAAGATATTTTTCTGAATTTCAACATAAATTGTTGTTTATTTAGTCATGAACTTTTAAAGTTACAGAGAAATACCCTCAATCCAAGCTTTTAGTGGCTTTAACTATAAATTTTCAGTATTTAGGGAATTAGCTAATGGAGATAACCCCTAAACTGCATCGATTTACATTCCAATAACAAATCCTCAACTCATTGTACGCCAGCATCCAAAACAATGGCAGGGACCACCTCCAATAAAAGGCTCAGTTTCAGCCAGCCAGTGGGAACAGGGAGACGGAAAAACATATCTCCTCTTCCCACTGCTGCTTAATTCCTCCCCACACACATACACATACGGACACACACACCCTCTACCTTCTCTTTAGTAGAGTCCGACAGCTCTCAGGAAGAGGGGATTTTGCTCTGCTCTTTCCAGATGACCTCCTCTAAACTTGGGTCCTGGGCTTAGCACACAGGAGGAACACAAGGGGGAACAGTGTTGCAAATTTGTCACCCAGAGTGTTAAAATTCCCCCAGGAATGTTAATCTGGCCAGTCCTCCCAGCACACACACACTTCAGTAATCCTCAACCCCTTGCTTAAGACGGATTTGGTTGTCCACCACTACTACATGTAAGACCATACACTCCTCTCCCTGCCCAAAACCATCAACTCCTCCAACTAAAACACCAAAATATACTTGAATATATTGGAGCCTCCAACTGTTTTTAAATGTCTGAGACTTTTTTCTAAATTATTTTTTTTTAAGTGAAAGAAAAAAAAAATGCATCTCCATTTATGCTCCTGGAGAGCTGCTTTCTACAGAACATTTAATTATTCCATTCATACTGCTTTTGATGGATAGGAGTTTCACTGCTAATAAAGAGGGTCATTTCAAAATGAGGTATTCAGCATGTGGGAAAATATAGCTCCTATTAAACTAATTCTGTTTTTAAGGTAAAAACATGGGGAAGAAAATTGAATTGCTGTATTTGGGCATTACAACACTGAAAGCTGTGTTTGCTGGTGTTATTAAAGGGACATTTCTCAACTAAATTTACAGTAAAATAATTAAAGGGAAAAGGTACAGTAGCATCTCTAAAAAGAATGACAGGAAAGATGTTCACGCTGTTTTAACTTTTGTTGGGAAGGTTGAGTGTTCAACCAGTTAAAGAAGAAAAAAATAGTATTTATCTTTTTTTTCATTTAAGCTGTCACTAGAGTCACTTCAATTACTTTGACATGGTGTGAAACCAGGCTGAGGTCAGGAAACAGGAAACAGATTGAGGTCTTTTAATAGGATTTATTTTTTCAGTTATTCACATGATTCACTTATAAACTATTTGTTCAAACAAGTAGTGGCAAGTTATTCAACATGTCAAACTGTAATTTTCCTCACTACCTTTCACACATATTTTTGTTTATCTCTGTAAGTACTATGTATATGTATGTGAGTATAAATGGAAGCACTGTCTGCTTGTGCACTGAGTGCTCCTGAAATACACGATAAATTCCCCTCAGGGCTACTTTTTATTTCTTTCCTGTGCCAAGCTATGTGGAAATTTATCATGGAGTGTATCCAGTGTGTATGTCAATAGTTTCACTGCATGCATGCTTCCACAAAAAAATGAGGCAATGTTTACTTTTCAGAATTATTTCCTCTCATTTGAATGTTTTCTTTTTTCCTTGCAGAGTTGAACAGAGAGATCCACATACCAAATAGCTCCTATTTAAAGGACTTTTTGTTTTCTGCTGTGATGTTTCGAGCACAAGGCTCTTCCTCAGACTTCTGATGAAAAAATAGTCGCTATTTTAAATACCCATAGTCCATACTACAAACCCACGTGACATAACACACCTGTTGCAAATTGCCATCAATCAGATTGTAGAAAACATTACATTTTATATTTTACATGTAAAAAATGTTTATATATAGGCTACAGACATACACAAAAGGTACATAAAGAAAATTACAGTACATACAACTCATGTACCCCCAATAGTTTGTATTCCAACAAAGGACACAGAGTCGCCTCTGTCTATTTATGAAAGTACTAATGAACTACAACATCAAAGATGTTTTTTCATGTTCTACTGCTGTCAATGTCATATACATGCTTAAATGCCCATGTGGACTGGTATACATTGGTAAGACCACCATTCTAAAAACTAGAATTGCTGAACACTGCAGTACTATCAGAAATAATGTAACATCTAGTCCCATGGCTTTTCGTTTTTCCAAGGCGAAACACAACATTTCCACTCTCAGATATGCAGGGATTGAGGTTATAAAACATCCAGAGAGGGGAGACACTAACAAATTCTATGCTCCTAAAATGTAAACTCTTCTGGATGCATACACAGGGCACTTCAGCCACAAAAGACCTCAATAAGAACTATTGATATTTTACATAGAAAAGTACATAAAGAAAATCACCGTATGTATACAGTATACTTTATTTATATACACACAATATACACGATATACTGTTTATATATATATACACACACACACACACACACACACACACACACACACACACACACACACATACTGTAATTTTCTTCATGTACATTTTGTATATATGTAGCCTAAAAATAATTTTTAGACAAAAAAATTCTGTCTATGTAAAATATCAAATGTAAGATTTTCTACAATTTGATTGATGGCATTTGAAACAGGAGTGTTATGTCACGTGTAGTATAGACTACACAAGACTATGGGTATTTAACATGGCGACTCTCTGTATTTATCAGAAGTCTGAGGAAGAGCCTTGTGCTCGAAATGTCATGGCAGAAATAAAAAGTCCTTAAAATGGGAGGTATTTGCTGTTCAATTCTGCAAGGTAATTTTTGATCAAGCACACATCCCCTTGGGTATTGGGATGTGCCTGTCTTTCTTTCTTTCTTTCTTTTTTCCTTCACTGCTACCATTCTCGCCATCTCATGGAGAGAGAAACAGGAGGCAACTTGGGCCTTTTTAACTTCTTGACCTTCAGACATGATTGAATCTGTTCTGCTGCCAAGCCAGACAAAAGGCTTCTGAAAGCAAAGAGTCAGCTCATGACTTGGCCTTCGTGTAACCATGGACAGAGGGAGGGAGAAAGGGAGGGGGAGAGAGAGAGAGACATTGGAGAAAGAGCAATTCATGTCATGCACAACATTTATTTATTCAAACTGTCCATCTGCTGTGTGGCTTAAACTTGGCTGGCATACAGCACACACACACACACACACACACACGCATACACACATTTTTGTCTTACCTATTCACATGCACAGACACATTTTCCTAAGGACCAGGGGCACCATTTATAAAACAGTACGTAGGATCCATACCAAAAGTGTATGTGCACACAAAACTCCAGAAACTCCACAAAAAAAAACGTACAGCTGCAGGAATTCAAGGTCTCATCCTCCATCCTGAAGACCGCCTACCCCTCGTCTGTGGAGAGTATCCTGACAGGCAGCATCACCGCCTGGTACGGGAACTGCTCTTCCCGTGACCGTGGCGCCCTGCAGAGAGTGGTACATTCAGCTGAACGCACCACCAGAACACCTCTTCCCACCCTGCAGGACACCTACACCAGGAAGGAGAGGCTGAGAGCCCAAAATATCATAAGAGACACTTCACACCCCAACAATGGACTGTTTAGACTACTGAGGTCAGGCAGATGCCTCAGTCACATGGCCGAAATCCTCATACATCCAGATCCTCAACACACACACTTCACTTTAACAAAAACTTCCACACACACACGCTCACTCTTGCAATACTGCACACATTGTTTGTGTCTGCTACTGTCACTTTTACTTGCACACCAAAAGTTGGTTGTCATATTTATTTGTCACCACATTTTGCAAAATAATTGACCAATTATTACTGACCTTATTATTTGGAATAAAGGATGCAAAGGGAGACATATGTGCAGCTACTGTCGCCTCTGCCATACCACAAAACATATTGTGCATGTGTCTATGTTTAGGTGAGATATATATATTTTTTAAATATTTATATTGATAATTCACACTGCAGTACTAAAAAGTCAGAGAGAGATATTTGTAAGTATATACAAATTAAAATGTTTTACTGTAAATTTGACTAGTCAACTACTGCCCACAGCACCGACTAGTGGTTATAGGAGTCTTGTCAGGTACAATAACTACCCGATGAGTAGACTGCTTACAGTAAAGAATCCACCATCCTATGATCTGAGCTGTTATACTGGGATATGCCTGAGGCAGTGTATGGCAACATGTGTAACTGAAATCTGATAGGTTACTGATGGGGGAGTTTTGTTTTATTTCTCACCTTTGACCTTTGTGCTATAACAACTTGAACAAAGAAAATGCCTCCAATAGATTTAATGTAAAACAAGCTATTTTGATGGGGCTTGCACAGTTATCAATTTTATTTAAAGGTTTGTATTGACTGTTTTTGGATCAATTGTCTCAATCACAATCTGCAGCCTCTCTAATGATTGCAAAATCAGGGCAAAATAAGGGTGTTGAGAAAGTATGATTGAAATTATAACTGAAATTACTAGAGACAGACCTAACCTTTGCTTTACTTGTGATACTAAAATGGTCAATGATGATTTATGACTAACTGGAATTTCAACTTGTATAGACATCACCTTAAAAGGAGGTCAATACTGAGTTGGAGAGAGTCACCCATAACGTCAGTGTTCCTACCTCTGCATGGCTACGGGTAGTGATGATAGAAAACTATAAAGGAGGCAGCTGTGCAGGCAAGGGTCTATAAACAGTTATGACATGGTGACCCAGTACAGTGTTGATGTGTCAATGCTCTTCCTTTGTGTTATCACTCGACCGTGCAGTCACTGTGACGATGATTTGCTTCCTTGTGTGACAGCTCTGTTGTCAAAGCTGGTGTTGGAAAATAGGGAAAGCTACAACAAACGCTAGTGGTGTGAAAATAATGAGGGATTATGCTTACATGAGTGTACAACGATCTGCACTTACATGTACAGGCACATACATGACTGTGTTCAGCCAGGCTTGTACGAGCAGAGGTACGTGTGAAAACACACACTATCACACATAGAAACAAACCAGGTCCTTGTCAGATATTTCCAGCAGTCACAACAAAGTTTAATCACACATACATTTCCAACTAACACATCAACCGCAGTAATTTGACTGTGGTGAATCGTAATGTCAAACTCAGAATGTATCACCCAATGCTACAGAAAGTTTTAGCATCTTTTCAGTGAGTTAGTGACTAGCTGGTGAATGCACTGGAGCATATAATGGCTAAAGAGACAGTTTTTTTTTTTCATTATATCTTTTCATTGTTTCTGCCCTGATGAAGATCGTGTGAGGATGAAAACCGGTTGGTATGCCTGACTAAATAAAGGCTTTTAATACAACTTATCTGAAAAACGTTTTGTTTCAGCCAGATATTTTTTCTCAGGAGTTGATGGAGACCAAAACAGAGCTAAAAGGAGAGTGAATATTGGGCTTAAATGTGTCAGGTGACCAGTAACACGAATCTAAATAAATACTCATGTTGCTCTGTGACTACTGGATGTTTATATAGGCAACTGACTGCTAAATCTCTGCCATAACTTCTTGATCATATGTCAGATGTTGTGTTTACAGTTGTTATAAGTGGCCAGAAGATTAATTAATGGAGCTTTAAATGTCAGGTTGGATTCTAGTTCCTCAGACTCCAGAGGCACAGATATTTTTTGCACCAATGTTTAAAGATCATACACAGAGTTACCAGTCCCTCTCTAGAGTAGCTTCAAAGGACCTGAATGCAATTTAGCCGCACTAAATTAAAATTTCATGTGGCTACTATAAGCTACTGGGTATGAAGCTAAAAATAATTTCAGTATCTATCTGAATATCTGAGGTTGGAATTTCCCCTCATTTACATTCCTTTTTCCAACGTTTTCCTTTACATAAGGCACAATGTGGTCTTCCTTGACAAAATGTATTGCCACTTTCTACCACTGGTGCCACCAGCCTGAATGAAGTTGATTCTGATTTAATCAAAAGTATCAGGTGTTGTGTGAGTGAAGGTGGTGGCGGTGTTGGAGGGGAAACGCAGGGATAGTTTTACAAGAAAAGACGAGACCTGGCAACGTTGCCCAGCAGTACGGGCTGATATCCCTGATGAAATGTTCTGGGAGAGCATGCGGTTATTACCCCAGCGGATGTTATTGTACAAAACCGAAGACGGGTAATGAAATGATGTATGGTCTTTTACTGAGCAGGCGGGAGTGTGTGTACTTGTATGTCTGTTAGCGCATGTGTGTGTGTGTCTCTGTGTGTGTTAAATGAGGAACCAGGCGGCACCATCTGCCTGACAGCGGCAACAAAAGATGATGAGATTGTGTCCGAGAGGAAATCTACTTGTGTTTGCCCTGCATGCCCCCCCCGCTCCGCCTTTAACGCGCAGCCACACACACATGCATGCACACACACGCACGCACACACAGTGGTGCTTTTGACTCATCACCTTTTAGCTGTCTGGGGGGGGGGGGGGGGGGGGGTGAAAAGTAGAAGGGAAATACACGAGAAAACAATTTGTTAGAAGTCGACAGTGTCACCGTATTGCTTGGTTTCTTTTTGTTTTCCAGGCATTTCTTGCCAGCAAAGGATGAAAGAGAGAAGTGGCTCAGGTAGTGAGAGAGAGAACTGGCAAGCACTATCAGAGGAGGAGGGGGGTGTGACTCGTAGGGCGGACAGACCTACAGCTTGTCCTGCAGTTCCTGGACCGAGTGACTCTTTGTTTGACACCTCGGCTGAAAGTGGAGCTCCACCAGGCACGTCCGCCGCTGGCTGACAAACAGTGTATCCTGTCTCTGTCGGCCCACCTCTCCTTCTTCAAGCCAATGTTGAGGGTGACGAACAAATGAGAGAGTGGGGAAGACAGAGTGGTAGGGAGAGAGAGAGTGACAGATCCAAAGGGGGGGAGAGGGAAACATAGGGGAAGGAATGTATCAAGTTTGCCCTCTCCTGCCAAGAGACCTGAAGGAGGCTTGCATTATTGGCATTTTTCATATCCAGATCATCTACCCGACTCACCCAGTGTCCAGGTTGCCAAATGCTTCCTTGAAGATCTCCGGTTTCATTCAGAAAAGAGGCCTTTGTCCTTGCACTATAGATCTGTAGCGTGCTCATATGGGCATAACCCAGACCAGGCCATGTCCAGCGTGGAGTAACTGTCCTGAGCTAAGTGTAAACAGTAACATTATAGTGTTGAGGAGTCTACTTCTTGTCAGTTATTTATATTTATTCCTGCTCCAATGACAGTGCCATGAAAGAAACCATGTCTCTAAAAGCTGCCACTCACATAATTGCAGACGATGGAAAAGGGATGAGGGGATAAAAATGAGAGAAAAAGAGAAAAAGGACAGATGGCATATTATGTGTCATGGAAGCCTTAGCAGATGTTTACTTCTGGGGAGGGAGAAAACGTTACTAGCCATCTTGAGGCTCTGTTGTGTGGGGCCAATGGGGGTGAGACTAAATTGAGTTAACATACATTAGCATTGCTTCCTCTTTTGCGGGTCAGCCCTCCTTTACTAATTATTTGCAGCTCTTTTCAATTCAATTTCAATTCACAAAAGGCTCATTTCTAAATATTTTTCTTTTTTACAGAACGGGAAATAAGGAGGTTTTTGTAAAACAATCTTGGCAATCCCATACTTTTCATTTGGCTGCGTTGTGAGGTAGAGGGGAAGGTCGGAGGTGTTTTTTTTTCAGGAGGGCAGAAAGTCAACCGTGACGAATAGAGCATATCTTCTGCATCATTACATCTGTACTTCAGGTCTTCTTCACAGATTTATGACAGGTCAAGCTTGTTGTAGCTCTCCTCCCTTTCCACTTGTTATTGGCTTCCGCTTCATGCCTGACTCCATGCACTTTAACATGTGATTTGGTGTAATTTCAGGGTTATTTTTTGCTCAGATGAGCGAAAAGTAGCATGTCAACTATGGTTATCATGGCTTTATGTTTTTAGTGGAAAAATAAATTAAAATATGTGCCAGTTTTGATGAGTAGGTTTTAATATGTTTGTACAGTATTGTTTGTCCAGTACCCCATGTTCCTACTAACATGCACATAAGGGTGACATGTCAACTGCAGAGGGTAGTCACAGGATAATAATGTGCTTTAACAGGCAGAAATGTAACAATAATAATGTGCTAGCAGTTATAGTGTATTTTGTCTACTGGCAGACATGACAAATGTCACCCTGCTATGGTGAGATTTTGAAAAGAGTGGCAGGAAATGTGAGCAAGGCAGCTACCTTTACATTCTTTATGCAGCATCTCCATCTCACCAGTGGCTGCTGTCGTAACTCCTATATTTGCTGATAGTTCTTTGCCTAGTTCTTAGGCAAAGTTTATGTCTCTCAAAAGATCAATCACCAATTTGGTTCAAACGCAAAGACAGAAAGCAGAGGAAGAACATCAGTCAGAACAATCAACGTGGAACAGCAAGGAGGGGGCAAACCTGGTAATCCAATATGTAAGAGCTACATTACAACATCTTATTTCCGAGTTCAAATTAACTCAGTACAGTATGTACTCTGTTGCATTGGCAAAGGTTGTCCAACAAAAGAGCCCTTTGAGAGGAAAATCAAATCTGGATCTGAGGATCCAGTCAGGAGTTTGAAATGGAAGTGCATGTGCATGCACATATAAGAGTGAATGGGCATTTTGTGTACTGCAGTGGGTCTGTCAGGCTGCACACATGAATGCATGTGAAAGACAGAAAATATATACAATATAGTACAAACAGTATGTGTGCATGTGAGAGTACAAGTACAAATTTCCTTCACAGTGCAAAAAGAAACAAAAACCTCTTCCCACACAGCCTCTAACTTCACTGCTGGTTTTCACTTGCAGTAACCCTGAATGATACCATGCATTAGGACCACACCCCTGCAGTAAAAGCACTGGGGCATAAGTGCGTGATCACGCTGATGCCATACTGAGGCGTGATAGCTATGGCCAACTTGAGCAATGACCTTTAAGGGATTACTCAACTCAACTGAGGAAATAAACAAACATTTTTATTTTGTTGTTCAGAGCGATTGCAGCAAAATAATAGAGGCCACTGAGTCACTGTATGAAACCCACATACAGACATAACAAACTTGACCACACAGACACAATCAAGGCATGACTACCTGTCTAAGCTCTGAGGGAGTAAAAATCACTTCCAGCTCAAACCAGATGTTCATAAGTTAAAGAATAAAAGTCCCAACTCTCAAGTGTAATGATTCAACAACATCATGCCCAAAACCATGAAGTTAATGCCGAAATTTCTTCCGTGGTAAAGATAAATATAGATCCATGAGTGAATTTGTGTGGACAATTAATGTCAATATCAGTTTGCAAGCCGTTCATGTGGGAGACAGACAAATCTTGAACATGCAACCTCATCAGCTTAGTGAGGTAGCTTTTATTTATACATGGTCAGTGACTTAAAATGTGGTAAGGGGAAGATGATTAAGTACGGGTCACTGCCGTCACTATGTTGCTGCTATCATTACAGAATAATTAACATGTTAATGGATGTGGAGTGATAAGAGAGATGGTGAGATGGAACGAGATGGAAAAAGAAAGAGAGGAAGGCAGAAAGCAAACTTGTGGTGAGAGACCACTCCTCTTGTACAAGTGGTGGCCTTTGTTTCTGGTTATGGTGCTAAGCATTAAATCCTATAGTGTATGTCCAACCACTACATTTCCCAGAGATTTGCTTGTCAGGCTTTAACAGTATTATCACCGGTCTTATGGTAGTATCAATGCATGGTATAGAGATTCAGAATAGACTTTTATTCATAAAAATGTTAACAGATTATTAGTTTAACCACACATCAGTTCCACTTGTCTGGGTGAGTGAGTCAGTGACCTACAGAGGCAACTCTACTGTAAATGATGCCACAAAGCAATGACATCAGTCTGTGGTGATGCTCTACCTCAGCCATCGTATATGGCCACATGAAACAGGTAGGGTCTAGATCATATATTCTCAAAGTGCTGCCCACGGGCCAATGGCAGCCCTCTAAAATGTTTCTGGTGGCCCCCAATGAGTTAAGGTGACATGTTGAAATGCATGGGATATATTTGGTCTGGTTCCAATACAGTTTTAAACCAACCTACATCACACAATACTTTGCTTTTAAGAAGGGTAAAACTTCACCCCCTGGACTAAGCTGCCAAGTTAGAAATAGCAGCTTGTTGAAAGCTTGCTAGGCTACTGTTTGCATGGCAACTAGGCATCTCCCGAGCCGTGTATGACTCACGAGATGCCTACTCGCAAGACAGATCATGTCATCATTGTATGGCATTTAATTAGTTTCACAACCCATAAAAACCATGCGTGTGCACGTGATACGAGCGCACAGAACAGTATCCACAAGTGGAAAACCATCCTTGCGAGGGAGCGTTTTTGCTCTACGAGCTCACAGAACAGTATCCACGAGCGGAAAAGCATCCTCATGAAAGAGCATTTTCGCTCTGCATGCACAAATGCAGTCCCATGAGCACAGGGTTTGGAATTATTTTGTGTTCTGTCTTTTCTTGGGTGGTCCTCAATCCGATGTTGGCCCTCCGTCATCAAAACTTTGAGAACCCCTGCTCTAGATGAAAAAGATATGAAAAGGGTTTAGAGAAGTTGCTTGAATCTGTATTTGTCTGAGGTAAAGAAACAGATACATTTTTTAGACAACTCAACAATGGAAGGTATAATTCTGTTGACTGTGCTGCAGAACTCTATATAAAGCAATAAAAAAAGCCTCTGTTGTTGTAGAGAAGGCGATATGATGCAAGATAAATTGAAAATGTTTAATTCCAAATTATACTGACGTGCTTTAGCTTAACAGAGCCTTCATGGGTTGTGGAGTGGCTGTAAATATTTCACTGTGGGTTTGCCTGTGTGCCTCCCATGCATGAATTTAAATTATCATTTTACTGTTAATGAGAATTATTTATCTGTCTTTCCTCTGTTATCAATCTCTTCCCTCCAATCCTTCCCTCTCACTTAATCCCTAAACTTCTGTGCCATCTCTCTCTGTTTCTCCCTCTTTCTGTCTATGCATCCTGCCATTGCTCCACATCCAATGTGGTGGAACAGCAGCTGACGTCGACCCTTCTTCTCTGTATTGCAGCGGGCCTTAATTGCTGGTCTCTCAGACAAACACACAGAACTGCTTTATCTCTTGCCGGCCACACCACGCTTCAACAGACAGCCCAGCAGCAGCAGAGGCAACTGCAGCCTCCACAGTTGAACACCCCCTCACAACCCTCTGCATCCACCACAACCACCTTAAAAGGCTCCAATTAAACCATTACTGTAAGGAAGCGAGGAAGCAGGAGCGGGAGGGAGACAGGAGGGGAAGAAAATGAGGCAGAGAAAGACAGCCAATGTATCAAAGAGAGTGAAAGGATGAGCTTGACATAAATAGGAAATTAAGCATTGTTTTGCCATGCAGGAAAAAAAAAAGCCACAGGGAGGCAAAATATAAAGAAAGCGAATAAACAGCGTGAGATCTCTTGCTATTGCAGAAGACATATCCAGCCTGTAGCACCAGACTAAGTGTGTCACTTCAGACAGAAGGAAGGAAGGAAGGAAAGAAAGGAAAAAGAGAAGAGATACTGAGGCAGTGATTTACACTCCTTTTCGTCTTCGTGTCCAAGGAGCCTGAGGGTAAAGGAAATGACAGAAGGCACAAGGAGATAAGAGTCTTTGTTCTATGGAGGTGTAGAGATCGTTACATTCCACTAGATAGCCTTACACTCCTGACTAGCTTGGCTGGCTGGAAAGGAAAGAGAATATAAGTAACTGTCTGAGAAGGCCAGACGCCATATTTTATTACGGTTTTGTATGGTGGGTGCCCTTGGCTATTTTTCAGAAGCTCTCCTTTCAAATGCCCATTAAAAACATCTTTCAGTAGTTACCATGGGAAAGGGTCTTTGCTTAAGTCAGGCAGAAAAGTTGTCAGCATCAGAACAACACTGATGAAATATAATTTTTCAGTACATGACTCTTAACATTCACTTTAAATGTGGAGCTGTGGATGATAATGCAACATGCACCAGAGTGGTTATTTAAAATATTCACCCTGGAAACATCCCACAACCCTAACCATTAAAGAAGTTGCCAGATGTGCACTGATTCACAACAGCAACACAATCATTCATTCTCACGACTCTTGAAACAGGGATTGACTGATGAATCCATTCCTGTATGAGCAGACAGAGGGCCGAATGTATCAGCAAACCGTGCCGCACAATTCATTATCAGCCTGTAGCTACCTGGAGGGCTGTGATACATGATAATACCTTCTGTTTTGTTTGTCATAAATTTAGGCTCCCAGGCAATACGGAAATAAGCGTCTGAGAACTATGCTACCTATTTACCCAAGGCGGCCAAGCGTTGAGCCATCTGTGCCCACTAGTTCATATATTCACCAACGCACCCCAAGGTGTGATACATCAGATATAACAGGCTGAGGGCAGGGCCAGGCGTCAGCCATTACGCAGTCAGAGCAGTGGAAAATGACACAAAATGTCTCATTCTGCCCCTCGCTGCAGCCATGCCAAAAGGTTCTCCTGGCATCGAGGCATCTCATTCCATGTAATGGCTTGATGGTTTTACATGGGCTACAAGTCAAGCTGAAAACACTGAGCCGTGAACTCCCCTATCTAGCAAAATTGCTGCTAATGGGATACAGTAAGTAGGCGGTAATACTTCACACCTCACTGAAATTTATTGTAACATGTATGGCAAGTGTTTTAAATCTTTTTTCTCCACTGGCAGCTTCAAATTGTGACACTTTGGTGTGAGAAAAAGAGAAAGGTTAAGGCAAAGGAAGGGGAAGGCGAGGGTATAAGAAAATGATGGAGTGACTAAGGGGAAATGAATTGGCTCTGGCTGTCTGCATGTGTCTGGAGGAAGGTGAGGATTCAGAGGCCACCCTGGGGCCCTTTCGAGTGTGTGTGTGTGTGTTGGGGAGGAGGGTTAAGGTTAGAAGGTAAGATAAGATAAGAATGACAACGGAGGGTGGAGTTGTTTAATTGTGTTTATCCAGAGCTTTGGGGCTGTTGTGAGTGTGTGCGTGTGTTCTGAGGGGAAGCATCTCTGTGGGTCAACATGGCCTGGGAGTCATCTCAACTCAGTTTGACACAAGGGAGATGGATCACTATTGAGAGGGGTGGAGGACCAACACACACAGGACGTTCAGCAGTGTTTGTTAGCATCCTGTCCCCTGCTCCTTCAATACCATACGTCAGGGGGAAAGACGGACGAGATTCGCCCCCCAACTAAACACAAAATCACCCCCTTGTGTATTTTTAACTCCACAGATCCAGCAATTTTCACCCACCCACCAATTCATTCAGGCAATATGGGATCGCTGAAGGCACTGACAAGCTAAAACACCATCCCTGGTTCCGTTAATAGCAAAAAACACCCCACTAATGGACAGAATGGTTTATTACCACTTCAATCATTCCTGACATGTGTATAGCTAGTCTTAGTGTTCGCCCCTGTTTCACAGAGACCATTAAAGTAGCCATCTTCCAAACTGGGGGTGGGCAGGTAAAATGGTCCCCTCTAATGCAGCTCATACATTACCTGTAGGCTGTTAGGAGGTCACCACCCTTAGGCATAGATGAATGATAATGCCTTCTATTGCCTCAGTTAAGTGTTCCTGTCTTATCACTTATCTGGTGTTGTTTTTTGATACTGTGGAAGTGCAATTTAGACAGTTAACTCCATAGATATGACTAGTCTGACTTAATGCCTTCTAGCATTCCTGTGCTCTTAATTCCTGATTGATTGTCTGTTTTGAAAAAGATAGATAGATAGATAGATAGATAGATAGATAGATAGATAGATAGATAGATAGATAGATGGAAGTAAAGTTTGAGTTTTGCACTCTAAATTTCAAGAGAAGAGACTTTTCATTTCAATTGACAGGACAACAGATGCTTTCACAAAGCATACTGGATGCATCAAGAAAAGAAGAATGGCAGATGGCGGCAGAGTGTAAAAGGTCTTTGTCATAGAAAAAGTTGAGAAGCAAAGTGCTGCTAAAATCTAGCATGCAGCGGGGGTAACAGTTTTGTCTATGTCATGTTTTTTGCTCTCAGAGTCCATATGAGGCAAGCAAAGGCAAGCTCTAACAAAGCGCACACACACAACCCTGAGCATTCCCAGTACACACACTCACGCATACAAACAAACAAAGATGATGTGCCTGTAACCAGCAATAGGAAGTATGACGTGTAGCTGAGACAGAGAGATGAGAGATCAAGATATCATCATGATCTATTCTATTCTTGACTTGCCCCAGTGTTTGGTTCAGAGAGCCCACATGCACCCTCAACACCAATTACACACACACACACCGGTGATAATCACAGACAAGGCTCATCAGCTGACTCACCTGATAAAGCTTGTTATGTTCAACTTTGACCGAGTTAGTACTGTTGAAGAGAAGTGAATGTAAACAGATTACAGATTATCTTTTCAGAAATGTTTTTCTTTATTTACAACATGCAAGTGAGTGATAGAAATCTCAGTATAAAATTGCTAATGATTAAAGTTCTTCATGTAGCCCCTTTAGATCCATATGTACATGTATCATCACAGGAGCAGAAAGAAGTAGGCAATAACTGGTACAATACACTCACACTGTGTAAAGTATGCCCAAGTGGCACAGTATAAATAATAATTAGATCACTGGAACAAAAGTAGAATAGATTGCAAGAGCATACTGTTGAAAAAGAGGGCTTGGTCTAAAACTAGTTAAACCAGAAACACTGTCATTCAAAAAGATCAAGTGTCTAATGAAAGGAAGTGACCAGGATTATGACTCACAAATGGCATGCATTTCTCTACGGGCTTTTATAAAAGAAAATAAAGAAAAAAACACTTAAAAGGCCTCCACTGTTCCAATAGCACACCACCTCAATAGATCATAGGAAAAGAATGCTTTACAAAGAAAAATGGCATTGAGGGCAGTCCCCTAATGAATGCCTTCATATGCATGTGGTATTACTGACGCAAGTGCATACAGCATCAAGGTGAGGTCATACGTGGGAACCAGTGTTTACTGTACATGTTTGGCATTGAATACATATAAATAAATGTACTATTTTAAATATAATTTAGAAAAAATAAACCAACCACAAAACTCAGTAAACAACATTTCTCCTTCATCCAAGTTGCTGTATCCTGGCTCTCATATTCAGGTTTATTTGAAAAATACTGTAAAGGATCACTAAAGTATCTACCATCCAGTAGCACAAAATGGCCACAGTGACTGTGAGATTTTAAAACTCTAATTGATCAATGTTTAGGATCTCTGCTTCAATTAGTTACCTCATTCATCTCTGCTAAGAAAATGTGACTTAACTGTTGATGTCAGTTTCAGGAAACCGGAGCAAATAGATTTGATAAAATGTGTTACACTACTTAATGCATGTGAGAGCACCCACCAAAGGTATAAATACTTCTCTAGTTGGAGTACAAGGAGATTTTCTCGTCATGTTCATGTTCTCTATTTAACATATGACAATTTATGTACACTTTATTCCAAACTGCATTACTAAACACCCACTTTGAATCAAGTCTATCCACAGCAGACTGGTACAAAAGTAAGGAAGACCCACTACAAAAAGTACAATGAGATGATCGAAAACAGATTGAGTTGTGGGCCAGAATTTATCAAGCATCTCAGAATAACTGGCCCGAAAATTTCTGTGGTGCACATTTGATCTTATTTTAGAAGTAAGAGCATTTTACCACATCCCTTAACAAAGGAAATGCATCCTGTCCTCTCAAGGATTAAACTGAGAGCTGCAGAGCTGTTCTAACCTGTCAGGAGTTCCCAGCAGTGACAGAATGATAGGACAAACATGTGCACACATTCCGGTAGGTGTGAGAAAAGACAAGGTCTTTAATCTATGTTTAAATGGCAACAAGGAAATACAGATGAAAGAATGATGATTCAGGTCTATGATTGCATTTATTGTATCTAAAAGCTACAGTACAATGCATTTTTACTGTTTCTCAACCAATAAACAAGATGAGGAAAAGACTTATGGGATTAAAAAAATAACTGTATATTTTTTGGAAAAGGTCTAGAGACTAATTTTGATAACTTACATTACAGCACACAAATTACACTGAATTATCCTGTAATTAAGTGGCTTAAATGAAGTAATTATGTTGTGCGCTAGTGTAGTTACAGGATAAAAAAACAAGGCTTAAGCAGTTTACCAGCAGTATAATTAATAGGAACTTATACATTAATTATGGGGTAGAGAAACATTATTATTGTTGGACTATTTCATAGGAAAATAGTGTGAATATTGGACTATATTAACAGAATCAATAGCTTGTCATGCAGTTTTCTAAAATTTAAGTTTTACTCAGATTAATTGTGACAATAGAATATGTTTCAATAATATAAGTCTTATTAGTTAAGTTTAACTATGCACACACAGCACAAAACATTTTGTTCTTTTTCTCTTTTTGATGATCTCCCCAGGTGATTCTTATCTTGAGTAAGTGTTAATCCATCATTGACATATATATATATATATTAGCATGTCTACATGGTGCAGCTCAACATTCATACTAACACCATTCATAGCCTACAGATCTGCAGTTTCTCAAGTACAGTGGCAAACAGCTTGTGTTAATATTTTGAAATAAAATTGAAAACATTTTTAACTTATCTAACATTTTTGAATGCAGTCTGGATTTATACATCTCAAAGAACCTTGTTGTGAATCAGTATATTAGTAATAAACCATCAGTGGAATTTCTCCTCAGAAGCTTGGGAATATTTCACAAGCTAACTGCCCTGACCAGCAGTACCCTAACATGACTGTTAAACTTATTAGGCAGCTGCAAAATTGAAAGGATATGATTTTCATTGAGTTTGGGAAATGAGTCAAGAGCTTGTGATAGGGCACAGAAGGAAATGAAATAATGTAGCAAATGGGGGACAGATAGTATTCAAACATATATGATTCAGCCTTGTATAATGTTGACTTTTCACATTTAACATGCAGGGTTCACATGAAGTCATACAGATATGATTCAACAATTAAATATAATTTCCGGTGTTTTTACACAGAACAATCCCATGCCTTTCACCATTAATGGCAATCATTCTTATTATCTGCCAACATTTCAGTCCTAATTACTGTACTCTGTCTAATTTACTTGCTGAGAAGAAAACTGTAGCAGCAAGGTCTTTCTTTCATGCCTCAACCTGAACTCTAACACCACGTGTCGCGCTTTTAATTTGCTCTTCTTTGGGAGGTGAGATTGGAGGGCGTTCACTAGGGGAAATCGATGGGAAAATGGGATGGAATCTGCTGAGTGGATCAGAGCGAATGGAGTCAGCCCTCATGGGTATAAAGGGAACATTAGAATGAGAAAGTCTGGACAATGTTCTTAACTTCTTCCAGAAGGTTGAAGACAGCAATTTGCTCTCAAATCCCTTTGCGGAATGTGCTTGCAAGATTAATTTCTTGTTATTCAGAACCGATCACTTCTTTATGGACTCATTTGAGCTTGATTCCATTTAGGCCTGCCTGCCAGCTATTTGCCAACGGTGCCACATATTCCAAACATTAGAGTTATTTTTCAAGAAAGGAGTTTGACCGGCAGTTTTGACAGTTCTGCTGTTGGCTTGTGGGAGGAGGAGTTCCTTTGTGTTGCAGATGTGGTTTAAACGTAGCACCTTGAACATTTGTAGCTGGCATGGCAGGTTTTTTTGTTTTTTTTTTCCTTTTTTTGGAAAGACGATCTTTATCACTAACACCCATCTGTAGTTTAATTAAACATAATAATAATGGTAATGGACTGCATTTATATAACGCCTTTCTTCTGACCACTCAAAGACCACTGTGACATGCAGACTGGAAGAGCCAATGGGGATCGAACCACTGATCTTCCGATTAGTGGACAACTCACTCTACTTCTGAGCCATAGCCACCCCAACGGTAAACTCAGTTCAAGTTCATCATCCAACTCAATTAAAGCTTGTTTGGCCAGGCATGTGGAATGAAACCAAAGTTGGGCTTTACATCTGTTTTCGAAAACATTAATGGAGTCAATCCTGGTATCTTAATGAGTGTTTGAGGTACAGTAGAGGCTGTTGGCGCTGCTGAAGCACAACAAGTTCAGTTACAGTGTATTTTGGCTTGTGTGTTAGGAAGGTGGGGTGATCAAATATCGCTTTTACCAGATTCCAGGTACAATATGTTATGATTTCCATCATGTAATGACTTACAGGTGTTATCCTCCATGTGTATTGCTTCACTATTTCTCCTGTCTTACTACATCCTTCATTTTTCCAAAGCAAATTGCTCCACTTTTGGCCCAAAAATCTTTGCCCTGGACAGTGTTGAAGATTATCCCCAATTAGCCAGAGAGCTCTGCCAGTAACAAGCTCTCTCTTTCTGTCATCAGACAGTGTGTCATCATCACTGCCCACCGCTACAGCGCTGGACACTATGTGATGTGCTGTCGTCTGCTAGGCCTGTCAGTGTCACAGCAACCCGTTGTATGTCTAAGCCTCTGCCAACGTGACGCACGGCACTGTCACAGCATCATTTGTAGCTCTCATTTTTCCTTATAGCATTCAACTGCTCTCTCAAGCTTTTACTTACTCCTCCTCCCCACGTCTCTCTTATGCCTACATCTCCTGTTAGTCATTAATAGGTTGATTCCCTGCATCCTTGCATCTTTTGAGGATCAGAAAAACTTCCACCTCCTTTATAATTTTAGAAGCCTGTGTGAATATGCAGGCATGCTGTTTACAGTGCTGCAAAGCAAACCACTCTAGTCTCTCATAAAAGCGTTGGAGGCTGATTTGACAGCTCGGTCCGTTAGTTTGTCATTTCCCAATGCTGACAGTAATTCGGCATTCTGACTTGAGACACAATAATAATGGGTACAGCTCAGTCACACAGACTCTGATGGCATGTAGTTAATGAAGCCTCCCCAATGAGAACCAGCTCAGATTTGAGCTCATCCAGTTGAGGACATTTAAAGTTCCACTGCCACTAATGTTTATGTTCAATAATGAAGCCTCCTATAAGTACTTTTGAGGAAATATTTGTGTACCCCGGGTCATTCTCTGGTCATTTTCTATCCTGGGAGTAGTAGGTCATGACCTGTCTATTTCAGAGCAGTTCATCTCTCTGTCTACTGAGGATGGCTGGTGTAAGCAGCTGTCTTGATAAGGCTGGCTGAACTCTATGGTAACCAAGGTCAGGTGGAGATATGCTGTGCTTTGTGCAGTCAGTCAGACTGGTCTCCTCTTAGAATGGATAGCAAGTAACCTGTGTACAGACTATGTGATTTCAGTTAATGTTAATCAGCATAGTATCTTGTTTATAGCTCGATAATCAATAGAGACATAGATGTGTGAGGAATAACCTTATTTGGAGGTAGTAAGGGTAAGGATTTGGAATGTTTTGTCTGGATGTAGACCACAGAATTGAGTGGCATTGCACAGTACTTTCACTTGTATTGTAACTCTGTTCTCCTCGATTGAGCTTCGATAAATGTTCCTGCTTGAGACATCCCAGTCTCCTGACAAATTCCTCACTTTGGGGTTAACCATCTCTCCATCAATTCCTTCACACGCAGGCGAGTTTAACTGAAAGGCATTACTTGCGTACATGCCAAAAGGCTGAGTGTATGTGGATATGTCATGTGTAGCTTGAACTGCACTACAGGAATTATAAGAATTTTACCAGTTAAATGAGTGACACATTCTGCATTTTGATCATAATCATTTTCACTGGTGTTTTTTCATTTCCTCTGTTCTTATATGTTATCTTGATTAACCTTGGTCTTGAGCCAAAGTTGGAAGGCAAGACTGCAAGTGACAGTCAGACATGCCACTTTAATTTGCGTCACCTGCTTGTTAAGTAAACATATATTTTAAATATATTTCAACCACAAACATTGGTAGAACCTTAAAGCTTACTTTAAATAATCAACATTAAGAGTGTAGGTCTGGTGGAGAAAATCAGTGTATATATAGTGTGACAGGTAAACATAAAGTATTTGGCTAATGGAATGCAATCATGTTCAAAATCTTTTTAGCTTTATGGGGCCTCAGTCAAAGCAATTAGTGGCCTCCACCAAAGCAACAGACATGCTTGCAACACACTGTATGGCATTTAAAGTCAACTATAGCCATGATCACATTACCCGGCCATTTTAATGACACTCTCCTATAGTCTGAGCCAAGTCACTAATGATCAAACTGCAACTGTAAATAAACATACTATAAAACCACTCAGCACTGCTCTTAATAACTAGCTAACTTGCTTTGGAAGGTTTATAAAACCGCACTAAACAGATACTGTCTCCATTTCTCACGCAACAACAGGAAGCTAATTATTTCAGCATTGTGCTATGAAGAAGGCTGCTGCATGGGTGTTCACAGTATGGGAGCTCCTTTGATGTCGCAAATCTGTCCACTCTTCAGACTCAGACTCCAGACTGCTAATGATTATTTAGCTCTGGGTGGCTTAGTCATTCTTTTGCACACTCATAAGATAAGGCAACCACAGGACAAACAGGTTTGGCACATACACACCTGCCCACAAAACTGCTTCATTACATATGCACCCTTTGATTAATCTTGTCATATACTTTATGTTTAGATACGTTTTTTGCTATAATGATGACACTATGTAACGTGAAACCAGTACCTGGGTTCAAATACATCTTACAGTGCAAGCAGCAGAGCAGTATTCAAATAGCAAACATGTTTTGAGTTTAATCTGACAAAGTATGGGATGTTTCCACCTGGAACACCAGCGGTAACACAAGGTCTCCACTGCGCTGTGCTCTGCAATGTGCTTTGTAAAGTGACACTTAAAGGATCTCTGTGAGCCTCCCTTCCTGTCAGAGCCAGCAGTCCACTTGAGACTCAAGCACCAACACACATTTCACACAACCACCCAAAATAACCCAAGCAGGTTGGTGCGGCGCACCCCCACAGTGACCAAGCATGGAGCTGCCATTTACTGGGAAGCACATGACATAACCAGAGCTTCAAAACTCTACAGGCATAAAAAATCCTTGTGTGTAGTTTGTTTAAACACATTATTTTTCCTTTAATTTCTACAGCTAGTAATATAAACCTTAACAAAATTGTTTGTTAGAGAAATGAAAGTATACTATTTTAAACTTGCTGCCGAGCAGGGGGGGGTGGTGATATAGGCAGCCGCGTAGAGTGCCACCCACAGGGGGGGACACCAATATTGCACCTAGAAAAAAAAAAAAAAAAAGTGTTCATCAGTGAGTCATCATCACAGTGCATTTGTGATGTATAACAAGCCAATTTCACTATGTGCTGGAGCAAGCTGTAGTTAACATACTCCCAATGCCCCTATCAAATGTACTGCCCAGAGCATTGATGTTTTGGTTTTATATTATGTCATGTGAAAGGTTTTAGTTATTAATTGTGTATTTTTTTTAAAAGAATCTACACATTTTGAGGCTGTGTTTGTATTTATGTTGGATATTATTCATGAATCTTTTGCGTGTACTTTGTATGTTTCCAAACAATCGGCACATTTCTAATCTATTTGAGGTTCTATTTAAATTATATTTATACATAAGTTCTATATTGTCTATTTATGATTCCCTAGTGTGTTTTGCATGTTTGTTTTGTGTTTTTCTGTTGATTTCAATTTGATTTGATTTACTCATATATTATGATTGTAATTAGATTTGTTTTAGTAAATATTTTATGTAATAAAAGGCGTGTTTATATCTTTGTCTGTGTTTGTATATTTGGTGTGGGGGGACCCTGCTGTAGAGAACTGGTGGATGGCAGTGTTTTAGAGTGCTACTACAAATGCATAATCAGGGCAGTCAGCTCATCGAGTGGCTTTGTCTCACATTAGCCAGTGGCTGTCGTGTTGTAAAAAAAATTCCTGCTTTTCTAGAGTCATTCTGAGGTTTTTGCACTGTACCAGCTGCAGGCGAGTGGACCGCCACTTTCTAAGCTTGCTGTCAGCCTCTCAATTGAATTACTCTAATGTTTTATCCCTCACAGTTCCCCGCTTGTAATGAAATTAATGCCACTTTAATTTGCATCACCCTCTTGTTAAGTCTCAGGCTGCAGACTGAATGTGGCATTGTTTGACTGCAGGACAAGTCAGAGAAAAACAACACTGGGGCTTGGAGAACTGTGGGGTGTGTGCATTAACAGACTAGTAAATGGATCATATAAAGTGTCTTTCAGGGATGCTGAAATTGCCCCAGAAGTGTAGTCATAGTTTGTTTTTTTTCTCCCACCTCATCTTAGCACCATGGTTTCATCATATGTTGATTAGTTTCCAAGGTGTTACCATAAACCCGTTGAAGGATTGGAAGTTTGATGCCGCACGCTTCACTGAAGGTGTATGATATACCCAAACTCGATGTCAGGTGATCCACTGAATCATTCAGTGCGAGAATCAATGTTACATCCTCGGCGCATTCATCCTCACAAAGGCTGCAGTTCATTGATCACGCTGCTCTCTCTCATCACTGCATCAGTCTTTCAAAGCAGAGGGGGAAAAAATATGTATTTTCGATGCAAAATGAGCAGAGATATTTGTCTGCATGCTGACAACCAATCAATTCCACTACAGTGTCTTCTGTCATCAGTTGGAGGAGATGCTCAGTAAAATGAGCAAGATAAACCGTGCATGTGAATCTGGCCAGCAGAGCTCTCCTACAGATGGGCATTTTACGGAGTGGAGCTACAGCCATTTATGACATCTGTGTATGTACACCCTCCCCAACTCCTGAGGCAAATTAGAATAATTATGGTTTCACATGAGATGTGTGTGTTGTATAGCTGAGCACCAATCAATGTCCACTAATCCTGGAAGTAACTGAAGAAATAATTCAACTGGCCAAACTGGTTGTAGTCAAGCCCCAGTGAAGCAGCACAGCTGTCGGCTTCTGTTCGTCAAACCTTTCCACAATCCCCCTGTTAATCAAGCTACATTTCAGCTGTTTGGCTCTGCTAACATGTGTTATTCAAAATCAATAAGATATGTAAATGTATAACTTTGATGTGCATTCAAGTCAATCAGTCAATTAATTGTTTTTCAGTTAGTTTCAGTAGACTTTCAATGTAGTCTTTTTTTTCCAAAATAGTTTTCCAGAGTCGTCCACAAACTTTTGCTTTCCCCCTTCCTAAGGCCATATAAGTGAAATGCATTTTATGCCCCAACCTGATTCTCTGGTTTTAGTCCGTTATTGCTTTCTATTTTGACCTCTAATTCTGTTTCACCAGTGTGCAGCTAAACTAAATTAATTACAAAGCATGAGGAAACACCCACACATAGTCTTATTCTTCAAGCCTTATGATGACAGTAAAAGCTTTTCTTTTCAAGTAATTTTTTTTTGGTGCAAGTAAGAGAGATAAAAGGTGTGGTAAAAGGTAAGAGATAAAAGGTGTAGGATAGGTCTACCAAGTCTCTAATCCACTTCTATCTAAGAATACATAAAAAAAGACTCAGCATGTATAAAACTGTTCACCGACAACAAATAATACACACATCATATCACACTGGCCCTGAAAACAATCCAGTGATCATGTAAAACTTGCATTCACACGGCAAAGTTAACATTTGGTCACACGTTTGTTTTGTTTTTTGTTCTTGTTTTTTTCCTGTTCCTTCCTGCATACCTTTAAAACATGTCACAGTAACACTTTCTATGAAGCCCATGTCTATGATGCATTATAAACATACTTATAAACATACTTGCGTTATAATCTGCTTATAGCACTGTATAATTATAGTGTTAAGCACTCATAAATATTCATAATTCTTTATAACAATAAGCATAACACATGAAGCATTTTATAATGACTTATAAGGTCAAGTATCATGATACTTCATAATTGCTGGTCACTTACCAACATTTCTTTTTGCAAGGATCATAGTGTATTATAATTCCTATAGTTGTAATACATTATAATCATTTTATAATGCATTATAATCACTGTATATTATAATGCAATTGTAAGTTACTCTAAGTGGTCGTTGGGTTCTTTATGTAAAATGAGAAAAATATCATGAAATCTATGTGTAGCGAAGGAGGGTTCCCACACCAGAACCCTGGTCTCCCAGACCACAGACGGCTATGCTAACCACTCAGCCAAAGCATTAAACTGTTGGCCAAGGGCCAGCACGTCTAGTCATCCGTAGTCGTTACTCTCTAGAGGGCACGGGCTTGCACCATGACACTATGCAAGAACAACACACAAAATGTAAAATGAATTTATATGTTTAATGGGTCATAACAGAAATTAAGTACTCCGATTTGACACAATTTTTTGACGATGAACAACTGAATGATGGACATTTACATTTCACTAATGAAACACTAAATTGACTCAAATCATAGATAATACATGAAACACTTCTACTTTACCTGTAGCTATATAGTTCACTTTAATGTAAACATTTTATCAACAAAAGTGACTCCTTAAAAAAACAGGTGCAAACCATGCACTGTTATTAATAGTTCGTAAGTCTCGACCTTGGTAAGGGCTTGTGTCCGTATAGCGTTTCTCTCTGGCAGAAAAGCACTGGCAGGGTGCTGGGGACCACTGAGATGAAGCCAGGCTTGGACTGGCAATCTGGAAATTCTGGCAAATGCCAGATGGGCCGGTCCACCCAGTGGGCCACAAGGCCACCAGCAATGTGGGAAAAAAAATTGTGGGAGAAAAAATTCAACCTGCCGGCGCGGCCCACTTGATGTAGGAACAGCCCGGCTAATTAGGGGTTTCACGGTCCCAGTTGTCAATAGGCAACCTATACTGTAAGGCAGGTGCAGGAAGTGTTAACATCATCCTCCCCGAACCCCTTCAAGTGGATGCGTCCATCCATGTAATGTCACAGGTCAAGCAAGAAATAATCAAATCAAGACAGACAGAGTGGAGTTGAATCGAAAATAACACTATCTTATACATATGGATTAAGGTCCCAAAAAGCGAAAAGGTGGAGTGAAAAAGGTCAGAGAGAAAATATACCCAAAATACTGATGCCACTGCCACGCAAAATCCTGTCAGCAGTGTTAACACTCCACCACCAAATGAAGAGGACGAGGAAAGAGTCTGAACAGATTACCAGGCTGATTCCAGTGGAGAGCAGGGGCAAGAAGAAGAGGCTGCTGTCGAGGACAAGCGAAAGGTGCATGACAACCTTCAGCAGGTGATATTGCTAACGTTAGCGCATGTAGTAGCAGTGTTAACAGCGGAGCTCTGGGCCTGACCCTGTCCATTATTGTCCATGTGAGCACAGCGTTTCAACTTTTAAATTCATCAAGAATAGTTACGGTGCACTACATTTTGAAGTGGGTACAGAAAAAGACATTCTTATGGCTTTGGACACTAATGGAATAATCGACCAGAGATGGCAGAGAAGAGTGCACTGATGAGAAGTCTTCTCACTGCCTAGGGTAGGACATCCTATTTTACTCTCATTCTTTGCTGCTTA
Source organism: Thunnus maccoyii (assembly GCF_910596095.1). Classification (NCBI taxonomy): domain Eukaryota; kingdom Metazoa; phylum Chordata; class Actinopteri; order Scombriformes; family Scombridae; genus Thunnus; species Thunnus maccoyii. The sequence continues at coordinate 19,876,868 of NC_056539.1, read as the reverse complement.
AGGCTGTGGTGTTATGCTGTTTTTGTTTTTTTTTAAGATGTCAGCTGATTACTCACTCTGGGACTGCTCCAATAGGGTACAGGCATGCTGCTTATCACAGCCTGACAATAGCAGTGAATGAACGTTTAAATAGTGTCAGTAGCATGAAATCCTGACTGTTCAGCCTGATGTGTGAATCGTATCAGATCAGCTGTGAACACAATGTCAGATGATTGACTACAGATAGGTCTCAAATTGCCAAATCATCATGGGAAAGTTTTTGTCCAGTGTGGAAATTAAATTTTGGCTATTTTGTTTCATGAATTTTGTCATAGACTAAATTCGTGACATATGATTGTGTCATATTTGTTTTATTTGTGAGGTGTTATTCAGAGTTGGGTTGCCCATATCACTTGTCAAATGAAAAAAATTCTAAGTGTGCATCTTGGGTTGCCAACTTTTCCTGTAGGCTGTTTCTTGGCTATTTATTTATTACATTATTTTACGCAACCCTGTAAGCACACCTGTTGTTAGGGTGCCAACTTGATATCTATTGCTTAGCCTATATGTTATAAATAGTCTGATATTGCTCATAAGTGTGAATGTTGGGGAAAAATGGACAGACAAAAATTGCCAAGGTCGAATTTTGTTCCTAGTCTAACCCTGGATGAGGCGCTAGTAGGGTAAGAGAATAGAAAAGTTGTGTCAAATTGGAGTACTCAATTTCTGTTATGACCCGTTAAACACATAAATTAATTTTACAATGTTTTATGTGTTGTTCTTACATAGTGTCATGGTACACACCCTTTAGAGAGTAATGGCCACGGATGACTAGACACGCTGGCCCTTGGCCAACGACTTAATTCTTTGGCTGTCTGGTTAACTGCGGCCTGGGAGACCGGGGTTCGAACCCAGTATGGGAACCCTCCTTTGCTACACATAGATTCAATGATTTTCTTTACCTAAAGCAACCAATGACTATTTAGAGTAACTTACAATCACATTATAACACATTATAATAGTGATTGTAATGCATTATAAAATGATTACAATGTATTACATCTATGAAAATTATAATACATTATGATCTTTGCAAAAAAAATGTCAGTGAGTGACCAGCAATTATGAAGTATTATGACACTTGACCTTAAAAGTCATTATAAAATGCTTTATAATGTGTTGTGATTATGGTTATAAAGCATCAGAAATATTTATGAGTGCTTAACACTATAATTATACAGTGCTATAAGCAGATTTATAATGCATTATAGATATGGGTGTCATATAAAGTGTTACCCATGTCACATTGCTTGGTGAATGCTTCATCTATTTTCGAATGGACACAACGAAGGTTTGCGACATGTTCTCGAAGGGAAGCTTTCTGTAGCATTTGTTTACTTAATTAAATCATGAGAGCCATCTCGAGTGTGACAGGTGAGCAAAACAGACTGTTGAGGGTTTCTTCCCCTAATCCCATGGAGACACTTGCATCCAGAAGCCTGGCACTAATGATTTCATTAACATGGCTAACAGGGCATCAGTACACCTGTTCACAGGCGTTCCAGCAGATACCTCGGTAACCTTGAGACAACGGTTCGAGGCCCCTGCCAACACTCTTTTTGTTTTATGGCTGCTGTCTCAGCTCTTGTGCAGGTTTATTAAAAGCCACAGTGTGTGCCTTTGGATTTTTCTTCAGGCTAAAAAATCTGCTCCCACATATGTGCTGCTCAGTGTCAAAATATCTCCTTGAGTTTTGTGCCAAAATGATCTCAGTTGTATCACAGTAGGCTACATACTCAGATGGTGTCTATGTAATGTTTGGATTTTTTAAGAATAACTGTTAATGTCTGGTCTATGTCTCACCCGCCAAGCCTAGGTGAAAGATTTGCACATAACTCTTTTTTTTAGTCTGCTTGCAGCTACAGGAAAGTATCTAAAAGTCATTAATTCTTATATTGCACTATGCTTGATCTGACTGTTTCAGAAGAAATCACACCCATCTAGCCTTCCAATAAGATTTCAAAACAAATCATTTGCATATGGAGTCTGACCCTTGTTCTACTTTTTTCATTTAGAACAGTTGAAGCTCTAAATTGACCAGATGGAGTTTCTCTGATTCCTCTTGTTTCTTGCAGTGTTGTCTCACAACGCTTTCCGTGACTCCGACTGTGTATCTCTGGACCCCTTTTCTCACATTATCTACATGCTTTAATGGTCTGTAACTTGTCAAGAGGGCCTATCCGTCTCCTCGCCCACTCATCTGACAGCCTCACTGGTGTTTCCCCCCTTCCTGCCCCAGAATGTGATCGATAGCCCCTGAGCCCCCCACCCCACGGTCTTCACAGGTGGATATCATTAACGGATGATAAATGCACTATCAAACCAGCCAATCCTCTGCCCTCTGTATAAACTGAGGAGTTCAAAACTGCCTTGTGAATACACACACATAGTGTATTCAGTATGTGTAGTCAAATACTAATTGTGCAGATGTAGCTATGTACACACAACATAGTTTTACTTTTAACAAAAAAAATCCACTCAACATAAATCATCTAATTCACTGAGGTGGACAAAGAGCCACATTTTTTGTAATCTAAGTAGTATCCCTTAAATGTTTGCCTTTGGCTCGCTGTTAAAGCCTCATGGGAGCTGCAGTTTTTAGATGCTACAATAACAAACCATTGAAATATCTCCATTCATATTACAAGATTTACTAATTCACGAATTAAACAGAATAAACAAAGTAATCCACTAGGAATGTCTGCTTTCATGTCTGTGATTGGCCAACACAGCACCTTATTGGAAAATGTCGTGTTACCAAAAGTTGAGCTCGATTCGTCTTCGAGACTTCTCCATAGGTACCCCTGCTGCACCGCTGGACTGGCCTCATTTGAGGGCTGCAGTTTATCATGCAGGGCTTATTTCGGTCTGACCACAGCCTTAGGGAAAGGTAAATGTGGTCGTTATCCTTTTCTACTATCCCTGTATTTTGACAAGACTGATAAGCTAACTTTACTCAACCAAGAAGACAATTTCTGCTCTCCAAAAAATGTTTGTATAACTAAACCTCCAATCTGCAAGCAGATCCTCTTCTATCCCTCAATGGCACACTGCCAGTAAGGATGCTCTTGTGAGCTTCAGACTGGGAATACATAACCCAGACATCTTTTGTCCAGGTCTTAGGCACAGATCATCAATTGTAAAAACATAATGGATGTAGCCATTGGCATCACCCATTGGTTTGTAGATTCCCGTTTGAAGCCTCAAGTTTGGCATTTTGACTTCTCCATCTTGGATTTTTGGAGCCAGAAGTGACCATATTGGACAAGAGGGTGGAGCTGACCCTAATGCTAGCTGCTAACTTGGTTTGCATGGTACATTTACAGTCTATGGTTGACTGTGATAATGCTAATGCTAATTTTGGCTAGTGAGAAACATGCCTAGAACAAAATGTACTTACCGGATAAACTGAACAGTCAACTCCTTAGAAGATCTTTTAGTACAACCAAATACTGAACAAGACTACAATTAACTTAACTGAAAACACAATGAAATAGCAATAGCTACGCCTATACTCCTATTCTAATCTGGGGTCAAGATACATAACGTACGTAACCAAGGTTGTCGCCATGGCAGTGACTTGTCAGTCACAAGCTAGCTACCCCCTAAAGCATACCCTGCTTTGTTGTCTATTTTGCTCTAAATCATGCTTCATTGAAAAAGACTTGAAACTAGCGATTGAGACCATAAACTCAATATGATGTAAACTGATGTAAACAAGTGAAATCAAGTGAGAAGTAGGGTCACTTTCTTGTAGACTTCTTTGCCATCTGACTTCTTTTTGCAACCAGTGGAGTCGCCCCCGGCTGGCCATTAGAAAGAAGGCAAGTTTAAGGCACTTGCAAATTGGCTTCAATTTTCAAACCAGGAGCTATCTGCCTGGCACAGATCCTTGCTGCCTGTAAAAAGGACCTGCACTGGCTTCTACTGGGTCAATGAGCTGATTTTGCTGAATGAAAATTGTATATTCTATGAGCGTTTATATGATTGATAGGACAAGACTGTCATTGTTCTGCATTTTACATTTCTGCATGTCTATACTATGCATGCAGTTTTAAACAAAATGTCATAACCTGCTCATGGCCTTGAGTGATATTGAGCTGTAAATACAATCAAGATGTCGTACTTTGTATAAAATAATTTTTCGATACATTTGGCATGCTGTGGGCTCTGTGCTAAATGAATAATTGTAAATGTTAATTCAGTGACAATTCTCTCTCTGTGTGTTGATGTTAAGGATTTTAAATTCAGGTCATTGCTAATACACAGCAGAACAGTGTGCTTATAAAGTATCAAGTATCCATTTAAATAATCTTTTCGCACTCTAAAGCACAGCAGATTTTTCACGGGGTGAAAAGCTCACTCAACATCCTGAGGGAACGGTGGAACTTCCAAGTTGATATTATCAACCCCAGGTATAAACCAGGACTTGGTATGACTATCATGGTTTTCCCAGCAGGCTCACAAAGAGACTAAACTCAACCTGGAGAGTGGATCAGATCCACGCTGCAGTGTTTTGTGAATCCAGCTGTGCCTAAAAAAGAGGTAAGACAAACTCCTCAGAACAAGTACCATATTCAAGAGTGGCATGGGTCTTGTGCTAGATCCTTGCTGATATGCAGCGATAACAGGCTCTCTTTATCACAAACACACATGCACAGACATATAGTCGCCCATGTACACACACGTTCACCCTTACCGCCCATGTACACACACATACTATCTTTCTGCCTCTCATACAGAAACACCCACATGCACCCACACACACGGTCAGCTGTGTGAGATCCCATAACAGAACAAACATTGTCCGGCACACTACCTTAGAGGACAGAGAAGGTATGTGCCGCCCCTAGCAAAAGGCCTATTATTTTAACGGGCTCTTGTGTTTTCTCAAACACTAAGGTTGCGTTAGAATAACGAAAGCCTCAGCACCGCAGATAAGAAATAGAAAAAGGATTTCAAGGGGAGCTCAATGTGCGTTTGTATAACCTGTGTACGGACAACTGTCTTTGATGTAAGTGAGATTAACGTGTTTAAATATTGTGGTAGTTTTTAGAATGGCCATGTTACGCCTTGCTACTTCATTATGCTGCATGAGAAAACACAGTAGTTTCCGAAGAAATGCTGCATAATGCATAACTGTATTACTCTAGGGCTGTAGCAAGTTTGTTTCTTTGCTCAGAGCTTAAAACACCCATCTGTATCTGAGTAGTTTCCCTTTGATCTCTATTAATTGATCCTTGTTGAAACAAGAAGGAGTCACAGCACTGTCACCCAATCCTGCTCATTAAAGTTTAAACACAAATTTAGAACACAGAATCCAGAAGCCAAAGATATGGCTTTGACTCCTTGACACAAGAGGAGGCGAGTATGTCTGTGTTGTCTGGAGTTATCTGGAGCTTCAGGACCCTCCCTAGGCTCTCCGAGTCCAACTACATGAGTCATATATCAAGCAGGGAGGGAAGGGAGGAACGGTGAAGGGAGGTTGTAGGAGGAGTGCTAGGGGTGTCTGCCAAGGTCCAGGTTCACTCTTCTGTTGAACTTGGCCCGCTGACGAGAACATCACCATCATCAAGGAACTTGCAAAACGTTATATTACTGGCCATTATCACTATCTCTCCTACTCCTCACAACAAAGCTGTCAAAACGCCATGTTGAAAATATGTATGTCTGAGGTCAGACATGATGTTTTGCATCACTGCACAGAATGCTGTAAAAATATATGGAAACGTTGCAGTGAGAATGTAAGAAATAAAGGAAAATAGAAAAGACACGTGATACAGTACTGAAACTTTGTTTTTCTCGCATGTTGGTAATTTTCAAAAGCCTTCAGAATCATTACACCTATTGTGATGTATTACTCAATCCTTTACACTTTTCAACTTTGACCAATGTGTCCCTTTGTTCCAACATTCACATCTAATCACACAACCTCAGAGGGAATTAAAAGAAAATCAAGCCACTAAGCACAATACATTTCGAAAGTTCAGCTAAATCAGAAGAACAGACAACAGACCTTATTGATTGACACTGAACCTTAAACCCACCTACGCGAGGCTTTTGGGGGGTCTGCATTAAAATCAAGCCATCATCTCCTTCCAAGGAGGCTATCCCTGTGGTGTATAAATGGCGGTTGGTGGGTGGAAGATGGGGTCTTTATTTAAGGTTGCTCATTTAGAGAACAGTGACCCCTGTCGAGTTTTACTCTCCCAGTTGGAAAGTAAATCTAGGTGGTGTCTTTCAGGATGCTAATTTATGTGTCCCCACTGGCAGCTTAAGCACTGCTCCCTTTTGAATCGGCTACACCACCAGCTGGTGTGTCCTCACTCTTGCTGAAAGCAACATTGTCTGTTGAGCATTGAAAAAGTGTTTTGCGTTTAAAAACCTGTCCCTGATCCTGACAGAAGTGTGGGCCGAATGGGTCCGGCTGAAGCACTTTCCTAATGTGTCTTTAGAAACATACAGTCTCTGTCACATGCAATGTTACACCAAAGGGTTTACTAAACAAGGCCTTTATGCCATGGTTGCTTATCACTGGGTCATCCGGCTGCTTTCTGGGTAGGAAAACCAAATTCAACACAGTCTTACATACTAATTATAATTATGTTCCTCTTTTCCCTGCAGTGTTAATGGCTGTGCAACCCACCTCTATTTATGGTATTTTGGAATATAAACCTCTAATGTCTCTGGTATGTTACTGGCAGCACTGCGGTTATGCTGACCTTACAGTAGACAGTAATTTAAGCTATTTTTTTTATAGCAAGTTATACACTATTATCTGAGACAGAGAAATATCAGCATTATATCTATGTACTCCAGTCATTAATTATGAGAGCACAGTCAGAGCTGCCTTATTATCAGATGTCTTTAGTCACACAATGTGTGATGGTGCGTTCTCTTTGGCTGACATCAGCACACTGGTGGTGACAGCCTCTAGTAAATACATTATGTCCATGTCAGTGTTTACACCACATTCTGCAACAGTAGAAATGCTAGTAAAATGAAAAAATGGTCACACATTGCAATGGCCACAAAACACAGGCTAATGTTAGTGAAACAACTATTGAATCTACCGTATAAGTGCATGTTAACTGGAGATTGCTAGGTATATCTCTTTTACCTGTGCTGTGAACATCTGTATAGTCTCTCTGTTTTACGTTAGAATCTTATAATGATTCTAACAATTTTCTACTGGCCTAAGACCACGTTTTAAGAAAGACATTTTGGAAAGAAGAAATCATGTAGAAATGTAAAAATGTCTTGTGAATTTGAATATGTTTTTTTCCTCCAGCATAGAAGACATCCAGAATGCATTAATGATGCATTTAAAATCAATTTTATTATCATGTGTTTATTTAAAAATATTAAAACCACAATCAATATATCAGCCTTAGAAGTCTTCCATAATTACATTTGTATAGAAATCCAACTCCAAGGTTAAGAAACACTATTACAATTTCGGCTGCTGCAGGAATTCTACTGTAGTCTTCATATAAATGTTGGACTAAAAGCTAATGACTTATTACAGGTGGTTGTTGAATAGGAGTGTTTTTGAAAGTATTTTGTTTGCACTTTTCTGTGATTGCTTGCAATGAGCTGTATGGGCACATTTACTGTAGTCTGACCGCCTGATAGTGATCTTGCACAGCCTCTCTTGGATTAAGCGTTACTCCCAGAAACAATTTGCTTGTTTTGTTTGGCGACAGTCATTTTGGAATACTGCCACAGGGCCAATTTAAATACCAAGAAGATTCATTACTTATATAAGACCCAGATAATTACATGGTCAGGTACAGGAGCACTTGAATATGCCCCAAGCCTCCCTAGGGCAATATACACAAAGGTTTTGAAATAGAAACGTAAATGATCTAAAAAAAAACCTGTTTAATCTGCCCTTAACAGTTAACTCCCTTGCTCAAATTTGAAGGCGTTGAGTAAGGTACAAGGGAGAGAGATTCAGATTTCCCAGGTATTTGCATGCTTGTGTCCTGTGTGTATTTACACCGTGAATGCAACGATTACTCCCAATTTTAAGAGCAATTATGCACACTAAATCATGCTCTCGCTCAAGAAAATACCCCAGCGTGTAAGGGAGGAATTTTTCCACCCTGAGTCATGACTGTGAAAAGAACCAGTAAGTTTCTGGAAGAAAAATGAGAGGAAATGCATTTATAGTAGGTCAGTGAAGGGAAAGACTTTATTATCCACAACCTGAATTGACCCGAGAGCCTTAAGAAAGAGGTAACAGTGAGCTGTTACAAGAGTTTATTCTGTTTTCTGAAAAACAACCAAGGAAAACATTGTCATACAGCAAAGGCTCGATTGTACAGGAGAAAAGGAACACTATCTCATATTTTATCTTCGGCGTTGTTATAGCTACAAAAAGAGGAAGGGTGTGCTTCCATGTTGAAGTGACAACAAATATGACATTGAATGAATCTTTTTTTTCCTTTTTTTTTCTTTTGATGCTCTTGAACAACACTGCAGCAAAATCTTAGGCAGGATAGTTCTTTTCAGTACCAGTTAAGTTATACTGTAGAGTTTTCAATCCAAAAAGCACCACATTCATTTTAAAAAATCATAACAAACTGATGACATAACTGTTGTTGAATGGGTGATTGATGTACTTGTGTGAAACCACATGAATGAAGTGGTGAGAAGTTAAATCTGGAAACGTTCCACATGTTGATGAGAGGAAATTAAAATCTTCGAACTACATTAAGTCTTACTTGTGATGTTGTCTGATGTCTTTGTTTGGTGTAAACAGCCACAGTACCGACCTAGCTGAAGGGAAATTTCCTCAACCAAACCAGATAACATCTTTATTAAATTATTATTTGCTAAAATGGTGATATTACACACCCAAATCTCCATGGGATGATGTAACTTTTGCCACGTGAAAGTAATGTCACACCAAGTTATGGTAACGTGCCTTAATGTGTGATGGCTCTGGTTTTAACAGACAGAACCATGAGCAATAATAGCAGCTCACAGAGAGCAACTACAGTGTTAACATCCACATCCCATATAATCCCATATACCCTATATTTAAAAAAAAAAATCATTTTACTGGCTATCTTTGAGGAGATCATGCAGGGCAAAACAGATGACATTTTGACTTTTTTTTTTTTCATAGTACCAAATACAGTATCTCAAACCCTCAGCACTTTCTACCCTTGTAACATAGGTATGCTGAAAATAGCATGGAAGTAAATAGGGCAATGATCACAAGACACAGTTAAAGGGCAGATACAAAGGTTGATCCAGCAGGATGTGATCAAACCGACATTTGGAGATAAACAATGAGGGAGAAAGAAAGAGAGCATCAAACACTGGGACATTGTTAAGATGCTTTTTCCCTAAAGCAAAAGTAGAGACCACTTAGGTACATAGACATCTGCATGTCTAAACAGGCTTGATTTTATCTAACGTCATGCACTTTGCACTGCTATATCTCTTAACAGTTTGCAACACACTGACTGGAAGAGGAGGGCCAAAGCTGTGTGGGTGGGTGGGCTTATTTTCAAAACGGAAGAGGAGTACAGGAGATTGCACATTTTCCAGACTGCTCTCGCATATTCAGTAATTCAAGAGTATTTGTGTGCATGAAAACAATATTCTGACGCAAAAAATCATAAGATTAAAAATACAAATGTTATACTATTCTTAAGTAAATTAAAATTAGGTGCACAACAGCTCAAACACAAATATATTTATCCACAGATGAATATGTCTAGTCCTTTACAACTTCCATTGTATATGGTAAACTAGCCACATTATGCAATGCATTATGCATTATAGCATACAAGCTAGAGTTTTCTCACCTTGAACCTCTGAGCCCCTGATGTTAATGGATATGTGCCATGCGAGGACTGTAGTGTGAAAGCAGTAGGAAGTTAGGCTGCAGCAGAATCAGATAAAACAAGAACACGGCAGTTTGTGTACGTGCCAGGGGGCTGGAACAGCATGGACAACAACTGGCAGAGAGAAGGTAAACACAACAACAAAGGACACCACACCACAAAAACACACTGTGAGTCAACTTCTGGCCAATATAAAGAAACTACAATGGACCTTCATTAGTTTGTGTGTGGGCATCAGGTACTGTATGACAATGAGCAGTTGACTCAAATTGTTTATGAACAAATTAGAATATCATTTGCCAATAAACTACCTAAAACTAACAACATACTGTATAAAACTTTGGTGTCGAGTCTGGACACCAATAGGAACTGTTGTGTGCTGTTTACTATCATCATAATACATATGTGTTTGGTATTGAAGGTCTCTTCTTTCAAATATTTGCCACTGTTTAAAACAGTTTTGGACCGTCATTAATGATTTCCCATGAACACAAGGAAAATTAATATGTGCAAGCAATAAGTATGCTACATTCTGAATCAACACGGCACCAAATAATTTGAAATTTTTAAAGTTGGTGATTATTTGAATGCTGTGAAAACAGGCGTCACAAGTCCTGCCTTGTTTTCAAGTCTTCACCATTATTTTGTCTTTGTTTTTGTTTTCTTTCACATATCCTATTCACAATCTAGCCTTACTGTGCCTTGTCTTACATTTAGAAACTGTTTGTCTTATCACAGCAGAAATGCTACATTACACACATACCTGCATGTCTCCTGGGTTCAGATCCCTATCAACCAACAGTTTTATCACCCCCACCTTCCTCATCTCTTTCCCAGATGCATTACAATACTTCCTTGACCCGCATCAGTCTGTAAATCTCTCATCACTATTCAGTACAGTAGCCATGTGAAGGAGCAAGGCAGGGCGGGGGTGGAGGGAGGAAGGAAGGATGGATGGAGGGAGAGCGAAGAGGGCTACTGGGGTGATGATGGCTGTCCACACCTGTCGAGGACAACAGTCATCATGTTTACAGGAAACCAGTTTGACTTGCTGTTTGAACTTGTGAGTTCACAAAACATTTCTGGTTAACAGTCTGAAAAGGTCTAATTTATCCTAGGTGCTTCCTTTTTCAGGTTGTCTCATCTTGGTATTTTTGTCCATCTATCATCCATGAACTTTAAGGAAACAAAACGACTGACAAACAAAATTATCCCTATCCCTTGTGTACTCACCTACCCCCACTGTCCAACTTGTTCCAACAAAGGACAACTGTACTGATGTCTAGGCCAAAATAGAATAGATTTATTAGAAAATGTATTTCTTCAATACATGTATTAAAGCATATGCACACACAGTAGCTTAAAAGACAAACATTTCCCTAGGTTTATTTTTTATTTTTTCAACATAGCATGGGTCTGACTGTCATGAAGGCCTCCATGTTAACTGCTATGTTAAGCTCATATAACCAGAGGGACTAACTCGCTGTAGAAGAAGAGTAGATTTACACTAATTGGCTAAAAGTGCTGCAGTTTACGGTAGTCCCTTGTGTGTTCAGTGCAGTGTTAGCAGAAACAATGAGAGTCTGAAAGAATAAAGCAGATAAACAAAAAAAACAAGGTAAAAGGAAACCAGCAACAATAAAAACTGAAGGTGAACATTTAGTGTGATTTGGTCAAAATGGAAAAACTGGAGCCTTCTACCGTGGCTTTTTGTCAGGGGGAGATTTCATGTTATCTCTTATTACAACATTGGCATTCGTAGATATAATGTAATTAATAAACTAGATGGTAAATTAATTCTTTTTGCAACCTCAAAGTGTGCACTAGTCTTGATTTCATTGGGGTCAGATTTCTTTTGGAGGAGCTGAACCCCATTGGGCTCCCTGTGAACATGTGAACTTTTAAGTGACATATTTTTTCCTTATGTTCTTTCTTTTTAATTTCCATCTTTTTTTATTGGACAGGTAACATTAATTAAGTTTATATCTTGACTGACTTCAACTTTAGCTCCAATTTAGAATTTCCCTCAACTCTTTTGTCCTCCGTAATAATTTAGAACACAATAGCTCTCACAGTTACCCTTCTCAACATGATGACATATAAACTGGTTTATTATACTGCTGTTCTCAATTTCAGTTTGGATAAGAGCATCGGCTAAACGTCTAAAAATGCGCGATAAAAATGTAAGATGAGTGTCATTTTGTTGTCTAGTGCAGCTGAGAGCACTGCACTGACTGTTAGGAGGTTAATTTGTCTTTATCTGCTGGCAACATTTGCTGTTTTGAATGATGCTAGATGTTCTTAATTTGCTATTTAATTCAAAGCTTTAAATAGAGCTCAGTGAACAGTGATTGAAAGGTTGCATTCCGATGTGAGCATGTCATGATGATGATTATTATTAACTCTGCAGGCTCACAAGCAGACAGGCACTGACTACACGGTATTCAAAAAAAAAACTGAATGTTCCATGCTGGTACTGGGTCAACAGAAACTACTCTTTGTGTGTGTGTGTGTGTGTGTGTGTGTGTGTGTGTGTGTGTGTGTGTGTGTGTGAAATCAGCACTCATGTTAGTGAAAAGACAATCAATCCATAACAACCTATAAATCTTAACCTGTTCAGCACAAATCCACCTGATATGTTAATGTTCTGTGTTGCAATTTTAAGGGATAATTCAGGTGCATTACAGCTTTGGGAGTTTTGAACACCATTAACTATCAGTAATAATGAGACTTTCCTCCCAAGAAATATGTCAGGATCAGTTGTTTATGCAAAGGCCCCAAGATGACATATATTTAAGTTCAAGTGACAGAATCCCTCTTGACGCTGTTGAAATTATGACGGGAACAAAAGAGGAAATCAGATTATGATATTATATAGTCCATGTAGGTGGATAGATGCATCAACAAAACATCAGACTTTAACACAGTAGATTGCTGTTCATTTTCATTTCTAACTGCAAGTCCTGCGCATTACTGCTGATAGTGACGTCTAATTAGAACATGTTTCTATGTGTTGTTCTGGAGTGCATGGATGACATTGTATGCACCAAGCTGCTGATATGTGGGAATGTGGCAATATTACTTAAGAGAAGTCCAGCAGGGAAACATGAGCAGACAGACTATCACACCCACAAAGTTACTGAGACTTATTTGGGAAGAAAACCAAGGCGAACATCAAAATGACTACACAAACGATCGTTTGTTGTAAATATCTATTACAGTTTAGAAACCAACTTTCCCGGTTCAACTATAGGCTACCTACTGACTATGACTTACCACATTTACCATGGTTGTGCATGTGCACAGTTTTCCTGTGTAATGAGGGAATATTACCAAACTTTCCAGTGCCTGTACTTTTGGTTTTATCTCCAAATCAGGTGATTAACTAATTCTGCTAACCTCCTCGCCTGATTACAACATCATCAGTTTTGTTATTGTACTGTTGCTATGTTCTCAGGTCTTAACAATTTTGTGACAGAGGGTATAATGTGATCAAAACTGCAAGAAATTATGGCCTTAACTACAAAAACAACGCCCAAGTTGTTATAAACCTGAATCATCTTTTAAGGTTCAGCTATGAATCTGATATCAACTGTTCCCATCAAGTAAAAAAGTGACAGCCACAGAGAAGGAGAAATAGGGGGAGGGAGAATAAGAAAGAGATAGAGAGTATAATACATAGTCTCTTGTACCGCCTAAAGCAATACATCTCCCCGGAGAGGTTACCGCTGACAACAAGACATAAAGATAGAGAGAGAGACAGAAAAAGAGACAGGGCGAGAGGGAAGAGTGAGAAAGGTAATCACCTGCTACAGGCATGAGAGGTATGGAAATGAAAGTTTGCAACAGTTAGACATTCCACATCACTCAAACAGTCATTTTCACATAAGTGTAAAATCACTAACATCAGCTGCATACAGTATGACTGGGGTAACACCTTGTACCAGGCGGGAGTAACACCTTGTACCAGGCAGTCTGACATGGTTATTCATAAAGAGCCCTCGATGGAAAAAATAATGTAAACCTTCTGAATTTCACTGCGGAGATTGTGTTGCCATAGGATCTGTCGGAAGCAGCTGGTCTTAGATTTTACCTTCATGAGAGAGAAATTAATGGTATAGTTGCATATGCTTGGGTTTGGGTGGTGAAAAAGTTGACTTTGTTTGTGTTGTTGCCTTTTCTAATGTCCATATGTCCTTCTTTAATGTGAATCAAAGACTTAAAAACATCACACAATTGGACTGTTTTGGTTACTTTTTTGCTGTCTTGAAGAAATAAAAAAAAAAAAAACAGGTTCACTTCCTAATTTTTTTAATTTAGCATGGTGAACTTGCCTGCGTTGTCTGCTTCAGTTTACCATTAGATTTAATCAAACTTCTTTTTGCTATGCTAGGATTTCAAAGTATTTGGAACTCATGGCAGTCAGACATAAACATCTGCCTTCTACATTTTGAGATCATTTTGATTTATGTTTGTTTGGGTTTCATTCCCACAAGTGACACATCACAGTGTGCTTCACAAACACACCTGCATTTTCAGGCATTTCGGTCTATTTATAGTCACATTAAAATTCTAGTGCCATAATGCTCACCTGTTATTACTTAAGTGAACTGAGTTGGTGTCAATGTGCCAGATGATAAAACAGGTTGTATATAAGCCAACAGTTTAGCCAGATTATCTACAACACTTTATTTGGTAAGTAAAACCAAAAGTAAGTGCTCCGCAAATGTTGGTAATCCGTCATTGCACAGCAGAACTACAGCAGGTATGTTAGGTCAGAAATCTGTTTTTAGCAATGTTGCCTCATTCCCAGATCTAAGCACTTGATTTGGTGTGTTACAATCTCATTATCAATGATAGGAATGATGGCCAAATGTATGCAAGACACAAGTTGTAATAGACCAAATTGATCCTTTAAACTTACTATGGTATCTTAAGTGCATGTCCATTTAGCAAAATGTTTCAGCTGCATGTGTCAAACCGGTTCTTAACTTGTCAGCTACATTTATGAAGAATTCGACAAGGCTTCACAGCAATCCTTTGCTCTTAAATGTGCCATTATGAGCTTCAAGAAAGCAACAGCATCTGAGGAATGCAAGCAGCTGATTTGGTTTTCTCGGCACGTTGTGAGTGACACTTGCAGATTGACACTGACTGACTGACTGTGCCTCTGGGAGACTTCCAAAGGGTGTGAACCAGTGAATGTCGGCATGTGTGACTGTATCTGTCTGAGCATGCGTCTCTGTGGTGACAAAAGCACAGATGTGTGTCAGATTGACAGCACATTCTTGTCCATCAAGCCGGTTGGTTATCTGGCACAAAAAGCCCGTCACAGCAGTTTAACTTGAATCCACCATATTTGATTTTGCATAATACGGGTTCCTTAGAACTCATAGTCTTTGGGAAACTCACAAGTTCAAAGAAATGGCATTTAAATCAATAATACCATGACAGATTTGTTATCATCTTCCCTTGCACTTCTATAAAATCTGTATAACTTAGAAAGTGAAACCATGGTAATGTGGATCAGTAGCACAGTGTTTTGGGTGCATTTTTGGCTGTTCATAGTTAATAATGAGGGAGGGGGGATCATGTCACATAAATATCTCAAATGTACTGTATGAAGTGGAAACTTACGTTACCTCCTTATCATGGCTGCTGTACTTGAATACTGTACATAAGGCTCTTTCCACCACTTTATCCAAACCACTGTGTCACACACAGTGGCAGCAGAGTTATGACTATGACTATGTTTTGCATTTACAGCAGAGCAGTGATTAGTGTTGTATTTCTAATGCAAGTCTTATTTTCTATTTTGTTGAGCTGTGCAGAAGCCCGTGTCAACCAGGATTTAACGCTGTTGCTTTAAGTGGCTCAACAGACAAGTAGAAACATTTCAGATGCTGGTAGACACCCATATCTTTAATGTGGTACAGTTGTGATTAAAAAATGTTAGCACGTTGACATGTTTGTCCCAACAGCTAACCACAGCACGGAAATTCAGCTTTGTTCCAAAGCCAAATCACTCAGGTAACTATGCACTTGCACACAAACATAAACAGATCTTGAACGGTGCAGACGCAGGTACAAACACAGACACAATGCAATACAGTGACGCACAGATCAGAAGCAGAGCTGCTCGAGTAAGCTCATTAATTCAGACAACAAGAGAACAAGTCTGTGCATCAGCAAACTTACACAAAGAAGGAACTGTGGTTAGAATATGCAAAATATATTTCAGTCAGAGACAGTTATGTGAAGGAACTGACCATTTATAGCAAGTGATTATAGAGTAAGAGTTGGCGGGAAAGGTTATCAAAGGAATCCAAGCAGCAATGATGATTCTACTGGGAGACTAAGCCTCCCTTAACAAACATGTGTAAACATTAAATCTTAGCAAAGCCAGTAATACAAAAAGTTTAGTGCATCAGGACAGTGTTGAGATAGGGAGATAGACCAGCAAACAGCCATAGCCTGAGAATATCAACAGTGTAATGTGAGACCTGTCAGGTTATAATGGCTGCCCTGCTACACCTGTGTTAACATGATTGGCTGTCACTAGTCAGCTGGTAGCCAAGCAGCTTATGTATGCTGACAGTATGAGGCACTGATGGTTCAGCAATGACGAGCAACTGATGAAAGCATAACTTTAATGATTCACCTGAATACAATGCGGCATCAAGAATTCTGGTCAAAAGATTTAGAGTTTCAGAAAAGAACTCTGGTTGAAATAAAGACTTCAAAATTCAACAAATGCCAGTCCCCTTTTCATTCTTTTGGCAGAAAATGTCAATGACAGTCAACGTGTACCTCCAATGATGTAATTTCATGGCATAAAAGTCTTCTTTAAACTATATGGTTCTGTGATGTTATAAAAAAAAAATCTATTAAAAGCTTTAAGCTTCAAACACAACCATTAAAAAACAGGCAGAAATAGGCCAAAAATTTCTTGTGCATGAACTGAAACTATCAAACAATTAAAATTGATTGTGTTTCATACTTAAAATTTAATTTATTGTTTTATTTGATGCAGGTACTTGCAGGATAATCCCTTTATCTTGCATTTTATTTGATGCAACATTACAGTTGGATGGATTAGCTTGAAAGCATTATGTTGCAAACAGAAATAAGGAGACAGCTGTGTGTATGAAAATATTGCCATCTTATTCATTTTATGTCTATTTTATTGTGAAGCACTCAATGCATGTAATTTCTTTATTGTAAAGCACTTTGAGCTGCATTTCATGTTTGAAAGGTGCTATATAAGTAAATACTATTATTATTATTATTATCATTATTATTATTATTACTACTCAAAAATATCTGACATTACATTTTAACTGCAGGACAAGACCAAACCATACCTATGTGGCTCACAGTTCTAATTTGACATCTAGGCCAAATACTACACTCAACAGCTGGCCAATATCTTGTTTGCCTCTTTAAAGACGGTGCTACCTCTGCCACACCCAGGACATGGTGGGTTCATATGCCTTATGCCAGTGCTGAATGCCAGCTGTGCCAGCTTCATGCCAAATCTGGACCAAATGTCTCTGCTATGTGGGATATTGTGAGGTGTTTATGACAGAAAGGGAGTTAGCTTAACTAGATACTTGTGTGCTGTATTGCTTGTTTGAAAGTGAACAGTACCATGTACTGTATGTTAACAAGCCAACCTAAATGATTACTTTAGGTGATTTTTGCACCTAGTTGCAATATTAGCAACTGTGGAAGTCCAGAACTGAAATTATTCTTTTTTTCACAGACATTTTGACATGTCACAGTAGAAAAATCACAGGTGTTAATAATAGCATTAATGATGGCTGAATTCCATTTAGCTGCTTCAGTTTCAGGGTCCTGGCATTGTGCATGCTTGCTCACTGTTACCCTCTCATGACTTACTGGGACACAAGTCATCATTAATATTATTATTAGTATCTGTGCTTTTCATACTATGACAACTCAAAATGTCTGCTATAAAAAAGGTCTACCAAATGTAAATTGTATATCTTATATGTGTGTGTGTATGATGTATGATATATAATTTGCAATGTACTGCAAAACATAATGTAGGCAAAATTAGAGATTACAAATGAAATGGAATACTAAATGAAAGAGCTGTTCGCATTGTCCATTATTTCATATCCAAATAATCCAAAATATAAAAAAAAAATATTTAACATAAAAAAGTAATCAATTGAGACTCCTGTTGAATACAGCTTCTTACAGTGGCTTGTAACCTAATAAAGTCCTCTGTGAATGTTTACACACACACACACACACACACACACACACACACACACATTCACACACACAATCACACACACTGTCCAATTATAGGAATAGCCCAAAGTCCTGCTACATCAGAATGAGGAAGAGAGGATTTAGACCCGAGAAGGAGGGAGGGCAGCAGTGAACTGGCAAACAAGTGGCTGACAGGCCCTCCAAGCATCAGCTTGCACTGTCTGTCCAAGCATGTACTAGTGCAACCTGTTTGTGTATGTGTGTGTCTGCTCCCACAATTGCGTATGTCTGTGGGTACCTCATCATGGACTCCACTTGTCATAATCGGCTTCCTGCACTCTCTGCTGCCAGACTTACATTTATTTGGGCTTTATGGGTCAGAAAGGTTCAAGAAGGCAACAGCTAGATGGAACCTGTCACTTTGTCAGCCATTGTGAACCAGAATGGCTGTCAAACACTGAACTTTATAGGTGAATGATATGAGAAAGGACTGATCTGGATTGAGTTTTGCTGTGTTGTTGCTAATGATGGGGCACTATTTATACAATATATATTTATTTGACAGGGTTTATTTTGACAGGGTTTATTTAAGTAGATTGATTTATAATGTCTGAAGTTCTAGACACAAGTAATCTTGATTGAAAATGGATCCACGCCCCGCTGTCTGAGTTCACCCAAACCAATTTCTTAGAGAGCAAACCACATTACGTTTGCTGCATATCAAACATGCTCACATGCATGCATGAGGTGCAAAGGCTATCACTTTTCCCCCCATTGTAATCACACACTCACCAACAAACAAGTACACGCACTCATGCACGTAGGGTTTATTTATTTATTTCTTTATCTCACAAGCTGTGCCTAAAACAGATGGCCAGTTTCATAGGCATGTTTGTGAACTCCTGGGTTGGGTCAATCAATCCTTTTATGGGGCAAACAAAAGGAAGGAGAAATCGAGGGACAAAGTGAGAGGAAGGAAAAGGTAGAGGACAAAACACAAGCAAATCTGATTGTGTTGCTCTGCTGTGCTCTGCTCAACATCCAGTCTCTAAATTAACTCCACCTGTTTTTAATCAAAATCTTAAAAAATGTCTTTTAAACTTTCCATTTTCTAATCCAGGAAAGTGTTTTACTGTGTGCACAATCATTCAGTTCAGCCAGCTCATGTAGAATGATTACCTCAATGCAGAATATGTAAAGTATTGATTTTCGACATCTTGGCTGTGACCTTGTCGCTCCCCAAAAGGAAGCACCAAACTTAGTATGGCAGGCAGTGGGGAGTGAAGCTGCGATGGAGATGAGGCTTCTGAAATGCTTCATGAACAGTAGCTGCAAGTGACAGCATAGCTTTCAGGTGAGCACTGTGGCAGCAGATATGGCAGCAAGAGTGGGCAGAGCAGAGATGGCTAAAGTACACCACCATAATCAAAGGGGTATGTTGGATATATATTGCAGTGAGAAGAGTATGACATGTGAGTGTAGTGGGGACTCAAGTCTTGCAGGCTTCACTTCATTTCCACACATTCACATTTGAAAGCTATTCAGTAACCATTCCTCTGCTAGCATTCCTGCTGGAGTAGTTGGAGGAAGTCTTCTCTGCTCGAGAGCTCTTTGACAGAAGTTTTTGAGTGAAAGGAGAGTTGTTCTCATTCCCTTGGTTTTTTCATTTTAATAGAAGGATTGAAACTGGAAACATCAAGTCACAATGATCTTAAACCCAGCACCTTAAGAAAAGTGTTAATCTGCAACTCTGTAGAGAAAAAAAACAGGTGCATCATAAAAATATCATTTCCCTCCTCAGTTTTTCTCTTTTCTCTTCATTCTAGTGCACTTTGATTGCCACTTTTACTTTTCCATCCCCTTTCTGGAAAGATGTAAGATATAAATTTGCCACCAAATGCTGATGAAATAGCATTTTGAAGTAGGGTTGCTGAATTTGAGTGAAAAGGAACTCAAAGGTGCACAATCAGGAGGAAAAGAGTTTGTGGGTGGGGGGGTGGGGGGGCGGGGTGAGAAAGAGTCTGTACAGTTTGTTCTGGCCGTCAAAGAGACAGTTTAGATTAGAGTCAAACCTCAGGCGAGGATCCAGCAGCAGTATTCCAACATAAGGGTAGACTTGCTTGCCGGCAGGTAATGACAGCCTGGCGTAGTTCTCCCTCTTCCTAATGAGGGTTCACCTTAAATTTGGCCTTTCTGATCTAAGAGACAATAGCTTGTTAAAGCTACACTTCACCCTGAGCATTCCCTATACTTTTAAACTTTTAAAACTACCCAGAAACAGAAAGCCTAATTATTGACAGACATCACACAACATGTATAGCTATTGTTCCTCATGAGACTGAACTTGAACATTTAATGTCAGTTATTAACAAAATTAGCATGTTCTCTTCTATAAAGTGATGATCTACTCTGTGAAAACATATACCTATACCAGAAATCAATTTAAAAAAGTCTCAATCTGGCTTGTTTAAACAATGTTTAAACTATAGTTGTTTAATTGTTTTAGGACAGCTATTTGGTGAGGAAACTGTTCCCAGACTTATCAGGGACCAGTTGATGCAGACCCAAAATAATACAGTCACATGAAGAGAAACAATGTGTTAATTACCTCCAAGTCAGTAAGGGATAATTGCCTCTTACAGCATACATTTGTTGACCAATTAGCAGAACAATTATTTTGGTGCCTGATTTTTCAACCACACAAGAAAACATAAAATTGCATTGCTGTGTGCAGTTTTTTATGAATTTTGAGTTGTAATATCCCACCATTAACTCATTTGTATTATGTAGGCAACAGTAATTTAGACAAGGCAAAAATAATCCAATAAGTGTAAACACCAATGTGAATGCACGCAAGATCAAAACAAATATAGTATTTATATTTATTATATTTGTATTAGAGACAACGAATACAGACCACTTTCTCCACACAGTTTTATGCTTGGAGCAAAAGCTGCAGAATATTTTTCAAACCGAATCGTCTTCAGTGCATGGACAAAGACTGAAATCAATATTTACTGTAAAAGCCAAATAAAGGTTCTGAGGACACTGAGTTAAAAATACACTGACATTCTATGTGTGAACACAGAAGCGCATGACTGGGAGCTATCAACACTACCTATGTAACCTGTAAACCACTGACCAGTTCCACTGGAGTTTCTATGACTGAAATCTTTTAAGTATTAAACCTTGCAACGACCATCAAGAGCTGGGAGGCCTACTGAAGCCAAGATAGCAAGAAAAAAGCTGATCCTGCTCACACATTGGGGGCTGTGTGTTGGTACTGAGCACCATCTGCCCAACTTATCTTTTTTCAGACACAATATCAAAGGTCAAGATTTTAAACATTGACAGCCTGAAAATGCTATCTCATCCAATTCTAATTGTACATGATGACGGAAATGATGCCTCTTGTTATTGACTAGCCCTAGAACATTTGAGGAGGCACAATGTTTCAAAATTGAATACCCAAAAGTAAAAAGGCAGTAAACACAAATCTTCAGGACAAAGATGATTAATCTCAATTTCACCAATTTTATTCCTTGTCATGTCAAACAAACATGCTAACATTTCAGGGCACAGTGTTTGTTTATAGCAATGCTAACATCTATGTAAACTAATTTCCTCTGATTGTCAATAATCCTACCATAAATTGAGCTGAACCAGCAACTTATGTACCACAAGTTTGCCTCTGACAATTCCAGCTCTAGCAAGCTGCCACATGGTTTGGATCACATTCTTTAGTTACCCAACTTTGCTGCATTGTCTAGGCAGCGTTCAGTGCACTGTAGTGTTTGTTTGTGTCAAAACCTTCTTCAGTGTGTCTGTTTATATTGTAGGTTTTCTAACAATGTACCTCCCAAAACACCATGAGAAGACATCCCACCGAAACTGCAATACAGACAAACACTTGGCAACACTTCAACTGTCTTGCTCTTATGGACTCTGGCAGTCACAGAGAAAGATGCTGAAGTATCTGCAATCACAAATTCGTAAGACTTTCAGCAAGAACCTACCTATCAAAACAAGAACAGTTCGGGAGGATGAACACAGATTGAAATCTGAGGACAAACAAAGGCTGATAAGGTAGTAAATGGCCCTGAAGTTTTATGATCCCGGAGGGCTAAATTTGTTAAATGGAAGTTCTTGCAGCAGCACACGGTGTCTGTGAAATTGCTTCCCTTGAGACGTGATGCCTGCAAATGTCACTGTCCTCAAGGGGCTCACGTCTCCACACAGCAGGAAGGACCTACCGTTAGTTCAGGGTCAGACCTCGGAGGAGATGACCTGTCTGTGTCCTGTCTCTGCTTGTTCATGCCTTCTCTCTTTGACTGTGTCTCTCTCTTTGTCCTCTTTCTGTATCTCATATTCTACTCCATCTAAAATACTCTGCTACTCTCTTCCTGTGCCTTTCCATCCTGCTTTTATACTTACTTCTCACTCTGCCCTTCTTTGTCCTTGTTACCATGGCTACTGCCTTCTTCGAATGAGGTGGGGAGGCAGTAGGACTGATGGAAGATACAGGGGCCTATGATACTCTTGCTATTCATCACTGTCCTTCTCTCTCCCCTCTTAAATCTTTATCTCTTTCAAGTCTTCAATTAACTGCTGCCAGAGGAAACTCATGCTGAACAAGTGCCAGATCCATGCCTTCCTGCTGTCCTGTTTGTCCGGTAATTGTTTACCTCAGATTAAAGACTTAGGGGACTTATTTGATAGTTGTGTTAATTCTGGACAGCCTCTCCCTCAGGGAGAATTTCAGGATGATTCCACATTCAAATTTGGTTTCAAACCTGTTTTGAGGAAAAATGTGAAAGAAGCTTAAGTCACGTATGTGAGGATGTGTCCGTATGAGGAAAGATAAAGAAGTAAGCAATGGAAGAAACCCAGAGGAACAAAGGTATAGGCTCATAAGATGCTTGGAAGACAGATCAACAGCAAAGGAGGAACAAGAAAGGGGAAAGGGATGTGCAAGTCTGTGATGCAGATCAAAGTCTAGGTGATACCCAGGGAGGGAAGGAAAGAAAGAAAGGAGGAGAAAACACACAGACGGTGTTTGTGTGTGTGGACCCACAGAAGGAGTGAGGCCTGTGAAAAGAAAGGGCAGTGATCAAAGGAGAGATGAGGCGATGGAGGAGGCAAGGGGGAGACACAGGGAAGAGTGGGAGGTACAGTCAGAGCCACAAGGCCTGTGTGCACATAGCAACTTTATTGTTTTGTGCACTATCTTTATGGGAATGTTTTTCTTTCATGATCTCTTTCCCCTTTTCACCTTGCAGATGCATGCACACACCCACCCACACACAAACAAACTGTCACTACCTTTCATACCAGCCTTGCATCTGCCAGGCAGGGGAAGCTCCACGGCCATAAAAGATGTGGTCACACTGCGCCTCACAGCTTTGATTGTTATCCTGACCATAGAACAGCCATATTCAAATAACCATCAACTGATCTTGCAGATGCCATACCTCCTCCTTCCTGCATTACCTCATTTGCCAGGCTTGCCTAGCTAATGAACAGGCATCAGTGGAGGCCAAAAGGAGGGAACAGCAGGAAGGTTTAAATACACGTAGCTCCCGCGCAGCAGCAGAGGAAGTTATTTACATAATGCCTCCCTGATTACCCATCTCCCTCTCTGCTTCCACTTTTATGTGCTGGTCCTGTGGGTGAAGTGAGAAAGAAAGAAAGAAAGTAGCATGGCCGAGACTGCGATTTCCTGCGTAGTGGTGCGATGGCTAATGAGATATTAATTTGCAACCTTGACTTTTATGGCCTTGGGATGCAAAGATCAAAGACAGAGGATTTGTATTCTTGATACAGGAGGTGTGGAATTAATCTTATTTCCTTCCATTTTGTGTTTGCAGAGTAGGGGTTACTGGCACAACTTCACTTACTTCCAAGGTGTATGGTGAAGGGAAAAAAGTAAAAAGAGATTAAAACTTCAGCAACACTTGTAGTATCCCCTGATCTTCACAAGCTGAAACACATTGGTCTAACAATAAAGTAATTTTATATACTACAAGTGTTGCTGGAGTTTTGACATCTTCCAATTTGTGTTACAATATTTTTTTTTATAAATTCTGTGTTTTATATTGTGCAAATTTGCATGTAAATCAGAGATGCCTGGATGGGTGAGTCACAGAAGTAAAGAGTATAGCCCACACATTTTTGTTGACAATAGCTACATTAAACAGTACATGCACAGAGCAGCATTGTTATGGGCCATAACATTGTTAAAGTCTGATTTGAGTAAATCTGTTGACTTTAACCTTTGACAGTCTCAAATTGTCTTTCTCTGTCTGAATAAACATCTAACGCAGGGGGAAGAACTGCTTATCCAAACACATACACACTGCTTATCTTTCTGCAAATTTTTCCCCAATATCAAAATGTACAGCATCACCTGAAATAAGACATGGCTCTCAAAGCTTTGCTTTAACCTTAATCCTACCAACTGGGGTACCCACAGACCCCAGAGGTATACTTTTTGTCATATCTCAGAGGTGCTTTATTCTATCACTCTGATTTTTCATGACGGTGCCAATCAGTGTGTGCCTAATGACTTCATATCATCGTTTTCTGTTTCTGTTTTAATTAGCGCTTATTTAAAGTATCACACACTATCGGGGGCGTAGGGGCACTCTGTCAGTCATTTTGAAGGCTTTGTGGAAAGATTGTACTTGGGATCAAAGTTGCAATTTATATTAAAGACAAGTATATATATATAAAAGTATATTATTAAAGAAAAGTATAAAAATTAACTGCAACTTTCCTGAAATAATAATCTATTTTTTTCAGATGACATTAATGACATAATTAATAATGTTTTCAGAAGAAATAAATTAACATTTTGCTATGATGGTTGTTTCTTACAGTAGTTTTTTCTTAGAATCACCAGGGACTCAAGTTGATAGACCTTGTATGTTATGTTGGTAAGATAAGGGTTAAATAAAACTGATGTATTTTTGCATTCAGCTTAGTGAACAGAGGCCTTCTATTTCATAAAATATTTTCTGAATATGCTGTGCTAGCATCTCTCAAGTGCTGTGAGTGCATCTCTTGAATTGAAATGCACCCACTGTGCTGTGTGGGTCTAACATTGACCTGATGGCCTAAAGAAAAAAAAAAAAACAAAGTTAAAGCCATGAATTGTTAACATGTCTCAAACTTTTTAAGAATATTGAGAGGCAAGCATCCTGAAGGGTCACTTTACCCAAAACACAAATTATCTTAAAAATATCTGTTGTCATTTCAGTACAATTCGCTCCGTGGCATTTGGTTTGTGCCACTCAAAGCACCAAAATGTCACTTCTGAAAACCTCTGCAGTAATGTTATGATAAGATTACACAAAGTATTAATAATAGTTTCATTAGAACCAGTTTCTGCTTAAGTAAATATTGTGCAAGTAGTCCTAGATGGGATGCATATACAGTACTTGTGACAAGACTGAATAAGCACAACTTTGTGGGCATTTGTGGAGATTTGTATATACAGTAGCTAAGCAACACTGCTAGTTCACCACTGGATTACAGCTGGACTGTAAACACTGGTTAAAGCCACTTCAGTGTGATCAGCAGCACCCATCTTGTCTATGACTGCTAGCACACTTACCTTCTGCATACATACATTCAACTGGTGTTTATAGTTTTATTGTATTTTGGTTGAACTGCCCCTTTGAACAGATTTTAAATGATTACATCGTGAACTAAGCACCTTGTGACTGAGTAATGACATTTACAGTACTTACAGTACACACAACGCCCAAGGTTACTTGTGTAAGTGAGTTAAGAAGGGAATTCTCAGTGGACTGTACATCATATGAGAAGATCTACTGCCTGAAGGGCCGTCCACACCAAGAACCAAGAACAAGTATAAATATATATTTTTAAAAATCGTTCTCACATAAGCGGATGGCGGAGTCCACACCACAAATATAACAACAACAAAAGTGGTGAACGATATCGTTGGGATCACTTTCAGAGTGATTTGATGAACGACAGAAACACCGACAGCCAATCAAAATCCATCCCCTAAACTATACGGCATGACAAAATCTCTGTCTAGCCTGAAATCTCCAGTAAAACTTCAAAACATTCATATATCATCCTCATTCTGGAAACTGACTGATGGCTTTATTTTAATGCAGGTTTACTCCTTTCTCACCACAGACTGATGCACTGTAAATTGGAGCAAAATGACAGCCAGACGTGATTTCTTTAGATAGGTTTGTCTCTCTATATTATACAATGCTGCTGAAACTTTGTTCTTCACTATAATGTAAAAAAAAAAACAACGTTAGCGACCCTTTTAGGCTACAGATCTGTGGTCACACTGTGTGTCCCTGCCACAACGCAATAAAAGCTGGTCATCTGTGCGCATTGTGCTTCAGTGTCTGCTACCGTCGGTCAGTGTAGTTTTGTCTGTAAATACTGGAATATCACAGCATCTAGTGTCCCGAAATACTCCTGAGAAACACACTGAATCACCACCTGCCTGTGAACCTATACCCTTTCTTTCTATGTGCAACATACAGCAGTAACAAGTCATCAATATCCATTTTCCTAAGCTGTTGACACAGCTGGAGCGTGCAGCGCGTGCTTGGTGCCTCTGTCTACAGAATGTTATCATTCATAAGTGTGGATGTTCACATTGTTATCGTTATAATTATTGTTGTGGTTATAGTTCTTGGTGTGGACAGCCCTTTACACTCTGTTCCAACCAGGGTCAAGCCATACTTGTCTGTTGACGGTCAAATCCTGTTCACCCAGATGACACTACCCAGCAACTGAACACGCTGTCACATTTGCAGACAGACAGGAAGAACGTAACTCACAAAGGGCACGGAGGGGCCAGCCTTGGCCTAGAGGTTAGAAGGCCCCAGAGTTGCTGAGCTTCTCTTTACACTCCTTATGAATGATGCATGGCTGGCTGGAGTTTGGTACGTTGTGGGGAGAGAGAGTGAGAGAGAGACAGCAGCCATAGAGTCAAATGAGCATTGATCAAGGGCGCTACAATTACACTGACCTCAGCTAGTTCCTTCCAGTGTGTGCCCACAGGAGCAGAGGAAATGGCCTTAGCTGCATGAAAAGGTCTTGATGTCTGTGTGTGTTTGTGTGCGAAGGGGGGGATCTTATAACTGCAACTTTGGTATTTTTGTTTGCCCTGTTTGAATTAAAAGTTTTCATTGTTTTTGATGTGTAGATCAAATTTCACTTTTGGACCTTTGAAAAAAAAAAATCCTCTAAACGGACCGAAGTAGACAGAAAAGAGACATTCTCTTCTTCATTCTTGAAAAACCTATTTAGCGCACATGCATGCTTTTTGTCGAACAGCAGCAACATGGTATGGTAAGGCCTAAAATGGTACTGTGAGTAGGTGACAGGGATGAAGTAGGATAAGGCGGGGGGGGCTTGGTGAGAGAGAGAGAGAGAGGTGTGAGATAAAAGGGAAGGATGGGAGGAATGCAAGAGGGAAGAGGAAAGGTGATACGGTGGGCTGGGGAGTCGACAGATTGATGGATGGCTTCGCTGCAGATGGATACTGAGCAGAAACAGAGCTGCACAAACACACTTAAGCACACACACATGCAGATACCCCTAAATGCATTGACACACACACACATTAAATAATGATAACATTATGAAATGACTCGCAAATTGGTATGTGCGTACACATGTGAAACAATCACACTGGCACATAAACAGTCAGAGACTCTAATCCAAAAGTGGCATTCAGGTGCAGATATTTAACCCATAACACTTAATCTCTCTCCCTCTCTAGCACGCACACATTATTAATGTGCGTCATGCAGCACGGGATAGTGCGCTGACTAATAACTGTAAACAAGTATCACCATGGGGCCTATCACGCAGCCCAGTAATGGTTATTACCATCATCATTCTTCCCATGATTATCTAGGCTTGAACATCGTTCCCATCCAAACGTACTACTGGCACTGCAGAAACACACTAGACCGCTATCCATTTCATTCATTTACATCCCAAGCACATCTGCTCGCAAGGTGTCAACGCCCCTTGCGAGCTGCATTAAAGGTTTCAAGCTGATCTTATGTCAGAGATCCAAAAAAAAAGCTTAGTTTGATGTATCTGTAACAAGCAGCGACTTACTCGACAAGGCTGGAATGCTCCCATCTGTTGATGTGTTGTAGTGCACGGTGGTGGCAAACTGCAAGCTGAGTGTACATTAACCACATAGGGAGAAAGGGCGTGTGGGTAGTAAATGCCAGACAAGTGTGTAACAAAACAAAAAGCAACTGTGAAACTCTGCATGCAGCTTAATGTATTTTATTTTGTGATAGAAAAAGCACTGATCGCAGATGAGGATCGTGAGGGACTGTTTTTGGCGGTGTATTCAAGTCTGGGTGCACATTTGGGATTAGAGTTCCTTTTAAGTGTTACATGTCTTCATCCGTCTATATAAAAATCTTTTTTTGGTCTTCAAAGAATGTGTTAGTGGCTTTTCACTTTGCACTCCTTCCAAATGGGAAAGCTATAGGTCAGAAGGAGGAAAATATGATTTATCTTTTTTTTTTTCTTTTCACTTTTTTCTCTAAATTCAGACTATCAGAGTTTCTTTTCAGTGTATTTTCAATGTATTTTGGCTGAGTAGCGTCCTTGGACTTGCGGGGTGCACTTTATTCTTTTTATTACTTACTGCAGTAATGCTCCTGCAGAACCTGGCCCGAATCAATACTTATGCTGTTTGATAATGTGCTAAGCAAAAGGTGTTTGACAGTACAATTATACTGGTGAGTGATCAGGTTTCAGAACATGTGCATTATGCTGTCAGACATGGTCATAATTTCCAAATACATCGTTACAACACGTATTAAGCCAAACCAGAAGGCTGTGATGTGCAGGATATTTGCTGCAGTTACACCAGACCTTGGTTTTCCTACTAAATGTGATCAATGACTACTGTCTTTTTTTTGGTATTACACACACACACACACACACACACACACACACACACATATATATATATATATATATATATATATATATATACCAAAAAAAAGACAGTAGTCATTGATCGCATTTAGTAGAAAAACCAAGGTCTCGTGTAAATATATATGTGTGTGTGTGTGTGTGTGTGTATGTGTGTGAAGTATGGGTATTGCTTCCAGTCCAGAGTTTGTTTCCTCAAATATCTGGATAAGTTACCTCCCTGTTTGTAAAGGCAGCAGCACTCAGCAAGCTCTCTGTGGGTGAATTAATGCTTAAAGAGTTGTGTTTTCAATAACATTTTAACAATTAAGTCTTGTTTCATCAAGAAGAGCACAGTGGACTTGAACAGGGGACCAAGTGGAAAGCCTCTTGCATCACAGCACTTTGATATTGGATGTTCATGGAAAAATAGAGACAGAGGAGTCTGCAGTCTGCACTTCTCGGTCAGGTTTAATGGAGCCACAAGTAGATGCACACTTTTTTCCATGAACAGTCAATACATAGCCTGAAGCTGTATTCACAGTTTGTCCTAAGACAGGCACATCCATGGCTGGCTCTTTGTCAAGCTTTACTGAAAAACACCTTCTCCCTTGTTGCATCTTGGGACCATGTTTTCTTGCTTTAATTGAGAAATTAACGGCCCTTTGGTCACAGAGGCCCAGATAATAAACTCATTCATTGTAAATTAATTAACAAACAACAGTAGACAGTTAGAGGGAATTATGGAAATTGTGGAATGCATACATAATAGCACCTACTGTATATAGAATGCTAATGCTGCATATAGTCTGATATTTAATGTTATCAAATGAAACAAACAAACCTTCAAAGCAAAGCAAGGCCATCATAGAGCTGATATTCATTTGTTTTATTATATTTAGTCTTTTTCCTAATGCTTGATTTAATTCAAAGAAGAATGTTTTGTTGCCGCAGGGATGTCAGGGTCAGCTACAGCTGCTGCTGGGAGGGATTCAAATCTTGCACAAGGCCATTGCAGGAGGGCCAGTACTTGGAAAACCTGGGGCTTTAATGTGGTTCTTCTGGTTTTGGTGGAGGTTATTGGAAAGCAACATAAGAAATTAGGAGAGCTCATGGAAATACAACGGCTATATATTGGACTTGGTCCCACAACAATACAAACCCACACTATTAACTCCTACTCACTGAAAAGCGCTGCCTTGCTGTGCCACAGAATTCTAAACATTAAAAATTCAAGTCTTCTATATTTTCCTGGACACTTCAGATGTCTCTCTCCTTTTGAGGAACGAGACAGTTCTGCCTCAGAAATTTCCTCCCACAGAGTGACCAAGATGAAGGCAAGGACAAATTTGATATTCAATAATCATTGCTTTCAATGTTGTGGCACAAGACACATTTTAGACATCATTCTTATGCTGTCATTCTTACACTGCGTCTGTCTCTTCTGATGTGTAAAATATGTCAATAAAACCAATGAGCCTCGTGCAAGAACTACTTGTAGCAACATATTTGCTCTTAAATGGCACATATGAGTGGTTTAAGAGAATCTGTGGTATTTACCAGCTTTGGTCCAGACCTGTTGTACAAATGTGACATGTACAGTCAGTCTGCCATTCCCCACAGGGCAAAAACCTCCCACTCATTTGACCTGAAATCATAACCCAGACAGAGAAAGTTTTTAATTCAACACTGAATCATGCTCAGAAAGGTCACTATATTGTTGAGGTTGAGAAATCTACTTTCAAGCAACATTTTTACAGCACAGTTTATATGCTGAAAAACACCATTGAATCAATATTGTATAAGGGTCATGTTTTCAATGGTGAAATATTAACATTGAGTGAATATTGTCTCAAAATGCCCACTGTCAACTTTCCTGCCAAAATGTTTTTAAATAAATGAGGGGTAGGGTGTTTGTGGGACATATATTTTAAATAAAGCACTTCTTGTGTCACTCTGTGATGAATGCAACCTGTTTGGTTTTAGATGACGAAGATAAGTAAATTATTTATTTGTAACGAGGAAAACATCTAAAAGTTGGCAACAATGGCAAAGAGGAAGGAGAGACAAGCCCTCCCCTAGAAAAGAATTCAACTGCTCAAACTGTTTCACCCGCCCAACCGTCTGATCATCGTTCACCATCCTGTGGAGAAGGAGGTAATTTAAATCTTTCAACTAAGAAAAATACTAAGTCAACAAATAGCTGCAATGTCTTCTAGGCAAATTGGTCTATGCATAGAAAATCTATATAAGTGAAAAACTGCCTGAAGGTTGGGTGCGGTGCTCTACTTGTCCATACTTTGTTCCCCTCACCAATTCACCCTTACATTCCCCTTTAGAAGAGACACCTTTTCATGTTATCTAAACTTGAAACAGCTGATGAAATTCCCATCTGCATCTTTTCCCATTGTCCTACAATGTACAAAGGCATTGATGTTTTCACTTCCCTTTGCTTTCATCTTCTCTACAGTCATAGCAGGCTCACTTTTTTAATGGATTAAAACGCCAAGTGAACCAGAAGCCACACTTACTCAAGATGACGAATAACAATACTTTCTACTTGACATAAATACGCAAGATGAAATTAATTGCTCATATGAACAAGAGAGAAAAACCAAAAACCAATTACTGGTTCTGATATTTGCTGTATTTACCTTTAACCATTTATCCACACTGTGTAGTATACAATCAACAGAATCTGAGCTGCAAAAAAGGATTCTGCTGCAAAAACAAATTGCCTCAACAACACGCACACACATAAACATTTAATTGTAGTTGATAATGGCAACATAGGAAGAGGTTGGGATAGTGGCTCTGGCAAGATGGCATCAGCAAAATGGTAAAAAGAGAGAATTAGACATCATGTACACCTGTATGAATATGATTGGATCTGAGTGAGCTGGTAACCAATGGTGAGGAATAAATGAAACAGCTGAGCAGCGAATGCAAGCGCAACTTCAGTGCTGCCTGAGCACAATGCCCCATTTGTTTTCTATATTAATACAAAAAGGTAACACTGAATGCTATGATAAGCACCATCTGTAGGATTAACCAACACTCTCTCTGGGTGCTGAATGGGAACCTCTATTCCATTAGTGAGGTCGAACAAAAATACATAGCTCACTCCCCTCCTGCCAGCTAAGGTCGTAAAACCCAGACAGACGGTCTCACAGCTTTTCTCACCAAACTGTCTTCAGTCAGAAAGCAAATTTGTGATGTAGGCTGGATAATTATGTGTTTTTGAACTGAGATTGTGATGATTTATATAAGAGTAGTAGCAAATACATATGATGTATCTGAAGGTGGTGCACCAGGAGGGTGCAGTTTCTGCACCTTTCAGCCAAACAAACACTCATCAAACACTGATTACACACAGCCTGTCATTTAAGTCAACATTTTAATTGACTATTAGCCTATAAATATCAAGTATAAATAATAAACTTGCAGAGTTACAGTGAAACTTACAGTGATTGTTCTTTTGATATCAAGTCTTTGAAATTACCTATAAGAGTTGTGGTCAATCATTGCCTGACAATATATTCCAGCCCCTATTTACTGCAGTACTTATCTTTTATCAAACATTTATGATTAGTGACTCCTACTTAATAATGCTAGTTTATCAAAGGCAATAACTGTACTGGCCAAAACATTGTATATGCAGACTTTTACACAGCAGCTGTTGCCTTTCTCACTACCTGCAACGGTGAAAAGAAAAACATGAATACTTTAGTCACAGTGCATACAAGAAGTAAAAGAACACTGACAGCTTTTGTGGAAGTGTGTATGTTTGTGTATTTGAGTACTGCATGTACATTCCATTGTGTGATATTGCGGTGTGAACACATATGTGTGTGCACACTTCTTTATCTGTTAGTTTGATTGATTATCCAGCAGCCTTTCAGCACCTTTATACTTTCCTATCTATCACTAGCGTTTCTCTTTACACATACACACACACACACATACACAAATACACATATGTACACAAGCCATATAGGGGGTGAAGGAAGCCCTGCTAACAGCATATTAGCCACCTGTGGGCAAGCCAAGTGCTGTGTAAATACCCAGGGGAGAGAGGGGATGAGCCGTGGCGCCCTGTCAGCCCTAATCTAGGAAGACACCTAATCTCCACAATCCCCCACGGAGCCTTCTCCATCACTCCCAGATGGATAGGAATAGTACCTGAAGCACTGTTATGACAAGATCACTGCAAAGAATCCCAAAAAATTGCCTGGTCCATAACAGGCCACAAAGACAAGATATGTGGATTAATTAAGAACTACTGATGTCAGTGTGTATGCTTTAGATTATGTTGTGATGAGTCTTGCTTTTGAAGAGCGACATTAAACAGTGATGTTAAAGGTCTTCACATTTAGCTGTGCAGAAAGATCTTTCCTTGTTTCATGAAAAGATGGAATAATTGTTTGCTGTCAAACCAAATCAACCATCATCATATTCTTATCACATTGTGGTGATCGAGATCAAGCACTTCACACATGTTAGCAAATTTACATTTTCAATGGGTGCACCAAGGTGATAGAAAATATGTTGTGATAACAGAATATTGTAAAAAATTCCATTATCAGTGTTAAGCTCTCATTTTCACAAACACTGATTGCCACTGCTAAAACTATCCCATGTATAATCTAAGTGGAAACAGATATCATACTGTAGAGAGGCTGGCTTTCCACACATCATATAACTATGTCAGCAATTCTTTATTTATTTTTTTAAACAATGTGTCTAGATTCATAGGTGGTGTCGTTCTGAAAATTACACATTTACGCCCATTTGTTCTCTTGGTTATGATTCGCGTACAATAATTTTCCTGAAAATACGATAATTTTAAGCCGCTGGTACGATATTTTAACATTTCCCATCTGGCAACACCGATTCACACCCACTTTACGCAGTGATTAGTCAGCTGTGGCCAGCTGAGGTGAGAAAGGAACCAGGGTTTGAACTTTTCTCACTGGTCTTCCTTTTCATTCATGACACAAACTATTTCTGTCACTTTTTATGTGAACAACAGACTGCAACACTATGAATGCTTTCCGGGAGAGACTGTCTGAAAATATGAGCTATTATCCCCGTATTTAAATGATATTGTGTCTCCCCTGTTCCCATAACCTCTCTATGACATTCAGCTTTTTTTACTCTTACTTACTTTTGAGTGTGACAATTCAGTACAACTATAAACACATTTGATTTCCAACATGGTTGGACAACACGCCATAAGAACCAGTTCTGATCAATCATAAATCAAGCTTTAGTGTCATTTGAGAAGATAGGGAGTCAATAATTTCATATAAAGTATGAAGTAAGCCCCTTCAATTAACTCTTATCAAATGCAACAATCTCACCCATTGTTGATTGATATATCTTAATTTCAACAAATAATTTGATGGGAAATACACCAAATCCTGTTTTTAAATACCTTTTGTGTGTTGTACAAAAATATATTTTTCTGCACCGAAAAGCAAGGTACTTCTATGATCTAAGTATGTTGAATCAATGAATGACAGTATTTTATTTTTTATTTTTTCAGTAGTAGATGTTGAAAATACAGCTAATATACTCCTCTCTCGTTACACTGTTCCATCAGGGTGTTTAATGCCAAAGGGTTATGTATAATGAATGTACTGTATGATGCTTCTGGATGTATCCCATTGAGACAAATTGATAAAGATGCTGTGAAATATAGATGCAGATGTAATATCCTCTTAAGAACACACTGCTGTCACTGCTAAGGACTCTAATCGTGGTAGGTTGTACAGTTTCCAGTTGATGTCTCACCCAAAGAGGAAAACTGTGCCCTTGACAGATATCCTTGTATTTCTGTAAGGCGGAGGTAGTGTTAGAGACAATAAATAATAAATTCCTCTGAATCTGATCTTTGTATAGTCATGCCTCTAACACTTAGAATCAGACATGGTCTGCAAGGACAAATGTTAAATAATTCAACTGGCTGCTTCTGAAGGACATCTAAACACATTCATTTGGTTTGAACATCTGTTGAAATGACTGGCCAGAAGCAACGAGCAGAAAGCTCTGTTTTTCTGTGGAATTGGGTCTGAGCACACTCTCCACCGAAATCCACTCACTCACACCCAAATGTTACTAATAGCACGGCTACACTTCAAATAGCACTTGAAAGGTGATTGGGGGAGGGGAGAAAAAACAACAACCAATTTGCATTTTTCAAGTACCGCTCTGGCAGGTGGAGTGCTAATGAACAATTCTATGATCCATTAATCGGGATCTCGTTTGCACATGGCTGTCATCACAAAGTGGCACTTGAGTTTGCGTGGCTCCATCAGAAGGGCTAATGGAGACAATGGTATTAATCAGTCCAAGCAAACAGCTCTCCTCCAGTTTAAGTTCACCAGTAGCCAATCAGGTAGATAATGGCTAATTAGGTGCCTGGTTTAAATGTATCACTGAGCATCAGTATCATAAAAATGCCTTTATTTGCAATGCTTATAATGCATAAAGGAGCTAAAGGGAATGATGAGAGGCTAGAGTGGACATTTTAGGAAATTTGATGACCCCTTGACTCCCATAATTATCTAATGAGGTTACATAAGTTTGTTGTGAATGATCTCCCGCAGGGATGACATCCATACCACCTGAGGGAGAATTCTGAATATACTGTATGTCCACAGAAAAATCACTTTTTAAATTACTTTTGTTTTTTATTTTACCAAAGCCAACCAGGTCTTACCAAAGCCTTGTTTTCACTTGGTCATAATACACTGTCAAACCTGAGTGCATATCATCATCCATCATACATAAACCAATATAGCATATTCCTTATATTTTACATAATCTTCCATTTCAGCGCCGAGACTCCTCCTCTTCCTTCCCTCCTCTCATGGGATGGCACGTTGACAATTAGACTGAACAATGTCTATTCTCTGCCGGCTATGTAGGACACCTTTTAACCAGTATTGAGGATTGAGATGTCAGAGGGGATTACAAGGTGAGCTGACAATGGCAATGCAAAGCAGGAGACACTCACCTAGGTGTCCTGTTGCTAAACATAAAGGGAGAGAGCGGGTACATGCTGGCCCAGCTTTGACCTTATTAGGTAACCTCTAGTCAAGAGCCAGATGGCAGGAGGTGAAAAAGAAGGTGACTGGTGAAAAGCATGGTGACTCATGATGTGTAACAAAAGAAACTGCTCTTTGCTCTGTGACAGATCAAGATCAGGAAAAAGGAAAGGAAATGACAGTAGGTTCAGTAAAAGGGTATTTTTACCATGGTAACATAACAGCTGTTGCATGCCTCATTTCTATGACAACATTATGATATTTTTTTGTGGCAACAATTTAAGAGAACCCACTTGCCACAATAACTGTAGAAGAGCAAATTAGATGGAAATACCTGTTTTATCAAGTTCAGTAGTTTACCATTTACCCTGCTATAAAGTCAATCCAGGTTCACATGTTAGTAA
This sequence comes from Thunnus maccoyii, assembly GCF_910596095.1. Classification (NCBI taxonomy): domain Eukaryota; kingdom Metazoa; phylum Chordata; class Actinopteri; order Scombriformes; family Scombridae; genus Thunnus; species Thunnus maccoyii. Next base: position 19,840,316 of record NC_056539.1, on the reverse strand, counting down.
TAACAAAGAAAGGAATAATTTGAAATGGTTGTAAAAACCAAATGGAGTCAATTAGACTGTCCATCAAAGAAATATGGTGAAATGGGAGAGATGGTGATTATGACAAAATGGCACAAGTGGCCATTAAGCTTTGCAAATCTGCTTGGCAATGCAAGGTTATCATTGTAATTGCACTACAGTCATTGCACGCTGCATGCATTTCCACCTCATACAGCGAACCATACATTTATGTCAGGGCCATAATATAAACACTTTACAGGGGGTAAGCCCTAATGAGTCAACATGGAGAGCTGTTAACTGTGCAGTCATGAATGATTTATAGCCAGTTAAATTGGAATATTAAAATTGTTACTATCATTTATTAGACATGTAATCTAGTTTCTCACATCATGAACCTCTTTATTTGTCAAATTCAATTTTTTCCCTTCTTTTTGTTTCACCTGTATTTCTGTGTGTTTTCCAGTTTTCATCACTTTTATGTACGTTATTAGAGTAAACCTATACACAGCTCCTCTCAAAAGCGAGCTCATTTTACAGTTAAGTAATAAACAATGAATAAATTAGTAAATAAAATAACGATAATTCAGTGTCTACTGATGTAAACTGATCATGACACCACGGAGAAAATAGGCAGTATGCATAAAAGGAACATGGCAAAACCATCCTAGGGTGATGGGTACTTAAATTTCCCCATAAAGAATTAAAACAACATCAGTACCCCATGTGAACAGACTAGATTTTCTGCTTCACTGTCCCACCTCTCCTCTCTGTGGTAAATACTCAGTGAGGTCCCAGTGTTAGTCATGTGTCCCCTCCAACTGATGTGCAGTGATATGCAAAATGGTACTGATCTACTCAAGAGACAAAAAAGGAGACAAAGAAAATGTCAAACTGAGTATGCCTGAACTGGGACTGGGGATGCAGGGGTGGGGGCATGTTGGTGTTGGGAGGGTGGGGGTTATGCTAAATTTGTGTGTGTGCGTTGGCTGGCAAGGGCTTAAATGTGCAAGCAGATGTACGGAAAACTCTTAAGTGTATTTATGCATGTGTGCCTGTGCGTATGTGTGTTTGTATATGCAATTATCAGCTTCATCAGACATTACCTTGTCACATCTATCTCCCCTGTCACCAAACCAAAGCTTGATACTTAATGCATGGGGGAAGGACGGTGTCTGGTGTTACTGTGGGGCCCTAAGCCGGTTAATGACGCAGGGCACCAGAAGCCTCACAGATGGCTAATCTAACCATTGTCTTCCCCACCCAGCCCCTTCAAGCAAACTCCCATCCCATTGGCCCCCCATGCAGCATGCTACTGTTTACCCCTATTCTAGCCAATTCTAATCCTGTTTAGCTACATTCTCAGAACTCTGAATGGCCTTTCCCCCCTACCCTCTCCTCTCTCCTTTCTCTCCCTCCTCGCCTTTTGTTTTTTCAAATGATAAAACGGGACGGCTGGGTGAAGAAGGGCTACAGTTATCTTTAGTTGTGTAAAAGGAGAGATTGGGCCACTGGGGAAGAGGGGTGGGGGGAATGAAAGCACAAGGGAGGGTGGGAAGACCTTGGAATGTTCAGGGTTTCTTTCAAGGCAAGTTCATGCCCCAGCTAATTAACGATTATGCTTCATAGTTCTTGCATTCACTAATATGCAGGGATGATGGATATGGTGCTGACATCTTCAGCCTCCTGATGCTGCTCCTGGAGCCTCCCTCTCTCTTTCCTCGCATCGTCTGTCACTCTAAGTCCACTGTGTCAATCTGGGCCCCGGTCTGGCTGACTGATACTCCCAGAATTCCTTTCCCTCTCTCTGGAGGGAGGTGTCTAAGTGTGAGGAGGGCATTGTATGCGGCATATAAAAAGGCCTCATGCCTAAATCCATTGCTCCTCTGCACACATATGCATATCTAGACAACTACATGCACACGCACACACACAAACAGACACACACTGGCTGTCTGTAACCTCTACCAAAGCGGGAATGTCACAAAGAAGCCTAGAGAGGATCAGTGGATTGGGCCTGTGTGTTCACGTTGCCCTCTCCGCTAGTCTTTTCACTTTTGTTTCCATACATATCAAAGCATTTTTCAGTTCTTTTGCTCTGCCTGCTAATATGACACATTGCCATACTGATTTGAATAAGTGGATAAGGGGCACAAAGGCCCACACAGAATAGGGAATGACTTCAAACTCTTTCATCGCCCGCTGAAAAGGACATTGTTACTGTCCGACCTCACCGCCGATTTCCAGAGGCGTTTCAACAGCACAGGGAGATTACAGGCGACGAAAGAATCCACTTAACACGTTTTGTTTTGTATTTCTATCTTTTCTTCTCCTCCTATTTGCTCAGCGGTGGACGTATGAAAAAGAGGAATTATACGCAAATGGGATTGCTGTCTATCTATTGCACCCAGGTATTGGCACGCTATGACTTCAAAGGCCAAAAGAGTGCTTTGAAGTGTAGCTTAAAGAGAGACACCTGTTTTTTCTTCTTGTTGTAATAATTGTTCAACACACCGATACTTAACACCCCACCGTATGACAGGCTTGGATTCTGTGAACATGACAATTGGTCTAGATCACAAAATCCTCATATCCAATGACACGGCAGAGGAACTAACACCAGGAACACCAAATGATACCTTAGCAGATTTGAACAGGCAACTCCTCAACCACTGGCCAATGTATTGTCATCAAATATGAGCTCAACTGCAAACAAGCTTCAAATAAATTTGATGCACTGGCACCTAGTTTCTTCAGTTGTCATATACACGGATGCAGTGGCACCAGACACCATCATTTTCCCTTCAAAAGCCTTGTGAAAAGTAGTTCAGGTAATTAAGAAAATCTACTATCAGCCTCCAAGGCTGCTGTCTGTGCATGTTTTTTTTTTCTTTTTCTCTCTCTCTTAAATATTCAAGATGTCTTCAGGCAACCTTGTTGTTAAAGGGTTTTCTTTGTGAAGATGATGGGGAAGGTCTTGACTATGGGGAGGACCCGGTAAAGCGGGTCTGCCTCAGTTAATCTGCAGCCATACCTGTGACTTCTCAGCTTCGCCTGTGAAGATGAAAATAAAAAGGTATTATGTTCGTGACCTCAAGCCAAGCATAAGCACTCCCCCCACCCCCACCCTCTCCTCTCAATTTAAAGCTCTCAAAGCATTTCTCACATTCCTTCTCCTATCACCTAGTCTCATCTTCTTTTCATACGGTGTATGCTTTTATCCAAAGGACCTTACAGTACTAAGAGTGCATGCATTTTTAGTATGGGTGGCACGTGATCAAATTGAAATCCTGCTGGAAATAAAACCAGCTTCCCCTTTATTTCCTTTTTGCTAAACCATACAGCCCAAAATCAGAGAGACCTTTCCCAACACAGTTTACTGAATCAACTTTGGAGACTGTTAGGATTGTGTAAAAAATATATATCAATTAGTTATTATAGCAAACAGTTGTTGAATGAAGTGCTTTCACGTTCAGCAGAGCAACTTTAGCATTGAAATGGAGTCATGGCCACCTAACAATTATAAGTCCAACATTCATTCTTATTTTAGCTCTTTTTTGTTATCGACCACAAACATACTGCAGGTTTGTAGATGCTCGATGTGTTCACCAGATTATCTTCAACTTTATATGTTCAGTTTGGTTGCTGGGATGGGTATGGGTATGGGAGTTGATATAATCACTGACTGACTACCACCAACAATGAACTTGTGTGATAATTCTCTAATATTTTGGCACCATAAGCAACACATTTCAACTTTCACAGAAATTTTGGACTGTGAAGTAACAAATCAACTTAAACATTTTTCAGTATTTTAATGCATTATAAAAACTTGCATTTAATCTGAAAACATGTTTTATTTCTGTTGCTGCTTTCAGATAACATTGAGTAAAAAAGAAATTACTCATGTTGGCCTTATAAGATTCCATTATGATATGCCACTAGCACTGACTCTTCAACAGATTTTCACATTTTCCTATCACACATTTATACTGTACATATCTGAGAAACATCAGGAGGAATCAGAATGGGTGTCAGTGGATGATAAAACTAATTTCTTAATTTTATTATTCCTCCGCTCTTGATAACGCATTGACTTATGACTTGGGGGGGTCACATTTTGTTGCGCAAAGGGTTAAACAATGATTTCATTAATGTTAAGATTTTGGTAAACTCTGAAATGGAAACAGCTCTTTGCATAAGATTAAATCCATAGTCAAAGTTGAAAGTAAATATACACAGCTGTCCTCTATTTTAACCTCCATTAAACTTCAGTATACAATACTCTCTTTTCGACCCACCTCCATGTTTTTTAATTCAGAAGTAACGTATGTTTCCCATTTTTCCTGCACAGGCCACATTATTTATGTTTAAGACATTCTGCTCATTCAGAAATTTCATGAGACCAATCTGCCATTACCTGAGACCTGTAAAAGAGAATGGCAGGCCAGCAGCATCAGCAGCATGAACCTACAATGTGGTTTCCAAGCTGAGCAATGGGAAGGCTTCGACACAAAGAGAAGCTCTGTTCCCCCACTGATGAGCCAGCACAAACTGCCAGCCTCCTCACTGAATCATTCTCCTAGTAAATGTCCTTCACCATCGGCTTTTATGCAGCACAGCTCCCTCGCCCAGACTTCAGGCACTGTAAACGGCAAGCAGGGTCATAGTAATTGAAATCATTAATCGTATTTTATTCCACTTTGGGGCAAAGTAAGCTTGAATTGGAAAGAGGTAGGTAATGGGTTTGGATAATGTACCAGTCTTTGAGGGAAGCGAATGAAACAATATTGAGTTGCATAGACTATTTTAAAGGTGGAATAGTTGTAGATCATGAATTATTATGCTGTCATAATAAAATCATTGATTTATCTTTTGAAATTAATCTCATACTGTATTGATTTATTGAAATAAATTAAAGCCACAATGACACTAAAAGACAGACAGACCCATAAATACACATTCTCTAACTGTATATCTTGGTATCTCAAAGTAAGTAAAAAAGTAAAGCAAAACAAGTAATTAATTTGTCACTAAAATATATATTTCTCAAAACGTCAATAGTATTTTGACACTTACTAAAAACTGAATCATCATATTGAACTTTGAAGGACATATCATAATAACAATCTCATCAGAATCAACAAATCATTACCATAATCTGGATAACTACAGCAGTAACTACTATCATATGTGTGAACCAGACAGGGCTTAAGTGCAAAGGTGACTGTCTGGTTGATTACATGCATACAACAGAACACCTAGGGGTGCAAGGGCACGACAAGTCTTGTAGACCCCGCTGAACAGCATACTGACCCCTGGCGCCACACTCCCAGTTTGGCTATGACCCTGTGATGTTACCCCACTGCTTCAGACAAGCCAACAATTTAAGCTTGTGTTTGACTCGTCTCTACCCCCAACAGCTCCAGTTTCAGCACTGATGTAAGAAACCTTGGTTGAGGACTCAAAATATGGTGGCCCTTTCATTCACAAAAAAGAATGCTCCCCCTGTACAAAAATGCTAGCAAAATAGGTTTGCTATGTCCCTAACTATAGCACAAGCTCATTATCATCTTTCTTTTGAATGTGTGTGACGCTCAGGGAATTATCTTTGTAGTTTTCCAGCCATATCTTTTGCAATCGTTTATTACAACAGGTCTTTCCAGTTTCAGATGAAACTATAAACAATTTCTCAGGGCTTCGTTTTGATCAACATAATGTGGCAGCCCTGAGAGTAGAGGATGCCAGAAATGGCACAATGGCGACAGACTCCTGCTTCTGGGTCACACTTCTGGCTCTGCTGCTTAAGCTCTGGTTTGTTGCCCCTCTCTAGCAATCATCTGACGACCTGGGAGATTTCAGCTTTTTGAATCAGTGTGGCTAGAGCCCTCATGGTCAGACTCTCAGGTTGCAGTTTCTGTGAATCACCTGAGTGGCAGGCAATCCTTAAATCCTTTATGTTCTTCATCAATGTTATTATTGTCTCTTCTCATTGTGTCTACAGCTTCTTATGCATACTATATACTGTATATAATGTACTGTAACACCTACAAGTCAGCCTGGCTGGGTCACATGGCTGTGTGATGTAGGTGGATAATACGATTAGCTGAGTATGTTCCGCTGCATATTGATTACAGATTTGTTTCTCTTAGACAGGTGACTTCCATTTTTGCATATCTCTTATTTTTCTATGACCATCTGTTTTTCAAGATGGTGGTAAAGGTATCCAGCACTTTCTGTTGCCTCTACAGCACTGAAAACAGTAAATTACTCTGTTTGGTCTTCAGCACCAGCTTAAGAGTAGTATATAGTGTTTTTTTGTTTGTTGGTTGGTTTAATTGATAACCACAAGCAAAATACCTTTGGGATATGCAACACATCCTTTTTGATATCCAGACTTGCAGTGTCTATAATCTTTAATTTCAACAGATGAATTACACGATGCTTATAAAACATATATTTAATAGCTTTGCAGTGAGGTTTGGTGTGATTTGATTACTGGCTAGTGGAAGAGGGAGGATGTGGCTCCATCTTTCTGTTCCAATGCAGGTTAATTGCCTTGGGACAGGGCAAAGCATGCCCATACGCTGACACTGTGTGGCATGGCTAGGCAAGCTTTAAGTGCTAAGTGGAGATGGAGTGGGACTGCTTCCCTCCCATCATGCCAGCTGGTGCACCTGTCCTGATCTGGTTAATTGGCTTGGGACAGGTTGAATTGTGTTCACTCACTGACACACGGGGGAGACTAACAGCAAAGGTGAGGGAGAGACATTTGCTTCAAGAGAGGAGTTTGTTTTTCCATATGTACAGATTATTTGTTTTTTAAATTTTGTTTTGTGGTTTGCTGTTTGTTTGATTTGTGTGTATATTTGCTAGAAAGACCTATTTAAGTATCTGGGACTCAGTGGCATGGGTATTTACCACAAATGTATTTATTGATGGTTTTATATAAAAATCAATCTAAAAAATAGAATTTGCTCCAGCAGTCAATTTAAGACCAAGACAAAAGTAAGCATTCTAGCTTATCCCACCCACCTCTTCTGGTTGTGTAATACCCACTCCCAGGTTTGGATCCATTGCCTTACACAGCATATGCAGAGCTGGGTAGGGACTAGGCCTGTGCTCATATAGATCTAGGAAACAATGTGCCACCTTTGTTATGTATTTTTTTGATTGTGACAAATCTAAGGTGGTTAGTTATTGCTGTGGTCTTGTTGTATTGCACTTTCCAGAGATCACTTTTCAGTGATCTATGGATGTGTGGGTGGTGCTAAGACATCCTCAATTTTCTTTTGATGAGTTTTGAGTTTCTGTTTTCTTCTGCCTTTATAAAGTGTGATGAAGTATTTTCTAACAAGATGCTTTAGAAAGATTATGTATACTACTGTACCATATTGACATGCCTATTTTGACATATTACTCACAAATTGCTGCTCACTGATTTGTTTCTTTCATCCAGATTTAGCTGGTTAAAAAGGTCACCAATGAGTAATAAAGGATAATATTACTTGATACTGTAACCTCACTTTAGTTTGATTAAATTCTACAGATTAATGACAAATGTTTCTATTACCAAATCCCCAGTCAGCAAAGTACTAAATAACCTCAACAATTTTCAAACCTCACACAAATTAAGTTTAACTTTCACTGATCTTAGGTGAACATAAATTATTTTTAAAATGTGTTCAAAAAGACGTTCAATCTTTCACAAGGTTAAATGTTTTTTTATGCATGTGACTGATGAACCCCATCAGATTGTAATGACTTCCGTACAAAGTAATCCGAATAGCCTTTCTTCCTAACAGCAATTATCTGACTAAACCCCTTCCAAGAGGTGTGTGAACCCATTTTGTAGCCTGATTGAAAGCTATTCATCACAGCTGGCAGTCTCCTCACTTCTGCATCGTGCACATGCGTGTGATACATCTCAGTCCTTGGCTGCAAAAAGCTTTTTACATTTCAGAACAAAACATAAAGGTCTGTGCCTGTATTACTGCTCAAGGCAACTTAAAGGCCTTTTATCTTTCATGTGGTAAATGAAATGAATTAATACAAATTACAGTAAGTGATTGTGGATGTGTTGATGGTGGCAGTGGAAATGTTAAGCTGTAGCTCTCTCTTTTTCATATACACTATCAACCCGTTCTCATTCCCAGGTCATCAAATACCGTTGCTTTGTCACGTCCTTCTGCATCTCATGCAGATGCACAGGTTGCCCTTTGGAGTCTGTATAACAATGCACCTAACCTGACATGCCAGATGGTTTGTTACACAGAACCATCTGAGAAGTCGTCCTTGGAAACTGTTTGGAAAAGGGCAGGCACTTTCAAAAAATACTTGGCAGGTGATTGGATGAACCATCTGTCTATCACTATCTATCAAGGCTAACATCAACCAATCAGATCAATGAAACATATGAGGTAGTAGGAGAGCGCCAGAGAGGAAACACAACAGCAAGCCACAGTCTGAAGAACTTTGAAATCTAGCAAGCAAGTCAGTGTAGCAAGCTAATTATATAAACACTCTCCAGTATTGATATAACTGATGCTATAGCAGCATCTACGCTAACCTCTTTAGGAGCCGCCAGTGTTGTTTTCAAATGAACAGTCACTTCTCGCTATCATCACACCTATAAATCCCTAAATCTATTAAAAAAAAACAACTGGAGGTATATTTTACACTGTGCTCAACAGGACAAAAAGAGACACAGCTAAAATAAGCTAAAACAGAAGCAATTATTCCAGTATTGGCTTCACTGTAAGAACGCAGGAGACAGCAACAGCAAGCCGGAAAAAATGTTTATATGTGCATATATATTACCGGTAAATAAGAAACAATATAAAAGAAAATGTAATCATTCAGGTGAGCATACTGTCACATTGCAATGAAATGCATGGTGTGTGGGACCAACGTGGCCAGCAGCCAACATGGACAGTGTGTTGCTTATATGTTCCATTGATAGCACGCACACTTAATTTCCTCAGTCATGAGTTTGTGTCTGCAGGGAGGATGGAGCAGGAGGACAGAAGAGGTGAGAGTCTGTGCAGGAAGCAAAACATGATCGAGGGAAGGAACAGCATAGCTTTGTATAAAAATTACAGTACGTCATAATTTCTCACCAGGTCTGAACTCAATTTTAGCGGACATGACCACTCTTTGACCCTCAGAGCGGGGGGCAGATGGTGATGAGGATTAAAATGAAGGAAACAGATGAAGGGGGGGGAGGGGGGCGTGGTGGATGAAAGAGGAAGCAATAAAAGAAGAGAAGAGTGAGAAATTAGCGTCCCTTTTAGAGCTTAGCTGTGTTTTTTCAAGTTCCTATCTGCCATAACAAAGACATATTACCATAATCACAGCTTGTCTTCACGATCATCAAATCGATTCAATTCCCCTCCGCTGTTCTCAAAGTCCTTTGGGAGAAACATCAGTATCTGTGTGTTCAAGGTGAACCGTGTGCACTCTTGTGTGCAGGCATGCATGTTTGTGCGTGCACATAATGTGTGTGTGTAGAGAGAGAGAATGTTCCCTGGCAAAGGCAATAAAGTCTGGCAATAATCACCAGTCCGGTGAGAGGCTGTATGTCCTGAGGAAAAATCAGCTCAGCCAGTAACCACAGACACATTATTTCAACTACACACAGTGGTAAGTTAACAGTGAGAGAATTGAGCTTTTGACCAGAGGGTTGGCAGTTCAAACCAATTTGGAAAGTCTAAACAGGAAGGTGTACAAGATATCTGTTTCCCTCTAAAACTCACCCTGTAATTACTATTTTTCTGCCCTTGAGCAAGGAGCTGTGACCCCCTAAGTGCTATAAGGGGAGCAATTTAGCAGCCAGAGACACAAAAATATTGCACGTGGGTCAGCTAATGGGTGTGTAAAATTTACTACTTAAAGAAAGATCTATACAATCACACTTTGACACCGAAGCAATGTTTGCAATTTTGGCATCTCTGTAACTTTAAGGTGAGCTAGCATTCATTTCAATTTCAGCAGTAAACATCAGGTTTTGAACATTCATTCAAAGAGCATTCATCCATCCATTTTCTTTACTGCTTATCCTGTAGAGGGTTGCAGGGGAGCTGGAGCCAATCCCATCTGATATTGGGCTAGAGGCGGGGTACACCCAGGACAGGTTGCCAGTCCATCACAGAGCTGACATACAGTATAGAGACAGACGACCATTCATGCTCACATGCTCACACACCTGAGGGCAATTTAGAGTCACCAATTAACCTAACCTGCATGTTTTCCCACGCAGGCATGGGGAGAACCTGCAAACTCCACACAGAAGGGCCCCAGCCGGCCAGTGGTTTTGAACTTACTGCTGTGCCGTGCCACCAGAAGAACATGTTCACTTTCTATCTACATACAATATCACATTCTCCATTTATTAAGACGTAAACTGATCAAAATGCATTGCACCGCACAATATATTGTCATTCTCTACTTACATGTATAATGCACACCTGAATGTTACTGAATACTGAATGTTCATGAGCTGAGGACTGTCCCTCTAAAAATCATTACCTGGAGCAGCAGGTGTCAGGTATAGCAGGTTGTTTACAAGTGGTATTCAGTTTAAACAATCATTAACTTAATCAGATGCTTCACTAATCACACTGTGAGAGTGTCCAAAGTTTTTCCTTGAATTTTACTACAAAGGCAATTGCAATGTACTGTATCTTTAGGTAGAGGTTAGGAAATAGGAAATCAAATCAAAGTGAAGTATAAGATGCTACATGTTCCCATATAATTTCTATGGAAAAAACTGATTGAATAATGTGTCATGTTTAAATTTGATCTGTCTTATTGACACTGTGAGGTGCAGGTGCTGCCTCTTTTCAGCACAGTGTGTGACGGGAGTAGTGATAGCTATTGGATTGTGCTGTGTCTGTGCATGTCTTCCAACTGGCTGCCGTAGCTCTCGGCCTATGTGATGGTTCTCATCACATCACACGGGACCACTGTAGCATGTGTGGGAGGAGATGTGCTTGTATTGTTGTTGTCAAGCATGTCTAGATTTTTTTTTAAACCTACTGCTAATCCCTTTTTCTGCTCTCGTCAGGCTGGGAGGGGGTTCATATGTCAACACAGCAAAACCGTCTCCTCTGAAGACATGCACACTTTTGCAACTGAGTATGAAGACACGAAAGTAAACATGAACAGCCAGGGTTATAAACACACACAATCTCAGGAGCAGAAAGACACGCCGTGGTCACCAATCTGATACTAGTGCAACCAATTGAAGGGTGCAAAAATCACAACATGTGTAGTTGATGCTTGAACTGAGAGCAGATGATGTCAAAACTGAGCTGTGAGACACTAAAAACATTGTAGTTACTAAACTCCTTTTGACTAATACACCACACTGACCGCTGCAAAAAGCTGCAATAGCTGAAAATCCCTGGCTTTGTATTTAAAGCTTCTTCTGTAATTGCACACCAATATACTGTAAACACCAAGTGCAGGATTAAGGGGCGAAGGATTAAGGATAGAATAGAAGAGCAGAACAAACAGGGCATCACTGGTGTTAAATTGCTCTTTAAGCCATTTTCCCTTAAAGTCTGAAATTTCCTTTCTCCTCTATCAACACTTGCAACGTAGTGCTAGATAATACTGCTTCACAAATTAGCACATTCTAATCTTATTATAGCAACTGAGTTTATGTGCAGCCTTTGATGTGTGGAGCATCGCTTTTATTTCACATTTTCCATGTGTTTAATATGACGGCTCTAACGATCTAGAATGTAATGAGAGGTAATTGCCGGCGCTAACTATGCCTCTATCGAAAGCCTTTATTGTTCTTTATTGGACACCATTTACACCCTGATAGTGCACTCTGCTAAATTAGGCTTGATGCAAATCTTTGTTAATGAGCGATATGTGAGCACTGTGTGTTTAGTCTTGTCTCAATACAGCTATTAAACACAATGCTCTCTGGTGTAGTATGAGGGCAACAACTACCCTTAAAGCATGAATGTCTGATTAGTTTCTTCAAATCTGTGTCTAGTTTAACAGAATGATGGCTTCTCTGTTTACCAGCTGCCCTACATTTTTGCTTTCACAACTGCGCTCCTTTTTCTTGGAAAAAGAGGACACGTTTTACCCGAGATGCATCACGATCTGGCCTTTGTATGACCCCATCCGCCATGATGCCAGTGTCTGGCCGCGGGCGGGGTCACATATCGGTCACTTTCGTCCAATCAGGATCCTCTCCTGTGACTGACTGGCTGTGACTGGTGCTGCATCTGAGCCCGGTGACGCGATTGGAGTAGCGCCAAGGAGCGAACGCCAGAAAAACAAAAAAACAAAACATAACGGAAAAATATATCACCGAAAAAAAAGCAGACCAAATATGGGCAGTCTCTTAATCTGTGAAATCAGACAATGTCCTACTTTTCATGATTCATCGTATTTTGCTGGAGAGCAGCGCTTTAGCTTTCCCGCTGCGTTTTCCTCATACTCAAGCGGCACTTTTTTTACCCTCTGCCTTTGTTTCCTGACAACTCCGGGCGACTCGTACTGTTTACAGGTCATTGGCAGCGCAGAGAGGTGAAGTAGAGTTCGTAATGAGTTGACACTTGGTTCCACATAAAAACACCTCACTAGCCTCCAAACCCACACAGCTGCGAAGCCCAGAAGAATGTTAGCACATTATCCATCGACCCCCTGTGGCCTCACCTTTGTCTGGCTGCCACCTGACATTAGACTGCTTCACTTTGGCCTTGTTAGTGGTCCTTAGTGAGGTCAAGGGGTAAGACTGGACACCTGATGATAGATGTAAATGACTATAACTAGTGTGTGAACAAGAAATTTATTTTCCCACATGAGCTGATTTTTATGGTCATTTTGATCCTACTGTGGAGTAAATTTGTCGAAACACTGTATGATACTTTGTGCCACTACAGTGTGTTTTTAAATAATATCAAAATACAAATCTGTATTCTGATTTCCAGCCGCCTGAAACTGGTGCAGCGTTTTAACAAATATAATTTCCAGTTTTCCCTTTCAGTCTGTCTTCAATCTATTGGTGGCAGGTTTCCATTTTTCCTTAATTTTAACAATATTGTGTTTTCTCTTTTGTTGCAATGGCGTGTGTGTGATATGTATTCTCCCCCTCTCTCTGACTATGCGGTTGCACTATTTTCATATTTGGGTGTTCCCTGAAAGAATCAGTTTCAATGAGTCTCCTTGGGTGGCCCACAGGATGACATGCCTGAATAATGAATATCTTAAAAGAATAAAATTGAACAAGATGTATTATCAGGGGTAATTTTATCTTCTCATTTTTTAATTTACATTTTTAAAAAATGTATTATCATTTTTTGATCTATTATTAATAATATTATTATTATTCATTTTATATTTCCCCAGTTCCATTTATTTTCTGTCCCTGAAGTGAACACACTAGTAAGGTTATGCAATTTGTCAAAGAATGTTTATTAAATATATGTAATATCTTGTTTTCAACTGATAATGATGTATTGTACACTGCAGTAAAATTAATACAAATCACTGTTTTGAAATCTTCTTCAAGGTAGACATTTTCACAGACAAAATAAATATGTGTTTTGATGGGGAAAAATGTTCCTGTGCATAATCTCATTCCATGTCAAATGTAATCAAACAATATCTGTGGCCAGGTAATTTGCTGCATTTCTGAGATGTAAAATGCTGACAGTTTTCAAAACTCTCTATTTGCTGTAAACACTTGATTGTACAACACTTTACTGGATTTTCAAGAGAGAGAACAAATATTCCATCATTATTGCCAAGCTTGGATGCATTTTATGTTCTGAAGTATGTTTGCAAAAAGGAGAGATAAGAAGGAAGAAGGGAATGTGCTCTTTTCAATTCCATCGTCTTTTTACGCTGCCCTCTCAAACTTCCTCAACCATGCCAGACTGTTTTTCTCTCCGTAAATCAAGGACAGTGGGGAGGACGAGGTGTGATTGCTTTCACACCCAGGAAGTAATCACACCGGACCTGCCACAGCTCTGATTAAGACTGATAAATATCGACGAGCAGTTAATGAGATGTCAGGCAGGAACAAGGCCCTTCCCTTCATGCCAACCGATGACACCAATGGAGAGGAAAAATGACCTCGACTTGGCAATGTCATGACCGTCTTTCATAAGTGCAAAGCACAAACCATTAATTATCCTTAGTTGGTGAGCAACATAATCAATGGTGCAGCTGGATTATTAACATCAAAGAAATAGTGGCCAGCAGATGCTTGTTTGGATATTATACTTCATAATTACGTCAGCTAAACAGAGAATGATTATTGTTAATTTTCATTCAACGGTGTGATTTTTATCAGTTAACAGGTTCAGACAGACAACAAAAGACTCAGGTCAATTAGCTGATTAAAAGATTATATGTTTGTCTCCTATTGACTGTACTGCTTGTACAAGTCGGCTCCCATCATGAAGCTTAGAATCTAAAGCCTATCAATAACATTCAAGTAGGTAAACACTAACATTTCCATGCAGAGGTCATTTATGTTTCCGATTTGCATACGTGACAGTGTTTTTTCTTTAAAGCAAATATGCCTGCAGCCTATTGCAAACACTGGAGTGCATACAACTCAGATCCAACAAAGACACACAAGCACAAGTCTGCTAGACGTCTGCTGAACTATGATGAGGACACGAGCTCAGCAGGGGGCTCATGTATGCACTGTTGTACTGTATGTGTGAGTTCTATTCCCCTGGAAAGCAGGCCCATGTCGGTATTGTCATGCTATTCCATGTGATTTGTGCATTATGGTACTGTACTAAGGCTCTATCTTGATAACTGCAGCCATGAGGACATGTTATCTTCCTACAGCAGCATTTTGATGTGCTTGTTCAATTGCCTCTATGTACGTGAAGGTCTGCCGTACCTCTCACATGTGATATATTTCCACCAACTGTCCAGCTTTGACCATGAACTCTAGGTCACCCCATGGTACATTGGTGAAACCCTGTCAAATATTGTTTCCCTAGCAGACATACTCAACCCATCAGACAGAAAGACCATGCAGCTGCACCCAAACACTTAACAATAGGATGCTTGTTCTGGGGCAGAAAATGCCGGGTCCCCTTTTTGGGGAAGGGGCGATGTGAGCGGGTGGTCAAATATTTCAGGGGTTTTGCAATAGGATAATCTTTTGTGATGTTTCTTTGAATGGAAGTGATTGTCGGCAGATTCATGAGAATTCATTAAAGTGAAAAACTCACCCTTCCACCACAGGGATATTTACTCACTGTATATAACTATTAGATATGGAGCATTTTGATGTTTTGCAAAAAAAAGGATTACTTTCAAAAATGCTCTACATCAGTTAGAGTACACTAAAACATGTTCACCAGGGATATCATTTATTTATATATTTATTTATTTATTTATACGGTGCAACATAATTAATGTATTGTTAAAGTAACAGACAAATGCCAAAAACTCTGGGATGTGACAATCAATTCAATCAGGTCTGTAAACGAGTGCATGTGTGGGAAAGATGGTGCGAGGGTGTTGAAGACAGATTTTTAAAGAGAGAGAGAAACAGAAAGAGAGAGAGAGAGAGAGAGAGAGCAAGTGTGAGAGAATACCAAAAGCATGATGCATGGAAAAATTCTTTCAGTTTGGACTATACTAAGCTAATCAAAACGGAGCAACATGGAGACAGCAACAACAAGAACTACAATGAGTAACTGTGAAATATACACTTTACAGATGATCACTGGAAATGCAATTTAGGGAAATTAATGACACATTTTGAAACTGCTGTAGTGAACTCACATCATGCATATTGCATATTTTATGCATTTGTTTTTAATGTAATATAATTATTATTATTGTTGTTGTTGTTTATCTATTTATTTTTTTATTTCAGACGGCCCTTGACTAAAGGAAGGAAACAAATGTGCACACACACATTCACACACACATTCACGCAAACGCACACATACAGTACTTCTTTGTTGGAAGTATTTGCCAATTAGCAAGTTGTGGAGTTGGAGTGGTAATTAAGCTTTCCAGTCGGCTGGTGTCTGTGTACAGCTTAGCTGAGACAGGTCCGAAGCTAAACGCCACGCTATTTGTCTAGCAATTATGTCAGGTCCCCATGTCACAGTACAGACGTGACCAATTAGCTGTGCCAAGCTAAAGTGAAAGAGAGGGATTATGGCAGAAGAGAAGGGAGAGGGTGAAAAAGTAGACAGAGAATGGGTGCGGGGATGTTGTGGGGAGCTCGTAAGGGGGAGAGTGAGGGATAGTCTGTGGGGAATAAGACAGAATAAAGGGAGACAGAGTTTGGCTTTGGAAATGAGGGGAGGAAGCGGTTAAGGAGGGTGTAGAGGAGCAGATTTCTTTTTTTCTATAGCTGTGTGATCATGTTTTGCATTGATCCTCCTCCTGACCGACATGTGCCTAAGACATGCTAATGCACAGCGATATTTATGCTAATACCGCCTCACTGACCGAGTGGGGATAAGAAATTAATCTTTATTGACGTCTCAATAATTCTTCCTCGCATTATATGACATATTTTGATGAAACAGGCCTGCACACAATCAATATTCTCCAGCTTGGAGTAATGTGACACTATGTCAATAGCCGTAGGAAAGTATACAGTCCACTAGTTCATCTTGGCACTGGTCCATATTTACTTCAAACTGACAGATTATACTACGTATGGATCACTGATGGAATACTAGCTATTTGGGCAAGTAAAAACAACTCAAAGTCTATTATATGGTCTGTATATCTCAGGATACATAGAGTAGTTATGGTCCAATTTGTTCCTCATGGGGTTTATAAGTTTCGTCTGCCAAAGTAGTGCCACAATGCTTGGAAAAAAAAAAGTAGTTGGTTGTTGTTCCAAACAATGGGATAGAAGAAAATGCAGACCCTATGTCCATGAAATGCTGCTGGCCCTTTAATACGTGGCCAGTTGCTCAAGTGAGTCCATCACCTGACAACAACAGTGGAGAATGAGAAGTTGGAGAGATCTGAGATGAAATTTGTTCTGCCTGCTGCAACACAAAAAGAACCCACATAATCCTTAGTTGAAACTTCTCCGAGCACGTCTAGGGGGGAGCGTTTCGAAAATATCTGCTCTATCCACCGAGACCGCCCGATCCAAGGCTCTGTATTTAATTGGAGAGGGAGAGGGAGAAGAGGGGAGCCAGGGGACAAGACGAGGGGCGGATGAGGTAGAATCTATGATCTGAGCATCTTTCCCTTTTTTGCTGGAAAACAAGACTTTTGGCTCACTGCCTGTAGAGATGAGTGGAGATCATATTAATTAGCTGGTTTGAAACACAATATGAGGAGCTTTTGTGTTGCAAGTTATTGACATAGCTCTGTTGTGCATGGCAAACTTTTTGATTTGATTGTGACAACATGTCTTGCAACTTGTTCGCCTGAGAGAAAACGATCTCTGCTGTGATACTAACTTTCGAGACATTATATCTGATTTGGAATGACGCTGCTATATTTTTGGCATTCTTTTGGACAGATGCACAATTTAACATGGGGTTTTTGACAGCCTAATTTGGCAAACTGCTTTAGAATTGTGGTATTTAACTCATAGTAAACACTTCAATAAAGGCAAGGAACTTGGCAACTAAAGGAGCATTAGAAATAGATGAACTCTGGGTAACTTCTCCCAAGGATCAATATCCACTCATCAGGTGCCTGTAGCTATAAAGATAAAAGACAGCATTACAAAAAATATTTTTACAGACAGTGTTACTCTAAATGTCCTCAGGCCTTTCCACGGCAAGAGGAATAATGCAGCCTAAACCTGTCTGAAACAAAAACATCAAATCAGAAAGCTTAGTTTGGATGAAAAATGAACAATTCCTGCTTACAGGTAGACTGAGCACATTAATAGCAATGTGCAGAGTTAAATCTGGGAGTGCGGTATGTTTATCTAAAGAAGATAGTTATCTGAATCAAGGCTTTGGTGCCACTATATCAAACAAGAACCGTTATTGTGAAAGCTACATGAAGTTCTGGTAATGATTATAGGAGTGAGAGATGGCCATAAATGATAAGCGGTGAGACTGAATGTGTTTGTTTTGGGCAATTACTTGACTTGGAGAACCTGTGTGTGATTATGACTTGGCATGGTATCTCTTAGAAGAGCACTTTAAGTCGACATGAATTAATGATCAATTCAGAACACAACACAAAGACTCAGTCAGGGGATCAGGTCACATTTCTTAAAATAATTTAATTGCAAAAGGGTCTTTTAAAAATATTTCTACAAGAATGCATCATTTTTTTTTTTAGTAATTTGTTGTGTATGTCTGCACCATTAAATACATCTCAATGCTTTTCAAAGAAGAATTAACAATTGCATTTCTCAACGCTTTATTCCATCCCAACCCCCCCCCCCACCCCCCATTTCACTATACATGTACAGAACGCTCTGAAATCTCACTTCCTTTAATGAAGTGGGGCTCTTCAAAAGTGACTAAAAGACAGATGTGGAGTGAGCTTGTCAGAAGACAAAAGGAAAAACAGTACTGTATATATGTATTTAAAACAGACAACTGAAGCAAGGAAAGTCAGAAAGTTGTAAGTGAGGGGGTTTCAGGAAGGGCGGCTGTGTGTTGGATGATTAGTTGGGGGATGTAAAATATAGAAAGAAAGATGGAAGGAATGTTGGGATAGTTTGAATCCTATTGGCACACAAAGAGATAACCATATCTGACAAAGTCTAGACTCTGCTGATCAAAATGTTTCTGTATAAAATGGCAATCCTGTTCTTCCACACACTCACACACTCACACGCAAACATAACAGTCCATCTTAAATTTCACCGACGTGCAGTCAGGAGGATGAATAGAAAACACGAGAGCCAGTTTCTTTCCTCTTTTCCTTCCCTGTGAATGTTAAATATTAAACACACCCTTGAATGTGTGAAAAATCCACTCAAAGATTAATTGTTTGCAGTTGATGTGGTGGCAGTTTAATCATTTTAAGATGTGCAACAGCGCCAGTTGAGCTCATCACTCACGGTCGGTTGAGTTTGGTGAACGCAACTCCAGACCCCAGCGCACCATGTGCACCTCATCAATAGTTCATGCGAGCTCCAAAACGCTGCCATTTTTCATGAGTGGGCATGTCTGCCATCTGATTGTGTTTAGCCCCACATATGCCCCCCTTCTCTATTTTTATGCTCATCAACTGTGTCTTGTTTGGTGCCACATGCAAGTTTGCAACCATGGGGCTTAACTGATTGAATGATTGAGCTGAGTGGAGGAAGGGGGAGTAATATTGTTTATTCCTGGGAGACTTTTACTAAAAGTGAGCTTCTGATTTCATTAATTCTGCTCTTCTGTCATCTCCCAATGTGAACAGAATCATTCTTTCCCAATCAAAATGCTGTTTCATTTTGGAGAGAAACTAAATTATTCTGCAGAATGGTACCTAGAAAATATGTTTGCTCATCTAACAGGCACTTTCAACATTTTCTCATCATGTCAACAAACCATCTTTCCTCCCCTGCTGATACCAATGCCTCTGATTCTAAGACACGGAAATCAAAACTGACACTTTGATGAAAACCATTTGGGATTTGAGACTTATTTACTGTATAGTTTTACTGTAAGTACACAACTATTGGTATCATTACTTGATTGTGTACTACAACTGTAAAAGGTTAGTAAGCCCTTTACAGAGTGTACTAGCAGTAGTGAAAATGTCTGTATGTGGAAAAAGATGAAACAATACAAAATAAGAAACACATTGTTGTTTTGCATAATATCCTCCATGGCTTTTGAAGGGACTTTAAAGAGGCTGACAAAAGTAATATGGCAAGACATACTGCATGGCCACTAACATCACGCTATCAATACACACCTAACTAATAATATTCACATATTGCATTGATCAGCTCCAACCCAAACAATATGGTAACTGTCTGGAAGATCACACCAGTGATGCAGCTATATCCCTTAATCCGCTACCTTCAAACACCGCTCTGTGAGAAGAGCAAATAGTATGGTCTTCGTGATGCAGCTGCTATCATTTAGGATGAAGGGGCCTGCAGATTTTGGTAGTGTGCATGCCAGGACTGTTGATCCTGCACTGTACTAATCATGCAGCAGCCTGAGCTGAGACAGGATGATTGCAGGCCAGACAGGAAATGAAGAGAGATAATGATAGGTCAGCCCGCCGTATGTCTGCTCTCGCTGCATGTTCGTATCTTTGCAAAGCCAGATTGGCCGCTGCATTAATCGACCTGACAGACAAAGACCAATAGGTTTCGCTTCTGAGAGCTCTGGATTCTCTGATGAGAATCCTGTTGCGGGGAAGTAAACTGCAGGTCCTATGATGGAGCGCTGCCTCCGGGGTGATTGAAGTGATTGGCAGTAAGGCTGACTACACCTTCTCTTTAAAAATGACTTAACAGTCCTACATAATATAGTTTGGGAGGATCCCATTGTTGGAGGTGTTGTTCAGTAAGTAAAATTAAAACATAGGTAAACCACAGAGATGCATTTGAGTGGTTTACAGGAGGTTTTGGAGTTGAAAAATGTGCCTGGAAGACAATTAGTAACAGCTCAGTGCTTTACAAATGCTCTTTATGCAGAGAGTGAGAATGAATTGGGGAAGCTTAATATCCAACTTGCTTAAACACACCTACACAGACACTCACACAACAATGGACAAGGAGCAAAAAGGCTGTGGCTGTAGGTCTGATTTAAACACTATTACCAGTGGTCTAACCATTGCTGTTATTTATCTATTCTTCTATATCTCCTCTCTCTTTCTTTCTCTCTCTCTCTCTTCTTTCTTTACTCTGTTAATTTCACTCTGATCAAACATTTCACAACGACACTTCCATTTTGTCAAAACACCATTTTTCTTTTGTTATTTATCGTATTTTTGTTACAAAACATGTACAGGCTGTTTAGAACAACAACAAAAATACAATATCCAATTTATATGCAATTTATTTTGTTTAATAATCATCAATTCATTAGCTGAATCCTCTTGGAGTTTCTCTTCCATCTGATTGTTCCAAGTCCACTGTCCCAAATGGTCTATAGTCCATCTGGGTGTTGGTAGGGGGGTGCGGGGTGGCGGGCGAGGTACAAATAAATACATAGGGCAGGATGTCAAGAAATTAAAACAAGAATTTTAATTATTTCTAAATCCAGATAATAGTAAGTAGAAAGTAAGGTGTCCGTCAAGGGTTTCTCTCAGTTTCTGCTTGATGCATATATATATATTTATATATATATATATATGTATGTCCAAAGTTCATTTTTTGGATTCAATAAAAAAGAATGTTTAACAGTTGTCCACAGAATATAGCGTAATTGTTTCAGATATATTTGCTCCTTGTCACGGTTCAGTTCATGCGTTAATTCTCCACGGTGGCAAATAGCGGAAGCTGTATTGTACAGTATACTTGTGTGCAACTTCACACACCCGCACGTCCAAGCACACTTAATCACACATACACGCACACATGCGCACACACACATACAAATATGCACACAAAAGGCCAAGTGGTCTTTCTATTGTGTTGCCACAGTCCTTGTCTCCCCTTAATCACATGAAGCGTCCAGTAGGGGTACTTCGGTTTGACCGGCCATTTTGAAACCACAAATCTCCCAAGAAAGTGTAAGAAAGCCAAAAAAAGAAAAAAAAAATGGTGTGTGGACTAACAAAAATAAAAAATAAAAAAAAATCATGTGTGAAAACACAGTTGATGAGCAGGTGATCCCAATCTGTGAAACTATCCTGAGACACTTCAGGTCATGGTGAAGAGGTCATCTGGTGACCTATTGAGGATTTAGCAGCCAAAACAAGTGTCCAAAAATGTGGCTGCCTCCTTTTGACCTTTTGATCTCTGTCATCCTCTTGACTTTTGACCTCAGCCCATCATATTTCCTCTTTTACCACCTCACCCTTCTTCAGCAAGTGCCCTTTAGATAACACACCTTCAATATGAAGATGGAGAACAACACACACGTGCACAGTAAAACAACTTCAGGGAAAAAAATTGTCCTCTGTCTCCTGTGGGTCCAAAACACCTCTGTTTTTTTGTTTTGTTTTTTATACGCATGAATATTTGTTCACTGTTTTTATACCAGGGTGTTCATTCTTTACTATTTATTATGTCCATCAAAGCTGGGTTGAGGGGTCCAGGGAAGGGGTCTTGCATGAGGATCAGAGTGTGACGTTTCAGTTACAGGGCTGAAGCCAACCTCACTAAAACACACATGCATGCAAACGTCAACCCGCACCAGAGCTGGTGAGGCACGCATGGGATATAAAGGGGTTAACTTTTACTCCTCTTTCAAAAACACACAAATTCTGGTTCAATGAAAAAAAGAAACAATGATGAATAACAAAAAAAAACAGGAACAGGAAATGGAAGTGGTAGCAAAAAAAAGAACAAAAAAATAAACTAGTCAGAGGCACTGCAAGCCAGTTTCATAGCGTCTAATTGGCAGAGATGGGTCAGGCAGCTAGGGTTTTCCAATGGCTCTCTCTGGCACAGTTCCTCCCCCTTTTTCTTCTGTCTGGCTGTCCTTCGACTGCATCGGTCTGTGTGTCCTGTTGTTCAAACCTGGACAGGAAGTGTTTGGTTCATCTGTAGTCTCATGTCCTGAATGCTACCAAGAATCTTCTTCTGGTGGCCAGCCAACGTTACCCCTATCCGCAGCAAGTCCCTGTGTAGTAAGAAAAAAGGAGAAGAAAATAAGAACAGGTGGCTCGGTCATAAAAAATAAAAGTAGGTAAACATCACATGTACGAAGTTGAAGTGCAAATTTCACTTTCAGCCACAAGTAAACACTGTCTGTACCAGGTGGGAACAGGGACAGGTAAGAACCTTGGCAATCACCCATAAAATGGCTTCCTGAGGGTATGTCAACAAAATGGGGACACTCATCCAGCTATAGCGAATGTCTTAATGCAACATACTTCTGTTGCCTGGCAGGTGGGCACGAAGACAGGAGTCAAACAGCCATAATGTGATAGTTAATGATTACAGAGCAAACTTAGCTACTGTTAGGCAGGTGGCAGACTTCACAGAGTCCATAAAAGCCTGACGCTTAGTTAGAGAGTCAGGGAAGCAGAAGATTTATTTTTTTGTAAGAAATTAGACAGATTACTCAGTTAGTAGCCTGTCATTCATACTTAGAATGGGTCTGTGTGTCAGTAAATCAGCTTTAAATTGGTCACTGTTGCACAACATTTCTCAGTACTTAAAAATATCCAAGAAAATTCACAGTAAATAAGACTAGAAAGTGTAAATTGCTCTTTTAGCCAAAAGATCAGACCAGCTGCAGCCTGATCTTTAGAGTAAGTAGAGGACCTTAACCTGAAGGTGAGGGTGCTGTGGGAAAACATGAGATGTTGACATACAGTTGACATTACTGCACCCTTAAAAAGGCCTGGGAGAGCGCACCTGCTTTGGCCGTCATTAGTCAGATGCCATAATCTAATCATCGTGGCCATGTTGGTTTAACACTGTACAATAATATCACGAGAACCTCTCGTTTCCGCTCTCTTGTTTGATTTCCCCAGTCGATAGCTGAGGAGAGAGCGGACGGCGTCTGGGGCAGCGATTAGCTGACTGTTGCCTGCCTCAGTCTGCGTCCTCTCCATTCAGTCGAACACACACACACACACACACACACACAAATACTGGATAATCTAATATTACACGCAGACACCATACACTCTGCTTGTCTAAATGACTTTGTGGCCTTATCCATTTGAGTACAAAAGTGTGCACCTAAACCAAAATGTGAACAAATGCACACACACACACACATGCATAAAGTATGTGCATGTGCACACACACACACATACACACAAATCCACACAGCACATTCATCCTCTCCAAAGCTAAATAAGGGTGCATCACCGCTATTTCACACAAATAAATGGTGTGTTTTTGTTTTTTTCATATTTCGCCATCCCCATCAGCGCAGCGACGGAGGATGAAATGATAATAAATGGGAACCATTAGAGGAATTACTGGCCATTAAGGGCAACAGAGAGCCACAGTACACCACACCTGTCAGCCTGACCAAATTGAAACAAATTACCCCCACCTCCATTGCCTATTATGCAGCTAATGAGGATGATTTATTTATCATTATAATCCTAATTCATTTATTTGATCATCACTGGCCTCCAATTTCCATGACTTCGATTACATCATTTCCTGTTTGTAAACATGGCTGGAGGTGGATGAGTCTTCAAGGTCAACTGGAGATTGTAGTTAAGGAAGCTGCTACAAGTGCATACTGAAAAACTGTACTGCTCTGTTATAAGTGTACACTTATGGATTATATATCTGATTTGTTCGCTTCTGAAGCAGGTAATTGTTATGAGTCCCCTCCTGATTACATAATCCTTCCCATTCTACAGGAAACCATTCCTGATTGGTCAATTACATACCAAATTACAGGGAAAGCATAGAGGATTTTCTGTTTTCTCATTTCATATTCCTACATAATCTCTCCTGCGTTGTGTTGCCAGTAATTCTTTTTCCTTTTTAAAACTAGTGTTCTTTACACTACAATACGAGTATATAAATATTGGAAGACATCACAGTAAATGATACAGTATGTCTTCAAGGCATGATTTATCTTTATAGCACAATAAATGTCTCTGAAATACTTGCTAAATGTACCAATGTAATATAAAATGTGCCTTATTTTCATTCTTATTGGTTGATATTAATTTGATGTCTGAACCTACTCCATGCCCACTTTTCCACATCGCATCAAGTTTAATTTAGCCATCAGACTATTTTTATTCCCGCAAGGTCAATCTGTATAACACTAATTTGACTCTCAAACTCAGCCCAGTCAATCACTTTAGGCCTGATTAGCTGAATCTACTCCCTCTCCACTCACTCTGCTGTCATCTGGGCCACCAGGTCAAAGGAAGCAAATCCGGCGTTGACAAAGTTGTCACGGTAGCGGCTCATCTTGATGGCGTCAAGCCAGTCCCCCACAGTGGTGAAAGTGGTATAGTCTGGCACACATCGATCAAGCAAGGGCTGGGATACCCTACATGGGGGAGGGGAGGGAGGAGGGAGAAAGAGAAACAGAGAGAGAGAGAGGGTTAAGGTCGTCACTCTACTGCCTCTACCGGCCAACCTCACCCCCAAACGCCCCCCGCTGAGCGCCACCTCTCCATCTCTCCTCCTCTCTTCTCCCCTCTCCTCTTTCTCCTCTACATGTAAGGAGTTGTGTGCAGGGGGGAGTGGGGGGTGGGGGTGTACTGGGGGGCATTTTTATGACTGTGGAGAGACTGGCTGGAGGCTCGGGTGGTGGATGCTGGCGCTGCAGCTGGTGAGGCGAGGTGTGTGTTAAGAGAGCAGATGAATCCAATATACTTTTCAAATTTGTTCTTGAATGATGACTACACACATTGTAATCCACATGGAACCAGATCATATTTGTATATAGAGACTATAATCATTTGTCATCAACACAACATTGGTTGTCACTAAATTTTTTTGGTCAACTAAGCATTTATCTGGCAGAATCAGCAATGTGAGAATGTAGCATCTGCCATCTTTCCTATATAAACCTTAATGAAACCCTCAATATATCTGGATAACTCACTTCCTGTTTGTTAGGGTCTGTTCCTCTTGTTACATTGAAATGTTACTGTGTTGCATGGAGACTGACAGGGAAGCAAAACAAAACAAAAAAGAAAAAACCCTTGAAATCCAATCTGAGTGGTTGAACAGTGTTGCACTTTAAAACCACCAACAAATGCGGTTTAAATCTGATCTGGGAAGATTGGATTCCGTGCGTCTTTGCTGCAAAGCTCAAATCAGATTCGGGTTGCCTGTATTTGCACAACTTAACTAGTAGGCGATAGGCCATGTGATTTATGGTACGTAATTATTGCATTTACAGTACATAGTGTCTGGGTGTGTATGTTCTTTCTAGCATATCGTCCAAGGTTGGTTTGACAAAAGGATGCGTGCAACACAATGCCACAGAAGTGGAAGACATTTCGGGAAAATGCTTCGTAACAGGAGAGAAATATCTATGGAATGTAAACACAGATGTCGCTTACATGTGTGTGTGGTTAAATGTTTGGACTGACTCATGAACCTGCTTCCAATACATGGAAGGAGTGACAAACAAACCAGCAAGTGTGTTTGACTGTGAATCTCTTTGCATGTAAATGTATTTAGTTGTGTGACCATTTCTTTAATCAGTATATCTGTGCGTGTATCCCTGAAGATGTGTTTAGGTGTGTTTTTCATGTTCCTGCACACCTGCTGACAGCTCAAAAAGGCCGTTTTAAAGAAGAGCCTAACCCCCTGTGCTGATCGGTGCTGCAGATAGGGAGGCCACCTTGGGAGTTTTAATAAAACTGTGCTACAACTCGGAGTGAAGTGGAGCGGATGAACAAGAGAAGAGGTGGAGGTGGAGGGGGTGACAGGGAGGTGCGGGGAGGTGAAGGAGGAGAAACAGACAAGGGAGCAAGCAAAGAGAAAGAGCACCACTGTCTCCCCTCCTCTCTGCTCTGTTGATCCCTGTCATCCATTTTGATGGCATTAGATTCATTAACAATTAAAAGAGGAATGGATGGAGAAAGGGGAAAAAAAGAAAAAAAAGGCAAATAGGGGGAGTTAATAACTGTGATACAGAGGCTCCATTGAGTGGTGTAGATGGAGTGATTTTTAATAAGGCCTGTGCTTCAGAGCCCAAGGCCTCAGGCCGTTGTTAACGCCAGACGCTGGCTTCTCTTAATGGGGTATTGTTAGTCCTTCTTCTCTAAAGTTGGCTTCAAAAAGGTCCAGACTGTTGCTGGCCACATGTGAGCCACAAGCTGAAACACAGCAGGGAAGTTGGGTAATATTGTAAGCTAGTTACATAGTGATAGAGCTACATGATTCAATGTCAATGGTTGGGTCTGTCACAGTGTTAGGTCACTATTTTGCTTTTTTAAGATGTTTGAAGAGTAGATGTTATTTCTGAAGTGTTTGTGTATTTATGAGAATAAGTGAGAAGCAGCAGTTGAGAGATAAACACAGAAAAGACCCATGACACTGGTGCCAGAAGTCTAACGTCACCAAAGCTCTATTGCTCATTACACTTTACACCCACAGTGCTTTACGCAGTCATGTCAAGTACACATAGCTAAAACAACCAAGGAACTTTCATCCCAGACAGTGTTAGCTAACCTCTAGCCACCCTTCAGTGCCGACTAGGACGATGGTATCATCTCTCACTCCTCCCTTGTTAGGTTTGTCGGCAGGAGGCCACCTCTCCACTGGCCCGTTTAAAATCTCGTTAGTGGCTAATTAAAAGGCGCTCCCATCTCTTTTTTGCATCGCCTTAATCGAGCTAATTAACCGCAAGCTTAATCTTCTAAGAACGTCACTCCGGTGGCCAACCGAGACCTCGGTTTCCCCCATGAGCCCAACCCAGGATTGTCTGCGGCCCTCCCTAAAGACAGAAAGACCCTGATGCAGGGATAGATAGGTAGGTCACCCCACTCCCAGTCGCTCCAACTCTGCCGCCCTCTATCCTCCAAATTCTTTCCAAGAAACAGGTTGCGGAGAAAAGCTAGTGCAGCTAAATGTAGATGTGACATCATTGATTGAGCTCCCCGTTGGCGGAGGAGTTGCTTTATGGGCTGTATTGAGCGATGGTAATTTGGATTTACATAAAGGCCCAGGCCGCATTTGTGAGAATTGCAGAGTTGTAATGGGAAAAATCTGCACTTTATAGGAGTTAAGAGATTGTTACAGCTGAGTCAGAGTGACTCTCATACACAGTATCAACTTGGATAAGGAACATTTGCACAGTGGAAATTATTATCGTGGTTGCTTTGGCTCAGGTGCAAATGAAATGGCTCGGTCAGTACTCTCACGCCTGAAAAGTCAAGTGACTTCATTCAATAAACTAATGCCCTTTTAATGCAATCTATCAACAGAGTACAACAGGTCTCCTCTCCTCCAAGATATGACTTAAGAAAATGTGAGAGGATTTTTGGAAATCAGTCCGCACTTAAGCAATGACCATAATTTGACATTATCATCCTTTATGGAGATCACTAATCCTTTCAGGGAACAGCATAGTGAAAGAAAAAGTGTATTTTTATAATTACCAGCGCCATAGAACATTTGATCGTCTATACATAATTGTGATTTAATTTGGTTTTTCCACATTCTCCACTATCTAACAAGATATACAGTATATATTTGCTTTACGTCTTTGCTTAACAGACCTTTCACACTGATAATTAACTTAATATGACCAACTTTTTATATCATAATATTACAACTTACCCGGTGGACTGTGTGCTGTTGGTGACCACCTTGAGGCTGGCAGCATTGCGGATAAGCTTATCCAGCGTGGCCACAATCTGGGTGAATTTGGGTCGCAGGTTCCTCTCTTTCACCCAGCAGTCCAACATGAGCTGGTGCAGCGCTGTGGGGCAGTCCATAGGTGGGGGCAGTCGATAATCCTGCTCCACAGCATTTATCACCTAAGGAACGACAAAAGAGGAATCACAATCACTTCTAATCACCAAGTATGGTGTAGAGGGAGCACAGACAACAGAAGGAGAAAGATGGGTCGATGAAAAGAGCAAGTTAGGGAGGACAGAATAGAATGAATGAGGAAAATGATAGGAGAGTCAGAGATAAACAGAAAAAAAAGGCTTTAGGGTATACATAGAAATGAGGGCCAGAGAAAGATTAGCTGTAAGTGGTGGTTGTAGGTGGGTATGTAGAGAGGCAAAATGTTTTTTTAGACAGTGATAGCAGAAGTGGTTGAAAACTATTGCAATTTTGTGAGACAACCAACATTTTAAGGTATAGAGTGATAGCTTATGCAAAATGTCCCAGTTGCTGAATATTCCAACAGAAAACCTTAGCTTACATATTATTACTGTATATGAGACATAAAATATGCATGTCTTGAACTTACATCCTGATTGCTCATGTCCCAGTACGGTCGCTCTCCGTATGACATCACTTCCCACATGACAATGCCATAGCTCCACACATCACTGGCTGAGGTGAACTTCCTGTAGGCAATTGCCTCAGGAGCCGTCCAGCGGATGGGGATCTTTCCCCCCTGTGGATATGCGAATGAGTAGGTGAGCATGAAATACTGGAGGGATGGAGCACAAACACAGAGTCACACACATACAAGAGGGAGAGAGAGGGTGAGAAAAACAGTCCGAGGAAACGTTGATGCACAACACAAGGGTACATGCTGTAGAACCCCGACACCACATACACACAAGATTAGTAACACGGTTACAGAAAATGATATGTACAAACACGTGAAGTTAACACAACAATATTAAATGTGCTACATATATTTTTCAACATCAGTATATCAAACTCATATCAGAATCCTGTCATGTAACTATCAAACAAATTGCACTGCAGGCGAGTATATTGGTATCTCATATTAGCAGTGTCTCTCAAAGTTAAGAACAAACTTCCTAATTAACATCATTGCTTCCTGTCACCAAGGGGACTTGTCACTCTTCTGACATTGCTCTGGGTGTTTTGGCTTTTTCGTTGGCTTTAAAAAATAGGATATACATGCCGAAAGCAATTTTCAAACAACCTTGATTACTTGTTTCATTATTTGTCATTGTAACTCAGAGTGCATAGCTTCTGTCGAAACACGCAGCAGCCATTCCAGGTTAAGCATTGAAAAATTTTAAAAATCCAGATGTCCCTGATTCTGTCCTTTGTCCAGTCGTGTGGATATCACTGATCCAGATCGAGAGATAAGCAATCATTCAGCTACAATCATTTTTAAAATCTTTTGTTTTGACTGTCCTTATTTTCCCACCTGAATCTATCCTACAGCAGTACTACCATCCATTGTGAAAGTTAAAAAAAATCTTTTTTTAAAAAATCCCTATCTTCCCAGAATGGTCATGTCATGTGGGAACAGACTTGACACAGATCTATTTTTTTAATATGCTCATACTTGGCAATGTTGTGAATTCCATTTGTGAACGGGGCTAAAATTAACATAATAGTGATTTATTGATGTTAAAATATTACATGTAGCACCTTTAAACATTGATTCCAAACATGAATACACAAACACATGCACACAGTTAGACTCACCAGTGAGCTAGTGTAGGTGGGGTCTGTAGGGTCATCTTCGAGGAAACGAGATAGGCCAAAGTCTGACACCTTGCACACCAGATTACTGTTGACCAAGATGTTACGGGCAGCCAAGTCTCTGTGCACGTAGTTCATGTCTGACAGGTACTTCATACCTGCGGCAATGCCGCGCAGCATGCCAACCAGCTGGATCACCGTGAACTGCCCATCATTGAGCTGGCAAAGGAAGAGAGAGAATGACAAGGATAAATTGGATTGTAGATCAAGGTTGCATGTTCAAAGGAATGTATATTTGTCTCCCCTTTACCTTTATTTGTCCTGCCTGTCTTTCTGTTTTCAATGCCTCTTACCTTCTTTGCATCATCTCTTTGCATATGTCCTCTTACCCACATCTTTCATCTCCCATCTCTTCACATTGTAATATATTTCTCTTTTCTACCTAACCCCCCTCCCTTCTCTATATCTCCTTGTAAAACTCCCCCTTTCTCTGGCAGACAATGTATGATGCGACTTTGAGGCAGAGATTCATTAGAAACTGAGCTCTTTGTAAATGTCACCAATTGCCTGAATACAGCATTTGTCAGATATCCATTGTGGGGTCTGCAGCAGAGCTTAAGAAGACCTTTTATGGCTCCAAAGAAAGGGAGATAACTAAAAGCAAGGTCAAGCAGATTTGGATGAGTTTATTTGGTAAACAGTGTATCACTGATACATGTTTTCTAAGGTATCTCATATTAGACCTTTTTTCTGTGTTATGTGTTTGTGTGTGTTTGTGTTTTTTCTCACCCTTAGGAAGGAGTCCAGTGCCCCATTCTCCATGAACTCGGTCACAATCATCACTGGTCGACTTTTGGTGACCACACCCTCCAGGCGAATGATGTTGGGGTGGTCGAACTGGCCCATGATGGATGCCTCCGATAGGAAGTCTCGCCTCTGGCGGTCAGTGTAGCCCACCTTGAGAGTCTTGATGGCTACGATGATCTCCCGCCGCCCAGGCAGCTTGAGGCGACCGCGGCACACCTCCCCAAACTCTCCTGCGAGAGCCCAGGTGAGACAGCCAGAGAAACAGCAAAAGATGGAAAGAGAGAGAGAGAAAGAGGGAGGGGAGAGAGGCATGACGGAAGAGTGGAGGAGAGTGGGGGAAAAGAGGGGAGAGGGGACAGTTAACTGGTTAGAACCAAGGAGCCAGGGAAGGGTAGCAGGAGGGGTGGGACAGGGGAACTGCAAGAGAAGCCAGGACTCTAGGCCAGTGTCAAGGATTGGTGGTGATGGGGGAGCATACAGTGACTTTGTGATGTTAAGCTACAGATTAAAATTAACAGCATGGTGAGTGTGAGGCATGATGATGGAATGTGAGCAGATGTAGAGTAGAAAAAATGCATGTTGAAATAAATAAAATGGGTCAAGTAGGGTGAAAGGGTGATAGGAGTTGAGGGGGACAGAGGAGGACGGGGGAAAGGATAAGGGGGGGTGGTGCTAAGCTTCAGAGGGGTCAGAGAAGCGGGCACAGGATGAGGAGATGGGTGGAGACAGAAGCTTAGGGGTTCTGGGGGTTGCCGACGCTTTACGTTTAGAGTCTACACCAAGCGTGTGCACAAGTGCAAGAATAATTAGGCGATGACAACAATGTGTTTCAACACGGGTGCAAAGGTGACAGAGTGAGGGAAATCAGGGGAGAGAGGGCAGGGGATGGAGGAATGGAGGGATGGGTTGAGGAGGGGGTAGAGGAGAGGAGGGGGACAGGGAAGACAGGGGTTGAGGGTTTGTCACTTTAAAGGCGAATGCTGGGAAGCGACGGGTTTCAAGTAGTAGCCTCAGCAGTAGAAGAGCTGTCGTAGTAGTAGTAGCAGTAGTAATGGTAGTAGCAGAAGCAGTGGTAGGGATTCCCATCTCTGCCATCACAACGTCCTCCATTTTGGCTCAGATACAATGCTAAGAAAACTCAACCTCACTTGGCACAGTCCTGCAGCTTTTGAGCAGAGATATTACTATCAAGTATATCAAATACATTAAATACTTAACTATCTACAACATCATATGTCAGGGAGGGTTTCTAAAGAAGGAAACACAACCACATAAGTGCAAGGAACAGGGGTCAAATATAGTGATCAAGTTAAAGCCCTCTTTAAGGAAGAGGTCACTTAAAAATAAGCGGGGTCAGAAACAGCCAATCCTGGACAAGAAACATTGTAATATCTTACGCCCCATCCAGACAGGATTCATATTTCAGGGGGATGTGGGAAGTAGATGTTGGCATTCTCTTTCGTAAATAGATGGCAAATCACAGGAATTGCTTTACAAAGCCCAACACACACAGGCTAGAGCACTTAAAACAATTTCATGTAAGAGAGCCACAACCCATTTGATAAGCTTGTGGGATCTGACTCTCTACATGGGCAGTTCAACAACTGTATGTCAGTACAAATTGGTTTGTATGAAAATCTTTCATTACACCCCACAAACTCAAATGCGCGCATAATGATGATATTCAAAGGTAGGGAACAGAGAACTATAGATACTCGGGTTATACTGTAAAACATAAAGTCTCTGGACAGGAAGAAAAAATTGGAGGGCCAACAAGTGTAGCAAATATTGCACTGGCCTGTAATTAATACTGAAAGAGATAATAGAAAAATTACATACATGCGCAGGATTAAGCTCTTCCCTAGAGAAATAAATCCTGTCTGTTTGGGGCTGTAATCATTCATTGTCCAAAATCTGCTTTCATTAGACTCAAGAAGATGTTTTATCAGTTAGTTAGTTTACAGCTATGTCATACTAATTTACAGTTATTATTATTCTTTTGCACAGCAGCTCTCCTGTTCCAGGATTGGGCTCAATTTTTATTTTAGGTCACAGGTTTAACAGTAATCCACTACACAAAAGGTGTTACAGCTACTCTAAATGCACATGATATGGAAAACAACGTAAGGGTGCTAGGACTGTGCGTCAAACTAACTTAAAGAAAGAGAACATAACTAGTACTGATTTTAACACAGGAGAGTGCTGGAGACATCTTTAAGACTGGAAAGGGGTACCTAAGAGGTGTCGAGTGAGGTAGGGGAGGGAGCAAGGAGAGGGCTAGCGATGAATTGAGTGAAAGTACCGCTTGGTGTGAAGTCCTCTAACGGTATGGCCTGGAGGTGACTAGCAGTCTTCCCCCTGTAGCTCAGGAGCTTTGGTGGGTTACCTGCGCCAATGACCTCCTCGATCTTCACGCAGGAGACGTCGATCTCCTTGGCAAACTCGCGCACCGCCTCGTTGGGGTCCTCATAGGTGAAGGGGTCAATGTAGACCTTCATTCCTGGCGTTACTATAGGGGATTCAGTGGCAAGAACGGGAAAGTGAATCTTTGCTGCCAAAACATCTTCTATAACAACCAAGTAGAAATCCTTTATAATACTTCATTATTGAACTAGATGATCAAACCATTTCATATTTTGTGAGCTATTCTTTAGTGATTGGGGATGCTAAGTCATTGATTGCTAAGTGGAATCACAGAAATATTGCTGTTGGTGGAATGTGGATCGTTCAAAAAGGACAGGCATCTCAGAAAAGACACTTACTGTATTGCTGTAGTTTCTCTGTGTACTCCGATTCTGAACCATTTCTCTGCTTTCTGTTGAGAAAGATGAAAACACAAAATGAGTCATGTGGACTCCACACAGCAGGGTGCAAATACTGGAAAGGAACAAAGACATGAAGAGAAACTGGATCCCTAATAATGTCTGCAGAAATGTAGCCACACCATGATGTTTCTTGGTGAAGATGTATCAATGCCTGTTAGTAAAATGATTCATACTTGGGGACTGTAACGCAAGTCTAAACAAAAGGATATCATACCATTGTCTGAAGCAGCAAGTGAAAGCCATTCACTCCTGGTACCCCTAAAATGAGCAGCCGAGACAAAAGCAGTCTCAAACAGCAAGCTCAGCTGTCTCGCCTTCCTCACCCTACAGACATCAGACTGTTCGTTTCAATTCAATCTGCCTCTTATTTTCTCCTCATGGACTCTTGCTCTCTTGCTGTCATTCTCTCTTTCCTTCTATATCCATTTCTCATCCCTCTTTTTCTCTCTTTCCCATGTCTTTCTGTTTCTGTATCCTCATCTTTCTCCATGTGTTCCTTCTGGAGAACGATTGGGGGGGGGGGGGGGGCATAAAGACGATGACAGAGAGAGGGGGCTGGGTTGTTGAAATTACATGTTAATGCGGTTCCTTTGTTGTCTAACCAGTAACCAGGGCAATAATACCCGATGGTGATTTGCATCTTATTTCAAATTCTAATTTGGTTCCGGAATATACCGAAGCCCTGTGTTTTGTGTTATTACTATTTTCTTCTTCTTCTTCTGTGGCAGTCAGAGCAGCGGTTAAGCCAAGACCCTGAGAGAGACACAATGTAGCGGTGTGAAAATAGAGGAGAGCGAAGAGGCATGAGGAAGAACGAGAGGAGGGGGAGCCAGGGAGATTATTATTCAGTCTAGCGTGACCGATGCCCACGCTTGTCAGCCGCTGCCTGAACTGGCTTGTGGAGGGAACCCAGTGGGCGCCAGTCAGCGGTGGGTGCCAACCTTTCACACATGTATATACACACACACACACTGCATTTGCTGCTTGACAAATGAGTGGTATAAGGATAAACGAGTGTGGTTAGACCCAGTTGATGCAGTGTCAGACTTTCTGAAAGGTGTGAGCAGCCACTCGCATCTTCCTAGTCAATTGGGCCCAGCAGACAAGAGCGCATCTGGGTTCTTTGTGGTCGGGCAACCGCACATTTGATTGTGAGTGAGGCCATGAGGGCAGGCCTATCAGGCCCAACAGCTGCTCCATCACGCTGTGTCCAGTGAGCAAAGTAGCATTTTAGCCAAAGCTGTTTACTATTCACAGATTCAGAAGGCTAATCTGGCATTCAGTGGCCTCACAGGTGGCACAGCAATCCGCTGAGACTGTTCTGGGGTGGTTTGGAGGACATACAAACAAAGTTGACATTTGAAGCTATTTCAGTTTTTTCAACTTGAAGTAAAAATGTCTTGTACAAATGTTTCTGGAAGTCCTTGCTGTTTGAACATATTCTGAAGGCCTGAAAAAAGTACATAAGTAAGAGTAAAGTATGGCAAATTGCTCATTCTCGTCTTTCAAATGTTCTAACTTTTTGAGAGGCTGAAAGAAGAATTATATTCTGACCTGAGGCAGACAATAGCGATGACCACAACTGCAATGATGAAGACCAAGGTGGCAGTGGCTGATCCCACAATAAGTGGTAACTGCTCTTGCCATGACTTCGGTGGGTCAGCTAAGGGGTCAAAGAGAGAAAAGGGTTACTTAGAGAGCTTGTCACAAACATACACCCACACTAGCTGTAATCCATTTCTATTGCCTAAGACTGTGCCGTTAGTCTAACTAAAGGTTTGTGCAGTATGTCTCTCACGCCCACTTTTAAATTGTATGCTTACATAAGTAAAATCATGCCCTTGTGTTCCTCAGGCTGTATGAAGCAGAATGGAGTACAACCTCTGACTAATAAATGCCTTTATGAACACTGCACGATAGACTACTGAGTTCATTTGCTTTGTCTGTTTAATGATAAGCACAATGTAGAGCGAGACTGAGACTGATTGCTAGGAAATGATAGATTTTCACAGAATCGTAAGTCATGAATTTCTCTACAAGGATTTCAGTTCATTGAAAAATAGGTAAAGTAGCTTCTAGCTCTATAAGCTTTTGAGCCTCCATTATGTTCGTGAGCTTAAACACAGAACTATTAGAGGTATTGCTGTGAAGCTACAAATACCCCAACATATCCCTGAGTAATAGAGTAGGTATTGGAGTGACATACTTTGCAGGTTGGTGCTGAAGTCGGCTGGGCTGCTGTAACGACCGTAGCCAGCCACTGTTCGGGCACGGACCTGTACTACATAAGGCGTACCAGCCTTGAGACCTTCAATGCGGGCATTGCTCCGTTGGGCAGTCATGGTATGTGCGATGGCCTCACCTTGATCCTGCAGACAGAGACAGTCACAGATGAAAACAAAATCAAATATAAGCCCCCTGTGCTGTCTCATTCATCATTATCCCCTCTCTGATTCTCTAACCTTCCTGACATGGCTGACCAATTTAACCGTGCAGGCGGGTGAAAAAAAAAAAAAAGGACAGCGAGAGAGAGAAACAGAAATTGAGAGAGACAGATTGTAGCTGGCGTGTTAATCCGACGGGAGAAGGACAAGACAACAAACAGAGCATTTATATACTGAGTGCCTTTGTACTCTCCCTGAGGCACATCCAGTCACAGCTCTATGGGCCCCTGGAAAATACAGAAACTTTCAAATGCATGGATTGAGAGTGGACGGGGGGTAAGAGGGAGGGCAAGAGGGAGAGATGGAATTAGGGGCACAGAAAAGGGCAGAGCATAATGGAAATATGGGAGAGGGTTGGGAGGACAGAAAGAGAAAAATGAAGGAGGGATAGAGGGATGGAAAAAGGGCAATAAGTAGAGAAGGATGATCACACAAGCAAAGATTGGAAATTGTGACTTGCCTCGGTGCAACCATGTGTTTATCAGCATAGGCATTGTCTTGCACATTTACAGAAACACAGATGAAACAGAGACCATGAGAGTCAATGAAATTGGATTGAATTAGAGGCGTTGACTTACACTGCCGCTTACCTTCTCATGGTACTTAATCTCATAATCCAGAATGATTCCGTTGGGTTTCTCTGGAGGCAGCCAGGACAGGCTCATGGTGCTCGCTGTGGCCGCCATCAGGTGAACTGTGGGCACTGCAGACGGAGCTACACAGGGAAAAACAAATAAGAGAAAATCCGCCTTTTTTTAACGTTTTCTGTGTTATGTCTTTTCAAGTTCTATGCCCTTTGTGTGTCCACACAAGCCTAAATACGAAGTCTTAGGCTGCTGGCTTTGTGGAAAGCTTTGGCCAGTGGTTAGTATGCAGAACCATTCCCCACTAATGCTCAAATTCTTCCTCTGAGAGTCCTTGGGGAAGGAGAGGGGATGTCTGATTCTACTGTGACAAGTGAGTCAAACTACAAAACTGATGGATAAGTCTGGTGCATGCAGTTCCCTCTGCCATACACTAACTTTAGGCAAATGTAGGAACAAGTATATACACATACTGTACATACAGATGGAAACATTTCATATATTCCACTGCATGCTGAACCACTGCTACATTTTTGCTTCTTCCTCAAGAGGAAATGTTTGGGAACAGTTATGTTTTCTCTTTTCTTTTTAGCTTTAATAATAATTTGTATGCATTATGCACTGTGCATATATAGAATGTTACAATTTCATTTGGCAGACATTTTTATCCAATGCAATGCGCACATGAGAGTTAATACAACGAGCAAGGATCTAGTCAGGAGAGAACACAAGTGCCATAAAGCTGTATAGTTTACCTATAACTGCACATAAATGTGCACACACCATATAGACTATTTAATTTATATAATGTGCGCACAATTACACAAACAAATACACAGGGATATGATATAAAACATACCGGCACTCCACCCACCTGAGCTTTCCATGCTTTGTTCACATGTGCCTATTAATGGCCAAGTGCTGTCTGCCTCACTGTCTCTCTTTCCTCTCTTCGAAGTTCAGTTTTGTTATGTACCTCTGACTCACTCCCTCCTCACTGTCTACTTCATTGCTTTTGTTTCATAACTTCAACTGTCTCTCCCCAGTGGTACCTTCTCTTAAAAAATGATGTTACTCACTTTTTCCTATGCACACACTATCACCTTTTTTAATTTCCTCTTTGTTTGCTGTCCTCCACAGCTCTTCACTTTTCGTCTTCCTTTTCACCACTACAGACCAGCATCCCCTCTCTGTCTCCACCTCTCTTCCTTCCTCAGCCCTTCCCCCTCAGTCTCCCCATTTTTGTTAAAACTTTTTAATCCCCAGTTTTTCTTCTTTGATCCCCCAGCCCCCTTGCATTTCCTTTCTCCCTCTGTTGCTTGTGTTTGTGGCCAGACATCCTTCTGTTTCTCTTTTTCTCTCTTTGCTCCCCAAACCTTCCCTTCCCTGCCTCTCTCCCTCCCTTGCCAGCCCCATCCATCCCAGCCCTGCATGTCTCTCTTTCTCTCCCAGAAGACAATACCTCTTAGGCAGATCCCCTGGTTACTCTAGCCAGGGGATTAGGGGCCCTCCTCCGGGAGAAAACGTTGAAGTAACCATGGAGGTGGCCCCTGGGGCTTATCACCGCCCTAGTATTTATTTTGGTTGTTAAAAGGTGAATGCACATGCAGGGATGGTCTTGGGACTACACCAGGGGATAATCTGATCACAGTTGATGCTCTCTTGCCCCCTCCTTTCCTGTCTCCTCTCTGCACCCAACTGACCTGGGGCAACCATGGATGGACACTGGTCCCTGTCCGCCCAGTGCTAGACCCCTCATAAAACAATGAGGGCCTCACATGAGGCCTTGTGGGGCCTTTGGGTCCTAGACCCACAAACAGAAGGCAATCCTTAAGCATCTTTTTAGGAGCAGGAGCAAAAGGGTAGAGGTGAGGAGGACAAGGCCATAGAGAGAAGAGAGAGATGATGGGGGATGGAGCAAAGGATAATCCTCAATGTTGTCTAAGCCTGCCCAAAGAGCAAATTTAACATAGAGACTAAACACACCCAAAGCACAACTTAAGAGCCCTGGGAGAACCACAACAAAGACACCATCTCATGAGAACATAAGTGTAGAGTAAGCTCAACAATACTCAGCAGCACAACAGATCTACGTATCTACCTTGACATTCAATTTGTATGGCAAATCTTACAACAAATCCAAAAAAGGAACATATGCAATAGCTTATCATTTTACTCTGAATTATTCTGTATATACATTAGCTGATATGCAATTGTCTATGCAAAAAAATAAAAAAGAATACATACAGCCCTGATTGCTTCATTGGCCTAGTTACTGTTGTTGCTGTGGGCTGTAGGAGCGGTGGGTTGGAAGCAGTGGGCAGCTAGAATACTGAAGGTTCAACACTTTGAATACACACTGCCTCGCTATTGCTATTTGCAGCGGCGTTAGTGCAGAGCATGATGTGGGCGTGTGAAAAAAAGGTCCCTTTCTAAGCTCATTCAGAAGAATGTCTTCCTTCTCAATCCCTGTTCAAAGGGAAATATGTAACATACTCCTACATGCAAACAAGAAATTGATCACTACTTCTTAAGTAGAGAAAGTATTCTCTGACATTCTTTTGTACCTTTTTTAGCAGTGCCCACAAGTTCAATATTGATCGTTGACAGGCAGTCATGAGGATGCAGAGCTGTACCTACCAGCCTGATTTGTGGTGATGTTCACTGCAGAAAACTGAGGTGTATAGGGACTCTTGTTGGAAACCCCATTGACCGCCTGAATCTCAAAGCTGTACTGTGTGTGGGCTTGAAGGTTACGGACAGCCACACGTCGCTGGGTCAGGCCCAGGTGGCGTGGTGAGATTTCTACGTTGTCGTCACACCGTGAGCACATTCCCCGTTCAGGCAGGCACTTTTTACAGATGACGTTGTAGAAGGTGTCGTCGCGGCCGCCCAAGTCACGTGGGTCACTCCATTCCAGCACAAGCGAGGTTTCGTTCACAATGGAGATGACGCTGCGTGGTGCAGAGGGAACAGCTGCAAAAGGGAGGTAAAGCATGGATGAGATGAGGAATATAGGTTTGGAATGAGAATGAATTTGATCTCCATGCACAATAGTTGTAAAGAAATTTGTCTTGGTGACAGTGCAGAGACATACTGACAATAGACAGAGATTCATATTGCAAAGCATAGTTTACATATCACTACACATATACATTCATTATGCCATAGCTGCTATCAACACAATTCATAACCTAAAAATGTTCATTGTGCTGTGGTATCACTACATTTTTCACACATTGACTAGAACATTTTTTTCTTCCACTTGTTTTTCACATAACAAGAGACTGTTCTAGCAGTTCTTCAGAAAAAAA
This sequence comes from Thunnus maccoyii, assembly GCF_910596095.1. Taxonomy (NCBI): domain Eukaryota; kingdom Metazoa; phylum Chordata; class Actinopteri; order Scombriformes; family Scombridae; genus Thunnus; species Thunnus maccoyii. The sequence goes on along the minus strand of NC_056539.1, from coordinate 19,800,242 downwards.
AGAGGACAGGAGTTCAAATATGAATTGCATGCTCATTTCCACTATGAGCCTGTGTGTGTGTGTGTGTGTGTGTGTGTGTGTGTGTGTGTGTGTGTGTGTGTGTGTGTGTGTGTGTGTGTGTGTGTGTGAAGTGCTGGGGGGGACGAGCACGAGACAAACTATTGGCAGAGGCTTGGCAATTCTTATCCAATTACCAGAGCCTTATCTCTCACTGCACTGTGGGAGAATCAGCCCCCCACCCCAGCAACAGAAAAAAGGATATTCTTCTCTCCTCACCAGTGAATGAATTAGCTCCTACATGTGCATGTTTGCTTTTAACGAAGGCACTGCACTGCTACTAGAAAAAAAAAAAATCCTCCACTTTCTGTCTGTAAAGAGGTGGCAGCCTTGAGAATAGATAGACCTCACTGGAAGGTGGCAAGGGGAGGGGTTGTATGATAAAGTTTTGGATAATGTTGGGAAAGCAAGCAGGATTGTTTGCTGTGTGTGTGCTGTGGTGGGAAAGCACACCTGACGGCTGATAAATGTGACTGAGGTCATAATTCAGAGAGGGAAGTTTGGGAGAACATTTACCTCTCAGTCAAGAATTATGTTTTATGGATACCATACATTTGATCTGTCTGTATTTTGACTGGAGAAGAAGAACATGTTGTGCCTTGTTATCTAATGAAGTGCATTAATAGCACTATATGTTATGACTTTGAAAGATGAAGATAATATTCCAATCAAATAAAAGCTGTCTTCTCTTACTCGTGCAGGGAGAGTCAGGAGAGTCTGTGTCTGAGCGGTAGAAACCGTTTCGACAGGAGCAAACGCTGGCTGCTCCTGAGCTGGCACGGCTGTTGGCTGGGCAGGGCACGCAGAAGCTGTCCCCCTGCTTGGATTTGAAGGTGCCAGGGCTGCAAGCTGATGGGAAAAGAGAGAAAATGGAGAAATAAAGGGATGAATAACAAAGTAATATACTGAAATTAATGGTTTAGAAAGTAGCCATTGAGCAGTTGAAGGACTGTGTACAATAATTTTCAATAAAACATTTGTGTGAGTCACATATCCAAATGGGCAATAGGCCACCCCGATTCTGAATGAAATACTTAATTTTACACTCACTAATCCTTAGCTTTAGTGTGCAAGCATTAGCAACAGAATGTAATGTGTGTAAAAATACTGGATATTTTTATAATCACATGGCCTACATTTGAAACACTGTTCCACGCCACCGGTAAAATGGCTGACATGTCTTATTTAATGTGTTTAGCATATGTACATGTGAGCACAGGCACTGATTTGTTCTTGTCCCTTCAAACTCTCAGGTCCCCGTTTGCCTCACTTATGAAGAGTGCATCTTCTACAAACTTTGTGGAAAGGGAGAGGGTTGTTTGGAGCAGCATGGAGCTGTTTGCATAAACCAATGCTCACACGAAAAGACTGTCAAACCATATTACATACATGACCCTCAGAGCCAAAATGCTGGCATGGGGCTTTAATCTGAATTTTGCCTTTCATGAAATACATATAAACATACACACAGAGAATCAGAATGGCACACATACCGCATGCTGATGTGTACACAAACGTGGATCTGCACTCAACTGTGCAAAGATGCGTGTACTCACACACACACACACACCATCCTGGCCTCAAGTCACCTCAATGCACTCAATGCTAAGAGGCTTTCCTCAAAAGTATGTCTGCATTTATAACACTTCAATTTACTGAGACAGACCCAAAATAAACTACCTTCAACATAGTTCAAAACAACAAAACTGCTTACTGAATAGGCCAAGCCTAGTTAATTAGACAAAGCCCTAGCTCCGTTTATAGCAGCTGCTTGGAAGTTTATAACTCAGGTGATAAGTTGCAGATATGCAGGGAAACACTGACAGCAGCAGTGTGATTCAGAACACTTTGGCAGGCTCCATATCTTTGATAAACTGTCTCGTTAAAAGATGAATGAGTTTGCTGTGGTGCTTAATAAAAAAGACGAGAGCAGGTAAGAGCGGCAAAGTTTACAGGGGCCAGTTGATTAGCCGACCCACTAGTGCGTTCGCTCGTCAATGTCAAGGACACACTGCTACGTTTGTCCCTCTGAATGATAATAACCACCATAGATACTGAGTTTGTTTTTCACTCTCTGTTGGAAACAACCAAGGTTGGAGGACAAATCTACAGCAGACCACTTCCTGCTCCTGCTATTTTCCTGGTTTTGAAAGTTCAATATTAGCACATAACCACTAGTTGTTTAAACCGTGTACATAAGCACTGAGTGTGTTTGTTCTTCCACCATTAATCAAAGTCATCTACACCACTGGCTAACAGGAAGTGCTGCTTGATTAACAGATAAAAATGACCTTGGGTTTTGCTAGGTGGGAGAACAGCTTCTTTGATTTGGTATTGTGACCCATGCAAGTCCATTTAAGTTCATCCAACACAAAGTAAACTACAAGCAATTTCTCAACTCGCAAGGGATGAGAGTATTGGTTTTTGAACATGTTAGCCTCACGAAAGATGTTGAAGGAGCATTCCCATTTAAAGAAGCATTTTTTTTTTTTCCAGGAGGAGGGTTGAAACTGCTGATCAATCACTTCCAGTGAGTAAAGGGGTCATCCTCTTCCTTTCATCCATTTTCCCTGTAGAGGAACCACTAAAGAATGAGGAAGAAAGAGAGACAAGGGGGTAGAAAAAAAGGGAGGGAGAGGTGGAAGAGGTGGAGGCATAGAAAATGCTAATCCTGAAGGCGCTTTTTTTCCCCTCTTCCCCACTCCCCTGTGTCTTATCCTCTCATGCAGAACATAGAGCTTAAGGAACTGATTAAAATGTATGCTGAAATTGGAAAGTGTGGAGCATGAAGAAAAAAAGTGAAGAATATTGGGGGTGAAAAATGTGCAGCAAACGAGTGGAAAGGCAAAAAAAAGGCTCATCGATTAATATTAATGGGGACATCCTTACTGTAACTCTGGTGGGGTATTAACGAGAGCAACGGCCTTCAGTTTGGGGAGGAATGCAAGAAGGAGAGGTAGAGGCTAATACAGAGAAAAGGAGAGAAACAACGGTGGAGCTGGAGGAGATACTGTATGTTGGAATGAGGACAGAAAAGCAGAGAGAAGAGTCAGTGAAAGGATGATTAGAAAAGACTATTGTGTAAAATCGTGGGAGAGGAGAGTGGACCAGAGGACAGGCAACGTGAGAAGAGGAGGACAGATGATTTATCCCTTGTGGTTTCCGGTGAAGCTTGATTAGAGAAAGTTTTATCAGGGCCCAGTTGCCAGGGCTTTAACCTTGAGCTGCCAGGAACAAACAAATGACTTTTTAACCAAATACACCATGCTCTATATGTACTATGCTCTTGTTTTTTCTTTCACATACAGACATACACACTGTCCTTCTAAAGGTGAGTACACATTTAATACTCAGGGTATGCCAGGAGCTACCAGTATAAAAAATCCACTCTCTTCCTGATCTACAGCATGGATACTGAACAAAAGGTCTTCTCAGCTTCATCTCTCTCTACTATAAGAATAATGAGCCCTCTGAACCCAGGCAGCAAGGATGATGTGCAAAATGTGCACAAACTGTACATACACAGGCAAGTCGTAATCAACCCTGCTCATCAATAACCTCGCCAGCTCCCCTCTCTCGCTGTCATTCTGCTGGCTCCATTTGACCTATGCAACCTAAGCCTAATTTTACGCCCCCATACCCCTCAACACACAAACTTTCTATTTATCCTACCCTCTCCTCCTGCTGTCACCTGCACTCCATTTCAGCTGAGACCTTGCTGTTTAAATTCACCTTGTTCTCAACCTTTGTGAACCCGTCATGTTTTCCATCAGACCTGAAACCATCATAGGGCCTCCCAGCTCTCATAAACAGACAGCCTCCCCTGCATTTCCATTTATTTAGCAACCAGCTGCCAGGCAAAACTGAGGTCAGAGGAGTGACCGCCTGCTGACAGTGTCATCTAGTGTGTATTATTCTACCTTGTAGTCATTGAATTAATGTGTCAAAGAATACAAGGCAAATAAATGGCTCATAATAATATGGCAGCTGGCCAATCGAGTGATAGAGGCTGTAACCTGTAACCAAAATGATACAGATTCAATCTTTGCAGCAATTTGTGTGTCCACAACAGTCATGTGTCTAGATGAAGTGTCCTTCAGCAAGACTTTGACCCCTTACCACTCACTCATTGCAATTCACTCTGCATAGATTCATTGGATAATATGTGCCTAAAATGCAAATGTAACTTTTCTCAGATGAAATAATGTGATACATTATTGATCACCATAGAGAAATTCCCCCAACCTCACCATCACCTTCCAGAGAGGTAAGACTATGACATATGCTAAAACAAATAGCACACTGTTGTGTAGAATTTGTAGAGATTCATTGACAGCTGCCTGTTTGCTAACATAAGACTTGAACATTTTGTACCACACTGAAGTATGTTTCTCTAAACTCTGGCTTAATCCAGCATCATAAACATTAAGTAATAAACCAAAATGCTCTTATGAAAACACTAACCTTGACATTGAGTGTCCTTCATGGCTGGTTCAAAACCAGCTGAGCAAGTGCAGGCACCCACGGGAACCATCCACTCTCCATCTCCGTTGCAATAAAGCTTCAGTGGCACAGACACCTCCAGGGCATTGGGGACACAAGTTCCCGGTGCAATGACCAAGGACGTTGCCTCAGCCCCAGTTGCTGTCTCTGGGAAAACTGCAAAGTTGGCGATGGTGGTGGAGCACTTCTTATAAAACACCCTCACTGAGATGAGTGACATGCAAGCACCAAGGTCCTGGAAGGCCAAGTAGAACCCGGCTTTGGACAGTGGCCCGAAACTTCGGACTTTTGTGTTTACCCGTCCAGATTCAAGCATGGAAAAGCTCTCATCTGGGGCAATAGTGTCCACCTTCACATAAGGGTTCTCCATCCAGAAAGGGCTGGTAGCTGTGGCTGAGTCTGAGTCAGATTCATAGTAGAAGAGGTTGAAGGTCTCTTTGCAGGAACCTGGGATGTTAGGAATGCTGTTGCAATCACGCACTGTGAATTTCATTTCCACATATACACGTAGCACATCCTTTCGTGGGATGAAATCACTGCGTAGCCAGTTATTCTGGTTGAGCTCACGTACATTACAGACTTGGTAAGTCCGGATGGGATTCATGGCATCATCGTAGCCGCTCACTTCTTCCCACTACAAAGAAAGAAGAAGAGAAGCATGAACAAATTAGAGGCTGTACATATTTGTTGATATCTTTGACAAATACTCAGACAGTTTGGGAAATACTAAGACCAATTTCTGGTATGTATCCCCAGTCTTGGTACACCTTGTATTAAAATTCAAGAGCTACATTCAGTCACATTGCATTGTAAAGCAGAAATGAAAGTACCAGGGCAGAGGTTAGGACCTGGAGAGACAGAAGTGAAGGGAAATATATATATATTTTTCTCTCTTTGGGTATTTTCAGTTATATTCTCTTGCCTTTGCCATGCTACGCCTTTTATCTCAGGTTAGTGTAGCGAAAAGCCAGGGACAAGGGCTGCAAATTCATCACAATTACAGCAACCTGTCACCTCCTCACCACAGAGCCACCACAGCATGTTTACCTCATATCTGTTTGGAAGTAACAGCCACATTGCTTCGCAACCAATTACGCTTTAATTATTGAGCAATGATCACAATGTCCTCTAATAAAGACGGGGAAAAGGCTCTGGTTAACCTTCATGCTTTTCTGTTTTTACACTCCTCTACATCTTTCAATGCTACTACAGTACCCAGGGGGTAAATTACTGAGGATAAAATTGGATTAAATTTTCTAAACTTTGATTACCAGCTTCATTAAATGAGTGCAAGCAAACTAGACTGTAAAAGCTTTAGAGAGAGACACTGTAATCTAATGCATTTTCAATCTCGAATGACGACACCACAATTAAATCATCTCACTTCAAATAGGGCTTCTTGTGTGTATAGTATATCTGTTTGTGTGTGTGTGTGTGTGTGTGTGTGTGTGTGTGTGTGTGTGTGTGTGTGTGTGTGTGTGTGTGTGTGTTGAGGGATATACTCCCCTTTCTGATCAGACAGAGTGCATTTATTTTTTCAAGCCAAGCCAAGGCCTAGCAATTTTATTTGCATGGCACCTTTCAAATACAAGGGCAATTCAAAGTGTTTTGCACAAGGCATTGGAGTCCATTAAAACATTTAAAAAAACAATGAAGAGGAAAATTGAATATAACAGAATAAAACTAGACAAAGGGATAAAAGTTAAAGTGCAGCTTTAGCTAAAACTCTTATCATAAGAGATGAAGAACATTGCTCACCATATACCTCACATGGCTGTCATTGGACTTGCTATCTAAATCCATGAGATTGAACCTGTGACCCTCTAATTACAGGATGGTCTTTTTAATCACTCAGCCCCCACGCTGTCCTACAAGAATAAAATACTTAAGTCTTAAATGCTAAGACTCATCTATATCAAAATTAAATGTCTATGGTTGCACTCAAGGGACAGAAGTTTGCCTGAGAACATTTGAAACTCTGGAAAGGCACCAATTTGTTCTCCAGAGCCAGTTGTTTCCATCTGAGCTCTGAGCATCTTAATTAAGGCCGTGATATGGATGTGATGGAGACAAGGCTATTCATCCGAGACCCCAGAGGCCATGAGGGAGAGAGGGAGAATGGGCGTAGCTCGGCCATGGCATTAAACGATGGCCCAACAAGAGGTAAGGAGAAGGAGGAAGCGACCAGAGGGAATCGATAATCACCAGCCGGGTCAATGGGATGGCTAAAAGCATGAAGTGTCAATGGATATTTAGTTCAGTGTAATAAATCATCCACTGCAAAAGAGCGAAATAGCCAAGTGTTTGTGGGTGTGTGTGTCTGCGCGTGCGTGTGTGTGTTTGAATGTATGTTTGTGTAAGTGTGCTTGTGTGAGTCTGCCTGAGCGTGCACTTAGTCTGCATGTCTGTGAGAAATGTAGTTATGTGTGTCTGTTTGTGTATGTGTGTGTGTTTAGAGAGAGGTCATCCCCACGAGACACGCACCAGTGGCTAAACACTTTCAGTGCCTGCTAACCAAGCCTGAATGAATTAAGTAGGTCATGTGAAAAAGGGTCGAGTTTCTTGGCATCGATTTCAAACAAGATGAATTGTTATGCAAGATTTGCGATCCACTCCATTTTCTCTTGTCCTTTCCAATCAAAACTTTAAATTTTACTTTCAGGTGACAATGAAGAATGCATTGGTGACGCACTATCGCCCTCCTTGAAGGTCTTAAGCTCCAGTAGTAGAAACATATTTCACAATATTTTGGCAAAGGTATGTCTGTTAGAAACACACTAGGAATACTGATAGACATATATTCCAGATTGTGCAGTGTGAGAGCTTTAATAAGTTTCTATGAAAATGTTGATTTTTTTTTTGTTCCATTGAGATACATGTTAACACTATTGTAACTATTGTAACACTTTCTCTGTGCTTGAGGAAACTACAAACTTTCATACCAGGGCGTGAGAGTTTGATACAAAGATAGGTTTTGGGTGGACCATCCCTTTAAATATTAGTAACCTTGATGACAATTTAGATAAACTAGTATTATTAACTTTGGGCATTAGATTAAATGCTGTAGCATGCATTTATTGTAATCAGTTTGTTGTTGTTAGCATGAATAAGCTCTCCAAGGCTAATTTTGAGGATATTTTAGCTTGTTCATGACATATTTTGGCATGCTGAAGGTTTGTGCAGCAGAAAGTGATATACTAGCAATAGCATTTGGTATATTGTTAATATTGTTCTTTGGTGTCATTCTAGATCTCAAGAGAGCCCTGCTATGGAGCGGAATTCCCCCTTCATCTACCATCTGTTTTGGAGAATAAATGATACAGTACATTGACAAACACACACACACACACACACACCATATAGAGAGACATACATAGACACAGACATGCTTGATGTACAGATGCTACAGGCAATATAGACAGGGGCAGACTGTGAAAATTATAAATCCACATACCAAAATGCAGACAGTGAAAGAGTGAAGTGAGAGAAAACATGTACACACACGTACACACACAACTGCCTCGCACATATAAATATTTAAATGCGTGTTCACTCCCACATGAATTGCTTTTGCACCTAGCTTTTAGACCAAGCATGGTGCCATTAATAGTGGCACTTTTATGCCTGTTGTCTCTGATTCACTGTCACAAATGCACACAGCTTATATTTTGTCTGTGTAGCTTTTTGTCTCCGTCTATGTGTTGTGCAACACTGTGAAACGAGACAGAGATGCTGTGACTCAGACTTGGCTGGACAGCATCCCTGGGAGTGTGTAGTCTGTTTGTGAGTGGGCCTTTTTCTAAGATTTTTTTTTTTTTCTTAGAAACTGATTTTTTTTCTCTTACATGCTGTCTCCCTCTATCTGTAGGGACATTTCTCTGGATTTTACTTAATCTCAGTCTCTCCGCTCTTCCCCTCCTTTCCAGCTCTCTCAGTATGTTGCTTTGTTTGTCCTCTCAGACACCGTATCGACTCCTCTTAAACACTCGTCACCCGTAACAAAAACAGGCTGCAACGTTCCCGTTGCAAGACAGCAAAGGTATACAAATAAACACACGTACAAAACATTGTGCATAAAGACACAAGCAAGACAACGGTGAGGATTGATTTTTTTTTTGTGTAAGAGAAAAATAAAAGGAGGAAAAAAATAAAGAGGGAAAGATAACTCAACGACATTCACCGTCTGTGGCACATTCTGCTGCAAAATAAAAACAAAGAAGGCACGGGAGAAATTTATCTCCAGTCTTTTCGGTTGGTAATGTGGGAAATCTGGAGTGCAGAAGGCTCTCCACTGTACGTATCTCTTAAAAAGGAGCATCTGTTGCGGGTTTGGTTGGAAAAGAAATGGGGAGGGTTTTTTTAGGATCTTATGTTGTTTTGCATAGGACCGGTGGGAGCATTGCTGTCGCATTGTAGCTTGATGAGGGTTAGGAGGGGGGGAAGATGGACGGATGGGAGGAGGGAAGGAGGGCATGAAAGGCTGTGAGGAGGTTTGCCCTACTGATTGTTGCAGCTGAGGTGGCTAGTGTGTCTGGCTTCATTAGTGCTTAGTTACTTGGAAGTAAAAGAAGGGGAGAATAAGGAGGGTGGGTGACTTCGAACAGCTGGGGTGGAATCTCACTGCCAGTGTGTTGGGGTACAAACAAAATATAAAAAATGGGGGCCCACCTTTCAAAACACAAGGGCCAAGTCAGAGGGCCACACAAAGGCAAGGGGAGGAGTGCTGGCAGTCTTTGAAGTATAGCTGAGGAGGGGTCAAGACTCTTTTTGCTCCTCTTAGCCCATTGTGGACACCACATGGGAAAGCAAGATGAGCCTGTCACTGGCACTTTGTGTGTGGTAGATTTGGAAGCCTAGACATGCAACGGGTCAACGCCAAGAGATATTTCAATGTTTAGAGCTTAGCTAATGAGGAAACTGACGTTTTTCACATGTTTTATGTGCACTGAGGCAAGGGGAAGGGAACATCTGTGACTGGGCGGGCCAGTGAAATTGGATTGCAATGTATCGTTTTCTTCTAGCTAAAAAGCGCATCCTGTTGAATGCTAAAACATATCGTGTTGAGTGATTTGCTGATGAAGGTGTACAGGACTGTTCAACTTCAAAGAGGCATGCAGAAATACTGTATGTAGAGGCACAACTGTGCACACACACACACACACATAGACACACACACACACACGCACACATACACTTAACACAGAATATATCCCTTGAATACGAACAAGGTTTAGAGTCATAGATACTGTCTAAAAAAAATTCAACAGCAAATATGTTGGGTACACAGTACTTTCTTCTTTTTCACCATCTGTGTCCCTATTATTTATTTAATCAATTTTACTCCTCATAAACACACACACACAAACACACATATACACTGCACAGTAAACTCACCCCTGTCTCAGGGTGCGCAGTCCAGGCTAATTCTGTCGTGGCCCACTTCGTGTCCATCAGCGTCTCTGTAAACAGAAAAAGAAAAAAAACTAACCAGGTCAGACAAAGAGGAACAGATAAGAGATCAATAGAACTTTCAATTATTTCACAACAATAAAATCATAAAATCTGAGATAAGATTGCCGCTTTGACCATAGTTGCTCTCAGATAGCTGGGTGACTAACTGAGCTCAGAGCAATATTAGATTTAATTAGACAAAGAAGTACGGTGTGTGTGTGCGTGTGTGTGTGTGTGTGGGCGTGTGGGTGTGACAGGAAGACCTGCAGACAGCGGGAGAGTGAGACAGAGATCTAGGTGGGTGATCAGTGAAGCATTGTGTGACATTTTATGGCGGATCCTTGTCTAGCTAATTAGTCTCAATTAGACGTTTGCTTTTATACAGGGAAAGGAAACAACGGTGAGTTTCACTATGAAACAGTTCCGCTTCCCACAGGGCGCTGCGACACACACACACACACACACACACTTCATAACACACACACACATACAGTGAGTAACAGGTTGTAAAACTCCACATGATATATAACCCAACAGAAGGCTTGAATGGAGAAGGGGGTAATAAAGTTAGGTGTCACAAAAGAGGAGCTCTTGACCAGAACGGAGGTCGATCTGCTTCAATTGGTTTCACTTTCTGTCAATACTTGAACTTATATAGATTTTTATGCCCGTCTTTTGGCACACACAGACAAACACACATTATATACAGTCAACACACAAAATGGTGGACAGGGATCTCTCCTGCAAATCCCTTCTCTCCTCTCCACTTTCCACTCTCTTGTTTCTACTGGCAAAGGTGCCGGCTTTGTGAGAGCAGGGAAGGAAGACTATAAATGTCGAGTCTTTTACTACCTGGCGCTCAAGGCGCAGTATGCAGCCACCGTTATTATCTCAACCGCTGTGCTGTTCTACAAGATAGTAAAAGATGATGAAACGGCACTGCTCGAAAGTGAGCTTGCACTGTCCCCGGTCATGGAAGGAAGTGCGAGATTTTTTCCTGTCTCTCCTTTTTCATTTTCCTATACACGGTTGCAGGGGATAAACCTGAAGAAGTCTCTCAGCTCACTTTGCTGCTCTACCACCATCTCTGAGTTTTTCTCTAACTCTTTCATCTTTTTTCAGGTAATCTGACAGGAAACAGGACTTGGTAGCAAAGTAAAAGAGTATAACCCCAGGATTTCACCATCTGTTCTCCAAATACCTGCTGCCTCCACTGCTGCATTCGGGAGCACCAGCGGTGACAAACCCAAACACCCTCAAACTCCTCAAGACCCCATGTGAATTATGTCTAGCTCTGTAGGGATGGAGTGCACCTACAGCTGGGAATTCCCATTGAATTCCACCCCCACATGCTTTGAGTGACAGTGTCTTTGACATGACTATGCGCCTATTACACTGGTGAGGAAATATGACTTCCAAAGGTAACAGAGAGAGGAAGGTATCTTCCTGTGCAAAAAAGCACATACAATCAGATTTCTTTAGCTTTTTCCCCTCAGGCGATATGGTCTGGTACTGTGAGCCAGTTCACACTGTGAGAACTGTCTCTCTAGGAGTGGTTCTGGGAGCAGAAGTGAATAACATATACTCACAGCCCCACAGGGTCAAATCTGGCTCACAATCTTTGTCACAAACCATTCTCTCCCACTCTCTCCTGTCAGTCTCTAATATTATCTGTGCTGAAATGCTTTAAAACCAATCATGAATGCAGTCTGTTTTTGCTGAGAGCTCTCTTTGTAACCAGATGCAATGAGCTACATTTGTCACTTGAGCAAATAAGGGCCTACTAGTGTTTTCATCTCAGAAACTGTGTCACTGCATATTAGCTGCAGGGCTTCCCCTGACTCATACCGTGACAGCGTGTGATTTGGGACCTGTTACCGATAGCTACACAGGTAGGTAAACTGGTGTGGTGGAAATGATACACCTCCGCTGCCTGGTGTTTATTATTATGACTGAGCCGTGTGAACCCTATGTCGGCTTGTCATTAGAGCTGACCTCGCTGAAAATGACAACACGGTGAAGCACAATGACAGATGCGGAGAGTAAGAGAGGGAAGAGGAGGGGGAGGCATGAGGGAGAGGGAGAAAGAACGAGATGTGGAGAACAGAAAGAGGGATATGCAAAACACACACACACAAACACACACCTGTGCAGTCTGACTCAGTGGTTTAGACAGTGGATCATTCGGGAGTGCATGTGCAGCAGTAACCCTTCTCTTCTCGATGCATCTGCATTGTTTAAAGTAACCAGGCCTGAGCTTGTGCATGCGCATGACTGTGTGTATGTGTCTGCGTGGGAGGGTGTGTGTGTGCATGTGTATTTGGTGCAAAGCCCTGTATTGTGCCCAAAGTGGAGCACCAATCCTGAGTCAATGGGCCAGAGCAAAAGCACTGGATGACCCCGACCTAACCTGGCCGCTCCCTCCCTGTCTGTGTGTATGCATGTGCGTACTGGTGACTGTTATGCTCATTCGTCTGTGCACACAATGTTTATGTGTGTGTGTGTGTGTGCGTATGTGTGTGCATCACACATAGGACAATAGAAGTGCACTGCAATATTCATGACCGTACAGCAAATTCAGACACATGCAAAGTCACAGAAAACACACACACACACACACAACGAAAGAAACAAAACAAACCAGAAAATAAAGTGTTATATACCCGTGCACAAAGAAACCGTTTCTGTGCCGCAAAACAACAAACTCGTGCTATATAGATGATAAAGAATGATAGGCAAAGTAAGACGGAAAAAAGAAAGAAAGGTATTTTTTTAAAGCAAACAACCTCTGAAAGCTTCTAAGTACATGCTGGCGGTTTGCCTAATGGGCCTGCCTGAGAAAAAGAAAAGAAAAATAGGCAGCAAGAAAACCAGAAGGACGAGTTGAGAGAGAAACAACCCCAGTGTGACTATAAGACCCTCCCCTGTACACAGACAAGTGCTCTTGTTTGCCTTTTAGTGCTATACGTTTCACTTTGCACTTTCAAATCCTTGCGGTATAAAATGAGAGAAGAAAAGATTGTGGGTTGGGGGGGAAAAAAAGAGCAAACAGAGTAAATTAGGCAAATGAACATGCAAATTTACTGGTGTGAAACACAGAGAGAGATTGAGAGTGAAGCATGCGGATGTAGGAGGTAGCACTGGATTAGGATACAGATGCAAGGTTGGTTAATCCATATTCCTTGCACACACTCACTTTTTTCTTATTCCACTTTTTCTCATCATCCCTGTGAAATGATGGCTATAATTTTCCATTTTTCTCTTTCGCCATCTCTTTCTTTTCATTCATCACCTTTTTTACCCCTCGCTTTCTCTCAATGCTTTCTCTCTCTCTTACCTTCACTGGGGAGTGATAGGTCTGACCTCTTTTTTTCATTTGTCTTTTTCCTCTTTGTCTTCCATCCTCCCTTTTGCAAATCTCTAGATCTGAGCTTGGCTTTTCACGCTCCGCTGTGATGGATGTGATTTACGGTGTACAGGGGAATGTTTTTCAACCTCCTACCGCTTACGACGACTATTCAATTAGCGAGTCACTGTTTGAGTAACCTGAGGTAAAGTGTTATTTATGATAGAGGTCAAATGCACCTGGGATTAGCATAACAAACATGGGGGGAAAAAAATGGCAGTGACATTTGTTTTCTCTGCATGCTCTGATTGTGTGAGAAAAATTGCAGAAATAGAAATAGGCCTGGAGAGATCATATGTAGGCAAATACACGTGTGCACACACACACACATACATGCACACATGCAAAGCCAACCCCTACACTCTAATCCTGTAATGACAGGGCAGGCCTAATAACAGGGGAGGGCACTGAAGCATTCGTCCCTATGGCCGCATCCAATACACACACACGCAATCACACGCACGCACATAAACACACACAGCACCCAGAGTTACAAGCCTCTTAAAATATTTCTTTGTTCCAAAAGGCAGACTTCTTAAAAGAGAGAAAAAAAGAGAAGGACTGAAGGAGGAAAGGGGAAGAAAGACTATTATTGAGAGAGAGGAATGTGTAGTCGTTTCACAGGGCTAAGTCCCCGGGTTGCAAGGAGCAGACAGGTGAGGGATTTAACTTGGATCTTGCCGCGACTACTTTGAGCATTTTAGCATGCTAGTCTTTGTTAGTGTGACCTCTCCAGATGACAACTAAAAGATAACTGAACCAAACCCTGTGGGAGCTAAAAAATGTTTCAACAACCTTGGAGATATGCATGTATCAGACAGGGAAGAACAACATTAACCAAAAGCTGTTTGTCAACATGATCACTTCCTGTTAGCTTAATTTTCTGCTATGCGTGCAAAACAAAATGGCGTCTCCTCATGATAACATTAACTGTTATATTAATGATGACAACAGGATTTAGTTTTCAGCCAGAAAAAGTAATGAAAAAAGCCTTCAAAACCCCCTAATGACTCCTTCCCCGAATTCCTTCCCTTCGGGTTTCTCCACTAGTTAATTATCTTCTCCCAAGTTGCTTTTGTTGTGTTCTTCTACAGTCAAACAGACGAAGCACATGGCAACCTGGCATGGGGTAGCCACTCCATTAAAATACTATGCCGTCTGGTTGCCAAACACTTGAGCCTCTGTTTAGACACAGAAACAGTGAAATGTGTCAACATTGAGAGCGAGGACCCCACGCTCAACTTATTAGCGCTATTAGCCTGATTGCTTTGTGTGCTATCTTTGTTGGCTCCGCTTTTGTCACCCAATGCGAAGCTGTGGCAGAGAAAGAGGAAGAGAGAGACAGAAAAAAGAGAGCAGGAGGAGAGTTACTATTCAAATTCAAATTGTCCAAGCAGCCTTTTTGCCTTTGTGCAGGGCCAGAGTGCGATGATTAGGAGAAGTCCCCTCCATTTTATGGCGAGACCTCCCCTTCAGCACCCACACACACTCACGGTCACGGTAATTGGTTGCTGTGACATGGACAGGCCAAGGAGGTGATTCCTCTGTGGAATTCCTGAACGGACTTGCCTCCCATGACAAACCTTCCCCCCATCAGCACACATACACATACACACACATACTTCACCCCGCCAATCACTGTCAGTCAACCCACAATGGCTGTCACACAAGAGGTTTGTCTTGTGTGTGTGTGCTAACAGGGTTACACTGTCGATGCCTAGCAAATAAGCTCTCTTTCTACCTTTCTCTGTCTTGTCTCTTATTTTTTTTCTCCAGCCTCTAACTCTTGTATCATCTCTCCCTGTGGGGAAGTCTAATGAACATCTTTGCCCTGTGCATTTGTCACTGGGCCCCTGCCCTCAATTATTTTCCCCTCGTCAAAAGATACCTTGGGGCAGAGTACTATTTGAGTTGTAACAGCGTGCCTTTCTTTTCCTTTTTTTTTTCTTGCCTGATGACGCTGGGACTTTGTGATAAATAAACAAAAACAAACACAACGATGTTCTTTTCTTTCAGAGGCTTTGAGGGAGCACAGCAGAGCAGAACAGAGCAAAGCAGTTGAAATGGAAAAAGAAAGAGCTTTGATCGTGGCAAAGGAGGACATTGTGAGCTATTGCAGCTGCTATTTGAAATTACATATATGTGTGTGTCTGAGTGTGGGTGTGTGTGCTGCACACACGGTATTGCCTTTTTCAAGGGCTCATGAAGTCTAGTCTAGTTCCTGTACTGCCGATGGAATGGGCCTCTTTGTCTTTACCCCCTTCCCTCTTTTCTTTCTCTGTTACTCCCCCTGTCTTTCTCTCATCTCTCTCTCTTTCTCTCTCTACCCCTCCCTATCCCCTTCTCTCACTAACCCTCTAATTACAAAGCACAGAGGATCTGACGAACAGGTAGCCCTAAGGGCAGCTGTCTACAAAACCAGGTGTGCCCCCTCTGTGTGTGTGAATACATGTGCATCAGCATGTGTGTGTTAAATGAGTGTGTGTGTTTGTATGTTTAGTATTAGGAAGCCAGCTTTTTGCCGTATGCTGTATTTTGAGTATGAGTGATCGTTCGTGTGCCTGTTTGAGTCATTGATGTATGTGTAAATGTGAGTGGTTGAAACTCGAGCTTATGCTTTGTGTTTTGCATTGTCACTGTGGCTTTTACCATTGCACCTCTTATAATTGGGTGCTTTAATACCAGCCACCAACTGCAGCTTACCCTGAAACTCCTTTTCCCTGCTTGCGTATTGTATATGTTTGTGTGAGTGTGTACGTGTGTGTGTGTGTGTGTGTGTGTGTGTGTGTGTGTGTGTGTGTGTATGTGTGAATGCACACATTCTCTCCCTTCTTTTCCCCAGCTTCTTAGTTAACCACCCAACCCCTCACCCTGCCCGAGACCCGGCATTCACAGCTGTCTGCATTGTCCCATGGGTTCATTGAATGGCTCTGTGTTCGGTTGCTATTGAATAAGTCACAGCCCCTTCATCAACAGTAGTGACAACATAACACACATACACACGCAAACACACACATTCACAGTTGGGGGTGAACTATTAGCACTTGTTTTATTGGCTACTTGCTCTCTGACACAAGCACTTTAGATTGCCTTCAAAATGCAATTCTGGAAAGGTTCAATGTGAATCCTCAATAGTGTGTGTGTCTGCATTTCACCACAAGTGCTATCTCCACTTGTGGTACTGTACCTTGATCTAATAAACAAAAAATGTTGTCATTGTTACTTGCAAATGAAAATAGTGATGTAACAACAGCACCACAGTTTAACTTACAGCAGACTGACATGTTTTCAGCTAAATACTTGAGCTAGCTTTGAACCTGCAACCTTTTAGTTACCGCTTCATTTCCCATACTGTGAGAGCTGCACTTAACATTTTGCTCTCAGAAGGATATGTGAAAGCTTTTGTTCACTGTCCATAACCCACCAACCCTCGTCATGCAGGCTTTTGAGAAGATCGCGAAAAGCCACATCACTAACGTCACAGCCGCACAGATGGACCCTCTTCAGTTTGCGTATTGCGCCAAGAGAGCGATCGACGTTGCCAAACTTTTCATACTGGAGATCATCCATAAACACCTAAAGGGCCCAAACACATCAGCTCAGCTCCTATTTGCAGGCTTCTCATGTCGCCTTCACCGCTCTGCAACCCCACATCCTGGCTGAAAAACTTATAAACTGAAAAACTCATGAACATGGCCACTGCTGTTTGTCATGCATTGTCACTGTTCTGTACTGTATTTCTGTACTCTGCCACGTTGTCACTGCTTGTCAATCATGTATTGTCTTATATGTCATGTTTATATGTTCTTTTTTACTATGCCTGCCTCAGAAATTGCCCCTTGGGGATAAATTAAGTGTTTCTGAATTGAATTGAATGAATAGCATTCCACATTTATCTTTATGTCCCTACCTGCCCCTTTACTGAACACGTGCTTAATTATCTTCACATGTGTACTGCTCTCACTGCTGATGCTGACTGTTGTGACTTAATAACAGAGTTCTGAGCCTTTCTGAGAAGACTTCACTGCCTTTGATTTTTGGTTGTAGGTTTGTCTTTTTACAGTCATGCTGCACTGTGTGATATAAAGTTTACTGGGCTTCATTCCCTAATGAAATATTCCTTAGAAGGAGTCATCCCAGCCCATGCTGATTTACAACACTGAAATGTTTGGCCTTGTCATCTGGAATCTAATTAGGGCATCTGGTGCTTTAACTCACCTCTCACTGGAAACTAAGCGAGAGGCCACATATTTGATGCTGACGTCATCCTGCATTTACTATAAATTAGGGGATTTTCACTGCAAAACTCCACTTCACATTTTGGGTTTTTTATCAGAAAAATCAACAGAAGTTCTACAATGAATGAAGAAACTACCATGTATAGTTTCCAGCAATCCTTTTGTAAGGTTTCACATCTTGTTTTGGAAAGGCATGTTCCTCATTTGCAAATGATTATGTTAAGGGCATCAGGTCTGCCTGTGTTTTAACCACCTCCAGGAAATGGGCACAGGACCAGATTTCTGAAGGAACATGGGATGTTTACATCACCCAACATGGAAACTCTTGCCTCAATCTTTGCCATAAATGAAGCAATTTTTCACTTACTACCCCTCCTGGAAATTCTCCACTTTTCTTTCTTTATATTTTACAACATTTCATAATTCAGTCTGGGTTTCAATCCCCCTCCCCCACCCCCCCCACCCAATAAAATTCAACATCAAACACTGACAGTAAACACTGTTTTAGCATAACTCTGAATTAGAATTGCTGAATCCAAGCACAGGGTGGCTTGTGCAGTGTGTGCCTCTGCGTGAGACGTCTAGATGCCATCATCTGATTTCCTGGTGAATGACTCAGCCAACTGCAACTGAAAAATGCAAACAAGCAAGCGAGGAGCAGGTTCGCCTTCACCCTGAGGATCTGCATATGGAAATATGGATCTCCTTGTCGAATTTTGTGGGTATTTGTGCGTGTGCGTATGTTTGTATTAGTCAGAGCGAGAAAGGAAGCGAGACAGAGTAATTTGGCTGTCACTACAGCTGTTGATTTCATTCCGTTTCACCTCACGCTCCCTGGGGGGGCAGCAATACCTGGAATACGATTCATATTTAAAACACAATGTAGTGCAACTGCAACCTCAGCAAGCTGTGATTGATTTACTGGTCTGTCACGTAGATGAAAGACAAACAAATACACCACGAACACATGAACACATGTAGCCCAGGTGCACATATCAAACTTCTATAAAAAGACTTCTTTGACACATACCAAAATAACAAGCAGGAAACATGCCTCCTAACGTCAACTCCACTATTACCATATTCCCTTATTATCGTTCAACCACACCTATGTATAACATATACAGTAAAACCTATGTTCTCTGTCATTTATTTGGGGATGGTTTTCAGCAGTGCATTTTGGTCCAGGGATGTAGGGGATCAAAGGGCTCCTCAGTAGAAAGAGAGGTAAAATTCTGACTGCACTGTTCTGCAGACAATGCAGTACAGAAAGTAAAAGTAGAAAAGTAGAAAAAGGTCACTTTAGATAAAGAACATTGTCTACTGTGCAAAAAAAAAAAATGTTTCTCTTGTAATCTCTTGTAATCTACTTGATGAGATAAAGCAGTGCCAATGTTATTTGATTTTGATTTGTTTGGCCAAACCTGCGGACGGTTCTGATGGATAGCACTAGTTTGCAGCCCTGATAACAATCATGATAGGCAGCATAGTCGCTAATAAATGGACTGCATCTATCTATCTATCTATCTATCTATCTATCTATCTATCTATCTATCTATCTATCTATCTATCTATCTACATTCAAGGAAGACAGCATCCAGGGTGTTGTGTGAGTCTGCGTGTGTCTGTCTGTGAGCAGAAATTCACCTGGCGCCTCTGCCTCTCTGAGGGATTTTGGGCATTAGTGCTGCAGGCTAACATTGTGACAGGAGAGTGTCAGGACTTGCTAACCCCATCCCAGTCACATTTAGCATATCAAGTCTGCCAGTGGGGTTTTGGCAGCCAACATTTGCCCTTATACTTCACCTTCAACGACCCTAATCACATTCTACATGTCCTTTTGTGAGGACAAAATAAAACTTGTTACCTTTGTGGTTAGAGAAATTGTGCTGGAAATGAAGTATCACAGGTTTGTTTGCCAAGGTCAGTGCGTGTCCATCAATAGACAGTTAAAATGTCCTTGAGAAAGAAAACAACACTGCTCAGTAATTGTAAGTCACTCTGGATCAGAGACCAGGGTAAATCTGACTGACTGTTCACAGTAAAATTAAAATGTTTGAACATCCACGCCAGATACAAAAGGCAATGAAGAATGAACCTGTATGTGCCAACAGGCTTCTACATTTCCAATACATTGCTTTCCAGCCTGATACAGCACAAAGGAAATAACTATTGCATATGGCTTTATTTAATAAGATAAGCAAGGGAGAGATGAATGGAGAGAGAAAGAAAGAGAGAAAAAAAGAAAAACGAGAGATTCCCAGCTTTGGGTGTGGCTGCTTATGATAAAAAACAGTCATCCAGTACACACTCATTTATACCAACACTGCTTGTAAGTCTCCATAGATTTCAGTAAAAGCTGAAGGAGAGAAAGGAGAAGAGAAGGAGCCAAGAAAAGACAGGGGGAGAGAAGCAGGGAGGAAGAGAAGGGAGTGCAAAAGAAAAGAGGAGATATTCAAAGTAAAGGCAAAGAGAGAGGGGGAGAAAAGCAGAAAAAGAGATGGGAATGAAAGGCAAGGGGGGGGCAATAAGGTAACAAAGGGGAGCATGAGGAAGAAGAGAACACAGAAGAGAGCTGGTACACGCTCTCTTGTATTCCCCAAAGCCCCTGTGCTTCTTTCATTGCCACTGTGTTTTTGGCATGCTGACATGCAGCGGCCTTCAGAGACTATGTGTGAGAATGTGCGTGTAGATGTCTACAATGTCCTGTGTCTTTGTGTATTCACCTGAAGTGTCTGTGTTTAACATGTAGCCTGATGGGAACTGTTTTTGCTCATTGCCTGACTGCAGCCCAGGGAGCCCTCGTCTATTTCGCTGCTGTCATTTTCTCTGTTCTTCTCCTCTCTAGTCCTTTTCTGTCCTTTCCCCTCCTCTACTTTCCTTGTTTGCTCCCTCTCTGCTCCAGTGCCCCTGTGCCAACCAGGGTGTCCATTCATAACAGCTCGATAGCTCAGGCACCAGACTGCGTAGTAGATAGAAGCACAGATTCCTGGACCAAGTACAGCGCATGAGAATGTGATAGCAGCAACATGTCCTTGGGGAGCCATGTGTGAATTTTAATGGAAACATTTCATTGGTGCAGAGTAAGGTGTTTGTGTGTGAGTTCACACACTCACCTGTGTGAATGAATGAGTATTCGCCTGTATGGGTAGAAGCTGGTGATTATTTGAGTGTCTCAAAGGCACTAGAGGCATAAACATGCACAAATGCACACACACTTTTGTTCAATGGGAGGTGGGCTATTGTGCTGCCTGTGCAGCCAGATTGTGAGCAGTTACCTCACAGCTCTAATAGCAGGTTTCAGACAATTTTGTGTCAGCAGTGGCTGACTCAACAAACAGAACTCAATCACATAGAAACACAAACCCTTACTGTACACTTACATAATGCTAATGCATACACATTATGCACAATACGTTATTTAAACAGTAATAACACCAACACACATACAAATAGAGAATGAGACATGTTATTAAGACTCTCACACACACGCACACACACAAATCCTGTTTGTTCACTGGGGGTGTAGCCTAGAAAGAGCTGGAACTGGGCATTGAATAAAAGCCATGGCTTTTTGAATGGCTGAGCACCACAAGAAAAGGGCTTAGCACCCAGCTTTGCCATTCTGTTTCAATAGCCACTGAGTCTCTCTCTCACTCTCTCTCCCTCTCTCTCTCTGACTCTCTCCCTCTCTGCCATTGTTTCTCTTAATACAGTCTCTCCTAATACAGTCATCTGCCAACATATCAGATCATCTTACTTCGTCTTCTTCTTACTTCCAGTACAACATATAATGATTGTCAAATCAAATCAACTTTATTTATACAGTGCCAAATCACAATGGAAGTTATCTCATCACTTTTCACATAGAGCAGGTCTAGACCGTACTCTTTATTTTGTGTTTTTTTAAATTTTTTATTATGTTGAATCTAATTAAAGATGGCTACTTCCTGTTACATCCGGAACAGCTGCCCGTGTGTCTGCAGTAAGGGGCAAAGCCCCAATGCGGTCTGCATTTTCCGCATGCCAGTGGCTTCCAATTACTTAAAAACAGTTTAAAAAATACTGTGGTGGTAGAGACCAAAAGTCTTTGAGGTTTGCTTGTTTCTTTTCTGCTTCTCCTCGGAAACTTGCACAGACAGGATAAACAAAAAGCAGAACCAAAATAGGAACTGGGACTATCCTATTAGCGTGGATTCCAAGCCTAACATAGCCTAAAAGCTGTATTCTGACTCATCAAGCAACCACCGATGATTTATGAAGGTGTCGGAGGGTAATTATCAAGTCGATTATCACCATCAGTCATGTTCGTTTACCTGTTAGAAAGAAAAAAAAACATAGAAGGGTGGGAAAGAGAAAGGAGGAAGAAAAAAATTGCAAATGGGGAATTTTAGTAGATGAGTAATTACACTCTATCCTCACCACCACCACACATCCTCATACCTCCACTCCTCTGTGCTCTCTTTTCAAAAGAAAGGATAAGGACAAAAAGGTGACGTGCAAACCCTGCAGGCAGTCCAGAGCTTCTCACATCAGCTCGTTAAGGATGCAGAGGGCTTGTTACAGTTTACCTGCTTGCCCAGTCATTAGCCATTCAGGTCAAGACACGGAGAACAAAAGGGAGGTTAGGGCAGTTAAAGTCAGGAATGCAACCCGCCAGGTCAGGGCTCTGCGGGCCTGTGGGAGTGAGACACTCTCTCACACACACACCCTTTATCTAACAACCACGGAAACCCATATACAAAAAGATCACATAAAAGCATAGGTATCTCTTTCTGTGTACCCTGACGTACAAAGAAAGTGGGGAGTGGCACTTTGGCACTATGTAAAACAGTTAAAATCTGAAGTACCATACGACACAATAAATGCAAATATTAACAGGAACAATGGCCCAGATGCACTCACACAGCAGATGCTGTTATATAAACCACTGGGCAAAGTAAACTGGGCATGTCATCTGGTTTTGTCCTTTCTTTTTCCCTCATCAATGCTTCCTTTTTTCTCTTCTGTTTCTTCTTTGTCTATACCTTTAGAAAGAGTTTCTTCTTCACACGTACCACCACTCCCATCTTCTCTTCCCCACTGCAGGTGTGTGTTTGCTGACTATATCTAACTAAGAAGCTTCAGAGTTCTGGAGTGAAGTAGTTCATGTTTCCACCCAGTGAAACCTTGGCAGCAGCACTGCTCTCTTGCATGAGATAGCTGGATACAGTACAACCTCTTTTCTGTCTGGCTTTTTTATTCTTTGCACTGTGAACAATAGTTAATGGTCTATGATGACAAACAGCTGCAGATTGATAAGTAAAAGGGGGTTATATATTTATTTTGGGGACCAGGCTTTTATTTCATTTCTGAAGCGGGTGGTGGCAGATAAGTGTGTTTATTTGTTATTTGGCATCATTAACTTAAAGTAAGAGGTGCAGGGGAGAGATCATTAGTATTTATAGCTATTTTGTTTTTCAATGCCACATACCCACAAATGGCTGGGTGAGATTAATCATGTTGATCTGTTTTGTGGAGTGGAGGCTCTCTCACATAGCCTCTGTGTCTCTCTCGTTTTCCACTCCCTGTGCTTCTACCGAGATCTTGTCGGACCCGCATTTTTAATCGCCACTGAGTTAATTAATCTCACACTTGGCTGCGGTAATAACTTGACTTGTTAGACCTCCTCTGTGCAAATGGACTTGCCTCTTTAGCAGCTAAGCACCAGTAATGAACCAGCCAAGAGAGAAGCATAGAGAGAGAGCTTCAGGAGCCTCCATAAAAAGCTTAAAACATGGCCATGACAGTGCTAATATCTGCTCGACCTTACATGTACATTACATTTACATTTTAGCCATTTAGCTTACATTCCTGCAAAGAGGGTTCCTGTAAGTGCAACAGTTCTGAAGGACAAGCTTCAATGGCCAACATTGCAAGCAACCAACTGTATGAGAAAATGTGAGTATTGGCCATAACACTCTCAACAGATGCAACAAAACTTTCATGTGACTCTAGAGGTATGGCTTTAAAATGAGCAAGGTGTTGTATTACCATGTTTATTTTAAGACATTAGTATAATTACCATAATAAACAAAATCACTCCCATGAAGATTGGCAATCTCAAGCTTCCACAATACACTTTGCATTGTGTTAACACACTGTGATTCCAGGAACCTGGTGATATAACTTTATAGAACACAGGGAGATTAACTTTATGAAACAAAACAACAACTAGTTTTATATTGCAAATAACAATGATTCTAGCTTCATTTTTTCAACAGAATTATCTCAATACAATGAAGGGGCTGTTTTTGGTTCTTATGCTATGTTTTTTGTCTTAAGAACAAGGTGGAAGGGGACCTTTAGCAGTAGCTTTAAGAAAATATTCTATTCTTCTTGTCAGATGAATTCTACTGTATGAAAAGAAAGTGGATGAGGAATATTTGGGAAAAGATTATATGAATAAAATAGGGAAGACAATGAGAAGATCGAGAATGTTACAGTCTGACTAGAGCCTGTAGCATCTAGACTCTACCTGCAGCTCAGCTCAGCATAATCTCATGGTCAGGGATTGGTGTGGTCCCAAGCCTTATTAGATATTAATGTATTTAACCTATGGAGAAACCACTCGATAGATAGTCACTGCACAGAATCCTGGCTCCGGGCAATTAAAAGAAATTGACGGATGGACAGACAGACATCCAAGGCTGCTGGGGTCCATATGGCAGGGGGCTTTCTGAGGCCCACTTCAATTACATAAAGACCTCTGTGCATTGGCATGACACACAGAGGGGCCCAGGCAGCAACACCAGAGAAAGAAGGAATAAATCATACAGCGGTTAATAACACACACATACACACACATTCATGCACATACACATGCACTGAGACAGACAGACTGGCAGGGACACAAGTCCCAAAATGCAGAGGCTTCACACACACACACACACACACACACACACACACTGCACAGGCTGGGCATAAACACAGAAAAAATAAGCTTTCTATCTTTCTCTAACACATACATACACAAACAGAAACTCATCCTGTCATTGTCGTAGGGAGATGGATGTCTAAATAATCTCACCATGATTGCAGAACAACTTGCATCACCGATCCACACTCAAGGACCCTCACACAATATACAGCAAGTCCACTAAACTCAAAAACCAGCCAACCGGCTTAGAGTTTATGCCTGACTCCACTTCCATCTGAAGGTGTCCTGTTGTCCTTAAAGCCCCTAAATGGCAGCATAAATCTAAGAGACAGACACTGGTCATACATCAAGACGAGGGAGGAGGAGAGGGACTCCATCTAAACAGGAAGTGAGGTAAGTTGAAGTTTCATGGTTTTGCTGAATGATGAGGATGACAAATAAGATTAGAGAGGGAACTGGGAGCTCTCGGTCAAATATCTTTTCTTTACTATCTTTTTTTCTGTATTGAGGATATATAGTGCATATATTTTTTGTTGTCATGTCTACATCTCCATGCCTCTGTTTTTCTCTTGGGATTTGTAGGAGGAATATGGGCTACCCTGGCTAATGTATTATTCACCCTTCATTGATGTGTAACTAAAGCTGGCAGTTTGGAGGGAGCGGGGTGTCACCAATTACCCTCACACCACTACTACCTACACACACACACACACACACAGACACACACACACGCGGCCGCAAGGCACCCATTGATTTATGTGCTGCCACACAGTGTATGTTAGTGCACATACATGCACACACACATTTTCCTGTATCTAAAACATAGATTTCCATTTTGAATGGATGTGCATCTGTGTGTGTGTGTGTGTGTGTGTGCAGGGACCCAGAAGGTCATCTGGGAATTTGAACAGAACCACAAAAGTATTATCACCGGCAAACATCCATAGCTCTGTGTGTGTGTGTGTGTGTGTGTGTGTGTGTGTGTGCGCGTATTCTGGCTGGCCAAGAATCTTGGGAAATCAAATACAGGGCCTAGTAATAGGGGAAAAATGTACAACAAATATATATAAATAGAAGGGGAAGCTGGTAAGTTAATCAAAATGACAGAGTTTTTTTAATACATACATTTGCAGGGGTTATCTGGTAAAAAGGTTAGGCTGTATGGGGACAGTCAGTAGTCAGTCTATACATTAACCTGTGCTTGTTTGACAGCCTACTCTGTTTTCAATTAGCATTGTATGGATAATTCAACCACCAGAGAGGCAAAGTGTATGAATTGTAACACAGTGAAAAGGAGGAAGAACAACAGGTGAAGCTACTTTGGAGGCAGTGACAATGAAGGAAGTTTTTTTTTTTTTACTCCTGTCTTTGCCTATTCACACATATATGGACATATACAGTGTATGTACACAAAAAAGAGGACTCTTGTTTTGCACTAGGTTTGTCCAAGAGAGGCAAAGGTTTACTTTTCCATAGCTCACCCAGAAGTTTCACCCACATACCCACCTGCTTTACTGTGATCCTTGTAACACAGCCTGTGGCAAACTTAGCTAGTTAAAAAATAACAATCACAATGTTTATGCCTAAGCTCACCCATTAGCACAAGTGTTCAGCTGGGTTCAGCTCTGGCCTGTGGCGATAAAATCTGAAGGGAATAAACAACAATGAGGTGCAAGTTTGTTTTTCTCCCCCACAGGAAACATGGAAAATGAGATGCACCAAAAATATCAGTATGTTTCCATCCAGCTCATATGTATTCCATCTACCTTCAACGCACACACTTAAACACACGCCAGACCTTGTGGTGGTCCAAGTGAGCTAGGTGGGGTTGGTAATGCTCCAACCAAAGGGTGTGGATCAGCACTGACCTGATTAGTCATCGGCCTTGACCCCGAACCAACCAAAATGGGTAGAATACCAATTAATACCCTGGGCTGCTGGCCAGTAAATCTGACTTGGGACCAGTGTTTATGGGATTCAAACTGCACCACACGAGGCCACAGTGGATGGGCTAACTGACCCTGAACAGTGACTTCATCATTGAAAGGAAGGGAAAAAGGCTTTTGGGCATGGTGTTTGCAGGACTGATTGGTAGTTACAGTAATTATAAGATTGAGGTTATAGGAATGATGTCATGCTACTGGCAAACTTCATTCAAAAAGGTGTTATGAAGTCAACAGTATGCATCTGTTGTTTTCCATGCCTGTAACAAGCCCCTGTTTAATAGAAGACACACAATCATATCAATAAATCACAGCAGAAATAAATCTGCAAAGCCCTCACTGCTCTCGGAAAGTGTTGATATTTCACCAACATGAAGCCTCCCAATCTGTTCCTTCAGGTTCTCTTCTATATCTAATGACCGGTGAGGCTCAACACATCCAAGCTGCTCTATTCTTGAGTTAATGAACAGGTGAGGAATTACTTAGACAGACGGAGATGGAAATTGATTTTTTTAAGTGTTGCCTCATTATCCCATGTGGAGCACTTTATCCAGTACCACAGAAACACAACACCAGACAACGTGGGTTGTGTAATGTCAAGGTCATATGGGTGTTATGGTTCTTTGTGGTTCTTTGCATAGACAGAGTGGGGGTTGGTGGTCCGGGTTCAGATTGTATGGATTGTCTGGAAGCAGAGCCATTAGTGACGGACTAATTAGGGAAGACCAAGTGGTCTCCAGTACCGGTCGAAGCCAAGATTCATAAATAAGTAAGTGCAGGGGCAGCTTGGTCGCTTAATTAACAAAGCGTGAAAAAAGGGCGTGAATCCCAAGAGGCACCAACCCAATCTGGTTGCATGGATGGGATATCGGCAGCGATCCTGTCTATCTTGATAGCATTGATTGATGGCAAGCCAAATTGAATCTCTAATCATCACCACCCTTTTAGTTCCTGCACCCCTGGGGATTTACAGAGGCCAAAAGTGGCACAGGGGGTAATGCTTTTGCATCCCTTCCCTGACACTGGTGGCATAAACATAGCAACTCCCCCCAACCTTTCTCCCCTGTTCACTTGACCATCCCCATCTGGCCAGGAGTTATCTGACCCCTGTGTGTGTTCTCACTCACACTTTCATGTCTCTGCCGATTGTTTTCACACTTGAGCTGTTCAGCTGAGGTATTTAAGACCCTGACACCTCATACGACTCACACTTAGACACCCTCTGTCACCTAAAGCAACATATTGTGTTACAGCTCACCGAGGCACTTGCCTTTCTTTTTTGTAGTCGTTTCTTCTGCGCTAATCTTTTTTTATTGTCCATGCTAACAGCCGAGGAACATGTATTGTGAAAAAAGCCAAGGGCGACAATGACAAGTTGAAAGAAAAGTACATGTCAGACCTGTCATGTAAGTGTCAGTCTTTGAACCTGATTTTTTTTCTTCCGTTTCTGTATACAGAACACCATTTGGCCTTCGTGAGATACGGGAAACAATTTTGATCAGTGGAATTTGGGGAGATGACGCGCATTTGCCTTGCCTTTTAACTGCAGCCTTTCCTCTCTCCATACACAATAGGGGAAGTCATCTTGACAGTCAAGACATTATCAAGTAGTGGGCAACAACAAAGGGTCTCTGAGCAATAAATAGCATCTGTCTCCCAGGTGCTTACTGTCGCTGTTGGGATTTTGATATCAAAAGGGCATGAGATAACAGGGAAAGGAAAATAATACTGCAATTAGGACCTACTGTAACTGTGATAAGCTGCAGTCACAGAAGAGGGAACTGAAGAGGGGCAGAGGGCAGAACGATTGGACAAAAGGGATGGCATGAAAGAACAAAAGACAAGAATGACAGTTAAAGAGAAGGGGCGGAGAGATCATAGGCTGAGAGTAAGGCTGAAAAAGGGACAAGGCCAGAGAGTGACAGGGAGGTGAAGAAAAGGAAGGAAAACAGCAAATAAAAGGAGGCTTTGTCTGCAGAGGATTTTGCTTAATGCCCACCTTTGGGTTCTTCCTCTTTGGCATGCCACGGCGCCAAGATGTCTGGCTGGCACAATATATGTAGGGACCTTGAAGTTGGTGCCACCTGATTAACTTGTGCTAAACCACCACCGTAGTTATACATCCTCAGACGTCCTCTAATCAACTGACAATAGAATATAGTGGTTCATATCAGTGGCTATCTGAAGGTAAACTTTGACACAAACCAAATATTGAAACAAGAGCAGGTAGTAAATCCAAAATAGGCTATAGGTAAGCTTGCAATCACTGCTCATATGCAACTTGTGTTTACTTACTTGCTCCCTCTGCCTTTTGTTCAACTCTAATTATTTCGTTCCATCTGCCATTGACTCACCCATTCTGACATTATCGGAGATTGCATCTTGAAATCGTCACACAATGTTTCCATTGATCGGCACTGGCTTGCTTGTCAGAGTCATTAAAAAACCACTGGCAGATTCCTTCCAGACTGCATCAAAGCTTAGACTCTTCATCTGGGACTGATGTGAGTGTATGTGTGAGTAAGAGATGGAGACTGAGGGTTAAAGATAGTGAAAGGTATTGGGGAAAGCAGTGGATCTCTCTTCCCAGGCATAATCTTGTAGCTGTGAGGAAGCTGCATGGCGTGAAAGTGGAGACTTGGACGATAGATTGGTGGCAAATGTCCAAGTCAGGAGATTAAAGTTTCTCTGCTCAGATGGATCTCACCATCCCAGAACCCACCAGTGCTCTTTTCCTCACATCCTCACACTTCTTCCTCCTCTTCTTCTGCCTCCTACCTGTCCTCCTCCATCCTTACCCCTTAACCTCAACTCAGTTGTCCTCGGCTCCCTGCAAACTCTCTGCAACAAGCCTGCATATTTACTTTTCTCAACACCTTATGAAATAAACTGGCTGGCCATTACACAGAACTAATTGGCTTTTAAAAATGAAAACCATCTCTTTTTGCCCCCCTCTCTTTCTCTCTCTGCACAGCCTCACACACACAGAACTCCAACTTTGAGGGGCTTTAATAACTGATAACCTTCTGACTTTGACTCAGTAGGTGGAAGAGAGGACCATGGCGAGAGTTGGACCCACCATGCAAATCGCTCACCTAGCCCAGCTAGAGGCTCAAACGCCAGAGTAGGGCGGGGTAGTTTATACATCATAGCATATAAGGGGCATCCCTAGAAGTGAATGAGCTTGCACCCAGCACAAATCCACCACCTACTATCTCTATCCTTCCCGTGATGTTGAAATCCACAATGCTAACAAGCTAATCTCGCAAAGTTAAAAGGAAGGTCAGATACCATGTATAAACTCTAGCAGAAGATGTCTTGCCTTCTTGATCTCTTTTTAATCCCTTCTCTCTCTTTCGTTTCGCACACATACATACACACTGCTACACACCATCAAAACACCATATTTCTGTGGAACCAAAGCGGATAAGAAATGAGGAGTCTTTGAACTGTCTGGATGTTTCAAGCCCCTTCTTCTCCTCTCGATCTCTGAGCTCCCCTGCTGCTCTGTTGGGACGGGGAGAAAAGGGCTGATTGATGGGGTCTGACAGCAATGAAATGAATGGAACCAGCTGATTGATTCATTAGCAGTGGAGTGAGTGGATGTGGATGCAGGCTCTGACCCTAAGAAGCAGGCGGGTGAGTGCATGAGGATGAGGTGGGGGGAGTTCATGTGTATGTGTACTGGGCAGAGGTAATGTGTGCATGCGTGTGTATGACTGTGTGATTAAGCAACTGTCACCATTCATGTGTGTTAAGTGTGTGTGTGTGAGTTGAAAGGTCAGAAGGGATTTCCATAGGGTGTGAGAGGGAAAGGGAAGCTGTTTATGGCCTGACTTGGCACAGAGGGAGGTGGTCAGCCTATATTGTGCAATGCTTTTATCTGACTCATTGCAATTAGTCATCACAGCACTTGTTGTCACATCCTTGTTAAAATCACAGCTAACAGCCATCATGTCACTAGCAGAGAAATATAAACTTGAAATATGCTTGAAATAGCATAATACATATGAATTTTATCCACAGTTGAGTTGTGTAGTTTAGTAAACCTGAACTGATATTAAGGCGATGTAATGAAATAAGTCATGTGTATAATAAAACTTATAAAATTAATATACTCAACCAGTTGGAGTTGATTTCATCTTAATATCAAAAGGAAGAAAGTCTGCTGGGGAACAGACTTTCTTTTAAAAGTAGAGCTGACTGAAGCTGATGGCAAACCCACAGGGTGGCCTAACTTCCCTTCCCGTCTACTGAATACACAGAGTATCTGTGTCACACTCACACACCACTTTACAGCTCTCTGTAGTCTACAGTTTTACCAAATGGACAGGTGTCAGGACCATCTGAGTAATAAAAGACCAAAAGCAACACCTCCACATTTGCTAGATTGCCCCTGAGAAATGATGGCCTTAATAATAGCCAGTTATGCTTTTTGATCATCTTTTCATTGTCCTCTAAATATTGCACTCACTTAAACATTAAAGTCACTGTGTCACTGAGACTCAGTTATAACTTGAGCTGAGGTTAAATAAATGCTCCCCACAGCTGGCAGTGCCTCCAGGAGGCTGCTGTGTGGAACCATGGGGATTATGTAAATATCCTGACAAAAGGTCACGTGTGACTGGAGCTGCTGCCACTGAAATGTGTTGGATTCACCGTGTGTGAGCCGTGTGAAGGAGAGTGTGTTGAAGATGTTCAGAGTGAATTTGGTGCACTGCTGATAAGAGAGCAGGGGTCTGGTTAAACCTGCTGCTGTTCTTGAGAAGACAAAAAGAGAAAGGGAGAAATATTTTACAGAAGTGGGGAGCCCTCCTCTTGCCTGTGGGCCTTTTGAAGTGAAGATCAAGTGCAGGTGGCGAGTGTTTTTGACACCAAGGATGAAAAGTGGGGTAAAATAAGGTGTAATAGCGGCCTGCTGCAATGCTGCACTCAATGTGAACAGAAACACAGACCCCTTACCAAGTAAAATATACACCGTTTAAACACTCTTGTTCTCACACATGCATTATGGTTAATTACAGTGGACATTCGAGCCCATCACATCAGTCATGACTTCAGCTTTTCCTTGAAGCTGTTCCTATCATCACACATTGGCTTACACAGTATGGCTTTTTGAAAATTAACAAAAGCTGTTTTCCTGCTCTTGAAGGGAACATGGCCTGGAGCTAGGCCTTGTGCCTCAAAAAGTCCCACCATCAACCACCCAGCTACAGTTAAATTCAACAAAGAAATTTCCCTCCCCATTTCCTCCATCTCTCTTTTCTTCTTATATTTAACAAGACCGGCAAGGCTGAAACCAGGTGATGTGGCCTTTCTTCCCCCTCAAGGCACACAGTTTTACAGCGGCGTCCACTCTCCAGATGTAACTGGCTATTTTTAAAGACAAATATCAAAGATCTCTTTCTGCTCCATCGGCGAAATTTGTTACAAGAGTCTAAGGCTTGTAAAGAAATGCCGCGAGGAGGCCCGGAGGTGGATCAAAATGCTGCTGTAGAAGGAGTCTACCCCCCCAGACCCCATCCTTCGAACCTCCTGTGTTCCTTCAACTGTCCTTGCTTTCTCTATGCTCACCAAGTAACGATCGAGTTAAATGGCCGTCACATGTCCATACAGGCTCTTAGTCATCTTTCATAAAATCCTACATGCAAATAGTACAACTGCCCTGATCTACAGACTGGCCACGATGATGAAAAGAACATCTCTGACCCAGTCTCTGACCATGCTTTTGACCTGGTCTGCTGGTGTTTATGTGTGTCAACGAGCCATGGAAAATCGCAGTTGGTCCCTCTAAATATACATATCCTTTTCAGTGTATTTTTATCCACCTGGAATATTATAACCCCTGGAGGTTGATTGTGTTAGAACAGCTATTGTTGAGAAGGAACAAGACTAGCCTTGGGGAGTGACAACCCCCTACCCACGCCTCAAAATCATCCAACCAGACCCCCCTAATGACCCCTGGTTTAGGGGTCACAGGACGTGGGTTGAGAGTGGGTGGGAAGCACAGCAGGCCCTAACTCAGTTATAATCTGGACATTTTGACACATGGTCATTTCAGCTGCACTTTATGGATATCCGGTGCAGACAGGGCCTATAAAACGCCAACTCTGATGGCCGTTACTGTTATGTCAAACATTTCATCAGTATTTTGAAAGCCATTAATATGGTGCAGTAAGGACCAAAGTGGAGGTGAGTCTATCTGAGCGTGCTGAACGAAGTGAAACACCTATCATCCGTACACACACACACACACACACACACACACACACACACACACACACACACTATTAAACCGCCATATGCTGGTCTTTCCCATGACAAAAAATGAACAGGTTTTAAATAAATTTAGACTGATATACAAAGGGCCGTCAATCTACTTTTTTGTCTTTTCCCCCTTGCAGGAAATAAAATTATAAGAGAAACATTAAGTTTAAAATGGAAAATCTGTTGCTGCGATCAAAACGAATATCAATTTTGGTTTACAAGGAACTTTAATGAGGATGGTATCTCCATCTCTCATTGCCAGCCGTCACTTCGTTTTAATTGAATCCACTTTTGTTAGTGAAGTAGCCATATCCTGACACACTGTACCCCCAGCAACTCACACACAAACACTCATCAACCCCTGAACCCTCCCAAACACACATACACACGCACTCCTACCCACTAGATGTGCCACCCATCTTGCGCTGCCTGTGAGTGCAAACATCTCTCCCTCGTTCTCTTTCCCTCACTCTCTCTCACTCCCATTTTATGTGTGTGTGTGTCTCTGTCTCTCTCTCTTGTTCTGCTCGGCTGACTATGGACAGCAGCAGGGCGTCTGTGTGGTGGGCAGGCCCAGACACATTCGCCCTCCCCTGCTCACTCTCGACAGTGGGTGTCAAAGACCTGCCATCCCACAAGGCCCCTCTGTCAGATGCCAGGATGGCCTGCACACACAAATGGCATACACAAAACAGCCATACACACACAGAGCTTTGGGATTTCTCCGGAAAATGTCCCTCAAAGAAGCAATTCTCTCATAAAGTTGACATCAGTATAGATTACTTACTATGGCTTGTTTACATGAACATAAATACATTGAAGGAAGTTACAACAATAATGAGAGTAAGGCAGGACACATTTAAACACTCTAAGTAGCGAGTATGATTGTGTTTGTCAGAGTGTAAATTTTGGTAAAACACAATGTAATCCACTTTTATTTATTTTTCATTGATTATATTCTTTGAATGAGATTACACCATTCATGTTATGATAATGTCACATAAATTATTTTAGTGTCACGATATAGTAAAATGTAAATGACTAAACTGGCTAATTTATTTATTAGCACTAGTTACTACTACTATTTAGACTTGTTGCTATTGTGCACATATAGACATAATGAACCTGACATTTATATCTAAATATTCATGTCAGCTGAAAAAGATAGGAGTTGGGTAGGATTTAAGGTCACCGAGTCACTGTGTTACTGTTATAATAATATACTTATGCTCTATTTCTCTAACATCATAATTTTGCCAATAGTTTTTTATTCTGTCTCTGCTGATTCTGTTTTGTAAGCTCTAAAAGCAAACCCCCTTAATGTTGTAAAGCCCTCGAGTAAAACAGACTTGACTTGACCTGACGACCCCCTTGTGTCATATTTTCTCATCTTCAATACAGATTCCACAGTGCAGTGGTAGAGAAAGAAAAGCTCAATTGAAAATATCCCTGTTTTCATCCCTGCTTTTTTCAACAATCATCCTTCTTCATCCACCTCCTGGTGTGTGAAGACCCCAGCAGGCCAGACACGGCTGTTGCTTGCTACATGTGAAATTCCAGCTTGGTGAATCTTTCCATGCCGCCATTTGAGCCATGAGCCATCAGTCGGTGCACACATGAGTGCTCCTGCAGGCCCATTGCATCTGTAAAGTCTGCCGACTCTGCTTCTCTGTGGGTCTCTGATCCAAATCTGCCCCATATCCCAACCACTACCTCACAGCCCAGCCCCCCCATGCCATCCTGACCCAACTCCCAACATGTCGTTGTCCACCACTCCCCCTTCCCTTCTTCCTGAGAGCTTTACGCCAATCTGAACCTAAGTCACTGTACATCTGTTCAATATGGCTGCTGCCTAGCATATGACCTACCCACTGGCTGGGATCCCTGTCGAGGTCAATATACCAGGATACCGAGGCTGATGGCCTGGTGCTGTTGTTTTCTTTCATGGGTTTTCTTTGTTCATTTATTCTTTTGAACAAGTGCATGTCAAGATTTGTGTGACAAATTTGAACTCACATAGCAAGTATTTGAAATTTAAATGGACTATGGTACGTACAGTTTGAAAGTACTGTACACGAAAAGCAAAACTAACTCACTAGATTTGAACCGGATATAGGGCCTACGTTTTATATCCAGTTCAAATCTAGGGGGAAAAAAAGAATTTCCCTGCTTAGATAAGAATGAATCTAAGGAGACCATTTTGTCAGTGAATCTAAATTATTGCTCACAGAATTATCATTATTATTATTATTATTAATAATAATAATAATAATAATAATAATAATAATAATAATAATAATAATAATAATATATAACAATAGTCATTATATCCTTATTATATACTGATTATAATATTATTATTGTTAGAATTATTAAAATGATAGATCGTTATATCATTTATAATTATATAAATATATTTATTTTTTTGTGCTCAATGTGCATTTGTGGCTGTTGCACAACAGACAAAGTCATCCTTTAACTATCCAATTGATTCAGGACGCGTTG
The DNA here is from genome assembly GCF_910596095.1 of Thunnus maccoyii. Lineage (NCBI taxonomy): Eukaryota > Metazoa > Chordata > Actinopteri > Scombriformes > Scombridae > Thunnus > Thunnus maccoyii. The sequence goes on along the minus strand of NC_056539.1, from coordinate 19,764,953 downwards.
ATAAATATCCTTATGAATGGGTAATTGTTTCTAGCAAGAAGACAGCAAGGCAATCTCCCAAATCAAACCTGATTCTGCGGTTTTAAAAGGCTGAGCGGCCCTGATTCACTCGATCAATAAGACCGCATCAGCTGACACTTTGTACACGTGTGTGTTTCTCCGTGTGACTGTCTCTAATTACACCCTTACCAGCATTATCTCATTTCTTAAAATGAAAAAAATAAGAATAGATAAATAGACAGATAGACAGATAGACAGCTAGATAGATAGATAGATAGATAGATAGATAGATAGATAGATAGATAGATAGATAGATAGATAAAAGCCATTTAACATTTTGCTGACCTCCACATTGCCCTCCAGGATCACTCATTAGCAGAATTGCCAGGATGACTTTATTTTGCAAATTCACTTTCACGCCTCTTTAACACGCTTCCACTCTGCCTTTGAATGGTCACCAAAGAGCCACTTAATAGTTCCTTTTGTCACTTCAACTGTGGCCCTACAATACATTTGTTCAGTAATTTGCTTTTTGGTGTTATGTAGAAGAGCTCCTGCAGTAAAGTTTAGCATTTAAGCCTCACTGTGAGTTCTGTTATGGCCACACAGACTGATGCTGCGCTCTTAAATCAAGCCTCCGGACAGCAAGTGTGCCCGACAAAATGGCCCTGTTACTCTGTTCATCATGAATGTTGATTGAGTTTAAGCAAAATGCAACACTCCACAATCTATAAACAGGTCCAAAGTTGATCTTGTAAAATGTATTGATATTAAGAAGAAGAAAGATTTTAAAAAGCTGTCACACTGGTTCTTTCTCTGAAAGACAGGGATTAAAAACACACCCGCTGACAAACAGTGTTTACTTAAAATCGCTTAAATTATAGTTTACGCACGTATTATATTTCTTTGAATATAGATTACCCGTATTTTCATTTCTGAAGGGAAAAAATCCAGCTACGCCCTTTATCTTCATGAAACGTTATTTTGTGTGGCCTATTTTTGTTTTAGATTTAAAATCAACTATTTTTATGGGTTTAGTTTGTCTGATGATCACCACTTGGAGATAATAATTTACAATCCCCCTCCTCTCCAAATTTTTTTTTTTTTTTTTTAAATTTGCCACTGCGCCATTGCCTGTCACAATGTCTTATCACGGTGATAATATAAGTAATAATGATGCTGACGAGGGGACCTCCTCTGCCACAAAAAGCCCGGGGAGAATAAAACATGGGAGAGAGTAAGATGAGAAATGTGCCAACTGCAAACAGGCACAGGAAAGCTCCTGTGGAGGTGTGATCTCACCCACATAAAAAACACTAACATGTGCGCTTCAAAGGCCCCGGTTGTGCGTAATCACTCTACGAATTATACCGTCATAAATAGAAAAAAAAGCATGGAGAATGAGTGGGGGACCTGGACTGCGAATATAAAAGCCCATTTGTCTTAGTTTGGACAGGAAATTATTCAAGGTGAGAGTTATTCAACGAGAAGTCGTCATAAGAGGTTTGGAGTTTTGGTTGCAAGCATAACAGGGTTTTTTTTTTTAGCCATGATACATAACATACAAACCTTTTTTCAGTATACATATGTAAGTCTATTCAGTTGTGGCACTTGAAGTGGGATCCGTAGTAAGTTTGCTCACCTGAAACTCCCTCTAAAGCTTACAGGCTTTAAAAGTCTAAATAAGAAACAGTAATGTGTCTTCTTTAAGCAACAATAGAAAGCCATAATGCACACACATCGATGCATTAGGACAATAAACTCAAACAAACGGCATCCAAGTAGGTTTACTTGTCGGCCTCCTTATGTTCTCATGGTGCCTGTGCTCATGTCCTTTTTTTCTGTGCTTCCTCACTCCATCACAAGTAATTTACACCGGAGAGTAACCAATCCGCCTGTGCGCTACAGAGGACTGTCATCAACGCAATTTGTCTCCTCAGCACACTGATGGCAGCTTTACAGTCAAGGTCTTTCTTACACCCAGTGAGGCCATCGAATATCCTGACCTCACCAGCTTTGTATCGATGTGCTTCTTGTTTTGGCAAAACATAAAACATTAACTAAGCAAATCGGAATACATTTTACTGCCCAAACTGTAAATACCCAGCTGATCAAAGTGAATTAGATGTGATTTGCATAGGCTATTGATTAATTTTGCACAGAGACACGAATCAACCATTATGACGAGAATCCCAAGCCTTGCGCAAAATAACTGGTCATTCGCTTTTGGGCCTCATTTGAGCCACGTACAATTACCCAACCAGTTAATGAGGCATAATGTCTGAGTAGATTCAAATGATTGTTTAGCATTGTTTGCAGAAACTGTGGGACTCACAAACGGGCGAAGCCCCGGGTGTAAGGGCCCCATAATTAAATAATTAAAAGCAACTCAGTTTACAAGATTGAAGACGTTGGGATTAACTATTGCATTTCCATTTGAGTAGCAGATGTGAGGGAGGAAAAAAGTCAAAACGAGGGAGAGAGAGAAAGAGAGAGAGAAAAAAAAAGAAAAGAAAACATGAATTCATTAAGAGCCTCTCCCCGGGCTGTGTGACCCCGGGACCCGGAGAAACGCATAGTGGGGCCGGAGAAACTTCCCCTACCAGGCCGCTTGTTTCTCCCTAAATCGCCATAAACCCAGAGATCCCAGAAAGAAGTCCCAACAGCGGCCATAAATCATCCAGCTGTATTAGAAGCTTAGGTAAACCCCCAGCCAGGTCGGTCGGGTACAATTTATGGCATCACTTATGTGGGGAATATATTGTTCTAACGAAATACATCAATTTCGAGCCCATGCGCATCCAAGTCATTACTACTGCCAAGAAAACACCCAGCAGCTCTCTCTGCCCATGTGTCTCCATTTCTATCTATCTATCTATCTATCTATCTATCTATCTATCTATCTATCTATCTATCTATCTATTGAGTCCCCAACTTAAGCGCAACACTCCACTCGTCCATTCAAGCCATGTGTTTTAAGTCAATGGTTCCCAACTGGGGTCAGGTGACCTTCGGGGGGTCACTGAGAGGAGTCCGGGGGGTCTGTAGCAAAATAAAGAACTACAATTTCAAAACAATTTAGTTCAGGAGAATGTTGGGATTAGAAAACTGTAATATGTGATAAACATCCTTCTACTGAGTAGGATTTTAATTTATTCAGCACTTTATTCAGCAACATCAAAAGTGCACCAAAATGTGCTTAGTGGTGTATAAGTTTGTGTTTGGATGATTTCAGATGTATGAGCGAAGAGGTAACTTCTGGTTTAGAACTTTTATCATAATTAACTTCGTTATCAAGAGGAAGCAGTAAAACATCAAACCGTATCAGATAGGCTTTACATTATTTTCAGCCTCGGTACTTGTGTATTCTTTACGCCTGGTCCTGACAGAGGAAGCATTGCTTCTCTTTTTGATCAAAACGGGGATTTCATGAGGAGTTCAAAAAGTAGTGTGATGTTTTCCCAGCACGGACAGTAACAAGCCTACGGGTGTTTTTAAGGTCAAAACACTCGAAAGTGGAATGAGAGATATACTTGAATCAAATGCAAGCATGTTGGTATTGTACCAGATTACAAAAAATATAATCTACATTTTAAATAATTCACTTTAGTAAAGAGTGTTCACTATAAGTAACACAACCTGCCAATGAAGTGGAATAAATAAAATTTTCAAGATAGAAATGGTTTCCACTTTTATATTTTTATGATTTATTGACAGCCTGGCTACTGTAAATAGCTGATGTCTCCGTTTTATATCAAATTGTTGGCCTCAATTAGAAAATGGTCAAACAAAAAGTTGCGTTGAAAAATAATTCATCCCATTCATCTAACTGACGGGCGTATTCCACTTCTTATTAACAAAAGACTCTTACGGCATTGTGCGCACAGGTCGTGAACAAGCTCAGAGAGAAAAGCGTTCAGTGAGCCAGTGGCCCACTGTCCCACTTTCCTACTGGCACCACAAGCCAGGGAGGCTCGCCTAGACTCCAGCATGATAAGTTCAAGCTTTAGGCCTTATTTCGCCGATCAGAGCAGAATGAGACATTCAAAAATGTAGGGGAAAAAATAACAGAAGAGTGGGACACTATCTCGCAGGGGTGGTGGTGGGGGGGGAGAGGCAGCTCGAATTTCCCATCGATTTTACGCACGGCAAACATCAACATTCAGCAAAGGCAGGCGGAGTTGTTGGAATAAACTGGTATAAAATATAACTGTAAATAATCAATCGAATTCATTTTAATAGAAAACAGTAACAAGGCTCAAACGAAATTAAAATTAAACGAGTCACGATTAATTTGAATTCAGGATATTTAGCGTACTAAATTACATTGTGTGTTTCTTGATATTAGAAAAAAAAACGTAATAAAGCTTTTCCAAATGAATTGAATAGGAATATATACTTTTATCCAGTATTTTTGACAGTATACTTTGGACTCCAGCTGATGGTGTACATGTCAAAAGGCCACACACTCACACAACCTTAAAATACACGCAGCCGACCTGAGGGAAAGTGTCTGGGGGGGCTTGGTGCCGCGACTCCCCGATGAGATACAGTGTGGAGCTAATTTCCTTAAAGTGACGAAGAAAGCTCTAGCAGCCGGCAATTGCTGATGTTACAAAAAGGAATACACAACTACCATTGAAATGTATGAGCTTTCGTTGACGCGCATAACAAATGTGTATTGAAACCCGCACCGGCCAGAGCGCATAAAGCCAGTAATGCCATTAAGCGATCCCTAAAAAAAGCCAGATGGTCACTTTGAAAATGAAACCTTGGTTTTAATTCGGGGGTGACAATAAAATAAAGAATTTGGGTACAGGAGCCTCACCCGCTGCGGTGCCCAACCTCGTAGAGGCATGGGTGCTGGCTCACTTGGTATGGAGGAAACATACGCTTTAGGCATCCTGCAACGCAACATAACACCATCTGAATATGAGATTTCTTACCTTCAACGGCGGATACCACAGGCAGCAAGAGGCTGCATAAAAGCAGAAAGTAATCCATTGTCATAAAGCAGTCAGGTCGGACATGTAAATAGACCCACGAGAGAGAGAGAGTGGAGGGAATACAATCCTGGGCGATCCGACGCTCCACGCACCCAGTCCCTGTCTCAGTCCCAGCTGTGTCAAGCCTCCAGGACCAGAGTTGCCCCCATTCACCAAAACACGTAAACTGAGTGTTCGGAGGAAATAACACCCTTGGTGTAAAATATGTGAATATAGCAGCCTTTCTCCCTTTTCAGTGATCTCCAACGTGCCTCTTTTTTTTTCAAACCAGAGAAAATGCAGTTGGCACAAGAATCCCAGTCCTTTCCCTTCGCATTGAGCGAATCAGCTGAAAACAGGTAGTCCAGTCCGTAGTCACCATCCGGAGAATATTTCCAGCAGTATTTCGTTGATAGTCACTGAGAAAAGAAATATCAGCCTTCTAGGGAAGATCCAAAGACTTTCTCTGTGGTCAGAGCAGAGGAAGAGATAGCCGCACTTGTGTCAGAACCATGGTGTAGTCCCAGCTAAGCATGTGCGCGCTCACATGCGTCCACGATCAAGTGGTATTCCCGTAAAAGAAACAGCCTCGCAGTTTACAGATATTTTATTCCCTGAGCGAATTTATCGGCTTTGGCTGTTATGTGAACCGTCTGCGTCGCTCGGCTTGTGCACTGGAATGAAGCAAACGGTTGTGGAGGAATAAGGAGAGAGTGTAAGGAGAGAGAGAGAGAGAGAGGGAGAGAGAGAGAGGGAGAGAGAGAGAGAGAGAGAGGGAGGGGGTGGGGGTGGAGGGGGGTGGCGGGGGGGTACCAGGAGGAGGGGTTACTATTGAAGCAGCTGCACTGAAAAACTGTCTACCTTGACAATCATTTAGTCTCACATTTATTATCAAAATAAAACCATTGTCTGTTTAAAACAAAGGTGCATTTATATATATTTTTTTCCTTCTTCCCAGACCACTCTTTGTTTCTCACAGCTCCTGTACCGAATAATTAAAGCAGCATATAAGGCAGTTTTCCCATCTAGACAGTCGTTGATATTGAAGAATAGAATTATTGGATATTTGCGGAATTATTTGTGCAACATTTTGGAATTTGTCATCGCAATGGCAAGCCTTAGATTAACGTCTTGATTGTGAAGTTGGCATTTACAGTTATTATTATAATTATTATTTTTAAACCTTTTCTACAGCGTGTCACTCTGCCTTTGGGACTCCCGGTCCATGTAGCTACAGACATGGACACACAGCGCCCCCCTGCGGGTCGCTCCGTTCTGATGCAAAGGAGAGAAGAAGTTTCTACTGAGTTATAGCTTTGATTAAAAAGCAATTATTTCTCTTCAGCTGCTTGACTACAAAATGCTAAAAACATCCCGAAAAAGCTCCGGTGGACATTTTCCTCCAAAATCTAAAACTGCACCTGGTCATTTTGAGATATTCTGTGAGTATGAAAGTGACATCATCACATCTAGTGCGTTTACATTCTAGACTCCGTTTCAAAAATGATATGGATGAATAAAAAAAATGCAATTTAAGACCATAACTGAATGATGCCAGCGAATACATCAACGTTTTTCACTAATTTCGATTTAAGAGTCCATGAAATCGAAGTTTTCTGTTCAATTTGAAGTAATAACAAAGCTGAGAAACTTTCCAAATCGCGACGCTTTTACCTGCGTGCTGAACATATAACTGCACAGTTAAATTGCTTTTTTATTTATAATGCAGCGAGTCATTTAGCTCACTTGGCAGGACAAAATACAGCAGTGTGTTTTTTTCTTCCTGCAGGACTATGGAGCTGCAATTTATTTTTCTTCTTTCTTGAATAAGTTTTTATTTTTTTAAAGGAGGGGTGCATCTGTCACGACCGGACTTTTACAGCCTTTCTCCTCAATCTCGCTGCCTTTACAGTCGTTTTATTGTATCAGTAAGTGCTTCAGTTTATTCTCAGAGCAGTAGTAAACAAAGTTAAATAATGTGCCAAGAATTATGCGTTTGGAGTCCAAACGGTATCTAACAATAAATGTTACTTTTTTATTTTACAGGAAAGTACTTTGCATGATGCACATTTTGCAGTTTTTAGCAGACATTATAATGCTTTTAAAAAACTGAAATAGCCTTTTTGCCGCCTATTGAAACTTGTGATCTGTGGGGAATAAGACTGCTGACAAAACTAAAGACAGTAACTCAGCACACAGGTTACTAACACATCTTGGTATTTAGAGGATATTTCACTAATATTGACATTTTATTTGATGCCATTTTCGCCAATTTAGTTTGTATAATTTAGTCAACTGCGGCATTCAATTAAGTCTGAAATATATAATAGAGCCAGAGATGTCAGGAGAGGCTGAACTTGGCACAGTCAGCATTAATACCAGGCTACTAAATAGCAGAAGTCAACTTCATTATTAATTATGTTGAATATTAATGTGTTCTCTGCAGTATTTGAAGATAGGAAAGAAGTGGAGAGCTATTATTATTAAAGTTAATATAAGGGAATTGCAGTATGCGGCCGTTTCTACTCCTCAACTTCAGTCTGTATGCAAAGAACAGCAGTTATGTTCATACAATTGAATTTGTCGCCTGTTCCGCAGGCATATATAGAAATATTTTAGCTGTGTTGTGGGAAAAAAAAGACCTGTGAAATGTCAAAGTGAAGCCAAATGACTGGTCTGTTAGTGTAAAGTTGAAAGGTGATTGGATGTCATTTCCTGAGAGGTGCAAGCAGACAGACGTAACCATGTGGTCTGTTGTGTGTTTGTATTATGTGTCAGTGTTGTCACACTGTCACAGTGTTGGGTGGTAATAAAAAATGTAAAGATATGATCTTCTGCCATTTGGCTTATTTGTGTAACCTAATTTTGAATATTATTTAATGATCAAAAAAGTAGTTTCTTTTGTCATCACCAAATTATCTAAAAGCTCCAACTTCCATCTCCAGGATTACATATTTTTCCTTTTTTTGGTTTGTTTTGTTTTGTTTTTTGTTTTTGTTTTTTGCAAGAAGACACAATTGTTTTCCCGGGTAGCTGACAAGAGACGTGATCCCTACTTTTTAAAGTGAAGCAAATCCCAATTTAATGGTTATAATATTGTAAAGTCACTGTCAATTATCTTTTCAGACACTCCCTTGCCTAAAATGTTCCAACAGTTTTGTGCTGCTTTATATGCTACTTTATATCTTTTTTTTTTCCAGTAAGGATTTTGGAGCAACCACCCCGCTGATATCAGAGAGAAAATAAATGAAGAAAAGCTTGTACTTCTGGATGTACATGAAGTTTTCCAGCTTGTGTTACGAGCCAACTTGTCAATGGGATGTTTTAACTTTATGTTCCCTCATGTCTGAAAACTATTTTTATATTTGCATAATGTGATATAAAGTATATTTCTTAGAATGAGTACAAAGATGACAAGAGAGAAGAACATTTAGGAGGCAATTATTAATCAACACTGATCTTACTGTGAATAAACAATAGACCAAAATCAATCAGTGAACTAAATGAAAAAAAAGTAAAACGGAAGAAAATAACCTAAAAATAACAGTTTTGCAACATTTCCTTTAAACTATTGTTAGTCTGTCTTGCCCCTGTGATTATTATTGATGTAGTTTGGTGACATGGCATCCCAGCATGGGGGATAACAGCCTTCAGGAATACTAAAAATATAATATCCACCGGAAATTACACATCTTTTTTATATACTATGCTAAATATAATTTTTTTTAAAACATGAAAACATTTATTGTTAACATTTTCCCTCTTACAAAAAATATCCAATCCCATAATACACTGAATAATGTTTTTAAATTAATTTTTTTTTTTTGTTATTATGAGAACAAATATATATGTGGAAAAGGACTATTCTTGTTGTACTCATCGTATTTTTTGTGATGTTAGAGATTTGGTCTTGATATGTTAAAATACAGAGAATCAGAGAAAAGAGACTTTAAAAACAGCCTTAGATTATATATTTAGAAGTAGGTGACAAAATATACACAGCTACTCATATGAATCCCTATACACCTCCCAACGACATAGTCCGTTTGAAAGGAAAATCATTTTATTAGCAAAGCGTCTTGGGTAAGAGGATCTGTGGCGGCTTCAAAGTAGACTGTCTCATTTGTTGCCAAAACCACTGAAGCCCCAGCTCCGCCGCCTGGTCGGGTCGGCCACCTCTGTTACTTCTATATGCTTCTGAATGCTCTTAAAAGGAAATTAGGTTGAAAGAACTAACAGCTACTTTACTTATAAAAGAAAACATAATGATAACTTTAAAACTCAAGCTTTTATTTTCGGTTTTACAGATTTTTGTTGGGAGTCTCTTACACCTTTGAGGGTTTCTCTCAAAAGATCAGAAAGCAAAAAGTTTGCTAAACAAAGGATTACCAGGAGTAGGTCTCAGAGAATTCCTTAACCCCCAACTGTTTGCCAATGTAAAAAAATAAGTGTGTCAAACCATAAATATGGGCTTGGTATAAACCAGCACACTGGGGGGGGGGGGACTTTTTCCAATGACTGGAACGTCCACATTAATAAAATGACGGTTCTTTCCTTTACAGCTATATAGTTGGGTTTTTACAAAACTTGTGGAGCAGGTTTATTTTTCAACCCTGCCTTTTCATGGAGTGTGTCATTTGGGTCCAGTTTGACGGTTGAGAGTTTTCTCGACACACACAGATATTGTTTCTGGAGGCCCTAGATTGATTTTTTCTTTCTTTTCTTTTTTAAATTTTTTTTACTGGAGCCTTACTACAACCATTACCAATAACCAAAACATACAGTACTTGGCCCCAACCAGTACCTCTTAATCTAACCCCAGAAAGGATAAGAATAAATTTTGACTCTTACTTAATCCAACTACTCTGAAATTAAATTTGAGACACCAATAAGCAATGCCTGATCTAGTTTAGAGTCCACAATTTGTTCCAAGTGAGACTCTAAACAAATACATATACACACACACACACGTATAAATGGCCCACAAAGTGCTCCTGAGAATGTCCCACAGCACCTGGCACACATTAGAAACTCAATAAGCAAAGTGGTAGACATTTTACTGCCATATGGAAATTTCTCAAGCTTACACCTACTGCGCCCTCGCCAGACCCTCACTAACCTCATCCATCCTTCCTCCCACTCATCTCGTGCCAGAATATCAGTGTCTCTTCTTTCTCCCTTAAAGGCAACACACTGACACACAAGCACAGACCGGAGACCTTTTTTTGACACACACTGAACTCTTCTTTCCCTTCCTCCCTCACAAATCACATGCTCGGACGCAAACACAAATACACACATTCACCCCTTCTAGTATGCATAAAACTCTTGCAGACTTCACAGACACACAGACACACAGTCGCACACACACATACGCACACACACCCTGTAGCTCTTATGTCTGGGTTTGGTCTAATAGCAGCACTAATGTGATGTGAGTGTGAGCGGATCGCTTTACTCTGGCAATATTAAGGGAATGGTGAGCAGTTGGTTATGTTAGAGTGTCTTTTGACGTGTGTGTGTGTGTGCACTATGTGTGTGTGAGTGAACAGGCAAAGAGGACTGGTAGTACTGGTGGAGGAGGAGTTGGTGGTGGGTGGCTCTGGAGAATCTCACAAGGGCTTAAAGCTGGAATCCAGGCAGGGCGGAGGTGCATGTGTGTGCGTGTGGAGGGGAGAAGGGGGCTGTTCAAAAGAGTTTTCGGGGGTGGAGGGATGGGGGTCTAATCCTTCAGGCCTTCACCACTGACCGAGCACTTAACACAGGATCACAAATGCAGCCCCAACTGAACCCCCTGAAGACCACCATCATCCACCCTCCTCTACACACCAGCACAAACACACACACACACACACACACACACATACCCCCAACACCACATTCACTGTCTAGCTCACGCCTCCAGCTCCAGTCCTGCCACTGTAAATCAGCACCTCCTTCCTAACCCCCACCCCCATACACACACAGAGACACACACACACCCACACACACTCACACAAACACTCCTCTCTTCTTCCCTTACCAACACCACCAACACCCTAACTTCTACCACAAACAGCTACTGTCTGTCTCTGGTGAGTATCTATCACCTTTCAGCACCTTCTCTACCTAAAAGAGAAACATATATTTCACTGTCTCAGCTGACTGCAGATTTATGACTCAACCACCCATCACCATGACCCGCTGTCTTTGTGCCGACAGACAGGCAGGCGTTTAGGCAGACGGGCGATCATAGACTGACGCAGTCATACGTGTATGAGAATCACAGTGATGCACAGGCACACATATGTGTAGCTGACAAACAGCTTGAGCATGCAAATTACATGCTGTGCGGACAAAAAGCAAAAGAAATAACCTTTCACCACTGTGACAGGATTACATAGACACGCATAGAAACGGGCGGTAGTTTGACAGGGTATGCTATTTGATGGGAAATAGGGGTATTGAGGTTGAAGTGGTGGTAAGTGATTATACTTGCTTCCAACTGTGGCAACTGAAGTTCAGTTCCTGTTTTAAGAGGAAGCTTCCAAGTGTAAATGAGCGATTTTCAGCCACAAGAAAACCTTTATTCTCAACCAAGGTTTCAGTTGCCTAGCCTTAGCTAAAGTTGTTCAACTTGCATAAACTCAACTGTTAGCAAACATTGTCATGTGGCCTTAAATGGACATGTCCAATTTGTCATATATTTCCTCATTATTTGTGCCCACGCTCATAATTAGAGGAAGTCATATTTGACAAAATTTCGAGAGGCTTCTGGATGAGAAACTCACTCTCAAAATTCTTGCGCGTCAGAGAATTATTCAAGCAAATATAAAGGATACATCTGTAACCTGTAAAAGAAAACAAGAAAATTGACCCAAAAATGTGTTTTGCTTATTTTTCCTCAATTTGGACGTTTGACTTTCAATTCATCTACTGATGGTGGGAAAGTTTCTCTGTGTTTACCTTAAATCTGAGTTTTATACATGTTCATAAAACAGGATTTGTGGCATCGCAACTCATTTGGAAGCCGAACATGGTCCAGTATGTAACTGTGTGTGATATGGAAACTTTACAGTAATCATCATATTCAATAATCTTCTTTCCAAATCGAGTATACTCTTAATTCAAAAGCACTTGCTAAAATTCACAGCAAACATACATCAGTCCACATACCCTTCACTTTCATTCTCAAACATGTTTTTCTTTGTCTGTCTTTTTCCCTCCATGCTTCTGTTCTCTGTATTACAGTTTTAGGTCTGGCCTTAGTGTCAGAGTAGGTAGGGGAGGTCAAGGCATGTACACTGGCCAGCAGAAACTGAACTGTACGCTTGAGAGCTTTTCCCATTAACACGATGGAAAAATCTTGTGTGCTGTGTGCCGCTACTATCATTGCCATTGTAAATGCATGGCCTTCTCAATGTGCGACCTGCTCCCTCTGTGCTCCTGAGGTACGCCTGCCTGTACATTACAGATTTATATGCTGTCTCCTTACATCCATGACTGAGCTTGAAATATCTCGAGCCTAACTCGTGCCAACACAATCGCTTTAGATTCATAAATATTCTGGACATTTCCATTGCAGCGGAGGATTACTTTCACATTGGACTGAGAAAAGAACAAACACTCAATTTACTTTGATAACTAAATGTTTTGAAGAAATACAGCAATGACAAATTCCCATGGACAGAGTCCAGTGAGGTAGTAAGGAGGCTCATTCAAGATCCATTTGACATCGGCCAATATCAAAGGTCCAAGATGAATAATCACCAGAGCTGGTCCAATAACAGAATGATTGATTGGCCCAGAGCCCCACACTGTCTGAGATAACATTGTTCAAAGTGTCCAAACACAATGTCAACACAGTGTCCCCCTCGTGGGCCCATTTTTTCTCCATACCCAGAAATCCTCTGTTGACCTTTGACCTGTCAGCATGTCCAGCTGCAAAATGCAATCCTCCATGCAGTCTGTGACCCCGAGGGTTGGCAACAGTGGCAAATGGTGACAGATGCTGTCTACTGTAGGTTACTGGGGGCACTATCAACATTTCTCAAAAACAAGCCAGGAAATTAACTTATTAAATAGGCCTGAAGGAATTTGCGGCTATTTGAAAGAACATCAAAATCTTTGATAGTGTAGTTACTGCTACACTCATATCTCATATAAAAGACGTACTTGAGGCCACTGAGTGAAGCAGAGGTCAATAGCTTAGGTGTCTACTTTTTTTTATGAGCATCAAATCACAACAAATTGTCCCTGTCTAGTTACTGTCAGTCAGGTGAAAAGGGATTTTTCCCCCCTACAGTGTCCAGCTCTATGCTGGCTCTCCCAGAGGTAGTTAGTCATGACAAAATTTCTAACCACAAAAGCACATGGTTTCAGTTTAGCCCGTGCTACCATTCAACAAGGCTCCCATCCGGTTGCTCTCTCTCTCTCTCTCTGCATGATCACACCACTCGTATACGACATACCATGACCCAAAAGCTGCGTAATGGGAAGCAGAAAGCCCTAACCACCACCACTCTCAAATCTGGGCACCCAATAGGAAATGTCAGCCACATCCCTGGGTAAATGCTTGTAATATTTCTAATGACTCTGCCTGTATGGGTAAGAGGGTTCTGCTGAAGGATCTGAAAGCCGAGTAAAGGCATCAAAATGAAAGTAGATGGTTTTGTGGAGATGGAACTGGTACATGGAGTCAGCTGGGTGTCTGCTTGGCCCACTGGCTGTTGAGCATGTGGTGTGAGAGCTCAGACACCTGGCAGGATGGAGCAAGACTGTAGTCATTCAGTGTGTATGTCTGTGTGTGTGTTTATGTGTAAGAGCCAAGCCTTTATTACCTCAGTGTTGGTGGGTGTGTGGTGGTCTGTGTAGTACGTGTGTGTGTGTGTGTGTGTGCGTGCAAAGTCTGCAAAGTCTTTATTACCTTAGCGTATGCGTAATGCAACCCAAGTACTTATTACCCTGGCATGGTATTGTGTGTGTGTGTGTGTGTATGTGTGTGTGTGTGTGTGTGTGTTTGTCCCTATTAGTTTCTTCTTCCATACCAGATGATACTCCCTTAGCACTAGTTAGCATGTTAAGCAACAAAACACAGTGGGACCCTGCCAGGACAGCTACAAACTTTAGGAACAAGCATTACTAACCCAGCTTCAGGTTTGTCATGAAATATATACAGACATATAACATCAGTTCAACCAAATTACAATAAACAATTAAGAAGACATTAAGAAATCATCAACTTGTCTTTCCAGTGTCAATATCCAAGTTACTCTGGATAATCCACAGACTTCACTGAACAGTTTCCACTGGGACTCCTTTCCGTTAAAGAAGTAGACCCTAAGAAAGGTTTTAAAAGCATGTTCTGAGGATTATCCACAGTAAACAGGTCAGCTTTTTTGTGGGAAGAGATGTTGATATTACAATTTTTAAAATGTAATTTTTCAATACTGTGGGCCCCACAGTATTGTATTTGAAACAGAAATCTATGGAAGCTCTGAGTGAGAAAGAACAATTCTGGTGATCGATTTTCTAAGTCTGATCTAAATTGTTTTCTCTCCTGTGTTTATGACTTGCGAACAGGTCATTTTTTTGTTGGTCAGGATCATTTTTCAAAGTGTTTGTTGTAATAATCATTTTGGCCAGGTGAGTTTTAATATCTCTAAACATAATGCACTCTAAACACAAGGCACATATATTGTGTGTTAGCAAGTTATGTAACACTACTGTCATGTCTTTCTTTTGTCACCCGGAAGAAAACATGAATGCTTTCAGTCCTATTTAGAACATGGGGAAGTGTTGCACTTCAGCCTCTTGTGGCCAAAATGAGTATTACAACAATAAACACTTAAAAAAGGATCCTGACAATCTTTTTTCCACCTGTCTCAGAGATGAAAAGAAATTAAGGAACCTAGAAAGAATCCTAGCAAAATCCTTTTTTCAACAATTTAGATCACACTTATAAAATGGTTCACTAGATTGTTTTTAAATTTCCTTCACTTGCCTCTCAGGGCTTCCGTACAAATCTCAAAATCTTGAAAAGAACAAATTCTATTCATATGACCAAAATCTTTATAGATACATGAAAAAAATATGTTTATTTTTGTAACTTTGGTGAAACAACCTATATAACTTGCTGCAATAGATAAATAAGAAATTTGATTCTCCACCTGTGGTAATGTTCAGAGATGCAGTATAACACAGTTATAAAGTCTGAATGCAATAGTTTAACAATGTAAATGTGCAAATCACACATTTGCATGTACATGATCACAAAAAAGAGTTGGTACAACTGACAGAAATTTCTTATTTTATATCTATAAATATATGAACACAGCAGCAAACAATTTAAGCTGCACTTTAAGTCCTATCTTTCAGGTCTGTGCAAATGCAGTACAGTTACTTGTCCATATGACTGTACTGCCTTTACTGCATTTTGACTGCTCACATAAAAAGTAGAGCCATAGATGAAAAACACATCCACAATTACTCTGCAGTGTCACAGTTGTTTCTCAGCCTCCACGAGACTCAAGGCAGACAAAAGCAGGGCAACATTATTGTTTTGCTGCAGGGCGCTGACTTGTCCAAGCACTTACACATGATTACATCATCAATATTTGCGGCAACAAGTGTAACTAGTGCCGCCTAGGCTGCAACTCATAATATTTCACCTACTTATGAGTCACAGCAAGTTATGCTGCTGTGGATACAGGTGGAATGTTTTATACGTAACTCTTATATATTGTCTGGTATCGGAGAAAGCAGCCACTATAACCGGTAATCATGCAATGACTGTATTTGAATTTTAGCAAACCTTTGATGTTGCTAATGTTGACTCAAGTTGTATTTAACTTGGATTGTCTCAGTGTGGGACTGATTTTTTTTTAATGTGGCACCATCACAAACCTTTGAGTCTTTATATCTTTTAAAATGATTTGACTCTATTACCTTATTATTTTCAAATATCCTGACCTATCCTGTCTAAATGCTATGCAAAATCAAAGCAATGAGCTAAATGAATGTTTTATGGGTTTTAATCTGAGGTTTGGGATAATGGTGTACATAGCATGATCCTGTTTTACTTTCTCTACTCATGCATGCTGTGACAGCCTACTAGCAGACCAAGAAAGAGGCAAGATCCTTGGCAGAGGAGGTAATTTGGTAAAGCGGATATGTAATTCAAGAACATGCACTCATGCACAGACAAGCCTGCACAGTACGCACATGGCAGTAGCGATGAATGCATGCAGTTGTGCAGGCACACACACACACACAAACACATGACTGTACCCAGAAAGCCATTTGACGGACAGCAACACGCAGGAGGTGGCCAAGTTCAACCACTTTCCAATCCCCAGTGACATTTACATGACACAAAGGTTGATGTTAACCCAAACAACCATACTTTTTTTTTTTTTTTTTTTTTTTTTTACAGTATGATAGTATGACTCCCAAAGAAAACATTAAACTAGCTTTGGAAAATGTTTGGAGATGATATCTTAATGATATTTAGTCGGATTTTTCAAATCAATGCAAGCAGCAATGAAAACATTAACTTTGGTGCCATATTTAAATGGGTTTTCAAAGTTGCACAGTCCTTCAGATAAAATATAGTCAGTGTTTAAATGTTCACTAAGTATGCATGCAGACACTGAGACAAATTATGAATGTGCAGACCTCTTAAGCAGCCACACCCATTTTCATGACATGGATATACGCACACAAGGAAACAGTCGCATTACCCACATATCAACTCTTAACCACCAGTCAGCCGCCTTATGCCTGTCGCTGATACAAACAGACAACATAAAATGTTCTGCCAAGAAGCAATCAGTCAGAAAGAGTGTCTCAGTGATTTGTTATGAGCAGGTGCTGTGAAGAAAATTGACAGGCAATGTTTTATCAAGACAGAGTGAATTTAGTGCCGGTAAATTGATAGTAGACATAATGAAACAATAAAAATGTCTACAGCGCCAGCCAAGACAAGGAACTCAGTTGCTGCATATATGTGTGAATGTGCACAAAGTGTGTGTGTGTGTGTGTGTTAAAAGAGATGCATTGCTTCACAACTCACCAAACCCCCACATTACATACTCTCATTCATGCCCCATTGTTTTCTTAACTGATAATGGAAGTACTTGAGCTGTTTGCAAACAGTGTGTCAACAATGGGAGAGGACAATGGAGCTATTCAAAAGCAAGAGAAAAGGAGAACGGGGTAATAAGAGGGGAAAAGGGAAAGAGAAACAGTGAGAAAAGCAAGTGCCGCAAAGGTGTGTGTGCATGTGGTTTGTTAGGACAGAGAATGGGTGCTGTTCAAACAAACAAACTTCACCAGAGTGGCCAATTTTCAGCATTGTTGCATTATTTCTGGTTTCCCTGCTGCAAGTCATCATAGGGTGTTTAGTGACTTTACCCAGTGCTCTATCCCTCTACCCTTCCCATGACACACACACACAGGTCTGTCACCCATGGCGATGTGAGTGATCTCTGTATGGACGCTGCTGAGCAGCTCAAGGGGGCATCTGGTCTTTTTCCCCTCTCAGTCGCTGAAATGTAAACACCCCAGTTGCCTGGATTTGCCAAATGAGCACCTGGTATTTCAAAGTGGCCTCCTGGCTGTGACTTTTTTTTCAAGTTGGGGTGGGAGGCAAGGCTGTTCTACATTATGTAGACGTACACACAAGCAGGCTTGCACGCACAGTCGGTTGCTGTTGTTCCACAAACGTATAGTGGGAGTGGAGACACAGGGTGAGACGGGCCAGCAGGCCCACACACGCACATGTACACACATTGACACAACTACTTTAACCCCCAAAAAATGCATGCTTTGGTACATGCACACTGCACGCTCTCACACACACACTCACACACACACCCATACACAACACACTCCGTCATTCTCTCACCTGGCCTCATGTTTAGTCTGTACACTGTGTAATGGTATACGGTAGGATTACTGCGACCCTCTGAGGTGCTGCAGTATAGCGGTGTGGTGTGTGTCAAGACTGTCTGTCCTCGTCCCCATGGGCTACTGCAACTTGTCATCAGAGCAGCAGCCCACAGAGCTTAGCCAG
Source organism: Thunnus maccoyii (assembly GCF_910596095.1). Lineage (NCBI taxonomy): Eukaryota > Metazoa > Chordata > Actinopteri > Scombriformes > Scombridae > Thunnus > Thunnus maccoyii. Next base: position 19,746,914 of record NC_056539.1, on the reverse strand, counting down.
ATCCCAAACCTTCATACTGTTAATCTGAGAAAAAATTGGGGTCATCACATGCTATATCCATTGTAAAACTAAAAAATAGAGAACTCAAAGGTTCCACTGTGGAGTTGTTGTGGAGTTGTTTGGTTAAAAAAATGCTTTCTGTTACGTGGCCATAAAAAAAGAGACATCTTTCATCCAATTTAAGTTTTTCTCACTAAGAAGCCCACATAAAGAATGTTGCCTGAGCTTCAAAGCAGAAAACTGCTCATTGGACGATGAAGTAACCAAACACTCACAAAAGTATAGCGGATGAGACCACACTGAATCCAAGACTTTCAGTTTTAAAAACACCATTATTTTCTTGGCTATGAAATCAAACTAAATTGTTCAGAAGAAATTATATTTACACATTTGGCATATAGGGTGTCAGTTGGGTGTACCAACTGATACCAGAAAGTACAGTGGACTAAAATTGGATGTTAAAACTGCAACTGATCAGCTGATAAGATCAGATAATTTCATGTGGTGATCACCCTATGTAATCCACAGAACAATACAACACAGCAATCCTAATGAGAAAAAAAGGGAGAAAAAAATGGTTAATTCATTTGCAGACACTACTCTATCTAAAAGGAATCAGTCCTTGTTAAATTGCATTCTTTTGAGCATTCATCAGTTTTTCATGCCTACTTGTGGCAGTTCACATCTCCTTTTCAATGAAACTGCCTATTTTCCATACATTTTGATGTACAACCCTGCTGTTTTCTTTTGGCAAGCCTATTGTACTACTCCCTTTGCCTCCTATTTATACTGACTGGCAAACTTGCACTGCTACAAAGTGACAGGAGAGCAGATAAAATCCGTGCTGTCGCTGTATAATTTTGGGGGACTCATTTTCCTGCTCTGTAAAGGAGGATGCGGTCCTCTGTGGTCTAATTGCTCATGTGTTGTTTATGGTGACACTTGCCAAGTCGACTCTTGGCCAGATTAGCAAGTCTGAGCAATTATTATTTTTGTTCTTTTTGCCAAAACTGACCAGAAAAACAAAACTGCAAATGAGAATGACTATAAATAGTGTAGTGCAGTATGAGAAAACAAGTTAAAGCTATTGCATTATTTTGCTCACCCACAATGCATCACAAAATGTAATTATTCAAAAAAGAAAAAAAAAAAAAAAAAAAAAAAAGCTATACAGACAACATCTCCATTTGGCCCGGGGATCCTTTTACTCATCCCCTCTAACCTCTGCCTAAAATGGAAAATGTTGTCTTTTTGCTTTTGCTGATGTGATTTGTGGTCTGTTGCTTTTGGGACTGATTCACAGTCATATGATAACAGACTATGTCATGCCACTGCATGCCTAAACATTGACTGTGTAGGGCCAACACTGCCTGTCTGTCATCAGTGCACGCTGACACATCCTGGCCTACACCCACCCAGACCTGAAAGAGGCATCGTGGATAGAAAGTAAGGTGTCTTCTTTTTGACTCCAAAACACATTCCATGGCACTTAATCACCAGAATCCCCAGTTTGGCAGATGAGAGAGAATCAGAGTTGTGTGTATTATTTATGTGTGTATGCATATATGGTGATAAACAAGTACAAAATGTGGGCTTGTGTGTGTGTGTAAGAATCTGTTTTGTGGGACGAGACTTTGGTGTGTGAGAGTATAGATCAAAGTTTGTTTTTAAGTCTGTGTGTGTATAGATTCTTGTATGTGGGTCTGGATGTATGTGAATATCCTTGCACGTCTCAGTGATCAGGCACATTTCTCCTCTCATCCTTTCATGAAACTTTTCATGAGAGACTGTGATACCCTCCTCTACACTCCAGCACAAAAGTGGTGTTCTGCCTTTGCAGCAAATCCGTTTTCTCAACTGGCTGCATCCACTGGGGGAACAGAACACATTCTACAGACAAGCGTGAGAAACATCCTGACAAAATAGACAACAAACAGCAAACACGGGTACGGAAATGCTGAAAACATCAGTCTTTTTTTTTTCATCTTATTCCCCCTGTTCAACCCAGTACTATCTGTCATTGTTTGTAATTTTTTCTTGGCCGTTTTCTGCTGTTCTGTGTGAGTGTTCAGATGTTTCCCATGGGTGCTGATAGGAAAAAGATCCTGCCAACATTTCATATAGACTCCCCAAGGTTGCAGGACCTTGAGTCTATCTCCTGCCCTAATAACAGCCCACCTTTGCCTTTTATAACCTCTTTGTCTTCTTCTTCTTCTCCTTTTGCCCTCCCTTTTCCTGTTTTTCAGCAAAACTTCAGCAAAAACGGGACCTCTGTGGTCTCCTCCTATGCGCTGGGGGCAAAGGTGCTCTAGATTAAAAAGAATCTTGCAAATTGAATTCACACTTGATGAAACAAACAGATTTGCATGTGTCTATCCACCTGAGACGGGGTGGCCAGCTCCAGGCAAAGAACTGTCCCACCTCTGAACAGTGTAATGTGCTCAACTAATTAATGGGCTGTTATTGGAGAAATGTGTCACAGAGTTTGAGGTGAGGCGATGTAGAGCGGTGCGACCCCAGCCCAATAAAGGTCGAGGTCTTTGCTAATAGGTTTGAACCGGGTCATTTCTTAATGAAAGTTTCCAACTTAAGTTTGGCAAACGGTACTTCTGAGAGTGCTCTGTGTTACATTTTGTATCAATCTCATCTCATTCACATCACAAAACGCAAAGACTGATTCTAGCTCTGTTGGTCTTTCTAGTCAAAAGGCTTACATTGTCATTTTTTTTTGTATTATGGTGGCAATATGCAAAGTATTCAGGCTGCTTTGAAGCCATATTGTGGTGACAGCTGTGCATTCAAGTTGACAGCTGAGTCTATTATCCCCTTCTTTTTTTCATCAAAGTATGTGTTTCCTCACATTACATCAACTTAGAAATTGCACTGATATGCTGAGGCAATAAGTGTGTTACAATTCTGTGAGTTCTTGGGTTCATTTATGTGATCCATTTTCTTCATTTGTTGCCCTTTGGTCTCAACTGGCAGTGTTATTTTATGATGTACCCAGAGCTATTTCTGTAACCACTCAGGCCACACACACTGCTACAATAGGGCCTCTTCACCTAGTCTTTTGTTGGCCTTTATTGCAGCCTCCCTGCTGGTTGCCAACAGAGGTCAGTGGGGAGACCAGTTGGGCATCGGCAACCACAGATAAACCCTCCTCTCTCCCTGGGCATGATGGGAAGGCTCATGGGACCAGTGTGGGCAGACAGGCTGACGCGTTTCCTCCCCCTCACTGTCCCTTCAGCTATTTACCAGACGGAGGTCCCATCCAAGCAGGAATTCCACACCCTATTGACAATGTGGCTTCTGTCAGCTGCCGCTCCAGCACCCTTTAACAGGGGCTCATCCTTCCTTCCGTCTCTTCCTTGTTTCTCTCCTTGCCTCTCCCTGCCTTTTTTAATCCTTCATGGGGGTTCTGCCCTGTAGGTTGTTAAAAGAAAAGTCAGGATCCGGACTTTGAAATCAAACATTGATGGTTGGTCAGGGATGTGTGGCTAAAGGGTGTGACTGTGCTTTTAAGGTGCTCTGTTGGTTTAGCTGGAGGAAGAGGTCGTTGTCAGTCTTGGTGTTGAAAACAGACCAAAGAATCAAGCCTGTGACCTTACGAAAAGGAAATAAACTACTGCAGTTCTCCATTGTAGGCTATGGGATGGTGGACATGTGACTAATGTCATGGAAAACATTGGGACAGTTTGTTTGTCAGCCACTTGTGAAAAGGGTTACATTCTCAACACTGACTATCCAATCCAGGTTCAGGTTGTGATCTATCCATCATAAGGTTGTTCACAGCTAGCAGTTATCTACTATTCTCATGAAGGTGTTAACCTCTCAGTTTTACCTTCCTCTTTGCTTGGGAGAATAGGCTGAAATGTACCAACAAGGGTATTTTACTGGAAGAGATACCCCAAGAAAAGAAGAAGAAGAAAACCCCAAACCAAAACCAATAAGTCTTACATAATGCGACCAATATGAGTTTGGCCCTATAGTGGGGTTGGATTGATGGGTGTGAGTGGGTGGGATATCTTAGGGGATGAAGGCAGAGAAAGACTGAGAGCTCTGAGAGCGAGGGGATGGAAAGGCCCCTAAGCAGGCATTCAGACGGAAAATGCTGTGGGGCGTTTTGCTTAAGGTACCGGTGAAATACGATCCAGGAAGTCCAGTTTGAGTAACTGATCCATGAGTTTAAAGGTTTATCAGATCCTAAAATACAGCAAAATTGTTAACAATACTCTGAGACAGGGTTATGCAACTTTGAAAAGTTATCACAACACAAATCATTTTATCTTTCATCACATCACATTGCAAGGAAGTTAGTAGAAATACAGTGTTCATGTTACAAAGCAATCTGCCAGGAATGTGTGCTTGCATGTATTTGATTGGCCAGCTGGGTGACATTGTGTTGTAGTCCAGCAAAAGTTGAGCCAGGTTAAACTTTTTTGTCATCCAGCCCTGCTTTCTTTGGCCAGAGCCATCTGCGCTGGCAACCCCTGTCAACAGACTGACCAAATTCAAGTGAATGAGGATGCCGCGTCTTTTCATTCTGGGCCAAAGTTGGTCTGAACGCAACCCTGAAATCAAAACAGAATCTGTGGCTGCATTTAAGCTACAGGAGGATGGAGATTATTTATAACAGGTATTATTAATTTTGTTCCTTGATAAATTTAAATGTAAGTTTGCTTCTCTAACTCGCTTAGCACCTTCCAACACATATGATCTTCCAGCATTAACAGGAGGACGGTTGTATCTGTTTGTCAATGAAATGAAAAACATGCCACACCTAAATAATCCTACCTATGTGATTGTTATTCTAAAGGATGACAACATGGATTCCCTTGACTTAGACTGTCATAAAATATCTCTCATCACACGTTAAGTGTTCCTTCCTGAAAGCAAAAGGTCACATCCTCTCCTGCAGAGAGATGTGTGCTGCAAGGAAGGGGAGTGTTACTTTCTCCCCCCTGTGTGTTTATGTGTTGGTGTAAGCACCAAAACGGAGAAGATTAAAGGTAGACTGCATATGTTTATTTTAAATTTCACCTAGTAACCCATGGTATGTGGCGTGATCGATAGGCATGTCAAATGAAGCTTAATTCAAGGTTTGTTTGTTTTTTTTTTGGTTTGTGATGGAAATATTACAATGTTTCCAACAGCACAACAGTGTGGTGTAGATATAAATCTGGCTTGTGAAACACAGAGAACTTTCCATCACTGCATCACTTTTTATACTGACTACACACTTGGCTTATAATAGATACCCTTTTCTAAGACAGCTGAACACTATGTTTCTGATAATTATACTGAAACAGATATTAATGTCATCTGATACAGATACAGGATTATTTCATTCTGAAAACAGTATAAATTATAAAGGAAATTATCAAAAGTCATCATTGATATCATGTAAAATTCGATCATTTTATCAGTTTCAATCATTTTCATAATATCATTTTTTTTATTCATGTGTGCCAAGATTTGAAATAGTAGGTGTTCCTACATTCTAATGGCCAATATCAAATTTTGGGACAAAAATGTAATTTCAAATGAAGGTTTTCACAAGTATTAACAAAAGTAGCAGGGCATTTCTGAAGACAGCATACAATCTCAGCTAACCAGCTGTAGGATAAAGGTTGAAAATGTTAAAAAAAAAAGGTCTTGTATCAGAATATGTTCAGTCAGTGGTATCTTGTGCTGGTTCTCTTTCTTGAGAAAAAGTTAAATCTCAAAACATTCATATGGTATGCTACTTGAAGCTTGACTAAGACCATATTGCCATGGAAACAGAATATTTTTTGGTCACATAGAAGCTTTTTTTTGCCTTTTGAAGAGAGACCGTTTGCACGAACACATTCATAAGGGCAAGCTCATCTCTGTTGCTCACCACTCACAAGACGCCTGAGAGCAAGGGTTCTGGTAGAGGTGCATTAAGTTTACCTTAAACGTGATTAAAGATGGGGTCGGGGATGGCACAAGCAACTAAATGAGATGGAATGAAATTGGTGGAGGGGGAAAGAGTTAATTAGCTTAATAAGATTGGGGAGACGGGGAGTGGTCGGAGGAAAGGAGGTGAGGAGTGGGGGTTGTGCTGGTGTTTTGGAGGGGGTTGCAGTACCGTTGCATGTCTCTGGAACATGCCAGAGGTACAATAGGGGTGCTAATCTGGCAAATTGAAAGGTGCTCGCAGGGAGGGGTGTGGGTACAGGAGTGGCACTTGGGCTCCCATCCCTGGAATGAGAAAAACAAATTAAATTTTTGTAGCCTCAGAATAGCCCCCCTTCCACCCCTACACTCGTTTTCTTGATTGAAATTGTGCCTTTGCGCACAAGCCTGGGTGTAATTTCACAAGGGAGAGGAGACTGTGAAGGTAAAATTAACTCTGACTTTTGTAAAGTGTGTTTATACCCACATTGGTCTAAATGACACTGTGCTTTATGTTCATACCTGCTGCAAAAATAATAAATTGGGGTTGTCATATGCAAAAATGTGTGTTTCAATAGGATGATTTCTTATTGCTTCAACTACATAGAGTGTATAACTTCTTGGAGCTCATCCTTGCAAATAGTGCTGATGCTGGTAGATTTGCTTTGTTTCTGTCTAAAGTTGATAGGCTTTCATAAGCCTTGCTGTTCTGTATAAAAGGTACAAACACATAATGGGGTGGCATTGTTGTTCCACCATTAAGCCGGCAGCGAAGGTAGTCGCATTGCCGGATCGACATCTGTAATATTACAGGATCTCTCTGTATAAAAGGGGCTAATGCCTACATGAAGCTACACATCTGCTATTCACATCTGGAAGTCTTCATTTCACCTGAGCTGCGGGTCACTGGACTGCCACCAAAACACATGGAGAACATGCAAACTGCTTACGGAAAGGACCTGACATTCAAATCTGGGATCTTTTTTTTCCAAGGTGAGAGCATTACTGGTGTTTTTAAACTTTTGACATGGAAAATATTTAAATGTTCATAGACTCAGGAGTACATGTAGTTTTAAGAATTTCTAATTAGGTAACTTTTTTGTGGAAAAGCACATAAGTTATTATTCAAACCTATGTATTTGTATATGTTTTAAAACATGTCAGGATATTTTATTACTATGATGACAAACAACAGAGGTGTAGTGACACTATTTAATCATGAAATACATAAGAAATACCAACATATCCATGGTTCATAGCAATTAAGTCAGAATATTAACAGGAGACATTTTCTTGTCCCTGTGTCTTTGATAGAGAGTTCATGCAATGCTCCATCAGCCATAAAAACCCAATATGCTACTTTGAGAATCCTCACTCTGCCTTTTAGCGTGTCATTTCTTGTTTAAAGGCCAGATCAACTCTTTTATGAACCACCTGTTTGATAAAATCACTATTTCTCTGGAGAGGTGTCTGTTCTGCCAAATTTGACAGTTTAAAAAAACAGAGGCTGCCTCATCTTTGCCTGTGGCCACTGTCAAATTAGTTATAATTATCCTCTTGTTGTGAAAATTCAACATATTTTGTCCTCCGCCTCACTGGCAGTAAAATTAAGGGGGTGAATGACAAATTGAATTCACAGGCTTAATTGTGTGGTCCTTGATGAATGAGTGTCCATTCAAATAGGTAGATAATTAATGAGGAAGGAGATGGGAGGGCTGTCGCAGAGCAATGTTTGTGGTTTACGAGGAGGACAGGTTACCTCTTAGCTCTGAAGAAAGCTTTGGTTGGTGAGATTTGTTTGTCAGTTTGACTGCCATGTGGTCATGCCATGAGGTGATGTTCCTGTTTTCTCGGGTGGGTATGGTGTGAAATATGTACTGTTGGCGGTGACGGAACGTCTGAACATAACTGATTTTAAACCCTAAGAGGAAGGTCCCAACAGCAGGAACAAGCTTCAGACAACATAAAGATGTCACTGAGTTTTATAACATGGTTTTGCTGCTGACAAGTTAGGATATTTTTGCTCTTTGCTGGCTATGATATATCTCATATACAGCATTGTTTCAGCAAGATTCATGTCACAATAGAATACGTCAGTCATATCATATTTTTCTCCTGAAACTGCAAATATATTGCAGGACAGCCTTCTATAGATAGACTTTGGAACATCAAAGCGATATGTAGGTGAGGCATACAGTATTTTTCTGTCTCATGTGTAAAACATGTCCTTGCTGCATTATTGCAGACACATACAGTATACATCAAATGACGTGAGACTTAACAGTGGAGTAGTTACCATTTTAACTTTGAAGGACTGAATCTGAAGGTGTTGCTCAACCCAGACTCCTGCATACTGTCCAATGTAATTTACTGGAAACCTGCAAGATCTAACAAGAAAATGCCTAACAATATATACACACAAAAATAAAAGATAAACAAAAAAAACAAACAATAACAGAGCCATAAGCTTCTACAAGTAAGTCATATTTTTAGACATGTCCCAGCAAAGACCCCATTTTTCAAGCTCTCTTTACTTTCACACAATTAAATGTATGTTACGTTGTTTGAAAGATTTTTCAGGTCAGAGAGAGGTCTGATGAGAATGTGGTTTATGTCTAACTGGATTACGATGTCATCTATCTTTGACAAAACCACTATGAGGAGTTGCCAGTGGCCACTGCACAAACAAGAGAGTAGATCATATGCCAAAACCCTATGGCAGACAACAGCAATTCCTCCATGATCCCATTCCTTCTTCTGAACTTTTTTTTCATATTAGCCCCAGTCCATCTTTCTGTCTCTCATTCTCTCTCCTCTTCTGCTTCCAGTGACTCTCCAATATGTTGCCCTAGAAAATGCAAATAAATAATGCATTGCATGATTAAATTACAATTTCCATTGTAAATGCATTGATGTAAATGAGAAAAGTAACTTGCTGGCAAAGAATTTAAAAGGGGGTTCATTTCATTATGTAAAGAAGTGCTCTCAGGAGTCCAAAAAAAAAAAAAGTTGGCAATAATCTGTTATTGGAAGGTTAGACCTGACTCATTACGCTGTTTGTTCGAGTGAGCAGAGGCTGTTGATGGAGCCATTTTGGAAAAAGCAGTATAAGATGGGTTCTCTTCCATATTTCCTTTATGCATCAGTTCAAGTTAGACATTACAACAGACATGTTATCACTGGGTTTGATCTATCTCTAATATGTTTTTATTGTTACCATCTTTTGGCCTGGGTTCCCATTCAGCTTCTTTGTCCTCTAATGTGGGCTGGGCTGCTTCCCAGCAAAACATATGATCCAGGGTTTCCACTGGCATTGGAGTATTTTTACTGCCTTACTGTGTTAAAATAAACTGCATTCACTCCCATTATGTGGTTGACAGTAAAATGCACATCCATCCCATTAAATAGACCACTGACAATAAGACTGGGTGTCAATCAGATGGAGATTAAGATGCCAACAGGGTGGGGGAGATGAAGGAACCTGAACTGAAAATTCTCCAATTGAAATTCCAACTTTGGATTTAAATGTCTGAGTGGAGCTCAGTGTGGATTTGTCATTGAGATGCAAACCGTTTTGCTTGCAGTGCTGTATACTAATGAAAATGGGATGAAAATTAACATAAATTTTGATTTTCAACACATAAAACGGGCGCTTTTTCAGCCAACATGCCAGGATTCGAAATGCATTTATTCAGCATGCAGTCATTCATTATTCATTTTTATGTGTGTGCACCTCATAATTGCTTTATTCAGAGTCAGGTCTTGTTTTGGCATGGGGCCTTTTGATGGCTTACAGATTAACTCCTTGAAATTTGGCTGCTTTAGATGTAATGACTGTCTAATGGACACCTGCACTCAGTCTGCTGGGGAGACCAGTCATCCAAAAACAGCTTGGCCACTGTCCCTTTGAAAATGAGTCACACAGGACGTCCTGGTGGCCAAGTGGCTCACACTTCCTGCCTCATCTGTCACCTCAGGTTTAAGGACCCACTCTCTATTACACCAGTCTGGTTCACAGAACAAAGCTGTCTGGTATTGTAAAACCTCTAACCCCTAACCATTTGTGCCTATTTGTCACTACAAGACCAGACAGATGCATTTTGTATATGTCAAAATCTTTGGAAGTGACAAGACGTTGCTGCCATCTTTTCTTTAACTACAACATCAAAGGTGACCTAGTTCATGTGTAATTAAAGATAAAAAAAAAAAAATTGCCCAAGCTTGAATCGGGTAGGGGATTACTCCATTCAATTCCCCTGTGTTCTTTTATTCATTCTTTTTACTGGATGACTACATTCCTTTAATATTCCTTTAATATGATGAATGGGAATGCAACAGCCCAGTAATTTCATTCTCGAACTATGGCCATTTTATTATTTCTCGGGGCTTAAAGAAATGCTGTTGAAATTTTTTGGAACAAAACCACTTCAAAGTCATACCAGACCTCAGGGCTATCAAGACTAAGAACAAACAGTCTCAAGAATTGAGTTGGCTTATAGCGAGCAATGAGTAATCCTTGACAAAATTCAGACCAACATTCACATGGAAAGGAGAAAAAAAACATCATGGTTATTATCTTCCATTTATGTTCACTTTGCATTTCAACGGCACAGCCTCCCCAACTTGTCACACCCTAGTTAACAGTTTAATCCTGACACGGATGAAGCACACGGCCCTCCTTTGTGAGTAGACTCCTAAATGTCCAATGGCTGGATTGCAGGGAAGTGATGAAATCAGCAGGAAGGATGGGGAAGGAGGGCCAGGAGTGGGGGGGATGATCTAAGGACTACTTTATCTGCCAGAAGTCACACCAAGTGATTGCCATCAATGAGGCAAAGAGATTAGCAAGTGGGTGTTTGGGTGGGTGGACAGGGGGAATAACGTAAAGCATCAGTTGGAAGCCAGGAGGTGAGGGAGGGAGGTGAGGGGAGCGTGAGCATGTGTGAATATGTCTTCAGTGAAAGGTGACAGTTACAACCGATGTGTCTGATCCCACTGTACTTAACCTCAATGCATTTTTCATAAACTAACCTCATTATTATCAATCCATCACCTTCAACCCCCAGGATTCCAAAGTCAGTGCTTTGCCTTTTATCTAAAGCATGATAATGTTAACCACTCATATAGTCTGAGATGCACCAGTAATGAGTCATATTTGTAAAACAGTGCCTGCACTGTACCTTGGGCAATAACCTAAATAAGTGGATATCATTATCTTACCTGACTGAGATGATGATACTCTGTAACCCTGTCAGAAGAAAAGTCTTGCAATGAAAATGTTTAATTGCTTTCACGGTTGAAGAAAAGCAACTTTCATTCTCAGTAGGATATAAGACAAAATCCCTAAATTTCCAGTGTCAAACACTGCCTCCATCCACTAAGTAACTTTCACAATGATGAAAAATGTCATACACCTGCTATGGTATAGAACATCAAAATAATACATTTCAACAAAGGATTAAGTAATTTCTTTGAAGATGACATTTTCCTTTATAGTGCTTTATAGTGCCATCAAAAGGCTATAGAAGCTGAACTGAAGTGAATCCATGATGGTGATCTCTTGAGCAGTGGCGGATATATAACGTGGCTAATGACTGGGCCTGGAAAAATCTGGATGGGCCTGAGATTTTTTAAATTTAGGTATGGGGGAAAAAACTGGCAGACCAATACTGAATTTTAGTATGCCTATATACCACAGGCATATCAATGAGACAGTCAGATGAATGGCTATCTATACATAAAAGAGGAAATAACACAATAATAACAAACTCAACACTGCATAACCCTTGTTACGAGAGCAGCAAGTCTCTGTGCTCATCATAAAATGATGCTGGACAGTCACAAACAAATCAGTTGAACTAGTTGTGGCTAATTTAGTTTATAAAGAATGTTCATATCTTAATGACACATGTGCAATAATAACTCATGGAAAAGAGGAGAGGTGTCATTAAATAGTAAATATTTCTGCCACTAAATAATTTAAATTAATAATCTAATAATTAATCTAATAATTTAGATCAATGTTTGGATTGATGACAGAACATTCTCATTTACTAAGCTCAACTCTTACTGACACTTTAGTGTCAATAAGAGTTCTTTAAAAAGGACCAGATGTCTTAATTTGCTTTTGGAAGGAATTTTCACCAGCAGTAATAAAGTTGTTTAATTAAACAACATGTCTGAGCAACAATCATAAATTAGCTAACAACACCTAACATCTTAAATTAAATATAATATCAAATGATCTTAGTTTTGTCCAGTGAAGTTGTTTTCAATTCCGTGATGTTTGGAACGTTTAAACAATAAGATTAACTTCATATTCTCCACCTTACCGACTCCACTACTACTGCTGCTGCTAGTCCACAATTGTTTACAGCTTGAAGTTGAGGGTTGCCAGATCGTCAGATTGAGTATCCCTCATATCCTGTTCTTTCACTTTTTATCATAATAGCACACTTTTTTTTGCAGAAAACACACAAAAGTGGCAACTCTGCGGAGATCTTACCTTTATTACGTTGAGTTAAAGCGGCTAGATTGTTTGAGATTGGTAAAAATATTGGATCCATACCCAAATCTACACCCATGCATTCAGGGTTCCTTTTGAGATAAAAAAGGTAGTTCACTTAAAGGATTCAGCAAGTATTTAAGTCAGTGAAGTGAAATGTACTCTTGCTCAGGCAGATGTACAGTTTGTCAGGATCACAGAGGTCTGGAGTCAGGCACAGAAACTGGATATAGGGGCAGAGTCACAGTGGACTGCTTATACATTGCCAAGCATGTGCCGCTCAACATGAAAGGAATGGTTTTTCTGCTCAAACAGGAAAATAATCAAAGGAGTTATTTCTAGAGTTGGGCTAGAACATCTTGGTATATACAGTTTTTGACTTTCTGTGAGCACGGTGGATGGAAGTTCGGTTACGTGGGATTAAATGAAATGTGGCAGTCTGACAGTGACATTCTAGGTGACTGCTCTACCAATTTATTTGATCCCTTTTTTGAATCTGATGAGTCAAATGTCTGCCTTGTGAAAAAGGGGATGATAATAAAATAAACCAGCAGGTAAAATAAAGGTATCCTGAAGATCACATAACTGCCAAAGAGAGCCAGAAAAGACTTTGGGGAGTTCTTCCTCTCTTCCTCTTTTCCTTTTCAGTTTGATATTGGTACACAACATACAGTATTGTACAAGTGGTGTCAAACTACAATGTGTGACTCTTTCATACAGAGCTGCACACTCCAAATTCACCAGCTCATTCCATATGGTTTTGAATGTCTGCAAAGTGTCTGTGAAGGCTGGATAAATGAGCAGGAAAGATATTATTATTTCAATAGGAGACATCAGGAAATCAAACCATGTGGCAGGTTGTGTGAGTGAAGAGAGGAATTGAATTGCGAGTGGCTGTTTGTGAATGTGTGCGTATGTGTGTGTGGAACTGAGGTTTTTTGTATGAGTGTGCATGCATATCTGTATGTGTCTGTGAATGTGCGCGTGCCATGCTTACATGTGCCCTTGTGTGTCCTTGTGTGAGTGTGACTATATGAAACAGGAAAGAGATGATATACAAAAACAGGAGATTGAGAGGTTGATCAAAGAAGAAAAGGGAAAAGAAATTCAAGTATGCATATTGACACACTTGCGAGAGTCCTCGTGTTATTTTGTGTGCGTGTGTGCCAGTGATTGTCTTTGAAGTCAGAAGAAAAGAGACTTGTATTTCCGAGCCTATGCTTTATTCAGCAGGACACACATATCCACGGGCCTAAACATATCCATAATGAACTATGACTACACTGTTTCGGGCAGAGAGAGGAAGAAAATTTTATTTTATTCATTTATTTTACAAAGCACACAGCAAAGCACAAACTGGCATTCATTGTTTGTGGAGCAACACAACAGCTTGACCGTTAACACCATAATCTTGTGACTGAATTCAGCATGCCCCCAAACTCTGGCCTCTCTGGAAGTGGACTTGATCTTTTAACCTCTCCCCTGTGACCTCTCCCGGTCACATGGTTAGCTAAGCTGTGACCCTTTGAGACCTCGTTGGTTAAAGGGGAGGCAGCTGTGTTGGGGAGGTCAGGCTGAGCTACTGCCAATAACACTTTACACACCTATAACACTTGGAGCTGCTGGGTGAAGCAAAGCAAAGCTTAATCACGCCTGTTGTGGATGGACCCAGCAGAAATTGGTTAAGACCATGTCAGAGTCTTTGTGGAGGTCCATGAGGAAATATGTGTGTCTAATAAGGCAGCCTTGAGGAATGATCTTTTGTACAAACTCTAACTATATTCATATTTCTCTGTAAAACAAAGTCTGATTATTACCCATTTTTTAGAAAAAACCCTTCAATCAATTTAATTTTGCTTGATTTTACTGGTGGTTTACTTACATTTTAATATTAAATGTATGGCCCATCCTGACACATGAATAACATACTGTGTCAGCTGTTAATTGCACAATAAAAACAAATAAGCTCAATCTGTTTTTTTTTTATATCTGTCTGCATTTTCTGTTCACATTTTCATCAAAAATACTAATGGGTATGCAGAGAGCACTAAGCTTTCATCCAGAGTATTATGACTAATACAATCACATAATTTCTGATTTCCTCTCCAGTACATGTGTGGTCTTGGTGTTGAGTTGGTCTACATTCCCTTCAGCGTTTTCCCTTGTTGACTTCACAGCACCAGGTGCTGGTCTTGACTAGGACCTAACTAAGAATTAAGTTTTCCATTTTAGAGTTCCTATTTTTTCTAAGACATTATGCGTGTTTGTGCTTGCTATGAATTTACATTGTAAATGAAAAGATTTTAAAACCCTTGAGTGCGAACAGTGTTAATGTAACAAACACTGTTGCTTTTGATGGTTTAAAAACACTGGTTGAACAAGAAACTAGGATGAGCATAGTGATATTTCAATATATGAGACTTGATTAAGACATGCTGCTGAATGTCTCACTTAGACAAGTCTTATGGAGCCTTGTCACCCAATCCAGCTGTGAGAAGGTTGTTTTAATTTCTATCTTGAGCTCACGACCACATCCCAGTCATTATAAATACCATAATATACTGTACAAGATTCTTTTTTTTTGTCAGCAGTGTTGTAGTGTGAGCAGTCTTACACGCTGATTTGTAACATGTGCCAATGTCAAGAAAGAGATTACAGTGGGTGTCTGACCTATATGCACACACATTGCTCAAAGACATTTTTTGTGAATTGGTTTTGTCTATTCACACATACAGATGTAGTCAGACACACACAAACTTATTACTGCACTTGAGGTCTGCCAATTTCTGAATTCTGCTTTGAGGAGTGAACCCAAACAAATCCAGAGCATGGAGTGTTTCAAGAAGTGAACCTGACATTTATTGAATCAAATTGAAATAAAAATAGTGAAATATGAGCCAAACCTCTGTAACCTTCTCTTGGCCTTCTCACAAAGATTTGAGCTGTTAGAGGGGTATTCCGTTTTCCACAGACATTTCTCCTCTGCCACACACACACACACACTCTAAAACTGATATGCTCCACCACAATGTGCTACTCTGTACAAATTGTTACATATTGCCACAGTTACTAGATACAGCAGAAAAGGATTTCACAGAGCACTTATAGAAAATCCTTACTTATTCCCCATAATCCACGATAGGCCTGATGTTAAGGGGTCTTCATACTATTTTCCCGCAGGGCTATTCACTTTACACCCAGATTAGGCTCAGGCTAGGACTTCCGACTACTTTATATAGTTTTTCTCTTAAGAGCTGGACTGAATTTCACCTGCGTTCCAATAATAAGGACAGTATATTCAGAGAGACCTCTTTGTTTCAATTTATTAGTTTGATTTGGCAGAACATAAAAACAGCAGGAACCTGAAATGCAGACGAGCCCTAGTGGCACAAAATCAGCACCATGGCATTGGTTTCTTGTAGAAGAATAAATATGGTGTGATATCAGGGTCAGTGCCATCGGCTGTCTGCTGCAGCCCTACGTTCAGAAAAACATGACTGTTTTCGTTTCTCTGTGTACATTTTTTGAGCTATGTAATTAGCCTTGTCATCTCTATCACGCAGCCACTGCAGCAGAGCCAACACAAATGTACAACAGCAAATTGGAATTGGGTAAAAAAAGAAATATCTTGGCTCATAAAATTCTGCTAGGAGGAGTTTCAGTCTGCTTTCTTTGTTCAAAGTGTAAGCTGCAGAAAACCCTGGATTGCCCCAAGGGTTTAATTCTCTCTCTGGGCTGTCAGTGGAAAGGACGGGTGGGTGGCCCGGGGAATGCCGCACAAATAACATGCTTGTTTACGCTGCTTGGATGCAAATGATAGACTGAGGTCAAAAACTTGGAGAGTTTGTGAGACAAAAGGCGTCTTACATACAGCCATGCTTTGTGGATGAGATTTGAGGTTTTACTCTGAGGTTCATCATTACTCCTTAAGGGGTGTGTTTGATCTGGCCCCTCCTCGCCTTGGTCTGATGTACGCTGCTCTGTTATGGCCCCATCTTCTCTGCTTTGCTCCATATCGTTACAAATTCTGATTCAGAAAGTTCAAACAACCACTCCCCGAGGAGGACGGCTGACTCCACAACAGAGGAGAGAGAGAGGGCGCCCCGCTGAGACTTCCCCTGCTTTTCTGAAAACTAGGGAAGAAGAGGGTGGAGAGAGAGAGAGTAGAGAGGAATGTTTGAGTAGTTGATCATCCTCCCATCTTCCCAACAGCTGTGCAGCAGGGTTCAGAAGCTTCAAGTGTCCTGTATGTCTGTGTGTCGTTCATCTCATGTCAAACACATGGAGAATATATGGTGGTTGGGAGGAATGTGAATTGGTTTCACAGCATGAAATTTGAAAGCTGAGTTGATTCTTGTACATTTTCTTTCTGTGACATACATGCTGTGCAAATACTAACAAATACTGTATGATGCCATTCTATTCTACATGCGAAAGAGTCCAAAAACAGTCATAGCAACTTAGGCAGGCAGAATAGGAAAAAGGACACTGGTTTAACGGAAAGTCCACCTCGTTCTTCCATGTTCGTGTGCATCAATTTCAAAAGGTGGAAAACATGATGAGAGACAGAGACAAAGACTGGAGGCAGACAGGCAGAGGGTGAGACAGAGAAGGAGAGCAGACATCTGTGTCAAGTACATCAATTATAGGATACGGAGAGTTTATGAGAGACAGCCAGCATGAGTGAGTGATGGATAGAGACAGAGACAGAGGACAGAGGATGGAAAGAGAGGAAGAGACAATGGACCTCATGCAAGAACCATTCGTACAACCAGATTTATTCTTAAGAGGCACGTACGAGTGATTTAAGAGAATCTGTGGTATTCATCAATTTTCTTGTACTTTATGAAATTTACTAGTGGGCGAGACTTGTCATGGAGGTCATCTTAATCTGAAATCTTATGGTTTTTTGTGGCATATTTTGGCATAGCAGCTTCTACATTTCAGTTGCTAGGAAACTTCTCTCACTCCATCAGCTGCCTCTGTGTCTTTCTGCAGGTCTCTGTCCAGTATCATCTTGTATTGTAGAGGACAGTGTAACGTCACCTACTGTAGGCTATAATGTACTCCTCTAATATCTCTGTGTCTGCCACATAACTGCCTTTCATATTAGTCATGGAACTCTTTGCTTTGGAAAGATGTTTTTTTACCATTTCATGTCAAAGCATTCACTCTTTATTTCTATCACACTACAATGCTGCTCTGATGAAATGTTGTTGTATTAATATTTTCTAATTCTTTCAGGTCCCCTACTATTGACACTCCTAAACTTATGTTTTCGTCTGCCTGTTTTTGATAACAGGACTTGAAGATCTGCGGAGTGAAATTCTTGTTTTTACTCTTTGGTAACATTTTTGTGAATGAAACTTGTCCACAAATAGAGCAGAAGAAGTCGCCATATATGGACATTTTAGGGGTGTTTGATTATGTTAATGATCAGATCTCATGAACGCACCTCCTTATGAACAGGTGACATACATCAGGCTGAAACAAGCGAATTTGGGCAGTTGAGAGAGTTTGTTGAATCTGGCTAGGATCACTTGTATGAGCACACCTCACAGAGACCTCAAGTAAGACAGTTTTAGGATACAAATATGAAAATGTTCTTGCATGAAGCCCAATGTGTAAGGTAGACAAAGAGGAAGAAAGTCCTAGAAAGAGAACAGGTCCCCATGACAAGAGTGTCAACAGCAGGGAGTGAAGTTTTGATGACTGGCAGAGAGAAAGATAGTGGTGGGAAATCGTGAAAGTAGATGGATGGTCACTCTGCGCTAGCTTATTGCATGTTCTTGTGCTTTTATCATTGTTATTTCTAAAACTGGAGGTGGAGTAAGAGGAGTGGATTGATTTGCCCTGCAGAGATCTGGGCACATGCCTCCAAGACAAATTCCTGTCTTTCAAACAATTAAAGTGATTGTGCTTTCAAAATGACAGCCAGTTGTATGTTTACGTGCTCTATCATGTCAGCCTGAGAGATATAAAGACATCTAGGAAGGGATAATGAGCACATCAATGCTGCTTTGTCCTCAAGCACTTTGTTGTCCCTTGAGAAAATAGCAAAATACCAACAACGTCTCAGTAAAGTCAGACTAAACTAAATGCACGTGTGTTTGGCATTTAGAGCGATTCCGTTACTGAATCTTTCGTTTGCATGGGACATGCCATTGTTGGCTGTGTGGGGATGATGAGAGTGGAGGACGAGGGGGGTGAAAGAAATGGGTAAGGAAGAGAGAAATAGGGGGGGTTCCAGTCCCCTGGAGAGCCTGGCCAGGCATTAATCTTCTCCCTTTGACAGCTCCCTGAAAGTTTCTCAAGAAGGGCTATTTCCTTGAGCTATTATAATGCTTCACTCAAGCACAACCCCTATGCTGAGTGTTCGGGGGGAGGAGGGAGGACCGGATGGATGGAAGGGGAGAAAGAGAGAAGTTTGTAGAACCTCAAGAGCAGAATATAAGGGATCATTTAGTGAATCAGCAGCAATCTGTCACATGGGGAAGAGAGAAGTATGGAAACTTTTGCTCATTTTGGGTTTATGATGTTTCATATAACTGACTGATAGTGAGGCCTTTGACCAAAACTCACTGCATAAGAAACAAATAAAACAAGAAATAAGTGGATTATAATAAATGCTAGTAAATTAAGAAATAGTCTTACTAAGACTATAGCAGTCTAAATTTTGAACATTTTATTGTTGCATCCATCCGAGTTGGATGTGCCTTGGTTGTCAAGACAACGCCTTGTTCACTTATTTCTTCTCACAAAATGCCTCAGCCTGCAACGTTACGCCAGAAGGAATCTTTCCAAAATCTTTGAACCAAACCCTTCTCATAACAGTCACTTTAAGGCAGCATCCAAAACAGCATACTTCCTACCTTAAAATCAAATCCAGGATTTGACATGTCCTCTTCTCTGCTGGCCTAGAAACATTGATCTGTTTCTATTTCTTTCAGGGCTGATGCACTGCATTTTGGGTTGTTACATTTCCACGCTGAGAAATAACTAAGTCAAAACTCAGCAGCCAAAGCAGTCATTGAAGCCAAAATTTTTTTCTGGAATTCATTACTCCAATGTTAGTCTTCCATTGCTGACTTTGTGTAAATGCGCATTGATTATGAAATATTTTTTTTACGACTTAAAAAGCCCTCTGTGGCACCACACTGTATAACCAAATTATTTACTTTCTTTGAGCATGTGTCTCCTCTCCCGTCACACGAATATTTCCCAAATTGGGAAAGCCAGCATATGTAGGTTAAGAGTTAAGGGGGGGACCCGCTGTGCTTTTGGAACAAGCTAATGTCATGGATTCAGGATGCTCAAAGTGAAATATTTCCCTCTGAAATGTAGGGAGTAGAAGTAATAGTATAAATTGGAAATATTCCAGTAAATTATGAGTACCTCAAAACTGTACTTAAATACAGTACTTGAGTAAATATATTTAATTGCTTTTCACTACTAGTTTTTCAAGTCATTCCGTTTCCTTTGTTTCCTTTCCTGCATACTGTCATTCACTTTCCAATTTCATACTCACTCAAACATTCCATTGCTTTTACCTTCTCTGTTAAATAAAAAGCCCTTCACCGTGACCCTTTTTTTGGTAGAAGTGTGATATAAATACATTTTCCTTAACTTATTCATGTTCTAGAGTACATAAATAAGCTCACAAACACCTGCTTGGCTAATACCCATAAACCTGTGTGCTTCTGCAAACATCAGAATAATGCAGGTTTTGTTCTTTCATGTCCCTCTGCCTGAGGGATATCACACACTAACACATACTAATCTATAAATCTCCTCATGTCTTTCTCTGTCACTCTGCTTTTTAAACACATATAGAGTGACGTGTACACTCTATCATGACTGTCAATGCTGTCAATATGTTTCTGGCCTGATGCCACCAAAACATGTGCCAGATTCCAATCCACCTCCCACTCCCACACACACACACACACACGCACACATTTATTTCTTGCAAGGCAGTCAGAACTGGCAGCGTAGGCAGTGAGGGCTGTCATAGACTGTCCTTCAGGTATGCATAACCCTGGAAAACACATACACCCCACCCTCACAAGCAAAACCCCACTATTACCCTGCTTCAACTTCACCCGTGATTAAAATTCACCGCGGCTCACAAAGGGTCAGGGCCACTGACTGGGCTGGGTAGCTTCGAAATCAGACAACAAATTAGTTTCTTGACCCCCCTCCAGTTCAAGGACAGCAGTAGCTTCCTCTGGAAGACCGGGGATAGTGATGGTGATAACTGGAGTAGACAGAACGTAGGACAACAAGAAGAGACAAGGGGGTGAAGGAAAAGGGTGGCCATACAGAAAATGAGGGTAAGAGAAAGGCAGAACAAGCAAGAGAACCAGAGAGCCTTAGTGAGAAAGAAAGAATAAGATGGGAAGAGAAGTTGGAGCAGATAAAGTTAGATTATAGAGACAGAGCAGGCAGAAGAAAGGTAGAGAAAAGGAGTTAATGTGAGAACTGTGCGAGATCCTGTAATTGCTTAGTGAGTCTGTGCCTGACTGTTTCTGCTTACCAGATGCTCCTTAAAAGCAGACAGGGCATATTGTTGGCATAATCAAATGAGTGCATGCAAGAAAGTGTGATGAATCACCTTGGAACAGGTGAAAATTAGATGCTCTGTTGAATTACGATGCGGGAGGGAACTAAAATATTCAGCTGCTGTCGGAATACAACTTTACATGGTCTCCATTGGTCTTGTTTTCAGTCATGGTTTTGCCCATCTTTGAGACTGCATACATAATTTACTTTATCAACGACAATTTTCCTAAGCAGGTCATACTTTTTTTTTCACTTCCAAAGAAATCTGACATTTCCGTTGTTTTTTTTACTCCACTACATTTTGATATAGAGTAATTAATTGTACTATCCATGCAGCATGCAACTGATATAGTCACAGAAATAGCAGTATCATGCTTGTCTGAATCAGCTATTTTTTGGGAGCTGTGACTCCTTAATGAGATTATTTTATTGGTTTTCTTCTCAGTGTGTGCTCTGTCGGGTGTTCCAGCAACCTTTTTCTATGTGCGTTCAGCGATTTGTTCGGTGGGCCATCCTGCAGTCAGCATTCAAATCCTGCTGTGCGGTCACTCATTCAGCCTTTTGTGCAAATCTTTTGTGGATCTTGGTCCACAAAAGATGTGCAACAGAACATGTCCCGCGAGGATGGGTGCTTTTTCAATAGCAGGGAAAGCGTTTCCTTTTTCATTGCCCTTAATTATCTCCAAATTGGGATGTAGGCAAGAGATTGCTACGTGCAATATTCCACCCTCATCAGGGCCCCAATTACCTCTCATAGAGCCGCAAATATGTAGGTTTAGACACAACAATTTACACACACAGCCACATAGATGGACAATGATGAATTCCTGCATAATGTAAACTTGATCTCATACAATGGAGCAAATATAAATTTAAGAACACACTAAATATACATGAAACATACATGAAGCTTGACATGAAGCATCAAGGCATGGAACAACTGACTACAAAGCATGAGGACCAACTGAGATGTGTGCAAGGGGCAATCAAGCAGACAAAGTAAACTGTGGGCACACTATGATCCAGCACATTGACAATGGACTGTAAGTTTGACTGAGCATTTAGTTATTCAGCTGAAAAGAAGGAATTCAAAAAGCTAACTATGTGACTGACATCAAAAGTCCAGCTGGCAATGTCTTTTCATCATGCTGACGGTTGTGCTTAATGAGTCAATTAACAGTGAACGTGAGTTAGTAAGAAGATAATGAAGACTTTAAAGTAGAATGAAATTCTGGAAAAACAAGGTGAAGCAACTCAGTAACCCAAAGAGATTCCAAAAGAAAAATTTCACAAACAGCAGGTCTGTGATATTTTAGGTGCCTGGAGTAAATCAAACCTCAGAAGAATAGCACAGGAGACAGATAACCTATAGGTGATGCGTGACCATCCAGGAAATTGATATTTAAGTATCAGGCCTCACTCTCGATTTTCCATACCATCATTCAACATGGGGAATCGGAAGAAAAAAAGACGACAGATTTCAGCCTGTAGATCATAGACAAGTTTTCACCGTCATGGTGGTGGGGCAAAAAGGTATCTTTCCTGACCCTGGAGTGCTCTTCTCATCAATCTTCAGCAGGTCATCAAATGGGCAGGGACAGAGAAGACCGAGGCAATTGGATTCGCCAGTTGTGATGGATCCACTGCTGGTTGCTGGATGGGTTTTATTTTTTTGGAAGGCGATAGGAACAATGGGACAGGAACCAGGGATTTAAAGTCTGAGTCTGTGTGAAAACATGCATGTTTTATGTGTCCTAAAAAAGAAGTGGAAGTACTTTTTTTTTTTTGTATGTGAGATGAAAAAGTAAGTATTTTTTCTATTTCACGCTACATGACTAACACAAACACACACACACACTCTTAGACAATTTGGCCTTTAAACAAGGTCAGGCCTGTAGCCGGGTAACAATCGCATCTCATTAACTTCCAAGAAGATCCATTACCCTGGATATTGGTTTGGACAGTCCATCTGAATCCGATTGTCTTTGGATGTTTCAAACCTGTCAGTTCCATCCCGTACAGCACGTACAGCTGAGAGACATCTGCAACCCAGAAAGACAACTCTGTCTTTTCCTACTATTCCCATATCGGCCATTCACTGTTAGACTCAGAACAAAGCCTGAAGAATACTTCTTTATACTGTTATAGTTACCTATTATGACAATTGTTCTGTGTACCCACTGAATATTGCACCACAAACATAGATAGCAGGGTTGTGCATTTTACATGTTGTGTTCTCTGACATTCACTTTGTTGTGCAGAGCAGTAACAATGGTGGTAATGAGAAGGCTTGTAATGGAAACTGCTTTGTGAGATGAGGAAGAGCTAATTGGTCCAGAATTATCAAGAAGGAAGAACTAGCCTTTCCTCCACCTGCTCTATGTTGTGTTAGGAGTACAGTTGAGAACCAACTTTCTGTCAACACTGATGGAAACGGGTAAAAGAAAGTGTTTCTTGGCTCTTTTAATTACATAATCCCTGTAAGAGCCAAATGTCATCATAATATGCTGTTTTATTGCTGTAAATGAATAATTCTATATTAAGATATTTGTTATGTGACTAATTGTGAATATTTTTTTGCTCTGTAAGCAGAGATGTTGGACAGCTTCCCTTTACTGCACCAAACTTTTCTTTTTTAATAAATAACTGGTGCTTAAATTTGTCTCACTTTCATTTCTGTCTGTCACTCTCTGAAACTCTCTACCACACGAACTGAGGTCTGCTACAACAGTGTCTTCTTTTAAAAGCAAACTAAAAACATATCTTTTCTTCACAAGCCTTTAATTAGGTTTGAAGTGTGTGGTTAATGGGTAAAACCTTAATTTTAGAATCAGTATTGTTATTGTTCCTTTTTAATAATAATAATAATAGTAATAATAATAATAATAATAATACCTTCTTATCCTACTCTCTTACTTACTTCCTACTCACTCCCTTCTTATCTTCTAATTTTCTATTTTCTTATATGTTTTTATATATGTAACAACTCCTTATTTTACATGTTCTTATCTTATATGTTTTATATATGTAATGTTAATGTAATGTTACAGGTTTTCGTCATGTATGATCTATATCTTATTTTTTTGCTTTTGTTTTTAAGCATGTTGAGTTTACGGCTGTCATATGAAATGTGCTATATAAATAAACTTGACTTGACTTGACTTGACTTGCTCAAAGCATTTCATGCGTGTTTAACTGTGTAAACAAATAGGCAGGCCAGCACAGTTCACATCATACTGATCCAAGAAGGGCTCCTTAACAACGTAGCAAGAAAAACTGTTGACTCATGTTAATAAAGTTTAATACAATATATGCTGTAGCCTATATGTACATTCATAAAATATGAAATAATGAATGAAAATGTCTGCAGTCAGTAAATGGCACATAATAACATGATGTGTACATAGTCTGACATACTGTAGTCATGTAGAGGTATACACACACAGAGCAATTTTTGCATGTTAGAACTTTCAATGCGTGTGCACGTTAACCTGGTTAGCTAGCAATTGGGCTAGCGGTTCAGGCAATGTCACAAAAGCGGATTTTCTATATCTTTTCAAAACCTTCCTCTGAGCCAGCTAAGCACCTAAGAGAGAGACAGAAACGACAGATGACAGTACAGTACAGCTCTAAAAAGTGTCCAAATGTAAAGGTTTCCATGCACCAGCTGAGCTAACTGCAGGTACCTATTTTTCTGTTTTCACCTATTTTCCTTAGGCCTTGTGTTCTATTTCACGCAATTTATTTTTGAGATATATGACTTTTGCCAGCCTTCATTCGGAAGTTGTCTCTTGTTCTAGTAGGCTACAAATATTTATACCTTCAAGGGCCTATGATTTGTCTAATGTCTTTTTGATTTTGCAATTTTTATGATTAATATGATTGATATGAACATGTGTGACACAGGCTATTGATATGAATCATTTTTTATTGTCATCATAATAAAAATGCTTTTTAAACATCTAAATCTTACTATCTAGTTTTCTTAATACCTGTATACTTCTCAAATCATTTGAAATTAAAGCCTTGGGTCAGGCTTATTAATAGCTCAGTCTAATCAACACTGCTGTGTTGGACAGCACTGTCCAGGGTGGGGCACCATGAAAGAAGTGATAACAGTGCGAGGGGTGAAGTAATCTATGTGCGACGGGTAAAGTAGTCCATGCCCCATCTCATGTTTATGGGACCCCCTCCCAGAAAATAGTCCCAGCATCCCTGCCTGTAAGTGATCTGTTAAAATTAGTTGTGTTGGATTTTGCTGTTAGTTGCTGATAGTTCAAGTATATTGTAGGTGTATTACTAGGTCATTATTGGTAAAGTACGCCTCCCAGCATTGTAATCTAGAAGGCAGATGTAAAAAGCTGACTAGTCAGTAGTTAGTGAAAGAAGGCTCAATACAGCTTTTTCGACTGTTAATTTGGACCTTTGGAACACTTGGATTACATTTGTTTGGATACTCATTTGGGCTATAATTTTGTTCGACAGAAGTATTTTCTTTTGTAAGATGCATTCTTACTGTATAAAAGGAGGATTATTCATGTCTGTTTGTAGCGACAAGTAAAGTATTATTCCTCTGACTCTGCGTGGAGTAATCTTTCAATTTGAGATGGATGCACAGTGGAATGTTAAGAATTAGAAACATCAAAACATCAGACAAACTAAAGAGGAAACCGAATGGCTCAAACTGAAATCTGAAATGCTAAAAATTGCCATTACAATCTCATTGTGCCCGCTTCTTCTGAAATAGTTTAATGGCCCTGACTGGAAAAAATAGTTGAACCGATGAACCCAACTCTATATATTAATTAAAATTTTTTTGCTGATATTTTGGGAATTCTGTTAATATGTGTGCTAACTGTGGATGGAAACCATGGATGTATAAAGAAAACTGGATACAGGAAGAGCGCAAGGCTTTGAAGCCAATTTGACATAGCGGCCAAACCGTGTAATTACAACATCACGTGATCCACACTGGCCCAAAAAGACTTTTTCCCATAGACTTACATTGTGAAAGAGACGTCTGTAAATCAGCGGATAAATTTTTCTGAGTGTCACAACCCCCGTGAAATGACTTGTCTCACTATCAGAATTAAATCTGTTTGGTCCGATCACTTTTCAAAAGCCTAGAGCCGCATGATTGAATTGTTTTATCCCCATTCAAGTTAGCCGGAGGGCTAAACCAGAAGTAGCCGACTCGGCCAGCGAAAGTCACTAGTGCGCATGCTCTATGGGCCGCACAATGCGAAAGATCCGGGTACTTTCATACTGGGAAGTCCATTTTTTTTGGCTTCATGCGCCACTGAGCAACTTTCATAAGAATGAACGGGGCCCCGCCTCCGACGCTGTATCCAGTTCTCTTTATACATCCATGATGGAAACCTAGTTTATGCTTATAACCTAGCTTATGACATGTCTGGCAGTTGGTTTCAGTTGGGCACTCTGTTGCTAATAGCAACCCCTACTGGCAGAGTTGCAATTACTGCTTATTGCCAAGCATCTTTTATCTAGTCCCCAAATGCTCTTGTTTGGACATTATCTGTAAGTATTCTTTTTCTTTATTGTACTGTTCTGTGTTTGTTGATTTGTAACTTCTTAACTCAACTTTTTGTGATAAGTTTATTGCTGATAAAGCTAGCCATTATGTTAATTGACTGAGGCTAATTGTGTTGCTAATACAACATTCTTACTGTTAATTTACTTTCAGGCTAACTGATAGTGTAGTTAGTAATGTGTTTTACTCTTTTTACTACTTATATTATACTGTGTGTATGTTCACTATTGGTGATCTTTTACTGGTGATATGTATCTTCCTTGCACAATGGACAATGTAACTTATTTAACAGCTAGTCTATGCTTCTGTGAATCCGGTTTCCTTGTTACAGTGCTAATTTATTTTTTACAATATTTTTTAAATTGGGTGGGTGTTCTGTGCTGCTGGATTGCAGTTCAGTAACAGGACTTTTCCAATTAATTCTCTGGCTTCTTTTCTTTATAAACATGCCAGGGCCCACTGGTATGCTGGACCCCAGCCCTGAGCTTGACCACCACACTTCAGTGTTTAAATATAAATCCACACAAACAATGCAACAACCTTCTTTTGAAATTGTCTAGATACATAGAGTTAATCGGTTCAAGCAGGAATGCATTAAATGTCTACATGCAGAATGCCTGTTTAAGCAGATGAGGGAAAGGAAAGACTACCAAATAGTATAGAAGCAGGATACAAGGAGGGTTAAAGGGGTCATAAGACATGAACATAGTGACGGCGTAGACAGGCACTGTCACAGCAAGCCATGAGAGGGGGATGTGTGTGTGTGTGTGTGTGTGTGTGTGTGTGGGTGTGTGGTGGTAGTGGTGGGGTTGACTGCTGTGAGTAATGGCTCCTGTCTGACAGGGCCCTGGGAAATGGAGTCGAAGCGATCGATACGTTATAATGTTAACAACGATCCCTCCTCCCATTGTGTTGCCCGAGACAAATCTATTAAAGATCCATCCCATCCCGTCATCACCATCCACTGCCAACAGCATACAGAAAGAGAAGGAGAGAGAGAGACAGAGAGAGAGAGAGAGAGCAAGAGAAAAGGAAAA
This sequence comes from Thunnus maccoyii, assembly GCF_910596095.1. Lineage (NCBI taxonomy): Eukaryota > Metazoa > Chordata > Actinopteri > Scombriformes > Scombridae > Thunnus > Thunnus maccoyii. The sequence continues at coordinate 19,719,340 of NC_056539.1, read as the reverse complement.
GAGGGGAAGCAAGAAGGAATGAATACCAAAACACAAGGCAATTTTCAAAGCTGCTCTGCAGAATAGTCGTTCACATTGTGTCAGAAAATGTTCACTCACCATTTAATGACAAACCGATTTTTATTTATTTATTTATTTATTTTTGGTATGCATTTGCTGGTTATTTGCTTTGGTCGATTTTCAGCTCAATGGAATGTGTCTTGCGGTGAAGTGATCCCCTTGCTGTCATATTGATTACCCATTAACGAAGGAATATCGACAAAAACATTTTGGTGTCTCTGAAATTGTTTCTGAAAAGGTGTTCGGAAGACACGTCTCAGAGAGCACACAAGTTCCTAGTGTCTTTAAAAGTAATCCCTTTGACAATGAAAGAGGGCTTTGTTCAGAATGACTTCATTTTATATCCTGGGGACAATCGCTTAAAACATGTTTGGAAGTTGCCATTGTCTCAGGGAGGTTTGAAAGTGCTGGCTTAAACTGTTCGGCCTGTCACTATATCTTTCCAGAGAAAGGGGAGTGGGGAAACATTTGTGTTTTTTTTCTCTCTAGGGGCTTTTTTGTGTGTGTGTGTATGTGTTTGTGAATGGCCCCTCAGACCAAGATGAGCAGTGAGCAGTGAGGACAGCGAACGTCAACCATGTCTGATGTGCCACATGTGGAATTTTCATTACAGAGGAAAGCCAAACAGTCACACATGCATGCAACACCATCCGCATGACGAGGATGAATGGGGGAGATATGGTCAGCTGAGGCTGGGCAAAGTCTCAGCTGCCCCAGGACCTCCTGCTTCCACCACCCCCCACACACATAAATGTTTAAACAAATTCTCACAATGAAAAACTGCAAGTAAGTGCACAGAGGGGAGAGAGGTTGCATTCACAGCGAGTTACGTCAGAGAACTTGGGTCACCTCCTTTCTAACCCTGCTCCCATGTTATAGGACAAGCGGTGACACACACAGCAAAAGCATGCACACAAACACCCAAACATGTCGACACACTAGTGGATACAAATAGGTCTGGACTCAACCCCCGATGCAATCAGGGGCCCTGCAGATCCCCTGCAACCCCAGCAACTGTACATTCTGACGTTTTACGATCTTGACCTCATATGTAAGTGCCACAGGGTTGCATGGAAAGGATCAGCTTAAGTGAAAGGGCACCCACTCGTCCTTCCTGCTGCGACCCCCCAAGCTGTGGACACAGATCAAGTTCCCCCCTCCAGATGTGAGTCAGGGGGCATCTTTAAGCTTCAGTAATGTGTGTGTGTGTGTGTGTGTGTGTGTGTGTGTAGGGCACACTCCAGTGTCTGCAATGTCACACCCCCTGGCACTTGACGCCGCCGACCTGTCAATGAGATGGATAGGCTTGTGATGCCGATGTAATGTTAGGGTGGGGGTGAGGTGCATATGTGTGGATCCTCTTGCTCTCTGTGACACCCGTGCTTCCCAGTAACAAGCACCTCTTTGGTACCTTGCCCGGTCTCTGGGCACATCACAGTCCCCCGACTCCTTTCTTCTAACTCAACCTCAGTGATCCTTCACCTCAGAGGTCTTTATTAACGGCTTTATTTTAAGCCCTGCATCCTGTTCGTGTCAGCGTCCCTCCACATGCACAAGAGTTGCCATCGGGAGTGAACGGCCATCTCCTTGCCTCGTTGCCCAATGGACAGACACTGCACTGGGATTAGATCAAAAGAGGTCTTGGTATTACGATGGCATGACTGTGTACAGTCAGGATGCCCATGCTGTTACATCTGTTTTCCTTATTGATTGCCCTGCTCAAATTTTAATGGGGGCCAAATGTGAGAGGAGATTGTATTTCTTGTTCTGAGTGGCCAGCTTATCAGATTTTCCCTTCACACTGACATTGTCAAACACTGACCACAGGTTTGAGCATTAAGCAGGCAATAAGTCAATACGAAGACCAAAGTGGTAACACTTAGAAACCTTTCATCCCCCCTCCGGCACTTGAATATTTAATACGTTGGTGTCTGGTGTTATGAATCTCAAGATGGCTGCTGAGGACCTGTCATTACTTAGCATGTGCCAAGTCCCTTCTAATGCAGGATTGGGTTTGCATGTCAGCGGCTGTTAATTTATGTTCAAGGCACAGAGTTGCTGTCAAATTCCAATCAATAAAGTATCACCAGGAGGTTACGGGATTGACCTGGCCCAGGAATTAATTTCCTTATCCATAACTAGTTTCAAGGATTTTGCACCGGCCTCAAAGTATGGTTCTCTCTTGTCTTTCTCTTCACGGTTGCATTTGAATGAGCTTTTTGTATTTCACATTTCAAATTAATCTGATATATATTTGTGAAAAATGTGGAAGAGCATAACATCTATCCATCTTTGTAGTGTGTCAGTGGGAATTAATAGGGACTGAATGTGTACTGTGGTTTAGATATTTGGTATGGAAGAACTCCTCATTTTTTCCATAAAGCAAATTATTCTGTGGACTTTGAGAGTGCATTCCACCCTGCAGTGAGGCGAAACCCTCCCCACGCCAGGAAGACGAGACACGCCACAAGTTGCTTATTCACACACACACATACGCATGTTCACACACACGCCAAGGAGATATTCAGACAGACAAATGCTCTCAGACAGATAGATTTGCACACACTGAGCCAACAACATTCTCAGCAAACCCCAACACAGTCACACTCACACAGCCTCTCAGTAGATATAACCTAACCCCTACCCTGTCACATTTCTCCCACATAGCAGTGCGAGCCTAATGAGTGCGTGTTGTGTACAAATTAATGCGTAAATGTGCTGCTAGGGTGTGCGGCACTTTAAACCATGTGAATCTCTGTAAATACACACACATTCACCCAAAACTCTTACTTCAACAGGAAGATATTCACCCACTCAGACAAATGTGCTAGTGGACAGACAAATGTACCCACACAGTACACATTCCTATATATACACACATTCTCAAGGGATATACTTTCTCCTAGGGCGATTCTGCTGAGTGAGATACACATATATCAGCATATGCTCTCTGGGTGTCACAGACAGAAGTCACAGGACGATTTTGGCATATTTCTGAGAAACGCAGCATGCTGAAAAATTTGGTTATATAGAAAGACAGTTGTGGATGTCTAGTGCTGCTCAATCCGCCACGTACTGATGTTTTATAGTGAAGAATAATAATCATTTAGAATCAAAGTAAAGACTTAATGTGGTTTATAATCAGCCTCTGATTAACTGTGTTTGGTTTGTGTCTGTTTTTCTCAAGAGGCGGTGGCAGGACAGGTGGACCCAGTGCTAGAAATAGAACAGAGACATGAAATATTACCAAGTCACATATGTATGAACGCATACACATACACACGCCTGCGTCTTCAAAATGCTTCTTTGCGCCTTCGGTAAACAAGGCCACATGCAGTCAGGCAGATACTGTTACACGCGTATCGAAATTAAATTAGCCAACGCTATCTCATTTCTCCCAAGAGCAGCAGGGCCCATCTGCAAACATCAGACAGCCCCTCTACAAAAGACCCGTTGGTTCTCATTGTTTAAAGCATCTCCCACCTCCCAAACCCCAACTCAATAAGCACTCCTGTGTTTATACAGAACGCATTTTCATTAACTGTGGCAAATTACATTTTAATCCATGAAGCCCATTTCATTCAAGAAATTGTTTGACTGGTCTGAGATTGGCATTGAGTTACTGCCATGCAGAAGGCAGGGAGACAAAAGTGAAAGATGATGAAAGCTGTTGTTTGTTCTTTTTTTTTTTTTCCTTTTCCCTGTCATGCTGATAGAAATTAGCAGAGATACAGGAACCTCAATGATGGCTCAGAGCTGTTGCAATTCTCTGCAGACTTACTTCCATCCAAACCCTTTTCTCTTTTTAATCTCCCATTTTTGACAAGTTGAAAGATTGAGATATCCCCAAGTTGAATTGAACTATACTTTCCATCGATACAAAAAAACATTGTATAAAACGTGTATATGCATATCTTGCAGAAGAATAACAACTAGGCTCAACTGGTTAAACAACATCTAACCCATTTTAAAACAATCCTCTCTTTGTTTCACTCGGAAATAATAGAGAATAATATGATGTATTTTCATTGGTCATGTTCCTATTAAGCCAGACTATTGCTGCTTTATGAAACTGCTTAACTCTCTAGAGTGGTTTCTCCTTCAGTAGCCTACTTTGATCTCTCTGCTGTTTCAATGCCTTAATTGTCCCTTAATTTGTGTGACCAACAGACCCTGATGTTGGGGGCCGATAAAGAGGTAAGGCTCAGTTGGGTAAAAACAGTGACCCACTATGTGAGATGGTCAGTATGCTCCATTGCCCCACACAGTTCTTCATTGCCTCCTGATGCCTACTGAGCCTAGGGGCCCTGTGGTAGTGTGGAGAAGCACTAGCACTGGGGCTGCAATCAAAGGTTTCTAGGTCCTTAATTAGCAATGTTGGTTGGGCAACTGAAAGTTGGAGCAGATCCCTAGAGCAGAAATCCTCTCCTTCTGGTGTGTTCTGCTTCGAGTACTTATCATGAAGGAGCACTCTTTCTGGAGTCAGCAAACCAATAACAAACTTAATTCTACACTCAGACAAAGCTCTGAGTCTTACCAAAAGACTTGTGCAAACCACATAGAAATGCACATCCTCACACAGATGTAATGGGTCTAGCATTGTGTGGTGACATGTAAGAGTGTCTGACATACTGTGGAAAAGAAAATGCTTCAAGTTAATCAATGCCACCACTTGTTTTACATATAAACGCGCATGTAGTATGTGTTTGCACACCAGTGATGCAGCTGTACAAAAGTGAAATGATGCATTCAATTAGGGTCATGTTTACAGTGAATAATACATAGATAATGTTTATATGAGAATCAATTAACAGTGAACAGAGATTCATAAACATCCAGACTTTTGTTGAGATGTTCAGGAGATCCGAGGATGGAGCACCATTTAGACTGGGAGGCTTGTGTAATGGTACAGTAGTCAGTCGATACCTTGACAAGTTGCATATGAATTAGGAACACCTCCCTCCCTCATCAATGACTGCCAAAAAGTCCTTGAGTAAAGCAGCCCCAGACGGTCCAATGATTTTGCCCAGTGGACAGTAAAACAAGACTATAGCAGGGCTGACCACCCTGGTGTGAATATTTGCTGTTGAATATGAGGTAAGATTTCCACACAAGAATAAATAAAGGTTAATGAATAGGGTGCAACATGGCAAGAATATGCAGAAGCAGTAGTAACAAAAGTTAGTAATTCTAATGTGTGTGTTTTTGCACATCACAATGGTGTATAAATCTATACCTTGAATACTAAAACATTTTACCCATTGCACAGGAACATTTATCAATTCATTGCTACTATGTTCAAAGGATGACATTTTCTTTCTTTTTATCTGTTGAAAACTTTTTAGGGTGTTAGGGTCAGAAATAAATATAAATGTCAATCTCATCCTCAACAAGCTTTGACTGCACACTAAAAGTAGCTGTATGCCATTATTTTTCACCTTTCGGAATTGATTAAATTCAAAATAATAACTTATCAAGAGAACTGTTTAACTAAATACAAACTAAACAATGTTAATGAATTTACAATACATTTGCTATATTTCCTAAATTTGCTTTATTAATTTAAATTTGAATGTAAATCGATCAAAAGACAATTTAAGATACTTGAAGGTATGAATTATACAAATGATACAATAATAACACAAATATAACATGGACAGAACAAACAAAACTAACTGTAGCAAAAGTATGAATCCAGTAATGTAACGTACATCTGGTAATTTTGTTATTTTTTATGAGTCAGGAGAGTTAATACAAAATAGCAAATCACTCCCACTTCTACTCTTGCACTGAATACAGCTATAAACCAGCTGTTTCACTTATTTTGTTGACATCTTTTCAATGGAGCCTGTTACTGTCCTGTCCACTGAAGCAAGGGTAAAACTGTAGAAATGAAAAGCGTGTTTCAAGCTGCTGACAGTCACTGTTGAGAGATCATGCCATTAAAGTGGAAAATAATATGCCTTCTCATCCAAAATCGAAGCAGAACCTGACAGGGAATAGGATATGGTAGAGAGGTACAGTATTTTAGAATGGGAAACAATTCAACCTGATGTCGGAGGAGAACTCAAGAATGTAGATGTAGCAAAATTCACACTTTTTTTTTTACTTTGAGGTTGAAGAGTAAGAGGAAAAGATGTGAACTGCTGACACAAAATTGTTGGATTGTTCCCTTGTCTAGCATGCATTTTTGTGGCTGACCTTGGATTGTACCCCAAAGCACAATCTTGGGGACTGGCTGGGAAGCAAAGACACAAGGTTGAGAGGAGATGAGTTCTGTGCTAAGAAGAATTATTTTTGACCTTGTTATTTCGGACCATCCAGCTAGAGGGGTCATCACAGAGTGCCTTGACGATGATGTAATAAGTGGAAAGTTTGGTCCCCCAGCTCACTAAGCCCCAAGTCCAAGTTGAGCTGGAGAAAATCCCTTACTAATAGCTGTTTACAAGTGGCTGAGTCATCTTAATAAATGCTCTCTTCTGGCCAATGGCAAGCGACAGCCCAACAAGCGAGAAAATATCCAGCACCACCTGTTTGTTTTGGACTCCATGAGCCAAGAATGCTGGTCTGGGGCCTCATCTCCGGTGTCCTGGGCCATGTGTTGCTGAGAAACAGAAAGGTCCAGTTCCTCTCAGAAATCTGTGGCTCAGGCCAAAATCAACTCCGCTGCTTCACGCCATCGTAAGGCCTTCCCCTCGCCATCATCAGGCCCCTGTGACCCACACAAAACAAGGGCGGCCCAGCAGAGAGGCCACCCCAGTTGCTCTAAAGATGTGCAGACATAGCAGTGTGATTAGGAAAACAGACGACACACAACTGGTGTGCATTCAGAGCATAGTGGCGCCATTTGACTAAGAGGCATTTAGTCATTCTTAGTCTGAAAAATGTAATAATATAAACAAAACTCTCTGGTGAATTCTCTGGTCTGGAATAGGTTCATCTGCAATTTCCCTGCATAATCTCTATGAAACATGCACAAATCACTCATGCAGATATTTATGGGAAAGGGGCTATGTGGGTTGTCTGCTCACTTTTCACGAGACATAAATGTTCAGACTGAATATGAATGATGCTTTTAATTCAGTCACCCTCCAGGATTGATGTTGAGCAGGAAACAGATACCTTCACCAGCAGGCTTGCAGCTGGATGAAGAGAAACTTTACATGTACAACATTGCTATGGAGTGAAGAACTATTACAATCTTGAACCCAGCATCAGTTGGAGTCTTATTGACCCTTCAGCATCATACCCTCTTTCACCATCATCAAGCCTATAAATGCCACCAACTGCCACATCTTGTTTACCATCTCTCCTCTGAATGCAGGATGTAACTGCTGCTGTCTATCTCTCTCTCAATAAATGCCATTTAATAGGACATCATTAACTTTGATTGGGGTTATGCTTATTATTCCCCAACACTTGCAAGAGACTGTTTATTTTTATCTCTGCTATAACATTGTCAGCCAAGCTAGCCAGGCCTCATTCCCATCTTATGCTCCATCAGCCATCTCCATACCAGCCCAGCCACTTGGATCAGACACAGCTCATACATCTCAATGCCAAGGTCCATTATCCTGACACAGAAATGCAGGTACTTAAATGTAACTAGGCTATAGAATGGTACATAATATCTTCTCACAGAGCAGCAAATTGGCATTATTGGTGTGGAGAAGAGCAGGGGAAGTGAAACCTCTCATATGGTTCTTGGTGTGTCTAACCAAGGCAATTATATTCAATCTAACACGGACTGTTTCCTCTTTGCCGGTGCTTGTGAACAGGCGGCAGTTCTCCCGCAACCCATTCCCCCTTAATTAATGGGGGACATTTGCAGCCCTTGGATCACTTTGTTATGAGTGAGTCAGAGGAAAGAAAGAGAGAGTAGATGCACTGCAAAGGGGTGTTGTTGTTATAAAATAATCCACATCCAGCACAACTGTCCTTTATGTAACAAAGACTTTATTGGATCCCTTTATGAACAAATTGACAGCACGTGTTGGGCGCTCAAACTGTTCCGTTGCCGCAAGTACAACCATATTCCTACACTTATTGTCTGTGGAGCCGATACAAAAGAAAAAATGGCAAGGCAGCATAAACACATCAACATCAGCTGCTGGTGCTTCAGGCAGAGCTTGAATTAGAAGCAGAAAACCTCCATAGCATGCCTCATGTGAGTCATGATCAATGGCACAGAGAAATCCAATCAAGTGCAGGATTTTGCTCAAAGTCAACCTAGGTCACACAAAATATCATCAATATTATTGTCATTTTTCCAGGGTGGAATGGTTTCGATATTGAATTCAAGTATTGAACTTCATATCCAGAAGGGTAGATCTTGTTTTCTTAGTTTTTCTGAACCAGAATCAGTGCAACAATTTAGAGGTTTTACTCCACAGTTAACTGATAACCTGGAAGGATGATTTGAGAAGGGAAGAAGAGCATTGGATTCATCTTCATCGTCTGAGACTCATTACGATTTGTAATGACTTTACACTGGAAACAATTGCCCTGAGTTTCTCTGGTGGCAGTTTCAGTGTGTCTCTTTAATAGGCAGGATATGAGAGATTATCCGAGGGTATGTTTTTAATAAGACTTGAAAAGCAGAGGAACTTCTTGGTTCCTCCTCTGCTGTTGTCCTTCCTTTCTTCATCTCACTTTGGTTCTCATAAAGCCAAAACATGGAAAATCATTTGCCAAAAAACACCATATTTGTCTAGTTTAACAGCTCGTATTAGTGAAAACAGACTGATTTCCAAAAACAACCGCACTTTTATTTAGAGAGATAAATGGTACAAAATACTGTTCCTAATGATTGTATCAGAACATCTGTTTTACTGACAATGGGAATGAACCAAAGCTTCATTTTACCATTCAAAACATCCACATATTGACATTTGGAACATTTGCGATGCGTCTAAAGTTGTTTTGTTGGTGTTTGCCTAAAAACATAACACGATGCAATATGCTTTTCCCCGAACCTTGTTCTATTGTTTCATTTATATCAAATAAAAAAATGACTCTGGAGCATGGGAGAAGGCAGACCACACAAAATACTTCCCCCTTGCCCAGTTCCTCTTCCACACTGGGAAAGCAATTGCAAACATCCAATGTAAACAGATAGGGACGAAAGTAATTGAATTGAGTTGAATTGACACAGACCGTGACAGGACGTGTTTCCTAGAAGTGGAGCAGAGCCTGATGTTCCCTCTTCACTTACACTGCTGCATCTCTGGATCTGCTGGCATATCAGGGGAGGAGGAGGAGGAGGAGGAGGAGAAGCAGGTGAGCAAAAACTGTGGGTGATGTGAGGGGAAGGGTGCGTGGGGCTAACTCTTCTACTTTGTGAAAGGTGGTATGTGGTGTTAGTGTTGTTGTCTGTCTTCAGAGTGAATGAATATTAGTGAGATGTGGTGGAGGACAAAGAGGAGGAAGGAGAAAAAGGAAAGGCAAGGAGCAAGGTAGAGATGTGAGGAAGGAACACAGGGGGAAAAGAGGAGGTGTGAGGCAGAGAATGAAGAAAAAGACAGGCACAAAAACTGAAAGAAAGTTTTAGGCTCCCTCTCATGTGACACATTTTGAAGATATTGGTGTGAACAACAAAAAAAATGTGATTTTTTGTATTTAAATCACATTCTGATGCATGCATCTGACATACAAGTTGTATCAAATCAGAATGTGTCATTGCTGCCAAGACAAGTAACATCATTACACATCATTCAAGTTACATCATTCACTTCAGACTATTGTCATTGTTTTGGAATCTTAAACAGCTTGTCTCAAATTGTGTTCGCATGGAGCACAGGAAGATATGATAATCAAACAAAATGCTTTAGAGAAATGTAGTTACAGAAACAAATGTGAGTTTTTCCCTGCCAGTTCCTATTACTATCAGATCTTGGTTACACACATGATATGAGATGATGATGATGATGCGAGCAGAAAGTCAGAGTTGTGCATAAAGGGCTACAATTGTAAATTCATTCAGAGAGTAAAAAAGACGAAGATAAATGGGTGAAGTTCAGTGTCAGAGTGTGGGAAAGATGTGAGTAAACGAGAAAAAGAGATAGATGGGAAGCAGGAGAGAGGGAATTAGTGAGAGACTCGAGTGAAAGAGAGAGAGATGCGGAGGGAAAGTGAGCCAGTTTTGAAGAGAGCGAGAGAGAGGAACAGGGGAGAGGAAGAGAGGGAGACTTAGAGGCAAGGAGGGGAAAAATTGAGAGGCTGCGTAGCACTTTCCTCTGCAAGCTGACAGGGCTTGACACTCAACTAACAGGGCTGTTTTGACAGGTGTCAGATGGTCCATATTACTATTTCACCGCCGGGCCCTTGGGACCCTGCATCACGGGCCACAACAGGACTGGCCGAGCTGGAAAAAAAAATAAAGAAAAGTGGCATGGCAGGAGAGTAAAAAACACTACACTTGACTTCCTCCCTCTGCAGCTTGCTGGTTCTGCACTCTCCCACAGCCTGGGCATCTGCTGCATGTTAGTCATTGCCTAACTGTTGTGTATCTGTGTGTGTGTGTGTGCGCGCGGACTGAAAAAATGTGCATTCACAGTAAAGGTGTGTGTGAACATGTCAGATAGACAGGATAAGATGCATAGCCCACCAATCATTTTTCATGGTTCTTTGGAGAAGATTTAAGACGAGGCAGTCAGATGAAGAAAATCAAATCCATCTTCATCAAACAACAATTTATCAGTGCTACATTCCTCACCCGGCATGCACTAAGCAGATGAACAAATATGATCGCTACCAGACTGTGACTGTATGCAGGGAGAACCAATCACATCATCCTGGCGAGGGGTTAAGTTGTGACACCAGAGGGTTTCTTTAATGTGGTTAGAAACATCTCAACAGGCAATAAAAAATATTGATCTTATGCTTTTCACACAGGAATCCATTATCTGTGCATGAAGTGCCGGCTGAAAAGTGTGCTAAGTGAGTGAAAGGTTGCCTGATTTGATTATCCTTTGTGACTTTGTGCACTCTGTGATTTACATCAAAGCTGAAGTTAAGAGAGTGCAGTTCCAAGACACTACTGATAATTTATTTAGTAATATTTTCATGCCAGGGAGCTTTTCTATTGTTAAATCATATAACACTTTTTGACAGTGATCATAGCATTCCTGAGTTAACATTCGTCACCGCTGCTGCCTAGACAAATAGTAATATTTCACAACCCCTTTAGCTTTCAAAGTGTTTTAAAACCACTGGAGTCATCTGACAACTCCCAAATGCACGCGGCCATAATTTGCAACAAGTTTGTAATTGTCCCTTGTTAAGTGTTTCAGGGGGAATATTGTGGCTGTGGCTTTGAGTGGAATTGTTGCAAGAACTTGGGGCATGTTTTATAGTTACCGCATGAAACAAGAGTCCCCACTTGCATGGTGCACTGGGACCCAGAGGGTGGATCTGATGCTGCTTCTCGCCGTTGAACAAAGATGTGCCTTGACCAAAGGAATGGCATGGTTTGGGATGTCCATTTAAAAACAAGTACATAAAGAAAGTTGTCTGCATTTGATTAGCCATAAGAGATCTGAGACAGATCAAGGGAGTGTTGTTTTCATCATTGCAGCATTTCTACTATCTTGTTGAAATATGCAAAGAATAAAGTCTACAGATAATACATATTTTCGTGTACTTAACATTATAGGCATTTCATTGAAATGTACTTATCACTGAAAAGGAAGGTGTTCAGGTCTGTTGATTTACATACATGGTCCATTGAAGGCTTTGAATGTTTGACTTTGCAGTTATGAACATCTACTGTCTAGTCAAATGACTGAAATAGTGAAATCCATCTAATATACATAAATATACATTATACTTTCATGCTATAATGAACAAAAACTAAACTGTAAAAGGGATATACACAAATCAAACACTTCTGTTATGACTTCAAATCTATTAAAAAATTGACGGTCCAAATATTCGTCATCAAAAATATTTTTTGGATTTGCTTCAACATTATAGCACAAAATATGTGGCCAATGCACCCATCTGGTACTCCAAGAAGTCAAAAAACAAAGAATAGGGATGCAGGTCTCTTACAATACTGGGTTAAAATCATTTTGTTCACCTTGGCAGGATGGTAACACGATGTGCGTGTCCTTTGTTACCTTTGCCAATTGTTCCACATTTCAGAACAAATATGACCTGTTTTAGTCTGATCTTAGTCTGTGGTGTGAAACCTACACACCACAGGAAGCCAAGATCACACATGCACTGTGCATAGGTGTTAAATCCCATAAATATGCAATGATGAAGTAATGTGGTAAATATGTAAAGCACTTTACAGGATTTTGTTATCAGTGAAATGCCCCTCAACCTGCATGATGTCATATCATCTGTCCTAATATACTTTTATTTTTCTTTGTCTCCTTCTCCTCCTTGCCCACTCGTCCTCTTTGCTCCCTCTGATCACTGATAACAAGATCAAAAGGGCACAGGATGGCCCATCTGTCAATCAACAAAATTGAAGACTGAGATTTTCTAAGCCTCAATAATCCCTTGCCCCTGTTTTCCCCCATCCCACCAGAGTTTTAACCTCACAACAGCAGCCACATTGCAGAGAAATATGTGTCATATTCTGAAATAACAGGAAAGTATGGCTTGCTTGGGATTTGTCTCAGAGCACAATTTACTGTATATATTCCCCCTGAGTCAAAGTGGCCTGAATCAATTGAAAAAAGCCAGAAGAAGACAATAAAATGCTCCTGAACTTTGCCTGTCCCATTTCATTGTCTTTCAATCTGACACCATTGCCTTTTTCACAAAAAGTCTGATTCAGTTCCCCCTGAGTATGTTAAAACAGGAGGCCTTTTTCAGGGTTTTATGGGGTGTCCTGTTTTTCCAACATACCTCCAGTGATTTAGGTAATATGCCTGAAATAAAGAGTTCTGAAGTCTAAGAGGCAACTCAAGTTTTACTGTGCCCTCACTTAAATGAAAATAAAAATAACGAGAAATAGACGAATGGCAGACTTGAAAATGTACTCTCGGGAGCAGACTTTATTGTACCGGTACTGAGGGGGCTGCTGTCCATGGCCCTATTTTCGGTCCCCTGGTCTGTTTTCCGGTGTCTCGTGCTGCACTTTGACATCACGCTTGCATAACTTTCCAATTAAGCTACGGTTCTGTACAGAGAATCTCATCTCTACTGAAATGTGGAAAATGGATAAGGCATCGCAGCATGTGAGAGACTGAAGAGGGTGAGAATTTATGGGAGGCTAGGTGAGTGGAGCTGGTTCTCTGAGCACTCTGGCGGTCTCGTAGCACCTCACCCTTCCAAGTTAAATACTCTGGTTGAGTTTCCTGAGTGTTCAGATCTGTCTGTGGTCCAATCACGTCAGCTAAAACTGCACACAAAGAGACTATTTATGTCCACTTAAAATAGCATTTTCTTTAAGCTGTCTTCATTCATTCATTCTGTCAGTCATAGGCATGCATTGATTTTAATATGTTTACTTCAGTAAGCACTCTTGAAAATGTCAAAATAGGATTTTTCTTATTACCATCTTTAGAGCACGGAAATGACAACACATTCGAATAGTTTGGACCAATTTCCATTTTTTGAAAGTAAAGAGAAGTGGAGGCCCATAAAAAACCTACAATTACAAGCTGAGAGTCTCTTCTTTTATTCATGTTTTTGTGTGAAATCTGTTTAACATTCATGGCTCAGCACTAGAAAGGACTGACTTTAACTCACTGTCCAAATATTTAACTTTAATCAGCTTTACTATACTTTCAAATGATCTTCAGTTGTTTGTTGGCTTTTTTACTTAGGTTTCCATTTAATCATCATTCCATTCATCCGTTCATTTACTTTAACGCAACATTTTTATCTACATTTTACATCTTCATTGTGTTGTGGGTTGATAACATAAAAGAGAGTAGAATTACTAATCTGGCAGGCATTATTCCCACCAAGTCTCATATATCTCAGTATAGAGCGGCAGCCTTTGTTCAGTGGACATTTTACGCTCTGTATATGTTTTACGTTGTTGTCTTTTACAAATTAGACCTGTAGCTTGGGTGATTTGTTGCAGGAGCTCACACCAGCAGCTGGAAGAATTAAATAGGTTCCCTGGCGCTCTTCCAGCCCTTTTACAGGGCTCTTTTGCCATTCCAAGTGTACAGTTTACAGTGTTTAATGATGCTCTGTATTTTTACTGAATCCTCATATCCCAGTGCTGGCTAATGAGAAGGATGGAGACTAAAGCTAAAGCCATTGGAGGTGGTGATAAAAAGAGTTTGTGGCTGTGTTACACATGCTGTAAAAGAAAAGGGAGAAGAAGAAAAGAGTGGTGTGGGTATGCGTATATAGTATGCCAATATATAGACCAATATATTAAGCTGACACTGACTTTCCAATAAAAATTGGAAAATGGCCAATCAGCATTAACTACCACTGATAAGAATGTGAGTTTAACCAATAGCCTCAGGGGTTAAAGTCTGTAAAAAATCTGCAAATGACCAGCCTCATCCAGTTTCATGAACCTACTAACCCATCTGAAAAATCCTGCACAAAGAAAGTAGTATGAAGGAATGGACATTTTTAGTACTATTTAACGGTTTTAGTGCTGTTTTCCATCTTGAAAAGTATAACATTTTAAGAAAGCATGCAATTATTTTAATGAATTGGATTTAATTGGGGGGCGTTTCAAAGTATTCTAAGTATTATATTATTATAGATTTTGTCAATTTCAATAAGGAATTACTGGCATCAGAATTAACTACTATTGTGTTAGCAAAGCCGCAAGCATTTTATGACTACCCATCAAACAATATCATGTTAGCTACTCCGCAAACTTCAAACATTTGACTTTAATAATTAGGAGGCAGATCTGTGCCAGTTTTTAAGCTGTCGGGAGCTGTCACTTTGTGTTCAGGGGCTCTGGACTTAAGGCCACACTGGTGTGCTTTAACTAACTGTCCATACTCAGATGTGTCACAAAAATATTGACTGAAGAACAGCAGGAGGCTTTGTGACCGAGTCAAGAAAATCCAAAAGCACACACAAGTGATAATGAGGAGTGGCTCACTGTTTACTGTGACTTCATCGGTTGCTGTCATCATGTGGTTGCAGAATGCAGGCTGGCCCAGATGCTTGTCTACAAACTCTCAACACATGCACACGTACACACTCAAATCCACACATACATAGACAAAGAAAAATTTACAGACATAATGTTCCAGTTCACTACACTCACTGAAAGTCTCAAACCAACATGAAAGGGGCAGGCATGAAAAATGAGCTGTTTTCCACAAAAAATTAGCTGACGGCCTTTGGCTCCATGAGCTTTGTTTTAATTTCCTGAACGTGTAATAGGCCGTGCATGGAATTAAACAACCATATGGACAGAGTTTTTTCTCCTTCATATAAGATAGATGCCAGTAAATGACCCCAAACACCTCAATAAATAACGTCAGTATCACCACATAACTCCTCGCTGCTGCGTTTACGGTCGATTCAATTTTAATAATTGAGTTTACCCTCATTAAACAGCTGTGCCAGCAAGGCCAACTGTATTTTCTTGTCATATTACTCGTCATATGCATAAGGTTATTAGCTTTGTCCCAATATCGGATCAGAGAGTGAGACCACGTCTAAAATCATTCAAGGTGACTGGATGTGGGTGCATGACAGCAAAATAAAAAGGTCTCTGTCTGAAAGACACTAACAATTTCACTGTAGAACACCCATCCATCCTCATTCGGTTTACTCTCCATGATCTAAGGCATCATAATATTATCCCTCTTTTTTTTTATCTAAAATACAGACTGTTATGGTTTCCAGCTGGCCCCGAGGAGTATTTGACCTTCTCCATCCTTGTCTCATTGCCACTGTTGGCACAGCCCTGTGTTCTGAATAATATACTTTAATATTCTGGGCTGACCCACACCAACGCCACTCGGGGAGCACGCTCCTCGCTAATGTAACTAAATCTCCCTGGTTGACCCCGTCTCCTTCCATAAGGCTGGCCCTGTTCTTACTAATAGAGGTTAAAATCCTCTCCTTTCCCACAGTTACACCTCTTTTTAAAGATCACAGTCAAAATAGAGTAAACCATCTAGTAGTCACAGGCAGATGTGCCGCTTTGCGTTTGATAGTTAGAAAATCTGTTGACAGACAGTGAGGGGATTTTTACAGTGTCAAAATATGATCAATAAATCAAGTTTTAATTCATCCTGCAGAATAATCAAACTTGTATTTGTTTTATGATATTCAACAAAAGGCTTGGTCCCTGGTAAAGGAAAAGACAGATAAACCAGCATTGAATTTCAAGTGTGAGGCACTTAATTATGCATGTATTTGTAACATCATCCTCCATTATTCAGTGTCGTCATGGGTCAAAGCCACACTTCTAGGTTTGAATCCATCAACGGATTTAATTCCAAACCTGAAGTTTATCAAGACATTTTGGCCTCAACAAGGACAAGGTTGTTGTTCTTGGTCTTGTCTTTGATTGCCTCTCTGACCACAACCCTCCTCACGCTGGTCTGGTAGTATCATCAGACATGCACAAATCCATTAATTGACCCATTACTCAGCTCCAGCCCCTGTGTGTAAAGTCAACGTCATCCGCAAGCTGTGTTATGTTTGGACCCTAATCAAAAGAGGCTTATGCAGGCAAAACATGATATATCACCTCTCTCTCCGCATATCTTTACCTCCTTCCCAGAAAAAAAATCTGCTTTTCCTGACAAAAACTGCATGCTCATTATTTCTCCTCATAGCTGTGGTAGTGAGAGACAGGAGATGGCCCTAAGTTACTCTGAGCCATTAGCTACAGATGAACGAGCAAGAAAAAGATTCTCAAGGAAGATATTTTTATGCTGATGTGAAAAGTCTTTGATTGTAACAAATGTGGTTTTACATATTAGAAGATTCCCACAATTTTCAGTGTAATGTATCCTGTCCCTATTTTAAAAAAGAAGAATGAAAAAAAGGTGAATATTCTCACCAGTGTATGAAAGGATTTGCCAGTGAAGGCTCACTAACAGTGCTTTACATGTGCTTCGGGAGATATAGAGGCCATTACCTGTACTGTGTGTGATACTGATTCACAAATTTTGGATATAGTGCAATGTTTCCAAAGGCAAGATATAGGACAAAAGATAAAGGAAACTGGAAATGGATCACAGCCTATAGCAGCAGGATGTTTAAAATTCCAAGAAAAAACCTCTTTGGCAGCAATACAAGCATCAAACACTGATGAACTGTTGGTATCAGGGTGTGTATGTGTGTGAGTGTGTGACATTCTCAGGTACACGTTTTCCACAAAACACTTCAGGTGTGCAAGGCTGTTAAATGAAAATGTTTAATTATTACTAATTACATATTACCAAAGAGATAGATAGAGATTATTTATATCCTCATCATGACAGGTTTTGCCTTCAGTATCAGGTGGGTCTTTTTCAGGAAATGAGTTTTGAAAAAAAAAAACAAACACTGTAGTTAGCCACTATGGATGTATAAACAAATAGAACAGCACCACCTACAGAAACTAAAATTTCATCAGTAGACAATACAAGAAAAAGTGAACAGCACCACCCTCGTTGTTTTACTGACAAGTGATTTCTGGGAGTTGACATGTAAAAAAATACCACTCAGCAGAAAAGAAGCCTGTAAAATAAAAGAAAAACATGAATTGCTGGGATAAAAGTGTAGCTAATTATAGAAAATAAAAGTGGTTTCAAGACCTCTGAGCAAATACTGTAATATTTGTCCCTTGAGAAAAATATATTTGCACATTAAATAGATAACATGTTTGAATGAAACACGCAATTCTGGTCTCCAGAGCAGGACAATGGATGAGATATAATGCAAAGTTGTGAGCATGTGTGTATGTGTCTGTGTCTGCGTTGGAACAGTCAGTAGGTCCAGTGCTGGATGTGCTTCAGTTTCCACCCTGGCAGAGGCTCTGTGGGTGCTGGGTGCACCTGGAATTTATGGTTTTCTTACAGCAGCAAAAGGGCCCCCACCACACAGGCTCGGGGTGATAAATCAAATGCAGTGATAACAATCCCAACCCTCCCAGCACAAATCCCTTTTTAATCACTTCCAACAAGACCAATACGCACAGGAAAGGCACTCTTTTTTGGGGGTGCCTTCAGTTTTCCAGCACATTAGCAAGGCCCTGGAGCAAGAGAGAGCAGCAGGAGAGAACACGGGAGTGAGAGGGGAACAAAAGGGGTAGATGATAGAGGAGAAGAGAAGCTGAATGAAGCAGTGCTCACGTAGACCAGACATTGTGGAATTCACAGTATTTCTGTATTTTTCAAGCAGATAAAATTGAACAATTGTTGGCCTCTCTCTTTTCTACCTCTTCCTTTTGTTGTCATCACTCATACACACATACAATAACCCTTAACATTTACCATTTACATAAAATATCTTATTCCATAACACTCAGCGAAAAACAACACAACCTTGTTGACCTACTCCATGGCCACTCTGTCTTCCTTTGCAAGTCGTCTATATCATTGACCGGGAGAGAACTTATTTCCTGTGCTGTAGTAGATTTTACAGTTTTCATTGTGTCCTCGGGCTCCTGGCTTGATTTGTTGTGATGAAGGTGGTTGTGTTCGATCTCATTCTTTATGGTCAAGTTTCTTCTTTAAAGCAGTTGAACTTTGGGGTAAAATACAAAACTCCTGTTTCTTTTTTGATTTATGTCCTTTATCCAGGATGGAAATTCACACTAGATTCAACTGCGATACGATGATTTTATATCTGTCTCTGTGGTCTTGTACTTAAATGACTTTATGCATGACTGTGGTGCTGACAGAGTAAGACAACCACACTAGGAGGAAATGATGAATTCTCAAAACCATTGGTTTATATAGAGGATTCTTTAACGGGAGTAGTCATCCATTATACAGCTGACTGTATTCCCTGAGATAGTCGTTGTTGTGGTTTTTCATTAAATATTATTTTTAGCTGTTTGTTTTTATTGGAATAAAGAAAAGCGTATTCATTTTGTGTAAAATAAGCAATAGCTACTAATGTTTTCACCAACAATGCCAAATTTGGATATATGCTCTTCCTTCATTGATACTGTCTTTCAACTTAAAAGCCACAGGATAAAAGTTGCAAACGCTGATGAAAATCAAGTAGGCTGAACACCATCTTTACGAAAAATGTACAGTCCACTACAAACAATCACTTAACAGTTTCACAGCATTTGGAGCTATACAGTTGTGGCTTCCAGAAGTTTTCTCAGAGAAATAAGCATTGCTCTCAACTTCTGCTTTCTTCTACCATCTCCTTTAAAACAGTGCAGGGTTTTCAAATATTCGTGATGATTAATAACTATCCTTTAATTAACACAATTATAAAAAAGTCACTAAATTTAAAATGAAATTAATTTAATCTAGAATAATGGAAGTAATATACAGTAGTCTTCATCTACTTAAACACAAAAGGGTTGTATTTATAATAGTTGGAGACCTGTCAGTTCTTCCATCTCAGTTTCATCTTTTTCTTCATCTGTCTAAGAAGACCTGATCTTGGATCAAAGTGGAATGATGATGAATGAAAGTATAGATTATCATTATGGCAATTTAGAACACACATAACATTTAATACACTAACAAATACACACAGTATTTTTAATTGTTGTTGCATATTTATTTATCTTTAAGTTAATCAGAGTTTGGTTGTATATTCATTGTGAAATAGTTTTTACAATTTGACATGTGCTTGTGAACTCATTCATGGAAATAAAGCACATTTAAATTTGAGAGATAAAGACGGGGTGGAAAGAAAAGATAGTGAAAAGGGTGCTATCGTTTCTTCTAATTTTCTTGTTCTGTCTGTGAATCCTCTGCAAAATTGATTGCATTTTTCTCACTTTTCCTTTCATCCCCTGGCCTTGTTGTTCAGGAAAATGTGTTTTGCACATGTACATTGAAGTGGAACCAGATTTAATTGCCATGCACACAGCCAGAAGACACTACTATGTGATCTGCTAGCATAGCCGTTCTTCCTTAAGAAAATGGAGATCAGCTGGCCTCGGGTTACGATTATGTGAGGATATTATCCGCCAAAGCACCCAAGTGGACTATTCAATCTTGAATCCAAAAATGACACACCTGAAAATACAAAATGTCTGTTTAACCATGATACAGTACTTATGTATTAATGCAAACAACATTTTGGCATATAGGAAGGATTTGTGGAATGGGGGCAGAGATGTACATCATAGCACAAATCGTTTACTTTTTTATTTATGTGATTGGCTGAGGTTTAGCAAAGCAACGTTAAACCTTTCTGCTCATTACTCTCAAGCACAAAGTGTGACTTTATGGGGAAAATACGAGGGCCTCACCTGAATAGGGTTTACGATACATGGCAACAAGCCAGTGAATGACAAACCCTACGCCTGCTTCCTATGTGACCATGACTCCGAAAGATACTGTTTAAGTGGTGAGTCCACTGAGAAAGCAAAGCTTATGAGAGCATCTTGGAGGCATATGGCTGAGATCCTCTGGAGAATAATAACATTAAGGCCAAGAAATCTCACCTCCCTGGCTTGATTAAATATGAGGCTGCAGCAGAAATATCTAGGAGTATACCTTCAACACATGTGTCTACTTTCAGTAGCCTACATTGTCCATATTAGCTATTTTGTGTCAACGTTTTGTGGTATACATACATGAGGAATCCTATTCCATCTAGCTCAGAAATGTCAAGCAGAGGCCTGTGAAGATTCAGTATCATGCTTTCAACAGGTGGATGCAGGATCCAGAAATAATCTAAAAAATTCTATGTAGTTGTTTGTAGTTGGGGTAGTGTATTGGTAATTTAACTTTGATTCTTGCAGGAAGAATACAGCAAATGTTAGTAAAAAAAATAAATAACAGAGGTCATCATTTCTCATAATTACATATTCAGTTTTCAAAATCTGGCTTTTGAAAACTCAGGGAAGAGTATTGACCTACAAAATCCCAAAAAGTAGAGAGAAGACCTTATCTTTCTTTACCCCTACTTTTTAAAGTCTGAGTATCAGCCTATGATCGTGTGAAATCAAATGAGGGGTGGCAGTACCATCATTTCCCTTGTGCTTTTTTTCTTCTCTTGCCTTGAATTAGATCAGAATTCACAGTCAACCCCATCCCATCCCGCGGAGTGAACCCTAACAGTCCTCTCCAGAGTTTCAGATTAAATTACAGATCTTCAAGCTCCCATAACCCCCCACTCCCTCCTCCTCCCTCTCTCTGTCTCTCCCATGTAGATGTGACACTTTCCAGAGACCGCATTTTCTCATAACACATCGACACTGGTGGGGACAGAGATGGAGGTGATGCAGGGGGGAGGGGACTACATAAGGAATGTGTCAACAGTTTGGGGTACATACCCCAGAAAATGAAACATCATCCCACCCCTATTTCTCCTATCCATGCTCAGAGAGACACAATAGAAATATCTTGGGTGTCTGTGATCTTTGCCAGCTCAACTTATTTGTACTATGGATGAACTCATGAGGATTTTTATACATTTCACAGTGTAAATCAGGTGAGACTCAGTAAGGGGAACTCTGACAGCACACAGCAAGGGAATGTCACCACAGAGGGAGCTTAGTCAACGAGGTTGAGTTGATCATCATCTGTTAGTAATCTCAAATGTCCTTTCATGTATACCACATAATCCTTTAGGTGGATTTTTAGTCTGGGTATTCAGAGGAAACAAAAACTAAACTCATATTCTGAGCTAGTTTAGTGGTTTTAAAATATGTAGTATATAGTTTACACAGTGTAAATGGATATAAATGATGATGCATACTGCAAAGGCAACGCCCACCATCTGTATGTATGTCCCTGTGGAGGCAATAAAGCTGAATCCTCGAGGGAACAATACAAGTCAAGACAGTCTGAAATAAGTGGAAGATAACACAAATCCAAAGAAAGAGACAGATTTTATTCATGCCTACCATACACTTATCCTCCTGTAATGCATGACAGAGCCGGTGCACAAACATCCAGTTTGTGCATTTATGTACAGCAGGGTATGTCTAGGGTCTAAATCTTCCCTGTAGGCATACATAGGTACATTTTGATTGTTAATTTTAAACTACTTTTACCTTGTCACCCTCGCAGTTAAGATGTTACCGATTGCCTCAACCATTACCGTAAATTTTTGGTGTCAGATTAGATCACTGGCACTGAATCTCTGCCCATAATCATTTTTGGTCTATAAAGTATAAAAAAAAAAGTGGAAAATGCCTGTCACAATTTCCTAGCGCTCAAGATGATGTCATCAAATATCTTATTTTGTCCAACCAACAGTCCAAAGATATTCAATTTATACAATGTAAGACAAGGAGAAATCTGAGAACCTGAAACCATTATATATTTGGTATTGTTAAAAAATGATTTGAATGATTAATTGATCATCTGAATAGTTCGCAATTATTTTTTTCTCGATCAACTAATCAGTTGATAATAATAATAATAATAATAATAATAATAATACATGTATTCATATTATTTATTATTAAAGACACATTACATAAGTTAAATGATCATAGAAAAAAAACACACTAAAAGCATATACCATGGCCTAAAAACTAAAAACATAAGAAAACACAGAAAACAACACACACACACACACAAAAACATATGACATACATTATTAATCACACATTAAAAGCAGTTCTGAAAAGATGAGTTTTGATTAGTGATTTAAACACGGACAGATTGATGCAGTCTCGGATGTGTTTGGGGAGAGAGATCCAGAGGGAGGGAGCAGCTACAGAGAAGGCTCTGTTGCCCCAAGTCTGGTGCTTGGTCCTGAGTGGTGGAGACAGGAGGTTGGCATCAGAGGAGCGAAGGCTGCGAGAGGGATTGTGTTGGTGGAGCAGGTCGGTAAGGTAGGACGGGGTCTGGTTATGGAGGGCTTTGTGAGTGAGGAGAAGGATTATGAATTGGATCTGTTGTGGGACAACGGGAGCCAGTGGAGGTTCTGGAGGACAGGGGTAATGTGGTCAGGGAGAGCGGGAGTGGGTGAGCAGGCGAGCAGCAGAATTCTGGATGTACTGGAGTTTATTTAGCACTTTGAATGATGTGTCATAAATAATGCTGTTGCAGTAGTCAATTCTGGATGTTATGAAAACATGGATCAAAGTTTCAGCAGCATAGAAGGAGAGCAATGGGCGGAGACAAACTATGTTTTTTAGGTGGAAAAAGGCAGTTCTGGTGATTTGTTTGACGTGGTGTTCAAAGGAGAGGTTTCTGTTGAGAAAGACTCTGTTTAAATAATATGTTCAGAGGTGGTTCTGTTTATTTAGAGCTTTGTCCATATTTGCGGGAAGGATGATCTAGAAGAGGCTGGCTCAGGGGATGATGGATTACCATCATGTGCTATTCGTCTAGCAAGGGAGGGGTATAGTGCTTAGCTTCATTTACAGTAATAACCATCTCTCTAGCTACTGTTCTACCTCTCAAACCCACTGTCATACACACAATCTGAGTCTCTCTATTCTCTGCTTCCATCCCTCTCCTTTTTTTAAATAAAGAAGGATGAGATATGCAAAGGTTCAGAATAAAGTCAGCTGAATAAAAAAATAGGATTTAGGAGAGCAAGAGGAGGTAAATCTTATTTGGCAAGCAGAGCTCTCATGCCTATAAATAGTGTATCCACCTACAGCTTCAACACACACACACACACACATACACACACACAGTCCTTTTATATGGTTTCATCTACGATAGCGACTCTACGATCCTGAATAATAAACTCTTGGGAGACAAAGTTCTTTAAACACCATCTTACCTCATTCAGAGTGATGTTGATGGATGTGTATGTTTGTGTAGAGTACCCTGCAGATACTTCATTCATACATATTCATATAGTGTCTAATGAAATATATATGTGGCATGCATAACCAATTGCCTCTCTTGGAAGCTGCTTGTCATTATCAATGTAAGCCCAAAGGTGATGTTCTTAAAAATAAAAAGTAATACTTTTGTCTCTTGGTGGATGACTGAACAGAGCTTTGAATTATACATATGTATTAGGGCTGTCAATCGATTAATGTAAAATATTTAATTGTGATTAATCGCATGACTGTCCACAGTTAATCTCAAATTAATCGCAGATTAATCACACATCTTTTATCTGTTCAAAATTTACTGTAAAGGGACATTTTTTCAAGTATTAATGCTCTAATCAACATGGGCGTAGACAAGATATGCTTGCTTTATGCAAATGTATGCATTTATTGTTGGAAATCAATTAACAACACAAAACAGTGACAAAGATTGTCAGAAACCCTCACATGTACAGGATTTAGCTTTTTAAAAATATGCTCAAATCATAATTTATGGTAAACTCAAGCTCAACAGGCAACAAATGGGCACACTGGCCAGCTAAAGTTTCCATTACTTCACTGCTGATTAAAGATCACTCCCTGGATCCCTTGCTTCTAAAGCAAATTACACAATGTAATTGTGTTCGACCTCACATGGGAAAAATAAAGGCTCACAAAAACATCCTCTTGTGCTATGGGATAAAATTAGGATAATACAAAATAAACCAAACAATAAATTAAGTAAGCAGAAAATAGTTAAAAGTGAGTATAAGAAAGAAAATTACTTTCACTCTTTGGTCATCATACAGGTTGTGTAGGCCTATCTTCGATACGGTGGTGGCCGATGGCAATTCAAGTGCAGTTGTTGGATGTGATCTGAATTATTTCATGCAGACCCTCATCCTCCACAATGTTAATTGACCTGCAAGCTGTAGCCATTTAGCTACTGCTGTTGAAAGCTTGCTGCTTGAAGGTTTGTCCATGGGTTTCCTTCTCACACTATCAAGCGTGGTTTGCTGCAAGCGGGGTGGTTCAGGGATTAATGAGGCTGTCTGCATTAGCATTAACTGTGTGCTTGGTATTTAAGACTAGATGTACTATGGTGGTAACTCAGTTCACATCGACAGTAACTACAAATAACTTTGGTCTTGTCGATAGACCCATTTGGCAGGGCTTTGAAGCTGAACTTGCCATTTAAAATACCTTTTTCCTCATCCATTCTTCTTTGCTAGTTGCTTAATGCTACAGGGCTAAACTACAGGTGAGGCAACAGGTAATCATAACAGAACCTGTGTTATGGTGTCAAAAAAATTAGTGGCCTTAAAACAAATTTGTGTTAAAGCGTTATTATCGTGTTAACTTTGACAGCGCTAATATGTTTACATCATTATTAAAATATGGAAATCTGATTATACTATATTGGCAAAGACCATAAAAATGAATGATTCACCCATTGAAGGTCATTTTATACTTCCATATATTCCATTCATAACTTAGAGAACCTGACTTTAACTAAGTTATCATTGTACTATGAAAGAACAGAGAGCAAACAGAGAAGAAATGAGAGAATATTATCCTTGGATTTCCTTTGTTGTCATACAGTAAACAATGTGGTCTTGTATGTAATGCTTGTGTAGATATACAGAGATTACTGTGTATCTACACGGGCATTACATAAAGGCTCCCAGGCATTGAGGCAAATAAGGACAAGGAGAAAAAAATAATTTGAGCCAAACTGGACCAAGAACATTTTAAAGTCTTTTTTTTTCATTTTGATATTGACCACATAAAAAATTCTTTATGATTGATGACCATACAGTTGTTTCAAATATGTGTGCCATTCCCTCAACTTTGCCAGAACTATACAGGTACATCTGACTTTTTCCTGCAATTTTTAAATTTATTTAAGTGTAACATAAACATACTGACAGCCAGGAAGGCCACAAGGATTATTTTCGTGGATATTCCTAGCAATTTCATCAAGGTCCTCTGGCTAATGGCCAACATTCCTGATGTTACTTTCAACATTTTTGGCATTGATTAAAGCTCAGGTATACACAATTAAACCACTTCTGTTGGCACAAGGGAAACCTTATCCCAACGCCAAAGGCCTGTCTACCCTGCGGTAACACCTATTAAAATAGCTTGGGCCTCCAACACCAAAAGCTGGACTCAAACACACACTAACCATTCTCAGGCTGGCCCCAAGGACATTGACGGGAAATCTGTATGGCAACCATAAACAAATATAGGCATAATATCCACATAAATTGACCTTGTGACCGTTTAGAAAAAGTAAGCTTTTTGTTATAGTTGACAATATTGGGATAAAGCATTATCCAGTGTAAAACTCAAGATCAGCAAGAACACTGACTATCGGCACTAAGTCTGAGGTTGTTTTTCACAAAACACAAAGCTGTGTTTTTAGGGTAAAATATAGAAATTGAGACATCAGGGTTTTATTTTCTGTAGTGGCTGGGGTGGCTTTTGCCCTGAGAGATACAATCTAATTTGATTTGCCATGAAAACAGGCTGCCCATGTGTGTTGGGGGGCAGGAACAGCCATCTGTGCTGTGAAATCAATAAAGACATCCTTAACTGTAACTGGAGTAAGACTGGTAATACCTGCAGTATAACAGCCTCCTGACGTCACAAACCCATGCACATTTCAAGACCTCCAAACACGTTTTCAAAATGTACAGTGTAGTGTCTTACAGTAGTGTAGGGATCAGATGTCAGGTATGGCTTGAACATTTCCCAATTCTCAGGTATCAAGAAAATTTTAACTTTCACTGACAGATCTAACCTCTACAGTACTTTATACTGCAATATTTCCCTTTTTGCCATTTTAGATTTCTCTCTTAGGTCAAGTCTTTTTAGCATTAGTGGAACTTGTACCTCTGTCCTCCATTATTGAGCAGTAGAAAATGCCATAAGGTGTAGATGGGAGATCGGTGGGGTTTAAAGTTCTCTTCTTCAAAGAGAAAAGGCAGAAACGTGTGAAAGCTAGCATTTTAGCATGTGCCCAGTGATAAAATTTTTGCACATGGAGGTTTATTCTTGACCTTGGTAACTGTAATCTGGTAAAATACGTCATACATTTCTTTATATTGATGAGCAACCCTATTAACTCCAGCACATATACTGTATTTATGTCACAGATATGGAACCAGAAGCTCCTGTATTTAATGTACTTCCCTTTTTTTGATTCTTCAGATCAAAGAGTTCTTTGGTTGGAAAGTTCACGGGTGAAGACTTGGCAACACTCCATGTGGCCGAGTTTTAAATCTGATGCAACTTGCGATTGATTAATTGTTAAAATGCAACCGTCCTTTGCCAATCAGGGCAGCACATTCATTATAAATTCAGTTCAAACTGCACAGTGTCCCACTAGAGCACACAGAATAAGTTCAACTCAAGTCACACACACACACACACACACACACACACACACACACACACACACACACACATACACACACACTAGCCTCAGACCATTCCTTGCTGTCATTGCAGTTCTACTCCCTGAATTCATTACCCACTCCTGCACTGTGTGTCCCCAAGGGTCATGACCTCTAAGCTCAACGTTCCCTCAAAGAGTAGACCTTAACCAGAATCACTTCTCAAACAGCTTCCATTGCCTCATTGACAAAATAACTCCTGTAGCAATCTTGCCTTACTATACACACTTCTCTGTCATTCACAAAATAGCAACAAACTCTTACCCTTTCTTGTACATAAACACACACACACACACAGAATCCATCAATTCACAGACACACATACTTGCATCTCACATAGAGACAAGCAATAACTCTCCCACTGTAAATCCATAGTATCGAGCACTCGCACTTGATCGAACAGTGGGTGGGCGAGGTTTTTTTGTTGTTCATTACCTCCTCCCCACTGATCCAGCTCCACTTCCTCCCTCTTTCCTCTATTATGTCAAACAACTCTGTCTCAGATCACGTCTTATTGCTACAAACGCCTATCCAAGCACATGCCAGATATCGGATTTTGACTTACACCCGTTACCCTGTGGAGAGAGAAGCAAGTTTATCTGACTTGCCTCTGGGGCGAATGAAGTATGATGCCATGTTGAGGTTTGGAGAAGGTCACAGCAGGGTCACAAAAGCGGCTGGTTCTCATTCCGCCTGTATCCTTACATGGTTAATTACCGCTGTTGTTGATGGGATCACTTTACTGCACATCCCCTGAGTTTGGATGTGTTTTTGAATGAGCAGGGTCTTGACACAATATGGTTGTAGCATAAGCCATGAAAACATACTGCCATCTACTCTAATTATGATGTTCATATTTAAATGAAAATACTTGACATGAAAATGGATAGAGTTTATATTAGTTCTTATGTCTGAAGCAAATTACTGGGAATTTGTGTCAGTAGGTTTGAGCTGTAATCCAATCACTGACAGTGGTTTCTGCTTTTGGGAAGAGTCATCATTTAGCTTGGCTCTCGTTATGTCAGGTCAATAACAATTCTCACTTTTCCTCTCCTTTTCTCTCACTTTTCCCTCTCCTTTTCTCTCTCCCCAGTGGCAGAAGTCGGAAATTCCTCCTTTGCTTGCTCACCCAGGATTTATTGGAAGGTGGTACTTTTCTTAGGATGTGGTTCTCAGCAGGTTAGCATTCAGAAATACTGCTGGCAAGTAATGGCTGCTGTCAGAAACCCGGCAATTAATCATTCCCTGATATGCACTTTGTTACATTTCATGCACACAGGGCTGCCATTGGCCTTTGACCCTAGACATACGGTGTGAAGTCTGTTCATTCTGACCTGTGGGGAGAATATTTTTCTTTTTCAACTTGTGTCTTCATGAAAAGTAGAGAAAATATGTGCTGATGAAAACGATCATTGCTTCATAATTCGAAAAACTGACCTTTGGATAATTTGTAGAAAAAAAAATATTAATACAAGTTTCAAATTATTCATACAAATTTGTATTCAGAAATATTTGCCAGTAAGGCAGTAATTGATACATGAAAACAGTCAATTAATCTGATCCACTGTTATGAGCTGTCATTAGGGGTGTCATTTGCAGCTGCTAAATGTGTATCAGGAGTGCCTTTAATTGAACTGACTAATTAAAGTGGAGTCCTGTGGAATAAGATCTCTGCCGCTAATGAGTAAGCCTCAAATAGCTCAATTAAATCATATCAATAGTGTTATGCTCCTCTTGGCATTTACCTACGTTCTCTGGATATGGACAAAACTCCCAATTCTTTCATGTTAATGTGTTTATTTATACGGTCAAGAAGCAGTTTTACATTTGCGCTGAGCGTGCAAACCAAGGCATCTTTCAAAGTTGTCTTGAAAGCATTTGCATGCAAGATGTTCAAGATGATGGTGACATGTGAATCTGTATTTATTGGCCCACATTATCTCAGCTGACACAGGCCAGCCCATGTGGTAACAGCTACGGCTAATTTACTTGTGGTTCCCTCTCTTCAGAACACTTGGTAGAACTTGTGAACCCCTCCTCATCACCAACATCATGCACAAAGACCTCAGATCAGCACTGGAGACAAGCCGCAGGGGAACACACAGACAGAGAAATTTCTGCTTCTCTAATTAATAAACAGCAAAACTTCAAAGTCATGGGCTTGTCATGGAGCCACCCACACTAAAGAATAGCATGAGTGAATTCCCATCACTCAGTCACTTCATATAGTTAGGTCATGACAACATAGTTTGGGGATAAATCATTACAGTATAGCACAACCGATATAAAAAAAAATATATAATTTACCATGCATACGACTGTAGATATCCTTCCAACTTTGAAAATTATGCTTAAAAAAATCATCATTGTTATGCCAATTAATTCTTGGTGAATGTTTTGGTGTGTGTTGTCTGCAAATAACAGACTGCATTTCTTTCAGTGAAAGACAGTTACTGCAAATTTTTACTTAAAACTGTCAAATTGGAACTTTCTCTAAATTAAAAATGATGCTGCTCAATACAGCAACACTGGTATGTGTGGAAAGTATTGAAGAAAACAGTTATTCTTCTTGTTGCTATTAAAAATGTTAAAAGACTTCATTCTTTTTCACCATCATGTTTGCTATGACAATATATATAAACATCCCATATCCCCCTTTTGGCAACCCTTTTCCCTTCATTTAAACTTGTTTTTGTGTTTAAGGTTATTTCCCTAACCCCTTCTTCACATCCAGTTGCACTGGTTTATACTTGCAGAACTTTCAGAGAAACCGTAGTCTTCTGTGTTTGCTTCTTTAACCTTTCAGGTTACAGCCCCCACCTGAGCTTATTCTTCAATAGCACAATATGGCTTTTCACTAAGGGCTTTAAGTTGCAGCTTTCTGCAAACCGGGTTAAATGTTGTCAACTCCGTGTGTGGTTTGAGTAGAAAAAGTCTAAACCTTGCTTTGGCCAATTTTTCAAAAGCAGAATGTACCGTGGGCATTCAGAGTCTGTCATCGAAGACTTGGTTGCTGTGGTGCAGTACAGGGGATGTTTTTCAGCACTAACCATAACCCTAACCCATGTACAGACAGAATCTTTCCCTCATAATGCTAACATTACTGTTTTTGCTGCATGGCCTCGCTTCCTGGTATTTATGCTGACTGATAGATCATTTTTCCATATTCTTCTGACTTTTCATCGACCCGGTTCTCCTGTATTGACACAGACGGAATATCTTTTACTTCTTTTGCTCATTTCCTGCCCATCCAACCCTTCAAACAGGGCAAATTTGTATTGCACAATCCAATACACTTATGTTTTTTCTTTTTTTCCCCATCGTTTCTGCTTTTTAATAGAGAAGATTCTCCCCATATGTCATTCTTTTTGGTAAATCATCTCTAGTCAAAACATGCTGAGCTAAATGGGAAGTGGAAATGTTAAATTTCAGTCAGTCAAGGCACGAATGTACCAATGTAATAAACAATAGATAATAATTACATAGTTATGTCATTAACATTGCTACTATTGGCATATATTGAGCTTATGTAATTAATATTATTATTGTCATTTGTATGGAAGCAACATATTTCCCTCCTCCTGAATCTTGTATTTTCTCCCTATCCCACCATATTAAATGTAATGACTTTCACCCTAAGGCAGCAGGCAGCACAGCATCCAAAGAATGCCATGGGAGCTGGCTAATGGCACCAACATTAAAAACAGCCAGCATCTGGTCTCCTGTGCATGGACACATATGTCTAAGCTTCTCTCCAGTCTAACCAGCAGTGCCCCAGGCCCTTGAACTAACAATGAATATGTTAGAGGTGCTGATAGAGTCAACGTTAAGGATAATTGACCAGGCTTCTCTTCCGTTTTGGCCTATGATGAGTCTCCTTTTACCACACTGGGCCATAAATGACCAATTCATCCAGGGAGCAGCAGAGATAATCTAAGTCTGGATGTGTTTATGTGTAGTTTTCCTCGATTAGGGAATGGTAATTTCCATCTGTAAGCATGCAATCTACAGCTGTAAATTTCTTGGTAGTTTCACACTAAGAATTGTGTGTAATTTACTTATGTTAAATTGTGCATTACTTATGAATGGGATTCCTATTTGCATTTATGGCACATAAAGATCAAACGAGTCATGCCCAGTTCTTAATTGTGTTTGAGTTCAGGGAAGTATCACATGAAACTATGTGGTGATAAGCAGTACAGTATATCTTAGCTTGTTTTACTGGATTGCAGCCTGTGCTTTCTCACAGCTGTAACATCAGCACCAACTCATGTCTGCACAGTGTTGGAGACACTTGTTTACAATCCCAAAGAAAGACTCTGAAAGTCTGTGAACAAGGTTTCTCAAAGTGGGAGTGGTGAGAAATAGAGATGCTGTAATGGAGGAAAAAATAAAAGAGAAGGAGCCGAAAGAAACAGATGGTGAGAAAATGAGGGAGACAGAAACCAGAAGAAAGAAATGACAAACATAAAAAAAGAAGAGTAAACAAATAGTTGAAACACAGAGAGATCAAAATGGTAGGCAACAGAGTCAGAAATACAGAGGAAATTAGGTAAAAGGTACAAAACAATCAAGTGCAATAAAATGAGAAAAACAGCTATAAAAGAGGGATAATAGTCAGAAAACAAGAGACATAAAGAGAGAAAAACGACTGTGCGACCGACTGCCGGCAGTTCCAAATGTCTCACCAGATGTTCCCAGATGCAAGCTTCGCTCGTCCAAGATGACTCCACATTAACCTGACTTTATTGTTACAGATGTGGTGCTGCTGGCTGCACCCCTGATTTACACCCAGGCACCAAGCAGACCGGCCTCGCCTCCCAGGACCCCTTCAAACCAAACGCCACAGCAGGGAGGAGGGAGCAGCAGTAGAAGTAGCAAGCAGGGCGTAGTGGAGAAAGATTGCAAGGGAAGCAGGCACCATACCGCGCCATATAATGACTCTGTTCCAGGCATCTGGCCTTGGGAGGGAAGTTGCATGTTTCTCTGACTGGCTGGTTGGCAGTGTAACCCGGAGCTTGCTTGATTCATCCTCTGAATTTAGTCACCACCTTTTCCCTCTTCTCTCTGTGTCGCTGTTTCCTCTCAGCTCACAACAAGCTGTGGAAAGTACTGGCAGGAGACAAAAAGACACTGTTTTAATCAATACCAACACAAGGCCTTGGCTGAAGAGCACAGTGAGCGATAGAAGGAGAGGGAGAGGGACTGAAGCCTCAATTGAGCTGAGCAGAAATTGCCTGAGAAACCCAATGACTCTACAAAGGCGACAGGAAGGCAAACTTACAGTACATGTGGCTCACGGAGAACAAGCAGAGCCAGAATGAAGGATGTCAAAATCCCCTGGTGTGTGCATAACAGTGGTGCTCATGAATGCAACTTTGAGGGTGACAGTGTCTGGATAATGAAACCATAAAACAATGGCTGCAATCATAACCAGCCACGGCAAATTTTTAGGATAATTCATGTTCATTCCTCATCTGCTGAATTTTAACTTGAAAGAGTATATTGTGTGACCAGAAATCATGCTTTGAAGGTTTGCCAGCTGTTCCTATGTGTGGGTCATATGTGTGTAGACCAATATGTTTGTTTGCTGATATAAGAGTTTTATTAAAAATTCAGTCAGCCAGTGTTCTGATATGATGGAGGAACCACAGCTATATGAAATGATCATCTTGCTCTTGTTTTTAAGGAGCTGAAAGAGGCTTTAAATAAAAATTAACAATCTGGAAGAAAAATTTTGGAAACACCAGTACTCCTGGACTGGAGTTACCTAGTATAACTGCAGCCTTATACTGTCCACTGAGCAGCTGTTCCACTGAATAGACAATTGCGAATAAGTGCCTTACTTGAGGACATGTCAAGAGTAATAGTGGAGGTAGGGAAGAGTATTCTTCTTTAACATTACCTTACAAGTTTCCTATAGCTGCCGCAGGGATCTGGGACAGATTTATGGGGCAGTAATACCCTTAAGATTTTAGAAGCAGGTTTGTGACTGGAAGAACGCTGGTCTGAATCCTCAAACTGGATGAGAAAACTATTGATGCAGAGACTGAATAAGTAAAGATATTCCCTACACTAGTTGGAAAACTGAAATTGACATGTTTGCTCTGAAATAAAAAGTCCATTTATTAACAACCAACAGGCATGGTGTTTTTCCTGTTCACATGTATTGAAAAAAAAAAACACGTAATATTCACAATGCTTTTGAATATTGCACTTACAGCAAATGCCTGCATGTTCACTGCAAGCAAAGTCTGTTAAATGGTGTATCAGCTAAATGGTGGAGATCGTGCATCGTGGCAAAAGAGACACGACTGGAAGAGACAATAAAACTGAGAGTAAACTGCAGTCCAAATTACACATACAAGAGATGCAAACTACCACACATATTGCCTTAAATTATAAGGTCCGTTAACCATTACGAAATTATAGATCACAGAAAATTATTTCCCCTGCTGGTATCCAGCCATACAGATAGTTTTGGTTTTATTTGCTTAGAGATATGTGCTGCAATCCCTGATCATACTGACAGTGATCAACAGTGATTAACACTTCTGATCATTTGAGGGTAATGGTTGTATTGGGGATTGAATAAAACTGCAAAAATGGTCAAGCATGGCCAGCCAACATTTGCAATTGAAGCCAAATGTGGAACTTTGTTGTGGTCACAAATTCATCACTCTGTAGTTGGGCAGGGCAGCTCCAAGGTGCAAATGTGGAATAGGACGTCACTGGAAAAGAACAACCATACTCAGTTTACTTTCACAGGATTTTTAACAGTTAAAAGTTCAGAAATGCGGTTGTAACCATGAATGTACTTCCCACACTGTCTCATGATGTTTTTTCCAAATGTTATAATAAAGCCCAAATGCTTTAGTCGAGCAAGTCTATAAAAATATTTCAACCGTTAAATTTTTAATTTATTACTTTTTTTTAGTTTTTTACTTTTGCCTTAGACAAGATTAATTTGATGCAATGACTTGGAGCACGATAATGGCAGCGAGTTGTAGCCTACTAAATGTATAAGTCTTAGACGACAGGATCATTTAAAGAAGAGCAATAAATTCAAGAACACAAATAAACACCAATTATTAACATGTCTCCCCATCATTAAGCGATGCTAAGATAAAGTACTAACACATGTTGTTCTCCTTAGCCTCCCTGTTTCGCTCCATCAACATGACCACGAGCAACTGGACTGAATCAGTATCATGGGGGAGGATTGTATGTGTGTTTCTTTTTTTGGGTGTAGCATCCACTGGGTCTTCTTCTCTGCTCATCCCCTCCTCATTCATTTTACCCTTCCTTTCTCTATCTCTCATTCTCTCTTACCAGCATCTCTCCATTGCAGCCTGAGGCTCCTTCTAATCGTCCTCTGCTGTGCTGATTGGACTTTTCATTAGTCAACTCCCCAAGGCTCAGCGTGACCTCCTCTGGGTCACTGCCGACTGATTATACCATTCCTCGTTTTTTCTTCTTCTTCTTCTTCTTCTTCTTCTTCTTCTTCTTCTTCTTCTTCTAGTGGCATGACACTGATGTGATGTATCCAGTTGGATCCAAAAACCAATCTTGCCTGACAGGTTGAGGGGTCGCCATGTTGTAATGCTTTTAAAATACTGTAAATATACTTTTGAGTACTACTTTGTTTTTATTTTTAATAGAAAGTTGGCACTTTGGAAGGGATGTTACACTCTATGTTCTCCAATAAA
Source organism: Thunnus maccoyii (assembly GCF_910596095.1). Classification (NCBI taxonomy): domain Eukaryota; kingdom Metazoa; phylum Chordata; class Actinopteri; order Scombriformes; family Scombridae; genus Thunnus; species Thunnus maccoyii. Next base: position 19,684,295 of record NC_056539.1, on the reverse strand, counting down.
CTAAAACATTTACGCCGTGTAGTTGGAGTTGTAAAACTACGGTATGCCATGAAATACTGTCACGGAAAAGAGTAAAATTTGTCTCTGCCATGTTGGCTACTGCTTCGGATGGTTAGAGCTGTCTCTGCATATTTGTTGCTTGACGCAAAAACCTTATTGGATCTTAAGCATTACCTACCGTCCATGACATGTCCTTGGAAGTCAAAAAACCACCTATAAGTCAGTCGCTGAAGGGATTTTAATGATGCGGCTATGCCACAGGCTGCCAGCGCTGCTTACACATCTTATGGGTTGTGTCTAAGATGTGTACTGGAATAGGAGAAGATTATGTGTGTTTGAGTGTGCACTGGGGGTAGACATGTTTTTGCCATCTGACTAACCATGACCTTGTCCAAATGAAGCCATAAGACCCACCCACCTCCCCCACCCCCAAACACATACACACACATACACGGTCTCATCTCTGTTCCCCCGGCACGCTTCAAAAGCTGGAACAGATTACTCCCCTGTGTGCTTGTTCTGACTCTGATTGCTGCTACATCCAGATAGGCTTTCAAGTGGCCTCCTGTGTGCGCAGTGCCCCATGGGATACAGCCCGGCACACTACACATGGGGACTATTACCCGAGTCGGCGGAGGCTCGCATGCGGCGTGTCGCCCCTCCAGATTGGGCCGACGTGGCCCTCATCCTCTCCACAACCCTCTAAACACCCATTTCCACCCCCAATCATTACAGTTAATCACAGTGATAGTTCTATCCATGGTCTCTCTCTGCAGTGGAGTGGTCATTCTGCATCAGCCCAGCATGCACAACGTGAGCTCTAGAGTGCAGTCAGTGGATTCAGCTCTAACTGCACACATCAACACACAGATACACATCCATTTGCAAAAAAAAAATGTCCTGTAAATCCAACTGCATGGCAAGCTGGTGAGCTGCCATAGGGTTTTCATCAACTGCAACATATGAAGCGGTATCAGCTGCTGTAAGTCATGTCAAGACTGAGGGGAAAATGTGAATATGTTTTGCACACTCTGCTGTGACACCTTTATTGTCAGCGTAACCTGCTTCAACAAAAGTTTTTATCAAAAGGTGTTCTCCACTGAGAATGAACCAGATTTATTTAAGGAGAGACTGCAGGACTGTGAGGCAGAGATAACCTGCACTGAAGAAGTCTGTGTTATTCTTCATTCTTGTCTGTGCTGGCATGTGACTGTGGACTTGTCTTGTTTCATTTACAAAGTAGAAAAGCCCGTGTAGGATGTGTGTTTAGGGGCAAGAACAGGGTGGATGTACTTGTTACTAGGTGGCTGTTTTGTAAAAACAATCTCAATCAACCACTTGAGAGCAAAGAGGGACAAATGGTTTTAGTGTTTAAGCGTGCCCTCCTTGTAAGTAACAGAGCTTTTAGAATTCCAACGCAAGGCTCTTGTAAAGAGAAATGCAAAAGACAACAAAAAAGAACGAACTGAATGGAAGAACTCGAGCAAATTTAAAGATCCTGAGATACTTTGAGTGGATAGAGGAGGTGATTGATACAAGACCATACCGCAGACTGACTCAAAAAATACAGTGTCTCGGAAGAAGAAGGAGAAAAAATATCTGCACTTGCATGGAGGTAAACCACAGCAGAAAATTTATGACAAGTAAACATACCATTAATGTTGTTCACAAGGAGCTAAGCTGCAGGGATTTAAAATAGACAGTGACAGAGAGAGAGACAGAGACGGAGTAGTTTAATTTTTTCCAGTCGTAACTTAAGTATTAGCTGAGAGTCGAGGGACAGGAAGCTGAGACAAAGGCTTAACCAATGAAATAAATTATAAGACAGGCTTGGAAGGTAATTGCCAAGGATGCAGGTTTAGCAGTGATCCGGTGCATTGCTAATCACCACCAGCCTCTGTTCTGTGTTTATCAATGTTGAAATGTTTAAAATAATGCTGTAGAAAAAGCAGTGTAAACAGTTTTCAGATGCAGAAGCCATGTCAAGTTTGATAAAGTGACAAAAGCAAATGGAGAAAAAAGAAATTAACATAACCATAACTCTCCCAATCTCCCCAAATATACTGTAATTTATATCAACTGTATCACAACCAATTAACTCAACCGTTATGTTAAATGTTACTCATTACAATATTACCCTGCATTCTACATTTTCTCCCCTTCTCGAATGATGTTGTTTGCTTTGATTTATTAGTGTTATGAGTCAGTGTTGGAGTGGTGTCACAGGTTGCTATTTGCAACTGCCAAGTCATCACCTCTGAGAGTGTTCACTTGGCAGATCTCAGTGTATATGAAGTGAGAGAGGCTGTTAAAATCAAGGGGAGGCCAGCAGTGCATTAGTCAGAATGATAATGGAAAATATTTTAAATGCCGGAGTACATTCTTTGTTTTATTCAGTTTGTACTGCAGAGTAACCAATTTCCATTTATTTGTACCTTAAATATAAACAGATAATTAAAATTAATACTTCAATTTATTAGATTTTTTTTTAGCCCATCCTTTCAAGGTATTGGTTTGGTTTAGAGGCATACTGCAAATCAACAACCTTGAGAGAAATAGTAATCATGCCTGATTTTGGACACTAAAAACTTTGAGTGTTAAATGGAATGCATGAGTACAAAGGAGGGATGTTATTTGTTGAATTTAAATCCTCTACAGAAATTATCATGGCTTTTACTTTAGAAATATGTTTCTGACAAATCTTCCACAGTTCCATTTTAAGCTCTCTCTTGCTCAAGTGGGCATTGTTGTGAACTGCATTTGTCACTCCACAGAAAAAAAAAAAAATGCTATTCTGTGATCACTGTGAGTATTTTCCTCACAGTACTCTGTGACGGAGGCCTGTGAAAATCAGACAGAAAGCCTTGCAGAACAATTGGCCTGTGTCCTCAGAGGAAGGTTGGCCCATTTAAAATCATCACTTTGTTTTGCTCAGGAGTCGGGGTTACAGTGCTGCCTGTGACCTCACCCGTCACCATTTAGCTGACAGCCAAAGTATAGTAACCTTGTTAGATGCGGGGCTGAAATGGCTCTTCCCTCATAGATAACAATCAGTGTGTCTGTGAACTTCGATATGACACAAATATGAACAAAACTGCAGCTCCACAGCAAAGCCTACACTGGAGAACATCAAGCATGGACAGTTTCATAGGGCAGTTCCCTGTCATAAAACCTTGTTATGTCTGAGGGAATTTCTTTGGCAATGTCTCAAGCCACTTCTAAAAATGCCAAAGTGGAAGATCTTTTTTCCTCTTTCTCTTTCTCTCAGGATTTTTTTTTTTGTTGTTTTTCACAAAACAACTTTCCTTGTGTCACTGATATGTGCTGGTAGTTATGTAAACATCACTCACTTCAGATTTCTTGTAAGAATTGGAAACAGCTGTTGTGGCTGTCCATAGGGGCAAAGCCAACTGTTCTTTTTCACCTTTGTTACAATTTGTGAAGTCCTGGTGAAGAGCTATACAGACGGCGTGGCAGCACTCTGTGCTCTGTCACAGTCACACTGTCTAAACTGTGAGCAATTAAAAGCAAGACAGGTCAAAACTAAGGGTCAAGTCCTCCACTCTCAAAAATGGAGTGGCATTTTCAGTACAATCATGTGTCTACTTTGGACCAACATACATCTACATTGAGCTCTGACTCAGTATACATTTATAATAACACATACTGTCCTTTTTAGATGGTGAAAAGTGCTCTACACTGTTTAAACGTGACATGTCCCTTCAGAATTACATCATAAACTATCTTTAAGTACATAAAGAATTTTTTCCCACCATTTCAGGCAAAATGGTTCTCTTGGTTTAATGTGCAGCTGTTGATGCAATGTACTAGAACACTGGGATGTGCATTATGGATGAAAACCAATGGAAATCTGGCCTACAGTACAGTTACTCAAGAAGGACCTCATCATGCAGGTCATAGATCAAACTGACAAGACGTCTGAAGCAGCTGAGTGTTTTACGGAGTAAAAACAAATAATTTCAGCTGGATTTTTCAGCATTGAACCATACCAGATTAATCTGAACAATCTCAAGGTATGACTCAGACCCCACTAACTCTCTCTCAACTGTTGCCTTCCAACTCCCAGACTCTATTTATTGTCAATAGGCTTGGTAATGTGATATACAGCACTGCAGCAATAGCTGACATGCTATCAGCAGTGCCATAAATTCAAAAGAAAATCAACGGGTTAGACATAGGCTTGATTCCAGTGAAACTCCCGCTGCTGATACTGAAAGAAACCTGATTTATTAATGGCTGCTTGTGTGGCATTCATTTCTATCTGAGAAAAAAAAATCAATGAGACCAAAAGTCTTAAGTGGGAATAAAAATGTGCATATGCTTGGCTGCTGTACAAGCCCAAAAGCACAAGGCAACTTTGCATTAGTCAAGCGGAAACAAACGATAGAATGCAGTAGTAAACAGCCAAAAATATGATGAAAAACACCACTCCAAAAGGGCCGATTAAGTCAAAGAAAAAAAAAAAATATTACAATAAATAACTCCCAGATTTTCCCTCAATTCAACTAATGGGGGGAATGCATATTTTTGGAAAGCAAAAAGGATTTACAAGAGCTGTGGGCTACTGCAATTAATCTCCATATGTACAGTTGTTGTACTGCAACAAGATCTCGCTGGAAAAAATAAAGGGACATGCCACACAAATTCAGAAAATCTGTCCTCATTTCCTGGTCTGGAAAGCAGTAACAGCTTTGGGTGTTCTGTGGCCACGTCATCCTCGATTTGAGAAACACCAGATCAATTGTTTTCTGTGGGCCTGATTTCAATGAACCCTGTAGTATTTTGTACAGCAACAGCTTTCACAGTAACTTAAATATAATCAGTGATTCTTGCATTTGAGAAAAGATTCCTGAAAATTGAGTTTGATCTCCTGAAACCTCAAAGAATGAGCAAAATGCAAATAAGCAAAATGCATATATGAGCTCTATGCCAGAAGGGTATAAAACATTTTTATACTGAAATAATGCAGTGGAAAGGAAGCAGTAGTGGCAGTAGTTGTAGATGTGCATTTACACTTCCTCCAACTTTGGCCAACTATAATTAAGTTAAATTACTATCTTATAACTTCAGGCTCTCTAAGGAGGAAAGTATCAATTTGAACCCCACTCAAACCTAAACAAAATAAAATTTGTTCAAGATTCTTACACAATAGTCAGGTCATTCTGGCTTGTCCAATTCATGATATTGTCACGTAGTCATGTATTTACCTGTACCATTACCTTTCTTTGTGTGTGTGTGTGTGTGTGTTTGTAATTGCTGTAGTAATATACATATATATATATATATACAGACATATAATACCTTTTAATACACCTTTTTTTTTTGAAAACTATATTTTCTCTGTATTAAGTTGAAAACTGACAGAAGTATATGGTATCCACCATTATTTATTTCACATTGAATATAACTGAAACTTTGCTTTTGATTTACAGCTTAACATATTATTTAAAACAATAAAACAAATGGAAATGGCAAGGCCAAAAATATTGGTACCCATAACTTAATATTTTATAGCACAGCCTTTGGAAGCAATACCTGTAGTCAAGCACTTTCTGTAACTCTGAATAAGGTTTCTATACTTTTCCACTGGTAGTTCAGCCCACTTTTCTCTTCACTCCTCTTTCCACAGATGTTCAATGGGATTCAGATCAGACCTCACAACAGGCCACTTCAGAAAGGTCCAACGTTTTCTTCTTATCCATTCTTGGGTGCTTTTTGATGTATGTTTGGTGTCATTATCCTGCTGGAAGACCCATGACCTGTGACTAAGACACAGCTTTCTGACACTGGGCTGCATGTTTCGCTCCAAAACGCCTTGATAGTGTTCTGATTTCATTGTGCCCTGCACAGATTCAAGATACCCAGTGCCTGAGGCAGCAAAGCAACCCCAAAACATCACTGAGCCTCCTCCATGTTTCACGGTAGGCTTGGTGTTCTTTTCTTTTAAGGCTTCATTTTTTCTTCTGTAAACATAGGCTTAGTGTGATTTACCAAAAAGCTCTAATTTTGTTTCATCTGTCCAAAGCACATTCTCCCAGAGGGACTGTGGCTTGTCGACATGCCTTTTGGCAAAGTCCCGTCTGGCTTTTTTGTGTCTCCCTCTTAGAAGTGAGTCTTCCTGGGTCTTCTACCATGGAGCTCATTTTCATTCAGACAGTGAGGAACTGTGCCACTTGAAACTATTGTACCTTGAACTTGAAGATCAGCTTGGATCTGTATTGAAGTTTTCCTTGGTTCTTTCTCAACCATTCAAGCAATCCTTCTGTTCCATCTTGGGCCAATTTTCCTCTTGCGACCATGTCCAGAGATGTTGGCTACAGTTCCATTGGCCTTAAACTTCTTAATAATATTGGCAACAGTGGTCACAGGAACATCAAGCTTTTTGGAGATGGTCTTGTTACCTTTACGTTGACCACGCTTGGCTATTACATTTTTTCTAATGTCTTCAGATCACTCTCTAGTTTTCCTTCTGTTTTCTGTGTTCAGTGTGATGCACACAGTGGCACAAAACAGCAGAGTGAGTAATTTTCTGCTTTTAAACTGGCTGCATGAGTGATTATAAGATTGAAAACACCTGTGATACTAATTAAAACACAAAAGACTGCTTAAAATATCACTACAAATCCATTATTTCTTACAACTTCTAATGGGTACTGAAAAATTTGTCCAGGCTATTTTAGAATGTCTTTGTAGAATAAGCATGAATTCATTTATTTTCACAACTTTTTTGTTTTGTTCCACTGCAAACCAAACATACACATGCATTGATAATAAAATATCTTTTCATTTCAAAGTTGTTTGGGGCAAATGGTGCATTATTTTAATAAAATGCAAAAGTACCAATAATTTCGGCCACATGTGTGTATATATATATATATATATATATATATATACACACACACACATAAAACATACATACATACATACATAAAATGTTCAGTGACGTTTGTTGTATTGTTTATTATTCTTATTCATTCTTGAAAACCGTTGCTTATAACATCTCTACACACTTACAAACATCATACTAGCATTGCCTTCTGAACATCAAGTTGGTGGTCTGTAACACATACTGTACCTCTAAATGTATTTAATTACTTTGTAGCTCCAGCTGTGCTGACATACTACAGCAGTGGTACGAGTTAGTTGGTTTGTGCTTTAACACTCAGAATGCTGAGTCTCGTAAACAGGCTGCACCTGCTGATGGTGAAGAGATACCACAGAGAGGATTAACCAGTGGTGTGGAGAGGAAAGTTATTGATGACCTTTCTGCAGGAAGTTTCCCTCTCTGTCAATCAATGACAGACCCTGGGACATGAATGTTGGTGGTGCTTCACTGTCCTTTATATTGACAGGAATGACACCTGCAGCCTCGGATAATTTCCAGTGGCCAAAATTGTACATAGCGACACATTTTTTGCAGCAGCATGGCCCCAAAGTTAAGCATGAGCCAAGTAACAGTAACTAGATATCGATATATGCCGAAACTATTTGAGGAAAGAGTACACCACGGTTGTAATTCACCTCTTGCTGAAATGAATCAGCCACAAAATGCAACTCTTGCAGCACCGTCTCCTCCTACTCGTTTTCTTGCTAATGAGAGGGAAAAATTGGGTCTATGTTGATTTCTTGTGGGATCCAAAATGACTTCATTTTCCTCCCAAATTGACCTAAGAAAAATAGTTACATTTACCGGGGACGTTTTCTCAGTCAAACCACGACTGCAAGACCACAAACAAAACTGAATGTTATTGGAAAGCACTTCAGAGAAACTACACTGTGTCTCCCATGTCCCTAAATCATGCACTAACAGTGTGTATATACATGTGTGGGTGTGTGTTTAGGCATGGGTGTCTATGTGTGCATTTGTGTGTGTCAGCCTACAGTATGTGTATATGTCACATACATATACTGGAAAAATGGAAAAAGTACTTTCTTTCAGCCTGAGTATAATTGGCCCCCAGAGCCATTATGAGTGGCTCACCCATGTGAGGTAAGAGTTGGGGCTGACCAACACTAGCAAACACTAAGTGCCTCTATTATTGATGATCTTCCTACAGTAAGAAAAATTATGATGGGTTATTTTCAACCATTGCAAACTTTTCCTGCAGTTACCAAATTAAACACCCTACATCATAATTGATATTTCTTAGCCACTGGAATCTTTCCTAAGAAAGACACAAAGCTTTCTTATTATGGCTACATTCATGTCCCATTTAAAGTGTGAATTTTTGCAATTATTTCTTTCAGGAAATGAAAGATAAACAGCATGTGTTAAATATATAGTTTGACAGAGTTCTCAATTTGTTTACTATAGTATGGATTAATTTATTGATTAAAAATCTAAATTTAACAGAAAATATCAGACCATATATTTACATATTGTACATATAATGCATACTATATTTTCAATGTCAGCCCAGGAGACACACTATGTTTTTCTAAATGAATGTTTCACTCTTGGAAGATTTATAAGAATGTCAATCGTTTCAACTCTTGTTCCATTAATCCTTCACATCGGTTTGGCTGATTACTTTGTTGATGCAGGACTTGGAAGTAAGATGCAACTTTCCTGGTTGAGCTGCAGCACATGTGATTTACACTATCGATCCAACATCCTGATTAGAATTTTTAATTAATGAAGGAGGCTAATTGCCTAGAGAGAGGAATTTGCCCGACCCTGAACGAGCCTGATGATTTGCGTTGCGGCACTGAGCCTAAGTTAATTGCTAGGCTGATTTGACTCGCTTTGCCAGAGATAATATGCTGTGCCACGTTTGAAAAATTGACCTCACTCTCTTCCTATTTAAAGATCATATAAGCCTATGGCAAGAAGATAGTGAGAAGAAAGGGCCCCTTGTGGTGTGAAATTACATACATTTGAATTATAAACAGTGTTAAATATACACCAGATTTTACCAACCGTGTGTGCCAAATATAACCACTGTTTTTCTTATTTGGGTAATGGAAGTGAGATTCAGAGGGTTGGGAAATGGAAGGGGAGGCCTTGCTTTGCGACAGGCTCTGATACCTTGACAATAATCCCTCCTTTTCCCAGAGCAGGGATAAGGGCCACTAGGGGTATTTCCACAGCCTAAAGGCCTTCCATTAACTATTAATCTTCTCCTGGAGAGCAGTGGGGGAACCGTGGAGTCACAGCTGCCATCATACTGTTTCTTTTTTTTTTCTTCTTACCCTCTTCTCCCCCGGTTCCACTGTTTCCATTGACAAACAATCCACAGCCGGGCTAATTAATTTTAAATAAAATACATTGGTAATGCATAATTTATGCTTAAAGCCCAGAGCTACCGGTGTTAGACAAATACACAAACTCCATACTGAATTACCAGCCACTTGGGCTGAGAGGAAGAGTGCGGGTCCTTGGCGAAGTATCAAAGTCAACCCTTGCATTTTTTGGAATACTTTTATCCAAACCAAACAAACACAGTTGAATTTCAGTTGTAAAATGAGCATTTAAAGTGCCTGATGTTTTCTCAGTGGGCTAGTTTGGATTGGAGAGAAAGGTGCATAATTTCTGTATTGTACATTTCTGGTCAATAACAAAACAGACTCTATGCATACTGGTTGCACAGCTAAGTTCATCAAACCATCTCAGTACCAGCTGTGTAAATGGCCATTGTACCGCAAAGTTCCTGAAGGAGTCACTGATGTATCTTTGCCACATGTTGAAATTTCTGGAGGACATGCATCACAGCATCCATCTGCAGACGTTTGATCTGGCAGTATTCTTCAGCTTTGGTTTCACAAGTGCCCTCACACCCTATCAGGGAATAATTTTGTGACGAATACAACCAAAAAAGGGGACCAGTCCGAGAGGTGACTCCTGTGTCACAACATGAGGTTTCTCCAGTGGTCCAGCTATAGGCACGGGAGCCTAGCATTCACACATCTCACTCTTGGCTGACTTTGTATCTGTACTAGTTGGATTAACATTATGTGTCTGGGCTCCATTACAGAGATAGTAATAAGGCCTTGGGGAAGTTTTTCAGTCAAATTAAGTCTTTTCCAGTTCTGCTGAAAAATGTTTACCAGACTAAAAGAAAAATAAAGTGCAGTTTGGCTTTCAAATATGCTCTGCAAAGGCCACAAGCTTATAAAGCTGTCACTGGCCGTTGTCAGTACTTTTGTTGGTGTAATGTAAGCCTCTGGCCAGTGGTTTTCCCTCAATTGTACCTGTTGACCTTCTTGAGAAAGCAGCTAAGGACTTTGCTGAGGCTTCTACACTGGCTTAGTAAAAGCCCCGGAAACATAAGAAACTTCCGCCTCTTTCCCAGCCTTGTCCTCCAGCCTTCTTCTTCAGCTATTGGCATCTGAGATTGAAGTACTCTACACAAGGCCAGGATTTATGGCTTACTTGAGCGAGGAGACGGGAAAGCACTCATTTCAGCAAGGAATAAAAGCACTTTTCAGATGGTTTTTGTATGGTAACCAAGAAAAATACAAGACAACTTTTACAGAGCCACAGACCAGACTGCATAAATACATCTGCTGTGTACACATTGCTCAAGTAATATCTACAGTTCTGGCGTGTGCTATTTTGGTTAAGCAAATTATTGTTGCAATTTCTTTTTCATTTCACTTTGGGGTGTATTTTCTATAGCAGCTGTTTCATCTTGCAGGAAGGAATCTAACTGAAGTTCTGCTGTGGACCAACAAGAGAGGATCAGTCTCGGCCCACCCATGGAAGGAAACAAACATGAGACTCTAAGCTGTTTTGATTTGAGTCACACATAAAGAATGACCATCTTCCAGCGAACTGGCCGGAGAAAAAGCGAGACAGACAGAAAAGGAGAAAGGGACAGGGAAGGAGGAAAATTGAGGAGGATGAAAAAGAAAGGAACATTCCCAAGCTGGCCTGGTTAATTGCGTGGGATTGGAAACAGATGCACAGCCGCAGTGACGTTATCTGAGTAGACCTTGAAAGTCCTTCTGGTTTGAGAGGATGGGGGATTGGAAGACATGGCAATAGATAGGGGGGATGACAAAGAGATATAGAAAGATAATAGGGAAGATCGAATGGTGCTATTGCATGACAGTAAGGAAAGGGACAGATAATGTGGGGCTGGACTACTAATTGAGGCTTTGAAAATACTGCAAAAATACAAGAAAACTGATTCAAAGCGCCCTGGGTTAAGATGGCATTGCACAGAAATAATTGATTGACTTTTTTGCATTTTCTCCATATATGAGGCAGAGTATCCAGACATTGACATTCCACCTGTCTGATCAAATTAAGCCTTTTCTGCCACACTGTTCGTCATTAATTAATTGAAATTTTTTCCCTCTTAATGTCAAGGCAGAAAATGAAGTTGTAACTGTATCAGAAAATCATTTTCAATAAAGACATGTCCCCTCCCACTGTAGGGCTAATTATTAATGGATACAGCAGAGCAAACATGTTGGTTTATCAGACAGCATAAACTCATACTGGAATTTAAAGAAATCAGCTGTTTTGTTTGTCATTAACTTAATTAGATAAGTTTAACAATTTCAACTCAAGTCAACTAAGAAACTCAGGTTACCATTCTCATATTCATTCCCAATGTATAATCAGTTTCTTCTTAGTTGAACTGTTGTAATTTGAAATAAGTTAAATCTATTGTCCTGCTGAGTGTTCATTAAACTAATTAAATTATGTTACTTAAGACACATTGTTACTTTATTTGCCTACTTCCCAGAATGCACATGTGCGTATGTAAAAAATACAGAACACAGAAGGAATACCAATGCTGAAACAAAATGTTGTACAGTGTACACACAGAAACTGGACTGTAAACTGATCACAACACAGATATATTCTGCAACTAATGGATGTACTCTTTCTGTTTCTCTCTGAAACACACACAATCATTATACACATGCATAAACACAACCTGACTGCCAAGTTACCTTTGAGTCTGACCTTTATCCACTAAAAGGTTTTTGGTTCAGTTTCTGAGGGAAGCCACCTCCTGTGCCAGGGTTGTGTGATTTGTGATTAGTGGGTGGATCTTAGAGCAATGGGGCCCCAGGGCCCTCACTCTTATAATTACACTCCATCCCTGGGGAGGGACCCAAGAGTGACAGCAATGTAGCTCCCATTTTTACCAGGTCAGATTCGACGATTGAGCACATCCTGTACCCTGCCAATGGCCCTTTCCTTTTAAAGAACGATTCCCCAGGATCCTGGGACACAGGGACTAGCTCCACATTACCAGCAGGCACCTGTTCTCCAACCTACTTCAAGACTGTGAGGCCAGTACTATCAGGCTGCTATTTCTGCTTTTAAATAATCAGCAAATGTGAGAGAATCTGGAGGCTTTTACAGTTCTTTAGTATTTTTCCAGTCCTTTGAGAATAGGACATGACCAATCCCTTTTTCATTGTTCAACAATGCAGACAACATGTTTTATGTTTTACAAGCCAAATGTTTGCTGTTCTGGTGATTTGCCCAAACGTGAAACATTCTGTGAAAGCAACTTTTGAAAAAAGTGAAAAGGAAGAAAAGGAAAAAAAATAGAAAAAAAAAAATACACTAAATCTTGGAGTTGGGCAGAAATGTTAAACAGATGTGTTAAGACTCCTTTTTAACACTTGGGGTTTTGGTAATCCATGGAAAAACATACTGTTTCTCTGTGGAGGATGTGTAAACACTGATGATAACAAGAGATATTATTTTATAGATAATAAGATAATACTAAGGCAACAATACAATGATCCTTCAGGACAGCTTTGAATGTTTTGCATCAATGATTTCAGCAATACCAATTTCAAACAATGCAAACATTTCCTGAGGATAAGTTACACTTTATTTTACTTTAAAATCTACTCCTGGAGCTACAGTAATGCATGTTTGAAATTTACCACTAGGCTTTTAATGCCATTTCATTAGAGGCATTGCTATTAAAAGAGGGGCATTCTGTAGCTCCCACAGTACAGAAAACCCACATGTTACGTAAGCCTCCCTTGGCTTCTATTTACATTGGAGGGATCTGTTTTAATTTCAATTCATGTTATATTACACAGCACGTCGCCTGGGCTTTAAACAGCAATTCCATTGAAAAATCATTACATTTGGCCCATCTAAGAGGGCGCGGGGTAATTGCTCTAAAACTGTTCTCAAGTGGAGGTCCTTGGGAGAGGGGCTATAGGCTGTGTGTTTTTCGTGTCAGTTTAATTAATCACCCACATATCCAGTTCGTAATTCCTCTCGCATAACAATTCAGAGAAAGATATATCTGTGCCTGATTGAAAGGATTCCAGCTATTGTTTAGTTAGCTTGGCCAATCAAGACTAAGTCAGATGTGATGTATTTACCAAAGTTTAAAAATGGATTTTAGAAAATGCACTCACTCTAGATTTAACTGGTCAAACAAAATCAAATTGAGAAATTATAGATGTAACTGGAGGAAAATATAATTCCTTATAATAGGGTTCCTTTTACCTTTTAACTTTCAGTCTTTCAAGTCTCAAATTTCCCATCGAGCAGCTTAAAAATTAGGTTAAAACTTTTTTTCTCATGACTTCAAAATACATTCTTTATCTACTTTCTGTTCATTAATTGGAGTAATATGCTTACGAGCTAAATATTCAAACCCAAGATGCCATTTTTGTATGACTGCACCATTACATCACATGGAAAATTAGATGTTTCATGCATAATTTAATTTCCTGTGATTCAGCATGAAATGTTTCTTTTATGTTTTGAAATTTAACGATCTGGACTAGAAGTTCAAATGAATTTCTCTTGGTCTAAACAGTACTCGGCCTCCCTCTGCATGCCTTTGTGTTAATTACTCGAAACCGTTGTATTAGTGCCATGACAATAAATGAAATCTAAATCTGACAAGTACAAGAACCAGCACATGTATTTTTTGGCAAACAATAGTAAAGAGAAATGCAACAAAGTGGAATTTTCATTAATTCTGTATTTGATTGCATGATTTTGTAGCTGACAAATTAGATGAATCATAATAATAATAATAACATATTTGCTCAATATCTGTTGAAACAGATAAAACAAAACAGATTTTGCAGTATCACACAGCAAAGGTAGAGGTTCCTTCGAAAGACTAAACACCACTTTTAATCAGCTTTTCAAAGCAATACTTTTTCTCCACTGTCTAGCACTGACAGCCACTGAGTACACAAGCTTGGATTGCTGGCACTTGTATCTCACAAGGAAACTTTAGTATGATCAAAAGAACATTGAATTTGAGCATGATCAAAAGAATTGAATTTTAGGTCTCTTAAGTCAGTTGTTTGAAACAAGGGCAAGATCAAGGTGTCCTTAACCGCTGTTTCACACTGCTTTATTTTCTACAATTAAAATCTCTTTTCCCTTCCCTTTTTATTCCTTATCAAGATCAAATATGATCATTTAAAGTAGAAAAGGATTTTCATTTCTGTCATTTTTAAAGCAATCTGTTACACATCTGATACCCTGTTTTTCTTTAAACGTTAAACACAGGCTCAGGGCTCTTCTATACTCATCTGGTCCCTGAAGGGCCTTTACAAAGTTTAACTGTAGCCACAGTGTCTGCAAGTCTGTGAGACAATATGTGGCTTCTTAAGTGTCATTTGTCTCCTGAATGCCCAAGCATGTTGACAACATAGACTTAACCTCAGGAGCTGGTGTCAAGCTGATGCCATTAATTTATGTCCAGGAGGATGCCCTTTTGTCACTGATAGCAGCAGCTATCTGTCTTGTGTTAAGACAGAAGCTGCTGATTTGGTGATAGTGCTTGAGCAGTTCTGAACAACATTTCTTTTGAGTAACTGACATGAATAGTCCAAGCTACAGATAGTTTAATAGAGCATCCTGCATTTAATTAAAGGGAATATTTATTCTATTAAAAAATAAGTATGTCTGCATGTGTTATTGTAAGTATTAATATTTGTAAGGCAAGGGATACTCATACATAAATCTAAGTTAAAAAAACATACCCAGAATAAACATTGCTTTACATATAACAAAAAAAAAATCACATTTAGATCCTGTTTTTAGAAAATGCTTTATGCTACAGCTACAAACAACTGCTGACTTCTCAGCTTTCATTTTGCTGCCACATGTACATGGGTTGCTAATGTTGGTGCAGGATTTTTTTGCCAACTTTTATTCAACATGAAAATGTTTGCCGAGAAGTAAACAGAACAGAAAGATTCAATGATTCATTTTACGCAGTTAGTATGCTGAGATGTAAGATGCTTTAAATATTCAAAGGAAGATGCTTGCATTTTAGCCCTTAAGAGCAGATTGACTCACAAATCTCTCTGCCGCTCCCTTGGCAGATGTTTAAAGCACTTGATGTTTCATGGCTCCACTGTGCAGCATTTGACTCCAGAACATAACCTTATTTCATCCCCACTATTTACAGGCCACTTTAAAGGTAGCAAAGTAAAGTGGAAACTGTATTGTGGTATAAATCGTTTCATCGGTGTATACACTTGAAAAACACCATTTTTAACAGCAGAGAAAACATATGTCAAAATGTTTTTACACTATTGACTACCAATGATACCTAATCTTCATTATTATGATTGCTGTACAATATTATTTCACTTTCATCATTTCTAGTTTTTGTATGTTTTTTGTTTGTCTTCAGTTGTTTTCTGTCTATATTTGTATTGTCAGCTTGTCAATCGCCTTTGCAGCAATCGCAACAAACTGCACGAAAAGGTCTAAACAAATAAAATTTGATTGATTTACTGGTTGCACTCAGAAATGCTGAAGGAAATGAAGCTTGATTAGGTTTAATTTAAAACTCTTTATTCTCAGATCCATCCAGTTTGACTTGGGAGGTACAAAGCATAACTCCAGTCTGCTACTAATACGCATCTCCACTAGAGCAGTTGGGGTATGAGGGCCTTGAACGTGAGCAACTAAATTTTCAGGGTGAGAGTTTCATTTATGTTACCTACTATGTTCTCAATAGACAGTATATTTGCACCAAGAATCATTTGGTCTGCTTCTCAAACCTTTAGACTTCAGTGAAGAATTTACATCCAGTCTCCACCATGCACACACTATGCCCAAAACAGTCTTTTTCTCACCAGAGGATTCAAATCTCATTATTAAACTCTTACATTCATCCTTCACTACCTTCACTAAGCTCTTATATACCTTAGTCTTTCATATGAGCTCCCATTGGATACTAGCAACATCTGTTTCCTCTCTTTACTACAGTGTCCCACTAGACACTCACTGAAGTAGAGTACCCACCACCTACACACTTCTCTATACACGCAGTGAGCCGTTAATCTTGGTGCCCATTTACTTTCTAAAAGTTGAGCTCACTTTGTAGCCAAAGCAACAGCAGTATGAGTACCTGGAAAAAATCCAGCATCTCTGCCTCATCTATACTGTCTCTTACGTTGACTCCTGCTGCATGTTGACATGTCTCCCTGGCAAGGAATAGGCCATATTTTTTTCCTCTAACTGGAGAAAAAAAGGGAACCTGGGAGTCAGGGAGAGCAAAAGCACACGGTAGTAGGTCAGAGGTCGTCTAGGAGTGATGAATGAGCAAATAAATATGTGTCCGGGATCTGGGCCTCAGAGAGTGGCATTCCGTTCCACATTCTTCTATTGGAGATCATGCTTGCGACAGGGTTCCTCCTAACATCGACCGAGAGTTTGGCAAAGGTCTACCCCAAACTTGGAATAGTTCCATAAAATATAGAAGGAGAAAATAAATGTCATGCTCTTCTGTAATTCCATGTGTTTCACATTGACTAAAAAAGCTGTTACCATGTTGTTCTGCATAGTGACTGAGTACACTCCTGTCCTATAGTATACAAACCAGAACTAGCTTAGCGCCTCTTTATGCTCATCTCATGTGTCTCACAGGATTCAGGTTTGACATCTTGAATGTAGTCTGAGTTTCAGTGTACACTTACAGTAGCTACTGGTTATTTGTGGCCTGTTTCAGCATGGACACAGTTTTACAGCAGCTCATCTATCATGATATGTTTCTGCTCTGTACAACATCTCAAATTCCACCTGTTGTAAGATCAAACCAATGTCAGGAAAACTTTTGGTGATGGCGCCCTCTGTTGAACACTAACACTTTTTTATTGATTTATTTTGCAAAATGATTGTTTAGATTGACACACTTTTCATTTGGACTTGTACTGTTGATAAAATACTTTTTTTTTAAAAAAAAATTACACTGCATTCTAGCCATTAATTAATGGTGTTGGCCCACAAATTTGGAAGCATAATTCCTTTTGAGAATTACTCCACATAATAACTTTTTTTTCATAAAGCAGAAATCTAACTTTTCACATGCACAATATGCAGCAAGCATGTCAACATGACGAGCTAGTGTGCTTTAAAAACTTGTTAAACCTTGTTAGCATGCAGAGAAAATGTTTAACTATCCAACTCAATTGACAATGGGAATATATGAGTTACTCCAGTTTTATGACTAGATAATGTTGATACTGTCAACCTGATCAACACTTTTCAATAACTGCGTATGTAGGGCAGGGGTAAATTCTGCATTTTGGTTTTGTTTACCACAATCCATTTCTATCATCACAAGTTTGCACATTTATTACTCACACGTAAGCAGCCATCACATGAGTTACAGCAGGATGGCATACAGAGGTGAAGGCCATCTTTAAAACATAAGGCCTGGGTTAAAGCTGTCATGATGACAAACACCCACTGAGATGGTCTTCAGCACATTAGTGAATCTCTTCAAGCTCTAGGGAGGCTGTTCAGTAGTTAACCTTGGCCTCTGACCCCCCTGTGGTGGAGGTGATGCAGAAAAGTAACTTCTCCACTGTGGATCAATATGGTATTGCAGAAATATAAGCCACAGAAATCTTTTTCCATATGGTGTTGCGTCACTTATGACATTGATTTCAAATGTAGCATCATTGCCAAGACAGTCTCCGTACCATTAAACATGCCTGGATGGACTAAGCTCTTACTCTTGTGCCAAATACTAAATAAGGACTTTAAGACCTTCCATGGCCTCATCACCATCTATCATAAAGGACTGGGTTGGGGTATGTAGCCACCGACAGATTTTGCTTATCTATTTGTTTCTATTAAATTCTGCATTTACAACTTACTGAAAAAAGGCCAAAGATTTCCCCCTGCTTGCTCCAGTCCATTGTAACTTGGCACTAGGTCGTTCAGTAAAAGCCTGCCAGGGTCCCCATGAGTGCTAATGTAGGTGAGGTGGTGCCTGAGGAGGACTTGGCATAAGAACCTGCCAAGAGATTATCAGTTCATCAGACATGCTTTGCAGAATCATAGAGAGATGAGCAAAGTGGGTGGGATGTATCCATGTGGAGAGAAATGGAATATATATATACAATCTACCTTCATGGGCTGTTGTAGTGGTATGGCTACCTTTGCATTAAAAAAAATCAGACATCGGTGAATTCTTAAATAAGCATATACATACTTTCAACATACAGTAATTGAACAATTTTGCAAGAATTTTGATTTCATATAGAAGTAATTTTATTTTTATTTGGGGCCAAAAAGAAGGAAAACCCTGAATGCACAACCTTGCCATTTTCTTGAAGGAGTTAAAAAAAGTGATCCCTGAAAAAAAGAAGAAAAAAAAAGTTCAAATAAACTAGTGAAAGCTCCAAGCAGTTAACTCACTGGAGGAGAAAAGTGAGAAATTGAAGAGGATATCCATAACATAGGTCCCTGTGTTGAAATGAGTCTTTTTTTTAAACATATCCAGCCAATGTTCCCTCTCCAAGAGAAATGTATATTTCAATGTTCTTTTAAAGTGTAGTGCATATTGTTTTACTTTTTGAAGGACACATGTATTTAGGTCTATAAAATACTATGTAAGATTTAGCTTCCATTTTAGAAAATCACGGCTGTCATCATTCAAAGTTTCAACCTCAGCCAACAGCTTTTATTACATGTTGTCCTCTAAAATACTACCCTAATTTATTTAAATTTGTTGCATGTTGAGTAAATTATAAAATCTAATTTTGAATTAAACTTTATGTTAATTAAGTTTTTAATATTTATTAATCACATTTTTTTTTTTTCATTACGAAAAAGCAGTCTGACTTTCAGGGTAAATAAGATGTGGCAACTTTTCACATTAAATTATATGAGAATCACTTTCATACCAGAAATTACTTTGTCAGTGTAGACGTCACCTTTTTAGTACATCATTCAGTCAGTCTCATTTTTGACTGAAACTCTCCTCACAAGAATTTTGCAGAGCACAAACTACTGCAATGTCAATTTCAGCTCAAAGTAAACTTTATAGATGGAGATGCAGTCTGAGATTATTGATAGATATCATTATTTAAACATGGTGCATAACAAAAGTGCAGAGTCAAACATTTTCACGTCAGCAGATTACTCTGATAACCGCAGAGAGGCAAAAAGAAAAGTTTTTTCTATGTTGAGAGAGCAGAGCATCCTGGATGGGGAGGAAAGCAATCTGGAAGCACATGAAAGAATTTGCAAATCCTTCAACTTTCAAATAAATGAGATATATCAAATATGTAGTATTGCTTTATTTAAGACAGTGCCAGTGCTATGCTAAATAGTTCCCTTGCTATCCAGTAAAGCTCTGGCCAGAAATATGATTTGTTAGAAACCTCTTTTCTCTACTCATTCTCATCAAAAATATAATCCTGAATACTTAAATATGCTATCAATTTGTTGCGGGTTAGTTCCAGTGTGTGTTTTTGGCAAGGGTTCTTGTGGGTGGCACACAGACAAGTCAGAGAAAAAAAAGGGGGGGGAAACAGAGTATTTTGGTCTTGGACAGCAGAGCAGTAGTTAGAAAGCAGCTACAAGAAGCCGACTCTCCCTGAAGTAATGAACTGGGCCTTTTTTTTCTTCTGGGGAGCTTTTGTTGCCAATTTGGTGGTGCCTGTGGGATGCAGTTTTTTTTTCCCTCTTCTATTTTTCTTCTCTCCATCTCAAAGTAAAATCACCTGGGATGTAATTAATTAATTAGAATCAGTGCGCCGAGCTGGGGGGTGGGCACATGTGTTTTTGTGGTGCGCTGTGGTCGATGTGTTCCGGGTGATTGGGATTAATAACAGGGGGCCAATTTGAACTGGGAATCAGTGTGCTTAATAGACATGGGGGGGGGGATGTATGGGGGAAGTGGAGAAGGAAGGAGGGGGGCTTCAGGCGTACACAGACCCCCCAGCCACTGGAACAAAAGGACCTTTGTAAGGGGGACACATTACAGTACGCACTTTACTCTGGTACACCAGATCCCAATCGTGGCTGCAGTAATCATACAAAATGATCTACAGCAGCAGATTTTTATTTCAGGTGAGTAAATATACTATTACTAGTACTTAGATGGTCCCCTGTATAGGTAGTCTGCTATTTCTATTGTGAAAAAATAAGATTTTTCCATATATTTGTCTGTAAAAAGCCATCTGAGACTACTGAATACTCTATCTTTCCCCTTGTGTGTTAACTCACCCCGCAAACCTGAAGCGAGAAGAGGTGGAGACTGCTCTGGGCTACAGCACACTATCAAAATGCTAATACACTTTATCACAGCTCTGCTGCAACCTGACCTACAAGTTTAGATTTTTTAATCTTTTCATAAGAGGAGGTTCTTCTCTGGAAGTGAGGCGATACACACCATACATGTGCTCTGGTTTAAGACTGCTCAATCAATTGTTCTGAAATCCCGAAATTGCTACTCTTGGCTATGCAATCAGAGCTGTGGTCAGTGGGTTGATGGTACAACGATGTAATAAGCTCTAGCTAAGATCGGCTTTGCCGTCACTGGTGTGGATACATGTAGAGAGAAACAAACAGTGGTTTCACACTTGGGTAAAATGGACTTTTTTTTTCCTTGATCCACTGACATTTTCACTGTAGGAACATTATGCATTTATGAAAGCTGATATCAAACTCAAGTGTGGTCTTCAGGGTCTACTTCAAAAATAGTTAAAAGACCTATAGTAAGGAGCTAGAATTTGGAGGTTGAGTAGCATGATTGGTTCAATGTACCACATTACCCAACCTTGTCTCATTTAAAGTACATTTATATACTACTACAGTAATTTGTTTCCCCAATTACATTGTGGTGGGAAATGTAATTTTTGCCTGGATGATGCAGGCAACATTACTTCAAGTGAAGGCTTGTGCTGCGAGTGCCTAAACATAACCATAAAAAAAGTTTAATAATGCCTTAGTTACCACAAGCAGATACTGCCTTGCAAGAGAAGATAACATTGCGAAGAACAAATGAACAACACTGTATTTTACTGATAAACTTTTTGTGACTTGCCAGACATGTTAATTAAAAAATGTCCTCATTTGTTTGATAAACAAACATAATTAAGGTAGCATTACAAAACGTTTCCTTCAAAATATATATGCTGTTGCAAATTTGTATTAATTATATAAGACATTTTTACATATAAATGCTGAATGTATTACTATAGGTATAACAAAAACACAGTTTGACAGGAGGAGGGCATTTCTGTGGTGCACTAAATGCACAGTACAAAATACACGGCTAGTGAAAACCTGGATTGGTATGAAGCTTTTGAGTTGAATAAATGATTCTTGATTTCTCTGTTTACAAAAATTATGTTTTATAGATGTGATAAAGATGGCATACTGATGTTACAGAAATGATCCAAGGTTTGAAAGGATTTTTTTGTATGGAAGCACAAGTGTATGACTCTTCTTCACAAATAACTGCAGAAATTAGCTTCTTGGTATTTGTGCCAAGAGGGAAGAATTAATTTACATTTTTTGGTATCGTAGATGATGGACTTTTTCACAGGACAGAGATAATGCACAGTGCAGAGAAGTGCTCTGCTCATAAGTTAAGCCAAACTTATGTTTCTGTTCTCCTTATCTTTCTCAATATTTAAAAATGTCCGGTTGAGCTGCATTTGCCAAGGGTTGAGAGAGGAAATGATACATTTTTTTGGCATCAAATTTTTTTGTCATGGGAGGAAATGACACTGTTTTTGAACACTAACCCTATGCTAGAAAGAGAAAACAATCCAAAGGCTAAAAGGAAAAAGAATAACACTGTAACAGGAATGAAAGAGTTCACCACTTTATGATGGCATAGCCCAAATCAGTCACACAGGCAAAGTGACAGCCTATATATAAACTTAATGGAAATGAAAACATTAAACCAAAGGAAACTTACTTGTAACTTCCTTCCACCTGGCATTCCATAACGAAGGCTGAACACAGCACAGTCAAGCCAGAGCCTCTAATACTGTATAAAATATAGGAGCTTTAAGCCTTGCTGTGGTAAAACTTAACCCAGTTAAAATGATTGACAGGGAATCTACACAACAGTGACTCTGTCCAATGATGACTACATATCCTGATTCTGATAAAATGTTAGCAATACATTACCACAAATTTAACAAATACAAGATTCAAGCTCTTAGTGAAGATTAAATCCCCCAAAGCATGCTGTTCCGTGTTTTCACTGCATTTAAAATTTAGCAGGACTAAATGAATTGATAGCTACATAAATAAATGAAATAGACTGAAAAATAAATTGATAGCTCATTTCAGTTAGTAGAAACCAGAAACAGGAAATTGATCTGCCTTAAATATCTTTCAATTGTGTACAAATTGTGATTTTTTTTTCCTTTGTCCACAGAAATGAAAGCACAGCTGTACAAAAATGTACTGTGCATATTATATTTGATTAATATGAACCCATATTTGCCTGAGAATTTGCTGTAACATGAAAACACATAAAACAGAAATTAGCATTACTGGTTCACCATCTTGCTTGCATTCAGCTCCCACACATCAACCTTGCCATCTAAGTAGGAAAGTGAATTTGAAGGGCTCTTCATTTTTACTCGGTGTTGTTATAGTATATGCATATACAAGCGTCCTGCATGATTCACTGTTAATGGTGCTTCCTCCCTCTGTTGACATTACTAAGATTTTAATGTGGTGTGCGTGAGATTGCTTTAAGGTTGTAAAAGAGATCAAAGCCTAGAGTAGGATATGAACCTGGGCTGCTGTGCATTGTTACCAGTCGAGTGTGCAAAGCATAAAGACCAGGATAATAGATCCCCTACAGACTGCCTCGTGATGGATGCACCATAAAAAGGCCACACAACCTCTGCAGCTCTTAAAAGTTCAAACTATTAAGAATTTAGAGCAAACTCCTATCTTTAAACATAAACATTAAACTCAAATTGATGTGTTGATTTCATCAAAGCGAAAGTCCAGTTTACCAAAAGTCTTGCTAAAGGACGTTAGTTGCAGTTTCTAAAATTTATTCTTAAAAGTCAGAAACAAGGATTACATGTTGGAGAATAATGTGCAAATATATAAGATAGAAAGAAATTAAAGTATTAAACAAAAAATAAAGTCAACTTAAACAGTGGCTTGAACATAATTTCAAAAAGTTGGTAATTGTGGTTACAGCAATTTCCTTCATGTAATCCTTTAATGAGTAATGAAACATAATGCATTTATCGCACGTTTTATGCATCAAGTATTTTAGTTGTTTTTATTTTAAGATAACTTGCACATTTCATAAAGTTTCATGGCACCGGGCTGGATACCCAGTAAGGTGTGGCAGTGACACATAAAATTACAAGCTATTGTACAGTCTGTGGCACTGATGACTGGGTTATAACATAACATTATCATAAATAGTCAAGGTCATACAAAGTATTATGCTGAAAAGTCATCATAAAGTTGCTGTGTGGTGGTTTACTTTCTAGGTGCAGTATATTTCTAGGCATATACGAATTGCACCTCAGCAGTAGAGGTGTTATTGTTTCCTTGAAACAGAATCTCAAAGGAGGTGTTTTATTTGTAGAAGCTGTACGACTGTGAAGAGAAGCAGATTAACCTTCCCAGACCCCCAGTCCAAAAATTTCTATCTGTCTGTCTCTTCTTCTGCTCACTTCCCTTTCTTGTATCTGTCTCCCTAGCTTTGATTTTCACTTTTTAATTTCCTTCTCTTTCATTTTTTTTTCATTTCCACTCCTGTTCATCCCAAAGTGTTCACTTCTCTCTCTCATCCTGCACGTCCTCTCATCGACTCCTCGGGTCTCACGCTGTCATACCTCACCACAAATGAGCAGTCTGGATGTGCGCACAGCCAACGAATCGGCAACCCACATGGGAACCCCTTCACACTGTACCACAACACAGTCCTAATTAGCCTGGAAACTACTAGCTACAGTTGAGAGAATGCACAGCTCGTCTACCCAATCCCCTGTCCAACACTGTTTGTCTGGATGAGTATAGGTTAATTACATCCAGCTCACCCGTTGCTCTCTTACCTCTCCTTGTTTTTCCCCAAAGTTTTTCTGTTTTTCTTATGCTATTGGTGTACTTCTGCAAAATTTCTGGGCATTCAGATTTTGATGGCCTTGATAACTTCAAACAGTCAAAATGAAATTTAATTCATTTTTAATAAGAAATGAGTTGGTGTTGATTTTGACTTGTGTACTTCTTTGGTCAAAATCGTAATTACCAAAAATGATTACATCACTTCAATATCTGCAGCCTCACAGGCAGTCAACCTCCTGGGGGCAAAGTTGTTATGCTAACGTAAGCCTACAGAGTGCTGAAGTATACCTGTTGCTGTGAGTTTTGACATTTTTGATTACCTAGACCCATGAGACAGCTGACAATATCTAGATGATGAACACAACAATGAGTGTGTGGGAATTGTCAATGACTCAGCAAGTGTTGAAATAACAGAAAAGTAATGTTTGGTGGGAATCAATGCTAACGTTGCAAGGCTAGGCTAACTAGTTTCCCAGTAGAATATAAATTTAATAGCACAAATGGGCTTCCAAAATGCTGAATGTTCTAAAGGGACAGACATCTTGAATCGGTAGCAGTATATAACAAGCACTATGGAGGATTGTTAAAACAGGTTGGAAAAAAAAAAAACACCTTTATCACGTCCAGAGGCTACAGAGCTATGATGTGGTACAAACAGTAGCAAGCTATGGAAGTTGACAGCATATCCCTTAGAAACTGCTGCCAAGGGAAACACCCTCTTTACACAATTTCTACACATGCTGCGAAGCAAAGCAGAACATTAGCAGAGCAGCAGCAGCAACTTCGGCACTCTGACTGTGTTTACACCGGATCCGTTCAGGCATAGTACTGAGTGTAGGTCACCCATACAGCACATAATCACTGTAGTTACGCACATAAATTGGAAGAAAAAGGACTTCAAGCATGTCTTATGTCTGTGTAGACATAAACGCTTTTTCCACAAATATGTCCAAATGGAACAATATGCACAATAGCTGCAGTATCATTATAGTTTATATTTCCTAGCACAAAAAGTGAGGAGTTTCAGTTCACCTCTAAAATATTTCCTTATCTTTCATTGTCAAACCTGTATAATATCATTTGCAAAAAGAAATTGTGTATAGAGAATATGAAGCCCATAGAGATGGCTATCCTACCTTCCTTCTAGAAGGTGTCTATTTGTGTGTTTCCTTGCAGCAATTTTATGTCTTATCATATTTGACAAGACAGGTGACAATACACTCCACCAACATGTCTGCCATTTCATCCGCAGAAGGGAGAATTGCATTTAAGAGAAATACAGTATCTTCTGTCTTTCATAGGCAAAGTGTTTTGATGATGCCATTAACTATTCCTCTGGTGTACGCTTGTTGGATTTTGTCACTGTCTAGCAGAGTCAATATGTAACCTTATAAAGAATTTATGCATTCAAAACAAATTCCATCACTGTGGCAGCTGTGAAACAGTCAGTGGCACACAAAGGGAGAAGAGAAAAAAGCGTGACTACTGTGTAACAATGGTTAGCAAACATTGAATGGATGATAAAATGTTCATTCTCAATTCAAGTTAATATGGCAGAGTATCTGTTAATTATCTATGTATGCAGTCAGGCCACATGGGGGACTGCTATTGAGTTGAAAGCTTTTTAAATGAGGCATTTAGGATATGCCATAAAGACGCTATTAACTGATTTGTTCTCCATAATACAGTTTTACATCGTCCCCAGGAAAAGTTATACAGACTCACAACTTGGAAGGTAGAGCATATAAATAGCCACAAAGGTTAGCTTCTTCTCTATTTTGAATGAAAGTGACTTTGATGCATAGAATTCATTGTCAACCTTTTCAAATCCCATTTAAAATGTCATCTGCAATTAAAGTAATCTTTACAGCACATATTGGATGACTATTTGACAAGTGGTTTCGTCAGTGATGTGAGTGACTGTAGCTTTGAAAGAATGCACAAGAAGCCAGAAGTCTGTGGGCACTTGAACATAGACAGAAACACACATACTATTATTCTGTTTTTCTAATGTGAAATACTAACACTACAATTATATGCCACATTAATGTAAACCTGCTATCCAAGAGCAGCAACTAGTATGTACTGTCTTACTGTGTGCACAAAAATGCACATGCAGACATCTGCACACAAAATATCTTTAAAAACAACATGTGTCCTGAAATCTTGCTCGTGCACACTCACTCCTGTCTAAAAAAAAAGCCTTGTTTCATATTTACTTCAAACGCTTCAAACACATATTCAATTTGAATTCTTCGTTTGGATCTGACAAGGTTAAGTGAGAATGATTTTAAGTGCTTAATGGAGGGATAGAGGCCCATGAGAAAGGAATGTATTATATGTAGAAAACACAGAAAGTGTCTTTTGTTTCAGAGAATCCCACATTTTGATAGAGTTTCTGCCATAACACATTTGGTGGGAAATATGCAAGGTCAGCAAATTCAAGGTCATTTTTTTCATTCACTTTCAACGTGTTTGATTCAGCCGGACCAGTGGAATTGTGAAACACAATATTTCACAATGTTACAAGAGAAGACCTCTTGACATGCTTGAAATTTACCAGAAAATGGTATTAAAATGAAATGTGGAGAGTTATGGGTCCCCCACCAACACAGCTCAACAAGGCATCTTTTTAGTTTTTGAGTAGCCAGTCCCTCCATTAAGAAGTTATGAGTGTATGGAATTAAAGGGGAGGGAATGGGCTAACACTCACTCAGTGTTGGCCATGAGAAAGGCCAGATGACCTGCCTGGTTATGTATGCATGTGTATACGCATCTGTACGAATGTTCCAATGCATGCATGAAGAAAATAAATGTAGAAATATTTTCCACCATCTGAGCTGCAAGTCACCTGCTGTGTGTGTGTTTGTATGTATTTTAAAGCATATTAGTTATAGATATCATTAAACTGTGAAAGGCTGGTTTTATGGAACAACAGGCCTTCAGCTGTCAACACTGCTGCCTGACCACAGACACAGCTGCTTTAATGTAGGGAACACCAAACAAACGACACATTGAAGTCTTCTAACACTATGTGTTGACCAAATATGTTTGTGTGTGCATGTGTTGTATGAGACAAATTAATAGTCTGCGTGTTTATTGTCTGCGCATGTACATGCATGTGTGTATGTGAGAAATCCTGATATATCATTTTTGGGTGGTATAGTGTTAGCAGCGTTGGTGGTAGGGTTGACGAGGGTTAAACCTGGCTTGTTTGAAACAGGATTAACCCTCCGGCTCTCCTGTGGACCACTTGTGTGAGGACGGCTCAAATTTTGGCCTTCTCCTCACGTTTGCGCCACAAAGAGGCTGAAGGCTCCTGGCAGACAGCTGAAACCTGAGAGGGTTTTCTTGCTCCTTGAAATGTGCTCTGCTAGAACTGGTCTTTCCCTTTATTTGGTGAAACATCCATCCAGATATGAGCTGATTTGAGTTTCTAATGTGTCAAGCTTCTCAACTGCTTCTCCATCTGAGAATCATGAATTTAAACATAGGTATGTAAAAGACTGCTGGATCTCATTTTGGAAGCTCCTGCTGCTGCTCCCCTGCCAGGACCCAATCCGAGCTAGTCTGTGAATGGTATCAAGCTCACAAGAAGCCTCACCAGGTTTTTAGACTTCTCCATGAGGATATTTTTCTGCCAGGCATGCTGATGGATGAGGCTTGTGTCACGTCTGCAAGGTGTGTTAGGGCAACGTTATGATATACTTCAAGTTCTTTTGGGTCACAGTGTGCATGTGCAATATTTCCATTCATTGCTGCAGAGTGCGTCTAGTCTAGCAGGTGTTGTTTGAGACAGCCAGGGAGTAATCCAGGCTATGACAGGATCTGAATTATAGAGACTGGCAGCAGGCTATGCTGAGAGAAATGGGATATGCTGCTCTTGAATACAAAGATTGAGTATGGTAGCACTTTGACTTGAGCACAGCTTAGTCCATTTGCTCTCTAATGGCTCCTAAAAGACCACATTGGGTAAATTGGGTAGAATTGTTTAAACATTTAGGTTCACAATTTATGGGAAAACTTGTGGGTGGTGTTAAAAACGTTAAGATTGTATTTTATCACCAAGTAATTATTAGAATTTGTTTACACCCAGATCGGATAAGACATTGATGTGATTTACCATATCAAGGTATTTCTAATAAAAGATAAAAGATATTTCTAAGCTAATTGTTGTAAAGTAGCTTGTCATAGAAAAGTACAAGACTCACAGCACAACACTTTCAAAAATGTGTAATTTCATTGCCATTGACTTTTGGATGTATTGTTTTATCCATCCATCTGGTACTCCAGCTACAGTACAGTGGATTGAAATATACAGTAAGCTAAGACTGATTTACAATGCTGCAGGTTTGCAGAATAGTGGGCAGAAAGCCTATACAATATCCCAAAACTGCAGTTTGTCTTCGCATGACAGATAAACATGCTAATCTCTGTTTGTTCCCTTGTCTTTTCTCATTTCCTCTTGGTTTTTCCTGATACTATAATTTACCACGTGGTGTTGACATAGAGAAATCCTGCCTTGCCCACATCCAAACAATAGTACATTATTTTCTAAAAAGGGACGGTTAACAACTTTTCATGCTTTCTGCTGTTTTTGTTTATGTAATTGTTTTTTTCCCCATTCTGATAATAATTGCTGTCCATTTCCTTGGTTTTTCCTGTCTATCCCATTCCCCTTTTGTTCCCTCCCTGCATCTGCTTGATGTGGCAGGAAAAGGGGTTGGGGTGTAGGGGGGTGTTCAGATGGAGTAAAAAACATGTAAATAAAGCTAGAAGAAGAGAAATAAATGAGAGCAAAGTGACCCCAAACGGAAACTGTGTGTTTATTGTTTTTACGTCTATGCACTGATCTGTGCATAGTTATATGCCTACCTGCACTGTGTTTATCTGTCTGGAATGAAAAATGAACAGAGAAATTTCCTCAAAAGCCTGCGCATGTTTGACAGTGCTAATGAGGAAAGATGTCAATGAGATACTGACTGTGGATTCCTGACACTCCTGGAGTAAACGTCCTCTCAATGCCGCCTGTCAAGTGAGCCTGGCAAAGGAACAGAGCAAACGGACAAGCACTTCAGAATAGCTCCACAAATCTGCATGCAAGGCACAACTGCGAAGGGCCACTCCTGCCTCTTCTTTCTTCTGTTGTCTCGTTGTGCATTTTTTAGAGAATCTGCTGCTGGCTTCCTTGTATAAAACTACATGGATTTTGAGTTTTATACAGCAATGTTGTTAGATGATTTAGACATTGCATTGTGAGCGTTCTGTGCAGGAACTGTTTTCTGCCCTACAGATTCCATGGTCAACCAAATAAAATGTTGGGTTGCTGCTTGATGCTTACCATGTATTTCACCAAAGCCAGTCAGCAAAGAATCATCCCAACTGTTCTCTATAGGCTATAAAATCACACACCCCCTGAGTCATCTCCACCGTGTTGCTCTAGCTGGACTTGTCATCATATTGTAGCAAATCTGATTGATATTCCTGTGGAAAAGCTGCCAGACAGCTCGGCTGCATTCTACAGGAGCTTACTGGTATAATGTGCATAATTCACCATGCTCATTGTAAGCCATCCACTGCACTTCAGAATGATTAGCCATGAAAATGTGGCGCACACATTCTCCAGAGTGTTGGAGGTCCCGCATCCCGCAGATTCTTATATCGGCCTCCATGAATTTTCCTGGGCCTTTCCCAGGGCTTCAGTGTGGTTTTGGGGGTCCTCCACTCAAGAGGAGACAAATAGACACAGCTGGAATTTGAAAGATTCCCTATGTGAGTAGGGTAAAATGAGACTGGAAACATTGTTGGGATTCTCCAGTGAATACATAATGTCATGATAGTGTAACATGGTCACGACAAGCAAACAATGTGATGAAGCCTGGTGTGATCGGACTCCAAACTTTGTGAGTAACACTGACCTACAACTGTAAGGGGTTACATAACCAGAGGTAAATGCATTATATTGGGTGTAAATGTGCTAAAACTGTTTACATTCTGCAAGGACAAAGATACAAGGACATCAAAAGACAGGCAGCTGGAAAAGGATGTTTCCCACCTGCTGCATAATGCTATAATACAGCTCTCATAAACACTAACATGGTGTGCACACGATGAGGGCCTCGCAGTAGGAACTCTGTTGTTGAAAGGAGAACTAGCCAAAGGGATGAAGTACAAGGATTTGTACTATATTATCTGTCAACTCTTGCCACATTATTGGCAATGTTACACAACAAGCATGCCAACACTAAGTTGTACTGCCAAGGAGGCCTTTATTAACTTCACAGAATTGACTTGAATCAATATGACAAGGTCCAAAGGCCAAAAAATTGGTTTGGGCTGAAATTAAAGAGAGACAATAGACAGTATAATTCAAGCCAGCACTCACCAACCACATCCCTTTGCTAAGGTATGCTCTATGTTTTATTGAAACCAGAGGGAGCTGCTTAGTGTGGTCAGTCACAGGTGCAGGGAAATGGCAGCATGGTGCTGGGCCGTGACAACTGTCAAAAGGCAAAATGAAGGCTCAGGCAGCATGGCAGCATGACCCGTCGAGTCAGGCAGGAAATGTACATTTTTTTCTCTCCACTTTAGATGAAGGATGGGCAGGAGCACAGAGCAGTGGTGATAGCTACAGGGGCAGCCCCTAGTCAACCCCACATCTCCAGCCAGTCACACTTAGTGGGCCCTGGCTCTCTCACCCAATCCTTCAGAGTCCCAGAGGAACGAGTTGACAGCTCCTCAACTAGGCCTTGCTGCTATCAAGAGTCAGCAACAGGTGCCGCAGGCTTTCTTTGAGTGTGGTTGTTATGCATCACCCTATAACTTCAGCCTGGTGTGTTTCTCTGTCTTCTTAAAGAAACAAGAATGTTTTGAGGGAATTGGAAAGAAGAGATGTGAAATAGTTGCTGACATTAAACTATGCCCCTAACACGGTTGTGTTTGGATCCTTGAGATGCCATGGAGCACATTAACTGTGACACGATGACCTGAGACAACAAATATATGTCCATAGAAGGACATACATTATACTATGAATGGTGCTTTTGCTTAAATTTCACACATGCACATTTTCTGTCTAACCTGGTTCAGAGCTGAACATAAAAACAACCAGCATCCCTCTGTGGCAATTCAATAAACCATAAATGCAAGCACTTTGATGTCAGAATGGTTCCCTTGTTATCATCCCTGCATGTGGACGTGTGTCCTGTCTGATCTGGCTGATCCTCCATGAGTAACAACACACATTAAGATGAAAAAGGCACAGTTACTACCAACATATGTTTCTTGCCAACCCCCCTTTAGAAAATCTTCTCTGTCTCAGATAACCCCTAAAATCCCTGATGGATCTGGACTGAGTAAGTGCAAGTGGCTATACAAAGTCCTCTTTCCATTATAGAAGCTCTGAGATGGATTTCAGATAAGTCTGGGAAGGTTGTTTGTATCCATTTTCTTCTTTCAGTGGTTTTCATGGGATTTGTTTTTTAAAAAGACAAATTTTAAATTCTTAAGTAAAGCAAGTA
Source organism: Thunnus maccoyii (assembly GCF_910596095.1). Lineage (NCBI taxonomy): Eukaryota > Metazoa > Chordata > Actinopteri > Scombriformes > Scombridae > Thunnus > Thunnus maccoyii. Next base: position 19,652,483 of record NC_056539.1, on the reverse strand, counting down.
TAACCAGTCAATTGATGATGATGAACAGATGACTATCTAAAAAAAACATAATCATATTAAAATCAATTAAATATGCTTTAAAATTAAAAAAAATATATAAATTAAGTATGATGTCTTGTATGCTGTATATAGAGGTAGTAAAATAGTAAAGAAACATAATGTCAGGTTGAGGTCCAAAAAAAAAAAATCCTTTAAATTCCTGTAAAATTAGCTTAAAATGCCTATCCAAGGCAAATTGAAAGCTGTTCTTGATCCATTACGAGTACATGCATGGTTTTGGTTTCTTTTCAGAGGTAAAACTGACATTTTCTCCAACAGTCAGAATCACTGTAAGTGCTACCAGCATTAAGTAATAGAAATTAGAGCACACTTAAGTATAAGGTTTTTATTTCCACCTGAATATTTTTTTGCAAACAGATGCCTGTAGATGACCTACAGTCTAGCTGGGAGTTATTAGCTGGAAAACACAATGGGACCACAGCATGGAGCCTTAACTAGTCCAAGTTCAAATTTAATAACAATACCACAGAAATGGAATATTTTACACATGTTTTCATAAGGGTATTTCTAGGCGTCTTGCAAAAAAAGGGACACCAAATAACCTTCTTCGGGGTAAGTGAAGCATAAACACGTTACAGTGCTTTGTTCCCCTGTTGAAACTAAACCTTGTGCATATAAAATAGTCAAATCAAGTGCTATGGTGGAAAAGCAGTTCATATAAAAAGTAACACATAGCAAACTATTTAAATTTACATAATTTCCATGTTGTGGTTTTATATAACCCATTAAAACTGGATATGGTCATTTTCAGAATTCCATTGGCTATTCGAAGCATCATCTGCAGAATCTGTTTCTACTGGCTCAGTCTTTACACAAAAGAAGAGGGGCAGGCACCTCCTTTCAGCGTGGACTCTTATTGGCTATTGTAGGCTGTGGACAGGACATGGAAGCTCCTATTGAGTCAGGTGAGGTGTCATCCAAAACATCAGAGTGCAGATGCCATTTTGAAACCAAGATGTATTTAATATACGCGAGTTATGATGGAAAATACGTGGGAAGATAAGGACATCTGTTGGCTAATTTGAAATAATGCAACAGTCGTAATGTGTCTTGGTTTAAATATTTTGCTGGTTTGGATCGACTGGACCTTTGCCAATTTAAAGAGACCGTTTTTGTCAGAGTTGTATCAGTCAGTGGAGTCAAGGCGTTGATTATGCCTGCTGTCGTGATTTATCTTGAAATGGTTTGCATCAATGGAATCACAAGAATCTTAGCTTCCCAAAGATGTGTCATATGAGCACCCCCTCAGAGACAGCGGCAATATGAGATTTTGGTCATATCGCCCAGCCCTGTCTGGAAGTAAAATGATGAATACAACAAATGCAGCTGACATGTCAGTCACGCTTGCATGGAAACTTGACATAACTTCGAAAAAATTCAACAGCCACCAGTCATGTAGCTAACAACATGTTCTGTTGTAGGGCCTCCTGGGACTCCACAGGTGAATTTGTTCATTGTGTGATTTAAACTGAACTCAACTTCACAGAATTCCTCAGGTTTTCACACTTAAGCTCCGCCCACAGACCTCCTCCTCCAATCGCCATTGGTCAGTTTATGACCGATGACATCACCTGGTCAATAAAAGGCCAGCTGGTGTTTGTTCTATCTTTCTCTTCACCGCTGCTGCAGGTGCAGCAGCAACTGCTTGGCTCTCCCTCAGCTCTCTGCTCTCATGTGTAGTCTGCTCAAAGTAGATGCACAGAACTGTTTTCTTCATGGCAGCGTCACAAGCCTGTCTGATTCAAGTTATTTAGCGCCAGCAGCTACAACACAGAAGCCGCACCACGAGAACAGCTGATCTCCTGTGACACAAAGTTTGCCAGCTAACTCCACAGGCCACAGGAGCGACCGGTTTCCCTCCAACCTGCACAACCAGACCACTGACTGCATAGCAAAGACCGCATCGTCCGACACCAGAACCACAATTCTTCCCAGCCTGGCTCACCGACAACCGAGGGAATCGCCAGCTAACAAGCAGCATGACAAAGACTGGTAACAAATTGGGCATAACATCGAATAGCATAGCATGGCTAAGCACAAGACTGTTTAACTTTGTCAATGTACATCTATTGATTTGGTTTAATGTTATTCACTGAGCTTTATTATTATGATGTCTCTTCATATTTAGGTTATTGGATAGCCACACCGTTAAGTTGATGTTAGAATGCTTCACAAACATATTCATTGCATGGGAGTTACATCTAGTGACTATTAAGCCTTGCATGCAACTAACTAATCTCTCTCTTTTAACCTATCCTACACGAATTGGCCTTAAAAATAGACACAGGAAATTCAAAGGAAGCTCAAAGCACACAGTTACACACTTTTATTTCTGACCTAACAAGTGTGTTCATGCTTGTGCATGTGGAGTAAACGGCGGCAGAACACAGAAACACGCACACTCTCTCCTTCACATGCCATGCAGACCTAGCGGCCATCTTCGATTCCCTGATCTTGTTTGTATTTTTCCTTTGTCTGCCATATTGTTTATTTTTCCTTTGTGAATCTCTCACACATGTGGTCCCAGACGCCATTTTGATCAACCATCTTGTTTTCCCACACACACGCACACACCTATATATAGTACCATTAGTTAGATACCTACTGTGTGTTTTTACTTTATTAACTTTTTAAATAATGCTTATGAACATACCTGCTGGTCTGTTTAATGTTGCACATGAGCAAATTTTGCCAACCTCTACTCTGCAGAACTCCAAAACCCTTCAACCATTACTAGCTATTGAAATGGTAATTTTGATTAATTATTAATCAGAGTTCCAAGTTGATAGTTTAGCATATTTGATGAGACTGAATCAGTGAATTGGCAATCCTTTCCCTTCTTTAAGAGTGATGCCCTGAGGTGGATTTAATGTAAGTTAAATCCTATTGATATTTAATATAAATATTCATCATTTCTGATAGCCAAAAAATTGATAATAAGCTGTTATGACAAAATGCCCTGCACTGTGCAGTAACTGTGGGAAGGTGCCTTGGTGGCTGCAGACTCTGGCTATTGTTGGCATGTGTGCATGTGTGTGTGTGTGAGTGTCCGTGTATAGCGAAGTTGTGGCCGTGGCCCACACACGCTGCTGACTTTGTAAACGCCTGTGTCAAGATCAAAAGCCTGGCTATCCGCAGACATACTTGATTAGTGAAGGGCAGCTCACAATATTGGCTACACCAAGGACTGCTGGACAGATGGACTTCTTTTTCTGTCTTAATGCTGTAAACACTGTGGGGGTTCAAAGCGTTTTACTTGGCCTAGTGTCTGTAGGCATGTAAAATGAGCTAAGGAACTAGTTTAGGTCATGAGCAGTTTTTCCTACACTCCAAGTCCCTGATTTCTTTTATCTACAGTTTCAGTATTATGTAGTGTATTTGATTATTAGAGTTTTTACTTTCATTACAAATTTTTTTTCAATCTTGTCTTTTTAATCACTTCTTCTCCACCCCTGCACTCAGAGTGACTGGACACATTTTCTTTTGTTATCATAAGTCCTTGGTTTTGTTTCTTAATGCTTCATTTGAAAACCAATTAGCTTCTCTCTTGGATTCAATTACCAATGTGAAAGGCTAGTGCTATCTTGCCTCTGCAATAATAACAAAATAATTGTATTCACACACAGCCCCACCCCCAGCCCGCCTTTGGTGCACTGCTCTTTCAACCAGTGTCTGATCCCCTCCTTTGGCCTCGGCTGCATGCTATATGAGTTGATTCAAAGTTTCAGTGATCGTATCACTCACTGATGAACAAAACACAACTATTGGCTTGGCTCGTCTTTCAAAATCAATGAGGTCGGGAACATTTGAAATGGATTTCTCCTTGAGGACACGGTGAGCGCCTTGAAAATGTGCACCATATTTCCACCGCCATTGGCACAGTTTGACACGGGTGTCTGGGTGTGTGCCTGTGTGGGCTGGAGAATGTGTGTAAAAATTAGTGTACATGTGTGACAGAAAAAGGTTTGTGGTTGTGTGATTATGTGTGAGTGTCTGTGTGCATGTGTGCAGCTGTGTGTGTGTGTATGTGTGTGTGAGTATATGTGTGTCAGCAGTCAGCCAGAATCTGGAAATCATCACTACTCACCACCACCGTTGACGATGTGTGCGAACAACACCGACTCTGCCCTGAAATGGTCTCAGACAGCAGTGAATATGCTTGTAATGAGGTTAAAAGTGAAGAAAAATGATATGTTCAGACATTATAACTGTGTGCGCCTTGATTGCTTCATCACACTAGCTCTATTATATATTCAACTTAACCAACATTTGCCACAATGTTATTTTTCTAGGAAAAGTGAGTGTTTATTTATTTATTTTTTTTAAGTATATCACCCCGACCTCATTTAATATATTGATACATATTAAATACATATTATAACGTTTCATTGCCTCTCTCTACAATTTAGTATTTAGAGTCTAGTGTGTTTTGTGAATTTGACCCAATGGTGTTCAAAAACAAGATTGTTTAATCCTTTGTGAGTGTCTGCTCATGTACAGTGCTGTGCAAAAGTTTTAGGCACTAAAAGTAAAGTGAGAATGCTTACAAAAATATTGCTATAAATTGTTTTAATTTATCAATGAACTTCTTACAAAGTTGAGTAAACAGCAGAAACCTAAATGAAATCAATATTTGCTGTGAGCAGCTTTTAAAACAGCAGGAGTTCTCCTCGGTACACTTAAACAGTTTTTCATGGTGACTTGCAGGTAGGTTGTTATAACCATCCTGGAGAAAGAATGTTCTTCTGTGGATTTATTATTTAGGCCATCTCAGGTGCTTCTTCGTGTAATCCCAGATTGACTCCATGATGTTGAGATCAGGGCTCTGTGGGGCCATACCATACCATCTATTGCAGGACTCATCATTCTTCTTGATTCTGAAAATAGTTCTTTATGTCTCTAGCTGTATGCTTGGGGTCTTAATCATGTCATGAATAAATTTGGGATCAGACATCTCCCTGATGGTATTGCATAATGGATAAGAATCTAAACATCTAAGGTGCCTAAAACTTTTGCACAGTACTGTATGTTAAAACCTCCGTCTTTTAGAACATCCCACGTGTATTCCTTCATGTAAGTGATGAAAACTCAGTTTCATTTGCTCACTTGCAAGGCCAAGGACCACCAACTAAGCTCTGTAAAGTGTATCAGTACTCACACCATCGTTAACTGCCGCTATTGTGGATGTTGTCATTAGATTTAATTGGCCCTTCCTTAGAAATATTCACACACACACACTTCACACCAGCCACTCACATGGATTTCATAAGGTAAGTCTAGTAGGTGCCTCGTGGCTTGCTGACCCTTAAAACAGTATTCACTTCCTGTATGGGTTGAGGTAGTCTTGACCAGCGTAAATCACCCTTCCCCTGGCTTCGATTACACGCTCTGCTTCTGTCACCAGTCCCCCCAAACAATTTCAAAGCTAATTGCTTCCGACATAAACATGCAGTTACCATATTGATATGTGGTTTGGGGAGTTAAATTATGCACAAGCATCACTTAAAACCGCACTTGAACCTGAGAAGGAAGGTTTAGTTGTTTGGACTAGGAAGGGGAAATATCTTAAATGCTTTTGAATGTGTGTTAGGAACACAGAACATTAGCCCACATCTGCTTTAGCATAATTATTATGTTATCTGTGATCCGTAAGAATTAGGTCAACACCACGGTAGAAATTTAGCAGCGCTCATTTTATGAATATGCAGATTTTCATGTCACATTTGCATAGCTGAACAGCATTCACAAAAGTTCATGCAAGCAACATCTGTTTACCATTGTGCAAAACACACCTTGAGCTTATCTGGAATTTGAAATGTCAACTTTAACCTTAGGAAATTGGTTGCTACATTCAGTATTTAGAGATACTGATTACATTTTAGATTCAAAATGAATGAGAATTGCAAATGTAGTCCATGCTGAATAATGCATTTATTGTTTGGAGTATGATTCCTTTAGCCTACTATAATGTTGACAAGGAACTGAAAATAGAGACGCTATGGCGGTTGGATTTGTACTACCAATAAATGGAACCTCTTTCTAATTGGCCCAGTCCTTATCCTGGCCCTGAAATAATAGTACAGCTCAGTCCTAGCAGCACAAATATTGCATGTCACATGAGCCAGGGTGATGATGTAAACAGTTTGGAGTGGGTCAGAGATTCTGCTTTGCTGTGCTGTGAGTGTTCATCTCAAAGATGTGCTGAAACATACGCTGTATGTATTCCCAGAGCACGGGACGAAAATCAACAAGAAAAATCATCAGCGTTGAGGGATATAAAAGCAAGCATCCATCTTTATTAAAGTCCCTGGTTTATGTTAGAGGACCTCAATCCTCCTTGGATTGTAAACTGGTGCTGAAAATAAACAGCTGTTGGAAAGAAGTAAAAAGAAAGTCTGAAATTAATCACTGGAACTTTCATATCTCTCTCACACACTATGCATGCACTGAATTTCTCATAATAATCTGTACTTACACAAACACATACTGTATGTTGAGAAAATCAGCCATCCACGGTTCTTTGTGCCTAAATTTGTTTTTCATTATATGTATTTTTTTTCTTTTTGTGAAATACAGTTTAGTTTTTAGGGGCTAAATATTATCATATGAATCCATAAGTCTTAAGAAGCACTGAATGTAATTGAGTATCATTGCATATTTGTAGTCTTGCTTTATGATGATGGAAGTCATCGATAGAAATACACATTGGATTACACACATAGTGCACTCAACCTGAGAATAACGTACACACATGGACTCATACAACCACACGTCACAAGTGCAGACACTCTTTAAGTGGTTGATCCTTTGATAAAGAGAGTGAAAAAGATCCTGAAGCCCATCGTCATTAAATTTGTGTTGGTTTATTTGTGTAAGACACCGGGGCTCAGGAGGAGAGCTGAGGAGTATTGGGGTGGTCCACAGTCCATTTGTTCACTGTTCGCAAGCGGCTGATCTCTGGAATTCACTTTCTGCGCAGTGACAGAAAGGTTGGCGGTTGCAGAAAGTGAACAGAGAAAGTCTGTGAGTGTATGAGTGTGAGTAAGATTACAGTGTTGAGTTTGTGGTGTGTTTGTATGCCTAAAAGGTGTGGTGCGAGGAGGAGTCTGATGATGATATGTTATAGGAAAAATCATTGTCTCTATATGAACTAGAGAGGAAAGTAGTTTCTGCATGTGCACAGAGAGGGGGGCGGGGTGGTGTTGAGAGCAGCAGGGCTTGACGGGGGTACATGGGGCATCGTGTCCAGGGCTTACTGTGGGGGAACATTTAGAAGCAGCTGTTTTTTGGCTGCACTAAATGGAGACGTTGTCCTGTGCTGCTCTGTGCTTTGGATTCTTAACCCCCCTTTCCCCTCCCCATCCCTTACCAATACTTCCCCAAATCCGCTTCACTTTCCCTCCCCATGCATGGCACAGAGGAGGGGTCAGGGGCAGCCGTCTGAACTGAAGCCATCATCAGCCACTCTCCCCAGCCCCCACATACCGATCTCCCCGCACCCCTTTCCTGCCTGATGTGGCCCTAGACAGGATCTCATCTCACACAACTTGCCCCGGCTCCCTCTAAAGTGTCAAAGCGGGTCTTAATTTAAAAGCCCCTGGGCCCATTGCTAACTATTCAGCTATGCTTACCACTCAATTATCTTCCTGTCCCTTTTTTCCGCCACTAAAGCCCCCTCTGAAACCATTTAAGAGCAACATTGTGGTGGGTCAACTAGGGTTTCAGTTTCCCCATGCCCGTCTCCTTCAAGATCAAACTTACTCATACCAAACTCTGGTGATAAGAGACAAGGATTTGATCTTATTTTAGGGAAGGGATAGTCTGTGTGACAGATTAGGCATTGCTCCTGCTCCCTGGGATGCTAAAGTGATGTCAGAGCTCTTTGACTTAGTGTTTCTCACAGTATTTGACAGCCCCTCTGGTAGCTATTAGTTTTGTTAAAGATTGCCCTGTTCTCTTTTAGTGGTCAGTCAGAAACAAATAATGTGCTTGCCCTCCAGTGTTTGCCGAAAAAGCCCTGCGAGACCTTGAGGCTTGGAAACGTTTACGTACACTCAGAACCACAGGAAACATCCAGAGGAAAACGTTCCCTCTCTTTCCAACCCCCCCCACCACCCTCCTCAGCTCCTTACCGGCAACGGATTTGGGACCAGAGAGCTTGAGAAAGGTCAAAGGTGAGTGAGAGAAAAGCACAGATGACTCTCAGATGGATTAGCACTAAGTGATCCAGACTCTCCCACACAACACAACACCTAAGAGGTCAGTTTTACGAGACATCGAAGATCAGTCTGTTTCAGCAACGTCAACCACCAGCTAGAAAGTTGGTACACAGGACTTTCATTTTTTCTTTCTCTTAACCAATATACAGTATGAGAAAGCTTCTTAAAACTCTGACATTTCTGAGAAAAAAAATTGTATTGCCTGCCAAGTTACTTCTGATTTTTTCTTGATTTATTTAAGAAAGAATTCTAAAAATAAAAAAGCTTGGATTATTACCACTATTATTGAAAGAAGTGAGGTTAGCACTGCAAGTTGTATTATGAATGTTAGATTGTATGCAGCTGATTATTCAAACTGCCCCAGATAACATTATCAGTAAATTAGTGGAGCATAAACTCTTTGACAAATTGTGAATCCTCACACAGAGGTGGGCAGCTATCATTTATCTTTAGTTCATGTGAAAATGGAGACGAGTGGCTTAACACTCTTAAACTTAAATTAATTGTGATCCATCATTTCCAGTATATCTCACTCTTCCTGGAAAAGGACATGATAAGAGAGAGTCTGCTTATCAAAAACCAAACACTGTACTCATTTGTAATTTTAAAAAATTACCAAGCAAAGGCTAAACTTCCAGATGCGGGGTTGGATTTCACTCAAGGTTGATAAAACCTTGTCACTGTGGTCTGCTGTAATGGATAACTTTGACATCTGGTATTAGAATGAGAAATGACTAGTTTGGATATTAAGAGTTTGTATGCATGAGCTTCAAATGCCCCATATTGTATAAAGGGAGATTTCCATTTCTTTTGATTATAAAGCAGGTCTAGGTGCTATATAAATATTGTGAAAGTATCAAAATGCTCAGTCCACCAAGAACATTCAGAAACTGTGCCTTTAAGCCATTTGGACTTCTGTAAGATTGTGATGTCACAACTATACACTCAATGTTTGCCTTGGAGGTGCAGCCCACCCCTCCAACGGGACTCCTCCTGAAAGAAACAAAATATGTTTATTTATATATAAATATGTTTATATATGATAATTGTGTGAGAGTCTCTACTGTGTTTTGCTGTCATTTATGTTTGTGCTAGTTTCTCTCCTTTTCTCTTTTTTCTATGTTTCACCCGAGAGCGGGGCTTAGCCCTTTCATACACACACGGAGCGGAACAGAGGAGAGACAGACAGCAGAGGAAATGCTGCACAGTTGTTGGATGTCAGGAAGCAAATTTGTCATTGCACAGCATTCCAAAGATTGGATAACATTATCCTCAGCAGTGGCCATTGCAATTTACTGGTTAGTTTCACCCAGAGCCCTGGTTTTACCTAGCTACAGGCCAGGCTGCAATCTATTACCTGTGGTTGGCCTGGGTGTATGTCACTCAGAAAACAGTCAGCCAATCAGAAGAGAGGGGCATTGAGCAAACACATAACAGCCTGTTCTTATTACAGCTGCAGAGAGAAGAAGAGTTTTTTTGGTACTTAAAACAACAAAAATATCTTCTTATGGATATCAAGACTTCAAATAAAACACCAGAAAAGTGTAAAATATGGGACCTTTAAAAATCCAGCTTTTTTCACTGTTTCTATCATCTACATTCTTGATACATCATTTCCAGCATAGACTCCTTTCACACGACAGAGGCCTTTTAACTCATTTTCAAATTGCTGATCATGTCTGATTTTTTTTTTTATGGCTGTTAATATCTATCCAATGCGATAACACACATGTGACAGTGTTACTGATAGTATATGCAGACAAAGTAACAATAATTATAACATGTCACAGATGTTTGTCTGATTACAGTCTTTGCCTTCATGTTTTTGGCTTTCTCTATTATTATGCCATATGTCAAATACAAGTCATGTGGACATTGCATGTCTTATGCCAGTTTTTAAAACAACAATCCGTGCAGTTTAAAATAAATGCTATGTGACTTAGAGCTGTTCACACTGATTAGTGCTCACTTCTCACTAATAAAATTAAATGGGTTTTATAGAGACACTGGTGCATTTTATAGTTACAAGAAAGAAAAACACATTATTGCCAATCTGAAGGATACGCCTTTTGGTGTTGAAAAGTGCTAATTCAAACCACCCATCTCAAATTCATTGCACAAGCTTTTCTCAGTGTACACAACTCTTAAATCACTGCTCTTGCTCAGTCTGAATGACTGAAGATTTTTCCATGTATCCCAAAAGCACATATTGCTTCATTTTTTCACAACCTGTGCATTCAAGAGGTGATTTACACAGTTTGATGCCCTTGTACTGAATTCAAATTTGTACCAATCCATCAAATCTTAAGTCTTTGGCTATTGAAAGTATAGTGGTGTATATTTCTCCCAGAGGAGAATACAAATGAAAAATGCTCTGAATCAAAGTGGACTTGGTGTATTCTTTAGATTTTGTTTGCCATTTTCTCTGGCAAGGGCTGCTACTAATGATTGTTGTCATTATCCACTGTCATTTATTTTCATGATTGATTAATTGTCATTTAGTTTATGAAATAAGAAAAAAAAATGTCCTTCACAAGGTGACATCAAATTGCATGTTTGGTCAGACCAACAGTCCAAATCCCAAAGATATTCAATTTATAGGCATACAGTGTATACAACAAAAAAAGCTAGCATTTGAGAAGCTGAAGCCATGTTTGGCAGTTTTTCTCACTTGAAAAATAACTGAAAAAATATATCTATTATCAAAAAATTTTATTTGAATCCATTACACACTGTTCTGTAGTTGTTTTGTGCTAGAAGTTGTACATCTGATGTTTTGTGCTGTATGTATCAGACGCTTATTTTCTTTTGCTTTTCACTTTTCTTTGCCAGCCTTTCCCTTAGCTATAAAATGGACTCCCTGTGGCTTAATCTCCACTGCTGCCTGAGGAAGAATACTAACTTGAGGCACATTTGTGTGCACAGTGTGTGCATTAAGACAGAAATGATCCAGAGTTTACTAATGTTATTTTTGCATTGTTAAGCATGAATAAGTGTCTTTGTGCATTAGAGATGGCTTCTTTCATCCCATTATTTTAAACTGATAAGAAAACATCAGATCTGTCTCAGCCGTGAAAAAAGGGGGATAAAACTGGGACACTTTGAGCTGCAGTGTGAATATTGCCTCAGTCATAGTCCTCCAGCTCCCCCTCTCTCCTGTCAAGCACTTTCCCTCTCTCTCTCCCTTTTTTAGTCTTTCATTCCTCTCAGACCTCCCCGCTAACACGCCCATTTTTCTCCCTCTCGCCCCCGTACTTTTCTTCCTCCCCCAAATCTTTCCCCCTTTTTTGCACTCCACCCACTTCTCTAATGAAACACACTCATACATCAGTATCTCTCTAAAACCAACCTTCCTCTATCTCTTTATCAGGCACTCTTCCCTTTCGTCATTGTTCTCAGTCCTGTGTTTTTCTCGCAGTCTCTCCTCTCTTTACCGCTTACAAAGCTCTCACATGTGGACTTGATTATTGAAGCTAATGCAGCACATGCAGCTAAATACTGGAGGGTGGGGTGTGGGGCCATTTTTGATATAAATCCCTTGCGCTGACTCATTTTCTCAGAATAATTTGATAAACAAGACCCATCGTGCTACCATCTCATTGTTTTTCTCTTACAATACTTCCATTTTTTTGTCTTCATTAATACAGTCACTTAGATGGAATAGTTTGATCAAAACAAGTTTGATCAAAACGCCTTAAGGTTGTCAGTGTGTTTTTTTTTTTGGTTTTGCTGTTTGATGGTGAAATATCTGCCAAGACAGTGTTATGCAAACAATTAAAATATTAAATTGATTTATTGTTTCTGGATTTCAGTGCATGAATAACTTACATTTTTGAGGTTTGTGTGAATGCAAGTCAGGTATATCTCTAAAAATAAGAATCAACTTATATTGTATTGTGTGGCAGCCTGAGGTTTTTTGTTGTCTCCTCCGTAAAGCTTAGAATTGCTGTTAAGATAGGTGGCTTGTCTGATTAACATTTTGATTTCCTTAACTTTTATGTAAATTTACCATTGTGTGACAGTAGTGCCCTGATTTCAGTTTTTATCACACAGAATACAGAATATACACAATGACTGACACAGCTTTCACATGATGCATAGTGGAAAGGAAAAATTGCTATTTTACTTATTTTTCAATTTATTTATTTTTTTATTATATTTAAAAATAAGCTCATCTTGTATGCCTCCACGGTAGTGACTATGCAGGCTATAGCTATAAGGCTACAAAACTGCACTGGTCATTTAACGAGTAAACCATTTGGGGAAAATGAATAATTATCAGAGAATCATTTGCTCTGCCACCCGAAAGAGAGGGTATCCCAGTGGTATCTCCGAAGGGAGTTGGGATGGGCAACCAAGTGTATTTTAACAGAACGCTCAAGATTCAATTAGGTTTGAGATTAAAATTTGAAGTGAGTACTTTGTCCACTTCATTCCTTTCTTACCGCCATTTTCCAAAAGGCAGAGAGATTCAGAAAATGTCTTCCACAGACAGATTCTCTAGTTACATATGCCGGTTTTCGCAGGTTCAAATCATTATGCGATCCGAGTTAAATAAAAGAGAAGAAATGAGAGTGTGGAATAAAAGTTCAGAGTTGATCAGAGGTGAAATATTTGCTGCAGTAGATAAATGAGGGGTAGCAAATTGAGTGTGCACTGTAGGAGCGGTTCTCTTTTCTGATTTGCTTATTACACTTCAATCCCTTCCTTTTCTTTGCTTTTGTTCTTCAGTGGAATTTTTCTGAAGGGGAGAGAAACTAATCATTCGGTTTGGGTCATGAACAGAATTGTTTGCAGGGAGTTTTCCCATACCACAAAATACTGCAAGATGTTCTACATTGTCATCACCTTAGGATGGCACTCCCAAACCCCAATGACTGAGTTTCTTTTACATGTGATATTAATTAGCACTGGTACCCATGCTAATCTTACTTTGAGTAACTGGAATGATTTAAGCCAAAGATGTTGCCCGCTTTGACCAAATAGTCTAGAAGTCATGCCAGGAAAGACTGGCTCATATCTACAGCTATGCTCTCACACTGTCAACCACGTCTCTCTAACATACCCTGCCAGCTGAGTATACTTGCTCACGCACAAGGTGCTTCTCTTTTCTTCTCTTCATTTCTGCAAACTTAGCAAAGAAAGTTATTTTCATAACGTAAACATTTCGCTTTGCTTTGACACATTCTTTTCTTCACTGAAAGGCCCGTTTAGGGCCCAAGATTGACGGGGAACCTTTGGGTACTCTTAGCAGGATGTGGTTTGCTGTTAGCTGGCTCAGGTAAGCCATTTATTCCCATTAGTGCTGATGGTGGACTTGCGCTTTATTCTTCTTTTACCTGTCATGGCTGCCAGATGTAGGTCTGTAGCACTGTGCAACTACAACTCTGACAACAGAGTCAAAGGCATAGCCTCAAGTCTGGAAAACAGCCGCTAATTGGCTGAGCTCACTAGCATGTTTTTGGGTGGATTTCTCACATCTTTGGAGAGGCAGAAGCGACTTATCTTGTGGAAAACATGACTTTGTCAGCCTTTGTGGATTTCAAATGCTGACAGTGTGAATTTTCTTGATGAGGACAACAATCCCTGGAGCATTTTGTATGCAGTGCAGAGCCCTACATCACTTCCTGTTAGAATGCTGAGCATACTTATGGTTTTCAGTTTGTTCACATGAATCATGGAAACAACATAAATATAGATTCTCATACAAATTAAGTATGTAAGATCAAGAACTCACAGCAATGAAACCAGTTAGCCACATAGAGATTTACTGGGGAATTAGCTATGTAAACTAAAAACTTTCTCAGAGGCAGTTTGGGGTTGTTTTTGTTTAGTCTTCTCACTGGAAACTTGTGAAGTGACAGAGAAGTTTTAAGACCAGATACTTAAGCTTCTCTCATAGAGTTTAATTAATATTGTGTTTGTCTGGCTGTTTTCACCAGTTTTGAGTCATTGCAGCTCCGCTAAATCTTGTGGATGTATTCATGTAGGTGGCTGGGGCTGTTTTCCAATCTTGTCTGGCTCCAAAATTCTCTCAACATGTGCCTCACACATTTTACTTTTTAAATCCAAGTGCTGTTGTGTCCTGCTCACTATAACTGTACCATCAGCAATTAGCTAATCTGCGCAAGGGAAATAACAGAACTGGCAAGACTTAAGAGGGTCCTGGTGATATGCGCAGCCTTTAAATGTATCACATCCCATTTAGGATAAAAAAAGAAGGGAATAATCACCAAAAGATGTGTGACAAATCAGCAAAAAACTTAAAGGCTGTCTTTTATTACTGCACTGGGGAAAAAGAGTTAAGATTGAGATGAAAAGAGGAATATCATGGTGCTGCTCTATGATTGCAGAGTCCCTTAGATTGGTGTGTGTGCCTGGCCGTCACTGGGGCCGGACATGCAGAGATAGCAGGCAGAGAGGGGATGAATGGGATTGATTACACCAGATACAACAAACCACTAATCTGATGGTCTATCTGCAGTCGTACATCTTCATCTATCATTCACCCTCCTGTCCGTCACCACCTTGGCTCAAGGGCAGCCAAGGAGCCAGACAGGGTAAACTCCTTCAAAAAGTGTATCTCATGACTCAGCGCCTATGCATCCATCAACCTGTCTATCTCTGTTCACTGTCCTGCCAAACAGGACTTACTGCTCTCTGAGCAAATGCTGTTTTGTTGATGAAGACTTGGATGTCTGTGATGATATTTAACCTAAAAAGATAAGGCAGAAGAAAGTGTTCTGGTTTCTAAGCTGGATCAAATGATTCAGCTCCCTGTAAACATGTGTTTCCCTCTTTGTGGACATTTTTTGGCTTTTTGCTACTCTGCCAGCATATGCTTTATATCAGAATGTATGTGATCCAATTCATAAGCCTGTATTTTGCCCCATTATCTGGTTTGCTAATTACCTCAATCTTGTCACTTAAATGTAATTACAGACATCACGTTATGTTTCAGATGGAAATATATTTGGTACAAACGGCTTGTAGAGATTCTTCGGCTTGGCAAAGGTTCCATCAACGGAAAACAAAAACATGCTCTAAAAACGGATGGTGGAGTTTCTTATGTTTTTGATCACAACAAGAAGGACAAGAATTTTGACATCTGTATTAAGCAGAAATCCGCATATAACAGGCTGCATACAGTAACCATGCACCATAAGTGCTGCTAAAAGGTGCATGATGGAAAGCTTGAAGTTACTGTATCCCCCAAGTGGAAATGAAAACCAGAGTTTTGTGGGGCTGAGTTACATAGACTTTATTTCCTTAGCAGATGGCTACTTCCTTTACCACCAACGTAAACATGTTTTTTGAGAACGGTTTTGTGGTGGCCAGAGAAGAGGCCTTCTAACTGTTATCACAAGCTGCAGTGAAACATCATCTGCTGAGACATTGGTCCATCAAACTCTGAGGCAATTACACTGGGAGCAGAGAGGTCAGAGAGTAGGGGAGGCAGGGATGAGCCTGCTGGATCAGCTTATCAGATGGTCAGAAACCCAGGAACAGCTGAGGAAACTAGCGGCACTTTTCTCAGACTTCAAGCGAGTTCAGTGCAAACAGGGAGAGCAAAGGTCATGAATTGGAGTTTTATTTCACATATCTCTTTATCAGGGATCTTTTAAATTGTTCAAGCCAAGCCAGAGAAGTCAGGTGGGTGTGAGTGGATAAAAATAGTTTTAAGACTCAGTGATGTACTCTGAAATTGTGCTGTACCTGCTGCATTAACACTAATCAGTAGAGGCTTTTTAAAGGGCACTTTTTGTAACAAGTCAGGTTTTTATTTCAGCAAAGAATTTGATAGATAATCAAATATTTTGGAAAGGTACAAGAAACACAAAATAACCTTTTTTTCACATAGTGGGATGCTTTTGATGGTGCCACACTATTGTTAAAACCTGGATAAGCAAACAGTGTGAGAGGAATATCAAGTTTCAGCTTGCTGACAAATGTCTTCAATCGGTTCAATAATACATGAGTAATGGCTTATAGCAAGAGCATCCCCTCTAAAAAAGACAGGACTATAAAGTAAATATTTCATGAATGTCAACGCTCAAGTCTGTTTTTGTAGTTACTCACATGCACACATACATCACATGCTGAATACCACATATTAAAAATAACTCTGATATCTGGAAGCTGAGATCACAGTATTGGTCACTGGAAGCTTTGATCCATCTCTCTCCAGGTTTGCCATGGTTGCCACATGGTCTATCCTCCAGAAATCAGCCCATCAGCAAATCTGGCTTCATTGTCTACTGCATATTTTTGCTGGACCTTGTATGGATCTACAAGAAAGGTTCAGGAGTTTAACGAGAATGGTTGACAGAATGCCCTGGCTAATAAACCAC
Organism: Thunnus maccoyii; assembly: GCF_910596095.1. Classification (NCBI taxonomy): domain Eukaryota; kingdom Metazoa; phylum Chordata; class Actinopteri; order Scombriformes; family Scombridae; genus Thunnus; species Thunnus maccoyii. Next base: position 19,635,853 of record NC_056539.1, on the reverse strand, counting down.
CAGCTGGTCACCTTACGATAGTTGACACAGACAAAGTCCAAATGGCCTAATGGGGTCCTTGGTTTCATTGGGGCAGTATACGCCACAGTGGAAATGCAGCCAGTGAAACTCCCAAGACCACCACGCCACCTGAAGAGCAAGACCCATGAAATGTTTCTCTACAGCATGCTTCACATCTCCTTCATTCATCTCCCGTCCCATTTTTATGTCCATTTTTACAGCGCTAGATTCTTTCGCTCTCCTTATGTGGAAGATGATTTAAAACACGCAGTTCTCGTAAAAGTGCTCTGCATCAAACCAAACTGTATTTCTGTCCCTTTGAAGATATGATCCTCTCCATCTGTAACCAAGTCATTCTGAAAGTCTGTCTTCACCCGTTCACTTTGTCTGCAGTTGATAATGCCAGAGAGCTAGAGACTGAGAGTCTAAACAAGCTCTGTACATATCTTGCCAGCACATAATGCGTGACATGATCTCCATCTTCTAAATGTGCACGTTTATCCTGCTAAAATGGTCAAAAATGCAGCGGCCTGTACTCATTAACAGTAATGTGTGCAGTGCTAAAGGGAAGGGGACTGTGTTTATTTTGACTCAACCAAAACAATCTCCATCTCCATTCCATTCTCCCGCCAGATTAATTGGGGTAATTGACTTGTGAGTGTAACACAGGGTAGAAGGCAGACTCCTTGACACCGCCAGCCTGGCAGCCAGGAGCAATTGGAGCGCCACATAGCAGTTGCTGTGACTAGACAAAGAGGCGAGCACTCTGGGTAATTTAACACAGTTTCGAAGGTCCACAGGTCTGATCGAATCAGTCGTAACAGTGTAAGATTTTTTTACGTTTTGGGCATAATCTAGATTTGAGGAATTTGGCATAAGGCACACCAGAGATTCCAAAAAATTATTTCTTACATACTTTCCTACATTTCTCAGCTGTGGATGCCGTTGTTGAGAAGATATGTCAGCTATGTGGCACGGTCTTGACTCAGCACTTCCTTTAAAACAATTTCATTGCTAGAGCGGCGATCTATCAGCAAAGTGTTGCGTTTACAGGACCCGTGATGACATATATGGGACACCCAAGAGATCTTTCAGCCTTTTGTGACTTATGACCTCATTGCTCTGAGTCCTGTCATTGGCTCATACAAGCCCTGACCCCGGCCGTCCAAGCATACTGGCATACACTAAGAGGAAGTGGAAATTACCTCTTAACACTGTCAATGCTTCAACACTTTCACAAGGCACTGTGATGAAAACACCCTCACCTCCATAACTCTGCATATTAAGAAGACAAATAAGTTATGATGGAGGTTGAGAAGGTTTTATCTCACCCAATGGGGCACTTTAGAACCCGAAATTGTGCAATGTATTAAAATATTAGCACATTCAGCTGCAGGACAATGGTGTTAACTCATGGAGACGTTATTACTCAAAGCACTTTATTGTGCTGACTTTAAAAGACTGCAAGACTACATATTCTGTTATTTCTTTCAATAAATCACTTTGCTCATGTGAAGTACCTGATGGCACTCTTTACAGCTCTTATTCTCCCACTTTATACCATGTTGTAAAGGAACACAGCCTTTATGTGATTAAGGACATCATAGCTTCAGTAAATGTAAGAGAAAATGCTTAGAGGTAATCAAGTCCCCTCACTATATTTTCCCCTCAGCCATCTGGTAGCTATTGAACGCTGTTTTGGATACTTTGAAAAAGAGCCCATAGCTAACTCATTATACAGCAAAACACTCACATCCCTTCCCTCTCACCCTGTGCGCCCCCTCTCTTTCAGACTGTCTCCTATCCTCTCTCTCCCACTCTCTCTCATACTGTCTCCCTCTCACCAGACCAATCAGTTAAGGAGACACATTACTTAACGAGGTAATTGGCCTAATGTCTCTGGGGTACAATGAAAAATGCCACAGTAAGGCAAGCTATTGTGGTTAAGTTTTAACCCAAAGTCATATTATGCTACAAGGCATTGTTGGATGTCGTGGATTTTGGTTTTGTCATACACTGGCTTTTTTAAAAAAAACTTTTCTCTCAATTTAAAACAAGAACTTGGAAATGTGTGGCAAAGCTGGGTTTATGGCACTATGAATGTTGAAGGCGACGTTTGCCAGTGGGAGCCACTGAAGCATTTTTTAACTGGCCAATTTCCATGATTATGGCAACACTGGCAGCACTAAAAATGTGCTGCCGTCGAAACAAAATGCTTGTTCCACTGTGGGAGATCCTGATTTCTGGTATGTGACCTTGTGGTTGACATGGAACCACAAAAGTAGTGATCCCTTTCCATCCCTCTACAATTTTCCATCCAGCTCCATTTGTTTTTCATTTGGAGAAACAAAACTGTTCACCCTTTTCCTTCTGTAAAAACATGGCATCCCAGAAGGCTTTGCGGGAAGTATCAATCACTGGAATGGTTGTATTGTGATTACCTCAACACGCCATATCAGACCTGCTCTCTGAAAAGAAAACACCGGACACCAGAGTTATTGCACCAGAGATAAAGTGCAATGTTACAAAGCTCATACTAAAAACCTTATCTATGACAGGATAGAGAGCATACATATTTGTGCAGCTACAGTGTATTCGACATAGCAAGTACACGGCTGTGGATAGATGAGCAAGGGTAATGCAGAGGGCCATGTCAGCAGATACAGTACCTCTGAATACAGTAGAAACACAATGTCAGTGTTTGAATCAGCTAGCGAGAGTGTGGGAGAGTGAAATCACTAGCTTGGAAAAAGGAATCTTATTGTTGTACTTGAAACAATCTTTCTACACTTAATAACCTCTTTCTTTTTTTCTCATAAGCAATGAGAAAAACAACCCTTTAAGGTTAGGAAAGATTGGAAAAACGATTAAAAATTGCAAATACTCAAGAGTAATCATAAAGTATATTTCTTATAGCTATTTTAATGTTGTAAGATGTGTAACGTTGGATGGACACAAAAGGGTTTTTTGCAAATCATACCATTAATTTCATGTTATAATTTCAGTCTGCTTAAGCTCTCAATGAGAACAAGTACGTTTTGACGACAGATGTTAAATAATTGAATTTCTTCCTGATTATGGCGACTCTGGTAACTCCATCGGACTGCTTCCATTACACTGATGACAGAAAAAGAACTCTTTATTCTCACAGACTGGTCTGCCAATGGCATGTATGTACAATGAGTTAAAATTAATTGCAGAAAAGTATGTAATCATTCCAGCCATCATGGGATGCCGCGGACTCTCCATTACTAGCGGTTTAAGTCGATAACATATTACTTTCTTCTGTTTCAATCATTTAAGCTGTTGATTTATTAGGACTAAACCAAGAGGCCATTTTCAGGTCAGTATGATTAGATTTCAGGGAGAGAGGGATAAAAACACAACTCTTTGAAAATGGCTGTGCAAGAAAAGTTGTTATTGTGTCCACAGCCCAAGTCTGACCTCTGACCGTCAGATCAAAGCACTGCACAGTAGGTGACAATCAGATAAAGTTATTCTTGTTTGTATATTGTTCTAGTTCGTGCCTATAAATGAGAGAAAACTAACTTTTTACCGACAATTTGCTTTAAGAAATAAAACAGAAGACCACAAAATAAAAAGATTGATTTCATCATTCTATCTAATTAAATACCGCAATTCATTGAACAAATATACTACATAGTAATTGTGAAGAAAACTTAGGCTTAGAAAATTATATACCCCACTGAACAAAGTCAGTAACTACCCAGCTAGTTTATAAAGGGCACAGGGGGAAATAGTTATATATGACAAATTAACTGTTCATCAAGAATTATTTTCCTACTGTATGTTCCCATGATGTGGATTCCCTCAGGAGCCAGTTAAACTCCATTTGTTTTACAAATGGATAATTGAAGGTGTCTCAAGGCATTGTTCATTTTCATTTTAAATGACTAGTTGACATGATGTGTTTGATGTGGCTGGAATCCCTTCAATGAACACCAGCGGCTTCAGCAGCAGTACAAAGACAATATTCTATCTATTCTTATCTCACTATCTATCTGAAACTGTCATGTATCTTACCGTACATATGAAGGCAGATAGGTGTACAACATGTTGCTCTCTTTCACTGACATACAGTTTGTACAGTGTAGCTTTCAGAGGGATCTTTCTATTGTTACCTGGGTCAAGTGGTATTTCAATGTTTGTTTTAATCTGCTTGGAGTGCCAGCTGGGTGGCGTTTACTGCATCTGGACAATTTGTTGTGCTATCTGAGTCAAACATCTGGTATAGCATGCTGCCTGTAAAATTTAAATGATTATTTCCAAGTTCATCTTCAAAAAAGGCAGCAGTTGCAAAGCATTTTTTGATCTAATGACTAAATAATTACCTTTGAGAGATGAACCTGAAGTATATTGTGAACTTTCTATGCCATCACTCAGAGACTAATATAAGCGGAGTGTAGCAGCAAACTCCAGCAGTACACAGAAATAGTTTTGTTTTTGTTTGCTTGTTTTGTTATCAAGTTTTCAAGTTCAAGTGTTACGTAATATTTTGTGCTTGTTTATTTGTGTCAATTTTTGGATTCATGAGAATATTCCAGCGCTACAATGCATTAAGATGTACATATACGCTGGATATACATACATGTAAATGTTTTAAAAATTAACTGCTGTAATTCATATGTTCTATAAGTGTGTGCTGTTCAAAGAATGAAAGAGTGTTCTAGTAGATATTAATTAATTAATTAACGAATTAACTAATTAATTAATTAGTTTGAACTATTCATTATAGTACTGAGTCGATAAACGTGAGCATGAAGACACTTTTATTTTGCACCAAAGGTATTATTGATGTGTAGAGGTGTGGAAATTTCTTGATTCAAAGATGCATCATGATGCGGATGTGGATGATTCTGAATTGATTTACAAATGTCAAAAATCCATTTTCTAAATGTTAGTTAATAATGTGATGTCGCCGGAAAGACAAAGGCGGAACTCAACTGCGAGGGCAGTGCAGCACCCAGACAGTCTACAACGTGCACACGCTGGAGTTATCTTTCAGTTCATCTTCAAAAAAGGCAGCAGTTGCAAGCATTTTATAATTCGATGTCTAAATAATTACCTTTTGTAAGATGAACCTGAACCTTTGTACTATAGACTCCTGTAGTCTGATTTTTGAAAGCACTTTCTAAATAAAAAGGGAGTTCAGACTTATCTGACTGCTTGTATTAATTGATGAAAAAGCGGCCATATGCAATAATATAGAAAACTGGGGATGCGATACATTGAGATGCATCAAGATGCACTGTGCAATTGAATCATTGACAGGTGAATCGTAATCAAATCGAATCGTGAGGCTAGTGAAGATTCACACCTCTATTGATGTGTAATAACAATATCAGAGATGGACTGACAAAGTATGTAAATGTACCTAAGCCTCCCTTTTTATTCTTGTCTCACTTGCAGCACTGTCATGCATTTATTCCAAACCTTTCAACACTTCACTATCACCAACTTCCTTATTCTGTCAGACTTTGTAAGGGAGGGGTGAAGATGAACTGCTATGATGAGAATTTCCTGTTGATGTCTGCAATACTTCCCTGTGTTTTCCCTTTTATGACATGTTCCATTCATTGCCACAACAGTCTTAAATGACCTGTTTCAGTACACTACAGGGTGGTACAAGAACAAAAAGGTTAGATTTATTTAAACTTGATGAACATCTTGTTGATTTACTTGAAGAGGGTAATTCCCATTCATGTCATATTGTACAACAACAAGTTAACTGCTGATTGGGTACATTTCCCTCCTAAGTGGAGACAATTGTTTTGGTCTTACAGCTCCACTTCATTTATACAGCTGTGGATTTACAACAAAAGTACAGGCTACATTAACTCTGTAATAGCATAATGTAGCACCTAGGAATTCCATTACAATACCCTGGTTCTCTGTAAATGTCAAATCACCAACTAGTTACACATCTGCAAATTTAAGTTACACTTTAAAGAGTCACTGTATCAAAAAAAGTGTATGGCCTTCTGTAGATACAGCATATCTTTTACACTTTCTTACTACTCAAATAACTACTAAAATAGATTTCTTATTACTAAAATAATTTTGGACTGCTTCCTTTACATGTGAGGTCATGTTTAAGGTAAGACCCTACAGGATCTGATTGCTGAAATTGTATGGATGATATTGACCCTTAATATTATAAACATACATTTAAGCAATGGGTCAAACCATATTAAATAAAAGACAAAGAAAGAGGCAATACTACAGCATGTTCCAGAGTTTTCCAGTGTAGGGGATTATCTACATTAAATAACAAGCCAACTTGAAATGTCCTTATTTTCAGTCATGCTTTTACTGGAGCATTTAAATGTCACTGCAGAGACTTTTCCAATCAAACAGGAATAAAGTATCATTGAATTGCAATTTCATGGCATGAAAATGTTTAGACTTACTGTTATTCAACACACTTCTGTCTAAAAATATCAGGTATCACCCTTCAAAAGCTGATATTGGACAACCACATTTTTCACTTTTTCTTGATTATATTGCACATTCATTTGTTGATTTATTTTTCTTCACCTGCCTTTATTAAGCACAAAACCTGTGAATTCTCATTTCAGTGGCAACTTTCAACACTGCATTAACTCGTTACGTGGCACATGTCACCTCCCTGTCTCTGTGTCTCTTTGTTTATCTGACTGCCTTCATGAGCAGCATGTGTGCTTCATGGAACCTCTTGCTTATCATTTCAGTGCCCATGTTAACAGGTTAGAGCTGTAGAGCTGCAGCGGTGCTTCATCTAGAGATTCGGCATCCTGCCTATTTTTTCTGCATGACGCACACGGTTCTTTAGAGAGTAAAAATGATGATAGTTGATAGTCATATTGACATCACACCAGCAACATCACACCTTTCACTGTAGTTTGAATGTCTATATCTGTAGAATATGTCACAGACATGACAAAAATATATTGTCACCACTACAGGTCAGCCTGGGGAGCCAGGGAGCCTCTCTGGCGGGGAACTCAAGGACCTTCTTTTCTTGACTCCTGCTCACTAGAATGTAAAAATAATGGGCATAGCCACCGTGACATCATCCATTAGTTTGTGGACTCCTGTTTTGAAGCATCGAGTTTGCATTTTGACTGTTCACATCTTGGATCGTTGGAGCCAGAAGTGACCATATTTGGACAAGAGGGTGGAGCTGACCCGGGTGAGTAATATAAAAATTCACCCCCTGTACGGCTGTCATGAACAAAGAAATTAATTACAGAGACCAAAACCACTTTTGTACCAGTCTGTAAACATTATTATTTCTGCTGTAAAGTTGGGCATTTTAACATGGCGGTCTATGGGAATTGACTCGCTTTTCGAACCAGCCTCAAGTAGCCATTTGAGGAACTGCAGTTTTTGGCACTTAAGTTATGGCTTCATTTTTCAGCCCTGAAGGTTGCTGCTTGGTTCAAACCAGGGCTCCTGCCTGTTGTTTTACCTGTTAACAGACAGAGATTTGGTGTTGTTATTTTCCCTTTGTTGTCAATTTCCCTCCCGACAGTTAGTTTGGAGGTTTGTTTGTCAGAGTGTTTTTGGCTCCTTTGGGGAACTTGGTGTCATTGTAGAGGGATTTTCTTCACTTTGAGCGGTGACAGCAGGGGTTTAACTAGTGGAATAATCAATAGGCCTATAATCAATAAAAAAACCCCAATCCTGTGTGAGGAGTGTATGTGGCTGACACAGAAGTAGCCCCAACCAGGCCCCACAATGCTCGTCAGAAAAAAAGCCGCTTTCACTTCACATATCATTTATTTATCACAATTAAGCACACGCTTCTTAACCTTTTTCTGTCTAAACTAAATGTAAATGAAATTTATAATGAAATGATATGAAACATTCTATTATTGATGGCCATTATCAAAGTCAAAATCTATGTAGAAAGATATTGCTGGCAGTAGCAACGCTGTCTGCGCATGGACACCGTACACATGCAAGCCGCAATAGTTCAGTGACACATATGGGCTGCTCAGGTAGAGGTAGGCAGTGTGTCTGAGGCATAAGATGACACCTGCAGTAGCTTATATATGGCAGCGCTAATAGATTTGTCCCAGACATCTGAGAGACAACAGAGCCCAACCTCAGAGGAAATGAAACACAAAGACAAAGAGTTTTAACACTTCTCTCCTTTGTCTTCATTTGGCCTCAAAAGAGGCTAAAAAAGAAAAGTGAGCGAACAGCATCTCACATCTCACCTCATCTACACCACGGCCTCCATCCATCATCCGTGGCAGTCTAAATCCCCATCCTTTCATTTCCCTAAAGGAGGAGACTTTGTAATGAGGAGGGGTTTGTTGAAGTTATTTTTATTTCGTCTCCAAGGGAAAAGCTGTAGGGCGACTTGCTACATTCCATTTGAATTACATAATTTTACTGAGTTTCTATGAAATCTCAAACGGCCTTTCTGACACATAAGCATGTGAATCTTTTCACTTATATGAACCGAAATTTGGTCAGAGCCAGCCTGTTGTTGAGATTTATAAAAACATGGGGGCTATCACACAGGGACAAACTTCAGATTCAAGTCAGGTTTCAAAGCCAGGGTCATTCACAAGGAGGTGAAAAATAAATGTATTGAGGCAAGGGGCTTTCAGAAAACAACCCTCAAAACAGGCCCTTTTTGTATGTAATATTGCTATTAATCTTAAAATCTAATTGAGCTCTCGAACACATCCGCTTCAATTACAGTTATGCTTCATGATTAAAGACATGAGATCGGCACATGAGGGGGGCTATCTCATTGGAAACCAGATGCCCAGCAAGGTTTCTGCACGCTTCCTTTTTTTTTTTTTTTTTTTACATTTTAGCTCATAAAAACAGGAAGGTATTGTTGGGGCGAGCTGAAATGAGGGTTTACAACATACACATGACTAAACCTCCTCCTTGTCCTTGAACGCCATAAAAATCTACCTCTTGTTTTGACTCTTTGCAGTTCTTTTGTTATTGTGCTGAGTTCATTAAAGTTCAAGTATGTGTTGTAAAGTTGCCAAAACTACAACAAAGATGACTAATGAATCCAACTGTGCCAAGGGATACAATATGCTGTAATTTGGTCGAGCTACGAACAGCAACATTTGTTGTGTGGTACCAAGGCTCTGTGCTCACAAGATCATATCTTAGATTGCCACGCTGGAAATCCTAGAAATGTAATTGTATTCTATCCCCTGTAGTACAATATTGAACCAAACGTGACATTTTATTTCAAAATCAAACTGGGTCAGGGTGGTTAACTATGTACTAACACATAAATATTAGGATTAGGGTGCCTTTATTGCTTATTGAATAATGAGTTGCACAAGTATAATGCATTCCTGAGCAGACATTATTGATTTACTCTAAAATCCATCCATAATTCATATTTAAGCTGCAGGCTCTTCCTTGATAGCTGAGAAAATCCCTTTAAGGCACAAGCAGGGGGGCGTCAGGAGACTCGTGAAGCTGTAAGTGAAAACTGAAGCGACAGGAAATGAAAAGGGGAGCGAAGTAGCCAATCACCCAACATTCCTACCAAAGGTGTACCAACGGGTCACAAGGTCAAAGGTGAGGGGTTGGCGAGCACAGCTGTGTGCAATGAGGAGTGTATGAAGCCGCCCCGCTGTGACCCCCAAAATCACTGCATTCACCGGGAGTTACCCATAACACATCTGGGCCTGATTCCCTCTAGCAGGCAGGTATCATGGCAGAACAGAGGGCCTCCTTCTCTCTTGTTTGTTTGTCATTTATTAACCTCATCCCAACCTCACCGTGCCCTCCTTATTAGGGCTGTGATTGACAATTCAAAATGCCAGCCTCACCCTGAGATCCTGCACCAAATAACTACGCAGGCAAAACCATGTTTTCAAAATGATGAGAAAGGATATAAAGAAGACTTTTAGTGATTGAATGGTAAATGTAACAAATCACATGTATCTACATTGAGTGTTTGGCAGTTTGTTTGGTAGTTAACCAACACTTTTACTAGTAAGTACAGCCTATGAAGTGAAGTCATCTGTCTGTATTAGGTTTTGCACTGTCCCTTCCAGTGTAATATATATGAGATCCTGCTGGCACTGTACCACCAGGCTGGCCTGTATTCACAGATATGCAAGTACATATGTGTCCCCATTGCTGCCAGGACAGAATCAGTATTGTGCTTATGATTGATTTTTGTTTTGTCTTGTTGATGAACCGATACAAATCTGTTTGGCTCTGCCAGATTCGACACACAAGACTGATAGTCTCTGACGGGAGATCAAACACATGATGAATAGCAAGGCTCTCATTTTGCAGATGAAATGCCCTCCAGTCTAATGACCTTTGACCCCAGGTCACCTCTTGATTTCTGTGTGTTTGCGCATTTTCGAAAGATATTTAAGTGTGGTGCTGTGCTGCGTGTGCTTGTTTGTTTTCTTGAATATGTCTAAATGTGTGTCTCTGTGTGTGTCTGCATGCCTGAATGGGTAACAGATTTGAAGAAGTTGGTTTAATCTACCCCCTACCATCAACCCCCTCATTTCTCATTAAATGCACATTCTTCATTTGCCTTGATGGTAGTCTGTCCAACTTCTGTCCAGGACAAGACTTAGGATTTGAAAAAGGTACGCCCAGAGAAGAAGCTACAGTCCATCTGCCAGTACCAGTCAAGACGGTATTGGTGGTTTTCCTGCCAGTCATTTCAGTTCATTTGCATTCATTTTCACAAATAAGCATGTTTGAATATGTATTCAGACATGTATGCAAATGTGCTTACTGTAGGAGCATAAACATGCACACATTTAGACGGGGTTGTGTTTCACAGCTTTTATGTTTTGTTTTGGTGTGTGTGTGTGTGTGTGTGTGTGTGTGTGTGTGTGTGTGTGCATGCGCATGCAGATGTCTCCAGCGTCCACCTCCTAAAACCTCATCTTCTCTCTGGCTGTGAATGCAGAGCAAGCCAATTTAGCACCAGTCACATCTCTCCTTCTCCTCAGTGGCATTACCATAATATATTTTATTTATCAAACGGCCTGCCATGCATGTTCCTCTCCCACCACCTGTTAGCGATGCACTCTCCATGCCACTGAATGCAAACGAGACCTTGGCCCCACACGTAATTGAGCAACGTGATGCATCTTCAAAGTACACGCAGCAGATGTCTCTTATCTCTCGAGACTTTATCTGAGAGGAATGGATAAATAAGACATAGGTGTAGAAATGCAGATGGAGGTGGTGGTAAGGAGAGGAAGAAGAAGGAGTGAGGAAGATGGGAAAGATGCTGATTGTTTCCTGCCTGACTGGGGTAAGAAAGGGCGAGAGGAAATGATGTGACTGCAGGGCAGAGTGTGTGTGTTTGTGTGTGTAAAAGTATAAGTGAGATTGAGTGAGAAAAAGAAAGATCATATATTTTAGTGGTTTTAAGTACAGTACCAGTCAAAACTTTGGACAAAAGAATGGGAAAGTGTGTCCAAACTTTTGACTGGTATTGTATATCAGAAATTCCCCTGGACAAAGCTATTTATTTTGCTCAAAGCCAAATCATATAGAACAGCCATTCTCAACCAGTGGGCCGAGGTGGGCCTCAGAGTGCCATCTAGTGGGCCGCGGAGGCAGTGATACTGCCAAATGGTTCAAATAAATTTTTTTGGTAACTTACAACGCTAGTTATTTTTATATCTAAATGTGCTAAGGAATTTACACAAATAAAAAACATCAACTTAAAATGCATAATTTCAATGACCAGTTACATTTGAATATCCAATCATGACACATCATTAGGTAGAGACAAACGCGTTTTGCCACTGTTAGCTAGCTAGCTTTCCCTGTGGATTCTGCTTCAGAAGACATGCCTCTGCGTTGGAAAATGTACTGACTGAACTCTCAGCAGACAGCAGCCTAAGCTTCAGCTCACAGAGGTTGACCTTGCTTCATTCTGGATACTGGCTGCCAGTCAGTTACCCTCTCTGTCAAAACAGGCAATCAAATTTCTGTCGCTTTTCACCACCACCTATTTATTTGAGTCAGGAGTTTCTATTGTGACTGTCACAAAATCAAAGGTAAGGAACAAACTGAAAACAACTTGGAATGCTACTCCGTGTGTCAGCCTCTCACCCATCCCACCATGACTTGATTTCCCAGAGGCAAGTGTCTCACTGATTTTGGTCATTACAGTTGACAGTGGCATAACACATATTTACAGCCCAGTTTGTTTGTTTTTTTTGTCATGTTATGTTTTTTTTCTTTTGTTTTGTTTTCATTTATTTGGGAAGGTTGTCCTCGGAAATTTTTTAACAATCAGAAGTGGGCCTTAAGTTACAAAACGTTGAGAGACCCTGATATAGAACATTCTTAATGACAAAACTATGAATCAAACACAAAACATGTTTAATATATAATCAATATGCACATATAATTGTAAGAACAGACAGGAGCTCACAGCTAAATCCTGACATTGTGTGTATTAAGTTAAAGTTAAATGAAGTTAAACATCCCCAAATTAAATTTCTCCCACAGATTTCCTGCAGGTAAAATCTGTGGTGTTTCTGGCTCTCACTGGATGATACATCACTTCAGGTTGAATCCAGTAGAGCTTGCTGTCAGCTGCCGTGTGATAAAAAGAGATTTGCTTTGAAGAAAGTAAGTAAAGGAAGCTCTACCACTCACTCAAACCCACAGATACAGTTCCTCTTGTGGGCTCAAAACATTGATCACATTCACGATTCTGCCCTTCATCATGCATACTCTCAGATCTGGACTTACACACTGATGAGGTTTTTTTTTTGTTTTTTTTGTGCTGACTCAGTGGTTTTGTCTTTAATGGACTTCTGTAAAGTACAAAAAGAACACTTTAATACAGAGTCTGCATGATTTATTAGCATTACAAATTTATGTTGCATGTTTGCTCTCAGATTTCTTCTGCTCTTCAGCTTCTGTTTTTTAATCATGTTGGATTTGCCTGAGTCAGCTGACAAAAACATAAAAGTTTGGTCATGTCTGCTATAGCGATCACCTTATTCATAAAATTGAGAACTATTTGATTATCGTATATCATTATCATGGATGTTTCTTGTTTGTCAAATTTGATTTCATTTAGGGACTGCAGGTTACATTATTGTAAACACTCAGTAACATTGTCTGTTGTCTGTAATTCCATTACACTGCAATCCACTGTTGTTCATAGAACTTTTGATAGCTTAGTAAATCCTATGCAAAAGTAAGACGTTTGCTTCTAGGCTTTCCATGTCTGTTTAGGCAAATGTGATGAAGGAGTATTTGATAAAGACAACATAAACAATCTGTACTTTCTGACTGCTTTGGGAGTTATGTCTACGACATTTACTTTGCTTGATCTAATTTGTGGATCTTAATTTTTATCAAAAAGTAAATGTCATCCTCTTCCCCCAGGATTTTCTCTCTGTTGCTTTGAAGAGATATTAAGGACATGGTTATTCCTAGTGGTGCGTCTCGACAGCATCTTGGAAGCTTGCCGGGTGTGTGGAGAGGTAAATTAGCAATTATAAGGCTTGTTCACATCTTCTGATCGAGAATGGAGTCAGCAAAATCCTGCCGCCTTCCGCCGTCTCATTAACGCCCAGGCAGGGAGATGGAAACAAACAGAGAACCTGGGGGTCTCTGTGGTTACCCTGGGTGAGAATCTAATCAATGACATGCTCTCTCTCTGGATGGTGACGAGGTATTAATGAGCTTCCAACGCCAATGAGAGCTAATTATCAGCCTTCTGGAGAGAGCAGGAAAAACAAGTGGAGGGGACATTGGAGAGGTAGGCAGAGACAGGGGTTTTTCTGTGGAGATATGCAAAGATCAAAAAATGTCATTGCTGCCAGATCAATATTTTCACAAGCACAAGTGGAAAGGGCAATCCACGGGAGCTAAACCATCATCAATTAATTGTCAGCAAATGCGTAGATGATCATTAAGGTACACTCAAACTCATGTGCAGACTCAAAGAAGCCTCACAAATACACACTTTCCCATTTTAAATGTAATTGTGAGATGTTGACAAGTCCTTTTCTGTCAGCCCCCTACCCATTCCACCAACACAACCCCCCTTCTCTTAGTCCATGTTAATCAACAGTGTGCTTTCTAACAAAGTAGAAGTATATGCACCCAACTGTTATAGCACTCTCGGTATCATTGAAATTTACTGTACTCTACCTTTGAATAATTTGAATAGTGTATGTCTGTTAACAACTTGAAAATGGAATCCACTGGGAAGCATATGCTCACCAGATGAGAAGCTTTTTGACCACAAAAGGAATTGTTTTATGTGCTCATTGCTTAGTTTTGATGCCTCTCTCATAATTTCAAAAGTGAAAAATATGACTGCTCCGCGATACATTGCTGTTCACCAGCACTGTTCTGTAACTTTTTTGGCTGGCCATGTATAACTGTCAATTGTCATTTAACTTCAGGCTGTGGGTGATTGTCCCTGAGCTCCACATATTTCACATAAATGAACTGAGGAAATCTGCAGTAGGGAACCCTTTGGAGATCTGTGGAATAAGAGAGTCACATTTGAATACGTTCAAACATTAAGTAGAAACCAGTTTTATTGGTGGAAAATGCTACTTCAGTTTATAATCGCCATAATCAGATAAATCCATTTTCAATTTGGATAGTCAAAATGTTGCCTTCGTTGGGATCACCTAAGCGCTCACATATTCTGTTTTTAGTTGTGCTGCAGAGGTTGACACAGACGAAGTCCAAAAATGTCATGTCTTTTTTAAGAGCAATTATAAAGGTAGCTAGAATTTCTACCCGACAAGCCTTTCTCCATTCCCTTTGGTCAGGAGAACAGAGCACAGCAGCACACAGATAAATCTTCAATGGCACACAACTGGGCTGGTGGAAATTGCTTTGAGTCCTCTCATGAAATGGAGTAGCTTGGGCTTTGAACCTTGAGTTTGGGTTAAAAATATTCATATATAAACATGCAGAAAAGTTTGGAACTGCTCTGTGAGAGGATTAAAGTAATCATCAGTTCACAGTTTTTTTTTCTTAAGCTCTCAGTTAGGTTAGCTATCACACTCCACTAATAAATTAGCCAATTATACAGTGTTAAGAAGGGTGTGGAGGATTACTGTTCATTAGTAAGCACTGCAAGCATTTACTGATGCTGAGACAAAAGACGGGCTAAGCCCCACCCTAAAGCATGTCACTCTAAACAAAGGCATGTGATAATGACTTAACAGACTGATAGTAGGCCAAACCACAAGGGTCATTCAGAGCAAGAGAGAATGCACTTGAGGCTGGTACAATGGTATTTCCAGGCCACATGAAAGCAAGGAAAAGTGGCTGTCACTGGCGCGCCAGTGCTTGTGGGTGTTGGAGGAGGAATCTGGACACACAAGAAATGCCCTAGATGTGCCAGAAAATGACCCATGTACCACAGTGATAATAGCAAGGGCACCATGTTTCTTTGTCCTTTTCATTCTTTAATAATTGTGTCTTGAAACATTATCTAATTTAGAGCCACACAACTGGTTCCATCTGTATGCTAGCAGAAGTTTATGGAAGTCAGGTGATATACAACAGAAAGCTCAGCAGCTATACTATATGTTTGGCAATTCTCACTGAAAGCCAGTCATTTATGGAATGCATTGTCAGTGGTTGTGCGCCTGAGACTCTGAGTCATAAAACAGTGTCAGAAGCTGGTTACATCAGAAAAGGTGCAGGAGGAGATAATAAGAGGATCCTTCAAATCATAAAGACAAGCATGAGGATAGAGCTCAAGACAGTGACAGGAAGAAACAAACCACCGGATGGTTGATGGAAAAGGAAGTGAAGTGTCAAAATGAACTCTCAATGCCCTCCAGGTTCCCTTCTCTACTTATTGTAGAGGCTGTGTAATTTCTGCTTATTTGGTTTTTGAACTGTTTTTTTAAGTGTAAATCCAGGAAAGGTTTATCAAGCATGTGTGCTCAAGTTTAGCAATGCTCCCCTCCAAATATATAAGTTATACACATTCACACTTGGAGGATGGACAAACAAAGCTACAGAAAAGATAGAACAGGTACAAATCATTTAAAATAGTGACATCTTGAAAACAGGGAGACAATTGTGTATTTATTAAATGATGTAAAAAAGCAACTCATCCAAAGTTATTTACAAAACATTTTATCTCACAACAGAATTCCCTTTCCTTTAGCATTCAACAAGTTAAAAAGAAAAGTGCCCATGCGATATTTTTCAATTTACAAGTCAAATTACTTGGAGTGAAACACTTAATTAGACTTTGAGATGCAGTTGCATGATAGCACCTCGTTTATCTTTGTAGAACAAACATAAGCCGTTCAGTAGACGCTTTTATCGGGGGGGGGGGTTACTTAGTGTTTCATTCACCTTACTTAAACTACATCCCCATTGTTTTATGGGTGCACTTACCTGCAGGTAAACAGACCAAGAGGCATTTACTGTCCCTTTGACAGAGCCTTAAACCCTGGAGGGGTCTTTTTTGAAGAGAAAGAAGCTGAATGGTGGCCGTGTCTCTATTTCCCCCCATGGAGCCAACCTACTGCACTCTCGGGTGGGGTCATGTTCCTCTCAGATAGTACAAGATGTTACTTAATACTACAAGGCCACAAGACATCACTGGCTCTCAAAAAGGAGGGGGTAAAGCCAGGACATTGAAGAACATGTTAGTAAAGGCTAAAACATGAGATATTAATTACTGGTGTGCTTTTCTAAATACTCTTCATGGAACTTCTCCTTTATCAGGCACAGAATAAAGAAACGATGACAGAGGAAAGGTCATGAGATAGATCAAAAACCCATCGCTTTTTAAAGATACTAGTGTGCTGAACCAGAGCATTCTTTTATATGTTTTATAAAGCCATTTCATATTTGTCCTTTGTCTCCCTTTCCACACACATATACTGGCAAAGTCATGCACATACACACATGTTCATGCATAGATGAAAGCACATAGATCTTGGTTTCAGACATTTGGGGAAAGCATTTGGGCTAAGTATGTGTATGTTATAGTTCCCAACAGACTATAGGACCCACGTGTCTGATGTCACGGAAGACAAACAGTCCACCAAGCACTTTCCTTTCTGCTTGAAATTTGCTTTAATTTGGTATTTGACTTGGATATTGTTGCTTTTAGATTTTAGTTTATAGCTTTCATCAAAGTAGTGCTTTTATTTTACTAAATGTAGCCAAGACAACTGACACACATTAGTTACAGATGAAACACAAGGATGCACTCAAGCAGAAATACAGCATGGATGGATGAATGGGTGGAGCATGGAAAGATTGAAGCAAAAGGGAAAGTGGCAAAGCCTCCGAGCACTACTGCCGCCTCCTAGAATAGACTGCTGTGGAAAAAATCCATCATCTTGTCAATGCATGTGCAAAGATGCAGAAAGACCTGCATGTAAACTGTTGCATCTACTGAAATATTTCAATGTCCATTTATCCTCAGATGCTGTGTGCAATGAGTTGGGGTCCACTCACTTGTCAATGAAAGAAAGGAGAACATTACCTATAAACTCTCACATTTTAAAAAATGGATGATGATTTTATTGTTCATTGGTAGTAATGTTATATGCACAATAATACACGCTAATGTGTCCTGATACGAAAAACAATAGACGCAGTATGTCAGTATACTTTGCCGTGTGTTATTGCTTACTTAAATGATCAATGGTCAATGATGAGTCAATATAAGGTAAGTAGCCTGCTGACTACCCAAGGAAGTGAGGCACCATGTTTGTCCCAAACTTTGCTGTTTTCAGGTTACCACCACAACACCATCATGCTCCATGCCAGCAATGTACTGCTAGAAAGGCAATGAAACCACTGCTGTCCAAATGATGATTTGATGTTTGTAAGGAAAAACACAGAAAAGCATTAAATTTGAAATGTACTTTAACAGTGTATGGAAGGCATGTAGTAGCAGTCATAACTTATCATGTTATCGCTACAACAGTTACTGTATATGTACATGCTGGGAATATAATGGGTGGAGAAAGTGAACATCCTCCACACTCAAAACAAGCAAGGCAACTGACCATAAATGGTTAAGTTTCTACTTGGCTGGAAGTAGACAATACAGATGTACTGAGCAGCTGCCAGGTGTGAACATACAGTATTTCAATCAGGACACATATAGTGAATGAAGTAAATATAATTGTTTATTATAACAGATGATATTGTGATAATTAAGTTTTGTCAAGAAAGTCTTTGGTGCTTAGACTTTATGGGAAGATTTTTGTAGTATGATAAATCCCCCCATGAAGTCCAGACAATGGTGGTGGTGGTGGCTGATGACTTCTGCTGAGACTGATAAGGCTGATGAAGTTGATGAAGTGATGAAACTGATCAATTTGCGAAGACTATATGGTGATGGGGAAGTGGAGAGGCATGCATAACAGCAGCATGAATGCACTAAAAGCAGAGAGGGAGAAACATGTTTAAAAAGACAGCTGCAAGATGATAGGCTATCAATAGAGGTGTGTCGCTATTGGATAGATGTGAACAACCGATGTGAACAGCTGATAGCTCATTTAACAGCCCTAGACAATAACAGCAAGGGAATTATGAGTGAGCATGCACGAGAGATGTGAATGACAGGATAAATGAGAAATATAACTACGGGCCTATGCATGCAAAAGATAGTCTTCCTGACAGAACTTTCGCTAAAGCCCCATGTATATGCATGCATAGGAAATGCCTTTGCTGTAAAAATGAAGTAAAATGAGACTGTCTTAACAGCCTACACCAGATGGTAAATATGCTGTTATGTTGGTGTCTGTCATAGGAATTGAGAAACAAAATCAAACAACAGCACTGTTTTGGCTGCGTTCGTATCAAGCTAGACCACTCGGCACACCATATTAATGCTGCTATTCTTTGAGCGATTAGATTCTGTTTACCAAGTAAGAACTGCTGATTAGTCCAACATCTGGGCTTTACAGTTTAGCTTTCAGATTTCAGTGAGGCTGTATAAAATATTGAAAAGCCCACACAGTCTAAGCTCAAAAACCAAAATAGAGATTTATAATTTATAATAACAAAATCATTCTGTATTGTACTCGTGTCTACATATTGTGGGTGGTTTGGGTACCAATGTGGCTCTGTTTAATCGTATCTTGCATAGCCTTTTTCTGCTCATGCATCAGACTGGTAGCTCCCCCTAATGCGATTCAAATTCAGTCAGCATGATGCATTCGTGATGCAGCATTGTCTCTTTTTATATGTTTCCCCAGGCGTATCCTCCCAAGAAAAATGACCCTATAGGTCATAAATTTGGTCGCCAAAAATGACCTATAGTTATGTTTGAGTGACAGACGCCATCCTGCGGCCGTAGTAATTATGACCCATAGAAGTGACGCAGTTCAGATAACGTCTACATAAGGTAACTTCCTTATTAGGAGGAGGCAGGTTGGTTGATTGGCTAGATATTTAGTTAGATGGCAAACAGTGGACTTTTCCAACGAGTTGGGACATTTTTTTAAAAACTGTAATGTGGTGTTTACTGTTGCCATGACGATGAAGGTTGCCTAATTTTAAGGAAGTAGTAACCAGGTTTCAAGTGAACATTTTAACACAAACCATGATCTTTCCCTAACCCTAACCAAGTGGTTTTTGCCCCTTAATCTAACCAGACCTTAACCACAGTGTTGTCACATCATAAAACATATTTTTTTTGTAACAGTTTTGGAAAGTGGCATATTATGCTCCAATGGGTTGTTCTGAAAACGCTCCAGTGGGTCGTTCTGGAGTGCAGGTACAAACGACCTATGTGGTTATTTAATTTGGAGGACTTGTTGGTTTCCCCCCACTAGACTCACTATTCTTTTAGAGTAGGTAAGCCTATCCCCTTGCCTCCCAAATGCAAACTAGACAATATAAATTTGAATGTGAAAATGTATAAATCCCTTTGGATTGGTCCAATTATGAGGCTCCATGCCTCTGGCCAGATTCCATCTTCCCAGCTGGAGAAAGCTTTTACTGGGCACCAATGGTACTGTGCCCTCATTCCCTGCTTAGGCCCCATTGAACCAATACCCACAGTGAATTATAAAGGCAGCTCTAGATGGATTGAATAAGCATAGCCCTACAGATTTAAAAAGCCCAACACGTGAAATAAACTGAGGGTGGGAAGAGGGGAAATATATATATCTATCTCTCTCTCTCTCTATATATATATATATATATATATATATATATATATATTTCCACCTTGTTTCCACATCTGCAGTGTGTTAATGATATTAGCATTAAATTGTTATATTGTGTGCACAATTGGTTTATCAGTCTTCATATTGGAAACACAGCAGATAAAGGCGGTGTGGTGTTGCTCTCTAAAGGTCCTTAAATGCACATTTAAAACCAGCAATTAATCAATGGCCCATGTGTCTAGATTTCACCACTGACACATTCATGCTGTTAAACAAAATCCTTTGTAAAAGTGATTTTCCAGATAATTTACTCACTCAGTTGTGGCCAATCAAACAGACCTCTGGCCATAACACCTTGCTACAAACTAATGAAGGTTCCAAACCTGTAGGTTCATTAAAGAAAGTACCCTGTTCGTTTTATGCCTTTCCCCCCTTCCCTGCTTTCTTGTCTTATGTGGCCAATGAATTACTTGTCAGCAACTGCTCCTGTTTAGGCAGTTGGTTGCTCTGAGAAGGAAGCTAGTTATTGGGTTGACATTTGTATGTACATTTCTATGAGGTCAAAGGTCAGGGTCAGCACCTCTCACTACATTTTTGTTTAACCACCGCAGTCACATAAATGCGCGGGATGGGGAAAGCTGATAGGGGCATTTGACATGACAGAGTAACGAATAAAAGTCTGAATGTGACCTCTGGAACATGGGGTCATAAACACTTTATGCTTTCTGTGTGTGTATGTGTGTACGAGAGAGCTGGGGAAAGGATTGATGGTAATAGCGAGGCCTATGCCTTCCACATGAAAGATTTTTTTGTGCTCTTGGGAATAGGCTCGTTCACGGCCACCTCAAGTCTAACTTAAGTCGCTATGATGAAATGTGTGTTTTTTGAGTGCTTAACTGCCAAGCAGAATCACAAGGTCTTTGTTGAGTTACCCATTTGCAGCCTTCAACAGCAGATGAAATTAAACTACTCCATGAGTGATCCAGTGCAACACTCCAGCTTGAGATACAGTATTTGTTTTTACACTGGCAGTGCAGGCTCATAGAATCTCAGAAGTGAAAAGGTAAAAATAAAAATCACAGTGTTTGCCCAAGTTGATAAATTTGCTGTGCATTTGGGGTAGACGTCTCCTTAAAACACGGATCTAGGATTTTACAAAAAAAGTGAAGTTGAGAAATGAGTCTAACCCATACATAATCAGAAAGTGTATTACTCATGCATATAGGTATGAGACACAGCCTGCCATGTAACCCTCTGTAGCCTTGTACTGTAAGCACTGTCCATGGTTATACATGGTTATATAATTACATAACCATGAGCTTAGATAACACTAAAATCAACAGTGGAAAAGCACGATAAGAACAGCCATAGTCACACAGCTAAAAAAGAATATGAATAACAAAATTGTATAGTCAAAAAGTACAACAGAAACTCGCCAGAACACCGCTCTAAAACTAAAACCTCTCCTTGTGTTACCAACCAAAAAGGAATCTGAAATAATTCATTATATAAAATCAAAAAGATTGAGGATTTGTTCAGGCCAGTCTCTTCAGCAATTTGCAAAGAAATCCCAAACATTAATCCACCAAGGAAAAATGAAAAAAAAAAATTAAATCAGCCACTTTGCAGAACAGGACTTAATGGAAGTATAAAACATCTCAAACTATGAAAAAAGCATTACCTAAAGATGCTCTGTTATGCATTAAATTGCTAAGCTCAACTTCAAAAGAAACTTGGTTGCCACTTATTAAAATAAAGGCACCACATGACCAAAAGTAATGTGAGTAAACTTTTACTTATTAATCTTAAATAGATTTTGCTTTTAACTTTAAAGAAACACAAGTCAATTTCATGCTTTCTCTGAAACACATAAATGATAGATGTTGAATGTACTGGTATGTTAGGAAATACCATTCAGACTATAGTTTTTCCCTTGTCATGCACAAAATCCTATGTTTTAATTGGTGGGGATGTGCAGAGGGCCCATTATTTGTATTTGTATCTATATTTGTTGAGGCAGCAAAATTATTTGTATTTCTATTTCTATTTGATTAAAAGTGAAAAGAGGCTAACAAATCCTGTTTTTGTTTTTATTCCGCTTTTAATTTTAGAAAATTAAAGTGTTACAATAAGTGTTCATGAATAAACTATCTTATGAAGGAGGTCCCCACACCGGGTCTTGAACTGTCTCCCAGATCGTAGACGACTGCGCTGACTACTGAGCTAAAACTTTACTCATCCCCTCATTGCAGACAGACCTCTACCTATTTATACACCCATAACACAGAGACAGAACACTCTGTAACATGTAGGGAAGAACTTCAAAGGCGATTATTGCTATGGACTTTTCATTTATTGCCTATTTTTTACAACTTAACTTTGTGGAAAGGAGAAGGGGAACAACAGGTTATGGAGAGTCAGCTTCATCTCTGGGGAACACCCCCAACTCCGGGAGTGATGTCCACATAAGGAAATATGTGTCATGTAGCAGGTGGATGTGACTCCCCTCGTTGAGACCTGCTGATAGACGTAAAAGTGGAGCAGAGGACAGAGACTGAGATAGTGATGTAACCGACCTGTGCTCTGGTATTTGACATGTTTTTTGTTTTTTTTTCTTCCCGAAACAAACAATTTGAAAAATATTTGTGTGAAACAAATATTCGTAAAAAACCCACTATTTGTGCTTTGCTGAATAACGTATTTGTACGTATTTAGTCAGACACACCCCTAATAGATATCCTGAGTTTCAGTCCTCATGGGTCAACCTCCAAAAACCTTGGATGTTGCAATCTCCATAAATGTTAAACTATGTGCTATACCTCAGCATAGCTGAAGGGTCAGCATGTCTAAAATGTCATAATGTACCCATGGCAGCAAGGGTCCACACAAACTCTACTTGTAGACCACAGCATTGTTGCTTCCCTAAATCAATACTTTTGTCTTGTGTTCATCATGTTTTCAGTGCTTTGTTGTGACATGTTTGCTTCCTATTTATGTCCCTCTCAACATTGTCTATCTACAGGTGAAGCCACTGAAGCCCCTAATGAATAAGGCACTGGCCTCCTAAGCCAGGGATTGTGTGTTCGAGTCCCATCTAGGGTGACTGACAGCAGAGTGGCGCAGCGGAAGCGTGCTGGGCCCATAACCCAGAGGTCGATGGATCGAAACCATCCTCTGCTAACAGGATTTTAGTGGCAGCTAGTTCACATGTCAATTATTAAAGAAGTACTCCACCAATTTAGTTTCCACAAAGTAGGAAGACATAGATATCCTCAGTGTCAGTCCTCATGGGTCAACCTCAAAAAACATTGGACCATGCAATTCCCATAAATGTTAAACTATGTGCTACATGTCAGCATGACTAAAATGTCATAATCTACCCATGGCAGCAAGGGTCCACACAGACTGTACTTGTACACCATATACGCTGACTACAGCATTGTTGCTTCACTGAATCACTGCTCTTGTCTGTCTTGTGTTTGTCATGTTTGCACTGCCTTGTTGTGACAATTGCTCCCTATGTAGGTTCCTCTCTACATTGTCTATCTACAGGGGAAGTCACTGAAGCCCCAGTGGCCTAATGGATAAGGCACTGGCCTCCTAAGCCAGGGATTGTGGGTTGGAGTCCCGTCTGGGGTGACTGAAAGCAGAGTGGCGCAGCGGAAGCGTGCTGGGCCCATAACCCAGAGGTCGATGGATCGAAACCATCCTCTGCTAACAAGGCTTTAGTGGCAGCTAGTTCGCATGTCAATTGTTAAAGAAGTACTCCACCAATTTTGTTTCCACAAAGTAGGAAGACATAGATATCCTGAGTTTCAGCCCTCATGGATCAACCTCAAAAAGCATTGGATTATGCAATTTCCATAAATGTTAAACTATGTGCTACATGTCAGCATGACTAAAATGTTATAATCTACCCATGGCAACACAGACTGTACTTGTAGACCATATACATCGACTACAGTATTGTTGCTTCACTAAATCACTGCACTTGTCTTGTGTTCATCATGTTTGCACTGCCTTGTTGTGACACAATTGCTCCCTATTTATGTCCCTCTCTACATTGTCTATCTACAGGTGAGGCCACTGAAGCCCCAGTGGCCTAATGGATAAGGCACTGGCCTCCTAAGCTAGGGATTGTGGGTTCGATAACCCAGAGGTTGATGGATTGAAACCATCCTCTACTGACACTGCTTTAGTGGCAGCTAGTTGGCTGTAAGTGCACATCATACACTGGGTATCAAACTGGAATCTCCCAGATCATAGATGACTGCGCTGACTAGTGAGCTAAATCTTTACTCATCCCCTCATTGCAGACAGACCTCTACCTCTCTACCCTCTACCTTTATACACCCATAACACAGGGAGAGCACACCATGTAACATGTAGGGAGGAACTTCAAAGGCGATTATTGCTTTGCACTTTTCATTTATCACCTATTTTTTACAACCTAACTTTGTGGAAAGGAGAAGGGGAACAACAGGTTATGGAGAGTTCCTTGGGAGCACTTTGCGTGTGTCAGTAGCTCAGCTTTATCTCTGGGGAACACGTCTCACTCCAGTTCATGTCCAAATAAGGAAATATGCGTCATGTAGCAGGTGGATGTGACTCGCCTCACTGAGACCTGCTGATAGATGTAACAGTGGAGCAGAGGACAGAGACTGAGATAGCAATGTAACCGACCTGTGGCTCTGGTATTTGACATGTTTTTTTTCTTCCCAAAAACAAATCATTTTGAAAATATTTGTATGAAACAAATATTCGTGAAAAACCCACTATTTGTGCTTTACTGAATAGCGTATTTGTATTCGGGCACACCCCTATCAATTGTATACATAAATGTATGCATTGATGTTATTAGTTTCAGGCTGCTGAGAAGTGTAGTCAGTTGTGTATGACTGTATTTATTACCAGAAAACAGATGTTTTGCTCTTGACAAAGTTTTTAATTTATGATTTTATGTATATGGTATTAAGTTAAGTCTTTAATTCATTCTTTTGCCTTCAAAAAGCTGACTAAGGATTAATTTGCCAGTGAAAGATAATAACAAGTACAAATCCATATATAATAAAAGAGCAAAATGTTCCTGCTGACTATGCAGGCACATATTATTAGAATTTTGTCTGAATGAGGTTCATGCACTTATTACAGTATCTACAGCGGTATGAATACATGATGAATATGTCAGGTCCCGCCCACTCATTTTTTAAAAATAAAGTCGATGAGTGTCTGTCCGTGAATCATTTATATTAAATTTTAATGGGTACCACAGATGAGGTATTGTGCCTGCTCCAAGTTGCCTCCAGAGAGGCAGGTGCTGCTGGGTAATAACTGAGGTGATTTCCTGGGAAGACATGGAGCTGGAGGACAGTATGGTTTCTCTTTATATTCCTACAATGATCAAGGCATGACTTGTAACTGCAGAGAGGTATTAGCTGAGCTGCCTGTGAATGTGTGTGTGTGTTTGTGAATCAAGGTGTGTGTATGTGGGATCTTAAATATTGCAGAGTTTTGGGGCTGCTTAAGCTGAAGCAGTCAGCCTTGCTCATGCCCTCTCTCTTTTTTGTTTTTCTTTCTCTTAAGCTTTCTCTCTCTATTTCTTACTGTCTCTCTGCTCTTCTCCCTCTCCGTGTTTCTGTTTTGACAGTAAGCCTGGTAATTACTTGGGCAGCAGTCTGTTGGCTGGGGCTTAGCCTGAAGCGCTGTGTTAGCCATGGATAACGACGATGCAACAGCATCCAGACCAAACAAAAACACACCAGAATCCATCTCAATATGACTAATACTCACCAGTTTAGTTTAGTTTAGTTTAGTTTAGTTTAGTTTAGTTTAGTTTAGTTTAGTTTAGTTTAGTTTAGTTTAGTTAGTCACCCTCCAATAATTTAATTGGAGGGTGACACGAGGCACTAACTAGATAGCTATGGTCAAACATGGTTAATCTAGCCTGTGTGTGATAAAATGAAAATGTAAAATTAAATACAATCTCCTTCCAAAACTGCTCAAAAAACTCAGAAAACTGTACTCTCCCCCATGGAAGATAATGAAACAGCAGATAATACAAACAGGAACAAAAAAGTAGAAAAGTAAAGACAACTGGACCGTTAAACACAATCAGGACATCGGAACTTTTAACTGGAAATCGCAACATCCATGGTTCGACTCTGGCTGTGGACCCTTGTTGCATGTCACCCCCATCGCTCTCTCCCTATATATATATATATATATATATATATATATATATATATACACATGTGTGTGTGTGTGTGTGTGTGTGTGTGAATAAAAATAAACACCAAGATATATAAAAAAATACCAAAAGAACAAAAAATAATGGTGTGAACTGTATTAGAAAACTATAACTGAATTCAAGTTTTTGAAAAAAAAAATTGAAGAGTTAGCCTAATGGTGAAACCATGTCATAGATAACTGGAAGTAAGTTAGAACAAAAATATGAACAAACCTTTGTAACTCTGCACCAACAAAAATCCATTTGTCATGATGGTCAGAATGGGCTGTGGGACAATGTCAGAGCCTCAGAGCTTGGATAGTCCTTATCCTATTACCTGTCAATCATTTCCCCCCACAACTCGATTACCCACTATACCTGTTGCTTCAATTACCTGCGTTGGGAAGGCAAGGTGTCAAAATATTGATTCCATTAATGTCGCACTAAAAATAATGACACTTGACTGAAGAGTTATGACCTTCCAGATAAAGGACTAATAAGGAAGAAGTAATCAAATGGTGGCAGTGATGAAGTGGGTGACATTTGGGACTTGTAAAGAAGACAGCTGCAGGTGGAAGTCTACAAGTTCGTAAGGATCCAAACAAAGGAAAGCATTTGTGTCTGAATCAGCAGTGTCATCCATCTCACTGTATTGATTGACTTCAGTTACAGCTGGCCTTTTAACTGGAAGATGCCACTTGTCATTTCCTGATTCTGGGATAATAAGTGTCATAAAGACAGAGGAAAAGCAAGCCAAAGATAATGAGCAAAGCCTCAACCATGCAGTGTACAGTATAATGACGGATGATATGTATTATTTTAAAGATGAAATATAAAAGATGTCCCTGTCCTTCCCAAGAGGACAGAACTGCTTAAAAAATGAAATTAGTATTATTAAGTCAGATTTTATTATATCTAATTATACTTACTTTCTTACTCAGGTGGGATTTCCATTTTATCCTGAGAATAGCTCTTCAAGCACCTCAGACCACATTATACTTTGACCATCTAGTAATTTGATCAGCAAATGAACAAAAAATTCAGTTGGATCATTTGACTGTGGATGCCTGTTGCTAGAGCTTGTTTATCCAGCTGTGGATCCTCTTCATCAATATCACTATCAGCAATGGCATTGGAACAGCTGAATACCCAATGTCAAGTGGTCAAAAAGTAGATTAAGTTACCAAGATTAAACTATGCCCTCTCCTGTCCCTAGAATAGCACACAATTAATCATTAGATCCAATACCTTGTGGAGGGTAAAAGTGAATTTCTCAGAAACTATTTTAAATAGATATTTAAATAAAGTGACCTTTAAGTGTGCTTCCACTGTCTGTGTTGAAGTAGTATTCGCCTTTATGATAAAGGGCCCCAACTGGTCTTACCACAACACTGGAGCAAAGTATGCTAGTAAATGGTAAGTCAAAGGTGTGCTCTTATCTTGAAGGCATCTGCTGACTAGCCATGTGCGGTGACACGGTCCTTCAAACAAAACTGCAACATATTTAAACATTTACTGGCAGGGGGGTGGGGTGGGGGAGCTGTTTCATGCCAGAATAGTTTTAGGGCGCCAGCAGCTAAAGTGGTTTACAAGTTGATGCATTAGAAAAGCCCTGATGGAAACATAATCAAAAACACAGCACTAACTCTGCATGCCATTGAGGCGACATATAAATCAGAACAGAGCAGATAAGAGGGAAAGGGAGGCCAAGAGGGCAAGTTGCAGACAAATAATCATCAAATTTTTGAGAGACACTGAATAATTTAGGCCAGACGGCACAATTACATAGCACTTGTCGTAGAAGACCCAGGGCTTACAGGTCAGAAGTTCTCTATTGTGATTTTCATACTGTGGTGTTGGAGAAAATGAGCCAAAGAATTGTCTGGCTCTGGACCATCTCATTCAAAGCCTCCAGGCAGGTGTTTTATGCAGTCAGTGTGTGTTTTTGGTGAGTTTATGAATGTCTAAAAATATGTACCTCCGAGAGTTTGTGTAGACTTTTTTTGTACTCTAAGCAGAAGAAAATGGAAGATATTTATTCATTGTTCAGCTATTTAGCAATTTGTATTTTCACACATGTCCTTTGCAGAGGTTTTAGCAGTGTCATGCTGTGCAGTTCAAACTAGTTTTTACTCTGGCAGAACAGACATCTGAGCCTAAACAGAAGATTTCAACTTTTCAGACAATAAAGGAGAGGGTTATTAGTCTGCTGGTATCAAGCAGAGAAGTAGGACAGACTGTTACCTCTTTCAAGATATGACAGGAAAATGTGTGTTTGTGTAGCCAAAGAATTATAGAAACAAACCTCAAGTAGTCTTTCCATTACTGGAATGTGTATTCAGCCATTTGACCCCTGCTCAAAATAACCTGCTGCGTCCAAAAATTATTTACTCCTTTTAAATGTAGCCGGAGACCTCAATTAAGTCTGCTCGCCACCTTTCTGTTGGGGCTAAATGGATTTACTTCTTCCAACAAATTGCTTCTCCCGCAGTGCGCTGGAGGACAGTCCATTGTGAATAGTTGTAAGCTTACCCCTTTTCTGGTGTTTCTGGCAAACCAACAAGCATTCCAGACACTTCTTTTAGAGATTGAATAGATTTTTAGTACTTTATCTCAGGCGTGACTGTTTGCTGGGTGTGATACTTCTTGTAATAATGCCCCGTGAGAAAAAGTCGAACCGGCCACCTTTTTCCTTCATTTTTAAAACAATTTGTCTGACTCATCATGCCTTATTCCCGTCATTACAGCCGAATAATTACTTAAACGATTGTCAATGCATATCCACTTTTGCAATGGTTACTCCCTATAAGTAACAACATATGTCATTTATGAGGGCATGAATACATATAATTGAGCTCACATTTCAGAATGTCTGTGCCAAGCCTGCAAGCCACTGCTACACTGCTGTGTTACCGGCTGTTACAAGCAAACCCAAGACTGCACCAAAAGCATTCTTTTAAACAAATTCAACTATTCTCTTTGCAGCATAGCCTTAGATGAATTATTTGTGGCACTTTATGGGGAAAACATACACATATTACACAGTGTGTAGCTTATTTCAAAGCACACAGTGTCTGAATGTGAAATGGGATAGTTTACAAGCTCAAGGAGTCGGGACCACATATTACACACACTGCAAGAAAAAAAAATGGAGTGACATTTCTTCTTGATGTATATTTTTCACTGTATAGAGGCTTTGCATTTGAAAGAGAGTGTTTGCTAAAGGCTATGGTTTTTATTCCCTTCTCTATTTCACTTTTATCATACAACTCCAACTCCAAGATGTATTAGAGTAAGTGACAGGTGCAGATGGTGTGGATGTACAAAGTTGGCTTTTGCACACAGTTCTATGGATCTTCAAAATTCACTGACAAAGAAAAGTGATGCAATGCTATGCTGAGACACAGAGAGAGACTGAAAACATATTCTCAACCTATTCTAAGATACTGTATACTCCAATCAATCAATTACTTTACTATATACAGTGGCTACTTACAGTAAGTGTTGCTATCCTGGTTGCATGAGTCCTAATGGGCCAACGATTCTTTATCCACTCTGAAAGCCTCCAAAGCCTGTCTTTTTTTAACATACTGAGTCAAAAAAAACAAAGTAGACTCACAGATATTGTTCCAGTCATTTTGGAATGCCATCTGACATTGTCTTACATCAAGGAAGCCACATATGTGGCACAATGACATTGGCATTAACATCTTAGAAATACAGTTGAATCATTATGTAGCCGAAAATGTTTTCTCCAGTGTATAGTAAATCCAAAATTACCATAAATACAGACATTTCTGCAGAACAATTCTTCAGACAAACCACTGAGTCATCAAACATTGAAAAAATGGACTTTGGAATATCCATAATAAGATCCAATTCAAAAATAGCCAGAGCTCTGCTTTAAATCAATACTTTAAAAATATTTGCAGGCCAAGTGGTGAATTGAAGTCATTTAATGTCACAAGCTGTGATTTTTAGAGTCAGATCTCAAAAATCACATTGAAATGACAAGTGTAATTGTAGCCTAACATTGTCTTTGGCCAAACCAGAGTAATACAGACCATCTCTCTCTGGCTTTATACCGTAGGCGTTCACTTCACATCGATTGGCTTTATTCTCCCTTCCCCTTTCCTTCCCCATCTGCAATTCTGATTCCACCTCTGTGCAGCCAAGTGTGTCTATTCCAATACCTGACAGGCCCATCGGACGTGCACAGGTAGCCTCTCCGTGCTGCAGAGAGTGACGGATGGCCAACATACCACACTGGTCGGGCTGCTCATGTTTAATTCTATCTGCAACCTTTTTCCTAGCCAGTCATCCAGCTGCTCAGCCCATGTCCCAGTCTGTAGCACCCAGGGGAGCTGGAGGGAGCTGTGGTTCTGAGCAGGGGCCCTCTCTGTCCATCACCTTCAACATTTGCCTCAGTGGAACATTCAATTTATTTTATAGCACCACTCCACTTGATAGCACTGACCTCCCAGATCCCTTGGAGAGTAATGAGATGGCTACGCTGATGTCAGTCTGAGTGTTGACTGGGAAGACCAACCACCCAGTGGGGATCTTCTAGAGAGGGACCTTGTAATAAAGAAAAGGGTGTAGAAAGGAAAGGGGATTAATTTCGGTCGGGTCGTGTTCTAAATTTCAAAGAAAGCTCTTCTCAAGCCCCGCTGTGCCCGATTGTAGCACTGTCCATTCACTGATAGGCATGTGTGATTGGTTTGTCACGGATAGGTTTCATCATGAAATCTAAATACAAGGAAGGGGTTGCAATGAGAAGGTGAGGGTCTCATATGATCCTTCAGAATTGATTCAAAATGTCACAGCAAAGAACAGAACTGTCAGGAAAGAGGTCACATTTCAATTTGAAGAGTGCCATGCTGTGGCCAGAACAAGGAAATACATCTTGAATTTGACTAAGAAGCAGTAAGAAAGCACCCTTTGTCTGTGGGGGTTTAACAGTGATCACCATACGTTATCATCCAGTGAGCCCACAGGCTACAGTTCTCATGCTAAAACTGTTAAAACCACATTAAAACCTCCTAACATTTGGAACTTGAAAGCTCTATTTATGTCTAAGTCATGCTGACAGTCACATCTGCAATAAAGCATCATTTCTGACCCATATGATCATATCATGGTCTTCATTATGACTGTCCATTATCCAAACAGATGAGGAATTATTTGAAGCACTTTGATCAAAGATGATATTGTCACCATCTTTAAAAGACAAAGACCTAAATAGCAAATTACCACCTTTTAAAAATAAAATGTGGCAGTCAGAGACATAGGTGAATGAAATGACACTAGTTTGGCATCTACAATTATAGAGTTTTAGTGATGAAATTCAAGTTTTTTTTTTCTCCAAAGGACACATAACACTTTCAGTTAAAAGTAGTCTCTTTAATTCAGATACAGACAACAGATGGTAATTATAACGAAACCTAATCAGCTTGACCGTTAGTCTCAAATGCTGAAATTTGACATGCTGGGACTCTTTTAAGTAGCCAAAAATACCTTAAATACCTTAGAGCTCTGTGTTAGTATTAGTTGCATAATTAAAAGAGAGGTGTATTTTGCTTTACATCTTCGAGCCTACCTGGATATCTCATGACAGGCATCAGTTACAATCAGTTCTTGTGTAATAAGGCCTGACAACTTCACAACACTTACAGATAGCATGCCCTCACATGCAATCAGCTTTATAGTCATCATGATGTGACCGTTCCATTCAGCAGAAGGGTTCACTGTTCAGGAAACTCAGGTTAGTAGAATCTCTTGACCTGACTATCAACGGCTAGATATCCGTTATTTGTCATGAGAAAACACCTACAGGCCATAACAAAGATCTGCTTTTCTACATAAAACAACATTTCAACAGTTCTGTTCTTGACATTAGTCATGAATAAAAAGACCAATTCTATCAAGTCACAGTTTGTTACTGCCTCACTTGGACACATAACTCAGCTCCCCTCCAAGGACACTGAGCGGGAATCAGGCCAGACATCATGCAAAACTGTGACTGAGGCCATATATTTAAAATAAATAACACAAACATATAGTCACAAAGACATGTATGAGTAAAAATAATGATTAAAGAAAGAATTTTGGTACTTTGGTACATTTATTTGCATGTATTATGCTGATATTACTGTATAAACTCATTTAGTATGTTGAGATACATATTACTGGTTTCTTTCCCCTTCCACTCTTCTTTCACTCACACACCCACAGCCAAATTCCTTCCTGTCCCACTGATTAACTCAAGCATTAATCAGACTTTCAGGTGATTGCTATAAACAGTATTGATAGTCCATGTGGCCTTGGTGTCAACGAGTTTCCCTATGTTTATGTGAAAGGATGCCCATGCGTCTCTCCACACCACCTGCTAATTAGCATCTCACCAGTGCAACCTAATTCCACAGGGAGGAAGGAATGGAGGGAAGGTTTGGAGGCAGAAGAGGTGGTTACTGTGACAGAAACTTGGAGCCTGAAAGAGAGGAAGTGAATCGGAAATTGGAGAGAGGAAATGAAGGCAGTGACAAATAAAGTAAAAGAATTTTGCAAGAGGAAGTGGCTGAGAGTGTGAGAGGAAGAGAAATTTGGCAGAACCATGATTCCTTGAAGATGATAAACCGAGAGTATGACAGGCAGAGAGGGCGAGGACAGCTATGTCTTTTTGATGGCGCAGGCTAACGTTTGAGTCCTGTCTATCTTGAATGAATACCACATTTTTCTCCTGTGAATTTCTAAATAACAGTTTTCTCGCCGACAGCCCCTGGAGAAAAAGGTAGCATTCTCCTGGATTAGTATAAGAAAGTGACAGTTGGGCTGTTTTTTTGGAATAAAGAAAAAGATTAAATGACAAACTCAGTTGGGCTGTTGAATCTCAATGAATCTCTTTGGCTCTCTCAAACGGAACTCCTTGACAGCTGAGCCCTCATCCCAGTCCCACACAGTCCTTCAGGCTTACTGCACAGGAATGCAGATCAGAAGGATTGATGCAGTTAAATAAAAATATCCCATCCTTCCCTTCACTTATTGCAATTAAACACCATTTTAAGTCTTCAAAGTCTACATGAAAGAGCCAACAGAATTACCTTCCTTTATCAACGTGATATTGCTTGGTTTCAACCCCCCCCTCCTCCTCCCCCAGCCCACAGTTTCCAGAGATGTAGCCTCTGATGCAGCATTTATCCTGATTGTGTGCAGCATGGGCCAGAGCCCGCATGATAAGGATCATGCTCATTGAGACAATTTAATGCTATTTCTTGGGAATTCCTCTCAACAGATTGATCCCTTTGAACTGGTTAAATTAGCACGGAAACACTATTTTCCACTCCATTCCCCAAAATAAATGAATAAATACATACAACTTGCTCTGTCTGTCAATAGATAAAAGCGCCATATGGAGGCCTAGAGAAATATCTCAGGGGGAAAGAGTGGGAAAAAAACTCCAAATAAGGACTTGGTATGATGAAGCAAAGGATGGATGAAGCAACAGTGTTTTCATTATTCATGACTTTATGATTGATAAACACTAATCACCATAATCTGCACTTGTGTTGTTTTTCTTTTAACATACACTATAATAGAAACAATTTTAACAAGAAAGAATATTATAGGGGGTTGTTAGCAATCATAATTCTTGTGAGAGAGCTGGTCGAGGCCTCTTAGCAAAATATCTACTGAACTGCTGTGAGGGCTCCGATTTACACAGACGTGCTAATATTATTCACCACCTTTCAGGCTTCTCCTGAGCTGCCCACCCTTATCATTAGATTAGTTCCTTTCTTTTCCCTAAAACAGACTGGAGACAGCATCTGGAAACCATAGCTGTGGCTACCAGAGCTTTTATAATCAGGGCAGTGACTGCAGCAGGGGTATTATACCGTAAGGGCATTTATGTGGCTGGTGGGACAGGAAGCTGCCACTGTGGGCACACCTGAGAACTCAGCATCTTATTTGGAAAATGACTCTTGGCCATTTTGTTCCAGAGTTTGGTCCAAAAAATAAATATGTTTTTGCTCTAACTTTTACATGCCTTTGATTCATGTAATTAACTACCTGATTGTGATAGAATGCAACAGTAAATTAGTATTAGATATAATGTTATCAGACTGTTTATATATATATATATATATATATATATATATATATATATATATATATATATATATATATATATATATGCATTGTGTCTGGCTCTGGTTTTTCACTTATGTCAAGGACCAGCTTAAATGGCTTAAAGTACAGCAGACAAAACCTATTCAAAAACACAGTGATCAGTGTTACATTGCAAATTGCCTGCATTGAATAGGCAGAATATTTTACCTTGAATATGCTTGTTACCTCAGCTTCAGGCCAGATGCTGTTTCAAGGTAGACGGCTCATGAAGATGGAAGTGACATGTTGGGGCAGGACTTAACCTGCTGATGAAAAGGGGGGCGGGACGAACAATACACAGTATTTCTTGCCTCAAGGGGAAAAGCTGCTTTAAATAGTACAGGTTTAAGGAAGGAGGTCAGGTTTGAAACCCCAGACCTTAAGCACCCTATTTCAGTAAAGCAGTAGAAAACTGCCTCGGCAGAGTACTGGGCAGCTCTCAGGCAAAATTTGTTTAATCCCCCCTGTCCTCCCTGTTATTCACTTACTGGCATTGCTGTGAATCTCTTTGTTAGTATGATAGTGTGATTAAAAACTCAATATCTGAAGGCAGACCATCTTAGAAAAACATGGGAGCTCTCTTTCCTTTTCCTGTGGTCCAACTGTCCTAGCTAACCTTGGTTTGGAAAGTAGCCAGTATATGAACAGCAAGAGATAAATACTTGTCTTACACATACTTTCCCTAACCAAGCTCTTAAAACCACAGTGTAAACACACCATGAACTCCATCACATGAGTTATGTTAATTACAGATAAGGCTGCAGTGGCTCATAGTTAATACCAGGTGGATAAGACGGTTGGAGATAGAAGAAATAAATAGGAGGACAACTTAAATAGTAGCTGAGAGGGAAAGATGACCTAAGAGAACTGGCCAAAATTGATACACTGAGGGAAAGAGGGAAAATAACATATTCCCATACAGCCATGGAGTTTATTAACTGACCTACTGGAGGATGCTCTAATATTTTAGCTGTTTATTTTCTCAGCTTTGCTTCAATAAACTTAACTGTCATTAGTTCATGAAGTGAGGCAACTGCAAAAACACGACTTTAATGAGGCTGAGAAGAGGAAAGCCAAAAAGTGTTGTTTTCAGCCTTTTAAAGTTTGAAAAGAAGTTGAGTCCAGAATGTAAGAAAAGTGCTCCACCTCGATCAAAGTGGTGAGATAAGCAGAGCAGATTAATACTTAAGGGAGCAGAGCTTAATATAGTACAACCATGAACAAGTCGATCTCCCACGCACAACAGCCTCTCCAGTATTTTGCTCACTAATGGAGTGTTTTCAGTAACTGCAGAAAAAAGGGCTGAGTTTAGCTTAGCGTGTCAAATTACCCATACCCCTCTTTTGTTTCGCCTCAAAACCGGCTGCATCAAAGATGTCTGAGACTAAGTGCCTGAAAAGCACCTCTGGATTGTGCATTGTAGGCAAGATCTGTTGAGAAATTGCAGCTAGTCCAAGGAGGATCCATAAGATAGTGAAGGCTGACATTGCCCAACAGTCACTCAAACCACTTTTGATCAGCTGTAAACAAGTCTGGCATGTTTAAATGCTGCCTCACATACAGAATATACACATCACAGTAAAGCATTAAAGTGAAAATCTACACCTGTACTGGGTGTCAGATGTCGACCATGTCTCCAAAATGCAGAGACAGAGGAGAGTTAACACAGAGTAAACCATGAAAGCTGAGTGTCCTCTGAAGTTCATCCATTTTTTTTAAATTAGAAAATGAGCTGATGAGGAAAACCGAAAGCTCCAGCACAGCTAATAAATGAACCTTGCAATGAGGTAGCTTTGGCAAGTATTGTTTCCAAGAATTAACTTTCAACAACTTTTAAAGGCAATATAACTGAGAAGACCTTAAATTTGAACATTAAATTCCATGACAACTGGGTTAAGGAGGATTGTGTGATACGATCGAAAGCTCCAGAACATTTACTAAATAGTTCTTTTGGTGAGATTGTTTGGTCAGATAAATTGAGCTGTTTATTGGCTTCAAGGGCTTGAGTTTGTGAAACTCGATCTAACTATTCAAATGAAAACAAGACACACTAAAATAATATAAAATAACTAATGTAAAGAATTTTTTAAATGACAAAAACAACATGCAGACTGCAAGGTCTGTCAAAGGCTGTCAAAACCACCAACAGAAACACATTCCTCTGACAGAGCTTGCCTTTTTTATGAAATGGTCTCAGTTCACCATCTCGTACAAGTCAAGGCCATTGCCCCTGCACAGTCTGGGGTGATAATATAGGCCCTGTGACTGGGTGACAGTTCCGGAAATGCCAACACATCATTTGAAAATCACCTTTAAATGCTCAGTTGGGATCATAGCATCTGCCTAATTGAGGACATCTTGGCATATGGCTAACATCGGTTTCTCCTCAGAAAGCCACTGGGTCATCACCCATGTGCCGTGGACTAGGACATTATCAATCTTGGAAGATACAGCTC
Organism: Thunnus maccoyii; assembly: GCF_910596095.1. NCBI lineage: Eukaryota > Metazoa > Chordata > Actinopteri > Scombriformes > Scombridae > Thunnus > Thunnus maccoyii. The sequence continues at coordinate 19,598,873 of NC_056539.1, read as the reverse complement.
ACTACAGGATGGAAATGCACAAGCACGAAATGTGGAGAGACAGCTAACCTGTCCAGAATTATTTATGGCTTTTCTTTAAATCTTGTTTGTTGCCATACAATATAGAGAATTGAAGTCCTGACGTCACTTGGTGCCATCTTTTCTATTAGATGCCATGACCCTCTATATAACGAGCCCAGGGTGTTGCCTTTCACGCTCTGGAAATGTGCCCAGCTACCTCCGACCAAAGCAAACAATAGCTAATTGAGAAAACCAAGCTGTGTACACTTGGCCTAACATTTTTGCTAAATTATGCTAACAGGGCAGGTATAGTAATCAAGTATTATTAACAGAGCAATGATTTCCAAAATGACCGACCAGCACACTTATGAGAGGGCCTGAATTTAACAGTTGAGACCATAATGACACATTAGTAATTCTAGAGAGAAGTTGATGCTTTTTGAATGGGAGTCAATTGGAGCCAGCATCTTTAGCATATCGGTGGTATTGCACTTTAAGGTGCTTCTGCATTGGCTTCAGCCATAAGCTGTGGTAGTTGTCGCTTGGTTAGCACTAGCTTCCATTACTCACTGCAATATGTTTTTGAGCATGTTGGTCTTTCTGAAGAGTAAAAGTTAAAACCTTTTTATCTTAGCTAAGTTAAACAATGATTACAATCTCAGCATAAAAAGCTACAGCTCCCATGAAAATGTATCAGTTCAGAAGCACAGTTTCTTCCAAATCAATGATATCCACCCATTCTCTCCTCTAATGTCTCTCTCCTCCTTTTTTCTCCAACTTTTTAGCTGTAATCTCTGCTGTCTACCCCATTCAACCCTCTCTGTCCTGCAATTATTACAGCCGTGCCCATTGACTTGGTAGAACTAATGACATTTAACACTTGGTATTATAGGAAATAGCATTTGTGAAAGGCCACCAAAAACAAAAATATCAAATGAACAAAGGTATTGCAGTTTTTTTTTTTTTTTTTAAATGTATTTATTTTTTACTTAATATCCCCCTGAAACTATTTTATTAGATTTTACTCATTTTTTCATCAAGTCTATTCTGTTATATATTGTATAACACTCACCCATGAGACCTGGTGGTGATGTCAGATTCCAGTTAAGGAAATCAACACATATGACAAAAAGTTTTCAGGAGGTTTGTCATTTCAGAACAAAAATAGTGGGTCAGTCACAAAAACAAGCTCTCAGCCTCCCCTGAGACAAACCAACAGACAAGTACCTTTCTTTGGCTCCTCCTTACTCTGTTTTCGTCTGTTGTCCCATTAATGCACACTTCAAGGGTGGCAAATGAATGCATAAAATAACAAAATAAGCCTTTATTGATGTGTTGCTCCTGTCGCATTCTCTCTAGACAATACCTCTGAACACTGCAGACTTTCACGAATGGGTGAATTGGTTCTGAAGGAGTGTCATTATATCGCTTGTTTGTTGATGTCATGTGCATTCTTCTTGTTTTTTTACCGTTTCGCAGAAAAACAGACATACTCAGAGAGGTCTTAATAATGAAATTAATTTGCATAAAAATGGGATACTGTTGCAGCTGCATAAAAACAAACACTTCAAAAGGACTTTTTTTTTAAGATTATGCATACTGCTCTTTCCATGTGTGAGAACAATGAAAGCTGAGCATGACATGAAATAGAAACAAAGCCTGTAAGTATTACTAAATGTTAATTAAAATTTTTATCTATAGACAATTGTCCTGGCATTTTCAATAACAGCATTAAGTCCATCATCACGTCCTGTTTTTGGTCTCTTTAATTGATTGCAGTGTTTGAAGTCAACACTGAAAACAAGCAAAATTTCATCGCACAAGTTTTCATTTAAACAAAATAAGACTAAATACATGTTTGATTCACTTGCTAGTAGGGAACAATTCCCGGTGTGTTTGTGGATTTTCAAATAGCATGACAGCTAATCATTGGCTTTTCTTTGTAATTCCCTCTTGAATGGTAATTGTGTTAAAAAAAAAGAGGATACTGGGTTTCCTCCAATTGTATGGTTAGCATCACCGATGTGTGCTGAGCCAAATGGACTGTGGGATTGATGGTCAGGAAATGAACACACATGCTGAAATCAACCGGCCATTCACCGCTCTCCCACGATTAAAGCTATTCAGTTTCTCTTTTGGAACAGCGCCGGACAAGTGCCGAGGACTGTCTGCCTGTGTATGTTGAGCTACTGCAGACTGTCTGTATGTTCTGTATATTTGTGTGTATGGTGTGTGTGTGTTTGACCACATATGTGCACAACTGTACATAAGAACATGAGTGGGCTTGTTAGTGCTGAACATGGCCATAGCTGTTCTGTGCAGGAGAGCAGATCACGTACTTCAGCATGGTGCCCTTGAGCGTTAATGGTCCCCTGCTGGCTGCTTGGCATCCTGCGATTAGCTTTGCACAGAGGATGATGAGGTGTGACTGCTAATCCACTGACAGAGACAGCTGCAGCCCAGCTGATAGACCTGAGCTGACCACCCCTTTCCTGCAACATTGTTTGTGTGTGTGTGTGTCTAAAACATTGGAATGAGGATCTGTGTATGAACAGGTATGACTAATACATGTGCAGTGACTCAAGTCTGTCTAAGGTCTCATGGGTGAAAGACGATTCGCAGTTTCTCTGCCTTCAGTGCATACAGTGGTGAGATTGTCCTCCCAAAGAGTCAAGGTTTGATACAGTAGACGACTGATCGCTTCCTACTACCCACCAATCTTTTTGTGCATAAATAAACAAACCTTACCATATAGAAATTGTAAGATCAGGAAATGGTCCAGTAAATCATTTCTGTAACATTGATTTGTAATGGTTTTGGAATGCACTGCCAACAGGGGTGTCAGAGCAGAAAACGCTAATATGTTTTGAAGTCAATCACAGTCTGTATTTTTCTTTTAGCTTGGAAAACTGGATGTCATTACTGCAGCTGATACTTTAGGAATTATACAGACAAAACAAAAATATACTTTCTCTGACTGATAACATTAGAGTGAAGATGAGTGTACAAGACAAGAATTTTATGAATCCCAGTTATCTTTCGAATAACTTAAAAATACTGTCTAATCCTGGACCATTACTTTGCTTGGTTATCGCACTGAGCTGACCATCCAAATTCGAATAAGTGAATGTTTACAGGTCCTCCAAGATCTCAAATGCCAGTTTTCATGGATTATATTTTTACCAGTGTCAAGTGTTACCAGTTGGAGGTGAAAAACTGTGGTTACTTAAGTTTGCCTCAGGTCTCCTTCCAACTAATGACAAAGTGCCTATCTGAATTTTACTGCAACTAATACTGGCTACTGACAATATAATAGCATGGCTGAAAAGATAAATAAATTTGAGATCTAACTTTTTTGGAAAGGTTTTCTCCTTAGAAATAGCCTGCTTTAAATTCAAGCACTTGTGTGTATTCTCAATTGGGAACCACCCAATACAATCATTTGCCTCTTCTTGCTCCACCAGAGCAGAGATTAAATGTGACATGTTTTGCTAAAAAGGCATCATAACAGTTTCTGAGGGAAAGTGAAGTCATACTGTTTTCTGCTCTCAAGATAATTTGGAAATACTACAGTCACAAACCTACTATTCAAATGTAGAAACATCCACTAGAAAAAACAAATTATGTGGCAGTACTGAATTTTCTCACTTGGACAAAGTGTTATCTCATTCAACTTTAGCATATCTACGTTCTCCTTTAACAAGGAGTTTGGAGGAGATCTGAGAAGTGAATGTAACATGTACCGGAAAGCAGTGACAGAGCTCTGAAGTCTTGAGTTACCCGAGGTCCAGCTGTAAGATTTCTGCTGGCCTGGGAGGCATTGTTGTTTTATTTTAGTTGGAACAGTGGCCATGGCTGGGACTTTAATAACATTAACCACAGTTGGAGTAGCACATCATTACAGAGTAGGAGGGAGAGGGAGTGAAAAAAAGAGAAAGAATGAAAAGGAGAAGAGGATACAATACATGAAGTTTATTTCTCATTGGGGTTTTTTGTTGCTTTTTGTTAGCTGTATAAGACCTCAAAACTGCCTCAGGAACCGCACATTCTGACCTGAACAACACTCTAACCTTCTGTCCAGGATTTTTTTTTTTACTCTACTCCAACTGTACATTGACTTCATCTCATCCCCTCCCTTCACATCTCTTTCTTTTCCTTCCTTTCCCTGCATCTTCCCTCCTTCCTCTCAGTTTCCTCTTTCACTCACCCATGAGACCTGGTGGTGATTTTTAGATGGAACAGCGGACCTCAGGTCTGTTTACAGGCAAGATCTCAGGAAGTCAACATCAGATAAGCGTATTCCTTGGATACACAAGACGAGTAGATACATTTCCAGTAAGAAATCTCTATGAAGGATACAGCCTAAATGATACTACCGAGGGAAGGACATGAGTTGAGAGTTCAAGGGTAATGAATGTACATGAATGATTGCATGTCTTTGTGGGTGTGCTGCCTGAAATTCAGCACTGTTTCCAAGATGACAACATCTTTGGAAATTGTCTTGATCACCCTTCTAGCAAGAAACCCAAAGACAATTTGCCATTAACAAAAACTTAACCTTCTTGCCTCACTGCATTACATTTTTACCTTGTGTTCCAAATTACCTAATTGTCCCTATACGCTCTTGATCATGACACTAGTTTTTGGCCAATTTCTCAGCTGGCCATAGACACCACCTCTCTTCTCCCCACCTCCTGCTTTGTGCTGCATTGCACAAACACAATAGAATGTACTCTAAATGTATACCAGGTGCTTCCTCATAGTGCAGCTCTCATCCTTTTAAGCCTTACTGTAAAGACAGTGAGTGAAGCGCCTGGCAGAAACAAACGTACAGTGTCTTGTCACAGCCTGCATTTACCTATCAAGCTGCCTCCTCATACTTAATTGAAACCACTGAATGCTTTTTGAGGTTTGGTTTTTTGCATATAAATCAGATCAAGATAAGATAAGATCAAGTGGTACATTTATGATTTTCGTAGTAATAAATATCCATTTTCTGCCTGTCCGTACACCGCTCTGGCTCTCTGGTTTTCTCTGAATCAGCTAGCAGGCCCAACTGAGCTTACACAAGCTGTCACTTTAGTTGAATGCTGTGGTCTGTAAAATTCAAGCCAACACAGAAGACATAGAGGGGCCAAGCTTCTGTCCCAAATGAAAGTTTGGACGGGTAGAGCTTGGCAGTCATAGCAGATGCTGTAAACTTTAAAACTGTAAAGGTTATTAAAGACAGAACAAAAGGAAGAAAGGATTTCAGATCCCTGTTGATTTTCTGACACCATTAATACCTGCTTATTTAAGACAAAGTGGGATCAACAGGGGGAAAATCAGCAGCTCAGCGCAAGTCAATAAAGCAAGGCTGATTGCATTATTTAGACTCGGCCACATATCTCACCAGCGCTCAGCAGTTGAGAGAGAGAAAAGGGGAGAGAGAGACCTTCCTGCTCATCTGTCATAATTTCCAAGTTGGTAGTAAGTGGTGGAGAGCTGCTATAATGAGGTGTCTTACACCTGCCACTTCACACCCTTCTTCTTTGTTTATGTGGTCTGCCTTTCAAAGTAATACTGTGAGCTTTATTTATGAGCACTGATTTACATTCCAATGTAAAATTTCGGTCTATATTTAATTTGATTCATCTTATTTGATGACTTTACAATCAAAATCAGAAACATTTCCATTTATTAAGCAGGAAAATGCAAGAGTATTTTTATGAAGACAGAAAAGATGGCCTGTACAGAAATAACCACTGACAAATCTGTTAATGATAAATTATATATGATTTATTTTCTTCATGTGTTTCATTTTCATTTGTGTTTCAACAGTTTTAATTAATGTCACCATGTTTGAGTCTAATCATACTTAAGATACATGCTTTTCAAGAAACTCCAAGAAGTAACAGAATTCTTGACCCATATGCCTTTTCGTTGGATTTTTACTTTAATACATTTTTACAGTAGCACTTTTGCACAGTATAGCCCACAACCTCGCATGTAATATAGTGGTGCAGCCCTACAGCGGACACTACAGCAGATGATAATTATGCACATTCACTGGGTGATCTGTGGAAGAGGCCCAGGATTGTTTTTGACTCTTTTAGTCACTGGAGCTGATGCAGTGGATCATCCTGTGTTGGGACGTTTTGATTAAACCGAGGATGATTTGCATGGTGGTCTCCAGGAATTCAAACAGCTCTGGGAGATACATCTGTGAGTTCTTGAAGAAATTACTCCTCAACTCCAAGATGAATTACATTCAAGTATGTGTTTGGCTCACGAAAAATAACACACCGCACTCCTCCTCTAACCTGCAACTTGATCTTCCAACATGAGACAAATGTCATCTTGGGTTGATTACTTTCCAATACCCGGTTTCATTTTTCTGACACACACCACTGGTTACATTCCATATTGGCATATGCAAAATAGCCGTTACAGTATACAGTGTTCAGTATGTTTAAAAGTATTATGTTTGATCCCATTTTTGTACAGTTAACCTGCCTGCACTTTGTCCTAGTCCAACATTCTGCTTCAACCTGAAGTATAATGAAATGTTGTTCCCTTGTGACCATACTTTCTCAGTCCCTGCATTGAAAGAGTGATGAGCTGCAGAGTAATCTTTCTCCAGAGGACTGCCGTCTCATTCAGACTTATCATCACTTTGTTAGCCACTGCGTGGGGGCGATTTGTGTGGTGAGACAACCAGCAGTTTCCTGCTGTGTTGTCCCTTATCTCCATCGACTCCCAGCATAACTCTCCTCTTCAATAAACTACTTGCTGTTTTTCTCTCTTCTTGCATTTCCTGATTTTGCCACAAATTCTCAAAAATCTACACACAAAATTGCTAATATTTTCAACTTAAGCTGAGTTTTAAAATTTCAGTTACAGGCTACAGTTATTGAGTGCTATACCAATATCACATAATGTGTCCTGACCCCTGTTGATTATCCTAACCATGAACACACACACATAAAACTTACACCTAATCACTTTATGACTGACAGGGTATACATATAGTAATGCATGGGTCTTTTTCTGTTTCAACGGAACACTTTCCTCCTAAGCATTTAACAAAATACAGGCTTTGAAATAGAAAGGGGTAGTTATCTAGCGAAGTGTACCTTACTTCCCCCAAGGATTTTTTTTTCCTCTTGTGGAATTATAAAGGCTTCCAGCTAAATAAATACAAGCTAATTAAGGTGCACCTTTTCCTTCATATGAGGGAAAAAATGATCTGCCACACTTGATTTGTGAGCTGTTCCATTTTAGGTAATGAAGAGGAAAGCTTTGCAGTTGAAGGGAGGACTCCATCAAACAGTTAGTGTGCATGATTAAACTTAAAAAATAGTTAGGAACGCTCTTTTAACCTTTTAAGTCATATTCTATTATCAGACTGCTGGCAGAGTCAGACCCCTATATACACATGCACACACACACACACACACATCCGCCCTGCGTCATGAAACCTACTGCTTGGCACACTCAGTGGTGTATATTTAAATTGTAGATATGAATCAAAAGCAAAATTAACAACAGGGAACACAAGTTTAATGTTCAATATGCATGTCTTATTAGCTTCCTGAACATCTTTTCCACACTGAAAAGTCTCATTAAACAGCATTGAAGCGACTCATTTGCTATTTAGTGAGGTATCAGTTGTATGCATGACACCATTAAAAGTTATCAATATTGAAGTAGATGATATAAAGAAATTAATGAAATGAAGACAATGTCTACAAACACTATTCACTAATTATGGAATTTGTTTGCAGAGCAGTTAATTTTTGTGTGTGTGTGTGATTTATATAGCAATTATTACTTTAGTAGCATTGCATGGAAAGCCTGAGGAGAAAATCTGCACCACCCTTTAATCCATCCTGTCTTTCTTGGTGAGAAGCCTTGTTCAAAACATTGATATTGGAGGGCAAAGGCAGAGAAAAAGTGGCTGAATCCCAGGGAGTGTGAGTAGAGTTAACCCATAGACAGAGTTTATCTGCTGACGGCAGGCGCAAAGCCGTCAGTATGTCTATCTTTGCTAAGCTCTTGCTATGTGTATACCTTTGAGAAGCTGTCTGTGTGTGTTTCTTACACACTGAGGTTTTTGAGGTGAGATTGGAACCCCGATAAATGACTTCTACAAATCCAAAGGCCCAGCAGGACCAGCTGAGAGATGCCTGTTAGCCATTTCCTGAATAATAAGTTTTATTTCAAAATATTATCCCGCATGTAGGACTGTTGATTGATTAGTATCAGGAAAACAGACATTTTCTCACGTCCCAATAGGGCTCTTTTTTCCTTACAAGTCGATGTATGATCTATCTTATACACTGCTCTCTCACTGTTCGAGTTTTAGGTTGCAATGTCTTAAACTCTATGTCAGACTTCTCAGTAAAAACCTAATAAATCACCTAAATAAGCTTTAAAATAAGATAACCTTGATGGACCACAATATAATTTTGTAAGGACTGATTACAAAATATGATTTTGATTATAATTTTTCAAATGGAAGAACAATTTTGCAATTTGATTCCAACTGATTTTTCTGACTAGCACAATGCATCATTTATTCATAATATACAATGTTCAGAAAAGCTTACCCAGGTTTGGCTGACCTTTCTATCCCGCAGCATTTAACATGTGCTTGAGAGTACACACTCCCATCATTCAACCCTCCACAGCTCAATAAAAACTTAAGATGTGGTCCTGCAGCAGTTATCCGTTGTCATTCCCAGAACAGATATTCTGTTCTGTCAAGGAAACTCAGGTTAACTTCCACTCTCTGGGGTGCAGTGTCTCAAAGCGTGTATACAGACGCTGTTCCCCTGATGGCTAACATGCTGACTTTTACCCCAAGCAATGGGGTCCTGTTCTCCATCAAAACTGAGCATGGCCAGAGACAGGCTTGGATCGAGCCCTGTCTTTTTCAAAATTTGAGGGCAGCCAAGGATAAAAACACCTGAGGTGGTATGGTGTGGAAATACATATGGATACATACACACAGAGCCCCTGCAAAGGGAAGAAGCTAAACGATTCCTTGCGTGTCTTGGTAGGATCTAGTATGGAAAAGGTGGGTGGATAGAGTCTCTTTCACTAATCTATGCTTTGGGGAAGACTGTGAGCACAGACCACAGACTGACTGAATGTCCTGTTTGTGGGGTGGGAGTTGGGGATGAGGAGATTGGAGTGAATGAGTGTGTTGGAGAGAATGCATCTCAGGGATTAGATGGAACCCTAAGTCTCTTTAGGAGGCTGAACAAGGCCAAAACCAAATAAAGACTTCAACAGTTATATGTTACAGCTCTTTTGATTTCCCTGCTCTAAACTCCACTGTGAAAGTAAAGCCAAAGAGTGAACAAGTAGAAGGGGAGCATCTTCCTCAGAAATACATGGACGGATCAAATGGTTGCTGATGGCTGCTGCATTTATCAAACCTTTGAGCTTTCAGTTACAGCGTAGTTAGTGCAACAATCCTGAAACATAATCATAAATATTCTTAGTTAAAACATAGTGATATAGAGTATTTATTTGGTTACATACTTGACAAACCTGAGCTGTAACTCTAACCTAGCCATAATAACCATATAACCATATAAAGGTTTAAATACTGGTGTTGTTAATCAGTGTCCCTGGTGATTACAAATTACTAGATTTGAAATACAATCCTTTCCATTCTGCACTGAATTACTAATCAGTTAAAATCAAAACAATCCCGTTTTTTTTATGTTTACCTTTTCTGTATTCCACCCTCAGACTGACTTCTCGCCTCTAGTCTTTGTTTTTTTTCCTTTGTGGTCATCAAAGAGGTTAGCTAATCTCTAGTCTGTTTCAAGTATGCACAGTATTCTAATATTCGCCTTCCCGTAGAACCTGCATATTCTCTCCAAGAAACTCAGAAAGACATGAGTCCACCAGGGAGAAAGCCTTTGAAATGTATGCTTTGGTTGTGTCTTCTGTGAGAAAGCTTGCATAAATAACCACACACAGATCCTCATGAATGCATGAGACACAAGATACCTCGACTGAGCCACTAATGGGCCTCATAGTGTATTCTGGCCCTCCACATTTTAACTGGTTTCTGTCCTGTGATTCCCTAACCGTGATGGTGAAATATGTACTCTTGCTCCCAAGGATGACACCTAGCCTTTCGTTATTTTTACAACCATCATTTAGATTTTCGACCATTGCTCTGGTAAGTAACACTGCTGTCATATTTAAAGCCTCCCTGAGTTTGTCAAGACCTTACGGGGGCAAGATCCTGGAAGGATTGCATTTAGATTTTATGACTAAAGCTATGGCTCATATAGTGAACCTGAGTTCAAGTTGCACTGTTTGACCTACTTTAAGGAAACCTAACCTTGGACTTTTTGTCAAAAACCATGAGGTTAAGTGAACGCTTTATTGTTTGCTCCTGCAGAAAATCTTTATAGATATTCCTGGTGCCATTTTTCTAAATACACTATGGAAACTTAAATATAAATATAAAACTAGCAACTGTGTAATTGATTTTGTTTTCATGAGGGATTGCACGATTGCCTCAAGCAAGTTTGTAAGGTATGCTGTACAGATTTCACAAATTTGAGGCTCATGACAACCAAACTGCATAGTTTTTGTCTTTATTGTGGAATGGATCTGTTTGTCTACATTTCCTCGCTTTCTTTCATAGCTGAAAAAAATCTACCAGGGTTAACCACTGGATACCACTTAGGTAATTTTAGTCAGCCCTCACAACACAATGGTGGCTTTTCTTGAGTGGGTGTGATGCATGCAATGTGTGTGATGCAAGGCTGCGACCAAACAAGCAAAGTGACAAATGTCTTTAGGGTAGTAAAGTGTGGGTGTGAGTGGAAGTGCATGTTTTTCTCTCTCGTTTACTGACTGACTCTTACTCTTTGCCCTATATGCACAAAAGCAACTGCAGCACTGCATTGTTCTCTCCAATAAGTGCTTCACCTCTATACTCCACAGCCCACAAGGAACTGATTTTTCCCCACTGTATATGGTCAGTTGTTTTTTTTCCGTCTTTTGTGAAATAACAATTCACACTGTTGCAATTATTACCCTATTTCTATTTGTCTCTGTTCCCTTTTTGTGTGTTTTTGAGTGTAGCTGGCACAGCAGGGAGTCGCTTTAGAGTCCTCTGTGATCATTTCCTTCAGTGAAAATAGCAGTGTTGTATGACGTGTTAATTGGCCACTCATCCAGGGTCACTCTGCAGGCATCTGGATGCTTGCACACTGTAGGAACTTTGTGTATGGGAAACAAATGAGAAGATAGAAGGGCTCTGTACAGCCTGATGACCTGGAAGAAGTCAAGGGAGATGAGGTCATCCTTGCCTGATTTCCAAATTAAACAGAGGACAACAGCTGAGAGAGCAATGATCCGTTAGGTCTCTCTTAACCACCCACCAGTGTGTCTGCTGCACACAAGGACACGCACATGCTCCCACAGGCCAGTATGTGCTGTGATGGTCGGTTAACTTCCTAAAGAGTGATGAAAGGGTCTAAGATTGAGAGTCTCGTTAAGTGACACAAGTGACCAGTGATCAGAGGAGAATTTTCATCACTCACCAGTTTTTACAAACGGCTGGTCTCATCTCAAAGACCCAAAACCCCTTTTTAAATTCATGGGGTTTTACAGTATGCGTCTAAATCCTACGTTTTAAGGAAAGTCAAACTAAGGCATACAAAAAGCAGACATTGTAGCCTACAAACCACTGACTCCAACCCGGCCCAATCTCACAGACACCATAAAAAAATCACTGATGAGGAAATTGTTCTTCTTGGGGAGAAAAAGGAAGGATCAAAATACACCAAGACCGAGCACTGTGTTTTGTCATAGTTTTCAATTTGTAATAACACGTGGCAAGCACCGCACAAATCCCAGGGATACCACAAAGATGAGATGTCCCTTAAAAGTAAGGATCTTTTCCATGTAAAACATCTCTAAATAAAGGAGCACTGCCCCACACCTGACCATCAGAGGAAAACTACATGTGTTTCCATTACACAAACGCTCCCCAAGACTGTGATTTGTAAAGCCACACATGTGCCTCACTCCAATACAAACCCCTACCATATGGGAGCATTTTAGCTCCATCTCTAAGCATTGATTACTACTGTCAGAGTATCAATAGACAAAAGCTGACCACGTCCCCTGTGCCATCCACTCATTAACTTTTAATTTAGCCTTCTATTAGGACCCTTACAACTTCATTAAGAAACTAACACTGCCCAACCGTTGAAACCTGAGGAAGTGTATAAGAAAACAGCAGTCTCTGTTCCTTCTCCATCAACATGTTTCGCCTGCAATCAGAATGAACTAGACCAGTCTGCGTTTTCGGGAGTTTTTTCATGAGATTACCTGCTGTTGCTGGCTGAAGAGAAGAGAACAGGGGGACATAAACTGGAAACTCCTCAGGAATGGTGATTACTGGCCACTGAATTGAAACCAGCCAAGGAGAAACCAGATCTGAGCTTGCAAGAAGTATTATGGTAGTTAAATCGAATAAAAGCCTCGACTCAACCCATCATTCCTGTTTTCTCCCTACCTCCCCCACCAACACTGCACATTAAAGAGGAGATGAATCAGGAGTCTGTAAAACAGAGAAATAACCCCTTGAACCTTCAGTGGTGGACAGAATAAGAGGAAGCGATAGAGAAAGAGAAGCAGTGAGAGCTCAGATGGGAGAAGAGCGTTTTGAAAAATGAAACGCTGTTTATCATGGCTATCACCAAGAGTGACCGGGCTGAATTAAAGATGCAAGTGGAGGCTACCCAGGGCTGCTCAAAAGAAAATAGTAACCAAGGACTCCCCTCTGTGACTTTTTTTGCCCTGACCAATCACAGTTCAGGTGCCTCACCCCTCTGTGCTTGCATTATTAAATTAAAGGCCAAGATTTATACCCCAGTGCCAAAGCAGCGGGTTTAGTCAGATTTGGAATCATTTATCCCATCAGAGGGTTGGCGAGTCTGAGGTTTGATTGATAGAGCCTGAGCAGTGTGGAGAGTATACAGTTACACACTGCTCCCTTGCAGGCCAGTGCTCCTACATCTTTAATTCAGTGCTGCAGAGCCTTATAGAGTCCAGACAGAGCGACACTGCGGCATAGATAAACAATTCCCTGGACAACAATGAACAGAGATAGCAATAAGGATGGAGGCGTAAGTTAAAGAACAGATTGCAGACTATGTTGTAATATGGATTCATAAAGTTTTGTAGAAAGCAGGGAAGCTGTTCAGTTATATTCCCGCTCTCCTCTTCAACAGACCTCCTTTCTGCCCCACTTAGTGCTTATATCAAGATAAATACACACGTATACCAGTACAAACACCAATACTAATTACTGCTGCTATCACTAATAAAATAAGTAACATTAAGCTTCACGCACAAGTGTTTTACTGAGGGATAATTCATGACAAGCCACACAGTTATCGAAAAATAATGAGTCACAAGTGGGAGTAATTTTTGTCTCTGGTCATTTTACATAACTGCACAGCAGTGTTAATTTTGATAGCAAATTCTGGTTTAGTTTTAGTCATAGTCTTTTGACTAAAATGCCATTTAGGTTTAGTCATATTTTAGTTGTCTGAATTGTTTTAGTTTTAGTCTAGTTTTAGTTGACTAAATATCATAAGATTTTAGTAGCAGGATTTTAAATCTACAGTAGATTTAGTCGATTAAACAGGTTTAGTTAAAGCGTAATGCATTATTTAAGCATTTCTCTAGAATGCCCAATTAATTTTCTGTATATACACAGATGGCTCTACAAACTCATTATAGACCTCTGGAGGAAACATCTATTAATTATGGAATGGTATTATGGATTGAATGTGCGATACAGACACAGTTTTAACTGTTGTGATATAAAACATGTCTTTATTTACCTTAAAATCAAATACAAATAAAACCAAGTCTTGTATAAAAGAAACAACAATATGACCTTGCTTTTTCACAAAAGACCATCTCAGACAATAACCAAATAACACCAATGAGCATTAGGTCTACTCTCCCTGAATAATTAGATATACTTGACTGTCCCCATCATTAGAACAAAGCCCTTATCTCCAGTCATTGTGACCAGTAATCCTGTGCGTCCAATCCATTTTGCTATGCCTTCTCCTTGATATGTTGTTCTTAACAGTCACCTTTGTACTTAGAAGAGCTGTTGAAATATTCTGCTGGGATGCACTAGCTAATTTGCACTCAGTGGCCCATCCTTGTCATCAGAGGTCTTCTGTATCTGTGAGGTGAATAAGGGAAAAAGTTCTGATTTTTCTCTCTCTCACTCCCTAACCACTTCCGCTCCTTTCTCCTGCCATATGTCTAACATTAAGTAACAGTAACATTAAGTAAGAAAATTAAGTTTAACGCTCAATGTCAGTTTCTTCAGATGTGCATTCTTCTGTTTGTTACATATTTGCTTCAGTCTGAGGAAAGCAAAACTTTACACTTATTATCTTTAAGATGTCAATCAATCCTTTAATTTACAATCTCAGATTACCAACTTTGGGTCATTCACTTCTCTAATCAGTACAGGATAGTGTTTGACTTGTATTGTATTACAAGTTTAGTGAAAATACACCAGCTCGGGTTAGCAGATAAAATAACGGTCGCTTGAAAGAAAATAATAAAATATTTAAGTGTGCTTAGCTTTGCATGATTTTCAGGATGAGTTGTCTGCAAATGTTTTTCTTTTTTTTTTTTACCAGTGATTGACGCTCCACACCGTTTACAAAGGGTCTTCTTTCCTTGACATCAAATATGAAATTTATCCATATGTCTGATCTCTTCTCAACTTGTCTCTCCCTAACATTTTCGTCGTTTTTATTCGTTGACGAAATTGTCAATAGATTTTGTCATAGTTTTTGTCATCATAAATTTTTTCATCTTGTTTTCATCAGTGAAAAAATGCTGTTGATGAAAAATATGATGAAAATTATTCATCAACGAAATTAACACTGCTGCACAAGTCAGAGTAGATTCTCCTGCTTATACCAATTGACAAATACGGAGTAAGTACAGAGTTCGGAAGTGGGAGGAGCTGCTGGTTATGCAAGTAATTTTCCTGGGTATTAAAGCATGGGATTATGTCTATAATGGTCATTCGTTCTAATTATTTGAAGTTCATTTCTGAAAAATCATGTCTTTTAGGTCAGCTTGATATGGCAGATAGCAGTGTTGGTTGGTGGGAAACCAGTGAGGGATTGAGGTGGCTAAAATATGTTTTGCTGCTGGCCCCGTCAACAACAGCACATTGTTTAGCTTCCGTGCTAGTGCTCCTGCCTGCTTGTCCAAACTGAGGGAGTACCGACCCAAATCTTCTGCAGGTTATACACTGACTACATAACTACGTCATACAACCCCATTTTTAATATACAAACTATCCCTTTAAGATATGATGATGTCTGAACATTAAAGGCTTTGTAGATGAGAAGGATTTTAAATTCTATCCTGTATTTTACAGGGAGCCAGTGCAGAAAAGCTAAAATGAGAGAAAAGTTATCTTTTTCTGGTTTTTATCAGTACATGTACAGCTGCATTCTGGACCAGCTGGAGAGTCTTTGGAGACTTGTTAGGGCAGCTTGATAACAAGGAATTGCAATAATTCAGCCTAGAAGTAACAAATGCATGGACTTTTCTGCATCTTTTTGAAACAGTATGTGCCTGATTTTTGCAATGTTATGCGGGTGAAAAAAGGCAGCCCCTGAAATGTATTTTATGTGGGATTTAAAGGACATATCCTGATCAAAGATAGGTGCTGGAGACCAGGGCAATGCCATCTAGAGTAGCTACACACATATATATATATATATATAGATAGATAATGTGTTTATAAGTTCTTTAGAGCCAAGCACAATAATTTCAGTTTTGTCTGAGTTTAGTAGCAGAAAATTGCAGGTCATCCAGGTATTGATGTCCTTAAGGCATGCTTGGTTAACTGATTGGTTTCATCTGGCTTCACTGATAAATATAACTGAGTATCATCTGCATAACAATGAAAATTTATGGAGTGTTTCCTAGTAATATTACCTAAAAGAAGCATATATAAGGTGAATAGTATTTGTCAAAGCACAGAACCTTATAGAACTCCATGTCTAACTTTTGCATGCATGGAGGATATATTGTTAATGTGTGCAAACTAAAATGGATCTAATAAATACGACTTAAACCAGCTTAATGCAGTTCCTTTAATGCCAATTAAATGTTCCAGTCTCTGTAATAGGATGTGATGGTTAATGGTATCAAATGCAGCATTAAGATCTCACAAGACAAGTACAAAGAGAAGACCTTTGTCCGATGCAATTAGGAGTTAATTTGTAACTTCTTTGTGCGGTCTCCGTGCTATGATGCGCTCTAAATCCTGTTTGAAAATTCTCAAATTATTGCCATGTAGAAAGTCACAAAACTGATTGGCAACTGCTTTCTCAAGGATCTTAGAGAGAAAGGGAAGGTAAGATATAGGTCTATAGTTGGCTAAAAGGCCTGCATCAAGAGGAGGCTTTTTAAGAAGAGGTTTAATTACGGCTACTTTAAAGGACTGTGGTATATAGCCTGTTACTAAAGACAGATTGGTTGGGATGGGGTCTAAGAGACAGGCTGATGGTTTAGATGAAGAAATCATTGAAGTTAGTTCAGGAAGGTTGATAGGAGAAAAACAGTCTCAATACATATCAAGTTTTACAGCTGTTTCTAAGGTTACTGTGTTTGGGGATATATCGGTGCCTGTTAAGGGCAGGAGCTGATGAATTTCATCTCTAATAGTTAGAATTTTATCATTTAAAAAGCTCATGAAGTCGTTACTACTGAGAGCTATAGGAATACATGGATCAGTAGAGATATAACTCTTTGTCAGCCTGGCCAAAGCACTGAAAAGGAACCTAGGATGGTTTTTATTTTCCTCTATTAATGATAATTAATAGGCGGCTCTGGCATTACTCTCTGGCAGACTAAGCAAGATTCTTCCAGTTTGGTGGAACGCCATATCCTTTCAAGTTTTCTCAATGTTTGCTTTAATTTGCGGGTTTGGGAGTTATACCATGAAGCTAACCTCTTTTGTTTTTATGTTCCTTTTTAAAGGGGCAATGGAGTCGAATCTCATTCGCAGTGAGCCTGCAGCACTATCAACAAGACGATCAATTTGGGAGGGACTAAAGTTAGCACAAGAGTCCTGTGTTGTATTGAGACAAGGCATTGAATTCAATACTGATGGAATCACTTCCTTAAATTTAGCTACAGCACTATCAGATAGACATCTAGTGAAGACATTTTTGTCTAAAAATTACACATTTTTTCTGTGGTGTGACAACCCACATATTTATTACTACTTTACACGGACTTTAAGAGTCCACACTTAATTCTCCTATTTTGCTGTACTATTGCAATGATGGTATTTAAGTGGTCAGGGGGCAGACAGTCTCTATGTGGTTTTGGGTGGCTAACTGCTCTAATGGAAGCACAGAGAAGCGTGTAGGACTGCAACTCTGCCTCCTGGTCTCAACTCTAGGTTGTCATGGTTTTGTTCTACTAATAAACTCAGCCATATTTCTAGATATGAGAGCAGCTCCATCCAAAGTGGAATGTATACCGACTTTCCTAATCAGACCAGGTCTTTGCCAGAAAGTCTGCCAATTATCTATGAAGCCCATGTTGTTTGCTGGACACCACCTTGATAGCCAGTGGTTCAATGATGACATGCAGCCATACATCATCACTGTTCAGATCAGAGAAAATTACAGAGACATTGTCTTTGCATATGTACACATGGACTCAACATTAATTTTAGTGACCTCTGATTAGCGTAATCAGGAGTCATTACCGCTGGCATGAATAATAACTTTACCTTATTACTTATCCTTAGCCAGCTGTTTTAAATGGGATTCTATGGCGCCTACTCTGGCCCCAGGAATACATTTGACTATGGATGCCAATGTCACTAACTTCACGTTTCTCACTATGGAACTGCTAGTAAACACTAATGATTCCTCCTGGTTGGTCGGGATTTACTTCTGAGAAATTTGCCAGAAACAAATGTATGTTTTGTAGAATTGCGATTATATGGTTCTGTGTAGCTTCATTTGAGTGAAAAACAGCAACCTGAAACTTAGAAACAGGATCTTAACATTATAGAGGCAGAAAAACAGGATGCTGCCTGTATTAGCTGATGTTTTTGTTTTCTGAGTTCCTGTAGGGATGCAGCAATAGCTGTGGAAAATCATCAAAGAACCACAGCAACACATGCGTGTGAAGGTGGAGATTTAAGTTGCCCCCAGGCTCTATTGCTCCATTTCAAAATTTTAAACACTTGACGGCCCATTATTTTTATAAATAGAGGAACCAAAATCCTCATTGAAAGGTGCAGGCACAATTAGATGATTGAAATGGGAGCTGTCTGAATTCAAAACATATGATCTCAAGGAATTCAACTTAATGCTGTTAAGAAACACTAAAGGATCATAGGTGGACTCTGTGGATAGGGTTTGAGCCATGTTGACTAGCTGTAAAGTGTGCGTTGAATTACAGTGGGCCTCTCTGATGCGCTCAGTGGCCTCTGCACCTGGTTTCAACGTTGTGACATCACCAGTGGAAATGGGACTGTTTGGATTCTCACAAATGCATCAGAGGAGTCAATCAATCTTCATCCTCCTCGGATATCCACTATCACAACAGCACCTAATCAAAAGATTAAAGGAGACTCCTAATTTGTCGAAATTTGTGGTTAAAAAAAGGAGCATGCAGGCGGGGCTGCAAGAGAAGGAAATTGCAGATAATATAAATGTGGAAAACTTCCATCTAAAATATGGAAAAATATTTTGAGGTTTGCCGCAGTGTCCAGATGGATGTAATGGTTTCACTTGACATAGATTTTCAAAGTACAGGTGGCAATGAGATCAAACTCTTACTGCAGTTATGCTGATTGGATTTGAGGGAAGGCTGGGGGTTAAACAAAAAAGAGAAAGAGAAAAAATAAATAAGTCATTGTTAATGTAGTCAAGTTGACTGCATCAGGTTGGATAATCTATAATATTATGACATATTCTAAAAGTTAAACATGCAGGGATCAGAAATGCTTTGAGTCTTAGAATACACATATATCCTCAGAAATTACAAGACATGGAAGCTTAAATCCTTTCTATATTTAAAGTGTGTACCCTGGACAGTATATATGCCATGTATTTATGAGAAGATTAGGAGTTGCTACAGTATAATGATTGATAGGTCAATATCTGGCTGCCAGCCCATCACGTCTCCACCTGCTCCGTATCAGCCATAAGAGGAAGCAGCTGGGGTGACGGCATAGGGCTGACATGTGATACACAACATTTCAAGTCGTCTTCATAACACACAGGTTGATATTATGACCAGGTTATAGGTCAAAGAGCCATTTGTTTAGTCTGACACTAAGAGTGTTTTGCAATATCAAACTGAGGGAGCATTATAAGATAAAGCATGTGTTTACAATTCACAAGCTACTAATTTGTGACCTACAGTCAGCAACTAACATGAAAATAACTTTTCTCCATTATTACTGTTACCAGAGCAGTCATATTTTTAGCATTAAAAAAGCATTATGCCTGTATTTTTTTTAAAATCACACTTTGTCCAATTGCAAATGTGCCACAAATATACAGAAGATACAGTACAAAAGATATGAAATCCATTAACAATTGCATTTGTTTATGTTACTTTTACCAATTTAGGTCATGTTTTACTGTGTGTTTTTATCTTAAATGTCTAATTTCGGAGCTGATTTTTTTCTGTAATTTTTCACTTTATCACCCACTGGTATTAATAAAATTGCATCATATATTTTCTTAGTTTCATCTTGCAACAACTTTTAACAATTATTTTCATTCAGTTCATTTGATTTTTTCCAATAGGTGGGAGAGAGTGACTATTGGAAAGGCTTATTCCTTACTCACGGTTTTCATGTGCTGCTTTTTGATAACTTCCAGAAAATCAGTAAATATATCAAAGGTTCAGGGAAACATCTGGTGGACACTTGGTGTTCCAACAGTGACCACTTAACCACCAAGTAAAGGGCTGGAGGGGGATTTTTTTTTTTCCCCCTTCAGATATCCTACTCTTATATTTTTTTGGCTCTGACACTGTTTTTTGTTTTCAGGTGGTTGTAAAAGCAGCAGGTCTGTGTTGGGTGATATATTGAGCTATTGGTGCTGACACAGTGACAAAAGAAGGTGGTTGGAACCGCTGTTGGTTCCCTAAAATTATTTCTTGTTGGCTTTGCAGAAACCTGTTGAAAGGACTGCAGGTGCAAGTGATGACTGTAGTGTTAAACGTCACATCAGTTTCCACACAACATTTGCAAGTGTAAAGATTTGTGATGTAAAAAAAAAAAAAAAATCCTGCTGGCTCTTGGCTGAGTGGATTCTGATTCATGCTTTCATTGCTGCCTCCTGGATGTGTCATTTCAAGTTTCCCATTGTGTGTGTGGAGCCACATTGTTATGTTTCCTAGTCAAACGCCACGTTTGACTTCAGATCCCTGAACTAAACTGAGACAAAGATAAAAACTTTGTGCATTGAATTATATACACACACCGCATGCCATTTCCATCCACAGGCTTTCATCAACCATTTCTCTATTCCATCCCAGTAAACAATATCTGGTAAAAATATCCCAGTTCTCATGTCAGTCATGGCTCCGGCATTTCACAACAGTCACATGATGCTCTGAAGGCAGTTTTGGTTCTTTTGAATGCATTTCATCTCTGAAGGTAGTTTGTTCCAGAGCGTATGTTTGGATCTGAGGGCTGTTTGAAGGCAGATGTAGTTCCTGGCTGCATCCTTTCAACAAACTGCCTCCTGGTAATTGGCCATTACTCTAGAACTGAGACATGCTGTCCAGAGGGCAACTGCACTTGTCTGGAAACAATCATGGAGTTAGCAAGTTGGCAGACAGCCTTGTCACTGGAATATGCCTCTCCTGCTGAGTGTGTCTTCTCAAGGGAGGATGAACTCTGTCAAAAGAAAATGGCTGACATCCAAAATGTATTTTTTCTGGCTTCTTCGCAATCAATGCATGAATGCACATGTACAAAGCTCTAGTAATTTGTTATTAACAGTTGCCCTTTCTGAGCGTAGAAATTATATTGCACTAGTTTAATGAAATAAATAATAAAAAAGACAGTAGTTGCATGAATGAATACAAAAATTGAAGTTTCCATACACTATGTCACAGTTATGGATTTTTTATGCAAAATGTATATGGCATTTGACCAAAAAAAAGCAACATTCATTGTCTTTTATACTTCAGTAAGTTTTTTGGTATGTGTGGTATTTTTTTCTTTGAGGAATATTTACTCTGCATGGTGATGTTTTGCCTTGTGAAGCCATATTGGGTGACCTTCAACAAGTGACTCCATAATTACAGGAGAGCACGCAAGGTATGCCAAGTGACCTTCCTTCATCTCCGACCAGACCTAAACATCACAGAGGGAAAATAATAATAACAACTGACACGTCTACCTCTGGCGCAGACTGGGAACTGGATCCAGATGGAGGGAGCATATCATTACTGTTTTATTGGGAGATATCAAAACAGAAAGGCACATTCCAGGAACCCTTCACTCTCCTGCAGTTTGCTGCTTTTGAAATGAAAAATTTGAGTTGATATTATTTGTCTGCTGTGTTCTTTGTTCTTTGTGCTCGAGATGTATGCAGTGTATTGTGGGTAATGCACTGAGGTGTTGAGAGAAGCAGAAAAGACAAGACCAGGGTTAGGCAGGCTGAGATAGGAGCTTTGGTATAAGAGAAAATCAAATCTCAAACTCACTCAAAGACATGCTCCCTTAACACTCCGCACCTAACTATTGCCTGCAGGAATACACAGCCATAGCAAGACCTAAAGCATGCTCACCCAGCTTTTTTAATTAAAACACATGACTGGAGGCACATCCCCTCTCCCTCCTCTTTTGAATGTTACTACAAACATCATGCTGACTCATTTCTTAGACTTGAGGCAGTGCGTGAATACCTAAGAACTCAGTTGACTTTCAGCGTTGCCACCCTTTCATCCTTGAAAGGCAAGACTCCTTCTTTTCAGGTCAAGCTCTCACTGTGTGCAACCAGGGAGACTTTCAGAAACCCCTGCAGCCCTCCTCCTCCTTCTTCCCTCTTTCCTTTCACCCCCTCTGACATCCTGGAACCACTCTTTGATGGTCCCTGCCTCTATTTGAATCTTGCTTATTTCTCTGTGTACCTGAGGATGTTTAGTTATGTATATTTCTACCAGTCCGTCCCTTGCTGCCTCCTCCACACAGACAGACAAACATACTCAGACACACATCCTTTTGTTTTCATCCTCAAAGAAATCACTGCAGGGTGCAGAAATGTCCATGTCCTTTCTTGAGTGTGTCACAGCCCGTGTTGAGTTGCAGATTTCAGCAGGGAACTGTACGTGCTGGCACTGAAACGTACCTTTGCACCCCAGAGTCAGCATTAGCCTGATTAGATCACTGCCGGGGGAATAGGGTGGTGGTGCAGCTTCAAAAACAAGCATGCCCAAGCTCTGGGAGAATGGAGAGGATTCGGTGTGTCCCACTTTGATCCGATGTCAGGAAGTATTGAGAAGCAGCTCCTGAAGGAAGCTTGAAGACAAGGCAAGAGCGATGAGAGGAAAGGTGACCTGACCAGCATCAGGCCCAAGGGGCCACAGAGGAGTCTCAGTGCCCATCAGCTTCCTCACATACATAATATGACTGGGCAAGTACGACTGGTAAAGTTGGAGGTATAAAATTCAAATGGGAAGGTTATGATTTCAGAGATTTCAGTGGGTATTGCAGGAGGAGGAAGTTGGCCATTGGTTGAAGAAACTGTCTTACAGCAGAGAGGGAGGGAGGTTTTTGTGATAAAAATCTATGAAAGGTCTTTAAGTTTCAGACAGAATTGAAGTTCAAAGCAAAAGCATTTTAAAATTTATTTCATTTAGTACAAGGCTATGATGGTTTCTGTGATAGCAGAGGCCACATTGGAGCCCATATGCCTGTTTGTCCTTTGTGGCATTTATTTAAATGGAGTGCTCAGAACATGGGCCTAACATTTTCAATAATAGATGGTGATGGTTGTATTGATACTTTAGTGCTCATTATTAATTTTCATTAGTATGAAAATAATATAAAAATGATGAATATTAAATATACCAAACCCAAATGGGACAGTGTTGCTTAAGGCCTAAAAGCAGTCTGAGCAATTCCATACTCGCTTAAACACATTCCGGGAATATAATAGACAGAATTATTAGTGGGATTATGGAGTTACATCTTCTCAAAATGGCCACATGATTGCTAAGATTTTATCAGCATAGCCATTATTTGAATACATACATTTAGCTCCTGTTTTCATATTTTTGCCCCAGCCTAATCCAATTACAGTTGACATTTGCAGAAGACAGTGCTTCAAATTATCACCTTTTAACTCTCTAATAACCAGCGGTGACAGTTTTAAAGTCGTACATTTTGATTGTGTTTCTTGTTTTACTTCATTTGAAATGCATTAGGATGTTGGGCTAGGGTATAACACAAGGAAGTGCTTATCAAACTGGACCAGTTTGAGTATAACATGTATTGCGTTTGCTCCATAACCTTCAGCTTTTTCTAATTTTTCTAATTTTTTTAAGGAATCAGTTCCAGCCACTATCATTAAGCTCTGTTCCAGAGTCTGAAACTGTGCTCCAACACATGAAATTTGGATCCATAAGAACTCCTGTGTAATACATATGAAGTAAAATTTAAAAAATAATAATTTCAAAAGTAACAGGGTTAACTTTTCTTTCTCACAGTTTCTTCCGTATTGTAAGCACCTTTTGTCTGTCTGAACCTTGGGGACCCTTCATGCAGCAGAGCTCACAGCGGATTCCCCATTGCCCTCCACTGATGGCAGCTCTCCCACTATGATGTCCACAAGGTGACATCACCCTATGGTCCATCTATTCTGCCAAAGGAAATGGTGCACTTCAGTCCTCTGGGCCTGTTGAGGAAAGAGACAAGGGTGTCCTAAGGAGCCGACAGCATTCTGGCACTGAGCCCATGTCAACATTCACACTGGGAGCCCTGGACCAGGAATACAGTGATATCATTGGACTGGAGATTTTTACAGCCGAGCAGGCCCAAACACTATCAATCATATCTTCAGACACATATACAGCAGGGTTTATGACCAATGGACTGACGCACCAATTCAGAAAACTACCATATGCTTGGAGAGTTGGTATTTCTTGACAGCATTCAATGCCACATTAGCATATATAAAACTATTTCAGAAATATGTTTTTGTTATATTATTTGATAATCCTGCAGCCAAACTCAACTCCATCTGCTTCATATGTGGCATTAACTCAATAGCCTTTGAAATCTTCTTTTTTCCCTGCACTTTTCTGTTTTTGTTGAAAACCCGCTAAGTCCTTGTTAGGATAAAAACTCTTGGAAACTGTAGCATATGTGCACAAGTGAAAATGGTTGACCAAAATGGTTCATGCAGGCACTCAAAAGTGACAGTGCACAGACAAAGCTGAACCATGGAAATCAAGAAATTATGTGGTGGAAAGAATCCAACAGCTATAAACAGGTTAGACCACACCATACAGTGCGTGGGCTACAAGTCCATCCCCATCTCGTCTGCATTCCTTCTCCTCTTTGGCCTGTGGAAATGTGGGGCAAAATCCTTATGCTGATATTTCTACCTGTTTTAATAAGACCTGCTCTGATGAATTGTACTCCCTGAAGAGACTGTCAAATGTTCCTCTGTCTGTTTACAAAACCCACTTTTAACCAGGGGGGAAAAAATGTGACAGTTGGCTTCATGTCCAAGACAAATACTGAGGGTCTGCTCGTTCACGTGCTTTCTGTCCAAGTGAAGAGCAGTGTGTTTTCAGAGAGCTGTAGCCAACGTTGCAGTGGGCCTATTAACTTTACGGTAACACACCAAGTGAGAAGGGTAAAATCTGTGAAATAGAAATACAAGGCGGTATAAAGTGTGGAGGGATTCATGCTGTTATGGGTCCCCACTTAGGATGTGGCTTTGATTGACAACAAGGACAAAATAGAGGCGGTCAAGATTTATAGTTGCATGGGATTCTATGGTCTAGCAGACATCTGGTTTGACCAATGTTTATGTGGCATTGCGGAGCAGTGAAGAACTCCGAGAGGCCACGGAACAAAGTCAGAAGACAGAAAGAAGAGTTATGTTGTAGGTTTATCATGTCTGTGTTGGTTTTTAACAGTAATATAGTTTTTGTTGACACTAGCGCCATTTAATGTTATTTCTAGAAAGCTATTTTTCTGCTTACTCATAAGAAAAATGTGAAAAATTAATCTTTTTTTTAAAGGAGTAACTGAACTGTGTCCGCGGACTGCAGGGCTAGCAGGGGCAGTTTTCTCTCCTATATGTTTCCTCTGACTGTGAGATTCAAGGACAAAAGTGATTGTTGGTCACTCTCCTACAAACATTAAGTTGTAGTAGGAAAGAAAGAAAGAGACATACTGTAAATGTGGTTGAAGGCAGGAGAGATTAGCATTTAATGGAAAATGGAAAAGTTTCAACTTTGAGTTGAACATTGATGACAAGTCTGATTACTGGTGTACATCTGAAGTGATTAATGTATACTGTGTTCCTGCCTTACAACATGTTGAGTTTCTAACTCCGTGTTTGATCCTGCAATAACAACATAAACACTATCCAGATGACCACATACTGCAATACCACAATACCAAACCCTGAAGAAGAGAAAAAGTCAATATGCTCTCTACTTTTCCTACCTACTTTTTCCATCCTTAGGAGATTTTTCTGCTCTTTCTAAGGTCCAGCCAGATCCCAAACAGTGTGTGTGTGTGTGTGTGTGTTCGTGCGCAGAGGGACACACACTTACAGGTTCAGGGACACAGTCCAGCGAGTAGCTGGCTACAGGACATGCTTTACCACTCCATGAGTGTTTCCAGGCAACAATTAGGGCCAAGCGTTTGTCTTCATCTGAGCATTGGCTGTTAAATATGCCTTAGGGATGGCCACTTGACCCTAGGAACTATTTTATTCAGCCACAGAAAATACTTCTTCCTTTTCTCATTTATTGGAACTCTAATGGAGGACAGGGCGATGAGGGTGAGTGGGTCAACAGATTGGTTACCAAAAGCGCAGGAGGAGGGGCGGCATCTGAGATTTTTATTAGAAACGTTATATCTGTGGTCCAGACGGACAGATGGGTACATGAGCTTGTGTGTGTGTGTGTGTGTCTTTTTGTCAGTTGGTGAGTGCAATAAAGACTATGTGCATGCATTTTTGCAGAATTTGTATGAGCTATAAGAGTGTGTGTGTGTGTGTGTGTGTGTATGTTGTGTGTGTGTGTGTGTGTGTGTGTGTGTGTGTGTGTGTGTGTGTGTGTGTGTGTGTGTGTGTGGATAGAACACTAAAGTAGCCTGTTGATGCAGGTTTACATGCTGTGTGTGTTCTGTTTGGAGGGGAGGGAGCTTTGTTAGTCTCACATGGTGTGTGACATCTGAGGCGGCCTCAGGGAGGAGAGACCACAGGACTGTCCAATATCAGGTCTGCACAGAAACCATTCACATGACATGACTTCAAACCACTCACTTCTATGCAGTGTACACACAAACATAAATGTAAATAAAAAACACACACATATGCCCGTTCATATGGTGTTACACACACAAACATGCTTTTCATATCCCTACATGTTTACAGTGACTCACCTCTCCCAAATTAGCAGAGTGACCCAGGATTGACACCCCTTTAGGGGATCCACACTAACACCACCTCACCCACATGTCGTCCCACAGGCCCCCACTGGCCCCCACTGGCCCCGTGCAATATGTCAGGAGGCCCAGAGATGTCTCACTTATCAATAGGCGAGGCTTATTGTTTCAGGGGGCTTCCTCTTTCCTGTACAGGACAGTCCTGCTAGGGGGCCACCATGAGGCCGCCAAACCGCCTGGGACCATTTAGACTATGAAAGGTGTATAAGGTTGAATGAAAGAGCTGGACTTTCCTGTCTGTTAGTATGCCATTTTACATGGCCTCACCAGGAGCATGTTTTCCACTTCACTGCTGAAAGTGCTGTTCTGGCTTGACCTGACCTATCAGATTTTGATTTATTTCTTTATGCGTTTGCTTTTGTCAAAGACAGGCTGCGTGTGGTTACAGTATAGGTTTATTTCTACCTACAGTGGAAATAAAGGTGAAAGCGTGGCGAGATAGTGTGAAGTCCATTTCCATTTTTTGCCCATTTAAAAGCTACTCTATTAAACGGCCAATTTGAATCATGCTTGACAATCTAAAGATGTCAAGTTTGAGTTTATCACTAAATTATCCTGAGTCAAGATTATGATTAAGGTAATTAGGCATGAAGGGAAAGTGAGCAAACTTTAATATCTGCCAAAGTCCTGCCAAATTCACTTGAAAAGCTGTAATATTTGTTAATGTTTTCTTGAGAAATATGAATCCATATAATGTCAGGAAAGCTCTCTGCAGTGTGCCAGAGTTATAAAAACGGATTATTGTGCAGGAGGTACATCAACTCAAAAATGCCCAGTTCATTCTTTTTTAATCTACAATATGTAGCTGAAAATAGGAAGGGATATTTTCCTTTTTTGCTGTTGGCACAGACTTGGATTGAGATGACCACTGGGCAAGCAAGGGGTGTTTGCTCAAGTGGAGCCAATTACTCAAAATAAATTGGGTCTTCCTCTCTATTCCCTCCTTTGCTCTTCCTCTCTCTGCCCCCCTCATCCCCTCATCTCTCTGGTATGGGTTGTCATTTGAAAAGCGGGTCAGATCCACAGTGAGCCCCTCCTTCCAAATAAACAGGCTAGTAATGGCTGTTTTCTCAGAGTACAAGAGCCATTATGCGCAAGGAAGTTAAACATCTGTGACAGGCAAAATGGCCACAGACAAATCACTGTTGCCCTTTCTTGAGGGATTGATTAGAAGAATGCTGATGTTTCCCTAACTGTTACCAGTAGCACGCATGCTTGTGACTGCTTTTCAAAGGGCATACCAGCAGGATGGTGTAAGAATTCAAATCAAAAACCTTTTGTTTGTCTGCAATTACACTACAGAGTGAGCAGTTGACCTTGCCTGACATGGATTTCATCACACTGGCTGGATGAGGGCTGCAGGCCTCCCAATCAGAAAATACCCCTGTACTTCAGGAGAACATCACAGCCCATTTTTCAATCACCTCACAAGATCTGGACAGCGTAATGTGGAAATATGGCGGATGTGGAAAATTAAAGTGCATTCATAATGTACAGTAAGGCAAATTGTAACAAGCTTAAGGTCAGTCTGTAGACTCATTATGAGATCAAAAATGAAGTCAGAAAATAATTTGAAGTGAAAGGCACTGTTCTGTGACTTAGTGTTTAATTGGAAATGAAATGGTAGGGTAAACAGAACAATGCATTTGTGGTCATACATGTGTGGAGAATGGACTGCATTAAATCACAGCCTGCTAACGGGGCCATTATGGAACTTCACATAATTGGTGCCAACTGAGTAATTTACCGTCAAGCTTTTGAGTTTTGTGTTTGAAGGTCGGAAGCAAATTAACTCACTTCGGGTACAAAGTTGAATAAGATGAAATATACACATTATATGCTGCACTTCAACATTATGTTTGGTAAGTTATTTGCAGAGGCAAAGTGGTCTAGATTTCAAAGAGGTGATCCTGTAAATGGAAGGTCACAAGTTTGATCCCTGCAATACTCACATTTCTATATTAGAAAAAAATCATAGAGCATGAGACCTCCTCTTTGATTTACCTTTTGGTGTAGATTACTGGTTACCAACCTTGGGAGTGGGACCCCAACAAGGGGTGACAATATTAATCTAATGAGTTTAAACATGATTAAGAAATAAAAAATATATACACATATACTGCTACACAAAGTTATGCTAATTATGTTGGACCTTTTGCTGATCTTAGAATGATTTGTGCATTACTCTCCAGCTTTACCTCTTCAGCCCTCTAAAATGTATTCAATTAAGACATTATGATAAGCAAAAATCCCTCTTTAATGGAACTACTCCCAAGAATGCCCCATGTGGGGGTTCAGAAGAAGACATTACTTTGTATGAAGGGATCACAAATTTTAAAAAGTGCAGAGCTGAGCTTGATGGATGCCTAAAATAAAAATGTATTTTGACAAAAAACAAAATGACTACAAAGTCAAACTATGAGTCTTTTTGCTCATTCTGAAACAGAAAAAAGTATGATACAAATGTTGCCTTGAGTCCCAGAGAACTATATGAAATAGAGGAGACTGATTTTTCAAAATGGCTACAACTTTAAAACAACAACAGGGTGTGAAGCTGGTTGTAGTTAGAGCTATGGTCATATTCTTTACAGATGGGGCCAGAGGCTCAGCTAGCTCTGGGACTAACATTTTTTTTTTCCTCATAGTTTTGAGTTGTGAGAGAATCTACAATGGGCCGAGGCACGTTGTTGTAATTGGCTCACAACAGAACAGTGCTGTTGTGCACTGCTGCTCCCGAGATGTGAGGCTTACTTGAAATGGGTGTTGCCTGAGATTTGATTGAGCCAATCATCATGGCTCAAATCACAGACACAGAGTACAGTTGTACAGTGTTGAGCCATAAACCCTGGCACAACACCCAACAGGAATTTCTGTCTCATGCATTTCCAAATGAATGGTTGGCAGGATAATGCAGCATGCATCCGGTGGAAACAATATGGCACAACACTGCCTGTGTGTGCGTGTTGGAATCTTGTGTGTGTTTTTTTCTGTAGGCTATGCATGCGCATGTATCCGTGCAATATCTCTGTGTGCATCAAAGCGTATACTCTCTCTTTCCCTTCAGCTGTCAGAGTGCCAGGCAGCATTCAACACCTGGATCAGCAGGTCTCCCCCTCATGCACATCTACTCTTACACAGTCCACTGATCTTCATTCCCCTACAGAGAGAGAGGCTACACAGCTGCTAACTTTCCCAAGACTTCGCATACAGTCTCATACAGTGATGAGCTACTGTAACTTAGTCCCGGCAATGTTTCACCACGTCCGACAATTCTCTGATTCTGTGCTTGAATCTAGAGTTGCGTTATATCCACCTTGTATTGTTTTGCTTTACATTTCATGTTGTTATAATGTACAGTGACAGCATGGACTTTATTCTTGAGGATTCGATTTCTCCACATGGGTTGTTGACAGATGTTTTGTGTCCTCTTGTTGCGGGGTCAGTAGTAACACCGCCCCCCGAGGGCTGGCTTTGTTAATTGTGCCAGTAATCTGTTTAAAATACACTGCATAGAAGATGGGGGAATTATCATTGAGTTATTTGTATTCCTCTCCACAAGCCTTTGTTCAATAATGTATTCCTCATGTTGGCGTTACAATAAACTCTGCTACACTGCATACTCCAAGTGTAGCCACAGGATCCGGCAAGGTGTGTGTTTTCAGTTTAGCCTCAGGGTCCCTTAGAGAGCCAGGCATAAATAATCATAACATCACACTATTTTACTTGTTTCATAGCAAGTTTGGTTTACTTCAACCCGAGCCCAGAGTCATGATAGACAATCGACAGGACCCCCACAACACCCCTCCAACAACCTCCCTGGCGGCCTATTACAATTCTGTATTCAAACATGCAATCCTGTTGGCAGCCAATCAAAAGGCAGCTTTCCACCCACATCCCACGGCACATATCCTCTGGGTCAATTTTCAGTGGTCTCCTGCACTGGCTCCCACCACAATGTTAACGGCTGCCACGAAAAAGAGACACATGCAAAACAATCTGTCCCTCGGTTGAAACTGGCAAATCCACCACTTGGTTTTGGAAAGATGGCCATTGCCCGGCTCTTATGTCACTCTGCCCTGCTTCCTGGATGCTGGGTGGTGAGGTCATCATGAATACCAGGTGCTATGGTGCTATGAAAACCAAGTGGATGACTGAGAAATCAAATATTTCCTGGGTGATACCCATGAGAAGACAAGGGTGATGAGCACATTACCTATAGTATGAAGCCAAGTCGACATTCAGAAAGACAGAAAATTATTCTTAGGGAATATTCCGTGTTTATAAATGGTTAAAATGTTTAATGAATGTGGTCATTACTCTGCAGCTGAACCTCCCTTAGAAACCCAGAGCGCTCTGATCTGGTTCCTCGCCAACTGAGAACTGAGACAGACACCATTCTTCAGGAGTCCAGCAATACTTACGGCAAGGAGAGACTAGTGAAGCCTTACAGATAAGGGACTTCATTAGAGGCAATACAGCATATCTGTGCTGACGGGATACTCTGATTGAACTGAAACATCAACTATTCTCTCTAAATAAGGAGTTCTCGAACATTTCTGCTAAAATCTCCATCAAAGAAAGCAGATCTGGCTTTGAAGTGAATTATTATGTGGGAGTCTATGTAATGGTGGTATGTGGGTGTAAAATAAGTACCTCAGATTATATTACTATATCAGAAATAGTAAGATAACTTAATGTGTTTATGTGATAAAAACTGACAGAAAGGGCAGATTGGCTTCATGACTATATAAAAGTTGTTATGCTTTCTTCTCTTACTCACAAAAGTTTTCTTTAGTCTCTCAAAGCAGGCAGATTTGAGAATGTATAAAACCTATTCTTGCTTCACTTCAGAACACATTCTCACCAAATAACCAGTTTCTGTTCCAACCTGCACCAGTACTGAAACGTATGTTCATTAGAGAGCATAAGGTCTCCGCTAGCATATCAAGAGAGCCCCTAAAAATAGCCTCTTTGCTATCTTCCAGCCCTTTGAGGATCAGAGACGAGCGAGGCAGCTGAACGGTGCCGGAGTAAAGCCTCAGTCCATGGACAGATGTTTCTGAGAACAGGTGGCTGGGGTTGTCCCCTGGATTTGCATGGCTATGACAGACACAGCAGACCTCACAGACTTCAAAGGGCAGGAGCATGACTGCTAATGATCTGTGGAAAGAGGAAAGAGGAGTGGCTAGCCAGCAAGCTAGCTTCAGAGGCGCCATGCAGACAAGGACTTCCAGCAGAAAGTCCACGGAAAACTTTTTTCGCTACTGAATGTTTCCTATAATGAGGTCATGGTTTCTACTACTGGTGGGGGACATTTGATACTTGTGCCGTATCGTCAGTTGTTATTACAATAAAAAACTCTGAACATGAACAAACAACTTTAAATTGAAAAAATAATATGATAATCACAGGTGCATTAACAGGATTTTTACAAGCCCACAGCACAAAATTAGATATCATTGGATATCTTTTCTGGTTTTATACCATTTTTGATCAACACCAATGACTGGACATTTAGAGTTGATTATTTTAGTATCCATCAGCAGGACTCACTTCTTTTTTTAAATTTGTTGTTATAAAGGTAAATAAATAGTATACATTGTCACAATGTTGACACTGTAGAAAAAGCTGATAAATGTAATTAATACATTTAACTAATAATACATTTTCAGCTCTTAACTATAGTTATAATATACATTAAGGAACAAGCCTGTCTTTAAGTGGTGGCCCATGCAATGATGAATTCTGGATAAAACACCCTAGGTTTATTAAAGACAAATGTAACATAATTTGTTTCAAGACCA
Source organism: Thunnus maccoyii (assembly GCF_910596095.1). Lineage (NCBI taxonomy): Eukaryota > Metazoa > Chordata > Actinopteri > Scombriformes > Scombridae > Thunnus > Thunnus maccoyii. The sequence goes on along the minus strand of NC_056539.1, from coordinate 19,566,296 downwards.
TTAAATATATCTCTCTAAGAGTTTGAAACCATGCATGAACTCTTCAAAATCTGACCTGATGAGATTTCTTCTTGCAAGGCAGCAATTAAGTCAGACAAGCCAAATCTCTGCGTCTACCCCCTCCCCTTCATCCGTCATATATTCAGCTTTGATCTCCTCTAACCCCATTCATTAAGCAAATACAACACACTGCCACTTAAAGTTCGGAATGGAACCCTTAACATCTAATAAATAATGTATTCACCTAGGGATCAAAACATGGGATGAGCACCAGGCAAAAGGTTGAACACATGGCTCTGATGGAGCTAAATGTATGCTGAATGGAATAGGAGACATGGTAGTGCACAAATGAAGCACAAAGCCTCAGCAGTCCAGCATTGGATTAATAGCAGTGATTATGGATTATTATTATTATGAATTGTTTCAACCTACCAATCTGAAGCACAGGGTGGTGAGGGTGAAATGTAACACTGGATAGCATTTTAAGTATGCTGCCCTGAATGAAAGAATGAAAAATGGGAGAAGAATCCTTTACAATGAAACTGGTTTGAATAAGACTCAAGACAATACTGTTATAACAAGGCCCCTTTGTCACATCATCAATCAAAGTACTGGTCTGTAGTAGGAGCGATTATTTCCAAAATTCTCTATTTTGGAAAATAGGTCAGTGGCTCACCAAATTATTAAAGGAAAATTCCAGTTTATTTCAACCTGATGTATTTCCCATGGCCATTGTGGCTCTATGTCTCATTCTAATTTTGTTCTCTCCAGCTCCGTTACAAAGATTCGAAGGATTCACAAAAAGACGTTTATTGCACAAAACGACGATCATCAGGGCAAGCTGCTGAACCTCCAGCATCTTTCCAAATGAACATGATTTTTACATGAATCACTTCTCGTGGCTTTTCCTGCTTTTCTGGCATTTCCTGGTCTGACTGACAGGAAGTGAAAAGTTTGAAATAACTTTATAGAACATTTTAAACAAACATTGCAAAGCAGTAATTAACATTACAAGATTACAACTTATGTCTTGTAGACATCACAATTATTGTTATTATTACTATTATTATTATTATCATCCAGTTGATTTTATGGAGGTGAAACTCCATAAAATCCATCCATTTGCAGTAGTTACACAGCTGGGATTACTCTCATCTGTGGACACTTCTAGATTTCCTGAATCTGGCAGCAACAGGTCTGACTGCAGAAAAAGTTTTCCTCTTCATTTGGCAGAAGAGGAGAGCAGTGATGGCAGGACCACCATCAGTTTCTCTGAGGTACTCTACATTGACTTTCCGGACGGTCCTGTTACCTTTCTGCCTCCATTGTTTTTCTTCTTTCAGTTGTTTTATCTCTGGGAAGATAAAATATGCTCCACAGATGAATATGCTGCGGTTCAGTTAGCCAGCAAACTTTCCTGAATATAGATCTATGCATTTAGCCATAATGGCTGCTACAGGTGGCTAGTTTCTATGTTTACCTTCCTTCAGACTCAGAAACAAACTTTTGAAACGATTCATGTAAAAATCATGTTTATTTTGATAGATGATGATTGATAGATTCGATAAACGTCATTTTGTGAATCACCGGAATCTCTGTAACGGAGCTGGAGAGAAAAAAGTTAGCATGACACACAGAGCCACAATGGCCACATTTATGGGAAACACATCTGGTTCAAATAAACTGGAATTTTCAGATGTATGTCGCTTTGGATAAAAGCATCTGCCAAATGAAATTATAAATTGTAATTTTCCTTTAAGAGTTATTATCTGGGAACCACGATTGACTGTAAAATTCTGATTTAAAAAAAAGCTATGTTGCAATGTTAAGACATTTCACAGGATAAGTGAAAACTTTGACCTGCTGGTGGCTCTACAGGCAAAGTCAGTGGATTACCAAACTCGTTGGGATTCATCTCCTGGATGTCTGTACAAAATTTCATGACAATCCATCCCATAGTTAAAATATGTCAGCTTGGGCCAAAGTGGTGGACAGACAAACCGACACTACCAATATATTCATGCTGCTAGTGTGGCTAAAAGGTTCCATGACTGTGTATTTTTTGTTTTTGTTGTTGTTATTAAGTATTCAACTGGATTTACAAAATTAATCCCCAAATACAACTAATCTCTCTTCAACTTCCTTTTCAGCAATAATGTATCATCAATTAAAACTACACAAACACCAAATATAAGATATAACACTGAATATAATGTATTGTGACAGGCAAGCTTTCTCCTGTGTGTGTGAATAGACAAACAGTGTCCTCCTATTTCAGTTCCGGGGGTCTTACTGAGGTAAAGTGACCTGAATCAGCAGGGGTGCTTTGACTACATCTTGAGTTTATTACTCCACACCCTTAATTCCCACAGTGACCTCCCTCTCCTCTGTGCCATGTTCAAATAAACATAGAGAAAAAACTATTATTCCTCCCTTTGTCCACTAATGTTCTCTGGGTTCCCTCCTCATCTTTCTGTCTGTCTGTTTTTTTCCCCTACATTCATCTTCTGATTGGAGACACGCCATGACCTGATGGGAGCCAGGCCACGACCTATGCCAATCAAACCCCACCACACACATCACTCTGGTTTGGCTTGGCTGTGAGGTTATGGCCTGTGTTGACTTTGTGTCCGCTGGGATGTGACTTAGCTGCTGTATATTCATGATCTCCCTCAATGCAGACAGTCATCTAAAGCCTTTGAGTGGGGCTTTAAAAGGGGATTTTGTTTATACTACTTTTCAAAAGCAGAAGTCCTCGACTTATTTCCTTGTTCATATAGAATAAAGCATAACTTTCCAAAGAGCAGGAAATAGCTCTATCAAATAGCCGTACACACCGAGATCTATAGTAACACCTCAGCATGGTTTCAATCTCAAGACGACACCATGCTGCGTCAAGAATGGCAACACAAAATACCTCTCTACAGGCCCTTGAAAATCCTGTAAATGTTATACTATCTGTGCCGCCCTACCACTCACACATGACCTATAAGAAATTACATTCAGTCACAAGGTGGCCTTAATAATGTGGGCCTTTGTAAATGGTCACATTTTTTGTCCCAGCTCCCTTTCCTCCTGTGTGTTTTCTGTAATTGGAATATTGTCTCTAGGCTTTTAGTTAAAAAGGGCCCTCCGAGGTAATCTCCACCATCTTGGTGAAATGCAAACATAGTGAAGTCTCTCCAGAGAAGCCGCCAACTCAGAGAAGTTTTTCCCCTTTAATAACATCTTTTATTAAAGCAGGGTGAAAACAATTAGGGGTATGTGAGTTCTGTGTCTTTAATACAGGCTTTATTGAATAAGCGTCCTCCTGTCCGCTGGGGGAGGGCCTCTGAATGTGACACAAGTAGTATTGCCTAACGTTTAAATGGGGGGACGCCTAAAGGGATCACAGGAGTAATTCAATTAGAGGTAATATGCACCGAACCGCCCCCCAAAATTGCTGTTTAATTCCCTTGCACTAATAAGGGGAATAGCAAAGACTCCCTAGGTCCATCCCAAAACAGTGCAACTGGCAGAGAGATGGATCCACAATGATCAAATATATCAAAGATGAGTGACAGGATTACTGTGTGGAGGATTAGCTGATCTACTATAAGAAAGGGTATAACTTATTTTCCATGTTAGCATGTGAATTTGTTTAAAGCAGTTAGGTGCCAGTTAAGACCTTGGGTAAGTCCTGGAGACTCAGAAGACAATGAGTAGAAGATGTGTTTGAGTCAAGAGATATGTATTTCCTTCATTCTGTTATATTGTGATAATACTACTTTCCAAAAACCGTCCTTCTTTCCAAAAACAAAACTTTATCTTAAATTTAGGAAGGATTGCTAACTCATTCATTTCAGAGAACTTCCAAATTACCACTGGAGCGCATGAGCTGAATTAACAGTAAGTAAGAAACAAAACTAGACTGAGGAGTGGAATTACTTTAGATGGCCATTCACTGGTCTCCAGTGTTCTAATGTATATTACAATCCTAGGTCTTCTATTTCAAAAACAATTAAACTTTGTTTATTGTTTTCCCTTCGCCTCCTGTCTTTGTGCAGCACTGATGCGTTTCCTCTCAGCGGGTGCCAGTGGAGCTTTCCCTGTCGCTTCACCACCTCCCCATGGGGTGCATCTGCTTTGAGACACCCCAAAGCATCTCCTTAAGGAAAAACTCAAGTCCACAGACTCACAGCCAAAGAGCAGCTCAACCATTCTTAGTCAAAGTAGTTTCACCACGGAAATGCGCTACAGTAGGAACTTCATCCTATGTGAAACTGCTGCACTTAGTCCACTGGCTTTTTAGACAACTTTGTGAGATTGATTGGATATTCTGTTTATTTTGCTGTAAGGGATTTAAATTTGATTTCTGGAATTATTTTCAAATAAATAAAGGGCCACGAAACTGAAGCAAGTATTTAGTATCTTTCTAAAAGAACATATTGTAGGTATGCAGATCAGAGGATCAGAATTTGTCACCACATACAATATATTGACCATTTACCATTCAGACCACATAAAACTGAAGAGAAAAACAAATGCAATTTTGGCTCAGGCAAATATTTCTCTATCAGCTGATTCATTTGTATTCTGCTTGCTCATACAATACACAAACTTCATTCCATCTTCACTTTACACCAGACTTGGACTGTTTTTCCAGGCAAAAACATGTGTGATTTAAATAACTAGGGACAGACTAAAAATATCTATGTTTTGCATTGAAGCCAAATATGGCTTTTTAAATGCATGAAGAATAAGTTGGAACAGTAGAGAAAGACAGAGAAAGGAGTATTTGCATGAAAAAAATCTCTACATGTACAATGTCTACCTCTGAGTTATGACTGTGCTGTGCTTGGACTTAAATTACTTACAGTCACTTCCAAACACTTATTAAACTTAAGAATTAAAGGTAGCTCTTGTTGCTATGGAGGTTGAATGTATTTGCTTTGGACAAAAGCATCTGCCCACTGAGTGTAACTTAATATGTGCGATGCATAGTAAAGCTGAGAAGTGGCTCCTGCTTCAATTTAATGTCCTAGTTCACATTAAATCCCATCGACAACAAAAAATGTCACTTGTTCTCAAAGGTACAAGAAAAGATCTAGATAACATTAAATACAACATTTTCACATTAAAATGTTACAATAAAGAACAATGCCTGTTTCATTTGCAAGTTTTGACATTGCTGCAGTGCTCGGCATTGAGGGTGAATGGCTGTCTCTTTTTAACACAATGCAGCACTGCAGCTCATTGCTGTGAGCGTGATCAGACATCGGGGAACAAAGTGAACCGACCAGTGAGAATGAAAGGGATACTTTTCAAGTACAAGGCTGATCACAACACATCTGAGCACTGAAACGTTATCAAATTTGTCAAACTTTGCCATGATTAGGGCCTGTCTAATTCAAATGGACGGACAGATGGTTGGGTGAAGCGGCCTGTGAAATCCTAGCCCTATATAAAAGTGATCTGGTTTTGAACAAGCGGGAATAAATATGTAAACCCAACCTGCTCTGTAAAGCGAACATGCCTCCTCTCATTCCCAGTCTTGCAGCGTCCCACATGTCATGCTTTCTGGGTCCATTAGTTATAATGAAGTGTAAAATAACCTTCAATACACCTTTTGGAAAGCTATGACTGAAAAAACTGCAGAAATTCCAGCCAGTACACATAATTTCAGTATGGAGGGTTTTTGAAAAGGAAACATATGAGAGAGAAAGAGAGAGACCCTTCTTTGTCTCTGGTTTGAATCAAAGGCTTACGGAAATATGTCTTTATGGAAGTAAACTGTTCTCAATGGGAAACATGTGACCTCCGAAGTGGCAAGGTGCTTTGAGAGTAGTCGAGAGCTACCCTCTTTACTCACAAGAGGGGCGTCGTGAAGCGCCACAGAATCTGCAGGGTGCCTCCTTTTGTTTGTATTACAAATGGCCCTGCTCAGGGTGAGAGGTCAAAGCGATAATCACATATGTAAACACACCTTCTCCTCCTGAGCAGCACTTTTGGAGGGCCTCCTGCTTGACCCTGCTGTTTCTGGCAGGTAAATGTTTGCAATGCATCAACATACAGGAGAAGTGGATGCGTGAGTAGAGCTCTGCACAGTGCTATGTTTATTAGGTCCAGTCTTTCAAACAAAGAAAAGCTAAGGCAAAATAATGGTACATGGTACATTCTCACAGACCCACATGTGCAAGCAGGCTTACACAGACACACACACACACACACACACACACACACACACACACACACAACAGCTCTAATTAATAGCTCCTCTGCCTCCTGAGTCTGTGAGGCAAGTCCACCCTAATCCCTTGGCACTTGGTTCAGAGTAATCAGTGCACAGCGAAGTCTGCCTTTGGAACACTAATTAGCATCACTGATTTTCTCCTCAGACTCTGACATGCAAATAGCCCAAAAACAAGTTCGTATTTTAAGAGGCCTTACCAGTCAAAAAAGGGACAGTGGTTCATTGTTTAAGTTGAGATAGAGACAGGCTAGAAATGTGGGTTAAGAACTGAGAAGAGTATTTCATTGACTGTGAAAAGATGTGATTAGTGCTCGTGTTTGCTGGCAAATTAGCATACGGAGTTGATTGATAATCACCAAAATCCAAGTACTATCACAAATAATAAAAAAATAACTCCAAGGCATTTGGAACATGTGGCGTTTTCAAAGACAGTCATTTGCTGTGTTTAGGGTGGGTAGTGTTGGTGGGGGGATATTGGCTAATGTAGCGAAAATTATCTCAAAGCATAACTAGCTTAAAGTATGTTTACACTGATACACTAATTAAGGTATCTCTCTGGGGATTACTTAGCCAGTCAGTTTAACAACTTCTCTTTCTGGTAAACTGCAAAGCCTGAGATGAGCGAGTGTGTGAGGTAACTTCAATAAAAATTGCCAGTGTCCACATGCCGGTGGGAGAAGTAAATTGCAAGTAATGGAGTCTGAGAGCGCTGAGATGTTTATCAGACTAAATGAACTGAATCACACCAGAGGAATATGGGGCGCTGCATGTGTGACAACATGCCAGAAAGAGTCCCAATTAGGAATGATAGCTGCCATGAATTTATGTATTAAAAGTTGGAGTGAAAGTATGGCTGATCATTTGGGGGAATCATTTTCATTACACTCCAAATGTATGTCAGTCAGGCATGCTTCTCTCATTGTTCCCTGCTTGTTCGCTGCTCTCACTGTGACAAAAGATAAACATCAACACACAATACATATGACACGCACTACCCACAATAAGTTATTGTTTCCTATAATTCAAAACAAGTATGGGATTGTGCTATTTTTGTGCTAATTAGCTACTGGCCATGTCAAAAAAAGTGGAATCAAAGTAACCGCAATCATCTCTCGCCTTCTTAACAAGAGCGGGTGAGGAAACCATCACAGCTTGACTTAACCAAAACCCTCCACTGGCAAATCCATAAAGGGAAGGAAGAACGAGGAATTAGGGAGATTTTCTGTCTTCCAAATACACAAGCCAGACACCAATTTATTGCTCTTCTCTTTTTTTCTCTCTTTCTCTCTTTCCTTCTATTCAGGCTCTGATAATTTTTCTCTCCCTCTCTCTCACTCTGCGTGATTGCATCCATATGCTCTCCAGGGATAGATGGGGTCAACACCCTACTTACTCACGCCACAGTGAGGCACTGACACTTGTGAGAAAGCCCTTACACAGGCTCATGCGCACGCACACACACACACATACACATACTGTAAATGCACACATGCATTACCACTGTGATTGTCTCCATGCAGCGGGCCCAGACTGTGCAGCCTCAGTGCTTAGCGGATGGGCTATTGGATTTTCATGCCAACGCTAAATTCCGCATCATGAACGTATGGAGTATGTTACTCTGCAATGATCCACCTCCTCATCCTGATACATTTAGGATTGGCCCCTGAGAAGATCTGGCATCAATTAAGTGGTGCTCAAAAGAACTGGGCTTGATGGGGCCCAATGGATCCTTCTGCCTTCAATCCCCTCTTTTGTTCAGCAAAGCCAGGAGAGGTCGTAAATTCGAGCCTGAAGACAGCGCGCAAATTGCAGTCACACTTGCGAGCGAAGGGAATCAAGGCCAGGAGAGGGAGAAGGAATTAGGCTGCCCTCCACCAGTGGTCCAAATCCTTTCCTCTTCCCATCATGCATGCAGGAAAACACAGTACAGACACACACACACGCCAATATGTGCAACCAGCATATGTTGTTGACCACACAGTTGTGGCTGTCTGCCCTGTACGTGGAGCAAAAAAAAAAAAAGAGACGAACACACCTACAACCAAACACGCACAGACAAACAGACAGGCACGCATGTTTTTATCCACCAAGGAAACATCATAACAGTTGTAGTAAACACAAGCAGCTAAACTCAGACTTCTCCTTCTGTGCTCACTCACTGTCCCTGCTCTCATTTACCACACACACACACACACACACACACACACACACACACACACACACACACACAACATGAATGAAGGACATCGATAAAATCTGCTATAATGAACCCCTCCCCTGGACCTTGCTAGTGACCTTTGGGAATCCGATTTACTCTGCCACATCTCTTATCACATCTCTGCTGTCACTCATAAATTATGGCAATATGACAATAGATGATGCAGCTACCCAGACCTCCACTGACACTGTGTATATTCAGCAACCCAATCTACATCCGTTTGTCTCAATGTGAAAGAAAGGTGAGAACTATTGTATGAATACAGCATGGCATTAACACAATGGCAGAGGCAAGAGTTTACCTTTATCTTTAAATGGTGCTCTTCTATGTGGCTGTAGCTGTACGATAGACATGTGACAATATATGACACAAGAAAATCAGTATATTTTTATCCCAAATTTGACCATTCATACATGACCAGAGCCCCTCACACAACAGGCATGTTTTTCCTGTCAAACACAGGTGTTAACTAGCATTCATAATGGCTACAAAATTCCACTTAAGTGTGCCAATGACAGGGCCCTGATTATTTTCATGCTTGCTCACTGGCATGCCTAGCTGGCATACCTTTATGGAGCAGAACCATCAGTGAGGGGTGCACAGGTGGCACAGGTATAAAATTATATCTTATCAGCACAAATGGGATTTAATTCTCCCTTTCTTTTGTATGGTCATGTATTTTTTCTGCCAAGGAATCACATCATTGTAGCTGCACTAGTGACTTCTACTGATTAATTGTGGTGTTTGCTGGGTTGAGATCTGTGGGGAATAATTTAAACCTTCTATGTATTACACCCTCCCAGAGAAGTGCCTTGCTGGCAGGGGAAAAGAAGCGGCTGGCAACACCATGTGTCATGGAGGTAGCACATGTCTGTCTACACCTGCCACAGGCCAACTGTAGAGTTAGCAGTGACAAGAACCAAGAACCACAGGAAAAATGGGAAATAGGCACACTAAGAAAAAAGCATTATTAGTTGCATCTGTGTTTTTCCTGCTTTGACAAGTAAAAATGTGTATCATGAGAAAGGCCTTTTGGCCACATACTGGCTTGTCACATCAGTTGTAACATTAGAGACAGTGTGGACAATTTATTTTCTTAGACTTTACAATCCAGTTTGTGTTTGCTATTGAGAGGAGTGGAATTTATGACTGAGACAACTACAGGTAGCTGTCAATATCTTATAGGTTAGTAGGTAAATAAAACTTAAGTTATATAGAAGTTTTTAAAACCATGGTTACAAATTTCTACACAGATACAAGATAACAAACAATAAAAAGCATTTGAATAAAAGTTAATTTTTTAAGTCTAAGACAAACAAGAATTTTTAAAAGAGCAAATTGGGGCAAGGAAGCATAAGTACACTTCCTTCGAGAAGTCTTGAGATGAGAAGATTCATGATCAGCAGTGAAGACTCTTCAAAATTGTGTTAATTGAATTTAAAATCTTCCCTGAACCTTCTATTATCACAATATGTGAATTGTTTTGCCTCATTTTATCATGTGTAGTCTTGAATATGTCCAAATAATTACAATTTAAATGTTGATATACAGTATACAGTATGCAGTATGCACCTGGCTCTCGAGAGCCAGGTGTTCTGTACACAACACTTTTCATCTGGGAAAGTGGTTTGCACAGGGGGTCAAGGGGTTAAACTTATTTTAACCAGCAGCGATTCAGAGGCCTGCTACCTCGCCCCCAAAACTATGGTCACAAGATCACAGAGGGTGCTCTCAGATTAGTACACCATCCGTTTTGAAAAATAAGGAGGGCGTTCTGCTGTCTTATGAGAGAAAAACCTCAATCGAGCCCTTGACCTCGCAAACCGCAGACTTAGCCGAGAACTTTGATTTGTCAACGATGACCACAACAAAGCTGGCCACACTGGCTGTCAGGGCCAAAGGCTGCTGCTGTCTTACACATGTCATGTGGGTCATATGATACTGAGGTCACAGGGGATTTAAGATGTTTTCTTACATATGCTACAAGTGTTCTAGGAATAACAGAAACCCATTACTAGCTTAAGCACATGTTTAATAATAATTACAATAATGATAACATTAAGAAGCCTTAAAAATTGTTGAAGGATGCACAAGAACAAAGTTGCTGTATTTCAGACTATAGAGATTTGTTTGCAATTAAATTAGTTATGTGCATTAAATTCATTATTATCATTACTTAGTTTATATATCTATTATTATTTTTTATGTTTTAACACAAAATATAGTGGTGAAGAAAGTCTTTAATGGACAGTGGATTAAAGTTGTGGAAAGCTTTACAATGTTAAGGCATCTGCAAAATTGCTTTAAATGACTTGTAAAAAGGAGTTCATCCACTCTTCAATCATAATCATGTTGCAATACAGTATATGAGTCGCAAGCATAGATTTGTGACATTAAAACATCTATAAACAACATATATTACACTGTGACCTTGTGTGCATGCTTAAATCTCTTAATCTGAAACTGGTTTTTCAATAATGTTTAGGATGTTTTGGTGCATAAACTATTAACCAGTACCTGAGCTGAGGTTATTACGCTCTAGGAAAAGTACAGTGAAGCTTCAAAACTTAATGATTGGCATTTTATTGCTGATTTCCTGCATTCACTGTCTGCTCCTTCAGTGCCTATGGTGGCTTTGTGGATGTTTGTTACCTCAGCCCCAGGCAGGATGCTGTTTCAGGGTAGTTGGTCCATCAAAATGAGTGGCAGGTGTTAGTGTCGGAACTTGACCAATTAGAGGAGACTAACAATATACTTGAATCAGTCAAGGGAAAAAATGAAGTACTGCATATCATACTTGTGACCTCACTGAAGGTGAAATGTTAAAAAGAGATGAAAAAAAGAAATGCTTGCTAACTTTATAGTGGGATACACTGTTTTGAGGCTTGGCCAATAAGTGAAACTGGAAGCACTCTCTTTAGTCCCCCTGCTCTTTTAAAACTGTATGATAAACAAATGGAGAAGTAGTCATTTTCCCACATGCATGAGGCCCACACCTTTTGCTCTCCAGCATGTTGAAAGCACAGACCAAAGTGCAGTTTTGTTTGTTGTTTCATCGCCGACTCATGTTTTATTGGCGGTGACTTAAAAGCTTCAACGTCCACCGTGTGACATTGATGGTGAGAGGTTGAGATCAGATCATAAACGACATTCCTTTTATAACATACCAGCAACAGTATGAAATATTACACAGCAGACTGTAGAGCTTACTTCACACACAATTTCATTTAACATAATCCAGAGCCATTATTACTGTACATTATGTTAGAGGTCAGGTATAAGTATAGTAGAATAAAAAATGAGTGAGGTCATATGTTGATGTAAAGTATCACAAATATAAACTATAGCAGTATTTAAATCAGGCTGTTGACTTACAGAACGTGTCAAGCAGATGCTACGTCTCATACTATTACAGTGAAATATACAATTCACAGTGGTTAAGAAATAACGGGCATCCCTTAGCCAGTATGAACTTCCACACACACACACACACACACACACCTTCTTTTCAGCTATGCACAAGACTGATGGAAACCATAACATGGAGCTCAGGTCCTCTGGGGGATTGAGGAACGCCACACACTAACACGGCTCCAGTTACCCTGTAACCAAGACACAAAACTGGAGAGACACAGAGACTCACACAGAGCGAGAGAGACAGAGAAAGTGGAGAGAGAGAGCGTGTCCGGAGAGTGACACAACACACCAGCATGCGGAGCTGGATCATATACTTTATTTTCAAATAACTGTCAACATTTACCTCAGCCGCCTTATGGCACCAGATGGACAGAATTTAGACCATTGTGACACTTTCTCACAGTATCACATGAAAAGGAAGAGTCTATGAAATGTATTTATATGGGTATTAATTCACCACCATTATTCACAACTACAGGCCAAAGTGGGAATTTAATTAATATTGTTGATTAAAGCAACGTCTTCCCACAACATCAACCCTTAAGTGCTTTATACAGACAGAGGAAGTAGTGACGACACAGTAGAGTATGTAAAATTACTGCTGACACTGGAAAAAAAGGAGAGTGGCGTATCCCAACGAGATGATGCTTATCATTATTCAACAAGTGTGTGGGCTTGCATTGAAAGTAATTTGTGCAGGTGACCTGACACACATCATACGTCGCTGGTGTGTGTTTCCCTTTACAGCAGTGTATGATTAACGGGCCACATTTTAACATTAGAGATGAGTAAACACTGTAATTACAACTGAGATTAAAAATCAGTGTTTTGGGGTCTACTTTAGCAAGAAAGAGTGATTGGTATTGATTAATAATCTTTTCATTATCCCATAATATTATTCTGTCGTATTTTACGATACGCTACAATGAATAATATACACATTTTATCGTATTAAGCAATAGAAAATGTAAATATATCAACTAGTGATCAGAAGTAAGATAATAGAGATAAACCTATGTTTAAGCATTGGCTAAATAAAGCACACTGTAACCAAAATGTTTTGACTTATATCATATTGGCTTGCATGAAAAAAATGTGTTGCTACTGAAAATTATTTGCAAACAATTTAATCCAAGCCTGAGTGCCAGGAAAATTAAAAAAAATGTGAAATCCACCTAGACAGACACAGAGGCACTTCAACAGGAGAAATTAGTATCTTTGACATCAGGTTTATTCGAGACACACACTTCATCGAGGGAGCAATTTCGAAAGACGGAGCTAAAAATAAAGATTTGATGCACATCTTCATTAAGTGAGGTAGGACTCTGGGAATGTCTGAGAGGAAGATGGAGAGGGAGCAAAAGAGTCAAGGAGACAGAGAAGTTAATAACAAAGTAGATAAAATCTCCTTTACTCATTTATCAGCATGCAATCCAGGAGCAAGAGAAAGCATCTTCCTCATTCTCTCCAAGAGCTGAATCCACCCCCCTTATTATTGCAACTTGTATTTAGTTATATTATCTCACTGTATTTGTGGTAGGCAGGTGATAGGTGGAGATGAAGCAAAGAGGACAAACACCAGAGGGAGAAGCAAAGAGCAAGTGAGGCCAATGCTAAGCCTGTGAAGCACAAACAACAGCAAAATAGAGTACTCTGTCCGTGAACCCTGGGCATTTTTATCTTTCTAATGAAGTGACCCCTTTTAACCTTCTCATAACATTTGAAAAGGCGAGTAGAAGCTAACTAATGAGTAGAGAAAGAATACGTCCAACAATGAAAAATCTCAGGAAAGAGAGTGCATTAATGCTCTAACAATACATTTATATGTGACTGCAGTTCTTTTCCACTGCTGCTAACCATCTTTGCAAGAGTTAATGTGGAGATTAACATCCATACATCTTGTTCCAGTGTTCTTGAGCAAGACACCAAGGCTGCAATTCACTTATGCAGCAGCTAAATGCCTAAAATGTAAACTCAGGTATGATTGATGGCCTCCATAACCCCATGTTCTTTCTTGCAGCATCATAAACATGTAAACACATCACACTCACAGCACAAAACTCATCCCAAACACCCCACCTCCCACTTTACACCAGGGACCTCTGTCCCCTCATGACGATGCCATGCTCCTGGTTCTGCTCGCCCCTGAATCGGTTTCATTGATGTGACATGCTCATGACGGGTTCCAACACCGCCGAGGAAGCTGAGGAAATGCAGAACCAATGACTCCCGGGGTTTCCTTCAGGGAGCTAACTTGGGGTCTGGGGCCTGTTTGAACTCCCTGGCCCCGGCGTTTGGAGCTCTCCAAAATGTTAGCATACAGGGATAAAAGGTTAATCCCTGAGGGTATTTACAGGCCTGGGAGGTGAGGGTGAATAAGGAAGTCTGCATGATGCATTGCAGGAAAAGAAAACCTTAAAATTTTGCTTTCTGCATACAAAAATGTACCAGTGGTGGAAGATAATTTCACTTTCATTGCCATATTGCCATACATCTTAAGCACATATGCACATTTATGTTTTATATTACAAGCAACAGTGTGATTAAACATTGAACACATGGCTTCATGTTTGCGCATAGCCTTTGCAGTAATGCCAGAAGCAGACAAGCTTTGGCACTGGAACTTCATGTCATAATTTATTAACTTTTCTGACTTCCATCTATATGAACAGAAAAATCAACTCGAACCATCTGCCTGGCGCCTTCACCTACAGTATTTTTCCAACAGAAAATCAAAATGCCAATTGTGCTGGAGGCTTAAAGTAAAAGCACATTCCTAACTAATATGCCAGTATGAGCCCCTTCAACTAGGAGGTTTATATTATTGGGATGCGTTGCTTAGAGATAGTTGCTCCCTCAATTAAGGGGTCACGAATGTAATGCTCCTAATTTGGGTGGGAGAGCCCATCCATGTAATTACAATAATCTTGTGCTTCCCAAAGTTGGATGGAGATGTTGCGTCATGCAGAAAAGCAGCAAGGAGGGGAATTACGGTGATAGTGCAGAAAGAAGAGAGGGATATGTACATATTGAAGAATTTTAAAAAATCAAGTTGGTAGGCTATCTACAAATTTAATGGTGTAAAAGTGTATTGCTGCTCTGTGTTTGCAATTAATTTCAGCTAAGGACTGTAATTGTTATCAGCTGTGCATATGTTGCATATGTGCATCCACATGTGCATCATTTATCTTTCAGCACCAAGTATTTACAGTATGGCAAAAACCATTTCAAAAACACAACTGCAGGCCTCATCAAGCACATTGCCAGACGACACATTTCACAGACGTACAGAGACCTGCTCATCTTCCTCAAACGTTTTCTATTCAACTCCACATCCCTGCCATACTTTCACACTTCCAAACTAAATATTAAAAACAGAGCTCAGCTGCACTCCACTCTGGGTCAGTGTGAATATCATTTGCATCTTAAGCATCAGCTGCTGCTCTTATCCAGAGCAGCTATCAGTGAGAGGGCAAGCAGTAGTGTGATCTACCAGAATTGTGTAAAATTGGCGCAGTCTTAAAATGCAAATACCATGCTCTCTGAGCAAAAGTCTACAGAACATGTTTATCCATGATGAAGGAACTACTGGAGGAGACTAGAAGCATGAAGTTTTCTGATACTGAACCAACCAGTAAAAGTGTTGGGTTCAATTCTCAAGTCATGTTAAGATGCTTAATTTTTAGTCTTGTCTTGTCTTGTCTAGTCTTGTGTTATTAAAATATTGTTTTGCTTTTGTAGTGAGCATGTATGTGAACCTGAGATTAAACTTCCCAATGCACTCTGTGTCTTCTGAGTATGCCTTTAAAAGCCTGATTAACTGCCAAGCCTTTTGTCTAGACTTGGCGCATCACCAGCAGCATGTGTGCAACACGTAACCGTCCTGTGTGAGACCTCCCCAACTGTTTCTTGGGCTTTGCATTCCAAAGTATAAACTCAGGAGCATCCCAACAGAGCATTAGTTTATCTTTTAGTGTCAGTTCAGTTTTTCTCTCGCTATCTCTCTTTTGTTTTCTCAAAACAAAAGAATCTCGACTTGGAACCTTACCTGAGTATTACCAAAACTTTAGGGGTCATGACAGCGAATACCTCTGCTATGATGAGTGAAAAGCTTGAAAAAATGTTGCATGATACATGCCATTGTATTAAAGCCACTATGTTTAGATATTGTATATTTCTGCCTTTGGGGTCCCCAGTACGGATGCGCAGAGGGCCCAGTATTTGCATTTGTATCTGTATTCGTAGAGGCAGCAAAATTATTAGGGCCCGAGCACCTAACGGTGCGAAGGCCCTATTGGATCTGAAGGAATTATTATTTTTCTTCTCTATTATTATTATTCTTCCAAAACAAACGCATTTGTGAGGGCCTTAACGTGCACAAAAAGTTGTTAAACTTTGCACATACATCAAAAGTGGTGAAAATTTTAATATTTTGTGGGTCTCGCAAAAAGGCGGGGCAAAATGGCTTGACAGCGTCCCCTAAAAAATTAAGAAAATTGAGCCCCTTGACACGGATTGTCGTAGAATAACAGAATTCGGTATGCATATGTATAATGACCAGACGCACCAAAAAGTCCCTTGGAGACATACCCCAGGTCCAACAGGAAGTTGGCCATTTTGGATCAAATTTGTGATTTTGACGCCGACTTTGCCATTTCCAGGTTACATACTTTAACGAACTCCTCCAAAAGATTTGACCTCAGCGACTTCAAATTCAGTCAGTATCATCTACAGGCCTTGGAGATGATGATAGACATTGCCAAGGGGGCATGGCCGGGCGGTGAATTTCGATCCTTCGCCATGAAAATTGAAACGACCATAACGTCACCATACATATAGTCCTGCCCTGAACACATCCATCTGTCAATACTGAATCTGAGTCATAGCGCCACCTACTGGCAACAGGAAGTAACATGTTTTACGCTTTGACGCCCTGTGGGTAGCACGTTGATTGGATCCACCTCAAATTTACTCAGAATAGCCTCAAGACCTTGGAGGTTGTATTGTCTGAAGTTGGTGACTTTTTGTTGAAAGGTGTTGCCATGACGACACAGTTAATTTCGATGTCTCGCCATGAAATTTCAAAGCCTTATAACTTGACTC
Organism: Thunnus maccoyii; assembly: GCF_910596095.1. Classification (NCBI taxonomy): domain Eukaryota; kingdom Metazoa; phylum Chordata; class Actinopteri; order Scombriformes; family Scombridae; genus Thunnus; species Thunnus maccoyii. Next base: position 19,549,326 of record NC_056539.1, on the reverse strand, counting down.
CACATGGTCTGATCTTTTCCAAATTTCATATGCTTGTTAAGAGTCCCGGTCTGAACACATGTAAAGGCCCATATTTAGTGACAGTCACAGCGCCACCTACTGGCAACAGGAAGTTTGAAGCACCACTCTTTTGCAAACTACTTATAGCAGTTCAGTCAGAATCACATAAAATTTGGTAAGCCAAGGTGTAAGATTTTGATGATGATAATTCCTGAAGCCTTTGAGTTTTCATCAAAAGCCGTTGCTATGGCAACACATTGTTCACCACAAAATACGAAGCTGTTAAGGGCCAAGACATGCTTGAAAACTCACAAAACTTTGCACACACATGGCAGGTCTTACAGTCTATAATACCATATCAGTGACTGGCATAACTGTGGCAGAATGGCTCCACAGCGCCCCCTACAATATTTTAACAAAGCAGCCCCCATGCCACGTTAAACCTACATGTATGAAAATTGGTACACACATGTATCATGCCTGGGCACACAAAAAAGTCTCTTGGACCCATAGCTGAAACCCAACAGGAAGTTGGCCATTTTGAATTTAGTTGTCAATTTTAGCGATTTAACATGTCTTATATTTTAACAAACTTCTCCTACAGAATTCATCATAACAACTTCAAAATCAGTGTGTGTCATCTAGACTAGTTTGTGATCAAAAGTTATTAAAAGATTTAGTTATTGTTGAAGCGTGTGGCTGTGGCGTGGCGCTGAGTTTTGATGTTTCGCCATTCTAGAGGAAATTGCTATAACTTTAGTGTAAATGCTCCAATCTGCCCCAAACTTTCCTTGTTTGATAAGAGTCCTGGCCTGAACACGTCTACATGACAACATTCAATCAGTAATGCAAACTGGCTCCAAAGAGCCCCCTATGAATTTTCAAGGGAGCAGCCCAAGCAGCAGGCATAATAGTGGACAAAGGAAGTGATGTTTATCTCCTTCTTGCACTGTCTGAAAACAGCCCGAGTCTGAACATATCTACATGCGAGTGACAGAAGCCCTTCGACTGCGCCACGCGCAAGGGAGCGAGGGCCCGATCATCGCTGCTTGCGGCTTTAATTTGTATTTGTAACTAAAAGTGTAAAGAGGCTTAAAAATCCTATTTTTGTTTTTATTACGCTTTTAATTTTAGAATATTAAAATGTTACAATAAGTGTTCATGCATAAACTACCTTACGAAGGAGGTCCCTACACTGGGTCTTGAACTGGAGTCTCTCAGATCATAGACGACTGTGCTGACAACTGAGATAAAACTTTACTCATTTCCTCATTGCAGACAGACAGATCTCTACCTATTTATACACCCATAACACAGAGACAGCACTCCATGATATAGCAAGATAGCGATGTAACTGACCTGTGCACTGATATTTGACATGTTTTTATTTTCTTCCTGAAAACAAATAATTTAAAAAAATATTTGTATGAAACAAATATTCATAAAAGACCCACTACTTGTGCTTTGCCAAATAACATTTTTGTATTTGGGCACACCCCTAGCACCCAGTGGTCTTATCAAAAATACGCTGTGGTAGAGAGCAAAGCATGCCAGCCTCCTTGATGGTTTTGAGTCTGTTTCACCATAAGCAAGGTCAACTGGTGCACACAAGCAGAAGTTAACTGACAACAGTGTAGACAATAATGTTACACATCCCTGTACTGTTCATCCACGAGTAAACATTCTGATAAAGGAACAGGACATCAGCTAACCTCTTTAGACTACAACAGTCTCCAAAATCTCTCTAGAAGGTGTGTAATGTCATTGTGTCAATTATCATCGCTGGAGTTGGACGACTAGTCTCAAACACAGGAACCTTTTTCCAATTCACACATCTTCATCATCCTCACCCCTTGCTATCTTCCTGGATCTCCCAGGCATTGGGGCTTCTTCCTCAGCTTGGTTGACTTCATCATTGAACTCCATCCTCAGAACCAGTCAATGTTGTCTTCATTGTCATTGCTGTCAAAATCAAGTGCTTCATTTCATCAAAAACTTGCCTCAAGAGAGGGAGTCTGAAGTCATCCCAAATGTTTACATTTTGCAACTAGAAACCCTCAAATAACATATTTAACACATTTCCATATAAAATATGTGCATATAAAAATAAATGGGAAGATTACAGCAACTGTCAGTTTACTTTGATCAGTTCATGGACATGCATGAGGCTCATATCTAAACCATATCAAGAGTTGTCACTGTGAGTTAAAGGCGTTAAATAAGTGAAAAGTTGCTGTAGAAGACTCCATAAATTTCAATTCATTCCAATACACTTGCAAGCATACTGTCTCTTCATTGATATCAGTCTCTCAGAACTCGCAATGTTGGGTACATGCAGACACACACACACACACGCAATAATACTCTCTTTTATATCGAAATTTGTAAGTTCCATATTAACTAGTGATTTATCTGCTAATTGTTTGACATTATCTACATTTTCTTTTAAATTCAGTTGTCCCCTGTGAATAAAAACTAGATATGACTTGGATTGGTTAACACTATGTCAGTGGTGTAATGTCATGCTTTGTACTCAATTATCCGTCACATCTTAAATTCAGCATAATGCAGATTTCCACAGTACCAATTCTGTAGTACAACAGTTATGTCACACCACTCTCCTGCTCTGAATTACTATCTTGAACTAGTTTTATTCAATAATTATTTCCATGTGTAAAGCTGGATTTTAAACATATAAAGAGTCAATACAGACAGCATTTCAAACTACACTAGATGACCGAATGGATTCCAGTAAAAAAGATTTAGGTCAGATCCTGGAGACCTTGTTAAGCATCCATTTCCTCTGTTTTAATGGGCTCATTTCTAAAACAGAGCAATTTAACAAAGGAGGTATCAAAATCAAATAAATAAGAACTTTCCACAATCTTCTTTGTTCCCTAGCACTAGCAGATACCACTCAACAGCTGACTGTGATATGAAAGAAAATGATTTTCATGATTTGCAGTATTATTGCCATTAGATACAGTATTTAGTGCTACAATTGAACAATAGATGTTCTTTTTGAGGTTTGTCAAAATAATTAATAACTTTGCATACTAGACAATGAATTATACATTATAACTAACATTGGTCAAATGCTCCTCTGTTCTTCTTTTAAAGGATGTTTCTTTCTTTGAGTCAGCAGCCAATGGCACCTGTGGCCTAGGTGGTAAAAACTGACCTGGTGGGCAGCAGCGCAGAACAGTCATTTCTTAGCCACTGGGGATCAGTTGCAGTAGCTAACAAAACAGAGTCACTTGTATAGTAAAGTACACCATACTGTCTGTTAGACTGTTACAGACAGCAGTGCAGAGGGAGAGTTGGTACGTGAATAAAAGGAAAACAATTTTCATTGAAAAGAAAGACAGTAGACAGTAGAAGGATAATGATGTCGTAAGCCTTCTCTCTCTCCTGTGTGAATAATGTCTTTTCTTGTCTCCTCTCCCGTATATGAGAATGGTGTGATGTGAGTTTCATCTGTGTGCATGTGTAGTCTGTCCTCCTGCCAGGTCTCTATGATGATGGGGGTCACGTGGCTCAAGTCATGTTCTGGTGGAACCTGAAAGCTGCTTAACATCCTCTTCATCACATTCTCCACATATATTATGAATCCATTATAATTTTGTGTCCTGTTCAATGCTGTATTCTGTAATTTGTGTTCTATTCTGTACACACAACATCTATTGCACATCTGTCCATCCTCTGAGAGTGATCCCTCCTCTGTTGCTCTTCCTGAATTTTCTCCTATTTTTTATCCCGTTGAAAGTTTTTTAGGGAGTTTCTCCTTATTTAAAGTGACGGTCTGAGGACAGCGGATGTTTTATTGCTGTACAGACTGTTAAGCCCTCTGAGGCAAATTTGTGTTTTGTGATATTGCGCTACACAAATGAAATTGACTTGACTTGACTAATGTGACAATTACAGTGTGTGGCTTGCAATAAAATAGAAATTGCTTGTGTGCAGGGTAAATGTTGTATATTGTGCGCCATTTAGCCGAACTAAAATGGGGATAGTCTTTGTTTCAACTGTCCCTTCCCAACTACCCACTAAAGAAATAGTTTGATATTTTGGAAATATGCTTATTTGCTTACTTGCATTAGTTAGATAAGAAGATCAGTATCACTCTTGTCTGTGCATTACGTATGGAGCTGGAGCCAGAAGGCAATTAGCATAGCTTAGCATAAAGAGAGGAAGCAGGGGGAAACAGCTACCCTGGCTTTGTCCAAAGGTAAAACTAATACACCTTCCAACAACTCTAAAGCATACTAATTAATAAGTTGTACCTTATCTTATTTGTGCACAAACAAAGCAAAAATGTGTTGTTTTAGGGGAACAACCAGGTGAAGAGTTTGTGCACCATTCAATCTTCACACAACACATACAATCTGCTCTCACAATTTGTGCTTATTTCATGAGACTCCTGGACACTCCAACAGGGGATAACATTGACATTTGGTTATAGAAAGATCTCTATATTCAGAAGGACACAATGTCTCCCCTCTAAAAATGTTAAATAGGACAGCAATAAATGTACCGATCTGCAGGTATTTGTGGCTGTTGTTGAAGTCCTATGCATCCCAGTACATTGATGAGCACTGGCGACACAACAGGTGACGACATGACCACAAAGATCTGGCCAGAGGTTTTCCTGTGAGTAATTACTCTCCTCTATCTAGGGAACCTCAGAGAAGACATGCATCACTCATTTACTGAAGAAGAAAAAAAAAAATCTCAATGGCTCACAATGGCACCCAGGAGCAGTGTGCAATTAATTGATAAACGCCAGGACGTGATGTCCCTTCAGATAGTATGGAAGTGCTGCAAAAGAGTGCACTGGGGCGTGAATCAAAGACTGAAAAATGCATTAAGAGAAAGTTAGTGAAATGCCATTAACCTACCAAAGCCCTCAACTGATAGTGGAGGGCAATAGAGTGAGTTTTAAATTGCACCAAGCCCTCGAGATTATGGCAAAGTCTGTAAGTCTTCCATGAAAGGCTGTAAAACCCATTTTGATTGCTTCTGACACAGGCTCATGAAGTTCCATCAGCAAGACTTTGAGTCTGAAAACCATCATTAGGGATGCGGTAAATGTGTTTCGACCGAGTGATTATTGTATATACACATGCGCTGATTTATAATCAGATTGAAATTTTAGGGAAAAATATCATACTTTGCTTTGGTTGGTTGTATTGTAAATACTGTGCGCATGCCAGCATGACTACATGTTTCCCATAATATTGTTAGTATTAGTCTCTTCCCAAAGGGGACCATCAATGAAGCTGAGGGTTTGAATTCCTTTTCTAGGCAGTGGACAACAAATCAACAGACTTGGCAAAGACTAGGAACTCTCCTTTTATACAGGAATTTGGTAGTCATGCATGCACAAAAACATATGTATAAAAACATACTCATCCTCCCACAAATAAACACGCACACACACACACACACACACACACAGACACACACATCCTCCCTCCTCATCTTGCTGTTGAGATTCCCCTGGCTTTGATTAATCTCTGCCGTCAGGGGGAAGTTCCTGTGTTTGGGTCCCGACAGGCAGGTTGCCCGCTCCACATCTGGAAGCTCTAGCCCTGCCTGCCATCTCCAGACACACACATGCTCGCACTAAAAGGCTGCTGCCGCCAACACACAAATCAACCAAAAGCTCTTTCCCACCATACACCCTCCCCACATTTGCTACCTTTGTTTTTTCCTCTGTAACCAATTAATCCTGGGATTCAAACTGTCTTTAGATTCAGATTTATTTTTCTTTCCTTTTTCCATTATCAATTGGAATTCTCAAAAGCAGTGTGCATCTGTTATATTACAGTGTCTTGTATTTAAAGATACTGACAATTTCTTTGATAAGACTAAGTCTAAAAAGAGCGAGTGGCAGAGAAAATAGATTCTGAACATCTTTGAAGAAAAAGAAAAAAAAAAATCCATCCTAAAACACTAACAGGTTGGAAGGCAGCTGGATTCATGAGATCACGACATCATGAGATTGCATGAGAATCCATCTTGTCAGGGTTTCAGTTATGCGCTTGTGTCCAAACCACCAGTGGTTCGGCCCAGTCAGCGTCCTATGAGGATTCTCCCATGATCTCCATACACTGTAAAAAATAATGGACATAGCCACTACGACGTCACCAATTGGTTTGTGGACTCCCATTTTGAAGCCTCAAGTTTGCATTTTGAACGTTGCCATCTTGGATTTTTGGAGCCAGACGTGATGAGAATTGACCATATTTGGACAAGAGGGTGGAGCTGACCCTAACGCTAGCTGCTAGCTTGGTTAACACGGTGCATTTACAGTTTATGGTTAACTGTGATAATACCAGCCTGGTCGCCAGAATAAAACATTGGCATTGTACGTTTCTGCAAACCACAGAAACATTGAATATCTACGTTTCAACACGTGAAATATGTAGCATATTAATATTTCAACAAAACATATCATATCAACATTTCTACAAAGCATATCATCTCAGCATTTCTACAAAACATATCATATGAAAATGTCAACAAAACATATTATGTCAACATTTCAACAAATCTCAACATTTCTAAAGTGACATAGTTCACATGTGATCTATATGAGTTGATCTTTCCTATATAGGAGGAGGAGGGGCAGGTGGATGGTTCGTAAGTTTGTTGACAGCAAGTTGGAAATCAGCAGAGAACACGGTTCGAGACCACCTCGAAACCGAAACCAATGTCCGCTTCCCATTTCAACTGACAAAAGTGGGTGTTTTTAGTGAGACGTCAGGACATTTGCAGCCGTTTTTCTGGCGAGAAAACTGGCTTTTTTTTAGTGAGACATCGGCCGTTTTTATTTTATTTTTATTTTTATTTTAACCCAAACCATGATCTGTGGTTTGGGTTGTCACACCATAAAACATCATTATTCAAGAGGTAAAAATGTTAATATGCTACGTTTGTAGAAATGTTGATATGATACGTAATTCATGTGTTGAAACGTATATATTCAACGTTTCTGTGGTTTGCAGAAATGTTCAATGCCCACGTTTTCTTCTGGCGATTGGGTTGGATAATACTAATGTTAGTGCTAATTTTTGCCAGCAAAAGACAGGCTTAAAACTATTGTAACTATCTGCTGTAAAGTTGGGCATTTTAATATGGGGGTCTATAGGGATTGCCTCACTTTTGGAGCCAGCCTCAAGGGACTTGAATGGCCACTTCTGTGTTGGTTCTTGTGATCTTGCATATCTAGCTGGCTTGCAAAGTAAGACAGTGATGGATGGTGATAGACAGATGGTTCATCCAATCACCCGCCAAGTAATTTTAGCAAAGTACCTGCCCTTTTTCCAAGGATGACTTCTCAGATGGTTCTGTGTAATTAACCATCTGGCGCGTCAGGTTAACTAATAGGTAAATCAGTTGCTCCATGACATACCTTTAAGAATTTGTTTGGTGTATTTTTTTTTTTTTTTGTCTGTTTGCTTCCAGTTGATAAGTGGCCACTGCAAACAATACTGAGGTACAGTATTTCCATTGGCTACAGCAGTGTTTTATGACAGAAAATTGTCATTCATTTGAAACATCAGCACAAAATGCCAGGGTTTGGTTTAACAGTCATACATGAACGGAGCTTTTTTGTGGAGCTGCCACTCACAACAACAGTCATACAGGTAGAGTCCAATTTAGCAGAGAAAAACATAACAAATCGACATACTAAGTGACATATCCATCATTACATGATATGCTCCAGTGTTCAACAACTAATTGGTAGCAACAGTAGTTACAGTATATTAAGGGTATGTGCCCAAACATCCAATTTTAATTAAGAGCACCAGGTTCAGACCAGCAGGTAATGTGGAAGTTATTCTAGGAAATAAGGCTGCATCATTGCATTAAATGCACAACCTCAATTAATTTCTGAATGCAAGTTAACACATAAGCTACATTGATTTTGTATCATTTGTATTTAGGCAACCAATGCAATAAAACTGAGCCCCAATTACTGGCTGTGACAGTACTGATTCTACTGCATTTGAATTTGGTTCATTCATCCGTGTAAGAAGTTTTTTGCTTTGACCGTTGTGCCACATATATACACATGCAAATGAGGGAACTGTGGAAGCCTTTACAAGACCTTCTCCACACTCCAATCCGCTGTCTTATTATTACAAGTTAAACAGCCTTAAATGAGAAAAGAAATATCACCAACACAGGTAATCAGGATTTTGTGTGTATTTAAAGGGGGCTTTTGTGATTTTCTGTCATTTATATACTGTTATAATGTCGGATGTCTATGTCAAAGTTCCAAAACTTGAGGTGAACTATATAAAAATGTTCCCTGAAAGTCAAAAGCCAAGGCTTCAACCTTCTCTGAATGCTCTGTTTACAATGTTACCCCTACTTTCCCATCAAACTGAAGTCAGTTTTTTCACTCATTCACACAAACAGCCATATGTTACATAGCCATTGTTACTAAGGTTGTTCCACGGGTTGTCCACATCGCCAACTCGCATATTTATGTTTTTGAACTGAAACCATGGAAAGATATACCAGTAAAGTCCCGGAATAAAAATATAGACCTAGAAATGTACATATATCCCTATTAAGTGAGTATTAGTCATGCAGTCAATCAATAAATGTATTTATTGAAAGTAATAATTACACTTAAATATGTGATTTCAAGAATTGGTAAAATAAAACAAAACAAATTTTAAAAAAAATACAGAAGTTCTGTCATCCAAATAACATCTTCATATCACTATCTCTCATGTAAATAACAATGCAAGAAGTAAATGGGGTTAGATTAGATCTTTCCTTTAATTTAAAATACAGCTCTCCTTTGCTGTTGTGCTATACTGTACAAGCCTTGTACCGACTTACAACACATGCAAAACTCATTCTTAGCTGCCAGATCCTGTGAGTCCTTGTATGCAAAGCTCATAGTTCCACTGAAAGCAATGTCCTCAGTGCAATAAATCACTATGTAAACACAGCCAGTAGTCTCATAGTAGTGTTTCAACACCACACTGTATTTACGGATTGGGCCTTTAAGGAGTTAACAGGATTCTGTCTGTACTGAATGTATACAGTATGGTGTGTCGGTGTGCCAGGAACAGGCTTACTCCTCCATTCTTCTTAAATGAAAGCCAAGCAAACTCAGATATAGGGGATGAGTGTGTGCTGAATGAAATCAGAGCGTACAGTGAGACAAAGCCAGAGTGGACATCCTCATGTTGTAGCGCTGTTCAGCTACATGCATTTTGTTCTTATGTTTTCATATAAAGACCTACAATGTTACTACTGCACACCAAATTATTTTAAAACACTGTGATCCCACCACAGTTTACCCTCAGACTGAGGACACTTTTTCCACCATGTTCTGACTTGGTTTTAAGTGTGTTTTGGAAGTTGCAGCTTAATTTTGTACTACTTGTCAAAAATGTAGTGAGCATTAATAAGTGGGATTGCTTCCCTCATCTAATGAAACTATTTCAAAAAGTGTATAAATACTAAATTAAAAACTAAAATTACAGCAATTCAAGGATTTATTTTTAAAAGACAAAATTAGACGGGTACATGAATAAAAGTTAGAAGGTATCAGGGTTTTTTAAAAAACAAGATAAATATGAAGCCATTACAAGTTCTAATATGCTCAGGACTTTTCTCATCCATGCTGTTAAAATTGGTTAAAAGTTTTAGTTATATTTTGTTCAAATAGCATGCCTCATTTTGAATGGGCACTCTTTAAATGTTCACGTGACATCCCAGAATAAGAGAGTGAAAGTATGACACATTAGTTCAGAGACTGGCAAGTTCTGGCTGCTCCACTTTGACCTTTTTTGTGAGACAGGCCACCTTTCATTCCCAGACACTTCGTTAAGTCAACTTCCTCTCTCTCCCCACAGACCAAAGTGTTATTGTAAAGTGTCACTTGGTGCTGTCAGAGACAGAAGAGATTGTTCTGTTACTGAATGTATGTGTCAGTGCATGCCTGCTTTGTGTGTGTGTGTGTGTGTGCCACACATTTCGTCCATATATCTTTCCAACTGGTTTGTAAGACATTGTGAGTTTAGAAGTGTGTGTGTTTGTGTGTGTGACTGTGAAGGGTGTCTGCCTGAACTTTAGCTATGACATGACACTGCCACTCAGTGGACTTATGCCAGAATGCAACATGAACGACAGAGTGAGGAAATCTCCACTGAGACTCCATTAAATACTTAGAAACAGCTGTTACCCTAAAGAAAGTACTATATTTAAAATTGCATGAAGTAATTTATATGACAAGGAACAGCAAGAACACTGAAAGGTAAGTGGCACGGCTTATAGTTGTCTGCAATTGATTGATACATTTTTCCAAAAGAAAAACTCTTAGTGCTCAGTGGAGACAATTTTCCCGCAGAATGACAAACCAAACGGGAAACATTTTCATTTTCTAACAAAACATTTAACTTGTTTTGACTGAAAATGATAATGAAACCTTTTACACTCTCAATGTCAAAACAGAGGCTGGGCCTAAGCACCTGGTCAAGTATTCATTTTGTCATGACTATCGATCAACAACCCTCTTAATCTTCTATGTATGACATGTTTGAAAGAATGAATGTAATTGCTGAATATTGACAAGTCAGTTCTGACACCTTAGCAGAGCAGACATGAACATTGTTTGCTCTAAAACCTGTACATGAAACCATCTACCACTAAAATACCACTTTTTTCTGCATAAGTTAACAGGACACTTTAAAGACACAGGATATGGTTTCGTTACCACAGTGGAATTTTGATAACACCCCAATTATCACAAAGTGCTGCAGCAATTATCAGAGCGTGACACTGAGGCAACTTCAGATGATAGTTGTCTTAATTTAAATTGCCACTGCGGAGCAAACTTTGCTTTGAACTTTGAACATGCTTTTCACCATGAAGTCACCCCAGATTGGTCCCCTGGGTACTTTGGGTGGAGATGGTTATGAAAGCAGACGGATTTGTGGACAAATGAAGGTGATGACACAGACAGACGGAGTGAGCACGAGAGACAGAGAGAGAGGGGGAACAATGCAGTAAAAGAGATGACAATGTCGATAAAGTGAAATTGGAGATCAAGCCAGCAGATGGAGGAGCAAAGAATGTGACCTGCCAAGTTGCTTGTGGCACTCCAGGCCCGGATAGACGGATACGTACAGTCGGGAGATAAAAAGGGAGGGAGAGTGGGAATGACAGATGCACTGCGGGGAAGAGTCAGGGTAGGGGGAAGGAAGAGACGGCAAGATGAGAGAGAGGAAGTGAGAACAGCACAAAGGGGAAACGAGCAGGAGACGAGTGGGCAAGCAAAAGGGGGAGATCTGTGAAATCAAAATAAAAGAATGTACATGGAGAGAGAGAGATAGTGAAAACCAGCAAGAATTAAGAGAGTGAGCTCAGGAGAAACAGGCACTAAAGTGAAAGATGGAAACAAGAGAGCAGGGGAGAGGCCATAGCTTGCCTTCCTCCGATTCAGCTGTGGAACAATAGCTGCCTATCAGTCTGTCAGCACCTAAAGGCGCAGAGGGAGTGAGAAGGTAGGAGTGACACGGTGCAAGCATCAATGAGCTATTGTCTATGCATGAGTCTCCACCAAGCCAAATCTCACTCGGTTTCCTATTAAAAAGTTCTATGAGTAATGGCTGGAACTTGGGGACCCTTAAAGTCTGTAAACAGCGTGATTGAGCGAATGCATGTAAACTATGGACACATGCATGTATTTCAACGTGACAAAGGACCACATATGCCTAACACACACTAATGTTAGTGTAAGAGTTATTGCAGATGTGCACACACAAAGACAGACAAGTATATACACACACACATAAATATTGAACAATGATGCTTTCCATTACTTTCCTCCAAGCGCAGGCTCTGTTTCGATTTAAACTTTTATTGTTTCTTGACAACATGCATTAAACCAACAAAGAGTGAAGAGGGATTGGAATAAACATTCAGGGATTCAAAATAAGTGCTGCGTGTGCCGGTATGTGTATGTGTGTGTACGTGAGTGTGTGTACTTTACATAAGAGGACAGCTTCCTAACAATCTTCTAACCTCTTCCTGCCAGTAGCCAACCGCTGGCTGTGCCAGTCATAGGGACAAGCCAATATTCAATCATGGACATGTGCCTCCATACTTTATATAAACATGTATGCAACAAACTGCGCAATTATCCACACTACCAGTGAACTATACTGATGACGCATTATGTGTCCACTGTTTGTTTGCTGTTAATGGTCCAACTTTTGACCTCTAGGAAGAAGGAAACGGTGCTGTGGTAGACGGCATAAAAAAATCCCAAAGGGAACATCTAATGGTCATAGCAACTGACCCGCTAACAAAAACAACTCAGGTTTGACCAGCCAGTCTAGCCATGAGGGCCGTCAGTGTGTCATTGAGCACATCCTCAGTATCCCTATCTATTCACTTCTTGTACTTTGGTTAAGATAAGATTGAGAGCCAAATCTACTTACTTTAAATCTACTTAAATCCACTCTACTTATGGACTTTACTGTCAGATTTTCCAACAGGACAGCTGTCTTTCAGTAAAGCATTCCTAAGTGAATTAGGTCTTATGTGTGTATGTGTAGTTTGGTCTTTCTTTGAAATACAAAAACTTATATTAAAACAGTATTACAGGAACCTAATTGACATTAACAAACAGTAAACTCATTACTTCAACAGAGGCGAATAAGCCAAAGACGCATATATTTGCATTAGAAACATTTCTGGTCTATCAAATTAACCAGAGACATCCAGGTAATCAAAGTAAACATATAACATGGAGAAAATGAGGGCACAAACTTCAACCTGGGCCTTTTTATAGCTTCATCAGCAGCTGAATTAATCCATGTCCCAAGTAATTTTGACAAGGTAATCATTCAGAACACCAGGCAAAGCTTATGGCAAACCATTGGTTTATTTGACTTCAGCCCACTACATGTAAAAACATGGCTTTTCTGTGACCTGTTAATATGGTACAGTTATTAGTCTGGCTTCAGCCCAGCTCTGTGTGCACCCACTCAGCTCATTTCTACACGTATATCTGCTCTCAGTATTCTGAGTTCAAAGGCAAGGTCAATGTGGTTCTGGTTAGGAAGGGAAACAGGGAGACAAAGAAGCAAGAGGAAAGAGAGCGGCCTATGTAAATGTTCTCTTAAATCAACATGTTGGAGCACACTTTCCCTGATGATTTTGACATACAGAACTATAAACAGTGTAAAATAAATATCTGCAAACGATAAAGGAGCACTTTTGGGGTTTATCAGTCCCGTGTGTGAGTGTGAAGAGCTGAGTAAGGAGAGTGGTTGCTGAGTATGTTTATATGTATGTTAACATATATGTGCATGTCGTAATGGGAATTTACAGTGGAAGAGTAAAGAATATAGGCGTATGTTTGTCTACCAAGCAACCATGTGTCTGCTAGGGGTGTGGCGTTGGGGGTGGGGAGGTAAGTGACTAGCGGTTTCTTGGGCGTCTTTTTAGGACTTGTATGTATAAATATCCATGAAAAGCCACATTTAGAGAGCCAGCCAACCAGCTAACCAGCCAGCCAACCAGTCACACAGTGCCAGACATTCCACAACCCTCATTTCCCCCCACATTTCCTCTATTTTCTCCCTTACCAGTAACAGCAACTCTCTTTGATTCCATATCAACTTGTTATCTGCCGAGTTTTACAAGCAAACGGGAAATATTACAGGCACTCGTTGCTGGCTCGCCATTACTTATGCTCTTTGAAGTGCATGTTTTCTCAGAAAAAAACATCCCTCTCATTGAATCATTTAATTTAGTAGCAGAGACATAAAATCTACTTCTCATTCAAAAAAAAAGCCCTAACAAATTCCTTATCATGCAGGTCAACACATTTCAAAAAACATTCCCAACTCAAAGGCATAATTCTGATGTCATGATATGAAGGTAGGGCCACTCATTTGCCAACAAATTCATGAAACTGGTAAACATGCACTAGAAAGGGAAATGATATTATCGTATCCCTTTGGCAGGATAAAGGTTTCCATGCTATTCAGGCTGAGTGCTCATGCTTGAGCGGTTTTGAGTGTTACCATCTTGTCACCTAAAGACAGACTCTCAACTATTATGATATTAGCTGTAACTTAAAGCCACTATGTGTACCATTTGAACATTTCCGGCTTTGGTGCTCCTTAGTGGCAAGATAAAAAAATGACACAGAGGCAGACAGCAATGCATGCTGATATCCACCCCCGACCCCTATTTTGGTGCTCAGAAACTGACAAGATTATCAGACAAGTCTATGTAAATGTAAATGTAACTGAATAACTTAATAAATAATACAGTTAGTTAAATCATCAAATAGATTGTGAAAAGAAATATCAAACTTTATACCCCAAATCAGTTTGTAAAATACAGAGAAAAACTTTTCATTTTTTATAATAATAAAGCAATAAGCTGTACTTAATACATTAAAACTTAAAGGAATAGTTTGACGTTTTGGGAAATACTGAAGTCTTGTCATCACCATAACTTTGCCAGGAAACCAATGGTAATTTCAGGAAGTCACTGCCCCTGGCCAAGAAATAGTGCAGCACATAACAACTGATAAAATCACAAATTGTTTTCACACCTCAGTTTTTGTATAGATTACAGAAACAAGATATAGAATGTTAATTAGTGAGCTTTAGAGTTGCTGGTAGATGGATTTTGGACAGAGCAAGGCTAGAGTTTTCCCTGTATCTTCTCATCTTACGCTCGGCAAGAAAGCAAAGATGTTTATTTCCTAAAATGTCAAACTCTTACTTAAATTGCTCTTCTTTTTATCTTTCATCAGCTTTCATTAGCATTAGCTCATTTTATTTTTCAGCTACTTAGTTTCCTCACCACATTTCCAATTTTCCTCATGCCTATACAGTATGATAATGAAATGAGTGCATCCATCCAATTCTGCATGTGGACCAGTGTGTTACTACCTTTGGTCACTTTCAGGTTCTTGCAGTATGCAAACACTGATAATTAAAGGCAGAAATAAACAAATAGACTGAACAATTTTGACGAGGATTATTTCATTTTTTGACAAAGAAAAATGACATCAGTATATTTTTAATATAAAATAATATATTTACATATTATGTAAGTTCAACACATAGTAGCTTTTAGCATTACAAAAATTACATCACATTTAATGTGATTTTTATGGATTTATCAAGTAATGGTGATTGTGTTATTATGTAACTGGATATTAATAAAATGAATACACATCATTTGCTAAGGGAGTCTACATGTGTATTGAACAGAATAGAAAAGAATAGACTGTAGACTGTAACATAAAACACAACAGAAGCAGAAAATTTGCATTCATGGTTCCGCAGGTCACAGGTATAAAATCAGCTTGCAGCCCACATTTCCATACTTTGAGTTGGAGCAGACCAAGCACACAAGTCAGCCAACCATTCCGCTCTGCCCTGCGGACTTTCCATCCCCACATTCTCTACTATCCGACTGACATGCTGTGGAGCAGGAAGGGTGGGATGTGCGCTCAAGAGCAACGATGGTTTTCACGGTCACAGACCACTGCACGGGACCCTATAAATGTCATCCTGCCTGGCGGGAGGAGGACGAAGATGGGGAGCTAAAAGCAGGATCACCCCAGCGATAATGTGTTCTACAGCCACTGCACTGTAACCACCTGCAGGTTTAAATCAAATCCCCCGATCCCTTACTCGAACAGCAGTGTCAGAGAAAGGGATTGAACTGCGAAAGTCTGGCGTTCAAACCCAACATGCCCTCACACCCTCACACTCACAGTAGTGTTCCTGTAATTTGGGGATATATGGAAGTGGGAGAGGAAGGACTGAAGGTGGGATTACTTCCCAGAGAAGGCTTCTCATGAGGAGTACGGTTCCAAACCACATCGGTGTCGCACAACCATTTTGTGGACAACCCAATCCTGGTTAGTGTTGGTCATAATTACAGCTAGCAGCAATCACACTGAGTAGGGAACCTCAGTAAGATAACCCAGCATAGTTCTGGTATTGGAGGAATTGGGGTTTTCCTTTTGGAAACTTCAAGGGTAGATCATGTTTCTGTTTGTGGAGATGTCTCATTTGTGAGCAACAAAGTGGGTACGGAGAAATTCAAACTCATATTTCTATGTGATTTATGGCCACTTTGAATCTGTTTGGCATGGTCAAGCAATTGGGGGTTAGCATGCATCACAATAGTGGAAGTAGTTGAGAATATCCAGAGTATTTTAAACTGTTTTATCAAAAGAAATATGCTTTGAGATCAAAATAGCTACAAATACTTGATGATGAATTTTCCAAGGGTTTAAGTATACTTTGTGACATCGTGCAGTGATGTTGAAATTAGAAAAAAAAAAAAAAAAGCCTGGAAAGTGGCCAAGTTTTTTCAAGAAGGCTTCACTCATCCATGTGCATATATGCATTTGCTGCTATCAGTGAGTGTGTCTTTATGTTTATTTATCTACATCTCAGCCTGCTGCTGAGCATTAAGCCGCAGTGATAATAATCAGAGGTGCTAATGGTTACTGATGGTACACAGAACAGGTTCTGTTAGCACCCTGATCCTACACACACAAAAATAAACACACAGAGAAACACACACATACACACACACACACACACACACACACACATCAAGTCTGGCAGGGCTAATCCAAACAGCAGGGCTTCTCACTAGGCTTCCTCAGGCGATGCTGGTGTCGGTGGCCTGGTGCCCTGAGGGCACCAGCCTATCGTTCTGCCTGCAGGGCCTGACCGGGCCTCCGAGCCCCAAGGGCAGATGCTCCTCTCCACCATAACCCAACCATCAGCTACTCTCTGCTGCATTATTGATGAGCTCCATTGCCCTGCGGAGCTCTCTAACAGCCTCTGCACTACAGATAGATTCTACTGTAAGAGAGACTGCAGCTGGAAGAAGTTGGATTGGAATTTAGGAATTATAGCAGTGGATGTACAGTGTGCAGAGAGTGTATAGATGTGTACATGAATGGGTGGATGTAAAGATGGATCGACACACAAGCAAGTCTGAATAAGAATGCATGAGTGCTTTTTGGCTTCCGTCCTATGCCCAGTAGGTCTGTTTAGTAAAACAGTGTGTGGTGTGAAATCAAACTGTGGGTCACGGATGGAAAATGCTGATATGCAACCTGTCTCCTTTTCTAACACCACTCATGAGGACTGAGGAGGACTTGAAGAAAAACCTCAGCTCAGCTGCCATATCCAGAGGGAAGAGGGAAGGCTTCCGAAGGGGTTTCAAAGGAAACAGAGCTTTGTACTTGTGTTGTGCACTCAATGGAAAATAAAACAGAAGTGTATTCTGCAGTGTACAGGTACTGTAAGTAGGTCTGAGAAAGTGAACTTGTGAATGCACTTTACTGTGTGGAAAGATGACGAGTAATGGTCTTGTCTGGGAGACGGCTAGCTTCCAGCCAAAAAAACTGCAACCCTGGGAGCCTTTAACTGGCAGGGATACCATAAACCCTCCTTTTTAAAAGCCATAAATCAAGGAGAGTAGACTGTACTTTTCAAATAAATACCGGACTCAGGAGAAGGGGGGCCGGGAGGGGCGGGAGGGATAAGGGGTCGGATTTTGGGCAGTCAAGCACTGGCAGAGGATTGCTGCTGTGGTGACATCATGGTTGGATTTTAAAAATCACCCACACGGTGATAGTCTTTTTTGAGGTAGCTGTACATTGCCTACTGGCCAAGAGAATTGTACCAATAAGATTTGTGTAATTGTAAATCCTAATACATCACACATAACACAGTGCATGATATTAGCATGCACATTTCTGCATGATGGTGCTTTTTTACAGCTTTTGGCTGCCTTGTCGTATTTTGTGATTAAAAGTAGTTAAAAGTAATATGTTTATAAAATAACAATGGATCACATGATTACGTTTATGTGAAAGGGGTCACTTGTTGTAACAAAAGCAAACATAATTATCACAGACTGTGCAGTTTCCCTCAGTTCCACAGAGCATTTCAGCATCTTTCAGCTCATTGTTTTGGTTTTCTGGCCCACAACTTTACTGTTTTGATTCAGTCTCCCTGCTCTCAACAGCATAGTTTCCAGCTAAAAAGAGAGTGAATATTGGACTTACATTCTCCTGTTGGCCAGAAATACAACTCCTAATAGTAATGAATGTTGCCCAGTCTTGTAAATGAGCAACTTTTTTTTACCAGCAAATTCACCAAAACAACTTTAGAGGGTGATAATTTCTCTCTGCTGTATCCACGGGTTGTTTCTGTCACCCCCAAGGTGCCAAAAAATCAGTTTATGTGGGTTCAATTTTTCTTTGCCAGAATCTTATGAATCACCAACAACGACTCCACAATGGACACATTTGATGCATCAATGAAATATGAAAAAGAGTGATATGTAATATGCGTATAACTTTTCATTCTCTGAAGCCCTCTTGATGAGCCTGGTGTGCAACCACAACTTGATATGTATTAGCATATGAGTCTGAATGTAACCTTTATGCTCCATTTGAACTGTCTGGCTTAGGGAATGCGTTTAAACCGTAGGGCTGCTGTCTCCACTCTGGAGCCCACCATGCCTTCCAACTCTCACAACAAGCCATATTACAGAGGGGTTTCCCTTTTGAAATAAGTGATAGCTTATCAGTAGGGGATCAGTTAAGATCAGAGGTAAATGGGTGGTAAGCAGGGGGTATGAAAATAGAGGACACTTGAAAAAACATCGGCACAAGGCCTAATCTGATAAAAGGGGAGGAAAGAGGAGAAGGATAGAGGAGGAGAGAGAAAGGGAAAAAGTGTGTAAAAGAGTTGGGGTACGAAGAGTAGGAAAAGACAAACAAAAGGAAAAAAATACAAGAAAAAACAAAAAGTAAGTAAGGAAGAACAGGAGGATAAGTAGCAGGGAGGAGGATAAAATAACAGCAGGACTAAACATGTAAGAAGACAGGAGAGAAGCTCACTGGCATTCTTTCCTCTGTTGCTCTGCCTCTTACAGTCGGTGAGATTATGGTCAAATGACGTCAGCAGCCAAGCTTGTTCCCTGCAATATATGAAAATGTATAACCTGATTTGTAGGGAAGGGAAAGGAGCCACAAGTTTGCATACTGCAGTTAGCTCCAGCCTTTCAGTCTTTCTGATTCTCAGTGCTGTTTGTGGGCAGGGAGCCTGGAGACTGGAGCTGTCAGGGCCTTGCCTGAGACGCCAGGCTCTCTCCCCTTCTCTCGCCCACCCGCAATTTCACTGGCTCCCTCCATCCCCTCCACCTCCGCCACCACCACCCCTGCCTCAGCCTCCCCAGCCAGCAGGCCAGCACGGCTCCTCCAACCGATGTTTTGACAAGTGCTTTAGACATAATGTCACAGGGAACCCCCCGGCCTGCCAAAAATGCTAACTAACCATAACACTAATTAGTCAGCGGGAGAATGGGGCTGGAAATGGTAGCTTGAACAGTGAGCGGTGCTGGTGGCGGCCATTGTGGGGAGACTTGGACCCCATCCTGATTGACTGAGGGTAAAGAGAGACCAAGAGAGGGAGGGGAGGTAGATGGAGGGCCAGGGTGGAATTTCAGGGACTCCATTTCACTGCTTTGTGGACGGCAGGGTGAACAGCAGGGCTTTCAGGGGGTGGGTTGAGTTTCGCGTGGTCCGTCCCCGGTGTGTTCCCCGCCCTCTGATCACCGATACCATCAGTGTCAGCGGGGTTATGTCCCCCATAACCGTTTAATGGTTTCATCGCCCGTGTCCCCAAGACATTTTATAAGACAAATAAAGTCCTTTCTCTCGTTACTTAGAGGTTTCTTTTTTCCTGTGGGTGTTGATTCAGTAGGACCTTTTGGCCGAACTGTTAGACTTGCCAAAGAAGATGGATACAGTATTACAATTATTGAATCGTAGGCAAATTGTTGATGAATGACCATTAGCTCATGCCAGTTGGATGGCTCCTAGCCTTGCAGATGGTTAATATATTATTGTGAAATATTAAGAGAGAAGTAATATATGCAGAGAATCTGGCAAATAGTTGTAGTTATTGTTTTCCTGGATAGTAAAACAGGAAATATGAGATTCCCTTTCCTATGTGCAACAATCAGAAAACTTGTCCAAGTCTTAAAAAACTTCAAGAAAGAGAGCAGTTATATTATTCTTGCTTATCTAAAACATGTGGAAAGAAGAGAAGTCAAGCAGAATGCCCTGCAGCTGCTTTCAGAACAGCAAACACATGCTCTCAGCAGAGTAATGACAGTCTGATTGGCCCCTCTCACCCACACAAGGGGGACAGTGGAGCAATTGACCCCGTCTCTAACCAGTTAAATGATGTCTCCGCGCTTTCAAAAAGCCATGTGGCTTACCAAGAAAATTTCCTCCTCCAAAGTCGTCTTCATGGGCACACTCAGTTATTTGCTTAGATTTGCTTGGTGCAGTGAGCGAGGGAACAGAGACAATGCAGTCAATGAACTCTGTAATATTCGTCTCATTATGAGCCAAAAATAAACTAGGATTTGAAATTACATTTTGCATGAAAATGTCTTGTAAAAATATACGCAGGTCAATTAGTTCCAACAGCATGTCTAAAATAAAAGGCATTGTATCCAAAATTTCACAAACTTCAGAAACAGTCACGCAAGCAAGAATACAGACTTTGGAAGCAACAGCGATTGTGTGTGGTTCCTTGTAACACTTTATTCATCAGAATTCTACTTTATAGAGAAAACATGATTGAGCCAGGACTACGACGTGTTTAATGTTTAAAGCTGTGGGAGGTTTGTGCTTGTGGTTTGGTTGAATATCATGCAACCGCCACCGGAGTTTATTGTTAATGGCACCGGTTAGATTTCCAAAAGGAGCCACAGCGCCTTCCTGTTACTCATCCAATGGGATCATCAGTGTCTTCCCGACTGTATTTTTGAATATCAGAACCTTAACATAAACTGTCCCAAACAGAGAGCCTTAAAAGACGCCTGAGTCATTTGTCAGTGAGAGAGGAAAAGCAATCTAGTGTTGATTTTGGTTGGAAATTAAAAGGACACTGGAAGTTGTGAGCAGATTTGAACTGAATCACAATAAAGTGAAATAGGGTCAATAATCAAACGTGAAAACCCCATATATATACACTCAAAGGCACACATTAACACACACTATCACACACCCAAGCTCATGTTACTGTTCTTGTGTTCTTACACATACACATTAATTCCGCTTCTCTGCAAATTATGCTGGAGGCAAACTAGTTGCTTTAGTTAAATGATGAGAATTTTCATAGACTAAGATATGAGCAAACAGTTAAGGGGCTAAATTGTTGTGCATTGATATAGAACATCAAATCAAAAAAGATCTCTTGTCTCAGTATACTCATTACTGCAAATACTGGATATGGATTCAGTAGGATTTAATTCAATAACCACATACACATACTGCAACGCAAAGATACAGCAATTTGGAAATGACTGGCTTTGACAGAAATAACATTATTAAAATATTATGAGGAAGAATATGTTTGGCAAGACTGAGTTGAACTCTGAAACACCTATAAACACCCATCAACATGCACTCACAGTGCACACAAACACATGCATAGAGCCAAATATATAGTATTAAGGAAGTGAAATGAAACACAGAAGTGATGCCCTTGGACTGGATGGACTGTATATAGTTTATTGAATGTACTGCTAGCAATTCATGTATGTGTTTATCAAGGGCTTCATCTGAGTGGTAAAATATAGTCATTGCTCTCGGATTCAGTGCCACTTGAAGAGTCTACTGTGAAGTGATGTGACATGAAAAACTGAATGTCATTATATTGATGCTCAGTGACTCTATGCACTTCTGTTTCTTATCCTTAAGGTGATTTAAGGTAAGAATATACATCAGATGGTACTGTTGCATTGTCAAAATGACTGTCATTGTTAGGAATTACATAACAAAATAAAACAGTATGGAGCAAATACATCAAGCATAAACCTCTTCAGCACCAGCTAGGTTTAAGGTAGATGTGATTTGACTTGATCAAGAGACAATGAGTGTGTCCAAACAGATTGAGGCACACTGGTGTTGAAAAAAAAATTACATGATTTGTAGAAGTTTATGAAGTTCACTTCATTCCATACTTTCAGTAAACACAGCCTCCCAACATTCACCTTACTCCACCTATAGCCAGTGATTAAAACAGGTATTTACAAGGTTATTTACGTGTTGTACATTTCAGTGCTGTATACTGAACAGTATAAGTGAATGTTACAAAGCTTAGTTCACTTTTTAGCAGTGTGGCTGTTTTCCTGTTAAAGCCACACAGACTCAGGTGTAATGCAGTGACGTTCAGTAAAGCTATATATCAGAACTTGACTCACATAGTGTCAGTACCAGAAATCTCACTGTGCTCCTCATAAGTGAGACTGCTTCACATAGAAAATCAAAAGGTAGTGACTCTTCCTAGTTTGCGGCATTTGGTATGACCGCACCCTCAGTTTAGTGATGGTGCTGAATGGTGGAGATGCTGCTGTTGAGTGATTTGTTTAGGTGCTAGAAACCTCTATACTTATCGCTCATCTAATAGCCTACTGCCTTTTCAAGGTGCAATGGGTCAAAATGTGAACAACAGTGTGGAACGATGACTGCTCTCTCCTCTCAGGTGCTAAGTGGAATGGAGCAGGTGGACCCAAATGAAAGAGATTGCAGGCTAAAGAAAACTTTATTAAAGACTTGTGCAGGCAAAAAACAAAGCTGGCAGGTCGAAGCAAAACTGAACAATGCAGAACAAAGGAAAGCAGAACAAAACAGAGGATCCAATAAGACTGAACTGAAAACAAAGGCTTAAATACAAACTGAACTAATGAAACAAGGAATAGGTGGCAAGATGCAAGGGCAGGCTGGCCTGTATTGCTCCGGAGGGCGACCAGATGGGTGGGGCCACTCTGGAGGTCAGCGACGAAGGCTGGGCCGTTCTGGAGGTTGGTGACAAAGCCAGAGGCTAGGAAGGGCAGCCAGCACCAGAAGACTTGGCAGCAGGTTGAGGCAGGGCACAGGAGAGGCAGACCACTGGAGTGCAGAGCAGGAGGTGGGCAGCGGGAGATCCAGCCTGGCATTGGTGAAGATGGCTGATTGGCAGTCTAGGGGTCCTGCTGTGGGTCAGTGGAAATGACCATCTGGAGGTCTGATTGAGTGTCGGTGAAGATGGAAGACTGATGGTCTAGAAGATCTGGCTGTGGGTCAGTAGAGACTGCTGATTGGAGGTCTGACTGGGTGTCGGAAGGGACAAGAGATTGTTGCAGTTCAGCAGGGACAGACTGGACCTCAGTAGTTGTGCTGGGGAACAGAGACTCTGAAGGCAGGACCACAGGGGATCCACGCAAGGAGCATGGTAGATAAGGTGCAGGACATACAGGCATGGTACTAGCCAGAGCTGAAACAGGATCAGCATAAGTGTTCACAATATCTTTCATATTAGGCCGAGGTTCCAGCAGCCACAGCTTGGATGAACAAGCAAGAAGTATCAGAGAAAAAGCTGCATTCTTCTGCTTAATGCTGGAGGTCTCACGGCGGTAGGCAGAGAATCGCTCCACAGCATAGAGAACTTCCTTTACCTTCTTCAGCATGTCTGCTGGGTTGATGTCTAGCCAGTTTGTACTGTAGACAGTGTTTGTGGGGACTGGGGCTGGACTAAGGGACATGATGATCAAGCAAGAGACTAGCCATCTCAATGGCAGAGGCAAACTGGAGGCCATAGCAGGCTCAGAGCTAGCAGGTTGAGGTGTAGGCTGGGATTCACCAGTGTTCAAAAAGTCTTCTACTCACCCAGGTAGCAATTTCTTTAGCCAAGGCCTTAAAGTCACTTCTCAGCGTGCCAACAACAAAACTGCCTCTCTGTCCTCACTACTGGAGGCGTGCTTCCAATTGCTACAAGGGCACAAAAGATTAAAAGTCACCTCATGTAGATTGTCTGCTGGGTCCATGAGTGGTTGGATCCTTCTGTTAAGTTGAACGGAGCAGGTGGACCCAAATGCAGGAGACTGCAGGCAGTGGAAGGCTGAAAAAAACTTTTTTATTAAAGACTTGTGAAGGCAAAAAACAAATCTGGCAGGTCAAAGCAAAACTGAACAACACAGAGCTGAGCAGAACAATGGAAAGCAGAACAAAATAAAGAATCCAACAAGACTGAACTGAAAACCAGGGCTTAGATACAAACTGAACTAATGAAACAACAAGGAACAGGTGGCAAGACACAAGGGCAGGCTGGGAGTTGACTGGCTGGGGAAGACATAGGGAGCAGGGCAGGGCTAACAAGGCCAATTCAGAGCAGGTGTGCAGATGACCAAAGGAGGGAAAAGCAAGCACAGGAACACAGGAAGGAAACGCAGAGCAAACAGAAAACTAAAAATCAAGAAAATACAACAAGCAGGCCAAAGAAAGCCCCAAATGCCAACAGGCCAAACACAAACAAAAAACACTGTGTGCCACAGAGCCAAGTGGGCTGCAAGACAGTCCAAGACATGCAAACTCTTAAAATCCAAAACATAGATCTCTCCCATTACCCAGAAACTGATTCACCACTTGGACTGTGAATTGCATAAAAAGCATTAGACCCGGCAGTTCAGAGAAACCAGCCCGAAACACACTCTCATTTTTAACCAGATGAAGGCAAAAGTAATACAGATTACATTTGGTTCTGTTCTTCCATGTGTATGAATTAGGCATTTAAATGTCTTGACAAAGGTTCAATACAATGATTAACAGTATCACAAGAGGTCCTCAAATATAATCTGCAACCTAATCTGCAACTAATCTTATCTGTCCATCCCCCACTCAGTCCAACAAACAGGGAAAAAGTCTGAGGGCATCTGAGGGACTGGTGGAAAATGGCAAGGGTGGAAAATAGTAACTATGGAACATAGAGCCAGACTGTGACAGAACCATGACATCAAGCTTTTGTCATGGACAAAAATTAAGCTTCATCTCATTGGCGGTTAGCTGCTCCATAGAAGTCACCAGAGTGGCACAAGCTGTCAGGTTGCACGACTACTACAGAGACTCTGACATACCACTTTTCCTAATTTAAGCTACCACAGGTCAGCACAGCACTTGTGAGGTCACATCTTCAGCCACACTTTTCCACGACATGACTGCAGGCATAGTGGCAATACTTTTGTTGAGCTGAGAAACAACGCACTGTGTTGTTTTCTCTG
The DNA here is from genome assembly GCF_910596095.1 of Thunnus maccoyii. Classification (NCBI taxonomy): domain Eukaryota; kingdom Metazoa; phylum Chordata; class Actinopteri; order Scombriformes; family Scombridae; genus Thunnus; species Thunnus maccoyii. The sequence goes on along the minus strand of NC_056539.1, from coordinate 19,524,168 downwards.
TAATTTGAACCACATGTGAATGGAACTGAGGGATCAAACTTTGTGGCTAGGGGTCATCCCCACAGTGCCTTATTAGTGGAAAAAGGTCATTAGCACAGCAAAGAAAATCCTAAGTGTCAGCAAAGAAACTCAAAAAGAGCCACTGATAGCGGAGCGGTGTTACATCACTGGACAGGCTTAAAGCATTAGTCTGTTTTTTTCACCAGGAATACAAGATGCTTCTGAATCTATAGTCTAGGTTGAGTGTGGACCAATAAGCCATTTCCCAGTAAACCAGAAGTAAAGTGAGACTTACTAGGAGTAACCTACATATTACAGACACACACAATCATGATAGAATTATGACGATTCACAATTATTTAAATTACTTGATGAACATAGTTTGTGGTCTGTTTCAGTCTGAATAAGTCAAACATCACTGTGCATCTGTATAGGGTAGTAAAAGTTGAAGCGTTTGGATACAATTTGGAAACTGTACTCAGTGATTGGGACATCATCTTGTTGATTTCCAGATGTCAGACAGTCACACTGACATTGCTCACATTTTTCTGTTTGTTCACTAAACATAGATCATTCCCTGTCTACTAATCAGATCCAGAATTTAGATGACCACTCCTTGGAAAAAACAAGCTTTTCAAGATCATAAATCCACTCTTTGGCATCAAATCCTTCACAAGTTTGTTGTTGTTTGTCCACACCAACTGGAAAATTTTAGAGAATTTGTAGCATACAGAGTGCACATCAAATGTAATTGGAGTCATAACTTGTACACAAGCAAATATACACACAGAATGCTGCAATAGATCATTATAATGTTTCCAAGAGTCAGACAGTCCACATCTCTTGGATCAACCAGGCGTGGAGTTATAAACAGACTCATAAAATTTACAGATAAGTACACAAACCTGCATGCATATTCACAAATGCATGCACACTGCAGATACATATAAGATAAGCCGAGATGAGATTTAATGAACCCTGTGGGGAAATTAAGTATACATACTGTAAGTACACATACAAACATGTTTAGACATACACACAAGTACATACGCACACACACACACACACACAGCCACAGATAAACACAGTTCTTGTTTCTGTTTGCCTGCTTCTGATCCAACAGACGCCTCTGTGTCCTTCTCTCACCAAAGCCAGTTTATACAGTCTCTGATTTATGAGACTGTAGCATGAAGCCAAAACAACGCCTCTGACCTTTTTTCCCACAGTTCTCTCCTCCTCTGTCTACAGACATTGAGTAGAGAATCTTTTTATAGTTAGTGCAATAGCAGTAGACCTGTGTCAAATAATGTTTGCAAAAACACTTTAGAGGGTGTTTTAGCATGCTTAGGTGCTAAAGGGGCAAGCTTTTATGCAACCACCACACAAACAGAGCCAAAAAGTTGAGATGAGTTCAACATTTCATAATGCCTTTTTACTGCTAAGTTGGCGGGCACAATCTTAATTGCCCTGGTGCAGTGAATTATATCTATCCTATAAAATAAACCACTATGTTGAGATTTTTTTTGCGTTCACTTTGAGACAAATTGGAGGAGATCTGGTCTGACAGGGAGACTGATGCATGCAGACTCTGGAACAGGTACAAAGATAAAGATGCAGGACTGGAGACAGAATGCGCGTCTGGAACAGACAGATTAAGAAGCAGAAACAGGCACCCGCTGAAAAACATGGAACAAGTTCTGACTAAGAAAAGAAACAGGTTCAGGTTGAGAAGCAGGAAAAATTTGGGCTTAGAGAGGGGAAAAGGTTATAATAGCAATTAGGGTCTGAATGTTAGATGTTTTTCTCTACTCTTGTCTTGTTTAAATGATGGCTTTAGTCTTAAGTCTTCACAAGTGCCTTCATGTGTTTTCAAAGAAAACTCTCAAAACACCGCACAATATTAAATCTCTTGATATAATGGACATTATTTGTATTGCAGAGGGTGCTGCGGAGCCAAAGCTGACTGATCTGGGCTATAGTGTGCAGGACAGCCTCATGGGTATGCAGTGTTCTCTGATGTTGGCGGAATAGAAAAGTAAGGGAGGCCAACAATAGATCTCAGAGGGATTTTGCATCATGTAGATGGGTGTGAAGGTTCATCAGGAGTCATGCTGACCCCCTCACTCCTTCCCAGTGATTCACAGTTCAGATGTCCAAACATCCCACTCGCCCGCTTCTTTTTCTCCTGATCTCTTGCCATCTTTTCCCCACTGGTGACGGCTTCTTTCCCTCTCTGTCTCCAGTGCCATTTACTCTCAGACTATCTTTTTGAACACATGCACATATATGTGTCCACAATTACACACTCATACACACAGTCAAACATTACAGAATCACATCAAGACTCTTATCAGAAACACATGTCCAGGGTGGAACTTCCTTAGATCCCCAAATTAATGCAGAAAAGAATCAAAATATTATGGTCACTATTATGAGTGTTGAAAAACTAATGAACAACAACGGCAAAAATAACGAAGGGTCTTAATTCTGTTTCCTCAATCTTGCCAACAGTGGGGAAACAAACATCAACCCCGAGTCACCTCAATTTCTCCCCTCAAAGACTGAAGAGAATTTGCAGAATTACTGGAAATTACATGTTGAATTAAAAGCCCATTTTATCTAAAAACAGAGGGCCTGTGACAGAGACAAAATATTATGGAGCGCTGGCAAAAGCTCTCTGCTGGCTTAACTACCCCTGCCACCCTGCACAATTTTACATTACTTTATTGTTTCAGTAAAATAGCTTTTTCCCCCACAGCTTTTCTCTTAATTTCTCTTTTCTTTCAAAGGATGCCATTTGTCAAAAGGGAGAGAGATAAACACACTTTCAGCTATGGGCTTTAAAAAGGGGAAGACATTTACCTTTTTTTTCCCTCATCCGGAAGAACTAACTTTTTGGATTAGTGTTGTTACTCCCTTTATTTTCATATAATGATTCTTGTTTCTCTGTGCTAAATCTCCCAGTGAAGCTCATGGCCATAGTGACCGTCTGTTTGTGTATCTAACTGTCCTCTCTGCACTCTTGCAGTAGTCACACACACACAAACATTCACTCCATCATACTGTGTATGCTGACCCACCTACATTTACAGTGAGCCATATTTGTACAAATAGTCAAACACATGCTGACCCACCCACACAGCCACCTACCGTACCACACACGCATTATGTTGAACATTATGAACTATGCTTGACTTGTGCGGTCTGTTGCAATGGATGTCCCGCACCACATGTTACAGTCAATTATGAATCCACTGAATCACAGAATGTGTTTACATTCACTCTAATGATGCAGTTATAACCTCAGCAAGGCAATATAACTGTCACGTAAACACCTTAAACAAGTTAGGTTGTAATAAGGATAACTGGATGAAGAGCTGGGTTCTTTTAAAAATGACTTTTCCTATAAATAATTTAATCTAGTTACCTTGACATAAACCAGATGCAAAGCAATGTGTTTAATAAAAAAGCGGAACGGCTTGAGGTGGAGGAAAAATAAAACTTGCTTTTTGCGGTGACAGCAAAACAGCTGTTACAACACAGCACATAATTGAGCTTGCTATAAGTCAAATGAGAGCAACAAACAACAACAAAGTCATTCAATTTTTCTCATTAGATTTACTGTAGTATTAGCCTGTAGGCTTGCACACGTTGCCAAACAATGTAAGTACCTCTTGACTCATGTAAACTCAGGTCTCAGGTCAAATCAGGTTTCTAACCATGTAAATGTCTCACAAGACGTTTTATTGAATAATCAGTAATTAAACATAGTGGCAATAAAACAAAATTTGCTGCTACTTTTCTTTGGTAAAAAACATCACAATGTAAATCAACTTCCTGTGACCTGCAGTAGAACTCTTCAAATTCATGGACTGCTCTGTCTCTCCCCCTCTGCCACAGGATTTCAGTATAAGCAGAAATGTTGCAAGATGATGAGGCCTCTCTCCTCCTACGTAGTCTGGCTAAAATCGCTTGAGACTAGCTGGTTAATGACCTTAAATTCTGGAGGGTAGAGGATGGTACATCCATCTTTCACTCTCCCACCTTTTCTGTCTCTTCTGCCCTGCTTTTGCCCTTTTTTGTGTCTCCTCCAGTCTCACATGTTCTTCGCATTTTGGACACGTGGGTTGTGGGTCACTGCCCCCTTGGCATTGCAAGTTGAATATGTCTCCCAACTTAAGCTGTGCTGTGCATGATGTCAGCGTCAGACAGAGAAAATATAAGTAGTTCTTGGAGAGGAGTGTAAGCAGCCTCTTAAGGGTTCATTTGTCTTCAGCATAGCTTGAGTGTCCTCTGTTGCGCCAAACAGTGATGTCTGCAGTACACTCCTATATCACTTCAGCAAGGTGAGAAGTTAAACCACTGGAGGTCAGCAAAAATTTATTTTAGATGAAGTTAAGTTACTCTATAACAACATCATACAACCTTCAAATTTGTGAGCAACCTGCGATACAATATGAAAGACAATGAATTACTTTTTGTACCTGTTCTAGTACTGCGATGTTCAGCAGATGCTGGGAAAACAACTGTAGGCAGTATGCTAATCAGTGCTAAAAAGTGCTACTGCAGGTACTATGGTAAGCCTTTCCCCTGCATATTTACACATATGGTTGGCCACTTTTGTATAAACCTGTACATAAGGTTACTCTGCCTGTCAGGCACCACAGCAGCCTGAAAATAACCATGGAACTATTTTGGGGAGTCATGTGATTAGAAATGCAAATCCATACAGGTAACAGTTGTAAGCTCTATATTGCCTCCCATGTACAGTGCCTCCATTTTACCATAATTATATACATTGTTCAGCCTGCAGAGACTGAGTTTGCATCATCGCTTTCTTGGCACTGACAGAAACCAACAACAAACACTTCATCTTTCTTACAGTTGGCAGCTTTGTGTTACTTACCGGGCACAAAATTTAAACCGCAAACCTTTCTTCATGAGGCTGTCTATCTCTTTCAAAGAGCTGTTGGTTTCTTTCAAGCAACAACCCTCAGAGAATAAGGGAATACAGAGTGTCCTTTCAGTCTTTTTTTTAGATCTTTTATTATCACATCCAGATCAATAATGTTATCAAAAATATCTAGATGTTTGTATTACAATGTATTTAGAGTACTACGTGTTCAGGCATCTTGCATTGCTACAGTTAAGTATTGAATTTTTAGTGACTTTTTGAATTGGCAAGAGTTGACTAAGAGTTATGTGTCCACTTTATGGCTGTGGGGCATGTGGGGGTGTCTGAAACTATCTTAAAGTGTCAGACATAGTGTACATTTTTATACTCTGAGTTCATCTATATATTTGCTGTGTGGGCAGATCAGGATCACAGCACCATCAAGTCAGACAGTGTCGAGACTGTGAATCACAGGACAGAAAAAGTTACAAAAAGTTCATAAAATATCACTTATTGCTGATATTAATAAAAAAAAGTCTCATTATTGCACCTTTTTGTGTGCCAACATTGTAAGCAGACACTATGAGACAAGAGATTTCCCTTACACCATTGGAAAATGTCTGATAACAATGGGAACAGCATTCTTACAATGATAAGGCAATATTTCTCAATAGGTCTGGTCCATTATTATCATCCCAAATATTTCCAAGTAAGAATGCAATGATTTTTTTTATCGATTCATCGTTACATCTAAAAATCTTGTACATATCACTTACATAAGTTGTACTGTTTTTCAGCCTACCATATTTTGATAATTCAGGTAGTCAGTTTCTCATAGGAATCAGACTCCTTTCTTCTCTTCACACACACACACTCACACAAACAAACACTGAGTTCTTCCTTTCCCTCTGCAGTCACCCTGTGACTCTGTCGACTCAGTAAATCCAGTTTGTCTAATCGATTAGCCACCCTTCTCTAAGCGGCTCCCTAATGTTGGAGCTCTATGAGGCCGTTGTACTTCCCACCTGTTCGATGTAGATAGGCCACCATGACGCTTGTTACAGCGAAAGTTGAGACGTCCACTGAAAAGCAACATGTGATAATGTGCGAAGGTTTTCATGAATTTAAGCAGAAGGCTTTCTTTTGCTCTCCCAATGGTGAGTTTTGTAGGTCTGATGGGGAAAAGTTTATGATAGAAGACTGTGGCCGGCATCCGCTGCAAAGCCCAGAGTCTGAAACAAACCGATAAGACGGGAGAAGCCACTGAGCTACCACAGCAGCTTAATAACTGAGGCCTCTGTCTCCTCTTTAGCTTTACTCCCAATTGTGAGCAGCACCCTTTTGTTTTTTGCATGATTTTAGTGGCTGGATGCTGTAGCGATTATGCCTCTGTTAGAAAGTTGCTACACTTTGGAGGCGACTTTATCCTTGAAGTAGGCTTTCTTTTGAATACAAATGCTGCCACTGGGTTGAGAGAAAATAAAGCTTTTCTGAAAATTGAGAAGATAAAGAAAATAACTTTTAAAATTCAGTCTCACTTGTTGAAGATAATGACGTCTTTGTAAGCCTCCTCATAAATGTTAGGTAACTGCATGCACAAAGTGCTACTTAATTAAGTAATGGACACACATTTTTTGTGTAAAACCTGTTAGTTAAGAACGTTGCCAAACTGTCAATGACCATAACAGATGAGAAACATCTTTTTTTACAAAGAGAGAGACGCATTAGCTTTGTATCAAACTCTGACATCATGGCCACTATAGATCATCCAGGCGTAAAGCTAATATGCATTACACGAGCGTCTGTCAGGGATCTATGAAGTGAATTAGTCCTAACAGGTCGGTTTGGCAGCAGCGAAGGCGTTGGCCAGATGGCTAAGAGCTGTTCATCTGTTGAATCCCTGTTAAAGACAGAGTCTATCAGTTGTTTTTGATAAAACAAAGACACACAATGGAAGCCAAGTTATGGGGCACTGGGACTTGTTTATTTTTTTATTCTCAGTTTTAATGGTGAGCTTTGGATGCAAGGATTATGTCATATGGGCCAACTATATTTGGGTTATTAATGCATTTCTTAAGGTGTGGACATGTGAAGTTGGTACTGTATTTCACTCCAATAGCATTTATAATAACATTCATGGTATAAAAGTCCAAAATCATCTAACAAAGTGACCGTGAGGAGCCAAACCGCAGTCACAGAAATATACTTTAATGGAAATCAGTAACACAGAGCTTGATGTTGGAGAAGCTGGCTTATAATTGGAAAGTTGACAGATCAAACCCACAACACTGTTGGAGACAGGGAAGTAAAATATGCTCTCTCCTTAGGCACTAAGAGTAGAAGACCCTGTAGCTTTTTCTCTTCTTTGTTTAGAGATACCGTATGCTCTGCAAAATCTTAAAGTGGCTGTAATGAATATATTTTTTATTACATTGGATAAATATGTGTGTGAATAAATTAATTCTTTAGTTAGTAATCCAGTTGTACTCAAAAACAATGAATATAATATCCATTAATACCTTCAAGGCATCTCCAATTAATGCCCTGAGATTTGTGTCCTTAATTTTTCTATGATATTCTATTGTATTTTTTTTTTGTTCCTGCTTTTCTATTAATAATCTTATTTTGTTTCTTTTTAATTGGAGGTCTTTGGTCTCTGCTGTTCAATTACATTTCAGGCATTTTCATGATACAGTAGTTGATCATGCTTTCTGTTTGCCTTCAGTTGTGTTTTGTTTTCTCTCACAACGTCTTTGCGCTGCACCACACCTTATTTGGAAAGAAGCTAAGAATATTTACATATATCTTACATAAAATAAAGGAAATGAAAAGTAATTCACGAGGAACAACAATGGATAGAGTATATATATATTTTTGAAACAGTAAATTCTGACTTTAAAAGCCTGCAGATTGGTGGTCTTTGGAGTGTAAATTAAATTTATCTGCTGTATTTTAAAAAAGGTGTAGTGTAGACCCAGCACTCTGTTTTGAAATGCCAAGAGGATTAATGGCGCTGATAAGAGGGGTTGGTGTATTAAGCTAAGTCCTTTGAGTGTTGCCATTTCCATTTCAGCTATAATTTGTGGAACATGGATTTAAAGTATTACAAAGACAGAAAGAGAAAAAGGCAAGCGTGAGACAGAAGAAAAGAGAGAGGAGGGGATGTGGCTTAGTAGGGCTACAGTGCAAAGGTTCACATATATGCCACTTTGGGCTCACTGTGCTCGAATGTTGGTGAACTACAGTGAAACAGACGGAGTACAAACGTGAACACAGGCAGACATTCACAGATATTTTCTGCATGACTGGAGGTACATATCGAGAGCTGCAGCGGGGGCAGAGGGCAGATGGTGCCTTTGAGGTGGGAGGTTGAAATGTAGAAAGGTAGACGAGGTGTGTATGTGAAGTGTGATGGTGCCGGGAGAGTTGACATAAGGCTCTGACTGAGGTGTTTTGAGTGCAACAGCACATGGAGGTGAGAGTAAAAGGAAAAATTGTTCCTGCTACTTTGACCGTTTTTATCTGAACTTGTGTATTTCTCTCTGATCAGCTGGGTTACTAAGGATTATGGGACTGGCATTAAATTCAGAGCCAGATCTTGTCTTATGGATCATCGTTTCCTCATTTATTTAGTCTTAATTTGGTAAAAGAAGCTGAGTGAACATCTTCTCACTCACAGTACAATGTTAATCTGCCCACTTGTAGTTGAAATTCTCCATGAACTGCACATTTTATGCAGAAATTCCTAGAAACATATTATAGTTGTCTCAATCAGCTGTTCGGATTAGAAGGTTTTTAAGCCTGAATGTGAGTGTGAATGACTGATTCACAAAAGAGGCCTTTTATACAGGATATGGGATAAGTGGGATGATGTCTCCATCTAGTGGACTCTTAACATTTTAAAAAGCTGCAATCCAAACATTCTTTGTAAATGTAAATGTTAATTCTCTTACAAACTCATCCCTTGATAAACACTTCTTTATAATTTGCCTGAGTATGTGCTGGCATCATGGAACCATTTCTTTTCTACCTCTTCCTTGCCAAGCTCCCAGAGTTTGTTAAGAAGCCGTGTCCCACTTTTGGCTGTAGTCATGAGATATTTCTTGTTGTCTGGGTATTTTTGGACATTGTACCGTCCATAAACTAAAGACTGGCAAAACCGACCGAGCACCAGCAGGAAGAGGGAATCCCTTTCATATTCACTGAGCACCATAATGCTCTCCCAGCCTGCTAACACTGCTCCACCTACATCCAAAGGACTGGGGTGCTCCAGCATCAAGTACATGATTTCTATTGCCACTTCACACACATAGCAGTCATTCGAGAGCAGAGAAAAGTCCAGGATGCCTGACACTTCATGATGCCCGTTGCCAAGCGGAGTGACAATGATGTTCCTGTCATTTAAATCCCCATGTATTATTCCTGTGAAAGACAGAGACATTGTGTCTTTAAGCCAAGTTCCAGCCATCTGGATTTCTACTGACTTCCACACAGTTAATGGTTGCAGCTTCACAGAAAGTCATGTTGCACTAAAGCATATGCAATCTCTGTTGGATTTAAAATTAAATTTATACAGTTAATAATATAACCTAATTTATAAAGGGCAGGTGAAGCCACACCTATCACCAGACAAAGACATTGATATTGGACAATTCTGCTAATGTTTTTATTTTATTTTTTTTAATTCTTTCTTTCCATAATATCTGCACATTACAGCTACAGTATGGCTAAGGTTAGGGTGAGATCATGGTTTTAGCAAATAAACTATGGTTCAGGTAAGGTTAACACTTGGTTAAACCTGCAAAAATGTGTTTTTTTGGCCACTTGGGGGCAGCGGAAACAAACTGTAGACACAAAACACATTGGGTCAAATCCACAAAGAATGTAGTGCAATCTGCTCTTGTTTTGCGTCTAAATGAGTAAGTAAGTAAGGCTTTTATCCATATTTTAGCACACAGATTTGTCCATAACGAAAAGTGCAGAGAGCACAAAATCTTACAATAATGTTGTTCAAGTGTCACTGATTTTATCCAGGATTTCGAAGAAGCATCGGTACTGATGTTTATTGCCCACAGCTGGCTGTGTGTCACAGCTGGCTGCAGCATCACACAGCAGCTGAAACGATGAGTGCGTCTCCACACTGAGAAAGAGGCTGTGCGCATTTACGCACATGGCACAGCAGCGGACACACACAATCCAGGTTTATATGGTGAAACTTTTTGTAACAAAGCAACCCCTTATTGTATGAATGAATCCTGAGCTCTGTTATTGCTGGTCTTTGGAAATTAGGCTGTTTTTGCGAACAAGGCTTATTTGTGTGGAAAGGGGCCAATTTTTACGCCGAATGTGTGAATATTACCTAATGCACCTAGCGCACCATGACGCTATTTGCTTGGCAGCGCAATCTTCATTTCGCCCTTTGCGAGTACTTTGTGAATTACACGCTGTCTTTTCGTCTCGGTTGCACAAGTTTAGCGGCCGCAAAAGCCGTCCATGCAAATGCACATTTGCATGCACAATTTCACAGAAAAATGATTCATCAAAACGAGCAGAAATTTGATACTTGTACAGTTGACTTGTTGTCTGCGTTACCTTTTCGAAAAGAGTTGATTTTGGGCTGTACGGATGATTTGTACTGTTCAATGACTGCTTTGACCACTTCCTGCAGGGGATCTCCGTCTATCACTGATAGGTAGTCCTCCAGGAGATGAATGTTGAGTAAGCTCCAAGGTGCATCTTCTTTTTGTAGGACATCAAGATTTGGAGAAACCAGCTGAAAATATAAAACTGTTTTCAATAATACATATAATCAATAATAAATCAATACTATATATTTTTATAATAACCCTTTGACACCTTAAAGCTGCATTAATCTTTTTTTTGTTAGTTTGTTTGTTTTGGGTTTTTTGGGCCACTTGGGGGCCGAACTCAACAACAAGCTGAACTGCACACACATATTTGACATTCTATTGTCTAATATAGTTGATATGACTAATGTGTTAGCAAGCAGTTGTTGCTTTTTTTACATATGCAACAGAAACGGAGCAACATTAGCATTCAGTAGGGTGGGGTTCCTGGACACCTGGTGAAAATTCACTCCCTTTTTAATCGTGTTTTGGTCTTCACAAAAAAAGGTGTAGAAGGAATAGCTAACTTTTTCTGTGTGCCATTTGGTGCTAGGCAGGTGGTGGACAGTGGCTTCAATAGAGCTTTTTTGTTGAAAAGAGCTGGTAACAGGGTTGATGAGAGTGCTGACTGAAACAAAACATTCAAGTTGCAGGTTGTAAAACGAAAACAATGAGATAAAAGATGCCAAAACACTCTGCAGTGCTTAGGGGAATTATTGTCTGTGGGCTCATCACTACAAGAGACCCCTTTCACATTACACATCGTTCATACAAAAATAGAGGTGTATTAGTGTCCAGGTAGGTGGCCATATGCTGTATACCTGCACATATGCATCACAACATAAATATACATAAATCTGAATAAAAATTATCGGCAGCTTTGAATTGTTCAACTGTAACACAGAATTGTGAATATGGAAAACCAAATGTAATGAGACAGAGTTTGTTGCATTGACCATCTGCTCAAAAAATGATTTTGGCACACAACTTTGATAACTAGACCTACCTGTTGTAATGTGTTATCAATGGTGGCTGCCATCTTGCCAAAATAATAAAGATCTTGCAGTGTGACCGGAGATTCTGCAATGGTTTTTCCAGGGAGATAGGTCAGCAACCTCACACAGTAGATCTGAGCACCATGTCCACAGTCTAATAAGGCACGGTGGATACAAAAATCAGTGACATTTTCAGTTCAGTATTATTTCATAACTGTACAGTATGATTTAGAACTTGCAATTAACCTTGGTGATTCATGTAATGCTGTTTAATTACAGACATTAACCCTGATCTTCTCTTGGATTAGTCACACTAGGCAGAGCTAGTGATGTTGGTTTCATTAAATAAATGAGTGGACTGTACTTCGCTCCAGTTTTCATCAGTGTTAAATTTTGAATTTTTTTCCCCAGAGAGGTGTTAAACATAGAACAGTGTACACACCCACAGTTTTGTCAAGTAGTTATCATGGATGAATGTCTCATTGTTCACAGCAGCTAGTTATCTGACATCGTAGCTGTAGATTTCTTTGGAGGGAAAGTAACTTGTCCTTTAAATAAAAATCTGCACCTTTGCTTGGCATGTAAACGTCGTCAGGTCTCTTTCATCCCAATGTTGTTGAGATAAAATGTCAAGTGTCACAGGGAACATATGAAAGCATACTGTATGTGGAGAAATACCAATGCGTGGGAGGAGTGAGCTGTGAGGGCTTTCTGGCAGCACATTTCTCAACCCTCCCTGAAGCATTTTCAAACTGTGACTCCAGCAACAAGGCTGACTGACCTTATACCAGATCATTTGTGACCTTACTGGTGAGCAGCCTTGACAAGCCTGCATGCCTAGCTCCTACTGTCAGGAGGCCTTGAAGGCTGAGTACTGTTGTACCTGAGACACTGCATTCCCTTTCTATTGGCTCTCTCTTTCCTTGAATGTCCCTGAGCCATCAGAGCATGAGTCCTGTCTTCTACAGCAACAGATAATTCAACTGGCAGTGTGCCTCCTGTGTATAGAGATACAGCAGCAACCCACTTACCTTGTGAAGTGCAGTCTCATGAAATAGCCATGAAATTTAGTCTATAGATTCGTGTAAATGGACATGAATTTTCCATATTCAGGAGCACAGAAGCGGTATGGTTTTTCTCATGTGTTATTCTTTTACTCAACATTTAATCCCAAGATTTTATCCTTGCTTTTATTTCTTTATTTTAATTTAATCAGTACAGTCTGACAGCAGACAACCCAAAACAGCAAAGGCCTCTCATCCACCTATGACACATTGCTCTTCCATAGCCCTCCACTATCAAACAAAAAAAAAATGTTATTTATCAGAATCAATGGAGAAACAATAAAAACTGATGGTCTTAACATTAACTTATCGTATTGTTGAGTTGTCAGTGACACTTTTGTGTACTTGTGTTGAGAAATGTTAAAGATATCATTAAAAGAAAACCTTAACACGGTGAGGATAATAGGCTACTTCCAAGTGGCTGATCATCCGGTCCGCCCACCAAACTGATGCAGACCATTGACTGTAGGCTACTGATAAAATTAAGATAAGTAAGCAAAAACAAGGATAAAATCTTGTGAGTAAATGTTGAGCAATGTAGTGGTTATAGTTAAAAATGAATAACAAATGATAAAAAACAATACAGCTTCTGTGTTTGAAATACATTAGTTTGAAAGTCGTGCTGAGTGTCAAATGGAATGAAATGAAAAAAATGGAAAATTCGTGTCCATGTACACGAATCTATGAATTAATTTCGTGACTATTTCATGAACTGTCATGAGACTGGCTTGGTGTAGTGGTAGCAGCACAAAATATTCCTCCTCTTTGTTTAATCCTGACAGGGACAAAAGACTGATTGTTGCACTTTCCTTCCCTGACCTGCTGCGTCTCATACATTTAAGGTGATTTGGTCTGTTTTGTGTGTCTTCATTAATTTGGGCAGACAGTCACCTCATGCCCCCCTGTGGTTGAGATTCACTCTTTTGTCTTAGTTTATGTAAATGGACTGCAGAGATAACTTACTCTTACCTATTTCTTCCATACTCATGAGCTGCCCTGTGGTGGTGGGCAGAACTGTCTGAGCAGGCACTCCATACTGGCATAGAAGGTACATAGCAAGAGTCTGCACCTCCAGCAAGATGGTGTTCTTGCTCTCTTCTGAATTCACAATCTTCAGGACATTTTTGGTGCCCTCCTTGTCCACCACAAGGAAGTTCTGGTCAATATAACTTGGTAGGGTGGAGATTTCCATTACTTTCACTCCATATAGCTGCAGTACCAGTTTTGTTGCCTGCTGCAGGGTCAGTGTTGGCCTTGAATCGACAGTTGTGGCAATATCTGCACAAAAAATAAGTAAGTAAAACCAAAAAAATTGTAGCATAAAATGTAAGTATATTTTCTGAGTAAGAGAGTATTTGAAGAGTCTCACTAATTTCACTGGCCAAAGTTGTTAAGTGACTTGTGAATCTGCCAATTTTCACACCAAACCCAGTGACATAGGTTTCAGGGAAAGTAAAGAGGCAGAGTGAATAACAGATACAACTGTACCTGTTAGGGCAGGACAACAAGAACCACTATAATTCTGATTAGTATGTGGACTAATTCCCAGAATAGCTCCAGCTTCAAACTGACAATAAACCAGTATAAATGACAACACCAGTGTGAGTGTGGACAGCCTTCTGTTTGTCAGTTGGTTTGTTATTCACAGTGCCAAAAAAATGTAATTTTCTCAGTTTGCATGTTTACATATTCTATTAAATCAAACTAATTGCACTATACATGTTTAATCATAATATAGAGATTATAATATTTTATTGATAATACAATGACGAAAACACCATTATTTACTTTTGTATATATATCTTATTTCATGTTGCTGATATTTTCTAAAAAAAAAAAAAAAAAGGGTAAGAGAAAGCTCTACTGTAATTTGGATGCGTTAAAGGTTATGGCGTTAGATATTTTTAGTGAAGATGTTATAAAACATTAGCATCCCAAAGGTTACAGTTATCCTTTCTAACACATCAATTGAATATTGATGATGTTCAACACCTTTAAGAAAATTAAAAGGTAGAAATACTCTTAATATTGTGTCAGGCTGTGTTTCCAGCCTTTGGCAACTTCTCAAGAGCCTTTTTTCAGGATTTACTGAGATCACTAGACATTCATATTCTCAGCAAGATTCTGTCAGCTGTCATGAACCATTTCTTAATAACTACTTAATAAACATTGATTCAAAAACAGGATGTCCATGTTGAAAATAAATGAAAGCTACCAACCAACCAATCCTGATACCCCAAACAAAAGTAATACTAATACATTTATTAATACATTTGGTATAGGATAGTGCAGTAGCAAATTTACAGTATTATTTATTATACATACAATACATTGTGAAAGGCTTCAACGTTAATTAGAAAATTAAATATATCTGAATAATATATTTGAGCTTTTAATATACTTTCTTTTCCAGATATGCAACAGAAAATAAATGCACTTACCCATTGTTTTTCAGCAGATAATCTGGAAGAGTTTAGAAGAGGTGCAAACAGTATATAATGTGAAAGTCACAAGGTTTTGAACTGCCCTATAGGTTTGTAGTTACACCAGTACAACTAGTTTCCACCTCCAAAGTAAATCAATAGTTTGACATCCCTGTCACTTTTCAACAAACTTAATCTCACCAAATAGAAAAAAACATACAATTTGCTGTCAGGTTGTGCTATAATACACAATCTGTGACAAAATACTATGGCAAAAAGAACAATCCCAAAAAAATGTAGTTCTTTATCACTAACAAAAACCACTGCTATGTCTGCAGCGAAGTGATAGACATACTGTGACTGATCTGTCAACACAGACTGAAGAAACTTAACACACTGTGTCACTGTGGCATGACTTGTCATGTCATGTAAACACCAGATACAGTATGTGTATTGTGTGCCTTAAATCATGAGTCTAAGGCACTGCAGTTGATTGGATTTGGCCACAACAGTGCATAGAGTGATTTTGTATATGATTGAATCCACTTACTCCAACATGTGGAACAATAATTGTACAGCACCTACCCTGAATGGTTTGGCAGCACACCAATTAGCTATAGCATGGAGCTAGAACCCGAAAAACTGATAAATTCTCCATAGCAAGACATGCACTAACTCCAAACAAACAAACAGAACTCATTGCATAGGACAATACTCTTTTATATTATTCTTAGATTAATTATTTAACATTAACTAATGTTAATTAACAAATGAAGACGACAAGGAAGTGCGTCATCATTACTCTGCAGAACACATCTAGGACCCTGAGCCACCCAACCAGATACTGCACCTACACCGGTACGTGTGATTCAGGCCACATGTGGACTGATACAGTTTTGCTAGCTGGGACCTGATCTTCATAACATTAATAACAAATTACCATACTCTACATTACTCTACATCATTCCATAAATCTTTATCTTTCTGACATTTAAAATTAAAGCTACACATTTGAGTCATAGGTTCAGTTTTTTACATTACACTATTAAAAAAAAAAAAAAACAGTTTCAACATGAAAATGTAAGTGACAGCTGCCTTAAAATATAACTGAACTAGGTATAATGTTAAATGTGTTGAGTCAACTGAACCAAAAAAAACAAAACAAAACTTAAAATTAAGTTCAGTCAACATCCGTTTCTTTATATGTTTAAAGTAAATCAATTTTAAGTGCACTATGATGTCTATTCATTATAGCTTATAGCACTGATCCTTGTTTTAATATGGCCAAGCAGGGATGCGTTGAAATGAAAACTAGATTGTTTCCATTAAAAAAGAAATTATTTGGATAGATAGACCGAAAGACTTTGGCTACTTTTTGATTTGCAAGTCACATCTCAGACTTGAGACTTGACTTGGACCAAAAGACTTAAAAACAGCTCTGCCAGGCAGTGATGGTATGACCAAATGGCATTCATTTACAGAGCGGAGCAGACCAGACTCTCATGACCGGGAGACTGCCGTAATGTGTTAGGTAAAGGTCAGATGAACCAAGCTGGACTCGCAGGGAAGACAAGAAAACATATAATGGCCACACTTTGTAAAAATTGTCATTCTTTAAAATGACAATTTCAAATTAACACTATAAAGCTGTTTGGGGACTTTAAAAAACACCTAGATGCCAGTGGAACAAGTGTAATTTTAATATTAGCATATTCGTTAGTGTATTTAAACTGTGCCATCAATAGATGGTTCCACTCATGACTGTATACAAATATGGACATCATGACAGCTCCCCAAAAGTGAAGCCAAAACATCTTGATCGCCCCCTGGTGGCTGGCTGCAGTAAAGGTCATAAGTTCCTCCCCCTCCATGTTAGCAGATGGGACATGAGCCAAACTAAAAAATCAAAGTACACGTTGAAAATGAATTTTAATCTAGAGTTTGAGGACATAGTGTTCCTCACATAATGACAGAGAACAGCCAAGACTAACAGAGGATTTGTTCAGACTTGGAACATGAGCAACAACTGGAATGTGGAAGAGAGTCAGTGTGATGAACCTCTTGGCTGCAGGATATGAGCAGACAATGACACAAGGTCTTTGTTCCATATTTTTGACAAATATATTGGCATCTGAGGCTTTAACAGATTCCCGTATTTGTTTACAGTTTTGCTGAATTGTTTAAACCATTCTGAGTTGGACTGGTGGGTTATTTTCTTTGGATTATGATGGATTTGTGCAACCCTAGATAACAGTTTTGTCACATTAATTTTCTGGGACAACTGTGTTAGTGAGAATTAAACTATTTTCACAAATTAAACAGAAATTTAATGTGGCAATGCACTGACATTTAACGGTACAGAGTAACCAAAAGTTGCCAAATACCGTATCACGTACATAATTGCAGCATGGCAACAGTGTTTTTACACTCCATGCACTTTTACATATGTTTCTACTGCTACTGGTTTTCTTTAAAGGCTCTTACAGTTATTTAATTAGAAAGAGCAACAACAGTAACAGCAGTGAAATCATTTCTTCCACAAATCAGTACACATTTTAATATCTAAAAGTCAAGTGGTTCTGAAACATAACAGACTGAAGACGGACAGCTTTTTGACTACAGTTAATATTCTATTAACAAGTCTACTCAAATAGCCCTTTGGACATCAGCTTGTGTTAGTGTTTTATAATAGATATGAGTTATGTGGTAACTACACATTCTTGTTTGTGTAGCCATCAAAAAGGCCTTTTTTTACAATTTAGGTAAAAGATCATTCAAATCAATTATTTACTAAGCAACCACAGAGGTGCCCATTAGTCAGTAGAAGAGCAGGTTAAGATAACAACGTGAGAGTAAGTATATTCCTCAGGACAAGACTTGAGTGCTATAAATTACAATGTTGTAAGACCATTTAAAATAGATGACCTAGACACAATATGGCCTCACTTTGCTCATGTTGTTCCTCTACATATTTAATCTAACATCTGTATTATGGACGGAGCTCACCTGTAAAAGCGTGTTTTTATAATATTGAGACAGAAAAATAAGACACTCCAAAGACAAGACAGAATAATCCAAACTCGAGGCAAATGATTCTTTACAAGGTTCACCTAATGGCCTGAATGATACATGTGTCGAGAATATTTTGTCTGAGTCACCCTGCCTCTGACTGACTTACAGGTCAGTGGAGTTTTGGGGACCTTGCTCTAAGATTTAAGCCTCTTTCAGTCGAGAATAATACATGTGGTCAGCAAACTAATGTAGTTGTACTACAAATATTTCTTACCAACACACACGCTTATGTCAAAAAACATGACAAAATGTACCAGACTCTTACTGTTTTTTGTTTATTTATTGAGGTAACTGAATCAGAATAAAATTATTAAACTGATTACATCTGGCCACCATCAAATACAGAAAGTTGAGGTACATTTCCCACAATAATAGAATGTCACAATGCACCTAGGACCTGTATGAACAACAATCCATGTGGTAGGATTGCTAATTAGCACCTATAATTTATTGCAAGTTAGTTAACATGTGACCTGAGTCATGAGAGCTAAGCATTAATGCTTTTTTTTTTTGCTTGGCAAATCAGATACAATTTGCTTGTCCAGGCACAAGAACCACAATGAAGAAGACTGCATTGTATCTCAGTTCTCCTTATCCCTTATGCCTCATTACAATCACATATACACAGTAAAAAGGGACCATTTTACTGTCAGGATGCACAGCATATTGATGGTTTTCGTTAGTGCACAGGTGGTGTCTAACTAAAGCGTCTTACATACATGGCATCAGGGTTTGGTCCAGCATAGGACGTTTGTGTTCATTGGTCCAGCTACAGGGAATCAAACCCTGCGCTTATGTGATTGTGAACTTTGATCACTGTAAAGAAACATAGTGATAAAACCTTGAATAAAAACATCTTGTTCTAACTGATGTTTGTATTTTTAAAGTTCAATTGGCTGCAGAAGACATGTGACTTTTCTCTTGGGCTATTAAATATTTACAGCCCCCACTGCCTTGGTTTAAGCAATGATGAAAGGAAATTTCATATTGAGTTAGCTATTTGCTGGTGAAATGCAGTGTTGTGCTGCACAGTATAAAGTGATGTGGTGATTGCACTTCCAATCTTGCTTGGAGAACTTTGCACTTGATCAACAAACTGAATTGGTAAAAACACTACAGCTGATGGCACATGCAGTATATTGTTCCAGAGACAAAGTTCTTTGATGATACAGTATGTTGATTTGTCTACATCTACTGTATAAATAGACTATTATGGTAATGTTTGTACAAAAGTTCACTAAAGACTACAGACCCTGATGACTTAAGGCACTTATTAAACATGACCAAGTTGCTCAGATGGTCAGTTAGAGCTGCCAGAAATGATTATGAGTTACTTATCAAGTTACTCAGTGCTCTGCACTGTTGCCTAAATGCTTTCTGATTCTGGTATTTACCATTACCATTCATACCATACAGTATCAGTACTTCCTCTTGCATACTTGAGAAAAAATGTATCATTAAAACTTATTTCAACTGTGAAAACATAATATCTATTGCTTTTGACTAGTGATCTTAAAATGATTTATGACTTGCACGGATGATTCAGAAGAATATGTGAATGGCTTTTCTCACATAATTCTCACTTTCTGTCACTGAATTGGGCAGCACTCTGGAACCACACCTTCTCCATATGCTCCTTCCCTAACTCCCAGAGTTGACGGACAACGTGGATGCCCTTCTTGGATGAAATCATCAGATACTCTGCATTTTCAGGTTGCAAGGTCACAGAGTAACGAGCAAAAACCAACGACTGGCAGAAGCGGGAGAGGACCAACACATAGAGGCAATCTTTCTCTGTCTCATTGAGGGGCAGGACACTTTCCCAGCCTGCTAGGATAGGTCCACCCACCTCAATGGGGTGAGGGTGCTCGTTCATCATGTACATTAAGGTGATGGCTAGCTCGTGGATGTAGTAGCCACTGTTCATGTCGCCAAAGTCAAGGATGCCAGAAATCTTGTAGCCGTCATTCTCATCAGGTTGCACAAGCACATTGAGGTCATTGAAGTCCCCATGGTTAATGCCTTAGGACAAAGATAAATAAAATACAAAATTTTGTACTTAATACATTGTCCCTCATGTATTCAGTGACATATCCAGTCTCTACTGACATTACACAAGCTGCCAGTGAGTAGCCCTTGAACAAGGTCCCAGCTGTGTCAAGGGAGGTGAGTACAAGAGTGTATTAAGTGTGTTTAAATATGTATGAATGTAATATAGGGCAGTGTCAAAATAGAACACTCATGCTCCCCTTTTATAGCAATTAAAACATTAACTCAATGACAATGTAATAAAAAACAGATTTCAAATGCAAGTCAAAACTATCTAGGAGGTAATCTAACTTACACTTGCGGAAACTGGAGTATTTGGGGACCACAGAGGTCTTGTACTGATGAATGACAGACTTCACAACCTCCTGGAGAGGATCCCCATCTAACACATAGAGGTACGTTTCCAGGAGGGGAACATTCGACAGACTCCACTTGAACCCCTCCCTCTGCAGCACACTAAGATGAGGATGTTCCATCTGGAAAAAAATTAAACATGATGTTTGTTCGGGCACTCGTATTCTCTGATTGGCATCACCTGTCTCATTCATGCTTCACAACCGCTGACTCATACATCTCACTATGGGTACATCCCGAATTCCTCAATAAACAACGTAAATGATCTAAATGTTTCACAGTGGTGTTACTATTGTACCTCTTGTAGGATTTTGTCCATTCTGGCTGCTGTTTTGCCGGTTTCATAAAGTAACTGCGGTGAGAGAGGAACCTTGGAAATAGTGGTTCCAGGCAAATAAGTCAACAGCCGCACCAGGTACTTCTGACAGCCATAGCCACAATCTGCAAAAGGTAAAGACAGGATTAGTATTACAGATATTTCACTCTCTCTTAGCCCTCATAAAATATGACCTGTATGTTGTGGCCTTGCTCAGGGGCACACTAATCATTACTGAAGTGTGTGAGTATTAATATTACTACCTCCAGAATCTGCAAAATTGCAAAAGACTGAAGCTACCAATGTTCTTTTTTTTAAGCCTTGAGGCACGACGTGTTAATCTACCTCCTCCACTGGTCAAATTCCCGCAGCATAGCTCTTCACTTACCTTTATGAGCTTTCAGAAACAGCCCAGGGCCAATTTCAACTATTCAGCATGTACACGCATGCTCACGGATGCTTATCTTGTATAATACATGGCATCCTATAGATTTATTACTGTCAAATGTCAAACAAGCTACATATTGTAAAGTGAAGCTGTTAAATCCTGAGGCATCCATGATTTAATTATTGAGTGGCTGGTGGTATCTGAGTGGATTAATACATGAATTTTTCCCTCATGGATCAGTGAATATCACTATAGTAACATATAGGAATGTAGAAGGAATGCGTGAAGTGAAAACCAAATAGCAGTACTGTTATTAACCCTGAATTTAAAATACAACTATCTCATGTGTACTAATGACCATCAACAGCCATAATTATGTCTAAAATCATGTAATGAATGTAGGCATACATTAGACATGGCTTTGGTTTGGCTTTCTTTTCATGAAGATTTATGTTTTTTTATATTTACCTGCACACACTAATGTGTACTTCTGTAAGAAGCTTTTACTACTACAGATATTTGGAAAAAAAGGCTCCTCCAGCTGTTTCTATTGACCACTGTTTACTTTCCTGGATTCTCCTTATATACCTAAAACTTTTCATCCCAAGTGTTACGGCAGTGTCCCTCAAGCCTCAACTGTGTGACTGACTGGTGTCATACCTATTTCCTCCAGACTCATGAGCTGTCCTGTGGTGGTGGGCAGGGCTGTTTGGGCAGGAAGTCCATTCTGGTGCAGGAAGGACATAGCATATGTTTGCATCTCAATCAGGGTGGGGTTCTTGCTGTCTTCAGAGTTCATGATCTTCAGAACATACTCGCCGCCCTCGACAGGCACCACGTGAAAGTTCTGGTCATCGTAGCTGGGCAACGAGCGGATTTTGGATGGAGTCAGCTTGAAGAGTTTCTTCACCATCTCAGACACCTGAGACTGGCTGAAGTTGGGCTTGCTGTGCTTCATTGACATGCTTGCTGAATGAAAACAACATGTTACATAATTGTAATATATAATGAATGTATAATCAGCTATTAACTTTGGATTGAAACTGTCAAAAACAGTATTATAGCCACCTGCATGCATCTTCAGGGATCACATTAAATATGTTTTCCATTATGCTGTTATATTTATGTTATTACTATCGTTGTTGTGGTTGTTGTTATAGTATAATAGTGATGAAGACTCAATTGTTCTTATAGCATGTGGAAAAACATGAAGCCTTCATCAGCTCTGATGAGAGCTTCATGTCAGTATGTCAGCATATTTGTCAGACTATTGATTTCAAATTAAATTGCCCAGAAAATCCACACATGAAGTGATTCTTTTTCTGTTTTTGTCCCCCGAAGAAACTTTTCCCTAACTTTGTTTTTGTCATACATGTCATGAATAGATTATCTCTGCCTTTCTTCACTGCAGAGCAGCACTTGTTTGACTGACAATTTTAATGTCCTAATCTGAATTCATTTTGAGTTTAAATATGAAACCGATATTAACAAAAAATTATTGTATGATAAAACAAACTTAATACAAAATGTATGTTCTGTTTACAATATTTTCATCATCATGGCTGCCAATTTATATATGAGGTTTTTTAGATTTTATCATGTTAATGGCCATATTTTGGCGCAGCAACTTCTACATTTCAGTTGTTGCTTGGAAACTTCTTTCACTCGGACAGCTGCCTCTGTGTGTCTCTGCAGGTCTCTGTCAGTATCATCCTGTGTTGCAGCTGACAGAGTAACGTCACTTGTAGACTATAATATTCTCCTCTAATATCTCTGTGAATGTTGCATCCTTGACCACCTTTCATCATGGAGCGCTTTGCTGTTTTTTAGCATCTAACTTCAAGTCAAAGCATTCCCTCTTTATTTCTGTCACAGAGCTGTTCTGATGACATCTTAGCTGGATTCATATTTTCTAATTGCTTCTGGTCTCCTATTGTCACTCCTAAATTTGTTATGTGTTTGTCTTCTGATTTGTGAAAGCAGGACTTGAAGCTGACGGTTTTTTACTCTTTGGGAACTTTTTTGTGAAAGAAACTCGCCCAAACACGCAACAGAATATGGAGCATTATATGGCAATTTTAGGGACGTGGATTATGCTAATGATCACATCTCTCGAATCAGCACCTTCTCATGAACAGGTGACATTTATCAGGTTGAAACGAGCGATTTACAAAGTCAGGCAGCTAAAACAGTTTGTTGAATCCCACGTAGGCTTTTCTTATTTTCCTCTTATTGCTCTGTTCAAGAACACATATTATATTTAGAAAAATAAGATAACAGTCATGCATGCATTGCCTCTGAGGGGTTTTGATTTGTTTAACTAGTTTGGCAGGGAAACCAGCTGCATGATTTGACATGTCATGATTTGCTCTTATATTCAACAAACAACATGAAATAACCGTCATAGTGGTTAATGGTTACAGAAAACTTTCCCAGAAGACATCATGTTACCTCCAGCTGTGTAATAACACCAAAGGACGCGGTGTGTCCACTTTTATCGCCTGTCTGTGATCTTTTTCCAACCCCGATTAGATGAAACCACGCCCACTTCCGTATGACGATAGCCTCGACGGAACGACGGAAGCCTGGACAGCAGTGTTCCCATGGAAACTGCGCTCGCGGGTCCCACGATATATGACTGTGATTAAACTAGCTGTCACTCGAAACTCCTGGTAAAACCAGCCGTCCCTAAATTTGGAGTGCACGCGTACTCTAACCTTTATGGCAAATGCATTGAACCGACCGAGAGCGAGCTGACAGGGCGGATACACATTGACGATGTCCGGTTTTCAAAATAAGATGTCAAAAACGTGAAGCATGAATAAAAGCATATCTTTAGCAAAAGGGATACAAATATTGTATTTTGTCTATGTGCATCTTGAAAGCTGAATGGGGATTTTGCAACTGAGGCAGATATGTGCATCTGTCTGAGAGTGTGTGTATGCATTAATGTTGAACACAATTCAGTGATCTTCATTTTCTTATCACAGCTCCCATATGGTGCTGACTGCCTGTGCAGCTGGAGCCTGAGGTTCAGCAGTCACAAGGCATTGGCAGTCATCGAAGACCACCTGTTACAAAGCTTTCCATCAGCACCGACAGGAGAGGCAAAGGAAAAATGTCAGCTGGTCAACCAATGCTGGAGCTGCTATGTCTGGCAGCCACAGATGGAGTCAGCCTATCGTAACTAGTATATTCAGTTTATCCAGCCTTCATCCACTTTACCCACCCGGGTGTGTTTTTAATTTCTGTGCAATACCTGACATTTTTATTTCACTTTTAAGCACATTTCAGCCCTGGCAGGTCTGTTTTTTCTCTGTTTTTATAAAATGAGGAGCTTTCAGAGACATACCCAAAGATGCATATAGGCTGTTTTTCTACCACAAAGTACTGTTTTGTAGACACTAAGTAACTGTATAATATTTGCAATAAAAGTGAAAATAACCCTTATTTAGTGTACTGTATTCAAGAGGAAGCATACACATACACATGCACACACACACACACACACACACACACATAGCTAGTCCTTACAGTGGATTGTTTTTTTACAAGACTGTGTGACAAGACCTAAAACTTAGTTGGAAAAAGGCCAAGCTTACCTTAAAGAAGAAGGAATCAGTTGTGACTATGATGATATTAGCTGTTGCTTTTGCCACTTTAGCTCCAAATCTACACAAAGAGACGACAGGTAAAACAAGTAAGAAAAAAGGAAAAACCTTCAGGTTCAAAGTCTAAGGTCAGTCCTCAGGCGGATCTCTAATATGATTCCTAAAATGATAAGTGACTGAAAAGGAGTGAAGATTGTTTATCTGCAAGACGGTGTGACAAGACCTAAAACTTAGGTGGAAAAATGCCAAGCTTACCTTAAAAGAAGAGGGAATCAGGACTGACTGTGATGATATTAGCTGTTGCTTTTGCCACTTTAGCTCCAAATCTACACAATTAGACGACAGGTAAAACAAGTTAAAAAAAAAAGGAAAAACCTTCAGGTTCAAAGTCCAAGGTCAGTCCTCAGGCGGATCCCTAATATGACCCCTAAAATGATAAGACTGAATCCTTCTGGCAATATGCAGCCATATGCAGCATCTGGGTCCTGGATTATTCAAAGCAGAAATCAACATAAGGCATAAGGCAAGAGCTGAACTACAAGGTTTAAACATTTAATAGTTTTGATTTCACATCACGAACCTTCCGTGAGAAGTTGTCAGTTTTAGGTTACTGAAGTGATGTAGTTGGTAGTGTTTGTGATTCACTCATAGATAAGAACAGAACCGTGAAGATGATAAAACTGGCAAACTGTGCTGATTGATCTTGTTCTAACAGTTATAACTTTGTTTTAATTCTTAATATCATCATTATGGCAATAACCACCAATGAACTCATGGAGGAGCCCCTTCTACGCCACACACTTGTGGATTGGCGACAGCGTAACACTTATAAATACACATTACAATAAGTCATTACACTTTTGCTTTGTTTCATGTCCAAAATCTTAGACATTTATCGTTTCTAAGACATTATAATGTTCTCACATGTTTATCATTAACATTTTGTTTGAAAATGAATGAAAGTTGTTTTGAATGGGATTTTAGTGAAGTAAGTCTAATGCTTTAATAATATTTGAAGATTTTAATGTTATTTGAGTAATTATTCACATACCAAGAGGTGGTCAGTCAAGTATTGTGAATTTTATTTCACCTTGATTTAACCAGGTTTCACTGAGATTTAAAATCTTTCTGCAACAATCAGATCTGGCTGAGAGGGCAGTATAAACGGGAAAAAACAAAGAATTAGATTCTGTATCATCTATAATTCACCAAAAGACATCACTTCAGCCTATTGACTTGGTAGGATTAAGACAAAAATAAAAAAATTGGCTCGAATCATGTAATCTGTGACAAAGCAGCAGTAACATTGACACATGCTTAATGATTATGTTGCATATGTTATAGTGTTATGGCCTTACATACAGTTTATTTGAGGAAAACTTGAGAGAAAAGAAATGTTTTAAAGTTTTATTGTATTCTTCACAGATCTTCAACACAGATATACATCAGACATTGCATTTGCAATATTGTAGCTGCCCAAATCTTGAGTTCTGAGATTGCACTGTAATTGTTATGTGAAAGATCTGCTGCATAGCAGGTAGCTGGCTGACTCTCATTTGCACATGGAATACAAATTTAGATTAGGGTTCATCTCTGGTGATGTGCAGTCTGAGAAGCCTCCGGTCAAATAACATGACTTTTAGATTTCCAGGGAGTGATGGGTGCTCTGACAGTAGTTTTGAATGCACATGTAGAATATTTTGCTTAGAGTATTGTATCGTATTGTACATGCATACGTCTATAGCAGGGATTGTTTACTTACACAAAACAGAAAGCAGCAACAATAAACACTTATGTAACAACAGTATGTAATGACATGAATCATTACTGTTAGAAACCAAGGTTATACTGTTTATCATGATATGTTAATGCACGTATTTTAACAAGTCAAGGTTGTGTGGTTTGAGTGCTTATCGTTTCCAAGATTGCCAACTTTATTTAAAGTGGCAATATGAATGCTTTGTTTTTTTGGAAAAAAAAATAATTATATGCTGCAAATGATATTACAAAGGTATTGAATCTATTAGAGTCTTAATGTGTCTCACAAAATGTAAACATTATGTATGTATGTAATGTGTAGTATATATTTCATCACATCTATAAGGAAAGTGAGATATTTAGACTTTATCTACTATTTTGCACTTTCATCCACTACTGATGTTACTGTACTTCCAAAGCTATAACACCACACCCATCAGAAACTACACTGTATGTGCTTTGAAGACATCAAACTGAGCTACAGAGGGTTTGAGTTGAAAGGCTACACATCTTAACAAAGGTCAACCTCAACCAAGAATCTTTGCAGAGCAGCAGTTAGACCTCTGAAATCAATACACTGCCACTATCAGTCTTAAGCTTTAGCTTCTCTATCCAACATTTGACCCTGGGTTGAAAGAAAACTCCTTTTCATTTATTTATTATTGATGAAAGTGCCCAGATTTTATTTCTGTCGATTATTTGGGGTTGTAGGAAATAATACATAAGATGATGTCAGCTGAGTAGCATCATCCTTTTTCAAAGGTTATGTGTAATTGACTTGTGCTGTTTGTGGTGCTTCTACAAAGTTTGGACAGGTTTTGAGCCTCTGCACAGTTTTCTTCTCACACTTTTTTTTTTTTGGTGGTTCAAAGTTATTTTAAAATAAATAATTTGATTTTTTTATATTTTTGAATAAAGGGTGTCCTGACAATTTCATTCTCTAATTTCAACCATCAAGTAGAAGCAAATACTCAGTTCTATTAAAAAAATAGTATTACTATTCTGATGAATAATACTATTCATCTTATGACTTTAATGAAATTCAACTAAATGAAACATTGTGTGCAAAGCGATGTGTGCCCCCTGTGTCAGAGTTTGTATTCAGGTTGTAGCTACAGGCTGAGAATATTAATTACAATTCATAATTGTTGTAATTCTTTCTTTTCAGCCATCAAAACCATAGAGCGGACTTCAGCGGAAGCCCAGAGGACTTTCAGGGTATTAAATCAATTAAAATTAGAAAACAAGAGCCAAGTCCGAATTGTGGGGCTTCCTTACAAATGACTAGGAAGTCAAGGTCTTCGGATTTCGAAGAAAAAAATAATTACTGCACTCCCTTTACTTTATGTGAAAAACCTTGAGGACATTTACATTTACTTACATTTATGAAAATACATAGAAACACAGAGTCAACAATGGCCAGCTTCAATATCCTTGATTAATTAGACAGCTAATTAATCAAGGATATTAATTAATTAGACAATATCAGTCCTGACCATTTAGGCTAAGACACTTAATTTACAGAAGGACCAAACAGCATTTGGACAGTATGGACAATATCATACATCCTGATCTCAAATCTACTGCATGCTTCATCTTGTGAATGCATGTTTAAACAATGTGGGATCAATATCAGTCATGAAGGGGTCATTTTACTTGATCAGCTGTGCATTTCAGCAGTAGAAACAAAGTAAATAATGACAATATAATATACAGCGTCATAATGATGCAGTGATGGAAAAAAGAGAAGCCACAAGCAGAAAGTGTTTTTCGAAGACTTGAAGACCACATTTTCTTTAGGTAGCATCATAAATTATGTTGAAGATCTCCTCCAGAAATGTTTGAAGACATATAAAGACTAATAATTTGTGTCTAATATGGTTTTCCACAAAAACATTCAAATAGTCAACACCCCCAACTGAAATCATGTTCCTGCGGCTGTGCCTACAACTTCTTCCTCATTGAAAAATGCAGAATCTATGAATATGCAAGTATTTTAAAAGTTTAACTGCTGGACACAAGATGTCTGCTACTTTACTGAAAAGTCCATTCTCAATGTGCACTTGTTGCATACTTGATTGTCGTGATGTCGCAAATCATGCTTATAGGTTAATGCCTTAAACTCAGATTTTAGATGCACAGAGAAACTTTCCACGTTCAGCAGATGAATATGAATACCGCCTTCCAGTGTCAAACTCTAACCATACGTCATTCTGCGCAGTGAAGCTCAAACTTCAATTGAAGGAACAAGAAGAAAAACACATTTTTGACTGGAGGGGGGTCCTAAGTTCAAGATTCCATTGACCATTACTGCTCCACAAACCTCACAAACCATAATACTCTCTTCGGCCTGAACATGTTTTGATTTGCCAAAGGAGCAAGGATGAGTGGACTTCCATGAAATTAGTCTCAGTGGGATAAATTAAATGTTCACTGTTTGGCCAACAAGAGATACTTTCAGGAGAGGCCATTGAGTTTGTTTCTCAGTTAGATATCATTTTCCAGTTAATGTGCTGTAAAGAATGCAAAAAGGAACACAAACACAGTATAAGGACTGTTTGAATCAGGCAGGTCAAGGTGAGATCAGGTGATTCAGTTATGGCTCTGTATAGCTGCTAGTTGCTAGGTTGCAGCTGCTAAATAACAGAAACAGATAATTCAACAAATTGCTAGGGTGCAGAATTAATCTATTTGCTTGAGGGAAAACATTAAAGAGGAGGCATAACAACATCCTGGATGCTAAATTTCAGAACATTTGTCTCACTGTTATTTCAAATCCAACTGTGATACTGTACAAATTAGTCCAAGCTGTGTCTTTGTCGGTTGGGCAATGGGTCACCATTTGCAAGCACTGATGTTTTCTGTGAGCAACCATCTGGTTGTTACTCAGAAGATTAGCAAAAAGGATCCATGTAGACTGTTGAGAGAGAAAAACACATTCTGGAGAACCTTATGAAACAATGAATGGAAGGCAATGAATGAAGATAGATGTTTATGGCAGTACAAACAATTACTCATCAGTATGATAAATTTAGCCCCAAACTTACAGGGGCTTACTCTCTGTTCTTGCAGCCTCAAACTGCTGCCACACTGGCAGCCAGGAAATAAGCTATTTTCAGCCCTGCAAATCTACATTACGTAGATCTCTTAATACTAACTCAGTTTTAAGTGTCATCGTAATTCTTTCTCTGTTGTAAATCTGAGAGCCCATTAAGTTAATAAGGCTTTGCTGTGACCATTTTTAAAATCATTATGACCTCCATATTTCCAAAGTTATCTATAGACATTTTTTGACAAACGGCATTTGGATTTGCTTCAGAATGTGTAATGCAATGGCTCAGAAAACATATGCTACTTACTGTTATATAATCTATTATGGTTTGTTGGACCCAACTTGATCTATATCATCACTGATCAAGTGTGACAATGCCAAAAAGCTGAGTTGGCCGGTCTCTTTGTCACTTAAGCCAGGGGTTCTCAAATATTTTAGGGCCAGGGACCCCTTACATGGGAGAAATTTTTCCAAGACCTTCTCAATTTTCAACCTAAATGATTCAGACCTGTTTCATAGTGATAAACAGAAACACATTTCCATTTGAATAATGTTAATATCACTTATATACTTTTAAACAGAGGGTCATTTTATTCAAATTACATTTGGACTCAACTTAACAGCATTTATACTCACCCGTTGTCCTCCCAGGCACCTTCTTGCAGAACAGAAAGTCCTCCAAAATGTTCCCTTCCCATGGATAGAGAACAATCAACTGAGCCGCACTGGCAATATCTGTTGATTTGTCCAACTGAATAGAAAATCACAGGAAATCAATCTATCCAGTAGCTGTGACTGAATGTCAACCGAGAATTCTTAAATTCTCCTCACCGTGTCATTTGAGAGAGGTACAGCTTTCAGTTTATTAGCTGCCTCTGTCCCAGGCATAACTTCACACATTTCAAACGCTGCTGGAAATGTGAGTTTATGAGCCCTCTGTGCTTTCTCTGAAGTTGTGGCCAGATCCTCCATGTTTTCTGGCGGGTGTATTCCTTGATCTTTTGACCAAATTTTTTTTGTCCTCATATTCTGGGTGCTTTGTAATCAGATGTTGCTTTAGCTTGGCTGGCTTCGTGACTTTGTTCACTAGCACCTGAAAACACATGTGCATTTTGGTCTCCCCTAGCTTTTCTCAATGAAACCAGACTCGATATATGAGTGAAGTGAGTGATTCATGATAGATTGATGTGATATCAAGTCAATTCAAATCACAACAGATAGTTGTTATCTCAGGGCATTTCGCACATAGAGCAGGTCTAGACTGTAATCTTTATTTTACAGAGACCCAACATTCCCCCATGAGCAAGCACTTGGTGACAGCAGGAAGGAAAAACTCCCTTTTTGTCACAGTCATATCAGAGTTTCTATTGGCCCAAAGCTAACATGGGTGAGAGTAATGGACACAATGCTGGTTACATACCATAACCCCAGATGAGTCGTACCTGTTTTAATGCACACCTTGGCGCTAGTAATTTATAGCAAATTATATTGTGGACCCCCTGGCTATAGGTCAACCACTTACCTAAGCAACACTATGGTCAAATGAAGCCTGCAAGAGTATGTACTGTAGTTGCATTAG
Organism: Thunnus maccoyii; assembly: GCF_910596095.1. Lineage (NCBI taxonomy): Eukaryota > Metazoa > Chordata > Actinopteri > Scombriformes > Scombridae > Thunnus > Thunnus maccoyii. Next base: position 19,492,986 of record NC_056539.1, on the reverse strand, counting down.
CTAGTTAAGAAACAGACAGGCCTCACTGTGTGGGATGAGCCTGAGCTCAAGATTAAATATTAATATGGACAAAAGTGTCGTTAGCTAAATGAGAGCTTCTTTCAGCTATTTTGTTAACAAATAGTTATTATTTATTAAGCTTTATTTATTCAGGAAACCTCATTGAGATCATGATATCTTTTGCAAGAGAGACATGAGAATAGGTTACATTTACACAGGATTAAAATAAGATGGTTCATTCTCATCACAATCACAAAACAATCATCATACACACTCAGACACGCTACTTAAAAGAATCACATTCTGAAGAATAGCAGCTAGTAAAACTTTAGAGTCCCTCTAAAGGAACAAGTGTCTCTGACTTAAAGCTAGCTGTCTGCTGTCATGAATTGAATGGTGCTGTGGTAGATAGTGTCCAGGGGTCTAAGGGTGGTGGCAGTAGCATGAACATACAGGATATCGCCATAATCCAACGTGGACAATAAAGTAGAGTGTATAATGTGTCTTCTGCTTTGAAAAGAGAAACAAGCTCTGTTCCAGTACAATAATCCAACTTGAATTTTTAGTTTTTGAACAAGATGTTCAACATGAGTTTTGTAGGACAATCTGCTGTGTAATCCAAGTACTAAGTATTTATAACGCCGCACTGTGTCAATTAGTTCTCCATATGTGTGGGAACATCAATTGTCTGTGCTCTTGTGAGATGCACACATTTTCTTTTTTGGGTTTAGAACAAGTTTTAAATCAAACAGAGAGGTTTGGGGGTTGTCTAAAGCAGACTGTAAACTGAAGAAGGCCTGAAAAAAAAGTTGTTTATGTATAGAGTAAATAGCAGGGGGCCTAATGTTGATCCTTGGGGGACAACTTTATCAAAAGTTTGATTTGAAACCTTTGACAACAACAGTTTGAACTCTACCAGAAAGATATGATTGACCAACTGTAAGCAGAAGCATCAAAACCCACAAAGAGAAGCTTATTTAACAAAATGTTGTGATCAGCAGTACCAAAATCCATGGACAGATCTAAAAAAAAGTGCAGCACAATGTCACTTTTTATCAAGTGAGTCAATAATGTCATCCATAACAGTAGTTGCAGCAGTTATTGTACTGTGAATTGGTCTGAAGCCTGACTGCTGGCTGAAGGACATCATTGTTCTCTAGGAAACCACGTAGTTGTGAGTTGACCAGTGATTCTAAGAGTTTGGACAGACAGGACAGTTTGCATGGATGGTAGCTGGATGGGTGGTGGTTGTTCAGGTCACGAATGTCACCACCTCTATGCAATGGAAGCACCTGATCTGTTTTCCATATTAAGGAAATTTTTCTTGAAGTAAAGGTTGAATTCAAAATGTTTACAAGAGGTGCAGTAATAATAATAAAAAAGGTAGTACAGTAATATGTCAGTGTTGTGTTTACAGCTTGAGATGTTGCCCCTAAGTGGCCAAAAAATCAATTAATGCAGGTTTAATGTTAAAACTACTGCCCTGGTCCACAACAGGGCCTCACAGGGAAAATGAGAAAACACATTGCATAAAATAAAATGCATAAAATGCATTGTTTCTAGCCTCCATCTGCCATCCTGCTCATATTTATGATATCTGCTCTCCCTTGCTCATGATTTGAGCAAATGTCCCTTGAGCAACATGTGACCGACATGGCAGCTATGAAACAGACACTGTTAACAATCAGCATTTGTATATGAATATTTTCCAGGAGCCGACATGGATCACATCCCAGGATATCAGTTAAAACTGACTATTTAATATATGAACAGTCTTTTTAAACTATCTCTCAAACATAACCAACTCTTAGAGATTAGAGATTTGGGAAAGATTGGATCCCTCCCCCTTTCTTATGAGCAGAGTTGGTTTCCTGCCTCTGGAGTAAGCACATCATAAATACAAAGATCAGAGAAACTTTTATAGTGGGGTCACATTACACTTGTATTTTTCAAACACATGCAGAGGAAAGGAAAATGTATCTGTATTGAGATGATCTTGGATATTAACTGAGATTCCTTCACAGAGTCATAAACCCTATCACTAGTGTAGAAATGTGTAGAGAGTGTTTTTGCACTGTAGTTGTTGTGTGTTCGGTCTTGGATCAGCTGGAGGTAGACTGAAATGGCCTGAGGTGTGACAGGTGTGTATACTAGTAGGGGCCTGACTGAGGTGGCAACTTGCTCATCCTGAGTGACATCAGCCTGATACTATGGGTCAGAACCCATCTCCCTTATCTCCCAAGACAGCCACCTTTTTTAGCAATTGTCTACTTTGTGATCTGTGAGTTAAATGTGCTATGCTGATGGTGTTACTTGGTGTGAGGATGGGCTGCCAGTTAATGTCGAACTTATTTTTTCCTGTTACTTGTACCCACTGTGGTTCCATGATTGATAGAGACCAAAGTCCTTTGAATACCAATGTTCAAATTACAAATGCTGGCACAGACCAAAAAGGACTTTGTGCGCACGGTGTGTTCTTTCTGTCCCATATACTTTATTACAATGATAATGATGTTTGTTGCCATTTAAGGGATGTTGGATATCTATGCTAAACATGGTCAAAGTTCCAAACCCCAGGCTTCAACCTGCTCTCAATGCTTTGTTTGTGATGGTTTTTCTAACTTGTTCTGCTCACCCATAAACTGTTGTCCATTTCACAGCCTTTGTTGCTAAGGTTTTTCCATTGATTGCATTGTCCACATGGATCGAATTTCAGCTCGAACATGCAGGATGTATTTGAGAAGTTGATATATTGAGTAAAGAACAAGAAAAAGTTGTGAAATCCTACTACTATATGTTTCATGGTTTGTTGACATAGCCTCCAGAGTTGGTGGAAGTCTGACGAGATGCAGCTTCCAAGAGCTTGTCAATCAGATCAGAGTGGGCTCCTCGGGAGGGGGGCCTTAAAGAGGTGAACTAAAACAGCCTGTTTTAGACAAAGGCTGAACTGAGGGGCTGCATAAAGGGTCAGTATGAGTTAAATAAGGAGTTTTTTTGAACTGCAAATCATCAGAAGAAATTTCAGTGTAGTCCCAGATTAAAAATATAGAGCTGTAAATGTGCATGTTCTGTCCCCTTTAATAACACAGTTACTAATCAACAGAAACCTATTTAAAAATGCTACAAAATAAACATCCATTACTCAGGAAAACCCCATAGAGTCCCTTATTGTGACAAGCAAAGGACTTTCAACTGAGTCTGAAAGAGAGATAGAAGTACTGTAACTACTCAGATTTCTACTACTTGAATTAATGTCAGAGCAGGTATTTTATCAACTGTGTAGTCATGGTGTTCACATCATCCAATGTTTTTCAGTCACCCTCTTTTGAACTGCCCACATCATAACTGTCAAACTCATCCAAGTTTTTCCTGCTGTGACACTGTTTGTCCTTGTAATTTCCCATTAATGAGAAATATTTTCTTTTCGATCACCCAATTTGTGCCCATTCACTACAACTGGAATGTTAAATTATGCATCAAGTCAAATGTGCCCTTTATGACACTAATTCCAAGAAATTGAATTAGCCGTTTCACAAGAAATTATTTGACATTTTTGATATTACTGAGCGAGTAACAGGGCTTTTTACTGCAATGACAATGAGTTGGACATTTTATCCACACAGATTCCTCTTAAGTTTCCAGATATTTTTTTTTTGAAGTAGGGATTTTTGTTGTTGTTCATTTGCTAAGGTTAGTTATTTATTAAAACATCTTCATTGCAGCATTAAAAGCACCTGGCACCGTGACTGCTTTGTTGAAGCTGTCATAAAATGGCTTGGATGGGAGAATGTTGTTTAGAGACCAATACATTTTAACATTAAAGCGGAGTGTGTTCTTCAAAAAAGACATAATATTATGCCTAAGAAGAGTTTATTTTTTCCCTCTCCTTCATCCATGCATGTAGAAATTAGTCTTTAACAGTAAAACCAGTAATTTCAGTAACCACTAACTACTGGTCAACATTATACACAGCCATTCCCCGTTCTTCACATCAAACACTTCCTCATGCCACTGCATTTCCACACAATCATTTCCTTTCAAAATTTTATCTTCCTACTTAAAATAAAATCTACTCACTTATATAATTTCTTTCAGTATGGAAGCTGAGAACAGGCCTTTTTCACAGCAGAAAAAGCACAGGTATTACTAATAACAGTAAGTCATGACAGTGAACCAGCATACACAATACCTTACCCAGTCCCCAAAACTGAAGCAGCTAAATGGAATACTGTCATCATTAATTTCATTATTCACAACTATGCTTTTCTTACTGTGACATGTAAAAGTGGCCGTAGGCTTTATTGTATTTTTTATCCTGTTACTTTAAGATCACAAGAACATTATCTTATTATCTTGGACTAAGAGTCAATTTCTAATTAAAAGAAAGGTTAATTCACTTATTTTCCCAAGACAACACTATTATGTTTTCATACAGTAACAAGATAATTAACCTTCTATTTTGAGAAAATTAGATAGATAATGAGGTAATTACCTTGAGATCTTAAGACAACAGGATAACAACAATGGCCACACGGTCACAGTTTTCATACTTGTTGGTTGTGTGCTGTGCAAAACTATCCACCCACCTATTCCCATGCCTCTTTAAAATAATTAACTTTATGTTAATTAACTTTCAAGATTACCTGACTTTTATTGCAGTATATGTTTTTTTTCATTGTATTTTTATTTTAGTTGTATTCTTTCTATATTATTATTATATATTATAACTCGGATGGATCTTGCTGTTATTCTTCCCACATTTAAGTTTCAACATGCACCCAAAACCAAATTTCCACAAATCAATGGGAGGTATTTCTCCTGTGCTTTTGGTGGAAAAAAAAGCTTTGAAATGCAGTATCATTACTTAACTAAAGAGTAGATCACTAATATAGTGTCCTATATTGAATGGGAAAGAATTAAAAAGATGATTTTAGGGAAAATAAGTTACAAGTGAGATCAAATGGAAATAGTGAAATACAGTGACGATAATAGTTTTCTTGTTTTGTTGACTTTGCTGAATTCTGTGTGTATAAATGTATCTATAATATGGTGCCCTCAGATATTCCTACAATACAAAAAAGTTGTGTCTATGGTATACTTTCTGCTGACAATCCCACAGTTAATTCAATTCATATATCAACAATTGCTCTCTGTGTTTGAACTTGAGACTTAGGGAAAATTTGTTAATCGCACATTGTGCTTTAGCTACCATAAACAGGGCATAACAAGCGTCTAGGTGGGTAGTCATATGAGAAATTTGTCAATTTCACTCTTTTTGCCACCCACCTCACGGTGCCTGCATAGTTAGAACTCAGTTTGAACACTGCAAGGCTCCCACTGAGGTTCCATGATTGATAGAGACCAAAGTCCTTTGAATACCAATGTTCAAATTACAAATGCTGGCACAGACCAAAAAGGACTTTGTGCATGATGTGTTCTTTGTGTCCCATATACTTTATTACAATGATAATGATGTTTCTTGCCATTTAAAGGGGACATATGCTTTTTGTGATTTTCTGTTTTTATATTCAGGTATGATGTTGAAACTGAAGTTTCAACATGCACCCAAAACAAAATTCCACAAATCAATGGGAAGTATTTCTCCTGTGCTTTTGGTGGAAAAAAAGCTTTGAAATGCAGTATCATCACTTAACTAGAGAGTAGATCACTAATATAGTGTCCTGTATTGAATGGGAAAGTATTAAAAAGATGATTTTAAGGAAAATAAGTTACAAGTGAGATCAAATGGAGATAGTGAAGTACAGTAAATTAATCTGTTCAATCAACCAGCCGAAGTTGTTACAATGGTTTGTTGATTATTTTATTTTTACGAAACAATTACCACCCTTGAGCAATATAAATCCAAGATGTGGTTAAAGACTACTTTAGTTTGTGGTCTAACATTGAGATAATTGAATCTACAATATAGCAGAGTAATTGTTTCAGCTCACAGTACAGGCTGGAAGTTGTTGTGTCAATATGCAATATGGGCATATTAAAACCTCATCCTATATATTTAATCCTTATTTTAGGAAAAAACCTATATAGAAAAATAAAGAGAGTCCTGTTTAACCTGGATTAAAGAGTGTTGTTTTAAGACAGACTTGAAAAATTTGTGAACCTATCTTTTAATGTAAAATTAAAAACGCAAAAACTAGATTGTATGAATAGAGGATGTCATATACTGTACAGATTGTAAAGCCCTTTGAGGCTAATTTTTGATATTGAGCTATAGAAATAAAACTGACTTGACTTGACTAATTGAGACATAGGCACAGGCTGGTAAACATGAGCATGCTGTGTGCAGTTTACAGGCTTATTGTCAGATGATTACCGGACACTGAAGTCTAGATTTCTGACACAAGTGTAGTGGATGCTTTTGCCTTTAAAAGGAACCAATGTGTGAATCTGCCTCATGCAACTTTAAAGACAATTGACAGACACATCAGCCGTTGAGATTGGCTTTGAGTTCTCTAACCTTCAGGCATCTCAGCCTGCCAATATGTGTAACAGGTGTCAGAAATAATGGATTTCACTTAAAGGACAAACTATCATGCTGTCATGGCCATGACAGAACCTATGCTGACACCACAGTGCCCAAAATCAGAAAACTAACAATCCAGTTCAGTATGTCACTGTCTTAGTACAGCACTTTGAGTGACTTTACCACGGAAATGTACAGTACCAGTCAAAAGTTTGAACACACCCTCTCATTTCCTTGAATGAGAAAGGTTGTCCAAACTTTTCACTGGTACTGTATATGTGTTCAGTGTTTGAGATTGTGATGATTCCTGATGTCCCAGCCTCTCTCCCTCCCCTGACCGCTTGCTGCTGCTACTGCTTGCAGCTGCTACTGCTTGCAGCTCTCTCTTTCTCCTTTCAGGCACTCGTTCTGGTTTTGTTTTGTTATGCTGCCTTAGTTATTTACTTCTTTACTCATTTACTTTCAAGCCCCTGACAACACACACACACACACACACACACTCTGCATTCATGCATCACACACCTCACACTGATATCACTGATCTCCACTCCCCATACAGTACTGGTTTTGGGCTGCGTCTTTTGTGGCCAGGGCTGTTTTGGTCTTTGGTTTTGCTTTTTTGGTTTGGCAGTCAGGGGGAAATTCTCCGTTGAGGGTTGTCATTTGCCCAAATGCATGTCTGGCAGTGAGCATATTACTGTCTATATCGGTTCTGGACCAGATGGTGCTAAAGTTTAATGAGCAAGACCCGGACATTTTTTTTCACTCTCTTTGAACATGTTGTCGATGCAAAAAATTGGCCAGATTCGGACAGAGTACTTATGCCTCAGTGCATCCTCACTGGGAGAGCTCAGGAGACATATTCGGCTATATGTGCTGAGGATGGTTTGAATTATGATACGGTGAAGTCAGCTGTATTAAAAGCATATGAGTCTGTCCCTGAAGGGAATCACCAGAAATTTAGAAATTGGGGCAATAAGCAAACAAAAGTGGAGTTTGTCCGTGATTTGGCTTCCCATTTTCACCATTTTTGCTTAGCTGCAAAAGCTGATACTTTTGATAATCTTTGTGAAATGATTGTGTTGGAACAGTTTAAAAATGTTATCTCGGAACGTATTGCTACCTATGTAAATGAGCAGAAACTCTCCAACACACTTAAACCAACTCACACTGATATCACTGATTTCCACACCCCATACTGTATATATTTAGTTACACTTTCAATTTGCCTTAATTTGGTTTGGGTTACCTTGTTTAATAAACTTATCTTTTGTTAACTCTTTAACACGGTGTATATCCTCATTGTTATGGCCACTTGAGCCAGGTCATGACAGAGATGTTTACAGTTTGTCGGAGCATTAAATTAAATCCCTGGCATGCTGTTGGAAGCTACAGCAAAGTTTTATGTAATCGTACAGCAATTGCAGCTGCAAGCAAACATGCAAAACAGGAATGTCAGGTTTAAAATGCACCTGTGCCTGATGATAAGTTATTAGCAGCTAGCAGCAGCATTAGCAGGTATGGAGCTGGACATTTAAATAGACCACTCTGTTCTGACAATGGCATTTGTGCTAATGACTTCATGTTCCTGCCTGAACCCGCACATTTTCCACATTATCTAGCTTAACTGGTGGATTATTTAAAAAGAATTCATGCAAGATGTTCCTCTTTCCATCTTTTACTTTCTTTTTGCAGTCAAAGGAGTGGCAGATAAAACTGAACATCTGAAATATAATTAAACAAAATTCAATTAGATATCTTGCTTTGCAGATTTCACAGGAAGAGTAATATGTTTAGCTCAAGTACAGAATATATCTATCTATTTACTGTGTGTGAGTGAAAGGTCAGTGTAGTAATCACTTATTAATATGCATCAGTCTTGTTGGGTTTAGGTTAACATCTGCTAAGCAGAGATTTATCATTCATGACCAACAGATATGCTATGTGATACCTATGCACTATTGAATTATTCACTCCTCATGTGCATCTGTTGTATCCAAGCAGCAACCTCCAGGGCTGAAAAATGAAGCCCATGCGGAAGTGCAAAAAACAGTTTATTCATTCCACGAATGGCCACCTAAGGCTGGCTCCAAAAGCGAGTCAGTCTCCATACATACATAAATACATTTACAGCCAAAAAACAGTTTTGGTCTCTATAGCTAATTTCCCTGTACGTGACAACTGTACAGGGGTTGAATTTTTATATCACCCGTTTAAATTTTAAGGCTCAAAGTCGTGCATAATTAAGGGAGTGGCTGCTTTGAGTGACAGGTGGGTGTCATTATGTCATTATGGCAGTTACACTAAACCAGCAGAGTGCACTGGCTCTGGAGGTTTGGTGCCTCAGCATCATTTACTGATAACAGTGGTAGAAACATCATTCAGTCAGTTAACATGCCCAGATTTTCTCTGCTGGTTTCCAGTGACGACTGAGTTTAGTAACCATTGCAGTACAGTTATAAGTTTATCAATTTAAATCAAATTGAATAAAAATACTTTTCTGAAGTGATTGGCATCCTTTAAGTAAAACCCGCCCTGCCAAGGTTCCCTTCCTTTACTATCTACACCGACCCCGCCCGTACCAGCTGAGAATGATGTAAGTGCAATTCGACTTTTTAATGGATCTACTTAAGGAAGTATGGCTTCTTAGGGGTTCTTGGAAAAAAAATAAACTTCAGATATGAAAACATCCCAAAATAAAGGGAAAGGCAACAACTCCTCCAAGTTATATACAACTATTTATATACAAAAATACTATTTTAACAAGAATAAGAGTCTAGAGTAACAGTTTGCAACTGCATTGGGATTGGGATCCCGAGGTCCAGCAGGGTAAGTGTATACGACTGCATATATTTCATGTTTCAAACATGTAGCTTAAGAGAGCAGTAATATTATCAAAACATATTCAGCAATGGTCACATAAACTAATAATAATGATAATTGTTATTATTATAAAATAATAGGATCCTGCAGGAAAGCAGATAAAATTGTACCACTAGGTGCCACCCGTGCTTTTTTTTCCTAGCTAGCAAAGAATACTGACAATCACAAATTTTGACAGCTCTCAAAATGTAGTATGTTATATATGAAGGGACAAATGTTCAGTAATGCATAGATTTCACTTTTTAAACATTTAAGGGAACAAGGATTTAAATTCAACTTCTGGACTTGTATTTTTTCTTCTAACTGTAAGATAAATTAGAGCAGAGCACACATACAGCACCACAAACACCACCCATCCTTTCTTGTTCAAAAGCTAAACTCACTGGTGTACACAAGCCAGGAAAACTACGCTAACAAACCATCGGGGGGGGGGGGTTCTGCAAAAATTGATAGTTTTCTGTTGGTAAGGGTGAAAAGTTATTGGAAAATCACTTCTGGTTCCATATTTTCTCTTGCCATGCACAAAAGTAGATTTTCGACGATAATCTCGAAGATGACAGGTCGTACCCCACTGATTTTTTAAAGGGACTAAGATGACAGGCGTGTGTGTGTGTGTGTGTGTGTGTGTGTGTGAGTGAGTGTGATGACATCACAGGTGCATGCGTACATTTAGGAAAAATATGGGTGTTACAATTGTGGCAATGTTACAATTGTACCCTTCTCCCCCGAGACCCACTGAAGCCTCATTTTAATGCTTAAATGCACCATCAATTACTTATGACATCTGTACAATATTACTGCCATTCTTTTAGGCATCTGTCGTGTGACACAAATTTTCTTTTTTTTTTTTTTTTTGCCTTTTCTTTCCATTTTTCACCAAAGTTCTTAAAATCACAATATTTTCTAAATAAAGGAATAAATCATCTCATCCCAACTGCACTTTCCTCTTTTATTTCAATTCCACTTTTTTGTGCAGCACTGTAGCTGTGTTTATTGTTTCTATTATTTATTAGCCTATTATTAACACTAATACTATGAAGATCTGTCTGAAAGCCTCCTGATCTGATATGGTATGGCATTTCAGAAATAGTCTATTGTGGGTAAGTATTTTAATATATTAGCAACAACAGTGCATTAATTACAGTACTATGCTCACTTTGCGAGACAGGAACATTGTATTTCTCTAGTCTTCACATGAATACAGAAGCCATTCAAAATTAAATAGCTGTTTTACAAGCAAAATGTTATTTAAAAAATTTCAAAAATTATTTATTTTTTTCTTTATGTGATATTGTCATTATTCCATAAAAAACATTTGTAACGAGAATAGTTTAGGAAGTTTACTGACAGCATAAGGAAACATTAATAAAAAATTCCAAACTCTTTTAGAAGTCTCTTTAGAAATCTTTTGATCCAGTTAATTTTGATAATATGATTGAATGAGTAAAAGTCCAAAATGTTAAACCTCCCTCATAGACGTAACCTCCTTTTTTACCCCGTGTGGCTTATTTTTCCGAATAAAGTTAAAAACAATCTTGTCTAAACAAGAGGTTTTATGTTTCGTGACATCATGGAAGGTAAGACATAAGAGGCACTTGTTTTTGTATAACGGGCTGCTCAAGCAGCCTACATAGCGACCCGACTCTGCTGCAGCTGAGATGAGAGGCTGGCACCCAACCGGCGGCTCCTCACATTTCTGAAAACGTTGGAGCATATTTCCAAATAGGTGTTATTTGGATGAAATGGCCACATAGTGGGAATCTAAATTGTTGCTTTCTCACCGTAAAAAATACTAAAACTTAATAAAGTGACATATTAACAGTCCTACAGTGAAATTATTGCAGCCATTTAGTCCTGAATGCATTCAAGGATATTTGGTTGTCTCAAGCTTCAGCCGACTTCAGCTGACCAATGGTGTAACTTCATCACTCAGCTACTCAGTCAGTCATGGACAATTGCATTTATAGGGCAACAGTGTAAGTAGCCTATTATGGAATTGTAAAATTATGCAGAAGTGATTTTGGTGCTGTTTTATAAATTACCAAAAGAAGAGAAATCATTTTGCTCAGTCTGCTCGGTGCACTCCTGCATGGGAATAATAATAGGTCATGTGGCTTGAATTTTCTGAATAGTAATTATCTTTATTTGATTTTTGTTGTGTAGCCCATCAACCAAAATCACAGAGAAGAAAAGGAACAGACCCCACCTGAGCAGCGACTACCACAGCTAGAGAAGTCAGCTTTCATATGGAAAGATAATGCTGTATAAGCTATACAAATGCAAACCAGCCAATTAAAGAAGTAGGGGAACTGTGATACATTTATTTACATTTTTGCCAGACAATGAACTTAAACTGTTATGAAGTCAAATTTTCCCCCTTATTTTGAGAGAGGGATGGAAGGAGGGAGGGTTACTATGACAATGACCAAACTACATCCCAGTAGGATGTAACGTAATGACCTGCAGTATCACTTTGTCCAAATGGTCGATATAATTGTTGCAGGCCTCTCTGGTGAGTTTGGTGGTCCAAAACGTCTCAATTGCAGCGATGAAGTCCTCCATGTTATGTGGCTTGGCTTTATGTCGCACAAAGTCCTTTGGGGAATGCCAAACAATTTCAATCAGGTTCACATCAGGCGGCCTACGCAGTAAAACACAGGTGAGGCTGTGGCTCAAGAGGTAGAGCGAGCCATACACTAATCGGCTACTCAAGTCCACGTCAAAGTGTCCTTGGGCAAGATACTGAACCCCAAAATTGCTCCTGATGGCTGTGCCATCAGTGTGTGAATGTGTGTGTGAATGATTAGATCTTACGGATGCACAGGTTGGAACCTTGCATGGCAGCCCCTGCCATCAGCGTATGAATGTGTGTGTGAATGGGTGAATGTGGCTTGTAGTGTAAAAGCGCTTTGAGTGGTCGGAAGACTAGTTGTACAATAAGATTTTTTGACCTTCAACCCAGCAGTGTTTTGTGTATTATTTCATATGTGCATTTAGTGTTTTCAGACAATTTCCACAACAGCACAAATATTTAACTTTTCCATTTAAATGGTATATGGTAAATGGACTGCACTTATATAGTGCCTTTCTAAGGAGACAGAACACACAAAGATTTGCATCACTTCATCTAACCAAATGAAGAGCAAATCTATTCTATTATAGTGAGAGAAGGAACAGAAAAATTATCTGTGATTGGTCAAATCATACAAACTTGTGAATTACAACCAATGGCAAACAGCCACAAGGTATACATTTACCTGGCCATGTATGCTAGATAAGAACCACATCTCCCAAGGACACAGGAAGGCAAGAGCCCTAACCTGTCCTGTTTACTCCCAGACCCAGGATGTTACCTTATCTGAGCCTAAACAAGAATGGAAAGAGAGGTGTGTGCCTCCTAAACACATTCCTTCTCACAAGGACATGCACATATTAACAGAGCAAATGATCATCCTTGCACAACACTGCACATTAAAATGATAAGCCAACCCTTTGGTCTTTCATTAACTTTACAGTGCCTTGACACAGAATAAAACCAGATGCATCCAGCTGTAACTATGGATGTAGTGATGTAGCCAAAACTGATGTATTATAGGCCAATGAAAAAATGAGCAAATAATGAGCACTTTTATTATCTTTTATTTATTCCATTATGCTCCTGAAGGTTTTTATTTTTTATTTAAGCAAATTGTCACTGGATGTTTTGAAAAGTACTTGGGCTATAAAGGGTAAATACAGATTATAATTGCAAAATCATAAGTCACTTATTCTGGTGGAGTAGAACCCAGTTAATTCCCTCCTGCAGACTCACTACCTGACACTGGCTGCAGTGTGTTTGGGATTGTTGTCTAATAGAACGGAAAAGAAAGGAGAAATTAATCATTGTGCAGTTAGGCTACTTGATATTGTAAGCATGTCGAGGGTTGTTGCATGGAGCCTATGACAAATTTCCACGTGTCATATATTGGGGGGGACATGACCCTCTGTCATGAGAGAGAGAGAGAGAGAGAGAGAGAGAGAGAGAGAGAGAGAGAGAGCAGTCTGGACTGCTCACATGTGCAACCTGGTGGTTGTTGGTGCGCACTGCAGCTAGTGATGGATAAAGAAGCCCCCCCACCCCACCCCTCCCACAGCCACCACGGACACAATTACTGGTGCAGCAATTGCGCCAAATGAGTGTAGATACATCTGTTACAACATGCTCACAATGACAATGTAAACACTACATACCGCACATACACATACAACATACTAGTGTTTCACAGGCATACTACCATGTTCACCATCTTATGTCAGCATGTTAGAAATAAACACCACAGACTGAGATGTGGGACAAAGCAGCACAAGAAAGAACAGATAAAGTGAAAAATTAATCTACTGTGCATAATGCCACAGCCGAAGCTTTGTAAAAGCAGTGGGCAGAAGTAATTGGGGCGTATCACGAGATTTTGGAAACATCTTTTCATTGTCACTTTAAATCTGGCTCCTTTATTGTGACAGAGTAGGTGACAGTGCTTTCAGACTGTCCCCTCTTGTGAGGATAATCAGTATTTTTTTATATAAGTTGTAAGACATCTCCTTTCCCTGGACAGGCTTACAAGAAAGAGATGAAAATAAAATAACAGAAGATGGTGAGAGAGTCAGATTAAGGAGGGTGTAAAATCAGAGAACTGAAGGTGCTGAAGAAATGATGTCTTTCATAGCTTTCACTGAAAAAACTATGTGTTGCATCATGCCAGTCACATAAGATTTTAATTAGAGCCAGTTGCATCTGATATTGCAACAACAGTAAAAACTAATTTTCCAAATCTTACTTGTCTCTGCTATTTGCCCCATGTGATAAGTCAAAATAAAGCAATTTGAAAATATTGATTTAATTACCCATCATTAATGCTATTTAAAGGAACAATCTCAAACATTTTGAGTAAAAAACACTTGTTTGCCATCCTAAACAGATGCAGATGGAGGAACAGATATCAGTTTTATCTCTGTGTATCTAGTACAGAGATACAGCACAGTTCAAACTCAAAGACTCAGGGGGAATGTGACAGCCTACTTAGAAGTAAAAGACTTCAAAAAACAGCATAAACTATAGTCTTACAATCATTTGTACTACAAATAACTGTGATTACAAGCTTAAGGAAAAGGTCAAGTGAAATGTTTTATAGATCGAAGAGTTTGTACATGCTGCACACAGTCACATCACCTTTTTACACTTTCTAAATATGTGAAATAAACAAGCTGCAATGTGTAAATAAACATGTTTAAAGTTCCTGAAAGGAATATTTTAACATTTTTTAGCATGTTTTGACAGACCTAGGCTAGCTGACTTGCATACAAATATGGACCACTCAGCATTGGATGCCAAGAGATGAAATTGATATTGATTGCTCATCTGACTCACGTCAAAACAACCATTTCCCAAAATGTCAGTTATTAACAGTTCCTTTAAAAAAAAGCAAGCATTGCAAGTGTGGTTCATAGTACATACGATGTTTCCTGCTGAATACAGTTATCACATTTTGAACAGGTGTAAAATGTATTTAGAGTTATCTTAAATCCTATTCTGTGCCAAATCTACAAGGAGTTGTTTTGGTACTTCACAATACCTGTTTGTTCTAAGGTTTACTGACTTCTGTAGTCAACAGAACACACACACACACACAAACACACACACGCACACACACACACACACAATATCAGATCGTGGTCACTTTTGGGGACATTACATAGACTTACATCAATTTCCTGGAGACTTACCCTAACCCTAATCCTAACCACTACTTGCATAACCCCAACCCTTACCCTAACCCTAACCACTAACCCAAAAATCAGCTTTTTCCCAACAGGGGACACAGCTTTTGTTCCCAATTGGACAAGCTGCCCCCAATTAACTGGTCCTGTCAGAAATTGTCCCCAAAAGTAGCCTATGACACCCATACACACACACACACACACACACACACACACACACACACACACATACACATACGTTCACTCTCTCTCTGTCATCCACACACGAACATACAGAATTTCAAACCTACATTTATAATCCTGCCCACACTTACAGTATAATTACTGCAATGTTAATAGGGTACAGATGTGAGCTGTGTGACACCAATCTTATTGCTGAGAAAGAAAAACCTGCAGTTAACACAAGCTGCTATAGAAATAAACAAACACTGCGGACACTGTGACTATTACACAGAAACTTTTCAGTCAGGCCTTTTGTAGCCCAGGGGACATACTGGTGGTATGCATGGTCAGAAGGGAAAAAAGGTCCAGACTCACTGGGGAAGAGAGAAACAGGCATGAGCACTAATTACTAATTGACAACAGCTGCAGGTGCACCACTGTGCCAGACACTGCTGCCTCCTTCCCAATAGAAATATTGTAAATGAAGAGTAACAGTTGATTTGTCTATAAATTACTGAGAAGAGCCAGCACAATTAACAAATTGATAGGGGTCTGCTGGCTAGAGCTAGAGCATCTATGAGTGAGATCGGTTAGGTTGCTGCAGCTTTCTTAACTTTATCTAGCAAGAGGTGCACCTACTCTTGGCCACCTGCAGATTCTGCTCATAGCTTTCAACTACAATGGTGTCATCGAAACCCTCTGAGGATGATGGCATGGCACTATGTTGCTCTATCTCTCTTTGCTTTGTTAAATCTCTCCAGGCCATCTGTTTGACTGGGCACCCAGTGAGCTGTACAGCTCATCCAGTGGTCAGGCACATTTGGTTTTAAAAAATCATTTCCCTGCAGGGAAGGTAAGTGTTGTGCCATGTCGCACCTGCTGACTATCAATGAGTGTAGTGAATCATCATTAAACTGCTCCATTGTGAAAATCTTCCATGGGGGAAATTAGGAACATGAGGATGTTCTGCCATCTTCTTCTCCTCCTTTCTCCTCCTCTTCCTTCTCTGGAGCAACATCAGTCAGCTGTGTGTCCCTAGCCAGCACAGCACACATACAGTTGCCCACCTGTTGTGCCTCTGTTTCCCCTTTATAGTCCGTTAATCCCCTAAAAGCCAACGAATGAGCCCACAATCAGAGGGTGCATAAGGTGGGAACTAACTGAAGTCTTGTATATACGCTCAGTGCATGTATACATACATGTAATGTGTGGTCACCATAGGTTATATGTGCACATATGTCATCTCCACTGCCTCTGCCACTGCCACTGGTTGCGCTGGGCACTGATGAATGATTGATGGCATACAGCCAAAATCTGTCAAAGCCTGATATGTACCCCTTTCTCCTATCCAACCTCTACCAGTGAGGATGGTGTTGAAGTCGCTGAGGTCAGTGAGAGAGAGAAGGAGGGGTTATGATGATTTTGAGACTAGTGCAACATTCTCCAAATGGAGAATATTATATTTGGAGGATAGTGTGGAGGCGCAGCCTAGGATGGCTTACTGTAGACTTTTGTAGCAACTTCAGAAATGTTTCCGGGTCATTTGTGTATGTTATTTCCTTTAGGCTGCATTCAGACTGAAATCAGCCCTGCGTTAAAACAATGCAAAGGGCTGCTAGTGGGGGCATATTGTTAAGGTACCGGTGAGACAATGAAATACAATCCAGGAGTCCGAGTTGGAGCTACAGAGTTATGCATTTAAAGGTTTATCAGAGACCAAAACGACATGCAGTGGTTTGTAATACCCACAGACAGGATTTTACAGCTGGAAAAGTTATCACGGTGACAACTCTTTTATCTTTTGTCACTACGATCACAAGATTAGCATTCGAATACAGCGTTCACATTACAAAAAAAACCCACCAGAAATGAGCACTTGGATATGGCACAGTGAGTTGACGGACCAACCGCTGTATCTGAATTTGCATAATCATGACTTGACCTCAACCTTATGCAAATGAGGTCTGTCCAGCGCAACATGGCTGGCTCACGAAACTCTGATCAAACTGTCAAACTAAGCAGTGCTGATCAAATATAAATCAAGATTCTGTCACTGCATTGCCTGCTTCTCACCTCAAATGTTTTCAGCAACATACGAGTCGTGATTATGCAAATTCAGATACAGCAATTGGTCCATCAACTCGCCATGCCGTATCCATCATGCACCGCACAGCCAGACCTCCTGCTTTCAATAGAAAATGAATGGGATCTGTCGACTTGACATCCATCAATGAATTCGGCGTGTCTGCACCATGAGAGCTGCATTTTTTCACGCAGCGCTGATGTGGGTCTGACTGCCGCCTAAGGGAGATGTTAATGGCTGTCTCGGAGGGTCCGTCCGTGAAGGGGAAGTCAGTTTGGTCCAGCAGCTGCTGACAATTACCCACTATGCCTGTGAGACTGTTGTAAGGCAGCATCGTCTCTCTGTACTCTGGCCATTCTATCAGTATGTGGTCTTAGGCTTCCTGCAGCAATGTCAGATCATCTAGAACCCAGCAGAATCTGGTCCATGATAATGACAGCTGCTGGTCGATTTCCTGCAGCCCCCTGTGGCCACAACTAAGACAAGATATTCTGTCTTTTTGCGGCTGCAGGAGCACACAAGACACCAGGAAAGATTAGCATACACCAAGAAAAACAGCAAGTTTTTCAGACAGGAGATAGATAAACCAGCCTCATGTAGATGAGATTAATAGGACACGAGCACTAACTGCCTATTGACTGCAGCAATGTTTGAGTCATTGTTGCTTCCTTGTCAACTGTCACACTGTGGTTCAAAGACAAGAATTTCAAATTAACCTTGAAAATGGTTCGAGTGGATTGTGTGAGAAATAATATAGACAGCAGACTAAACAAGACTGGAATTCATGTTAGGGTTTTTCTTTCTTAGCAGTGAGAGTAGTGTCACACGGCTAACATCATTACCCTATTGACATTACAGTAATTATACTGTTAATGTGGGCAGAATTATCAATGTAGGTTTGAATTTCTGCATGTTCGTGTGTGGTATAGAGAGGATGGAGGTTATTGAGGGAGCATGACAGAGAGAGAGTGAATGTGTATGTGTGTATGTGAGTGGGGCTTGAGGAGAGCGCGACAGACCAGGAGGAGAGAGGACTGAGCAAGCAGCACATTGTTCACACTCTATTCAAGACACTAATCTGTATTTACACCAAGGAATAACAACAAGGTAAGAAGATTTACACTCATTGAACAGCTGGATATTAAGAGTTCTGGGTTAAATCACTTTAATGTCTATCTATTAACTATTATAGAAATTAATAATCACTTGGTCACTCACTGCCTAGGAAATAGAGGGTGAAGGACATAATGAATCCACTATTATTGAGTCCTTTTTTCTGTTTTGTCAATGTTTTCATTTTTTTTTAAATACTAGATATCTCATTTCAGCGAGAAAAACAAAAAAATATCTATATACTACATTAATAGCTGTAAAAGTGTGAATATGTAGTAGTATTTCTTATGATTCAGCAATGATCTATGTTAAGTATTATATTGATGTTTCCAAACAGGGACACACATTACTGAATATTTCTGTTACTGTAATTTTTAGGCATGAAAGCATCAAAATGGGATTTGCTTTGACAACAACACTGAAGCTATAATTTAATTTTTGTCACGTCTGTCACCTTCTTCATTCACTTAAGTGGTAACTTTCTGTTAAAGCAAAGCCAAGTCCAACATAAGTGGATTTTAGGGGAAAGAATCTTTTAACTAAAACCAGTGAAATGTAATTAGAGGGGGTTGAAGAATCAACATAAGAATGTAAAAAAAAAAAAAAAGAGGCACCTCTATTATAAATCTGAAAATATTTAATCCTATTTTTCTTAATACAGTCTTTGTTATGTCCTGGCTCATTAAGCAAAACAAAAAACAAAAAACATAAATGTCTCTCTCCTACTCATTCTTGTCTCCCTCTGTTTTTCACTTTCTAACAACACCATATATAAATAAATATACTGTATGCTTTTTAAAAAAATGATAATGACCACAAAAGCACAGCATCTTGGAGGAAGGGTCATAACTGGGAGCAGGTGAGCTGGAATATCAAATGAAAGTCATGAAAGGTGTAGTATGCTCATACAGAACAGAGAGGCAGATATATTTCCGTGCTTCAAGTGATGGATCAAAATGTTTGAGGTGTTATTAAAGTGATAGCTTAAAATGACTTGTGGGCAAGGAGGAGTGTTTGTACAGTTCAGACTTCTCACTTGACTACACAGAATATGAGGGGGTGAAAAGCAGAACCTGGCATTCATGCACTTAAATACATTTAGTCCAACAAATTAATGACATTTTTGACTCTCGTAGGAAGCAGTGTCATGTTGTCATCAGTAGCAAAAATCTGGAGTCGGATGTTATTTTGGTCTGATGACTTTTCTCAAGACATGATTTGGACTTGTGATTTATTATTCATAACATAAGTGAAAGAGAAAGAGAAAAACATAAAGATGTCTGCACTCCAGGGACAAGAACTGTCACAGACTGGCAGCAGCTTGCAGGTGCACTTCTGAGCCACTGGGCAAAGCGTTGGATGTTTTCTTAGAATATGATGGATAGGTGTTAACAGTAAACAAGATATGGATTTTTACATGTAAGTGAAAGCTGCTTTCATGGACCATGCTAAGTTTTGTATATGCCTCAATCCCAAAGCTGGTTTTAGTGACTGGACTGACATATTTTTGTAATAGCATGTACAGGTAAGGTAAGGTAATTTATTTTCAAAGTGTCATGCACCCAAAGATGCCCAGCCTGCATGAGATTACAAGACACTACAAACATAACAAACAAGAACAATAACATAACATAATGAGAGTGAAAGAACAAATATAATACACTTCCATACATGTCAATCAATTAAAAAACAAATATGAACACAATCCTGCTCCTTAGATATTACAGCCATAAATTATAGCTTAGGCATATCTGAGGCACAGACTTTTCCTTTAACACATCAAACATAAAGTGCCCTCATACACATGTTGGTAAGTATTTAACACAAATTGAGCTAGGTGAAACACTTTGTCTGTAAACGAGTACTGAAATCTACATTCACCAGACAAATCAGGATATTCTGCAGACATTTTAAGGAAAAGCCTATAAAGTGCATTTCATTTTCAACCTCTCCCAGATCACACAGGTGATACTTTCTATTCTCCTCTGGAATTGAATGGAAGTGTCCTGTTTCCACTGCCAGAGGCAAGATACCACATCTCAGCTGGGCGCAGACAGACCTCTGTGCTCTGGTCAGGTTAAGGGTTTCATAGTGCTCAGGGTGGTAAATACACTTAATCAGAATGTACATTCTCAGTTTACACAAAATTTCCTCTGACCATTTTTGTTTATAATTTTCAAATAGTATTGTTTTAATTTGACCTACACTACAAGACAATTTATTTCCAAATATATATTGAGGACCTGCCCTGCCAAATATTTTTGCAAGGTCCCCTGTCCAAGAGTAATATTTAAAAAATCCCAATTGAAAATTTGTTTGGTAAGTCTGTTATCAGGCATGTTGATTAATCTATTATACAGTCACAACATGTCACCCTTATGCTGCTCCTCACATGGCTTCCATCCCATGTTACTGCAAGTTTTGGGGTCATTTTATGCACACCCACAAAACAGTGCATAGTTCTGTTCTGAACTGCATCACATTTTGTTTGCTTGTTTTGTTTGCAGTACACATAAAGATAAAGTCACTGTGAAAGTCCTGTATTTTACTGCATGCATGCATGCAGTTCAAAACTGTTGCACAGCTGCTGGGTACCTGTTTAGAAAATGGATTTGTATTAGATGTTTTCAGCAGTAAGCAGGCCCTGCATGTAGTTATTTGATACACAGTGGCTTTGCACAACAAGTGAGCGCTGTAGCTCACTACCCTTAAATCTTTAGGTTCAAAAGCAGAGAATGAATTTCCCCCTGGAGATCAATAAAATATGAGCTACCACCTAACCTTAGAGATTTCCATCTGTGACCAACAGATGATTAAATGTGACAGTTTCAAAGCCTTTCCAGGACAATTTTTATCTCTCATTTTATACATGAATACATGTTGTGACTGTGTTTCACTCACTTTAGGTGAAAATAGGTCATGACTCTGAGGTAGGCATGACAATTATCTTTCTTTACCAGCCTGAAACATTTTTTTCAAGATGGTTATTGAAAAATAAACAACTCACAGCATTTACGACTTGCAACTTGCTGTATAGATGACAAACTGATTGTAAGATGTATTTAGCATGACAATATTGAAATAAATCAAAAAACAATCTAAAATTGCTGAGACTTTTTAACTAGAACATTAGGGATACATGACTTGCAGAATGCTCATGAGGAAGCTATTGATGTGCCATCAATAAATGCATCAAACCCACTGGAGATGCTGTATCCTACAAGTTGAAACATTCATTACAGTACCGGATCCATATTTACATAGCATGCTATGTTATTCTTTGGAATATGGTCTGGCCAGAATACTAATGTGCTCTTGCATCCCAGTATTCTCTGGCATCCAAGCTTGTCTCTGAGGTTTCTATCTGCATAAGATGCTAATATAGTACATTTTTTATAATATTTCAGCCTCCTGTGCATATGATGAGCAAGTAACAATTGGCTTGATGGATATTATTATTATTATTATTATTATTATTATTATTATTTTACTTCTTTTTTTTTTTAGACAGGCAGACCCATTGAGAGCAAGCTCTCTTTTACAAGGACACCCTCATTACAGCACATATAAAAACAACAAAAGCACATGAAAGTGACAGTATATATCATCAACAAATCACATACAAGAACAATAACACAATAAAAGTACATATAAAAACAATTAAAGCACATGAAAGTTGCAGTATAGTTCAACAGATTATACAACAAACAGGCCAAAGACATCAACATAAGGGACAACATCAATTCAAAGAAAACACATGCATACACATTGCTCTATGTAAGCCAAGAGAGATTTAAATTGATTAAGCTTCTGCAGATTGTTCCACTTGTGTGGAGCATAGTATTTAAAAGCCAGTTTCCCAATCTCACTACTAACATGATGATTTTCAAGGACCAAATAGTCTTGGGACCTAGTGCAGTGTGACATGATCTATAGTTAAAAAGACATGTGGATACCCAGGAAGTTTGCCAAGTGCTTTGTAAATAAATAGAATGCAGTGCCGTTCTCTTCTCACTGCCAACAACTGCCACCCACCTTTCTCATATAGTTTACAACAATGTGTTCTAAAGCCATCCCCAGTTATGAACCTAAGGGCAGAATGACAGACTGCATCAAGAGGTTTAAGAGCAGAGGTGGGAGAGTGCATATAAATTACATCGCCATAGTCAATAACAGATAAAAAGGTTGACTAAACAATTTGCTTTCTGCAATTCTGGGTAATACATGCCTTATTTCTATAAAGGAATCCAAGCTTTGCTTTTAAGGACTTAGTCATTTCATTAATATGTTTTTTGAAGCACAGCTTGACATCAAGCCAGAAACCAAGGCATTTATAAAAGAATACTCTTTCAATAAGTGTCCCATTAAGGGTAGTAATATTCATTTCAGTGGAACTGTTAGTCATTTTTCTAGAAAACAGCAGGCATGTTGTTTTATCAGAGTTTAAAAGTAATTAATGATCAATTAAAATTTGCTGTATAGCACAGAAATGAAAATGCAAGTTTCGAACTGCCTAAGCAGCAGAGGGCGCTGTTGTATAGAGGATAGCATCCACGTACCGGTGAATTATACTGTTTCTAACATTTTCCCCAAGTCATCTATAAAAATTGTGAATAGAAGTGGTCCTAGAATAGAACCCTGCGGCACACCTTTGTTAACACTCACAAATCTGGACTGATTGCCATCAGCCACAACAGCTTGTGTTCTACCACTGAGATAATTTGCAAACCAATTGCATGACTTCATCAAATCCAATAGATTCCAGGCATTTCAAAAGTTTGATGATCAACGGTATGAAAAGCCTCAGATAAATCACTAAAAAAGAGTGACACAATCGTGCTTGTTATCTAACGCACTAGCAACATCATTCAAGACTTTCAATGCTGCCATCATAGTGCTATGCTCAGGTCTAAAACCTGATTGATACCATTTTAAAATGTGTTGAGTGTTGAGATAAAGCACTGATAATTTACCAGTATCTCTAACACTTTAGCTAGACATGATAGTTTAGAGGTAAATAATTATTTAGCTCATTGGACTGACCCCCTTTCAGGGACATCAGGGGCTATAGGATGCAAATCCTTTTCACTAGTGAAAACAATTTATGGCACAGTAGTGGCTACACTCTAAAGCCACAGGGGGATGGTTCTGTATGCAGTTTGTTGTTGTAATGCAGTGGATGTGCTGTTGCAGTACACTGACAACATGCCTTACTGCTGATTGTGTTTCAAGCTCATTTTCTGTCTAGATTGAAGGCTTTAGTCAACAGACTCTAAATGCATCCTGATGAAATCCATAATACAATAACACTCTACCGAAGACAGAACAGACCTCTGACTGATCTATGTAAATGTATGGAAAAAACATTGTAATGTTTTCCTGCTTATCATCGACTGCCATTCATATGTGAAAAGAGTTTTCCTATCATTTTCCTAATGTAAATATTGTTACATTTTCCAAGTCAGAAATTAACATTCAGCTGATTGACCAGTTTTCAATGTTTCAACTCGGGTGTGAAAGGGCTTGGGAATTTTTTTTTGCTAATATCATACTGAACTCTAGCAACAACCACCCTTTTAAATCCTTCCCAGAAGATCCTCTATAAATCATATTCAAAGTTCCTTTATGTAATGAACTTACAAACCAATGAATATCAAAAATCCATTACATGCAAACAGTTAATGTTGGAATTATAAATGTGACAGATTTTCTTAACTTTCATGTTGTCCAAGTTGCAGTAAAGTCCTTCACCCAGGAATATAATTATTAGCAAATTACTTTCCCTCAACTGATACTTCAAAAGCCTCCAAAGATTTCATATATAATGAGTCACTGCTTTCTAATGTTTGGCCCTTTGAACAGCAGGTACAGTACTTCTCAAGGACATACTGCTGGCAGTGAGAATCTGCTGATTTGTCCTTCATCCTGTAATGCACAAACGGTAGCCTACACATTACAGAAAGGTCACTGGTTTGATCCCTGGACTAGCAGGATAAATCTGGTAGGGGAGGTAGAGGAGCAGCGCTTGCACTCCCTTGTTATCATTTTTGAGGTGCCTTTGAGCAATGCACAGTGGAGCTGCTTTTACACAGTGTCAACACTGCCGGTATAGTAAAAGCAGCACATTAGCAGAGTGCAAGCAGCAGCTTCAGTCCTCCGTATGTCTACCCAAGATCCATTCAGGCACAGTACTGAGCGTAGGTCACCTGGGTTTTGGCAGTGCTAAGAGTCCAATACACAATCACTGTAATTACATGCATAAAATGGAAGCAAATGGACTGGAAACATTAAAATATGCTAGGGTCATGGTCACACATGTAAAACCTGATCAAAACTTGAGTCTGTGTAGACAGCTGTATTGATTAAAATATAAGTCAATCTGTAACTGAAAAATGAAGCTGACACATTGTGTGAAGATGTGACACAGGGTAAATAATATTATTTCTCCCACCATCTTGGGCCACTTTAGTGACTCAGTGCTGTGAGTATATACAGTACAGTGCAGTACAATACAGTACAGTTAATAGAAAGAATCTACCTATTGAGAAACAGTATCTAAACAGCTACAGTGTCATTCATGATGTACTTAGCCACACAGCTAATGGAGCCCCCATCGAGTTCAAGATAATGGGAATAATAAGAATACCACAGAAGAACTTTTATTGTAGTCTTTATGAATGCTCTTGTTCCAAAGCCTCCCCCAGTATATTGACCTCATTTCACTGTGCTCCTGCCAAACATTTCCACTTATTGGACAGTTCAAAGAAATACTAAATGGCAGTATTTTATATTCCTCTTATTGTCAACACATTCCATGAAAAGACCAGAACCAACGATGAATTGATCCTACTAACAAGAATTGCTTGTGTATCCAAAGTCTGATATACCTTTTCCCCCTCTGCCATAGAGCTCCGTTGTTGCCCAAAAGCTAATAAAAATACATCAATGAGCCACACTGGGTGACATGTTCCTTTCAACTTTAACTTCAACTTCAGTTTAAAGTGCACATCACTCAGAGAGTCTCTGTACACTTCACAAGTCAATAAAAAGGACAACAGAAAAAAGAAGCGCACAATATTACATATAAAAGTGCACACACACTCACACAAACATACACAGGTAGTAATGTCAGTATAACAAGGTTTAGGTAAATCATTTTAAAACAGAGATCATATAACCCTAACAGGGTTGGGGTAGCTACATGTCAAGGAGGAAAACAGTTAGCAGTTTGGGCCCCTAGCCGGTGGAATTAGGAAAGGTCAGGGTAAACAAAAAAAAAGATGTGTTTTAAGTTTTCAGTTTTCAGATTTGAAAGTATCAACAGAGCTTGCCTCCTCAATGTGCAGTGGTAGATTATTCCAGAGAAGTGGAGCTTGGTCGGCAAAGGCTCAACCACCAAAAGTGTTCTTACTGAATCGAGGAACGATTAGGTAGCTGGCACCAAGGGAACGTAAAGGACATGATGGAATATACAGAGCAATAAGCTGGAGATATATGAAGGAGCCAATCCATTTAAAGCCTTATGGGCAAAAAGGAGGATCCTAGACCAGTTGAAGACCTTTCATTACTGTCTCAGGTAGGCCAGAGAAAAGTGCATTACTGTTGTCTATTGTAGTATTGTATGTTATGAAGGCATACATGAGGATTTCAGTGTCTGAAGTTGATAAAATGGGGCATATTTGGGCTATTTTACGAAGGAGGGAGAAGGAAGTTTATGTTATATACTTGATATGTGGCAAATGTAAGAGATGGATCAAATATTATTCCCAGATTCTTAACTGTATGGGTCTGAGAAATTGTGCAGCCATCAAGATTAATGTAAAAGTCTGTAAAAAGCGATGTGAATGTAGCTGGACCAGCAAGCAGCATTTCGGTCTTGTGTGTATTCAAGTGCAGGAAATGATTGCACATCTAGTGATGGACTTCTGACAAACTCGTACATATGTAAGAGTACGATACATTATGTTGTGTTTTTTGAAAATGTGACCCAAGGGCAACAGGTAAACACAAAACAGAAGTGGACTGAGTACCGATCCCTGTGGGACACCATATTTGATCTTAGAGCAGGAAGACATAATACTACTGTATGTAACGCTTTGTGTTCTATTACTCAGGTATGAACAAAACCAAGAGAGTGCCAGCCCCTTGAGACCAATAAGGTTCTCAAGACATTGTAGGAGGGTGTCATGGTCCACAGTGTCAGAGTGTTTGGGTCTGAAACTGGACTGAAACTCATCAAAAAGCTTATTACTGGATAGATGGGCAGTGAGTTGACAGGCAACCACCTTTTCTAACAGTTTGGACATGAATGGGAGATTTGAGATCAACCTATGATTGTTTGGAGTTTGTGGGTCAAGGTTGGGTCTTTTTCATAATGGTGTAACCACAGCTGTTTTAAAAACAGTGGGAACGATACCAGAACTGAGGGATTTATTGATGATGTCAAGAAGAGGGTTTCGTATTACAGTGAACAAGTATTTAATGAGGTTGCCAGGGATGGGATCTAGAACATGTGATCGGTTTGGAGCTAGTGACAATTTGAGAGAGAGTTTTTGAATCAACTGAATCAAACTGAAAAAGGTGGCTGATGGTTCAGTAATCAGTATGAGAAAGAAGTAGAGGGTGGGAGGGATGAGAAAAGAGGGGCACAGCCTTACCAGTAAGGTGTCCTGTAAAGCAGGACACCGGTGTGGGCAGGGTTGTTTTAGTGAGCTTATCCATGGTGTTGAGTAGGAGTCTGGTGTTGTGTCTGTTGTTAGAGATCAAATCTAATAATTAATAAAAGTAATAATTAGATTTAGCTTGCCGGAGGGCATATTTTGTATTCAAACAGTGATTCATTCCAGGCCTGGTGAAATACTTATTATGTTGTATTGTGCCATTTTTCTCCAAATTTCTGCATGATTGTTTGAGTGCCCGAGTAGAATCATTGAACCATGGGGTAAAGTGGGGTGACCAGCATTTTACAACCTGAAGGGGTGCTATGGAGTTGAGCACACCTAGTAAGGTGCTATTTAGTTTATTTGTTAAGCTATCCAGAGAACCACTTCAATTATTCATTTTTTGAGAGCATCGGGATAGCATGATTCTAGAGCTCCTCTGGCTGATTTATTAATAACGCAGCTCTTTGTGGAAGGCCAGCGATATTGAGAAATGAGTGGCATATGAACATTAAAATTGAATCAGAGAGTGATCAGATAATAATGGAGCAGAGGAGGAGACTGAAAGGTCAGTGACAGAAAGACCATGGTGTAAAAGTTGATTGATGGTGTGACCGTTGTGGTGTGTGGGTTCAGAGACAGCCTGAGTAAAACCAGATGTATCAATGAATGTTGTGAAGGCTCGGTTTAGTGCATTGGATGTGTTATTAAAATGAATATTAAAATCGCTGATTATAATGATGTGGTCGGCACGAGTCACAAGATCCAAGATACACTCCGAAAATTCATCCAGAAATTGTTAGTAGGCTCCAGGGTGATGATACAGGACAGCAATGTAGAAAGACAGGGTGTTTGTGTTAGGTGAGGGTGGAGAGAAGGACATTAAAAGCACCTCAAATGATGAGCAGCAAATGTTAGTTCTGGGATGAAAATAGTAATTGGAGCCATTGATTAGTGCTACCCTGCCACCATTTTGGCACAAGTGATATAGGAGCATAGAAAGTTAGGCGGTGATGCTTCAACCAGAAGCAGTACATGATCTGCGGATAACCAGGTTTCACAGAGTCCAAAAATATAAAAACTGTGTTTCAGTATTTGATCAAGAATTAAAAGCGCTTTGGAGCCTAATGATGTAATATTAATAAAGCCTATTTTAAGGCAGGTATTGCTGTTAAAAACGGGTGTTACCTTCACAGGATTCAGGTTCTGCATATTCCGTTGGTTTCTATTTGGATGGGATTTTCTCTTATGGATGATGGTAGGGACGTAGAATACTTCATTGCCTTGATTCATAGGAAAGCAATTTGGAACAGAGTCAATGTTCCAATGTTACTATGAACACAGCACTGTAATTCATTTTCACTGAATCCCACATCCTGTAGCCATATAGCCAAATGTGTTTTAATCCACAGCTAATATACAAAGTAGTCCTCAACAAACACAAAACTTACTCCTGTTTAAGTAATATCTGCTAAAAGCTACAGTTCCCAGTTGTTTTAGGAAATTACTTTTTTTGGAACTATATATTTGTGACCCATTTTTAAACCTGAATTAATAGATTGTTTAGTCACTTTGTTGCAGCACACTAAGCTGTAAATACAACACCGATATATTATCAACTTCTAAAGTCATAATATAAATATAAAGAGTAAGAGCAACATTAGCATTCATTTTGAGTCATGTTTCTGGCCAACTGATGAATGTATGTCCAATACTCAGTTTTTTTAGCTCTGTTTTGGCCTCAACTAATGGCCCTTGAGCTACTACATGCTCCACTCTGTTCACCAGATAATCGCTATCTTTGTCTATTATTTAGTGCTGAGAAGGTAATAACAGAGCGTTCATGAAAGCTTTTTCGCTGAATTAACAGTAAAACCAAAATAATGAGCATAAAGAGTTTAAAAAACTCCAAAGAGCTGAAGGAAATTGCAGAATTGGTGATAATTCTTTGTGGGTTTATCCCCATGAGCAACTCCTTTCTTATTAAACATAGTAATTTCATCAATTGTTCAATAAAAATATTGATTAGAGCAGCTTTAAAGATTAACATCCTCGGCAGCAATAAATGGACTTGGGGCGCACAAGATAGAATAACACCAGCCTTAAACTATAAAATTCAGACTCAGCTTCAGTCTTAGGTCTCCTTCTATATCTGTTATCACTGCAGAGTAGACTGGTTGACTACATTTTACAAAGTAGTGGCTGGCATCAGCAAGACAATGTTTTTGATGGTTATTTTGCAAATTAGCTTAAAGAACACCTGAAGGGCATGAATCACTCAGTCTTCTGTTCACTGCCAGGAGTGAATTCAAAACTCATTGGCAGAAACAGCAGTCAGAGCTAATCTAATTCAGAGTTTGGGGAATTGGTCTGGAAACATGGTGGAGAGAAATGAATCTTAAGATGTGACACAACTCCTTCCTCATTTGTATTTACTCATGCACATTTGTTCTGATCAACACAATTTTGATTCCTGTTCAGCTTTACTTAGAAATCTGTTTTGTATGTATGTCATTACTGACCAGAGTCTCATGTGAGCCTTTTTAAAAACCTTTGTCATTTAAATGGAATTTAATGCTGATGGCTGTTTCATCTCATTTTTCCTAGAGCGAGTTTGACTACTTCAGCAAGATGTCAATTTATAACTGCTCTTTTGATCTAATTGCTAAAAAAGAAGAGTGGGGTTGTCTCCCAGGGGAAAAGTGTTTCAATCTCACCTCAGGCATGAATGGCAGCCACATCGATCTGGAAGATGCATGTTTGACGGAGGAAGGGTACCTCGAGAAATACCTGGGGCCTCGTCGTTCATCTGTGTTCCTCCCTGTCTGCCTCATCTACCTGATCATCTTCATGATAGGTGTGGTGGGGAATGTGCTGACATGCACTGTCATTGCACGCAACAAAGTGATGTGGACGCCAACAAACTACTACCTGTTCAGCCTGGCAGTGTCAGACCTGCTAGTACTGCTGCTTGGCATGCCATTAGAGCTGTATGAGCTGTGGCAGAACTACCCTTTCCTTCTGGGGAAGGGAGGCTGCTACTTTAAAACCTTTCTATTTGAGACAGTCTGCTTGGCATCCATCCTCAACGTGACGGCACTGAGTGTGGAGCGCTACATCGCTGTGGTGCATCCACTGCGTGCAAAGTACGTTGTGACGCGCACCCATGCCAAGCGGGTCATCCTGACGGTGTGGGGTGTGTCGGTGTTGTGTGCTGTTCCCAACACAAGTCTGCATGGGATCGCCACCCTTTACAGTCGCTCCTCCAGCCCTGGCATGAACATAAATGTGGAGATCCCTGACTCGGCAATCTGTACATTGGTGAAACCACGCTGGATATACAACCTGACCATCCAAGTGACCACCTTGCTATTTTTCATTATGCCCATGCTCACCATCAGCGCGCTCTACATGCTCATTGGGCTACAGCTGAAGCGGGAAAAGATGCATCAGGCACTGGAAGCAAAGTCAGGCTTTGGTCAGGATAGCTTCTGTAACATCCGTACACAGCAGCAGAAGGCTCGCCGACGTCAGGTCACTAAAATGTTGTGTGAGTATCAAATGACTACAATGATTTGTTAACTTTAATCTTTAAATCTTTAATCTCAGAGCAGCATCTGTTACCACCTTTTCATGTAACAAGTAGAGCCCGATTGATAGGCTGAAGCTGATACCAATATTTAAGAATTTTAAAAATCCAATGGGGACATTCATTGTGGTGCATCTTAGAACTTATCTCTGCTATCTGTAATCTTGCAGTACTCATGAGGGATTTGCTGTGTCTGATATAAAATAAATGGAAGATGATGACTCGATCCAGTTTGCGCTAGGTAGCTGGAGGTGCTGCCTCCCTTTTATTTTCTTTCAGACACAGCAAATCCCTCACAAGAAGCACAATAGTAAGGCCAGCAGCAGGAAATGGTCAGTTAGTGTAGATGGCAGAGTTCAAATACATTGAACACTGAAACTACTTTTGATTAAACTGTTTCTCAAGAGAAAATGAATAGTAAACAATTTTTATAATTGATTATTATTTTAATTTTAAGCAATTTATAAAGCAGGAATGCAATGTGGGGTTTGATGTTCTTCTCTAGTTTACATTCTTGTAAATTTAATATATATATATTAAATATGTATATACGCTCTTAGAAATAAAGTTGCTGAATAGGGCCATATAGGGTTCCTGGAAAAACCTTTTTATAAAGGTTTCACCTGGGACCCTTTCAAAGGGTTCTACCTAGAACCCAACATAAAGGGTTATACGTAGAACCGTCCATGAAAGGTTCCACCCAGAACCCCCTCTGAGAGGTTCCACAGAGAACCCTTCTATGGTGTAATGGTTTCACCCAGAACCCTCACTGGGGGTTCTATCCAGAACCTTTTAATCTTCTAAGGGTTTCATCTAGAACCCACCCAGGGAGTTCCACCAAGAATCCTTTCATATTTCAAGGGTTTCAGCCAGTACCCTCTTGTCTTCTGCTGAATGTACTATGAAGAACCATATTGTATTCTACAGATCAGGCAAAAAAAATTGAATCCCATATATTGTTTATTGTGGTCATCCATCATTTTAACAATTTATGTAACAATTACTGATGTTTACAATGTTGGCATTGAGAAAACATTCAAACAACTTTTAATGAGAAAAAAATGTATTTAAAAATCTTGGAACAATGATGGATGAAGAGGGAGACTCTCTGAGGATTAGGCAACAGAACAGAGAGGCTGTGTAGGTCCCCAGGGGAACATATCAAAAGTGAGCATAGGACTCAAGAATCAGCAATGCATCAGACTGTCCTCAGCAGGTGAATTCATGTAATCTCCAGCAATGGTGACATAGCAGAGAAGGAAGAGAAAAAAAGACAGTTAGTAGCATCAATCCAAGGTACACTTACTACACCAGATGAAGCAGTAAGCCATCTACAAACAACAAAGTAATGCATGGTCCAAGGAGAGCAATCGTTGTATGGGCACATAATAATGGTGACAGCGGAACAGATTGAATAAGCCTGTCCTCCAAATCCTCCACTATGAGCCTCCACTCGCATACAATCAGGTGAAAGTATTTAGCAGCAGCAATTTGACCATTCCATTCGAACTAAACTCACATTTATCACAAAAGCAAAATAAAAAAGCATAACATGCTGCAACATAGACTAGTCTATTTACTACTACCCACACAGTTGTACAGTCTCTTCACTGAAATTGGTACAGCACTGTGGTCCTTGATACCCAAAACAAATCTTTTGATGAAAATGAGAGTTTTTGTCAGTTTTTTTGGGTACTGGACTCCAAAAACAAAATAGAGTGACATTAATGCACTTGTGGCATATGATATATTCATGCCACTGTCCTCAGTCAAAACTTACATACCATCCAGGTATAGGGCTATCCTGTGTGCCTGCAAAGGGTTTCCCTCCTCTGTGTTATGGAGCATGATTGCTGGAGTACAAACATTTGGCTCCTATGCAACAAAAACAGATACGTATTAGTAAGTAAAATAAAGTAAAACTTGCTGTGAATACAAAATTATGGTAACAGCAATCAATGTTGGCATACTGTGGATAACGCCTATTCCTGAGCTGAAGTATTTACTTCCTGTGCAGTGTACAGAAAGGACGAGTCCTCTCTGAAAATGGAAGGCAGCAGTAAAATTGCTGCATCCTGAATGAGTCCTGAGGAAATCAAATTATTTTGTAATATTTTTTTGGCTGATGTTTAGGTGTTTTCAGAAATACAGATTGTGGCTTTGTGATTAAAAACATAGATACCTTGTCTTATGGAATCATCCAGGCAGTCACTGATTGCTCTCTGGCAGCGTTCCTTTAGGTCACACAGTGATGCTCTTTGAACAATTTTTGTTGCCATTTGATTCAGCTCTGTGACCATTTTGCAATCAGCATCTACAAGGAATTGCTCCTTCATCTCCCACAGAAGCTGAAAGGAGGAACAAAAAGTATTAGCTCCAAATAGTTGATTATCATAAACAAACAAACAAATTCAAAACCTCAAATTCATTGGTGTACAACTGTATTTGCAATTGTTTTTCTGAGAAACTGAAAAAATGGTGATTCTTCAAAATAGATCCATCATGAAAGTTGCTTAGAATGCCTCCTGTAGACACCCTAGTATCCCCTAAAACATGATTCTTAGTGTCAGTTCTGGTAAGAACGGTATGCAGAACTTTCAGGATTGTAATATACTGGAAGGACTCCTTCTTGCCACATGAATTATGTCCAAGCAGATACTGAGTTGGCTCAACAAGGCCAAATTCATTTATGCAGTACTGGTAGATCTTAAATTTACTATTAATGTCCTGAAAACACACATCAAATATATTGTCCTCCAAAAGGATATTGAAGTTTTGTTCTGTCTTTTCCTCCAGACAGATTTTTATCAGATCTTGATATTATTGCTCACTGAAATTATGAAAAGCTCCCCAACATCTTTAGCAACACTTGTTTGGACCACTTGAGATAATGTGTGACCTTCCTGACACTTTAGAAAGAAAGAGATGAGATCTCTTTTAATATTTGTTTTCATTTATGCTAGCTTCTCTGAAAAAGAGGGAGCAGTCTCCATGTGGCCTTCTTCAATGATTCTCTGAACTTCAGAGTTTTCCTGTTGGATTGTGGTGCTGTGCTTCTGGGTTAGGTCATTTCAGAGTGATGATATTTTTGTATATTTACTGGGGCATCCATTTGGCCATATTCAAAGACAAAATTGATTTTACTTTGATGACAGGACAATAGGACAACGTGGACATTGATAATGCACAAAAACATCTCACCAGAAAAGTCATTTTTTGTCCAGGCTGTGTAAATCATTTCTAAAAAAAAAAACAAGAAAGAGATGCTAGCATTAAAATTGTCCATTGTTCACCATAAAAGTCCTTAGTTAGAGTAAAGCTTGCTGAAATGAGATATTTAGCTTACCTTGATCTCTGAAGTTTCTGATCCTCTGTCACTTCAATCCAGCTTCTAGTATCAATCCATACACGGGTGATCACACAATGTGTCACTACTGATATGTCACACCTGTTTTGTAAAGAAGGGCAGACTATGTGTTGCAATCCGTAGGAGCTCTCAGCTCCCCCATACCCACCCCAACATGGCAGCCAGCTCCCAGGCCCCACACACCAAACCCCAGCCTTTCACCTGGGAGACTGGAGTGCAATTCATGGCTCCAACACCCCTCCATACTGTAGTCCTCCATCCCCACAGCCCTCCCACCATCCATAACAAATGAAAAATAGGTAAGGAGGGTCAACTGTCTACTCTCCAAAATGAATATAAATTCAGGGCAATTTTTTTGGCTCATGAACTCCTCCCTCCAGAGATTGTAGTTACAATGGTCAAAACAACACTAACATGGTGGCTCAGTCAGTAAGAGCACAGCAGTGCTATTTTGAAGACTGAGGGTTGAAGACATGATCTTCCTACCACAGAGCACATCATGTAGCTACATTATACATATGCACTGTTAGCCACTCTTCATAAAAGCTCCAGTTAAGTGTTGTACATCATAAATTAGAAATGATCAAAAAAACAATATCAAGAAAGATCTTCAACAGACAAATGCCCCCCAACTCAACCCTTATCTCTATGGTCTCTCCACAGCCTACAACACCTATACACAGTGTATCTCACATTAAAGGGACTAACCAATAAACATAGTGTCTGTTCAACTATTAACTATTGTATGGCATGAAATGATGGTAAAGAAAGACAATGCAGAACACAAATAAAATTAATTGATTAAAGGGATTCCAGATACAGCTACATTTAAAAATATTATCTGAAACATGGGTAAACATTTGAATATTCGAGGGTGAGGATCTTCTAATACCCTTGCTTTCAACAATACTTGAAGAACTCTTTCTTCCAAAAAGGGTTCTTTGGGTCGAAAGGGTTCTTACTGGAACCCTCTTACAAAGAACCCTTGAAGAACCCTTTCTTCAAAAAAGGGCTTTTAAGAAGCAAATGGTTCTGGTTGGAACCTCAGCCCTTCAAGAAGAAACTTTTTGGAACCTTTACTTCTAAGAGTATATATGTACATGTATTCGGATTCTTGACTATTTGGTCAGACAAAACAAGCACTTTGCAAACATGATATTGGGCTCTGGGGACTTCTAATGATGACTATGAAAGTAATCATCATTTACAGCCCTAAATAAATCAACTGTGACATGGAAGGTGTTAAACATCCAGGCCAATAGCATGTTATTGCAGTACTTTGCTCCTGAAATAACATAACCAGATTCAGTTACTGCACCAATATGAATCATTGGGAGTAAACAATTAAAAATGTTGAAAGTGAAAATGTTGTAGACATATGAGGGTATAATCCAGATGGCATTACATTTCCCACAAACATATTTTGCGGATGCTAAATAGTTTCTTTTAAATATAAATAAATATTGATGATATGATACTTAAAGGTGACACCAACAACGCAGACAAAGTTAGCCAGTTTCATATCAGAAACAGACGCATTCAGATCTAACTGGGTTTAACACAGACTGCCAAGCAACCTTATTGAGGCAGCCTATGTGCTTTTGTATCTCAGAGGTGAAGGTGAAAGCAAATGTAGCGGTAAAAAATCTGTCATGCTCTGTGTGCAGGTATTAATCTTTACCTTGGCTTGATAATGCTATGACATTGATTTACTTGCTCTCAGTTCCTTGCCTGCACATGCACTGATGTGGATTTTCTCAACTCCCTGAATAGCTTTCCTGGAAAACCAAAAGGAAATTAAATAGAACAAACTAATCTCATAAGACTAATCTTATTCAGTCCTCACATTGCATAATTTATTGAATACTGTGTAGACACTCAGCAATCAGAATTCACTCATCTACTCACAGTTGTATCTAGAATTCTCCTCAGAGACATAGCAAATATGAAATGTTGGCTGTGAGGCCTCTGAATCTAAAGATAATTTAACACTGATGTACAGTAAATCCAAGGCTGTGTGCCGAGGACAGATATTCTCTAAATCACTGACACAGAGGCCCCAGAGGGACAGTTTAATTGAGAGCAGAGAGAGCATGTTTGCAACTTCAATCAATGCACTACTATTAAAATACCCTCTACCCTGGGGTCTCTTATTGTCTTGTCTTGTTTATTTTCCAGTTGTTTTAGTGGTGGTGTTTGCAATCTGCTGGGCCCCATTTCACACTGACCGCCTCATGTGGAGTTTCATCAATGACTGGACTGACAGCCACATGGAAATTTTCCAGTACGTGCACATCATCTCTGGAGTGTTTTTCTACCTCAGCTCAGCAGTCAACCCAATCCTGTACAACCTTATGTCCACACGCTTTAGAGAGATGTTCAAGGAAGTCATGTGCCATCGGCCGCATCACATTACTCCCAGAAAACACTCGCTTAGTGTCACCCGGGTGACACTCCGCAGCACCCTGAGTGATGCTCCAATCAGCAACGGAACCGCCATTGTTGAAGCTGAGGCAGAAGACGGAGACGGGCGGATGAAAGATGAGACCAGTTTTTCATGTTAAAAAAAAAAAAATCTTGAAGGGCAGGATGACATATTCAGACTAGAATGGCATGGTGTTCAGAAAGACTGTCTCACTCTGAACCAGTGTATTCATCAACTCATCAATAGCAAGTTTGAAACAGGTATGTCAGCTAAATACCTAAAATACAGCAGAAAAAAATCAGTCTTCTGCTGAGGCTGTCAGGTTGCAGTGGAAGTCTTACTATGATGGTTTTGAAAACTTTACTCATAAGTCAGCAAATCACATACTAAAGTTGAAATGCAGGCTCATATAGCCATAAGAATGGTCAATAGTCAGTTTGCCCTGACATCTAATGTGTGATGTACAAATTCCATTCAAATGAAGATATATTTTTGTCAGCACTTGGAAAATTTAAATTATGACAATACAGTTTACAAAACTCGTGTAATTTATAAAAGGAGTTAAACCAGATGGACCAATGAATACTAAAGCTTGTCCAAGCCAGACAGGGCTTGAAAACTTAAACTTGGCCATGTACAGTAAGAATGTGAAACAATATGATGTAAAATATCAATAAATAAAAGTAGCTGATAAACTAGAGAGTAGTAAAAACACAAAAAAGATTTTAAAAAAAATAACAACATTAAAAAGGGTCCAATGTCCAAAAAATATGATAGAAAAGAGAATGTATTTTATTCATGATATTGCTACTAGAATGGTCCATAATGTACACTGTACGTACAGAAAGTATTTATATGAAATATTGTATTATCCAGTAAATTACACATGATTAATAATTGCAAAATATAGTGAGAAATTGCTTTCTTCAGATATCAAGAAATGATTGTCAGTCAGCATCTGTGTACTGATTACTGTGGTGTTTGTGTATACTAGTAACTCCTGCTAAATGTCTTAATGCTTTTTAATGTTATACCTATCTAGTTTCATTTGATTCCTAATACAGCTTTTGGGATTTTTGTTGTCAGAAACATACCACTGTCAAGTACAAAAACAGTACATGTGACTATGTAAGACTATATCTTTCAAATGTTGTGATTGACTACGTTTGGCATATTTGTAGGCTAAAGCAAACTATAAAACTATTTGTCAATGACTCTGCCATCCAGTGTCTTATGGTTCAAAGTCCAACACAAGTTAATTTGCTTTTTTTTATTTACTACACCACACGTTTGCTCTGTAAACCATTTGTCCTTTGTTCTTCCTGTAGTTTTGCATTAATTTGATGAAATACCGTTCCGTTATCCGTTTACGTTGTTGTAGACCTTATTTCGATACAGGGAAAAGCCACAGACTCTGAACAACAACCCACATTCATTTTCATGCTTAAGTCTCCTTCTTATCGAATTTGAACACACATCTTGTCTTGCACCTTAGCTTGTTGAACGAGAGACCAAACATTTACCAGGGAAGTGCACTGCTAACCTCAGTTTGCAGGCAAGGCAGCTAATTAACCACTCAGCTGAAGCACATTAAACAGCATTAAACATAGCTGCAAATGTCACTTCGGACCTGTTAGATGCTGGTGTTGTTTGCCCTTCAAAATCCCTGCTAGCAACACACTGTCAGCCCATGACTTGTAGCGACAGCAGTTTTTTTACTTTGTCTCAGTTACATACAGGTATAACACCTCTAGAAGACTGCTAGCTGCTGTCAATCTGATACACCCCTCCAGCCAGCTAAGACCAAAAGGAGCATTTCTGATATTTCCCCAAAGATTTTTTTTTTCTTTTTACCTTAGTTATAATTGCATTTTTCTTAAAGTCTTACAGCAATGGGACTACTGATTAGTTTTCCTTTAGGGTGGCACTACAGGGAGGATAATGGAGTCCACCTTGAAACCATACACAAAAGGTTTATCCTCTTGGAAATTTAAGTGTGTTCAGCACATTTCATGACAATTATCACTACAAGATTCATCCTTAGGCTAACATAAATGTCCACAGCAAATTGCAACGCAAGCATCTGACCTGTAGTGATCAAATATCTTGCTCTGGACTAACATGTCGGACAGCAGACAGACGGAACAAACAAATAACTTCACATGTAGTATGATAATTCTAAAACCAGTGGGGCAAAAAGTGCTGATTTAGTACATTTTCATTTTCTGTCACTTTAACACCAAGAGTGTAACTGATGGATTTGTTTCTGGCATCCTCTCAACTCATGTTGTTTGGCATGTTGGACTTCTAGGGACATCATAACATCCCCAAATCTCTGCAGTTAAGCTGTTAAGTAAAAGTTAACCATATCTGATGGCAGCTAAGGCAACAAAAATAAGTTTCAAAATGACATGGCATTTTCCTTTAAGCAAAATACCAAGACAATGTAATTGGAAGACATGACAATATAATTGGAAACATTCTCAATACCTGGCTTTGCTATTGCTAAGTGATTCATGCGAAAGGGTCAAAAGCCATTTCTCACTTGTGACATGTATTCAGGTAAAAGCCAAGGATGCCTCTTCTTTAAAAGGAAGGATCACAATGGGAATGTGTTTTGAAGGCATTTAAAAACTATCAGATCTCTGAGTTGACAACCTCAGCAGTGCTGGAGGCAGAGACAGGTAGTTTTAGTTGCTGCTAATCCTCCACCTGTACTTGAGGCAAAATGTGATTGAAGTACATCTTTAAAAGTCTTCAGTGCTCTTTGAGACCACAGGCATCGTCCCCAGTTTGTTCTTTTAGCTACAAGGTGCTCTTGAACTCCTACAGTTTTCATGTGTACCTCCTTGGCAATATTTAAATAGGCTGTCACAGTTTTGCTGCAAATGAAATGCAGTGTGCAAGGTCATCTCATGTGGTGAATCTTGTGTGATAAATCAAATTTTTAATCTCAGTCCTCATGTGGGTTTTTTTGTCTGACAGTTGGTTAATTTAATTCACACCTTGTTCAGGGTGAAAATCGGTATAATATAAATTAAACGGAAATAAGGAATGCTCAGAATTTCAAGATTGGATATTTCCATCTTCATCTGTGAGTGTACCAGTAATTATTGCAGCAGAAATATTTAAATTTAAGTGAGAATTTGTAATATGTTCTGCAGTGTATGCAAAATAGTGCAAC
Organism: Thunnus maccoyii; assembly: GCF_910596095.1. Taxonomy (NCBI): domain Eukaryota; kingdom Metazoa; phylum Chordata; class Actinopteri; order Scombriformes; family Scombridae; genus Thunnus; species Thunnus maccoyii. Next base: position 19,453,282 of record NC_056539.1, on the reverse strand, counting down.
TAGTAAAAACTCTGAGTTGTGGTTGACAGCATCTTGTGAAACAATCTGCTAGACAACAAACACATCTCAGACAGAGTATCAGCCGAGCAGAGCTGCAAGTAACACAGAAGCAGCAGTTTGTATTTGTGACAAATAACAATCTTAGGACAGGAATATCACACACTTTATCATCCTCTCAGCATCACCAAAGGACTTCAGTATGATCCGCTTATCACTTACATCAGTCATAGAGTGAAAGAATCACATAAGTAGTGTTCACTGCAGACACTATAGCTCCTATAACTCTTGTGGTTCTGTGTCTCAAACAATAAACTCACTGGAAATACAGACCACTCCAATCCCATTTCATTGCTTGAGCCTCATTTCAGTGCACAGGTGATTGCAAAGAGCATGGACCTGCATGATATATTCAATGAGGAGGAGGCATCTTCAGGAACCTAGTCTGGTACCAATTCCAAACATAGTGTTTAGTTCGTGGATATTAACTGATAGTTTATCTTACCAAGATGCTTTATTCGTGTTTTGGTGCAACAAGGTTACTCTTGTCCTTGTCTTTTGCAACTGCAGCACAACTGTGGTGGTTCTCAGTCAGTGTCACACTAGAATTAATCCTTGCCTTGCCTGAATCAAATGTTTGGATAAAATTACAAGCTGTCCCAGAGTTAGCTGGTGGTGCAGAACACAGCTGAACACTTGCTGAATCTAAATGTGAACTTGACTTGCAGATTGAACCCTTGTGGTCTTCAATAATACTGTGATATGTCTGAAGTGCTCATTGCCAACCCAAGGCTGGGCTGCAAAGTGATTAAATGCCAAATATGAAACAAATGCTAAGATGCTGACCTTGTAATCCATCACAGTGAATACTTTTTCAGAACAGTACCCGTGTTAGGAATTCATGTTAAATGTATCTGAGCAAAGAGTGCTACTTCAAATAGATTGGAGATTCTAAATAAAACTCTTTCTACTCTGATAATATAATGTTTGATATTCAGAGTAAAATACTTAATATACTTAATACTTTGAATTAGCTGAGCATTAGCATTTTTAATATTATACTCATGTGAAACTCTCAGCTGAGGATCCTGCAACTTATATTGATGACACCTGGCTATGGGAGCTGTTTAGCTTAAACTTGTAGAATACGCCTTGTAATTGGGTCTGCTTCAGAATTTGCTTGGGACTTGACAGAAACCACTGCCTTAAAGGGTTTCAGTACAATTGTTTTGGTCTGCACCAGAGTATGATTGCTTGCTTCAGAGCTGCCCAAACCAAACACACCGTGGGGGAAAGTCTGATTCAACCGGACTAAACAACGCAGGTTTGAAAACTCCCTTACAGCGTGGAGGATAGGGCATCATATGGGTGTGTAGCACTTACGTAAATGTAACAATCACCTCTTTATTAACGGTAGCCATGATCTTTCCCTAACGTTAACTAAGTGTTTTCAGTTTCATAACCTTAACCACACCCTTTAATTTTTATCTTTTTTGTGTGCATTAGACTCAAATTGTTTTTATTGTCTAAATTTGCCTTATTATAAGCTTGTCAGTCATCTGCAAAGTAATATGAATTGCATTAACTTGTACTTTGTGCAACCTTTATCATATCATATAGTTGCCATGCTCAGATATCGTAGAAAGCGATTATTTTTAAAAAGTTGGCATTGAATGTAATCCGGACTTTCGTAGATTTGTCCAATATCAACAACAAAGACACATCCTGCACCACGAGCCTCATTTGCTCCTCCACTGATGAGCCCCATGCTGTTTTTAGGCTTAACTTAATTTTCTTATAAGCTGATCAACTACAGCTGTGCAGGTACACAGTTGAGTCACCATTGTAAGGAGAAATGGGGGAGGGGACAGAGAGAAGTCCATAAGAAATAAATGTAATACAATGCAGTTGTATAACATCACCCCAATACACCCTGTTACACAAATGCATTTAGTTCGTGACTGTAGAATGAATTTATGAATTCATCTCTGTGCACTTGAAGCTCTCCTCTAATTAGTGTGATGACACTCATGAACCGGTTGTTCTGCATTTAATGTACTTCTTATTCACATTTTCTGATGAAGGCTAAAAAGCTGAAAAGTGTTTTTGTAGTGGGTGTGTGACCTCGAGTAAACAGTTTTACATAAGCAATCCTTTATTTTGCTGCTTAATTTATGGAAGGGTTGTTTTTACAGCTCTGTGGAGATCCCTTGTATATGGATGATATTCAATGCCAATACCTATATGCCATAGATTACAGTCCCATTAAAGCTGTTCTGTCTTACCAAGGAAATTTATGAGAACATTAGATCTTCCAGTATACATAATTAAAGAATGAGGAATGCTGAAAAACCTTTAAAACTAAAAAAAAAAAAAAAAAAAAAAAAAAAAAAAGCTTTTCATGATTCATCTGATCAACCTGATTATTTCACATTGTAATAGTACAGTGATTATGTAATGTAAGTTCACTAGTTAAAGTATATATATTATTAAACTACACTTTTACCTATTCTGGTGCACATGTCGTCTTCTCATGAATATTTAATTATTAGCGCACTACACATGCCAAACCTCCAGAAGAAATTATGGTACATGTACAACATTTGCAAGACACAAATATCCATCTTCTAGGCACCACGCATTATCTTCTTTCCCCTGGTCAGATGAATAATGAGGGTACTTCACTCAAGGCTGTAGCTTGGTGTGATTGCCCCCAAAAGCTTGTCAAGGCTTCAAATTACACCTTTTGGCTAAGTGAGAGGTTCAGCTTCCTCTCAATTAAAATTCTGTACCTTGGATACAAAATCACACAGTGAAGAAAAGAGGGAGAAAAAGCCATTTGGAATATTCATCTTCGAGATCAAGAAGAACACTTAATCTTCTATATTCTTCTATTCACCTTGCACAATGCACTTGATGCGCAAATTATCCGTCTGACTGCCCTTGCTCTCAGCTTCACAACCACTCATTTCCCTTTCTTTAAATGCTCAGACTGAACATGGAGGCACATGTCCTGGCCATTGGTGAGGTATCTGTATACTTGAAACGACAATGTAGGTACTAAAAACAGTAAGTTTGTGAACAAATAGATAACACTTTTAACAACACAATAACACAATTCTTTACAGATGAGTTACTGTGGTTGTGAAACAGTCAATTTTCTAAGGTTTTATGACTAAACAATACAATTCTTATTTAATAGCACATATTATTGGGAAAAAAACTAATGCTTAGTATTAAAATGGATAGGCTAAGATGAAAAAAGGAGGGGCTCTCCACCAAATACCTGACCTCTGACTGGACTCTAAATCTGAATCTTGTCAAATGAAAACTCAACTGCTTGATTTCACAAATTCCATACTTAAGTTGAACACACCTTGCAAGCAATGTTGCATGAAAAAATTTTTAAATATGAGAAAAAAATGGACGAGGTGGAGGTGAAGAACATCACAATGAAAAGATTATTTTTTATGTAAGAACACTTACGAGTGCATTATCATACATTTTCCAAAGCCACTTACCAAAGGAAATTCTAACAAACTATTATCCACTTTTTAAAACTTTGTTTGGGGTTACCAGTAACTTAGATGGTACCATACTGTATGCAAAAGGACACCTACTCTTTTAAAAAAATGTGACAATTACACTCACAAAATACTTGCCAGCATGAGACTCAAAGATACTATGGATTGCTAGAATATTACATAACAACTAAAGGAGACTGTCCTCCCAAGAAAAATGACACATTGGGTCATAATATGACCCAAAAATCGACATACAGTTATATGTGACAGATGTCATCTATTGGCTGTAGTAATTATGACCCGGAGCATTGGCTCATTTCCGATGACGTATATACAAGTTGACAATTTACCTCATTTGGAGGAGGTGGGGTGCTTGGTGGTTATAATCCAACAGTTGATTTTCGCCACAAGAGACCACTATTCATTTCTGACCACAAGTGTCACTTTTCCATCTGCGAGTCTGGACAGGTTTTATAAACCACCACACCAAATTTAAGGAAGTCGTAACTGTAACCCACACCACGTTTCTCAAACTTCAACAACATAATAATATTTACCCAAAACATGATCTTTCCGTAACCCTAACCAAACAGTTTTTGTGCCTGAACCTAACCAGTCTTTAACCACAGCATTGTTACACCATAAAACATCATTATTTTTTAATAGTGATTTGTTACAGCTTTGGAAAGCACAAACAAATGATGTCTTCCTGCCAATTACTGCCGATGGGGCGCCAGATTAGAAAACACTCTTATGTGTCGATCTTGAGTGCATGGTCAAAGAGCATATTATGTCCTTTAATTTGGAGGACTTGTTGAGCTAAAGACCTTTGAAAGGCAATAAATGAACAGTATTTTTTTACATTATCACTACATAATATATTTATACACACAGTATATAAGACTACATAATATTTTCCCAAATGTCTATTAACTGTTGGGCATGAAACTCAGAGCCGTAAATGACTTAAAGTGATAGATGCTTGGAGCCCTTAGACCAGTTGCCAATAAAGATTAAGTAAGTATAAAAAAAATCTGAAAAGCAATATTGGATGCCATTGAAACAGGTCCCTTGTAAATAACATACGGACAAGACAGACCTCTTTGCCAGCTCTCCCCAGGGGGGTAGGAGACAAGATTAGAAGTGGGTGTCTCAAGATTAGAAAATAAGGCCTCATGAATGCACAGGCACAGCTCTCAACAGAGTCCATCAGTAGACTGTGAATGCACACACACAGCCCTCACTTGGACTCATCTTGAAGTGTGCAAACAGAAGCTTAATCTGAGGTGAATTTATGTCGTCACATAAGAAGAATATTAACCTCAGACTGCTTCAAAAGAAGCCTGTTGATCTTAAATAAAAACAAGGTGGACTATATCTCTATTGTGCAAGTTGTATTTTGTTGGGCACCATCTGACTCATTGTAGATGCAATATACAATTAAATATGAGCTAATATAACCAAAGACAGAGACAGAGACAGAGGGAAGGGCAGACTGACACTAAGGTGCTACAGTAAAGTCTGGCACATGGGGTCAGAAAATAGTAGATGATTCTTTGAATCGTGAAATGAATCAATTTGTCCTGTCCCACTTTCAACATTTCAGTGTCAAGGTGCCAATTTCTGTCCCTCATCACAGTCAGTGAGTCCTGTCAAATTGTCCAAGAGCAAGCAACTGTAACTCCACCTGCTCAGAGTCTCAAACAAATAATTTTTTAACAAGCAATCAGCTGAGATAACAAAAATCATGATCATTTGTATTTACAAGACAATAAATGCAGAGAAATTTCATTTGATGATATCAGTGAAAGGACAAGATGAACCTACAGACACAACTACTACTCTACACATGCTATAGTACATTTTGGCTTGCAAAATCCAGTCAGCCCACACCATATTTATATAGTCTGTGTAGGTGCCCCACTAATCAGTAGGAGTTCCTAATGCAGCCAGAAGGATATGATCCCTTACCACCTTCACACCAACAAAGACAACCAATTGTGTTTGTTGGAATGCACGGCCAAGCAGAGGTACCACTCTCTGGAATTAAACCCCCCGGAAACTGGAACGTGACATGTTTATCTGTGTGCCACTTGACTGACGAATGGACTTGAACATTATTGGATTTCCCTCTGCAAAAAACAGCTCTACAAAGATGTCCTCTGTCTTAGATTGTGTACTGACAAATTTTTTTGACATGAATGTAGATGAAATTCTTTATTAAAACTTTTTCTTGGCCAGTGATCTGATACAACAAAATTGGCAAACATGTTTTCCTGTGGCAAGTAGAATTTTTTAAAGATGGACCGTCCGTCAATCCAACACCATTCTCCCAAACACTGAAGAGCTCACCAGTTTACACTGTGGGTACTGACAATCATCAGATGTTGCTATAGAAGTCAAATAATTTCTCAATGAACTCAAAGGTGAAGACAAATACATGCTGTCCCCTGCGTCCTCCACAGGTCCGTCTACAACAACAAAGAGTCAACTGTTCTCTGAGACGATGTTCCCTCCTCACATTGTGCTTTGAGAGAATGTTGAGAAAATGAAGTGAACTGGCTTCCAAACTTGCAAAGCAAAGTAGAAAAACACTGCAAAGCTTTCCACCTCTGTCTGCATGCTTTCATCAAAGGCCATAACAAAATGGTAATCAGCAAATAATGGTTCACAATCCCCAACCAGTGATAGGTTAAGTTGCAATTTGGAATGAATCTTCTGGACTTCATTTTGGCCTAATTCAAGGTTGTCTACCAAGTTGCCTTTTGTGGGGAGAGTTGTTTGCATTACAACAACTAATGTCCATTAAGGAGCAATTTTAAATGAAAAGTACATACAGTTGCTTGCATTGTGCACAAAAATTGCTGTTATTTTACATCAAATGTCAATAGGATAATCCTGTTATCTTTAAATGCAGTACATTACTGTTCATTTGGGTTGAGGAAATGGCTCAGACGAAAGATAATGGTATCTTACAGTATTGATTGCTTGAAGGAAAGAAAACAGTACTTTACAGTATTTTTCTTTGCATTTTGGGAACACAAACAACAGCAGAGTTGGCATGTGACTGCCTGGACATTGGATCATGGTTGTTCACCCATCTTCATCCACCAAATCAATAAGTGAGTTCCTTTTTGCTTTGCTTAGTAGCATAGGCAAAATACATTACATTTCCAATCAATTTGAATTGCCCTTTCTTCTGTCATGATAATGATTTGGTACCTTGCCATCGGATTATTACATAAAACAAAATAAGCCCTTTTAGTAGTATATATTTTTTCATTAAGCATGAGATCTATTCTTTGAGTTTTTTTCTGACTTATTACTCAATCTTGATGATTTGGAGTTGTTGCTAAAATTGTTTTCTTGAAGTGAATGTTACTCCGTTTAGATGCGAAAAGCAGTGGACTTGAATTAAGTTTTGAAATCAGAGTCTTGCTGACTAGCTACATCTGAATATCTGAGTTATTCTCACTCACTCACTCACTGATATTCCCTGACCAACTCCCTCACTCAGTCATGCACTCATAGAGACTCACATTCACTTTCTCAGTTATCCACTCACTACAAATCCTTATGAATACATACTTAACTTGAACTGTTACAGCTTGCATTAGAGGAGCATGTTAATATATTTATAATGTTTCATGTCTTCATTTGTGTACAGTGTTCAGACAGACTGCACTACTTGTTTAAGTATTTACTTTTTAGAAGACGGAAATGCAAATTTAATTACCTGAATGCTTCGTTTTTTCTATTACTTTCTAATTTTGTACAAATGTTTAGCATCCTTCATTTAAAATGTTAATAAAGTGAGACATGGTTTGAAAGTAATACCTTGGAAGTGTATCATTTATCTTAACATTTTAAGTCACAATCCAAATGGCTATGGTTATTCACTGTTGTAAACATTGTAAATGAGTAATTATATCAAGTCACAAGTTTGGGAAAAAGATATTTTAAAAATTTAACAAAGATACTGTACTGCACTGCTAGTGACAATAGTTACACAAAAGTGTGTTGAGTAGTATGTTGTACATATTGTAGTTTACAGTGAAAATCTGTAATTTTACCTTTTATGAACATAGTGCAAATTAACAGTAATAAACTGCAATCCTTTTGACAGTATTTTACCGTAAAAGGAGAAAATGACAGTTGTACGCTGTATTTATAAAAACATTAACAAACTGTTCATTTCAGCAACAGCAAGACACTATTAATTTTACAGTAAATTAATGGCAACCCTGCTGCCAGTTCTTTACTGTTTTTTGACAGAAAAATCTTTAACACGGCTGACTTTGTAGCAGTTAATTATACAATCAGCAACTGAGACTACCAACTAGTTCTATTCTCAATATCTTGAGATATCTACGTCATTAACATAGCAAGAAATGCTTGAGATCTTGAGATAATAAAATAATAAAAGAGATGATGATTTAATTTTATTATCTCAAGATATCAAACACAAGACTTGCTGTGTTAATGGGTGAAAATGTATGCTCTAGTAAATCAATTCCTACACTAGACGCAACTACAAAAATAATAACTTAACTTTAAGCTTTTAGCTATCAGTATCTAACAATGAATTTCCATCTAAAAAGAAAAACTGACTTCGATTTACTGGTAAGATTATCTTCATTGCTGGGAAAACAATAAAGCTTTATATGGACTAAAACGAAACAGGATTATTTCTTTCACCTATTAAGCATCCCTAATTATACAAACCACTAGTTCTTAATTGCCAGCCTGGAAATTATGCTAACCACTGCATTGACTGCACATCACACGGTCTGGTAATTAAAGCTTATTTATAAATAAACCTGCTGAGAGGGAGTTTGATTACCACTGTGCTGTTCTGAATAATGAAAAAGGTGACAGTCATAGACATTGTTATGCTAATTACATGTTGCGTATTTAATCCACATTCTTTAGGAAATAACAGTAGACAGAGTATGAAAAGAGGCCAGACATCTCAGCATTTTAGGAAATTTTCCTGTTTAAAGTATAATCTACCACATTTGTTCTGTTACATGCTACTTAGATATTGAGGTGAGTGAGGGAAACATCCATCTACACCATCCACTTCTGAGAGACAGTTTTCTGGAGTTCCTTTCTCTTTCTGCAGAGAGAAAGAAGCTTATCACCAAACTTGTGAGATACTTTTCTAAGGATTCAGTATCTGGCAACTGTATAAAGGCTTGGGAAAGGGAATTTAATGCTGTGTTACCTGATAAAATATGGATGACTGCACATTCCTGTACTCATAGTTGTTCAATAAACAGCAGGCACAGGTTAATTCAGTTCAAAGTGATTCACTGTTTTCACTATTCTGAGGTAATGTCACATCAATTTTATCTCTCTGTGTCTCCAATCTGCGATAACTGTAAATCAAATGATAGTACATTGTTGCATTTATTATGGACTGTCCACTAATTCACCCATTCTTTTCTTCTGGGGTTTACCACAGGACTCTCTCTCCAGACAGTGACTTGGCTCCCTTTGGATTCTCAGAGGGCTTCTTAGCTCTCCCCCTCACATATACAAAAGCTCTGTTGCTGGGCATGGTACTTGATAAAAAAACTTATTTTCAAAGACTGTAAAACACCAACTCCACCGTGCTTCAAAAACTGGCTGCATGAACTTGTTTTGGTTATCCACATGGAGAAACCACATTTCAATAAATTGTCAACATAAATGGGAAGAATCTTGGGGTCCCTTTTTGCAATTTCTGGACACAATTTGACAGTTTTGTTCTTTGTTTTGTTTTTTATAATCCTATTTTTGATGGGTTGTGAGTAACAATCACATGTTGATGATATGTACTGTTATGATATTTTATGTCTTTGATGCGTGGTTAAGATGAACTTCTCTCAGTTACTTCTGTCCCTCTCCCTGAGTGTGTAGCTAATTAGCTATCTAGCCTGCACTTTTCCCCGGTGAATTTATGTTTGGTGGCTCGTTCAACAAGCTGAGGTCAAGATGTGTGTTCATGTTTGTAAGTTAGACGAGAAGGAGCGGGAAAGCTAATGTGGGTTGTTGTTCATAGTCTGTGGCTCTTGTGTTGTGTAGCAGGATGCTATCAGGCTCAGACTGATGTGACTGTCTGCTGTGCCTATCATCAAACGCCACATTATCACTTTATGCAAGATTTAATTTGCTATATCAAAATAAGGTCTCCATTTACTTACACAGGCGGATAATGGAATGGTATTTCATCGAATTATTGCAAAACTAGGGGAAGCCATCATGAAATAAAAGGATTTCAGATTTTTTCTCAAAGGAGAACACAGGACGAGTGATTTCTGAGCAGACATGTGTGCCGTAGTACAAAAAAATGCAATTTAATTTCAATTGGACTTGTATAACTTGTTATAGCTTTTCAAAAACAGGCAGAGTGAAAACCCCTCCCTGTATTTGTGAACGTGCCCAACCATCAAATAAATCAATCTATGGCAAACCACTGTGAATGACCCACTGTGTGCGATTCACACATTTTCTGAATGAACCATGGTGTACCATTTGAACGGTGCAAGCTTCTGATTCTAAAGAAAGACTTTTTGTGTTGGACAGGTAAGTAACCTATGATGGAACATTAGCCACATTAACTGCTAACATTTTACAAAGATCCACAAGACATATACATTATTTCTCATGGTTTCATCTAAATCCTATAAAGAATATTGTCAATGACACATGGATGAATAATGCACAAAGGAATGAAGGCTCCATCTGGTTAAAGTCTTAAAGTGATACTGTAATACCTTTTTTATACCAAAATTTGCGCATATATGCAGGTTTTTTAAAATGTGGGTTACCCCACTAAAAACAGGTGATTGGCTCCTTTCCCATTGCCAGTAGATGAGTTTGCCTTTCTGTTTTTTTTTTCTGGTGTGTCACATTCGATATCACAAACGCACTGGAAAACTGGGTTAGTAAACAGTAGAAAGCAGCATGGAGACCAGTGACAGTGTTATGGTAATTACTTTTTTTATATCTTTTACTTCAATCTCCTTTTCAAACTCAACACCGACTGAACGATGTTCGAGTGCTGCTTGAACTGAGGTGGATGGAATTTGTTGCACGTCGTTCCCATAGACTCTATTAAAAAAAAAACGCGCCAATGTCTGGAAGTTCAACGCATGGCATTGCATTTTTTAAGCAGCTCACCCATTAAATTAATTTAGTGATGGTAAGCTGAAATGAATATTCCCTTCAGCATCACTCAGCCTCACATTTACACTCACATTAAGGTTGCACAGGGAATCACCCAGGGTAATCTTCTTCTGTTGGCCTAAAGCATGTCCAATTAGAGAAGCCCTGGATTACCTTCTGGAGAGCAGGTATTTAGGTCTACCTGCTGGCTTTAAGATGGAAAAGCAATTAAGGCACAGGAGATGAGAGTTTATTCAGAAAAATCAATCGACCAGCTTAATCATGACACAGGCTTGAGGGAATAGGCAATGCACTGTACACAAAACTGTGGATAGAAGGTTATACTAACACAAGTTGACATAAATGGTGATGAAAGCTGACCTATTCATATACTTAACATATAGTAGGAAACATCTCAGAGAGAGTTAAAGACGTATATCTGTCTATCAGATGTGTGCCTGTGTGTGTGAAAGTCCCATACAGATCAGTTTTAATAAAACATTCTTATGTCTCAGGTTAATAACTCTATTCCTGTTTTACAAATATAGTTTCTTATAAGATGAATCTATGAAATTGAGTGAATTTGACTGTTCATGAGATCCATGACAGCAATTTCCAACAAGGTTAAAATCACAGATGAGAGAACCGGACCGCGTTAAAATCAGGTGAGATATGCCTCCTCACTCTCTTAAGAAAAAAACAACATTAGTTATTTTAGCACATGCCCAAGATTTGCATTCAAGTGATGAAGTCTTCTAATGGCCATAGAAATTGCCTGTCTGGAGCAATGGAAGAAGTAATGTGCCGAATGTCCCATGAAACACTGGCAAAAGCAATATCTTTTTAGCTAATAAAGCAAAATCCACTCTTGAATAAAGAATCTAATCTATTTCAACCACTTACGCAAATAAATTCACTCACAATATTCCCCAGGTGTATACATAATTTCCAACACAACCGTACCATTGCTTCAAAAACAACAGACAGGACAGAGGACAGAGCAGCAATGAATAGGAGACATGCAGAGATCACCATGATCACTGCCCCCCGAGTGGCAAACAAGCAACAGTCAGCATCTGCCATCAAGTGTTTACACAGAAAAACATCAAAACCACTGATAAAATTGTAGGGAGCAGCTGTTTTTTATAGACTGCTGGGAAAGATGAGAGGCAGTGTGAGGCAATACTTTCTGATGGGTTGTGTATTACCAAATAAAGCACACAGTTTTCTGAATGTAATGAAATGTGAATATTTAACATGATTAACATCTACTCTACTTTTACCTGTGCACAGACAACCTGCATAACTGGTATGCTCACTTTTTAGTGAGCATCCAGCTGAAAAAGGACACTGGTAACCACAGTTATAATAGAAATTGAAGAAGAAAATGGGGAAAAAATGCAAATACCTGCTGATTATGCTACAGATCAGCTGGTCAGTCATTCAGTAGTAGAAGAAAAAAGAAAAATGCTATACTCATGCTTAGTTTTGTATTTGTGTATTTTTTATATTCCATATACAGTAAATAGCACTACATTCTTATATTTTATTTAAATGAAAAACAAAAATAAGGGGCCCTTAATATAACTTATGACATTCCTTTGACATTTTGAAATGTCAAGTGCAATTATAACAGAGCTTTCAATCATGATGTTCTTTCTTTTTGTCTCTGGCATGTCTCTGAGCAAATAATGGCAATAATAATAGCAAACCAATAGAAGTTATTAATTCTAATTAACATCTCAAGTGACATTCTTGAATTGCTGAGTAAATACAGCTCTCAGACATTCATTATGCTGTGGGCTACATTCTGATGTTGATCTGGTGCTGATAGATAGACTCAGCATCCCCCCCCCCCCCCCCCCCCCCAAAGACATGTACAAGGACTTACAGGAGTTTCCCTTTAAAGTAGTTAAAGCAATTTATTTAATGTCTGCTTGGTTTCATAAGCTGAAAGATGATTAACGTGAATGAGATTCAATGAGTGAACAAGATGTAAACATACGCTACTTTTAATTTTTCACATTAAATGAACAAGGTATAACCAAATAACGACTGTATGCCTTTTCCGTCATTATAATAGTTTTAATAATGTTCACATAACAAAATAAGGAACATAAATACTGAATGATGCAAGCAAACAACAGATAGCCCATACTGTAATACTATGTTTACAGCCACGTCACGCACAGAATGGTTTACACAATATGAAAACTGAAGATGTGACTGTAAACAAAAACTCTGTATGTTGTGAGATTTTTGTCTGGTTGTGGCTTTTCATCGTATTTGAAAGAGCTTCGAGACCCTCAAGAGGAACTATGTGTCAGCCTTGAGTCAACCTTGCAATGACTCAAGCACTGAAAAGATTACATAAAGATTAATGTAAGTCTGAGACATGAAAGTGGTAGGAAATGAGGGAATAGCACAACACCCAGTGCTTTCATTTTCTGATGAAGTGGATTCTGCTATAAGAGAGTTCTTCAAATCAGCACAGCTTTCAAATAAATAAAAATGTAATTAAATTAACTTCATAATGTTAATGTGGGTTTGCAGCAATGTTTGATGAGTAGAGGTGTTCCCAGTGTGGCCAAAGGATATTTGTGATGTATTTGAGGCTAAAAGTTCATTCACAACTCAGCTGTGTTTTGCAACCAGAAATAGAGGAGCAAACTTGTTTGTATATGTAATCAGTATATGAGTGATTTGACTAATTGATTCAGCTAAGCTTGATCACTTCAGCTGCTCACTTCCGTCTCATTAGTCTTTATATACAGTTCAGTCTGAAGAGCATCAAGGTTTCCAGCTGAGGGCTGGTTTGCTGAAATTAATGGAAGAGGCTCATGAGCTGACCTGTCTCATTAAAGACACACTTCTCAATTTCACTCACAAGTTATAGGGAGAAACAGTTGGCAAACACAATGTTGGAAAATTATCTTTGTCAGACAGATAACAGGGTACAAAGTTAGCACCAGCCACCAGCCAAATGCTGGTAAAATATGCAAGTGGCTGGTAGATGTGCTTCACTCACTAGCCAAAAAACAATGGTAATCTATTGAGTGGCTGGTAGAATTTGAACATTCACTAGCCATTTGGCCAGTGGACAAAAAAGTTAATTTTGCACCCTGAGATAACCAGCAATAGTTGTAGGAAACCTTTACAACAGAATGCTACAGGCTGAGACATGTCTAAATAAAGTAAACATGCCACAAAACAATTTAAGTCTTAATATCTTCTTAAAGGCGCACTAAAGCTAAAATGGTGTTAACATTTTAAATAGACCATGACATTGTATTTTAAAAGTGTTTTGAGGGCAACATACAAGCATTAGGTGAACCTAAAAGCTGTGCATGTGGTTTCTTATTCATTAACTTAGAAATGATCATAGAAATTCTTACATTTTAACTTTGTTTTTTTTGTTTTGTTTTTGTGATGTCAGTTTGATGGGCTGATACTGGCCGTCTGGTGTGCTTCACAGATCCACTGAAGTGTGGCGCCTCTCACTAAATCTATTATCTGTAGTAATATAGACCTACTTACAGTCAGACAAGTTATGCTATATGGCCTTGTTCTGCTACCAGGGCATGACAGTGAGGGAATAGAGCAATGAGTTAGCAGAGGCTGACGTCAATCATTTATCAGTGACTAACAGTTTCCAAATCAATCTCTGACTGAAACCCCAAGAGACGACAGACTGCCTGAAGAGGAAAGCACAAAGGGAACAAGAGACTGAGTGAAAATGTCGAAAGACTTATTGAGACTAGAGCCAGGGGAGCAATCAGGCACAGGAATAAAAGGGGCTAATTGGAGTGTAGTTTAGCCTCTACCTATGTCAATGCTATCATCTTACCAAGTGTTTATGGACACTAGTAAGTGCTTGCATATCCAGCAGACGCACATTACAGGGAGTCATTTGATTAAAAGTTAAACTCATTCTTGTAAAAACATAACTTAATTGTGCTTTAAATATAGAAATATAATGCAAATAATAATGCAATAATGCAATTTGTGAAAATGTGTTGAATCCTAAATGAGTCCAATACATGTATGCAGCAATGCCTCACAGCAGCTTATTCCTCACCAAAACCAAAGTCTTAAATAAAATCATGGCCATTGTATATTTTTTTCTTAAAAATGTAATACATTTGGTTGATGCGAAAGAAAAAGTACTGCTTCAAAAGAAAACTCATTTGAAATGTCAAACTAACATTTGACATTTCAAAGAAAAAAACATTTCTCATTTTGTATGAAAGATGTCAGTCTTTGTTTTCATGCTGGCACAAATCCTCCAGCACATCATGACTGCTGAAATAGAATGCCCATGTGAAAAACTATCCAAATCCAATCTGGGTCACCTCTGGATTCCTGCCTGGTGACCAGACAAATGTAGCGCAAAATCAGAAATGGCATTTAAACCAAGAATTTCTGTGTGACTAGAAACAGTAAACTCATTTATGTTTTGATCTTTCATGTTTTATCTTTTAGAAGGTCTCATTAGTACCATTTTTATCATTGTTGAATTAATTGTGATATCTTAGTAAAAGTAAACAAAGGGGAGTCACCCATGGTGTTGTTAGTGCCACTGTTTTTCAACACTAAGATATCACCATATTTTTACTATCAACCTCTTTGCATTTTGATATAAAAATAACATTATTGATTAATTAAACTCTTGCCAGTTATTATTTGAATTGTGTTTGTTATATCTACAACTTTTAATTTGAGAATGATTGATTCATTTTACAATACATACAAGAACCATTATTTGTGATAACAGTGGGTAACTTTTTTTCAAATATGAGATATTGGACAGCTGATATTCAAACAAAACCCTTTAAATGTTGTTATAGTCTTCTACAAATCAAAAAACAACACCTCTGTGTGAGATATGTGTTAATTACTGACTAGAACGCCCCCAGCAAAAGACAACAAACTTGTGGCGTCAAACTCAAACTAGAGGCTGATTTAACATTATATGGACTTCAGTCTAAGCGAAAAAAGATGCAGCAGAGTCTAAAGAGATGAGCAGCAATTGGTGATGTACTGGGCAGACATTGGTCTGAATTCTAGTTGAGTCTTCCCTATTCAGTTACAGTATAAATGATGTAGTTGGCCTACAGTAATTATCCCTGTAAAGATGTTGACTATCATAGACAAACACTGACCTCTACTGTAGTTGCTGTGTTAAGCCAAGCACCCAAAGTGTGGTACAAATACCATAAAATTGATTTGATGAAATAAACTTTGCATCGAATTCAGTTGCTTTTAATGTGTTTTTGCAGCTGAAAGTACTAAAAGTCTTCATGTGTCACTTGTGATATTCCTATGATCAACCTACTAATTTAGCAGGCCTCCTGAATATACACAATTTTAAGTTATTTACCTTCTAAAATCAAATATGGTAAAATTGACATTTTCACTGATGCATGTGAAATCAGCTGCCCTCTCCAATAAATACAATCTCTCACAAAAATAGTATTGGTTCCCATTCTGACCCTGACATCAAACTTCTGAAACCCATTTGAGAACTTGTTTAGTGACATTTAAGGGCTCAAAACTGCCATGTTTTGCGATAAGACACGATACTTGTCAAAATAAGGCTTAAAAGAGGCCTCAGTCTTTAATAATAAATTTGTTAGGAAATCCTGGTGAACACTTCTACACTAAATGTGATCTGTGTTGATCCCAAGATGCAGAAGTTACATATACAGTTACTTCAAGTCAATGCACCGTGAACCTGAAATGCTGCTGGAGAGCAGTCCCATTTGGATGTTCACCTCACATCTTTTCATCTGAAAGAAAAATGTCATCCATCCTCTCCTTCATCCTTCTCAGTAGAAATAGCTTCCAAAGACTGCCACCACACAGAACAAGTTGTCCTGTGAAGGTAAGAAACGATAAAAAGTTAACTGATAATGTTTTTGGGATGTCTGTTTTCCCCCTCCTCACATCTGAGTAAAGGCACCTACGTTCATGAAAACATCCTCTGCATAGTTGTCTGTGTCAGCATCCCACAAACATCTTGAAGACATCCTAGTGAAACACAAAAGATTAGAGATTAGAGCGTGTCATAGTAGTCATGGACTCATGACCATGGTCTGATAATCCTTATACAATGTAGCGCAACCCTGTAATAAATACTATCTTTATGAAACTTACAATGTAAGATTTTTTGTTGACAATGAGTCAGAGGATAGTTTATTCAACACTGTGTTCTTTTTGAGGTTTTTTGTGTGGCTCATTTACATACTGTGCATGAGGCAGGCAGAATATTAGAAATGTGTTCCAACATATTGCAATGTAATGCAACAATACCAGAAACTACAGCCTCAGAAGTTCAGTCAATACCTATTTAACACAGTGTCAATTAAAATCAAACATTGAGAGAATGATTCTCTAAGCTTGCCTCAAACTACCTTTATTGCCTCAAAAATTTGCATCTCCACATTTTAGTTTAACATAGTATTTACAAAGATGCAAATGAGTATAGTTGAGTTCATTTGAATACACTGCTGCAAATTATGGCCCCTGATGCTGGGCTATCAGCTGCTGACCTTGAAACATTGCTTGAATAATCCCATTTTGAAAGAGCACTTTTCTCAGCAAGAAAAGAGGCTACATATCAGGAAAATTAGCTAATTAATTCTGTCAGTTCAATAGGAGTGATTGAATTTAAAATCCTTCCTGGAATTATAGGTGATCTTCTTAATACTTTTTAACATGTGGGGTAAAAGTGTGCGATGAATCCAACCTGCTGTAAGCCATAAACTTCCAGGAAAAATACAAATTTAAGCAAAAGGCAACTTAAGGTCAGCCGTGAAGTAAGAAAATACTGCTAATAGTGCTATTGTATTATATATTGTGTTACTGCATCACTGATCTTTGAATCTGTATTGTAGCTTGTGGTGCTGAAAGGAGGGCATCAATGAAGATCACTATACACGCATCTGTGTCTGTCACTGAAGAGCTATAAATGAAATGTAAGAAGGGCCAAAACTGTCCAATCTCTAACTGCCTGGTGAGACAATCTTCAACAGTGCAACAATCTACTATCCCCAAAAGATATGGAGGTCTTACAAACTGTAATAGCATTTTCTAGTTTACCAGTACCGAATGATCACTCACTTGACTCCCTGTCCACGTTGTTCTCCGATGACCACCTGCACGACAAGCTTATATCTGTCAAACCCTGCATCTGTTTAGGAAGAGAGATGTGGTATAATGGTGTACATCAGTAATTGTGCAGGGACAAAACTGAGATGGATAATGGTAATACACTACATTTACTGTGTAGCAATCACTAAAATGAATAATACTACTAATAGGAAGTAATGACCATATTTGTATAAATAAAGACTGAATAAAGACGAAACGTGCTTTTGCACTGTTATATTCAGCCTCATTTTTCTGGCTACCTTCTTTTATTCAGCTCACATCCTACTTGTTTCCTTCACCAAGGAATTCAGTCTCTGCTCTCTGCCAGCCACATCCATCAAAAGCATCAGTCTATTTCAAAAGTGACAGATCATTCTCTAGTCCGTTGCCTTGACAATATAGATTATACTGAATATATAAGACCATGTTGCTATGCCACATTTCCCATTTCTCATCAAAATTTAATGGTCAGATGATGACTCTTTCTCAGTACTCCAGTTGTGTTGCTTGCAGTGTATTTGTTCATTCATTCTGGCCATTTCACTAGTATTCTGAATATTATACTTTGCACCATATAAACTTTTTGTTGTGGACTTTTAAGAGATGTCTGTGATTGTCTCAAATGCTGTTTGTATGTGCTTGTGTGTGACCAGCTATGTTTTGTTGTGTGCAAACAGCAACAACCACTGCTTGAAATTGAAGCCAATGCGAAAGTCCCTTCAGGTGCAATACCACTGATGTTCACTAGATGCTGGCTCCAAAAAATCCCTGTCTCCAATAGACTCCTGTTCAAAAAGCGTCAACTTCTCTCATGAAATACTAAGTCAATACATTTTTTTAACAAGTCATTATGGTCTCAATCGCCAAATTTTGGCCCTCTAATAAGTGTGGTGGTGGTCATTTTGGAAATTATTGCTCTGTTAACAAGAAATAAAGACCAATAGTAGCTTTGATGTCTGCCATGTGGGCGTTGATTGACAGTTGTGATTGATAGTTCCCTCCCCGGCTCCGGGACTCGGACTATTGTCACAATATTTCGGTGAGTTTAATGTTACTTGTTAATGATACCTGCCATGTTAGTTAGCTAATGTTAGCACAAATCTGCACCATGGTCTGCACTACAGATGTATTCGGTCTGCACTGCTCAGTGTTCCCGGTAACCTAGCATTAGCTTCAGTCTGAGGTAATAGGTTGTGTTTCCAGAGCTTGAAAGGAAACACCCCGCACTCCTTATTTGGAAGGTCCTGGCTCCAAATGGAAAAGATGGTGCTGACCATAAGCAGCAACTCTGGGCTTCAAACAGTTGGTGCTGGATTGGATCAGCCGGAGAGACGATTTGCGAAACTCTTGCAAGATTTGTACGCATTGCATTTCTTCACTGTGTGCATAACCCTAACCCTTAACCCTAATGCTAGCCAAACTGCACTCTCAAGGGTTTGTCTCTCCGGCTGATCCAACCTAGCATTTACCACTTCAAACTGGCTCCAATGCAAACCAAGGGGTGATGTCATGCCTTGCTATGTCCATCTTTATATACAGTCTATGGTTGTGTGTCATGTGTCTTCTTATTTCTTCCTGTGTACTCAGGTCTGTCTTACTCATGATATTAAAAAAAAGATGAAATGTGATGATGATGGGTATTTTTTTACTCTGCTCACTTCTGAGACTAAGCAGAATAAGGAGCAGGGTAGCAAAGGCAGATCAGCTATTGTTAGGGTACAGTGGAGGTGTTTAACTCACTCTTCACTTTGTCCTTGATGCAGTCTGCCAGTGTACGGGACAGCTCTGGGACTTCCTCTGGGTCGTACCGCACTCCAGACAGGCGCTCCCTCACAATTTCACGAATACACTCCTTCACAATGGCTGGTTTAAACCTGGAAGATATAACAGCGAGCAACAAGGCAGAAACTAAGCTTCAAACTGCTTCCACCAGTTAAAGTGACCAGAAATCACAGACTCTTTTAATATGGGTTGTATAACTTATTAATGGTCCACAATATATGAGTGATATATTTGATATAATGCATATTTTATTTCATATGGTATTGTATAGTAAATTTTTATATATATGTAAGATATACAATGCAGTGCTTTGAAATGTACATGTTTTGCAATAGCGTTTTTAATTGACTCTCTTCATTGCCATTTCCACACATGAAAATACACTTGAACTTAATTTCTTAACCTAGTTTGGGTGAACAATGAAGCTGAAAAGTGCATTATCACATATAATGTGGCGTTTCCAACATTAGGCTGGTTATTGAAGACATTTTCACTCTTTTCCAAACATCGTCCCTACAACTAAGTTAAATGACAAACGTCCCTTAACTAATCTACGCGACAGTAATGACGGCAAATACTTGTTTCAAAGCGTTATTTAGACTAACGACATTCATAAAGCTAATTTTAAAAAGATGGCACTACAGGCTTACACTGGAAAACAGTCACACGTTAGCTGTTGCTACTTAGCGTTGGTGAACTCGTCAGTGGCTAAAAGCTAACTTCACCAGCTAGAAAGTATGTTTAATCAATTCAGCCAACTCACTTATGCTGGTGGTTAGGTCGTATGAGGTATGTATCTGACCCCTCCATCGCATGTCAATAACATAACGCTAGCAACAACTACTATATAAAGAAGGCAGACAGTTGCTAACAAGCTAATCTTTGCGGAGTTGTATCCGTTACCATAGCGACGCCTTTTCCTAGTTTCCTGTTTCAAAATAAGATGAGCCAATTTTTTTCCTAGGATGGTGAAGTCATGACCCGCCCTACTCTGCCTCTGACTGGCTAGTTCTCTTTGCCTTCGTTGGTTGGGTTCATATGAGGACTAGGATTGGTTAAAGTTAGAGTAAGAATGGGTCAGAGCAAATCAGAGGCAGAGTAGGGCGGGTCGTGACTTCGCCACCCTAGGAAAAAAATCGCGTAAGGAGAAGATGTTTGTTATACTCGACTTTTATGTCGGTGATAGCAGGTACTTCGGGGGTAATTTCTTAGTTTTTTTCAATGTCAGACTCTTCTTTTTACACACTCTCCTGCAACGTGCAACTTGGGAAATATAATATAATATAATATATATTAAGTCTCTTTTTTTGAACTTTTAGTCAGCTCTATGTGTTGTTTCTGAGCAGTTCATTTTCTGGAAAAGACTGATGCGCGGTTGAAAGCTCTGGAAAATGAAAGTAAGTAACCTTAAGCATGCTAGAAAGGTTTTCTCACTGCTCTGTCCATATAACCTTAATATTTTACTGTAATATACAAATTAAATAGGAAATGAGTGACATATCAAAACTGAGCAAACTCAGCTGATGAAGACTGTGAGATGCGGTGGTAAGATTACAGAATTGGAAATATACCTCATATATATGATCACACATACACAGTTACCTGCCCAGTGCAACCACAGTCTGATCTGTAGGCCACTGAGCATCTCCACTTAAGCAGTAGGGGGCTTTTTCAAGGCCCCCTCATTTTTTCCCCAATGTTTCACAAATACCCTCTCTTCCACCCCACAGAGACATTACCTAAACCATCTACCACAACCTCAATAAAATCCTCCATATCACTGTCCTTACCACTGGTGTGTGGGAAGAATTAAAATGTATGCTTCTTATCTGTGTTCACATTTTCTTTCTCAGACAAGGAGGGTGTTTTGTGTTAAAATGTCACTGTTACCTCCAGCACTCCTTGAGGCAATTAAATAATGTGTCATAGAAACAGAAAAGGTAAGGTATTTTTTCAACATTGCACCGTATCATTTTATACATTCCATAAGTATTTTATCAGGCATGACATATAGGCTTACTTAAACTATCTGCGTAATAATGTCTCCCCCTGGCTACAAAATGCAACATTTAAATATGGTGCAGAACTGCAGCAACTAATCAAACAGCACAAGTCCAATGATTCTGTGGAAAATCTAGGGGAAGATGTATTGGAATAATTAAAGTTACTTGTTTTGAATTCCAGATATATTGTGCTCGAGTCAAAAAGCCAGAGGTGTAAACACTGTGTGCTCAGTTTAATTGTTCATCATTTCGTCAAGTCTGCAGGCCAACAGGAGGAGCAAGAAAGCCCTTTACATGTCTGCTAATATTGAGGCCAGTGGTTAAACACAGTGTAATTTATTACATTCAGTGCTGATCATCATTATCTAGTGGCCCTTGATGAGGTACAAATTACAAATCAATCGAATAACTCCTCTCCAACATGAAACCTGCAAATGAGCGATTAGATCATAACTGAGATATTAGACATTGATGAGATTTTTATTGGTTGCTGATGACAAGTGTCTTCATGCATAGTTCTACTAGAAGGAATTATGTTCTAGGTTCATTAGTTTAATTATTTAATGTTAAGCACCATTTGTACTTTTAGTTCTTCCTCTGATTGCTGAATGTAAGTCAGATTTACGTGTTAACAGCAACAAGCTTTATAATTTTTGTAAAAATAAAGTTGTATGAACATGTAACTTATGCTTCAACAAGTCCTCCAAATTAAACAACCACATAGGTCGTTTGACTAAATAGGTCCAATAGGTTGTTTGCACTCCAGTACAACCCATAGGATTGTTTTCTAAAATGGTGCAGCAGGACAACATTATTTGTCTGTGCTTTCCAAAACCATTGCAAGTCCTTGTTGAAAAATCATTATGTTTTCTGATGTGAAGATGTGGGCTGGGTCTATATAAGTGGCTCCTTCCTCTGCCCACTCTCTCTCAATCCCTTCTTTGCGTTGGTTCAACAGGGAACCAACGCAAAGAAGGGATTTTGTATTGACAATTATGTAACTCTTGCAGATGTCCACTTGCTTTGTCTAACTCAGACAGCTGAAGCCTCATATTAGCTTCAGAAAAACTTTTAAATCAAATATTTTGCGCAAAACAAGGACTTTGGATTTTGTCCCCCATTACTTAAGCACTTTGAATGGCCTTTTTGTTGAAATGTGCCATACAAATAAACTTGCCTTGGTCAAACCGGTTCATTGGAACTGGTTATCTAATACTGTAGACACACACACACACATATTTGATAGAGCTAGTTTGAGTAGGCAAAGAAGGAATTCTGATTGCTGTGTATGAAGTATGCATTGACAAGGTAGTTTCAACAATTTCTTCCTCCTTTCTTATGCCTTGTCTTTTGGATTGACTTCAGTTTAAGAATAGGACTTTGCCACTGGTTCCACTCAGTGATATCTACCACCAATTATATAATTTTATCTTCCAGACCACCACTGACCCCAGCGGTGTTGGAAACTAAAATCTCATTCTCCAGACTAATTATGGTTCATGTGATTTGTTAAGGAAGCCACTTAATGGTCCTATAAATTGAGTTAAACATTATAGCAAAGCAACACCTTGTCCAAAACCATTTTGTATCTTGATCAAATCTGAGGACTGACTAATTCAGATAATATAGCCATCACAATTAATGTCATGAAACTATCTTTGTCTATTGCATGGCTGATTTATGCAACTTCTATGAAGATGTTTTCCTGCAGCAAAGATACTGTAGTGCCAGTTTGCAGATTTGGATGCAGTAAAAGATGTATCCTACCTAGTTACTCTATTGTGTACCTTTTCTTTAGTAAAAATAGTTGTGTTGCTTATGGAGCAGGAGTAGCTCATGCCATGCTGCAGAGGATTAATGCATGGTGTAGCGCTATGTTGTTAAGATTGGAATTATGAATACGTAAGGTATAGTAATGAATATAGTGTGTGTTTGTGTGAGAGAGAGAAACAGACTTGTTGAATGCCCACACTGTGCATTACATTTGCTGTGATTTAGAAATCTGTGCCGTCTGTCCTCTGAAGGTTCACATGCACCAAGTGTGGAAGAGGCTGGCCTTCCAACCGGGTGAAGGTGTTTTTCCACATGCGCCTGATGAAGGGGCAGGGCATTGTCAAGGTGAGGCCGTACCGTCAGAACTGCAAGAAATGCAATGATGCCCCAATGGAGGAGCCCAGCATAACCTCCGACAACATTGGCATCCTCCTGAAGAATCTGGTGAAGAAGATAAGAATAAAGTGCTACAATGAAAAGCATGAACAAGACAACAATTATTTTCAGAGCCAGGAGGTCAAGAGTCCCCACGAGCCTGCCCATTGCGAGGCCTGTATTGATGGTGTCTGTACAAGAGAGTTTCCTTCATCTGCAGGAAACTCTCTCTCAGGGGGGGGGGTTGGGATGTTTTGAGTTTTTATCAGTTTTATAATCATAATTATTATCTTATCTTATCTTATCTAAATCATCATCTGCATCAAAATGTTCCCTCTTGTTGATCTGTTTCATAGTATTGATCATATTTATGTCATAATCATGTGAATGTAAGTGTAATTTTTTTGATATATTAATATGTTTGCTTGAAAGCATTTAAAAAAGCCCTCTTGCAAGCATTATTGTCATATATAAAAGCTTATTTTAAAAAATAAACTAAATATAATGTGATGTATGTGCTGTCAATTGATAAAATGTATCTCCAAGGGGAAACTTATTTGGAGTGTGATATAACATACTGTAAACACTAAAATCTAGTTAAAATCACAAGTCACAAACATATCAAAGACATAGTGTACACATGATAAATATGTATGCCGGAAACACATCACATAAAGGAACTACAATACTTGGTGCAACCACGTAACAATATATTTTTTAAAAAAAGCTTCAAAGAATCTCAAAATAAAACTGTCAAAGTCAAATAATACCAGCTTGACTGTTCTTATGAATTAAGTCTGTGTGATATTTCCACTTCAGTTGGCAAATGTCAAACGCAAGGTATTCCTCAACAACCTGGCCTTTTTTGGCTGTAGATTGTGTTGAGCAATTGTACTGTGGCAATTACAAATGGAAAATGTTGCAATCTGTAGTCATGAAGTCAGTAAAGATAAACTGATCTGTAAACAAGATTTGGCCCTATTTTATTACTAGAGTAATAAGTATTCTGTATTTACTAATGGTATTTTATGAACCATTTAGTGTTGATTATGAGGATGAAGATCAGACTTGGTATGGTGCACATGTGCAATATTTCAAGTTTATTGTAAAATGTGTAACTGGGAAATTGTGTGTAGGTGAGAATTTTAGAAATTCAGATATTGTACAGAAATTTATTTTTATTTGCATTAAAAGTCTTAGGCAGAGGAACTGACTACATTTGTAGTAATAGTGGAGGTGAGGTAAAGAACTGTTCAGTTAGCACAAGCAGCAATAGGAAGCAGGGTGGAACAGACAAGGGGTGCAACCTGTTCTGACTCACATTTCATTAACAGAAGATTTATAGGAAAGTCCCTGACAGCAGTGGTTCCTCTATGTGACTGACAGGGACACTGTAAATTTAGCATAGTAGTAGTTGAAATGCAGTGTGGCAGTTGTAAATAAACAATTTCTGTACATTTGTACATTATTCAACATTAAGTTCTTTGGATCATCACATTGTGACTACTTCTTCAGCAACAGTTATTATATATAACATAAAGAACTGTTACATACACACAAACTGTGTCAAACAATTGGCTTCTGTGTCAAAAATTGGCTTCTATAAACAGAACCAGCTTCCCTATGATTAGTAGAAAGAGGACTGTTGAAGCAGTTTTCCAGTTTTGGATTATGGGAATGCAATTTATAAAAATGCTGCTCCTTGCACTCTTAAACCCCTAGACACAGTCTATCATTCTGCCCTCAGATTAATTAATTAATTATTGCTGATAGTTATGGTACTCACCACTGTGTCCTCTATGATAAGGTGGGTTGGTCTTCTCTGGCAGGGAGGCATAATAAAGATTGGTATGTGTTTATCTATAAAGCCCTTGTTGGAGAGGTACCACCTTACATCGCAGTGATACTGGATTGGAACTTTGGACATTATCTAACATATTCATATGACTGCCTTATACTTATGGTCCCCTGAGCACAGTGTGAATTTGGAAAGGCAGCCTTTTATTTTAGTGGCCCAAATTCTTGGAACAAGGTAGAGTCAGTCATAAACAGATATATACAGACTTTTTGAAGAATGGTGTTCCTCAGCCTTGGCATTGATTCTACAAGTCTCTTGAACTCTACTGGAGGGATGAACACCATTCTTCCAAAAGATATTCCCGCATTTGGTATTTTGATGATGGTGGTGGAGAGCACTGTAACACATCAGTCCAAAATCTCCCTGACTGCAAAGGCCATAGCATATGATTCACATCAATTCACATTATTTTCATACTCATCAAACCATTCGGTGACCCCTTGTGCCCTATGAATTGGGGCATTGTCATCCTGGAACAGACAACTCCCATCAGGATAGAAATGTTTTATCATAGGATAAAGGTGATGACTCAGAAAATGCCCCCCAAAACATAACAGAGCCACCGGATCAAGACTCAGGGATCAAAAATTCAGGCCTGTACCAGTTTAATGTAATGTCAAAAAAGGAAACAAATTTAATTTGGTTATGATTTAGAGATAGCTTGAACACTCACGATCTGAAATGTTTAAAGGGTGAGATGATGCATAACACCAGGAGGTGGCACTGTTACAACTGGAAGTTTCAGTTTAATTTCTCTTGCAGTCCTTCACTCGTCTGGTGTTTTGCAAACTTATGAAACACATAAAGGCAGTGCTTGTCCTTATGTTGACCACACTAATCATCACATCTTTATATGTGATGTATCTTTTACTGAAAAGTAAACTCAGGGATCCATCACGAGTATAAGGAATCCTCACCATCCACATATATCCACATACAAATACATTTTCATTAGATGAGCTTTCCTTCTCTACATTGCTGCATATAAATAGGCTATATGACAATTAGACTGTCCACTGACTAATGTTATTTATGCTTTACATCCGCTTTAGCAAGACAAACTTCTCATTCCCCATCCTGTTCACTGCTATAGTGTATGGCTACTGTAGACCTGAAACTTAAGGAAACCAGTTTCTACTTTTAAGTTTCATTTTTCACAAACCCTCTATGGGAATGATGAGTCATTCTCACAAGTTGTTTGTGTACTATAAGGACAGATCAGCTGTCCCTTCGTCAGTAACAAGCACCTTTAGCTCTCACAGGATGGCACAACCGGAGTGGACACGTATCTTCCAGATTAAAGCAAACGATCTCAAGAAAGGAGACTCTTGGCGTCTGGAGTTTGATGAAAATATTGAGCCTAACAATCCAAACCTGGGCTGGGAGCAGTATATCAGGAACACGGGTGCAAGGTCAGTTTGCTACTTCTTATCAGTGTACTTGGTGTGTACATACGGTATGGTACATCCTAGGTTCTTAGGTTGTTAAAGTCTGTGTGTATGTGTATGTACTGTGCTACTTAAGTTGTATGGACCAAACATTTTTCACAGTCACATTGCCATCACTTACATCTGACTCGGGAGCAAAAAGTGGTGCCTACATGGTAAACCATAAAATGTGAGGGTCAGGACTTTTTGATTAAGGTTAGGGTTAGGGTTAGGGTAAGTCAGTGCCATTATTATTATTGTGTTAGAGTTAGAGTGATTTGGGGAGAAGATATCATCTAACTGGTTAACTAACTTTAACTTCAATTCATGGGGCCAAAGGACTTTACTGTAGGTTTTTTGACAAAACTTATATGGTGGAAAAAGAATTCTGGTTTACAACATGAAAGTAGGAAGGATGTTGTGTGAAATGGCTCCTCCTCCTCCTCTCATTTGCCCTTTGCAGTGGTGTCAGTCTAGCAACATTATTTATCCAGAAAGTCAATAATTTGGATTTGCTCATAGACATTTAAATCCAATTATATAATTTCTTCCTTCAGAGCATCGCTGGCTCTAAGGCAGAGCTGTTTCCAATGTAATTTTGGTTGGTTGTCGTTTTGTTAAGGGGTCAGTTCAGAATATCTTAACTTGAGTTTACAGTTACATAAAAACTATATAGATCCATTCCATCTCAATTTGAGCTGTAATTAGGCAATCCATGCCCTCTGTCATTTGAAGGTTCGAATGCACCAAGTGTAGAAGAAACTGGCCGTCAAACCGGGTGATGGTGATCTTCCACATGCGCCTCACGGATGGGCAGGGCATTGTCAAGGTGAGGCCCTTCCGTCAGAAATGCACGAAATGCAGCACAGCTCTGATGGAGAGGCCCAGCATCACCTCTGACAACATTGACATCCTTCTGGAGAATCTGGTGGAGAAGATAAGAATAAAGTGCTACCATGAAGACTTGGGCCAAAGGAACAGGCCTTTCAGGAGATTTGATGTCAACAATTCCCATGAGCCTCTCTTTTGTGAGGCCTGTATTGGAGGCTTCTGTGCAAATAATTGAGCTATTGTTGCTTTTAATTCAGCCTTTTATTGATATAAAGAAACATAATGTTTGTCTCAGACTGTCTTGTATTTATTCTTGAGATTTTATGACTTCATCAGCTCAAGCTCATGGTAGCTCAAGTGCTACAAGTCATTAGGGCCCTCTGATTGTTATCAATTAAATCCAAGCCTCCCAGTTTGTCAGGTTTTGGCCTTGGAATGATCTTCAGCACACACTAAAAATCAATACTCTACTAACCTATGGACCATTTAAAATGATGATCACAAACCTTTATGTTTCAATATGTAACTGTTTTAACTGATTTTTCTTTATTTTCACCTATGTTTTGACCTATTTATTTTTAACTTGTCTATAATTCGACATCTTTGTAATGGAGGGCAATCTCAGTGGTTCTTCGAGTTTAAATGAAGGTTTGATAAAAATCAAACGCACCAAGACTCTTCCTCCTGTTGATCTGTTTCACTTTATTGTTTCCACAATCTTATTTATATAATAATCATGCGCATATAAGCTTTCATATTTGTTCTTGTCGGCAGTCAATTTTCTCTAACAAATTAATTTGTCCACTTAAAAGCATTAAGCAAGCTTTCTTAATAACACAAATGTAATAGATGAATTAAGCTTGTATATTCAATAAACTACATGTATTTGTGATGTGTACTGAGAGTATTATTGTTTTCAGAACAAATTGGTCTAATTTCATTTGTATTTGGCAAATTTGGCACTGTGGTCTATGGCCGGTGAATGAGTAATTTCACACATGTAGAGCAAAATGAAATGTAAACAAGAGTTATCTATATCTATCTATCTATATATATATGTATATATGTGTGTGTGTATATAAATATATATATGTATATCATCTATATACACACACACACACACACACACACACACACACACATATATATATAGATATACACATATGGAATGACAGTAGATCAATTAAAATAAAATTAGGCCATCTTTTGCAAAGTTATTTTTGAAGGTGCCATGTAATATGTTTGCATCACATGGATGAAAGACAACATCACATTGTTTATAAGGGAAATATTAGGATGTGTAATGTCAAAAAAGGAAACAAATTTAATTTGGTTATGATTTAGAGATAGCTTGAACACTCACGATCTGAAATGTTTGAAGGGTGAGATGATGCATAACACCAGGGGGTGGCACTGTTACAACTGGAAGTTTCAGTTTCATTTCTCTTGCAGTCCTTCACTAGTCTGGTGTTTTGCAAACTTTTATGAAACACAAAAAGGCAGTGTTAGTCTTTCTGTTGACCACACTAATCATCACATCTGTATATGTGATGTATCTATTACTGAAAAGTAAACTCAGGGATCCATCACGAGTATAAGGAACCCTCACCATCCACATATATCCACATACAAATACATTTTCATTCGATGGGCTTTCCTTCTCTACATTGCTGCATATAAATAGGCTATATGACAATTAGACTGTCCACAGACTAATGTTATTTATGCTTTACATCTGCCTTAGCAAGACAAACTTCTCATTCCCCATCCTGTTCACTCCTATATATGACTACTGTAGACCTGAAACTTAAGGAAACCAGTTTCCACTTTTAAGTTTCATTTTTCTCAAACCCTCTATGGGCAGTGCCACAGTCAAAGTTTCTCAACCAGGTCATAAAGTCATTCTCACACACAATTGTTTGTGTACTATAAAGACAGATCAGCTGTCTCTTTGTCAGCGACTAGCACCTTTAATTCTCACAGGATGGCACAACCGGACTGGACATGTATCTTCCAGATTAAAGCAAACGATCTCAAGAAAGGAGACTCTTGGCGTCTGGAGTTTGATGAAAATATTGAGCCTAACAATCCAAACCGGGGCTGGAAGCAGTACATCAGGAACACAGGTGCAAGGTCAGTTTGCTACTTCATATTAGTGTAGTTGGTGTGTACATAAGTACGGTACATCCTAGGTTCTTAGGTTATTAAAGTCTGTGTGTATGTGTATGTACTGTGCTACTTAAGTTGTATGGACCAAACATTTTTCACAGTCACATTGCCATCACTTACATCTGATTTGGGAACAAAAAGTGGTGCCAAATGGTAAACCATAAAATGTGAGGGTCAGGACTTCTTGATTAAGGTTAGGGTTAGGGTTAAGCCAATCAATGTAAGTCAGTGCTGTTATTATTTTTTTAGAGTTAGAGTGATTTTGAGAGAAGATATAATCTAACTAGTTAACTAACTTTAACCTCAATTCATGGGGCCAAAGGCCCTTACTGTAGGTTTTAGATAAATCTTAGATGGCGGAAAAATCATATCATATCATATCATATCATGAAAGTAGGAAGGATGTTGCATGAAATGGCTCTTGCTCATCTCATTTGCCCTTTGTTCTGGTGTCAATCTATAATTATTTATCCAGAAAGTCAATAATTTGGATTTACTCACAGACATTTAAATCCAATTATATAATTTCTTCCTTCAGAGCATCGCTGGCTCTAAGGCAGAGCTGTTTCCAATGTAATTTTGGTTGGTTGTCGTTTTGTTAAGGGGTCAGTTCAGAATATCTTAACTTGAGTTTACAGTTACATAAAAACTATATAGATCCATTCCATCTCAATTTGAGCTGTAATTAGGCAATCCATGCCCTCTGTCATTTGAAGGTTCGAATGCACCAAGTGTAGAAGAAGCTGGTCTTCAAACCGGGTGATGGTGGTCTTCCACATGCGCCTTACGTGTGGGCAGGGCATTGTCAAGGTGAGGCCCTTCCGTCAGAACTGCAAGACATGCAGCGCAGCTCCAATGGAGAAGCCTAGCGTCACCTCTGAGAACATTAACATCCTCCTAGAGAATCTGATGGAGAAGATAAGAATAAAGTGCTACCATGAAAACCTGGGTCGAAAGAAGAGGACTTTCAGGAGCTTTGATGTCAAAAGACCCCATGAGCCTTCTCATTGTGAGGCCTGTATTCGAGGCATCTGTACAAAAAATTGAGCTTGTGTTACTTTTAATTAAGCTTTTTATTATAATAAAGAAATATAATGTTTGTCTCAGACTGTCTTGTATTTATTCTTGAGGTTCTATGACTTCATCAACTCAAGCTCATGGTAGCTCTAGCTCCCTCTGATTGATATCAAAGAAAATCCAAGCCTCCCAATTTGTCAGGTTTTGGCCTTGGAATGATCTTCAGCATATGCTAAAAATCAGTATTCTACTAACCTATGGACCATTTAATATGATGATCACAAACCTTTATGTTTCAATATGTAACTGTTTTAACTGATTTTTCTTTATTCTCACCTATGTTTTGACCTATTTATTTTTAACTTGTCTGTTACTCGACATCTTTGTAATGGAGGGCAACCTTAATGGTTCTTCGAGTTTAAATAAATGTTTGATGAAATCAAACGCACCAAGACTCTTCTTCTTGTTGATCTGTTTCATTTTATTGTTTCAATAATCTTATTTATATAATAATCATGCGCATATAAGCTTTCATATTTATTCTTGTTGGTTCTTGTTGTAAATAAAAAAATTCTG
The DNA here is from genome assembly GCF_910596095.1 of Thunnus maccoyii. Classification (NCBI taxonomy): domain Eukaryota; kingdom Metazoa; phylum Chordata; class Actinopteri; order Scombriformes; family Scombridae; genus Thunnus; species Thunnus maccoyii. The sequence goes on along the minus strand of NC_056539.1, from coordinate 19,421,646 downwards.
TACATTTGTACATTATTCAACACTAAGTTCTTTTGATCATTACATTGTGGCTACTTTTTGAGCAACAGTTGTAGTATCATAAAGAATTGTTTTGCAAGAAGTCTGGGGAATACAGCAGTATTGCATATTAGAGCAGAGTTGTGCGACCTGTTTCTAAAATAACATTAAAAAATGTTGGCTGGCAGGAGGCTTAGGGCGACAATAGAGAAAACCTGTTTCTCACGAGGCGTTCCCACTGTTTATTTGTATATGACCAGCAGGTGTGACACTGATGCCGCTGTGGTGATTCTTCACCATCAGCAAGTCACACCGCTGTGGTAGAAAACTTTAACTGTGGTTTATTCTTGTTTTGTAGGAAACCACCTACAGGGAAAGTAGCTACCTTGCTGAGTTTTCCATTTCCCACATCATTTGCCATCATTTTGTCCACGTCACGTTTGGTTTAGAGTGCCACTATGTATACCTTGGCCACTAAGGCTGAATTTAGTCTTGCAGGAGTCAGTTTGACAGGTAAGTTGCAGGTATGCTTTTGCTGTCTGACAGTGGTTATTTATGGATAAGCTCAACAGTCTATTTAGATGACTGTTCTGTTCATGTAATTGACAAGTAAAAGCAAATGTTCCCGTAACGAAACGCAGTTATTCTGTGCTCAGCAGGCATGAGCTACTGAAGAAACAGCTCTTACCTGACAACTGTAGAGACATGAAGATTTGCCTCTTGATATCATGTCATCCAAGAATACCTCACTGAAGGTAAAGTATCTTCTCCTGGTGCACATTGTGTATGTTATGAAGGGTTATTTTTCATGATAAATCACCTCTGTAACTGATAACCTTTTCTTAAATAATGTATTCCTTATAATAAATGGATAATAATTTTACTCTGTTTTAATTCTAGTGGTTCCTGCCATCAGTCATGCCTATACTGATTGTGTTTCTCATTCTTATACCAGGTAAGCTTTTTGGTGAGAGAACTACATGAGGTCTTACATAAGGTCTTACTTCAAAATTTCAATGATTATCGAGAACTAAAGCTGAGACGTTACCATATTTGAAATATTTGAATCCACTTTGTTGGTTGCAGTTCCACTAAAAATCACATCACAAGCCAAAACATGTTTATGACAACATCTATTGATCACACTTTTTTTTTTTTTTTTTCAGCTCCATGCAGTGCCATCATGGTGAACTGCTCTCAGCCAAACCAACCAGCTCTGCTGGAAGCCCTGAATCCAGTCTTTAACCTGAGCGCAATACGACCTGTCATGAACATGACAACCTACACCAATGTCAGCACATTCTTTACCTTGTATGGAATACTGGGAGTGGTATGTTCAGCTCATTCAGCATTACACAGTGTACCGAGTGTACCATTCATTATTTTTCATGAGTATGTGGCACTTCTCTCAGAATACAGTAATTTCTATACCACTCTGAAAAATTTTGTAACTGTTCAACAAAGGACTCCATTTTGCAAACATATGTGATGACATGATTATTATGATAATATGTGGAGCAGAAAATAATATCTATCCTACTGCTAGTGGGAAGATAAAGGTGGAAAGAGTCATCAGATATGACAGCTTATATCATTTTGCCACTGTCTTGAAGCAAATGTAACTATACCTAAATTTAAAAACCGAGACTCCCTTGAAGACCCATGTTGTCTTAACAAAAACACTTTCGGGAACACTGACTTTGTTTTTCTGTTCTTGTCATTCAGAATGAAAAGGCTCAAAACTTGATGACTTACATTTGGCTAGAATTTGTAAGTACTGCAAATAGATAAGTACTGGATAATTGTGGAATAATTTCAGTTAATGGTGTGATTATTTCTTATGGAATACCCACTCTTTACACTAATATCACTTTTGTTGTTTTAGTGGTGGAGGAACGAGTTTACCATTTGGGACCCAGTCCAGTGCGGCACTGACAAGATTTCTCTCCCCAGAGACAAGTTTTGGGTGCCAGATATTGTAATTAATGAATTGTGAGTTCCATCATACCAGACTGTTAACATTTATCAGACCATACACTGGGTGTACATACAGCAGATTCCTCTTAACACACTGTTACAATATTATAGTAGCTATTATTCATATAATTGTTACAGGATACAGCTAGATAACTTTATATTTTTCTCAACAAATCCCATGAAAAGACAATGTCTTAGTATATTTGTCAATACTTTCCGATCTCCCTACCCTGTCTTTGGCGCTCAGCCCCAAACATACACATATGTGACAATAACAAATCTACACTCTGAAATCCTAAACAGCAGAGAAAGCTGGATTCTTCTTTAACATATTTTGTCTCTCTTGTCTAAGTATAAAACATCACATGCAGCTGGGTTGGTTAACATGATGTGCTATTTGCAAGTACTGACTTGTAAGTGTAGCTGTAAATCATGAAAATGCGTGAACAAAAAAATGGCACGTTGACTGGAAGAAGAGATGCCCAGTCTTAACGAGGGACTATTTCCTGTTTTCCACTGCTTCCAATTTGTAGCAGTGGATAAATTAAAGGTGCAATGTTCTCATTTTGTAGATATTTCACTCATAACTCCTCTGCTTGTTCTTGTCTTGCAGTATTGAGAAGAACACAGCCCCCTATGTCCCGTATCTGTATTTATTTAGCAATGGAAGAATGCACGATGCTCAACCAGTCAAAGTTGTCAGCTCCTGTAACCTTGATATCTACACCTTCCCCTTCGACATACAGAACTGCACTCTTACTTTCAACTCCTACATCCACTCGGGTAAGGCACTTCACAGAATGTCTCATTTCCTCTCTTCTAAGGAGCAGTAAGTAGCAATATGTAAGCAATAACGCATGATGAACTGAACTTAAGGTTTTTTCTTTGGACACTAAGGAGCACATTAATGTGCTTATATCATGGCTACTTATCAAATGAAACAAATAACTTTGATCATTTTGTAGTGACGTAAACCAAATTTAAACAGTGATATTTATTGTAGATGTACCATGAAAAAAATCTGCTGTAATATAATCTGCTTTCAGTTTAAAGTTTCTGGAAATTGATTGACCCGTACAGGTTTTAAACCAAAAAAAAGAAGAAAAAAAGTCCACTAGTAGGAATTTATGGTGTCAAGCCAGTGACAGACAGCAAATTATGAAAAAATATCCTGAAACTATGAATTATTATGTCTCTGTAATGAGAATATGTGCTTCTATTGACTTTAAGGGATAACATTTTACTCTCCTTTCATCAGCAAAGGATATAAAGATATTCCTAGGGAAGCCTGCTGATAAAATCACAGAAGTCTCAAAGATGATGATGACAACTATGGGGGAGTGGGAGCTGCTGGATATCACCGCCCACAAATACAGCACACACATTGAGAATGAGGATTCCTCCATTGATGAGCTTTCATTTCATGTATGTTCATTGTAATGTCTGAAAATTGCAAATTGCTTTTCAAGCTCAGACTATGGGAGTATATATTTGGGCCAGTTGAAAGTAATTTGTATTTGCTGTTTTTAATTTATTATTGTGTCTGAAATGTTTGACTTACTTAACTCTAACATACTTAAACATATCAGTCCAATTATGATATTAAAAAGCTCAGAACCAAAAATAATCACACACCTAGCTCAGATTTTCCTCTCTTCAGTTTTAGTCTTTTGTACCATTTTTAACTATGATTGAATATTTCTGTAACTTCAAAATAATGATGGATGTTTGTATAGCTTGGAAAACATTACTGTACTATGAGAGCTTTACACTTTTTTTGGCATTTTCTTAACTCTTTGGCAACAGAGCATTATTTAAAAAAGACAGATTTCAAATGTGTACCAAAAAGGTACCCGACAAAGTGTTTTCTGTTATTTTTTTCTGCCCTCTGCAGATCAGAGTCAGGCGCCGGGCCACCCTCTATGTGCTGAACCTGCTGATCCCCAGCTCCTTCCTCATCACAGTGGACCTCTTCAGCTTCCTGCTGCCTCCCCAGAGTGTGGATCGATCCTCCTTTAAGATGACCCTCATCCTGGGCTACACCGTCTTCCTGCTCATTATGAACGACATGCTGCCAATCACTGGAAACACTATACCTCTCATAAGTCAGTGTTAGACTCAGAAAATGTTCTCTGTAATGATATATTGAAACTACAGTACAGAATTTTAAGACTACGGTACAGTACAGTACAACTATTTCATACTGTCAAATTTGGCTAGAAGCAGCTAAGTATAAGTTTAGAATACAACATAAAAACTCTGCAGGTTGTTCGGCGAAGTGTTAAAATTGGCATCAGTCTTAATTTGTATGCCCTAAATCCACAAACAGACAGTGTGGGCAAATTATTTTCAGATTTACATGTAATTTACATATCAGCCCAACACATAAGCATTACCACAAGAAGCAGCATAGGCAGCTTTTCACTCATTGCACATACATATATAAATAATGAATTGTATTTTTATTTGGTCATTTTTATTCTTGTCTGCACAAACTTGATTGTTATTATTCATTCTGGGTCTCAGTGAACACACTCTCTCCAATCTCTTTATGCCAGATGTGTTCCTGTCTCTGTGCCTGGCTCTGATGGTGGCCAGTCTACTGGAGACTATCGTCATCACCAACCTGCTGTGTGGCTCTGCTAATCTCTCTCCCGTCCCTCACTGGATCCAAGTGCTCGTTCTGCAGATTCTGGGCTGTCTTGTTTTCTTGCCTCGGAAGACTAAAGAACAAGGAGATGCAGGTATACAGCTGTTGGTAGTTATACTGTGATTACATCCAGTATATGTGTAAGAGATGTAGAAATGTAAGATTACAGAAAAAGATTGTTTACTTACCACTTTTGAAGGTATTAAAAAGTCAGTTTAAAAAAGAAAGAAAGGAACCACATTGGATAAGTTATGTTGCATAGAATATAATTTGTAGCCTATTTTCTGGACTGAATTTTAAAAGTTCTACCTTTTTTCCCCTTAAAACACAGACATAAAACCCAGCACTGTGGTAGCACATTGTAAAGCTGATGAGGGTCCTCCAGAGGAGAGCGTGCCAGTGGTGGAGGACAAGGCCCTGGATGAGCTGAGGAGCCTGGGCAGGGACCTCCGGACCATCCGCCTACAGGTGGAGCAGCAGTTGAGCGGGAGCCAGAGCTCAGAGGAGTGGATTCAGGTGGGTTTCATCATAGACCGCTTGCTCTTCGGCCTCTACATCCTCTTCATATCAGTCAGCTTCATTACCATCATCATTATTTGGGTGAACTCATATAATGCATCATGATTTTACTTTTGAGTTTGTTTTTTCCCATAGTCTGGGATGTGTGAATTATTATTTGTTGTCAATAATTATTGAGCATAGAAGATTGATTTAAGTTTTGTTATTTGCAAGTAGACATCACAACTCACCAGTGGATTATATCCTCTTTTCACTACTCATTTTAATGTGTTACTGTGCTTCCTATTTCTCCGTTATTTAATTTAATTATTTTTGTTGTGTTTTAGGGTTTTAAGACTCTGAAAGCTTTTTTTACCTTTGAGAGAGAGAGGTTTTGGTATTTCTGCAAATTCTATGCTTGCATTGTCAATAAAAGTAACGTATTTGCATGCTTCAACAAACAATTCAAACTACAGTAATCACTCTACCCTGGAGGTTTTCAGTAACGAGAACAACACTGCTCACGTGTCATGTGTTCCTCTATTCACTTTTTTCTGTAGTCTCAAAGCATATTAAGTCCAGACAGTACATGTGGTTCTCTGTATTATGAAGCATTAAGACACATGGAAAGAATGCCTTTAAACTCTGCATTTAATAATCAAACTAATATGTAATAATGTAGTCAAATTGTACCTACCATTGTAGAAAAATCTTCATTTTGAGAGAAATAAAATAAGCTGCTGTTGGTTTAATGGAAATATTCTCTTGTATGTGTCTTTTTTATCTCTTTTATACTTTTATATCTGATTCCATTCAGTCAATATGAGTGTAGAGCAGAGTGAGATCTCTCACTCACATAACATATTTCACCACCATGTTTCAACCATGATACAGTACATTAATACTATCCAAGATGATTTCAGTCACTTTTTCTTGACTGTTCTGTATTGTATTTGATGTAAATGTGAGTACTGATTCAAGCTTAAAATAAACAGACATAACAGGTGAAACCAGCTCCTGAGATCTCATTTTAAAAAAGCAATATTATCAGTATTTTAATGACAAGTAAATAAGATGAACCTCATCTTTGTTTGATTAGTTTTATTTAAATTTTGCAAAACTGACATTTAGACAGATTATACATGCAGACATATGACTCAGAAAGAAATGGTGTGTTGTCTGCTTTTAGCCAATCAGAATCAAGTTCACCGTTCTTGCAGACTTGCTTTGAATCCAAGTGCATTATTGTGAAACTGTTTGAGCTGACACCAGCAAGATGACAAACGTAAAGACAGCCGGGCTCATCTTCATCTGTTTTGCGCTGCTTCACAGTGAGTTGGAAAACATTTGACAATCTACAAAATTAGCTTAATAAAAAGGGAGGATAATCTGTTAAGAGCTGGGAGACAGTAATGGTAATTAAAGAGGCTATTTGCATACTTATAGCTGAAATGATAATGCTTTATAAAACTTTACTTATTTGAAAGAAAATAGAAGCTGAACTAAAAACCAAATAAACTGGAAAACAGTGACATGTTTGTGTCTTTTCTCACTTTATATTCTTACATCAATAAGCAAGAGAGAATCTACTATATAAAATATAAAAAATACATAATATAGAAGAATTAAGAGTTTTATGGCACGTTAAAGAATACTGTCATGTGATACTTATGAACTCTTTTTATGTAAAACCCTAAAACAAAAAGTACCAAAAAGCCTAAAAGCATGTGGAATGAATAAATAAACAGTCTCTTCACTACCCACATTATGTAACCCAGCAAATAAAGCTGCGAGACAGCAAACGGTAGGCTATGTTTACTTAGAAAATGGCTAATTAGAGTCTACAGCCATATAACTCACTACTTTAGACTTGCTTTTTTTTTTTTGTTACTGTTTGTTTGCTTACTGTCTTTTTTAATTGTATGTGAAGTACTTTGTAACTTGTTTTGAACAGTGCTTTATAAAGATATAGTAATAATAATTATTATTACTATTATTATTATTATCATTATTATTGTTATTATTATTATTATTATTATTATTATTATTATTACTATTATTATTATTATATCTTTATATAGCACTGTTCAAAACAAGTTACAAAGTGCTTCACATACAATTAAAAAAGACAGTAAGCAAACAAACAGTAACAACATCATCATTATTATCATAACTATTATTATAATATGTAATGATGGTTATTAATGATGAATAAATCATCATTTATAATAATAATAATAATAATAATAATAATAATAATAATAATAATAATAATAATAATAATAATAATAATAATAATAATATGCTAATGTCTTTGTCAGGCCATAGGCTACTAAGGCACAGCGGTACTTTGAGCTAAAAACATCGACTAACATGTTCACAATGATAATACTAACATGTTGATGCTTAGCAGGTATAATATTTACTATGTTCACCATCTGAGTTCAGCGTTGGCGTGCCAATATTCACCATTAAGCACTTAACACAAAGTACAACTAAGCCTGATGGGCATCCAGTATGTCATTAGTTTGCAGTTATTTAGTCATAAACCAAAATATTGGACAAATTAATCTTGAGAGGAAGAAGAATGTTTGTACCATTTTTGGCAATTCAGTGGTTGTTGACACATTTTACTCATGGCTAAAAGTAGTTGAGCTGTAAACTGTAATTTAAAATCTAACTCACAAAGTTGACACAATGTTGGACTTTCATGTCACATAGAAGACGCACAACACAGAAAGTGAATAAAACAAAGAGGTGGTGTGCAGATCAAACTACATATTTTTAGAGTACAACAAAATAGCTCAGATTTTATTGTCATTTTGCTCATTGAATTTACACTAAGTTAATAATTAAATCACAAAGAACACATGAAAATGGATCAATTTCTGTACTATGTATCTGTTATGAAGCATTTTGTTGAAGAGTTCATAGTTACTCCATTCTGTAAATCATATAAAGATATTTATTTGAGCTGTCTCATGAATTTAGGTTTCTAATGTCTCTTTTTGATCTCAGGTTTTGTAGCAGCATTGAACTGCACCAGTCCGAGCCCTGAAGCCTTGCTTAATGCACTTGAGAAGGATTTATTTCCCAAAAAACTGGTGCGCCCAGTACAACACTTTTCAGATACAGTTAACATAACCATCAGTATCACTGTGGTGGGAATTTTAGGAGTGGTGAGTCCATGAATTACACAATCATCCATCCATGCCTGCACATAAACAATGCATAACTTTTTATATGAGTGAGTTTTATTCATCATCAATAACCATCATAAATATGTCTCATCTATAGCATGAAAAAGCCCAAACCCTGAAAACATTCATATGGCAAGTCCTGGTAAGTTTTCAGAGCACAGACAGAACATGAATTCATCCAGAAATTTGTCTAATCTCCTGTTAAACAAATTTGACGAGTTTCATTCTGAAAATGACAAAATCAAAATGTGGCTGAATCAAACAGAGAGAATTTCTCTTTATCCCACATGCCAGAATTTTACCAGTCTAAACTAAAAATTGCTTGTTATTATATATTGTATTGTATGTTAGGTTGGTAGCATTTTGTTTTTGAAATGAAACTCCTCATATTTTCTCTATTAAAGGATAAGGCTGTCAACAATCTATGGCATTAAAGGACCAAAACTAACAATGCATTAGTCCATCTTAGAGTAACTTTCCAACTTCCCTACCATCTGTGGCACTCAAGTCCATTGGATACTACTGAAGATGTACATCTTTAAAAACGGGATGGAAATACATAGTGTTTTTTATTTAAAGGGACAAAACTTTACTAAAACAGATGGACCCTAGATAAGAAAATATTACTCAAACAGGAGTACATAATACATTTCTTTTAGACTATTTTCAGCCGCAGATCTGGAGCATTAGTGAGTATTTACAACATCATGTGAGACAAGTGTCTGCATTCATTGTAATGAAGCAACATGTCACTTACAGTACAACTGTGTGGCTAATTGATGTGCTTTTAATAATGTTTGAGCTATAATAAAGGTCTATGGCACAGAGGAATAAGCTATTTCTGGCTTTGACAACACAGAAATACTTGTTAGGGTCCATATATTGTTGGTTTTGGTCTTTTTATGGGATTTGTCAAAATAAGACAAATGTAGAATATCAACACCCTTTAAATGAAAGTATATAGTGACACAGTTAAAATGGCTGGCATTTTCTAAGCTGTGCATCACATTTGTATTCTTCTGTCTATTGGAGGAGTGGGATATAGAGGGACTGAGCTGGGATGAGAAGGAATGTGGAACTAAAAGAGTCTCTGTCCCTCGGGAAAATCTTTGGATCCCAGACATCCACATCTCGGAGTTGTAAGTTTAAAAGATGTTGAGTCTGTAAACTTTTTCAAACTTCATTAGAAAACAAAAGGAACTGATAAACCTTAAAGTATCTGGTAGCACTTTTGTACAGTTTTAAAGCTGCTGTTTTGGCCATGGACATGTTTTTTTTTTTTTTCTTTTATGCTTCTTTTGATTAAATTGCCACGATCATACAAATATTGTAAACATTAAAGACAAAAACTGTGCCTGGTTTTAAATATACGGATGCTTAATTAATTATTAGTTAGAGAGTCAGTTATTAGATATAGTATTTAAGAGTATGTATGTGCAATTAAAATGTTTTTAATTCAATTCTGTTCTATTGCAGCATGGACGAGGACAAATCTCCCCAAACTCCCTATGTCTACTTATACAACACAGGTCGTGTTTTTGATGATAAGCCAGTCAGAGTGATCAGTTCGTGCCAATTAGGAATCTACACTTTCCCCTTCGATATCCAAAACTGCTCTCTGACCTTTGAACCCTATCTACACTTTGGTAAGCCTGCCTAGAAAACAACAACAAAAATAAATCTTCAAGTTCATCACACATTCAGTTTCATTATAATTATCACAGGTTTGTACTTACAGTACACTGGAAATAAATTGTCACTGGAGTGTGATTTTTTTTTTTTTTTGCAGTAATTATGCTTTTTTTTTTAAATGAAAACTGAAGGGTCACATAAAATTTCAGTAGTATTAAATAAATTCATTTAAATATCATCAGCCTTGAATTTCCATGAATTCAAGATTCAGTAGACTTTATTGCCATTTGCACAGGCACATGGTATATGCACATTAGAACTCTTGTTCGGTTCACTCAGTCAGGTTGACAAACAGAAACAAATTTACAATAATTAAATGTACGTTAAATTACAATTAATAAATAACAAGAGTAGTGAGGTCTGAGAGATATTAAATTATCTACAACAATTATTTACAGCACTTCTAATTAAGTACTGGAGCAGCAGTTGCAAGGAGGTATTGAGAAAGAACAGATATTGCACCACAGTGTAGGAGCAGTGTGTGTGTGTGTGTGTGTGTGTGTGTGTGTGTGTGTGTGTGTGTGTGTGTGTGTGTGTGTGTGTGTGTGTGTGTGTGTGTGTGCTAGGTGCTAGGAAAACACCAAAGAACCCACCTTTCACATTGACAACTTAGCTCTACACGTTTGCAGAAGACAACTAGCAACACTTCACAGAGTAGGCATCTAATATGAATAAAATTGTGTAAAATCTTATTCCAGCTGCTGATGTAAGAATGATTCAAGGCAGCACAGCTGCAGACATCCTGGAGGAGTCCAGAGAAGTGCTCCAGACCAATGGAGAGTGGGAACTTGCAGACATCAAAGTAGCTCCATCTACTCTGGTGTTAAAAGAGGCAAGCTACTCTGAGATCAAATACTTCGTAAGCATTTTTAACTATTTAACTTCAGATTCTGTATTCAAACAATGAATACTGGAGTTTTATTTTTTTAACATTACTTTCAAATCAATTGTGATACCTTAAAGAAACTATACATGTCATTATTATCTTATTAATTTTTCTGATTAAGTTTTATTTGTAGAAAAATAAGACTATCCGAGTGAAAACTTTGCAGTCTACTGTATGTGTTGCTTTCAAACCAGTCATCCTAGTGTGCCCAGTTCAGAGCAGGTAGCAGTCTACTACAGTGTCCTTTTGGATACCTCCAAGTCTGTTTGCAAAGTCTGAAATTAGCAAATTATTTATTTTTACAAAAGAATATTGTGACTACTATATTATGATGAAATTTTCAAGGCTAAAGACAACAGTAACAAATATGATGATTAATAAGAGGAGTCATACAGCAATAAGAAGATAGCACATGTCAAAACCAAGTAATTAAAAGAACCAAAATAAAACAGCCTCTTTAGCCAGTCCCTCCATGATTTTTTGTGATTATTTCAGCCAAAAATGTTTGATTTTGCAGGAATTTTCTCAAAAATTGCAATATAATTTGTGAAGTTTTATGTGCTCTTTTTGCGGGAATTGGGAAAATGATGCAATTTTTAAAAAAAAAAAAAACTACTACCAATGAAGAGTAATAAGTAATCACTTCCTTCGATAAAAAGTATAGTGCATATCACGGAAACAACTGTATTTCAATACCTATTTCTTATTTATTTCCTGAACTTAAGAATCATGGGCTCAAAGTTATATAAAAAGAAAATACTGTACTTGAGTTCCATTTATAGGCCTTTATTAAATAAACTTTCACCTCAACATAAGCACTGAATAATATCAATCAATAATGCCATTAAAATGAATCAATTAACATAAAAATATAGTTTTCCAGTCCGTCTTTGCTGTCTGAACAACGCATCAACTTGTATTCTTCAGACTAAATGAATGCAAACCAAAGGAAATGTGCATGTTAAATGAAAAAACTAAGTGCAATCTCATGTATACAATTCATGTATGAAACTACAGTTCAGCGTCCTCTGAGTCATATTCCATTTCCTCTCTCTGTGGAGTCGTTGGTTGTAGTACGAGAAAACCAAGGCCCGGAGGTTTTGGTTTGTAGTTGCTTCTGCCCTTGCTGAATGTGCGTTGTGCACAGCGATGATGTAAATTAATCCCAACATGAAATGTGACAATTGGTTCAAATGACAAGTGGTCTGTTGATGTGACCATTTCATGCGGAAAAGTTGCGGTAATTTAGCGAAACTGCAAGCTCTCACAAAAATTGCAGAGACTTCTTGAGTTTGCATTAATTATTGCGATCGCAAAATCATTATTTCCTGGAGAGACTGATTAGCAGCTCTATGACACTACACTAAGGCACAGCAGTACGCTAAGCAGTAGAAATGTTTGTTTGTACCAAATCTCACAGGAATCTAATAGTTGTGGAGATTTTAAAAAAGTCAACCTTATAGTGCCTCTAGGAGAAAAGTCAGGGGATCATCAAAGTCATTAGGATACATTGTCTGGGAACCATGAATATCTGTACAAAATTTTATGCTAATCCATCAAGTAGAAGTGAAAAATGTAATCGGCTTGTGAAGCTAGAGCTAAGAAGTTAATGTTGTTTTTTGTCATAGTGAAATAATGTAAATAGTGAACAAAAGGGGACCCTTGGGGAACGCCAATAGTTTGAGAGCCCAACAACAAAGCATACAGACATAAGGAAGGAGGTTTTATTAGCATGTGGTTGCCAATATTTTTCTTTGTCTTGTGTCTTGTCCCAAGGTCATTTTAAGACGTAGGCCAACCCTGTATGTGGTGAACCTCCTGATCCCCAGCGCCTTCCTCATCACATTGGACATTTTCAGTTTCCTGCTGCCTCCCCATAGTGTGGACAGATGCTCCTTCAAGATGACCCTCATCCTGGGCTACACAGTCTTCCTGCTCATCATGAATGACCTGCTACCTGTCACTGGGTATACAACACCTCTTTTGAGTGAGTGACACCTTTGATATTAGTAGATTTAATATTAGCCAAACTATAGCACTTAAAATGGAGGCCATGCTGTATCTTCTATATTTAGGTGAAGTGTTCCTTTTTGACCAAATGCCAGTGTTGCCTAATTAATACCTTGTCCTATACAATTTCTGTTGGGTCCCACCCTTGACAAATACAGTTTAACTTTCTTTTCTGCAGACGTTGTATTCTCTGTGAGTTTCGCTCTGATGGTGGCCAGCCTGTTGGAGACCATATTTATCACTAATATCCAGTTTAGCTCCAGCCAGTACAATGCGGTGCCTCACTGGGTCAGCATCCTTGTGCTGCGCTATCTAGCTGTGGTTGTTTTTCTCCCCCCGAAAAAGAAGAGTAACCGTGTCACTGTCTCCCTTCACCCACCAGCTAGAGGTACAATAATATTGTTGTTTATCTTATTTTATTTGTGTGACTGCTACTGCTACTATATCTCAGTTATCATTTTATATACAGCTTGTTTTTTTTAGTGAGATTAACGATGTAAGAAATGAGAAATGTTTGTTTAAGTTAATTTTGACCTTGGGAACAGTAGTTTGAAAAAATAATCTTAACTCAAGGTCCACTTAGTAGCTTATTCCTGAGCTTCTGACCACATGGTCTGCAGCAGTGAAATTCCTGGAAAGAACTACGTAATTTAGCACTAAATGGTGCATATGGGAATTAGAGATAAAGCTCCAAGGCAGTTGTGTTTAATTGTTTCAGATTTGTTTGTTTCCAGAGGAATTTCCTTCAAACAGTGGGTCCATTCAAACCAATGTACACATTTATTCATTATTCATTTATAGAAATCTAATTCTCCATATTTGTTGAACCGTTGAACTTGCAATCAATCATTTGGAAATGTAACAAGAACATGTAGGTACAACACCGTCTCCATTTTATATTTATTCTATATTTATACAGTCAAATCACATTGACCCATCCAGGAACCTGTCTATGAATTAACGGTTACAAACCGTGAATAAACAGTGAAAAGTGAAACTTATTCTTCTTATATTTGATAGGACCAAATGTTTAGTTAAAGAAACTAATTTATACAAATTACTTATTGAATTAGTTCATGTTTTATCAAATAAAAAATAGATAAATAAAAACATTCTTAAAATTGTATTAATTATGTAAAGTATATTTTCCATCATTTAATAACTTGTTACTTCATCATGTAAAAGCAAAAATTAAATAAATAGAAAAGATCAGACCTTGTATCTCAGGATCTTCCTTAGCAGATGGAGTTTACTGAATTGTCATGGAAATAGTTCAGTTGTCATCATGTGATGTGAATATGGGATCTCAGTAAGGGATGTATAACCACTTTTGTCACTAGATGACAACTAAACAAACTCAATCAACTGAAGAAGACCATACATATTTGAAAGCTCTAGAAAAAAACTACTGGATATTTGGGATTATTATTACTTTTTTATCGTTTCTTCTTTTTTCTGCTGAGGATATTTTTGTTTTTTGTTTTTTTACATTTTATGACAGGATGTCATTTTAATTTTTTTTATAAATTACTCCTTGTGCAAACATTTTGATTATCAGAATTAGTATTAGTACCAAGCTTTTTTTTTCACCTCATGTATCACCACATCATTCTAATCTTGCTTTTTCATATACCCAGCAATGAATACCAGCATCATCTCAGCAAATGATCTTCAGAGCATCTCTGGTTATACACCTTCAGTAACACCCCCTCTGGAGCCAGCCCTGCATGAACTGATGAAGCTGAGCAATGATCTCAGGGCCATCCGCCTCCAGATGGAAAACCACTTCAATGGAACCAAAATCTCACAGGAGTGGTGCATGATCGGTATAGTCATAGACCGCCTGCTGTTTGGAATGTACATTGTTTTCATCTTGGTCAGCTTTATTACCATCGCATGTATCTGGATGTTGAGTAACTCATACGTAAAGTAGATTGACTTGGCTGGAGAGTAAAATCACACAGTTATGTTGATCACTAGCAAAGGTTTGAATGAGCGAATAGTTAATGAAATTAGTGATGACATGTAGTTTTTCTTGGTGGTCTTAGTAGTTCTGGTAGAAAATTAACCCATTAATTTCCCCTGACCCTGACTAATTCCACCCAAACTTTGAGACTCGGAGAAAAACATAACTTACATTACTTTATATTTTGTTTTGTGCGAATCCTCGTTTCCCCAAATCTCTGCAATGGAGCTGGTGAGTGCAAAGTTAGCATGACACATAAAGCTACAATGGCCACATCTAGGTTGAAATAAACCAGAATTTACCTTTAATACTTATTAATATCAAAACTTTCAGGCAATGCTTTGTCTCTGCCTTCATGATCATCAAAGACCAGAGGGAACTTTGTACCAAAAATACTAACTTTGAAAGTCACCCACATGATTTAACTTTTTCAGACAGCTGAAGACTTACAGTATATTAACTTCAGATTAGATATGAAATATTGGATTTGGATTTTTTTTTGAAGAGAACGAGGATTGTGTATTATTTACATCACTTACATTGGAAGTGCATTAGGAAGGGATCCCTTAATGGCCCTTTACACACAAGGAATGATTGTAGCAAGCAAAACCTGTTTAACTGTTAATGTGCACCTGAATATTGTAAGACAGACTTGGATGATTGTGAACCTTTCCTTTAACTGATATTTATTGTTTTCAGCACTCTGAGGTCAATGTATTTTACCTTATTTTAAGTTTCAGTATGATTCCTAGGAGGGATTCTGAAATGCTTAATATAGACTCTATATTTTGATGTGTCATGTGCGCACAGATTGTAACTCCCATAGGTGGAGGTGTTGAAAAATAAAATGGATGAGTGGTTACTGAAGGTGTTAAACAACAACTCTTGTTTCCTGTGTGTGTTTTTAATCTAGGTCTGTCTGAAGATACTACAATTTTGTGTGTGTATGTTTTGTATTTCTTTTCATTTATATGATGATATATATGAGGCTTGAATGTCTTCTAAAGAATAGAGAGATCCATCAAAGTGGATTTTTTTAGGGTTCTCATCACCTCTTTAATGAAGTCCTTGCAGGTAAAAAGTTACTTTTAGGTTTAAAATAATCGATAAAGTAATACAAGTGTAAATGAGTCTGTTCACTTATCTGCAATTTCAGATGCAAGTTTGAAAAAACACCTATGTAGACTTGAGGCTACATCTATAACCTTAGTAGATGATGGGGCACAAAAACACATTTGTCATCTGTCTGTTTGTGTGTTCATGCTTATTAATGGTAAATACAGTAGAAGTGATCAAGTATGTGTGTGTATTTATAGGGATTCACCTCATATTTGGGGACAAAAAAGCAAACCACTAAATTTTAGGTTTAAGACTTACGGTTAAGGTTAGATTTGGTTAAGGGTTGGGGTAAGAGATGTTGTGGTTGTGGTTAAGGTTCAAGTAAATCTCCAGAGACTTTATATGAGCCAATGCGAAAACAAGTGTGTGTGCATGTACTCTGGCAGTAGGAGCTATCTTTGCTTTACAAATGATTAGATCGGTGGTCATGAAGGATTAATATTTTGGTCCGGCAGACACATCCAGCATGTGTTCGTCACAGCAGAGGATCACCCTCATCTCAGGTTTACTCTTAATGTCAGGTAATAATGACTGACTTGTATTCATTTATTTTCTTTATGTATGCGTCAGATTGTCTTGACTCAGGCATTTTGTAGCTCTGCTACTGAAAACTTTCTCTTCCTTCTCATGTGAGTAATAAGCAGTGCTGTCACTATATGTCACTGTAATGGTTTATCCTGGCAGTTTCAGGTTTACCCTTATGGTGTGATGATATAATTGTCATCTTTTCTGTTTTGCCTATGCAACTTTGAATTGACTTCTGTTTTTGCATGTGATATTGTATCTCTAGGTACATTTATCTGTCCAACACATCTTTCTTGAAGTGCTGAATTCAAAATTAATCTTCCAACTAATTAGAGTAATGAATCATAATATATTATTTTTCTAAGGAACATGTTCAAATAATTAGATGTAACAGGATGTCCTTATGACAAGTCAGTCATCACAATGCATTTGCCCTATGCTACATAATAAATGTTTAATTTTCAATTAATGTCCAAATTATCAATAATAATTAATATGTTTATTAACCTTTAAACCTCCCCTTCTCTCTCTACTCTCCCTATTTAGTAAAGGCATAAAAAGTCTCTGCCAAAAAAAAAATTTTTTTTGAAGACGCTTCACTCACCCACTCCTTTTTTGTCAGTGTCTCTATGTTACAGTAAACTGTCCTGTAAAGAAGGCCACGGTGGTCCAACCCATGAGTCCATGCAGGCTGTGTTTGATCTTAAGTCCTTCAGGCCGGCTGTGAACCTCAGTAATCCCACCATAGCCAACATCTCCTTCACGCTGTATGCTGTCCTGGGGGTGGTGAGTTAGCCAATTCACAATTTATTTATTTATAGGCAAGAGAAGAGAGAGTTTCCACACTGTCCTTTTACTAAAGATATAACGTTTTAGGTAAAACATTGAGCATGTTTTGCAAGTAAAAGGACAGTGTGCAGGAATTCTCTCTTCTCTTGCCGATGGACATTTCCTCCTATGCACCTGCCTACAAGAAACTGATGGTGTAAATGAGCCTTTACAGTTACAATTTATTTATCCAAAAAAAAAAAATACCAGGATTACCTAAATGCAGCTGCAGTGCAGAGGACCTCCACTAGGAAGTAATTTAGAAGCAAACAGGCTTACAACAACAAGGTTTAAATATGCATCACTGACAATTTGTATTGATAATTATTTTTCTGTATCATTATAAAAACATACTGTAGCTTGACTTGACTCTGACATGGTTTAACAGGTAACAATCGGCTTCACATGAGGTTTACCCATGTTGTTTACTGTATTTCAGAATGAGAAGACCCAGATACTCACTACTTTCCTGTGGCTGAGACTGGTAAGTGGCATTGAAAGGCATAATCATGTAATAATGCTTAGGATAAACTGTAATGCAAAACTTGTTTTTGAAAAAGACTTTGGATAAAAACACTCTCACACACCTATCCTTTCAACCTCCTGGAAGCAGTTGTTAATGGGAGTATGGAAAGGTTTTTTGTGACTTTTGACATTTTTCAGACTCTCTTTCTGGACTTACCACTTTCTAACATTATAAGAGCCAGTATTTACTACATTAACAGAGAACATCTGCTGTTTTGAATTTATAAATGTCAGTCCAATATGGTAGTGTAAAGTGTACTGAAGATAAATAATTTAAAATATTTGTTTACAGTGAGCATGGTTACAGCTTTGCAAATATTTTAAGATTATCAAAATGTGACGGTGAATTATTCCTGATTAATTTGTTGCAGTACTGGAACCATGAGTTCCTGGTTTGGGACCCTGATGAGTGTGACGGCATCACCAGGATTTCTCTCCCTGTGAAGGAACTCTGGTCTCCAGACATCATCATCTATGAGTTGTAAGTTCTCCAGTTATATTTTCCTTTTTTGATGGATCCTTGAGGGTCACATACACAGAAACAAAACAGCTTGTTTTACTCAGCTGTAAAGGCACACCGCTGTTAACTCTAGGTCTATGAGGTCTAGCCTACTATTGGTTAATGTTGATGCCCTGACAGACAATCTAGAAGCCCAAATATAAAAACTGCTGTGTCCTGATCCTGTGAAGCATTTACATCAAACATATTCATCAGTCCCAGAAGCTACACTGGTTGCGCAAAATTGTCATCTCTGGGGATTTGCATTGCTCATTCTCAAGGGAAACCACAGCCAACAGTGTATTTTTTCCCTGAGCACAAAGAGGTCTGCTACTGGTTGCAGTAACTCCAATGAGTTTCAGAGTTTCAATGGGCTGGGGTCATCCTCTGGACATTATGTCAGTGTTGAAGAAAAGAAGCATGCCGAGCCCTCAGAGAGTTACAGTAATGTTTTTTTCAGATCTGGGATGGAGATGCACAGAATTTGAATCACATTCCAAAATGGCTTACAGTATTTACCATATCCAGAACCAGAAAGTCAGGGGAAGTAGTTGATCTTAGTGAGTGCAAAACTGCTTTGGGTTACATCTATTAGCTTTTTTAATGTCAAATCATTTTCTCTGTAAAACAATGTCAGAAAACCCAGCATGCAAAGCTGAAAGAGCAAAAAAAGTATGAATTTTCCACATGATTTTACCTCATATTTTAATTTCCCCATAGGACTCATTCTCAGCTCATTGTGTTTTTCTGTGATTGTGTTTCTGCTTCTTTTACTGCATCTTCACACCTGCACCCTCCAGTGTGGATGATGATGTCTCCCAAGCATGTCCTTTCGTCTACATCAACCACACAGGTCACATTCGTTGGGACAGGATGCTCCGACTTGTTTCAGCCTGCAACCTGGAGATCTTCAGTTTTCCTTTTGATGTGCAGAATTGCACATTTACTTTTGGCTCCTACATGCACACCAGTAAGAACAGACTTCTTCACATTCACAAAATCATACAGTCATAAACTCATCTAGTCATAGGCTACTGAACCTAAAGTTGGCTCAATAGTGGCAAAGGGTCAAAAAATGGGAACTTCTACAGAAAATCTTTATGTAATAAGTCAGACTCACTCAGCCTTTAGCTAACTAGGCTATATATTTAGGTTAGCTTAGATTGTACTGTAAATCTAGTCAGCTAGCTTTCCTCTCTCATTGTGTGCCTCTCCTTCACAGTAAGGGATGTGAGGGTGAGCCCAGCCCTGACCTTTAAAGAGATGTCTGGAAACTCAAAGCGTTACTTGGAGGCCAGTGGAGAGTGGGAACTTGTGGACATACTGGGAGAAACCTCCATCCTCCAGTTTGGGATCGATGAGTGGGACATCATCACTTTCTGGGTTAGGAATGCAGGGTGTTGCTTTTCACGCTCTGTAAACACACCCCACTACCTCCAACCGAAGTGAACGCTAGATTACTGGGAACACTGAGTGGTGCACACTTGGACCAGCGTCAGCTACTTTAGCTAATTTGTGCTAAGAGGGCAGGTATCACAATCAAGTAACATTAAACTTACAGAAACATTGCAACAATAGTCCAACTCAGTGCAAGTCCCGGTCGGGGAGAGCAGCATGTGAGTGAACATTGATCACAGCTATCAATCAATGCCCACACAGCAGACATCAAAGCTATTGTAAGTCTTCAAATCTTATTAACGGAGCAATAATTTCCAAAATGACCACCAGCACACTTATTAGAGGGCCTGAATTTGGCAATTGTGACCATAATGACTTGTTGAAAAAATGATTGACTAAGCATTTGTAGAGAGAAGTTGACGCTTTTTGAATGGGAGTCAATTGGAGCCAGCATCTAGCGACCTTCGGTGGCATTGCACTTTAAGGTACTTCTGCATTTGCTTTAACCTCAAGCCGTGGTAGTTGCCACTTGGTTTGATACTTTAGGTTAAGGGGGTGTTTTTAATACATAGGCTACTGTTGTCAACCCATAAATTAGTCTTCACTTCATAAAGATGCATCTAAACTGGACATCCCTTCCTCGTTTACTAGGTGGTCATAAAGCGCCGTCCAGTGCTCTACGTGGTCAACCTGCTGATCCCCAGCTCTTTCCTCATGCTCATCGACATCCTGTCGTTCTACCTGCCCCCCCACAGTGTGGACCGCGCCTCCTTCAAAATGACCCTCATCCTGGGCTACACTGTCTTCCTGCTCATCATGAACGACCTGCTGCCCAGTACAGCAAATGGCACGCCCATCATAGGTCAGAGGTGGTAATGTGTAGAGGTGACATAACCCAGGCATGAACACAGCCTGGATTAAGGGTTATACCATCACTAACATCATTATAATCCACAATGTGAATCAGTTTCCTTAAAAGTGCACTACACAATATTTTCATATTAACAATGGATCAAATGACTATGTGTTATTTGAAAGGATAACCCCACAGAGAATTGTGACCTAACTGTGCAGTTTCCCTCAGATATATGGAGCATTTTTGCACCTTTATTTGCATTTAGCAGCTAAAAGGAGACTGAATATCAGACTCGTGTTCATCAGATTGCAAGACACACAAATCCAGATGAAACCTAATGTCTGCTGGATGTGTAAAAAAGCACCTGTTCCAATAACTTCACATGTTTCTAGTAACTTCAGAACGTGATGATAGTGGTGTTTTTATAGTTTGTTCCACTGCCCCCAAATGGCCAAATCAATTAATGCAGCTTTAAGTTTTTTCCCCTTTGCTTTAGTGAAATTGATTTTTAAAAACACTGTCCAGCTTTCTGAAATTGCAACAGACAACAGACACAGAGATAATTACTGAAAGTAATCAATATGGTCAGATTACAAATCTGGCTGAGATTTTTCAGAGTTTTTCCAACATTCATTGTTCAATAATTCAGTTTTTACATCCCAAAATTCTCATGCCCCAAGCAACTACATGTGCCACATAGATGTTTAAGTGTGGGTTTCAGGATAAAAGGGACTGATATGAATTAATTGTATGAAATATATAATATAATGCAAACCTGTTTATTTATGCATAAAACATACATTTTAGAAATCTCCTGTAATGGCTATCGAACTCAAAAGCAACACCCACATGAGGTATCTCACTTTAGTTTTTCTTCACTAGATTCTATACCTGTCATCTCTGTATTGGTTCTGATGCCACACTGCTGCTTAAAGTCATCCCAACATGTAAAGGCAGCACCCAAATCTACCCATATTATTGCACCGCTTTTCACTATATTAACATGTTTTGCTTTGGGGCAATAGCAGTATAACACATTTTTAGGGACTGCTGAAGACAGGCAGTGAAGCCAGTTTTGCAGAGCTAGAAAAAAAAACAGCCTGGCTAGTTATAAAAGACACCATTACAACTTCTAGTGATGAGGCTATACCATAGTGTGTTTTTGTCAAAAACACAGTACAATCTTGAAAAAAAAATTTGTAAGCCAGAAATTTGAGTACTTTGCAAAAGAAATCAATGGATCTGGACCATATCTGGACCATATGCTATGGTCGCTTTCTGCTTTGGGAGACAACTGAAAATGAAAAATCTTAAAATATTGTGCGCATGGTCTCTTAAATGTGTATCATTCAATCTTTCAATTCAGGTATCTATTTCTCCGTGTGTCTGGCCCTCATGGTAATCAGTCTACTGGAGACCGTCATCATTACTAATGTTCTCCACCACAACTCCATGAAATTCCAAGAGGTTCCGCACTGGGTGAGGGTGGTTGTCCTCAAGCACATAGCCAACCTCATCTGTTACCGCTGGCAGGAGGACATCCAGCCTCCTTCTATACCTCAAAAGGATAAACCTGAAAGCTTGAACGGTTCAGGCCTGTCCATCCAACCAGTCAGCCAGACACCTGACCAGCATCCAAACAGCAATGCTGGTAATTGAATATTGAATATTGTCAATACTTTTGCCAACCATAGCTGCTCAGTGCTGATCTTGAAAATACTAGAGGCAATTGGAGATTTTAATAGAGTTCATCTATTTAAAAAATCTGCTGATGGGAAACGTCTGTAGCCCCATCCAAGAGCAATCAGCTATGTAAACAGGATGTAGCATCACGCACTGTAACAGAACTTCCAACTTCAACTGCTAATTAGTAAATGTAGGTATGACTTTGTGTTATTTATATATACACAAATATAGAGATATGGTTAATGTTAGCCACCTAGTAGTATTCATACAGTTTAGCCTGAAAAGGAAGTATGATAGCACTGACCTAATTTATGTTATCTGGTCATTTTTTCATTGGTGTAATGTTTTGTAATTTGAGGTATATTGTGTTGTTTTTGTGAAATGTAATCTAAAATCTCCCCATTTTACATTATTAACAGGTGTTCAGTATAGGTACAAACAAATCTTTAACACTGAATCTTCAAACTGACCTGACTATACTGAATAGCCATTGTCACCAACTGAATCAGCAGCTTTTAGTAGTGGTGTTGCCCTCACTGGTGACTGAGAGCAGCAATGTTAGCTCAGCCGTGATGCACAGTACGTTGTTAAAAGCTTATTAAGAGGCAGCAAAGCCATATAACCATATTTACTACTGTTCGAAATAGGTGTCTTCTGAGCTATTAACAGCAGTACATGTATAGACCTAATTTTGTACATATCTGAACTTAACAGCAACTGGCAACAGACTGTATGAACAAAATATATGATATATATATATATATATATATATATATATATATATATATATATACAGCGCATATACAGCGGTATGAACTGTTTGTTTTCTTTTGTTTATTATCCTTTCATAAATACCTTTGTGTCTGTGGCAATTGTCAGACAAATACAGCAACGACAAAAGATATTTCTGTTAAAGACAGACATCAAACAGTGCAGATCATGCTGAGCTAACCGTTGTTATTTGGTCATTTAGTCTAACGTTATTGGAATAACATTTTGTAATTTAAGGTATACTGTGTTTCTGTGAAATGTGTTTCTTATAACCTCTTTTCCTCTTCAATCTAAATGGGTCAGATATTAGCAAGCTAATGTTAGCTTTGCCAGTTGGTTCATTCAGCTAGTTTACACAACATTTCCACCTGTCAGTTGGTAGGTGTAAATATTTAATGACAACTAGTCTTTACGTAAGAACTAGTTTGTGTGGAGCAACTGGTTTTAGTTTAGTGATGCGTAAATCTCCATTCAGGTCTACGTCATAACTAGACTAAGTTTGAACTTAGGCTACGGACTGGTACAGCCACCTTATGTTCCTGATATGCATACTTTTAACCTACTCTACTGTACTATTTAACTGTGATCCCTCATGTCGCCACTCCTCTGCCAGGTACAGCAACTCTGCCCGAACTGCAACAGATCTGCCTGTACCTGAGCGATCTTCGTGCCCATCTCACCTCACTGCAGAAGGAGAGCGAGCTGCAGGACCAGTGGTGTCACGTTGGATACGTCCTCGACTTCCTGCTCTTCCGCATCTATCTGCTGCTGATCTCCTGCTACGCTCTGGTCATCATCTCCATGTGGTGCATCTGGATCAGTCAGTCCTAACTGAAGAGGGGAACAATATGAACCAGGGCTGCAATAAATTCAGTGAAGGGTGCCTACATTAAATTTGTATAAGTAGAAAGCAAAACAAGGCCTCTGCCAATGGTTATCAGTTATCACTTCTGTAATGTTTGTTTAAAGTTTGTTTTCTGGGTTTGATTTTTCAGAAAAAAATAACATGTACATACAGTACTACCCCTTTTGAAGTCATGGAGGATGGACCAAAAAGTAAATGCAGTATGGGGGTTTTGGAACAATGACTGTATAATCATTATCATCATCATCATCATCATCATCATCAACAACAACAAGAATATTTACAGTTCCCATACCTTATTTGCTGCTTTTGATGTGCCACCAAACACCCCAACTCACTTAACCCCTGACCCCCTCCTCCTGTCAGAAATTATGATTTGTTTGTTTGTTTTTTCAGCAAAAAAACAAAAAATATTAGTCACCCTAAATTTCTCTGTCACACAATGGAACCAGATCATTGTCACCACCAACCAAAAATATTGGTTGCAATGTCAACATTCAGTGCTGTCAATCTTTTTACACTCTGCCTACCAGCTTTTTAAAAAATGTTTTCAGTTGCTTAGAAATGTATGTGCAGTTCATCTGGCTTTTGACCACATCATACCACCTGATAAGGTGTTAAATGGCATTTGTCTGAACACTGATTCAGGTGAAACATAGTTTCGGATGCTGCTAGATTTTAGTGCAACTTTTGATAGTGTTTACCATAAAATATACAATAAAAGAGAGAGCAGCAGGTAAGATTATCTGGTGCAGTTGTCAGTTGGTCGAAGTCATATCTCAAATGTTATGTTTTTGCCATTAGCGATCATAAATCTGAGTGGAGTCCCTCAGGGCTCTATTCTTGGGCCTCTATCAGTAAACCTGTGAGTTCCCTGTAGACCAAATCATCAAGACAGTAAGATTGTTTTAATATATAAAATACCTTCTCTGTTACTCCTTATCAGCCAGTTGTAGTTTGATAATCAGAATAAATTGCTATTTCATTCCCATTCTATTATTGACCGACCTAAAGCTCATTTGAGTTGAGCTAAGCCTGCAGTGAACTGTAATGTGCTGTGGTGTCACACTCACACAGGCAACAATAACCTAACAAGATTTAAGTGACAGCGGCTTTGAGAGCTAAGTGATTAAGTACTAAGTAATAGACAGATGTATCACAGCATATGTGGCATTCTGTCTTCAGTAAATCTTTTTGATTGCATCAATTATTTGTTAAACACAGTATAGTTTTGTGATAACACCCTCTGAGGTGTCCTGATACAGGAAAGTAATAGTTGGTGGATGAAATTCTAATTTTAGGTCTCAGAAGTCTTCAACTCTGCATTCTCATTTGAGGACACACCTTTGTGCATTATCACTTATTGAACCAGAAAACTGTAAGCACATGTTTTCAATATCTCATTAAACACTTGAAGGATCAGACACTTTCTTTCTTCTAAAATCTGGGATCTCCAGATTCAAAACTCTGATGCAAGGATTTTAACTGGGACAAGGAATCATGATCATGAATCATGATCACATTTCGCCAATCCTGGCTTCCCTACACTAGCTACCTGTTGCTCTTCGAATTGATTCAAAAGTTTTGAATACTTACAAAGTCCAGAGAGGCCTCACCACAAGTTATATATCAGATCTCTTACTGCCGCGTGTCCCTTAGTGCTCCCTGAGAGCCTTGGATGCGTCTTTTCTTGTTGTTCCAAGGTCCAGACTTGGACACAAAGGTGATAGAGCCTTTGCAGTTAGGGCTCCTAGATTTTTAATCTCTTTATGTTTTGAAAAATGCCATATAAATAAAGTTGTTTATTATTATTATTATTATTATTATTATTATTATTATTATTATTATTATTATTATTATTATTATTATTATCTCAATGTTGTTCTATTAAACCTTGCTCAATATATGTTAATTGTGATGCATGGCTAAGAATGCCAGCTAGTGCTGATTCAGAATTAGATCAGTTACAAATATTTCATTAATTAATGATGCAAATTAAATCCTATCTCCTCAGAGAACAACCAACAAGAACAAATATCTGACTGAATTTTGGAGTGAGAACAAGAGTCTTGGACTCTAGACTCTCCTCTGCAAATTCTATGCATACTGTACCATAATTTGCAGTCTATAAGCGGTGAAAGACATAGCGCAGGGGAAAACTTCTATACTAAATGCTATTGAACGGCATGTTTCTGTACCAATGTAAAGAGGAGCATGATTCAGCAATATCTGCTTTATCGGTCAAATTAGTGGACCTTATGTTTTTCAGTTACTGGAGTCTTGACCTTGACTTTTTCCGTGATCCCTGGGGACTGTATGAAAATGTAATCTGAGGGAGAGACAGTCCCATTTGTATCACCATTAATAAAGAGGCAAATCATAAAAATGTAAGGTTGTAGAATTACATCACATTGTGTTGTGGCCTGATACGTTATCTATGAAATCACAAATCAAAACTGATTACATGATGAGTCACAATACATTTAATGGGAAGACTACCCTGGCTTCAGCAAAAAAGAAAAAGAAACAACCCCCCACCTCTAATCATTTATGTAGTACCCTAGGAGGCATATTAACAGAACAATCAGCCACATGTAAACTATTGTGTTTGTTTGGGCCTTAACTGTCACAAATACAAGTGAAGTTGTTGATACAACCCCCACCTGAGGATGAAGCTAAAGATCCACACATTAGGCAAACAAAGGCTAGATGGATGGATCTCTGCGAGCAACTGGGGATACCCTAAAGGCTTAAGTCTTGCAACAGTTTGAACTGTATTCCAGGGTCAATATTAGCCTATCAAGGAGGTCATTAATTTTATCCAACAGCCAACAAATTCATGTTGCTCCAGCAGAACATCTCAGCGCGATCTGGTGGAGCAGACTGTTGATTTCTTTCTTTACAACCTGAGGCACTTATCATATTGAAGGCTTAACTGAGACTGAAAATGACAGAGGTTAAGCGAGCTGAGCTAATCGTCTTCTGTTTCATGCTGCTTCACGGTAAGGTGAAAGAAATTTTGATTATGAACAAAATAAGCAAAGATAAGGAGATCTGTTAAAAGCTGAATCACTGCAAGCTGCTAGTTTAATTGCATCTGGTCCTGCACACTAAACTAGAAACTAAAGTGAAACATAATGAAATGCTTGCCTTTTCTCACTTTACAAATTAATGTAATTATAAAATGCAAGAAAAAATAGGGTACAGATTAATATATGCAGTTTCCTTGAAGTGAGTTTTATAACAGCTACATGGCACATTAATGAATACTGTTTCAGTCCTTGCTTCTATCATGAATTCCTTCATCATTTCCAAAAGAAAAGTAGGAAATGTATCTGTTTATTTTGGTTATTTAAAAAATATCAAAATTCTCAGGCACAAGGCTGATTTTAAAAACAGTACTACCCTCTAATAAGGCTCCATTTATAAAGGGTTGATAAGATGTAACTAATGGCTTTATTGAGTCATTTACTTATAGTTCATAGACCACTAATGAGCTGTACATGAGAACTACTTTTGGGTGTGTGTGGAAAAACTCTGGATAATCTACCATGAATAAAGCCTTTAGTTACAACTTATAAACTTCTTTTTAGGTTTCTGACTGACATGCAGATGTGACTTTAAAGGCAGATCTGAGTTTTAGGATGTATCGCAGTGAAGAGGCAATTTAGTGACTGTCTCTTGAATATTTGCATTTTTCTCCCACCATACTATGGAAACTAAGAAGGGCTGTGGTTGCAATAATTTTATTTTATCCCATTATCTCAGGGTCATGTGTTATTTTATCTCATGTATTGGCCATGACTGCTACCGGACCCTTATCAACCCCTAATGTACCCAAAGATCCCAGAGTTTCCATATGCACCCTGGATGTGACGCCCAGCCAAGAGCCCATCAAGTGTGCACATTATCGTATTTTCTTGCGATAACAACCCTTGTTTTTTTTTCAAGATAAATACTTTTTATGAGAAAACAACTCTGATTAATAAGATAGTTCATGTATTATCTTAGGATAACAGGATGAAATAAACACAATAACCACAGCCAATCTAGGTACCCGCACAATACCCATATTGTGTACTGCAGACAAAGAAAGATCTGCATCTCTGTTCCCATACCAATAAAAGAATCAAGACTGAATATTTTCATGTGCACCTATTTGAGCAACTCATTCATTTTTTTTCTACATTCTCTCCTTTAACTCAGGTTTTGTAGCAGCATTGAATTGTACCAGCTCAAGCCCTGAATCCTTGTTCAATGCATTTGAGAAGGATTTATTTCCAAAAAAACTGGTGCGGCCCGTAAAAAGGTTTTCAGATCCAATTAATGTAACCGTCAGCATCACTGTGGTGGGAATTTTAGGAGTGGTGAGTCTATGTAAACATCTATTCATGCCTGCACATAAGCATACCTTTTTCAATTAAGTTTTTAACAATCTTTGATTTGAATTCATAATTGATCTGTATTACTGGCTCTAATTAAATGAACAATATGTCTCATTTGCAGAATGAAAAAGCCCAAACCCTGACAACATTCTTATGGCAAGTCCTGGTAAGTTTTGAGGACACTGACAAAAAACATCAATTAATTCAGAAGTCTATGTCTAATTAAAGCTACAATGTGTTGATTTTTCATGTATTGTAGCACAGATCAAATTATTCTGATTGCATACATTTTTGTTTGTATTGAAATGGGCTAATCTCAAGGGTGGAGGTGGGTGTTTATAATACCATGGGGATTTGTCAAAGTCAGAAATTACTTAACTAACTCTACACCTAGCTTTTCTAATAAATTGCAGAGTTTTATCCCAAATGACATGTACATACCTTTAAGTAACTTGTTAAAAATAAAGAAATTGAAATATATTTAAATAAAATGAATTAACTTGTTACTTTAATGAATGGCTGCCTAAAGATGTTTTAGTGAAAAGTGTTAAAATGCTTTATATGCTCATCTTCATCATCAGGTAAGGCTTTTGGAAATGGATATATGGTATTTTGGAATGAAACTCCTCATATTTTTTCTCATTTAAAGTATTGCATTTTCTAAGCTGTACATCACATTGATATCGTTGTCTAATGCAGGAGTGGGATATAGAGGGACTGAGCTGGGATGAGAAGGAATGTGGAACCAAAAGAGTCTCTGTCCCTCGGGAAAAGCTTTGGAGTCCAGATGTCCAAATCTCAGAGTTGTAAGTTTAAAAGTGTTGATTAGTCTGTGAACTTTATCAGCTTCATCACAGATGAACGTTAGAGGGCTGATTGTCGAATCAGAGAAATTAACCTTGAAGCAAGATGAAAATGTGAAATGTCATCATCCTGAGAAGTTTTCAGACTTGTTAAAATTGATCATCCCTGTAAAGCAAGTGTAGAAATATTACATTTAAAATTTTAAACACCCCATTTTAGTTAAATTACAACACAAATGTAAATAATCAAGAACAACAGTGAGCTGAGTTGTCTCTCCTTAGTAATTAAGACTGTGTATGTGCAATTAAAATGTTTTTAATTCAATTCTGCTCTATTGCAGCATGGACGAGGACAAATCTCGCGAAAGTCCCTATCTCTACTTATACAACACAGGTCATGTTTATGATGATAAGCCAGTCAGAGTGATCAGTTCCTGCCGATTAATAATCTACACTTTCCCCTTCGATATCCAAAACTGTACTCTGACCTTTGGATCACATCTACACTTTGGTAAGGCTGTCAAATATAAAATACATTCCTTAAAAAGTTCAAAATACCTAGTGTTCAGCATTGATTGATTGGAGTTGACAAGTGTACCGTGGGCTCTATTTTTTTGCAATTTTTAATATTTAACCATAAGTGTGTTATACATCTCACATTCAGATCAGTTCAAAAATTCAACTGTGAAAAGTGTCAAACCAATTCCAATAAGAGTGAATAGATGTATGTACATTAATATAGACAACTGCAATGTGTTTTCAAAAACACCTCAGTAATGGCTTTACTGCATTTAAAGGTGCAGTGTGTAAAATGTAGTGGCATCTAGCAAAATGGATTTGGCAGAAATGGAATATAATACTCACAAGTATGTTTTAATAAGTGTATAATCACTTGAAAATAAGAGTCATTGTGTTTTTGTTACTTTAGAATGAGCCCTTTATATCTACATGCAATATTATTTTTCCCAGGATGGCAAAGTCGTGACCTGCCCTACTCTGCCTCTGATTGGCTTACTCTGATATTCTTACCCTAACTCTAACCAATCTCACTCCTCATGCCTAAACCTACCCAACCCAACCAATGAAGGCAACAAGCACTAGCCAATCAGAGGCAGAGTAGGGTGGGTCATGACTTTGGAAAAAAAATTTGGCAAGTGGGTCCTCTTCCACAGAGTCCACCATGTTGCACCACCATGTTTCTACAGTAGCTCAGAAAAACAGACCAAACACTCGCCCTAGAGAGGGTCTTTCGTTTTTCACAAGTTTCACAGCCACTGTAGGTTCTCTTACATGCTTGGAAGGGGAGGGTGAGGGGAGGAGTATTCAGTTGGTTGCAATCTGCAACCTCACCGCTAGATGCCACTAAATCCTACACACTGGTCTGAAAGATTAAGATATGTTGAGCTCTCAGGTCCACTGTAAAAAAAAAATTTAAAAAAGCCATTAAATGTTTTATTTTAACTTAAATGTCACAGTTATTTTAATACTATTGAGTAATTGTTGTAAACAAACTCCACACACCAACTAAAGATCATTAACAACACAAATTGGGTGTCTAATAACTTAAAACAAAACTGCTGTTAAATGTTATTCAAGCTTCAGAAATAACGATGAATCAAGGCGCCACATCTGAGGAGATCCTGAAGGAGTCCAGAGAAGTGATAAAGACCAATGGAGAGTGGGAGCTTGTCGACATCAAAGTGTCCACATCTACTCTGGTGTTAGATGAGAGAAGCTACTCTGAGATCAAATACTTTGTAAGCACTTCTACTTATTTTAATTATTATAACTCCACACTACATGCTATAATATAGACTATTCTTTACTTGTCTTTATAGTGTGCTGCTGTTAGCATCTAAGAAATCAAAAAACGTAACTGGATTTGACTAATAGGAAATGATACAATACTTTAGACATCAATCATACTGTGGTTATTTTTTGTTTTCTAAGGTGTTCCTGGAGCACACAACTTTTTCTAGCTGTGAGTGGCTGCTGTACATTCCCTTAGTGCATTGCATTGTTGGGGAATAGTGTCAGTCATTGCACCCAATCAAGAAAAAAGTGTTTCTTAGTATCCACACTGACTGTTTCATTTTATGTTTGGATATTTTCAAGGCCGTGGTCAACCTCACTTGGTCATGTCCTCTACATTTTTAGGAATTTGTGGTTTTTAGCATCTTTGAAGAGATTACATTCAACAGTTAACAATTAACTCTTTAAACTCTGCAAATATTTGTTTCTTTACAAACAGTGGATGTTGTATCAGCTGATTTCAGTGTTTTTGGGCCAAATATACAGTATATATAAATTTGCCTCCTTTTAGACTAACAAAGATAATAAAGTTAGCTGGCATTTCCCTGCCAGAAATGTATTCCTGGCATCATTTAGACCTCCATGTTGACTTAATACAATAGTTGACTTAATACAGAGGAGACATGTGAAATATCTAAATGATTAAAACATTTTAGAGATTTTATTTTTGGTGCCCAGTTAGAATTTCCTGACAGAGGCAATGCACTGGGGGGACTTCAACTCAAGACCTCAGTATGTCTGAAATCCTAACTATGGCCCCAGCTATATCAAAACACAATACAAGTGCCAAGATCGAGCAGAGTAAGTAGGCTGTCTGTCCCTCACATTAACAGTTGGTGATTGTAATACACAGTTTTGTTGTTTGCCAAATAAAGGGGGGCCTCTTAGCAAATGTAGCAGTTATACAAATATCTCAAAATTGATTCAGTTGTGATTTGTTGAAGTAAAAATAACATTTTAAAAAGTCAGCGTTTGTATGATAACTCACTTCTGGTTTAACTCAGAAACCTGTGCCAATCCTTTTGCATCTACAAAAGGGAAATGAACATAACTGTGGAATTAATTGAACCTGTGTCTCCTCCAAAGATCATTTTAAGACGTAGGCCAATCCTGTATGTGGTGAACCTCCTGATCCCCAGCTGCTTCCTCATCACATTGGACATTTTCAGCTTCCTGCTGCCTCCCCATAGTGTGGACAGATGTGCCTTCAAGATGACCCTCATCCTGGGCTACACGGTCTTCCTGCTCATCATGAATGACCTGCTACCTGTCACTGGGTATACAACACCTATTTTGAGTGAGTGACACCTTTGATATTAGTAGATTTAAAATTAGCCAAACTATAGCACTTAAAAATGGAGGCCATGCTGTATCTTCTATATTTAGATCAAGTGTTCCTTTTTGATCAATTATTTCTCAACTTTCCCTCTTTTTTTCTATAGACGTTGCGTTCTCAATCAGTTTCGCTCTGATGGTGGCCAGCCTGTTGGAGACCATATTTATCACTAATATCCAGTTTAGCTCCAGCCAGTACAATGCGGTGCCTCACTGGGTCAGCGTCCTTGTGCTACACTATCTAGCTATAGTCGTTTGTCTCCCCCCGAAAAAGAAGAGTAACCGTGTCACCGTCTCCATTCGCCCACCTGCTGGAGGTATAATAATATTATTGTTTATTTTACATTTTAATGATTTTGTTTCAACACAGTTCTAGTGAGATTAACAATGTAAGAAATGACAAGTGATTGTGAAAGTTCATCTTTGACCTTGGAAATAGTAGTTTGACAAAATAATCTTAAAGGATAGGTTTGGGTTTTTTTCAATTCTGTCTTAATACAATACTGATGTACTATTATGTACATGGAAATGGGTCTTAGTCTCTGTAACAATTCCTTCTCTCCATACTGAACCTGAAGTCCAGAATGTCACCACACTGTAAGAAATGGGGGCCAAAATCCATTGCCTTCATTCTGTGTAAATATGCAGGTTCAGCTGACACTAACATGATGCTTCAGCAGTCTCAGTTTCCAAGGTCAAGGTTGAACATTAACATTATTGTTTTTCTGATATTGAGGGTATTTTTTACATTTTTAAGTCAGAATGTCACAATTTTTTTTATAAGTCACCCCTAATTTTAAAGAATGTGTCACATCATGTATCACAACATCACTCTATTCTTACTTTTTGATATACCCAGCAATGAATACAGACATCATCCCAACAAATGAGTTTCAGAGCATCTCTGGTAGCACACCTTCATTAAAACCCCCTCTGGAGCCAGCCCTGGATGAACTGATGAAGCTGAGCAATGATCTCAGGGTCATCCGCCTCCTGATGGAAAAACACTGCGAGGGAAGCAAAACATCGCGGGAGTGGTACATGGTCGGTATAGTCATAGACCGTCTGCTTTTTGGCATCTACATTGTCTTCATCTTGGTCAGCTTTATTACCATTGTATGTATCTGGGTTTTTAGCAACTTACTGCACTGATTTACCTAGCTGGAGAGTAAAATCACATTGATAAGTTGATCACCAACAAAAGTTTGAATGAGCTAATAGTTAACAAAATGAGTGATGACATGTAGTATCGTTTTGATTGTCCAAGTAGTTCTGGTAGAAAATTAACCTATTCATTTTTCTGTATATAAGAATTATTTTAAATGTCAATACTTCTCAGACAATGATTTGTCTCTGCCCTCATGACCAT
Source organism: Thunnus maccoyii (assembly GCF_910596095.1). Taxonomy (NCBI): domain Eukaryota; kingdom Metazoa; phylum Chordata; class Actinopteri; order Scombriformes; family Scombridae; genus Thunnus; species Thunnus maccoyii. The sequence goes on along the minus strand of NC_056539.1, from coordinate 19,387,994 downwards.
CAAGGAGCAGAAGGAACTTTGTGCCAAAAAGACTTTAACTTTGGATGGCACCCACATGATTTGACTATTTCAGACAGCTGAAGACTGATATTACCTTCAGATTAGCTTTAGAATACATTTTTGCAGAGAACAAGGACTGTGGATTTTTTCTATCATTGACATCAGTACCACATTAGGAAGGGATGCCTTAATGGCCAGCATGATGGGAGGAATGATTACAGCAAGCAAAACCTGTTACACTGTTAATGGGCGCCTGAATATTGTTTTGAAATGCGTCATAAGAGCACCATATTTTGAAATGTCATGTGTGCGCTTTCAATCTCATAGAAGGATCTTTTTGGCTGTGCAGAGCCCAAGCCTAGTTTAACACTAAGCAGGAAATATGTTGACTCTTGATCACTGTCTCACATGTTTTTAAAACATTTCAAACCAAAAATAAGCACATGGTTCGACAGTACAGTCCACAACACTTGAGACTGGTACAGATTGTAACTCCCATAGGTTGAGGTATTGAAAAATAAAATGGGTGAGTGGTTATCGTAGGTGTTGAACAACAAGTCTTATGTTTCCTGTGTGTGTTTATTCTAGATCCATCTGGAAATACTGCAATTATGTGTGTGTATGTTTTGTATTTCTTTTCATTTATATCATTATGAGGCTTGAATTTCATCAAGAAAATAGAGAGAATGTGTTCATCACCTCTTTAATGAAGCCTTTGCAGGGAAAAAGTTACTTTTAGGCTTAAAATTAGGATTGGTACAGGAATATAGGTGCAAACGAGTCTGTTCACTTATCTGCCATTTCAGATTCAAGTTTGAAAACCACCTATGTAGACTTGAGGCTACATCCATAATCTTAGTAGATGATAGGGCACACACACATTTGTCATCTGTCCGTTTGTATGTTCATGTGTTCATTAGTGGTAAGTACAGTAGATGTGATCAAGTGTGTGTGTGTGTAATTACAGGGATTCACCTCATATTTGGGGACAAAAAGGCAAACCACTAAAGACTTATTTTAGGGTAATGGTTTGGTTTTGGTTAAAGGGGTCATAAGTAAGAATTGTGAAGCAATTTACATTATTAATCATTTTTATTGCCATTTTTATTGAGTGAACAGGATGTAACATAACTTAAAAAATTAGACCTTCCCCAACTTTCTCAGTTGCCAATAACAGCCTATGGACTGATTTCTATGTGAAGGCCTTGGGCTGGTTATTCTGTGAAAATCCAAAGGATGTGATATTTTTGCACGCTCCAGGTTCAGGTTTCAGGTTTAGCCTTATAGTGCAGTATTATTGTCATATTTTCTGTTTTGCCTAGAGAAGATTGAATTGATTTCTGTCTTTGCATGTGATATTGTATCTCTGGGTGCATTTATCTGTCCACCACATTTCACTTTCTTGAAGTGCTGAATTCAAAATGAATCAGTGAGTTTACAGTGAGTTATGCTGAGCTATCCGTTGTTATTTGGTCATTTAGTCTAACGTTATTGGAATAACATTTTGTAATTTGAGGTATACTATGTTTCTGTGAAATGTAATATAAAGTGTTCCTTATAACCTCTTTTCCTCTTCAATCTGAATGGGTCAGATATTAGCAAGCTAATGTTAGCTTTGCCAGTTGGTTCATTCAGCTAGTTTATGCAACATTTCTACCTGGCATTTGGTAGGTGTAAATATTTAATGACAACTAGTCTCTACGTAAGACCTAGTTTGTGGGGTGAAACTGGTTTTAGTTTAGGGCTGCATATGTTAGAGCTTAGGCTATGGATTGGTGCAACTGCGCACTGTTCCTGATATGCATAGGTGTCATTAATCTGAACACTTTCAGGTGAAAACATTCAGGTGAAACACAATTTCAGATGCTGCTGGGTTTTAGTGCAACTTTTGATAGTGTTTTCCATAAAATATACCATAAAAGAGTAAGCAGCAGGTAAGATTATCTGGTGCAGTCATCACTTCGTCAAAGTCATATCTCAAATGTTATGTTGTTGCCATTAGTGATCATAAATCTGAGTGGAGTCCTTCAGGGCTCTATTCTTGGGCCTCTATCAATAAACCTGTGAGTTCCCTGTAAACCAAATCATCAAGACAATAAGATTGTTTAATATGTAAACCTTCTCTGTTACTCCTTATCAGCCAGTTGTAGTTTGATAATCAGAATAAATTGCTATTTCACTCCCATTCTATTATTGACTGACCTAAAGCTCATTTGAGTTGAGCTAAGCCTGCAGTGAACTGTAATGTGCTGTGGTGTCACACTCACACAGGCAACAATAACCTAACAAGATTTAAGTGGCAGCAACTTTGAGAGCTAAATGAATGAAGTACAAAGTAATAGACCAATGTAATTTGATGCTGTGGCCTGATACAGTATCTATGACATCACAATAAAAACTGATTACATGATGAGTCACGATACATTTGATGGGAGGACTACCCTGCCTTCAGCAAAAAGAAAAAGACACAACCCCCACCACCAATCATTTGTACAGTACTCCAGGAGGCAAACTGTCTGAACAATCAGCCACATGTAAACTATTGTGTTTGTTTGGGCCTCAACTGTCACAAATACAAGTGAAGTTGTTGTAGGGGAGACCAGGGACAGTTGTAACACGCGATTTTCCAAATAAATCAAAAACCATTTACACTGGAATAGTCCATTCACTATATTATAAACTGCAACATTTCAACTACTGAAACAATGTATTTAAGTGTTTTTTTGAAATATGTACAAGTTGAAAAATTGATTTAAATACAGTCACTCCACTGTTAAAACTGTACCATTCAAGGTGTTACAGCTGTCCCATGTTACAACTGACCCTGGTTTCCCCTATACAACCCCCACCTGAGGATGAAGATGAAGATGCACACATTTGGCAAACAAAGGCATCAGTTGGACAGATCTCTGTGTGCAACTGGGGATACCCTAAAGGCTTAAGTCATGCAACAGTGTGTACTGTATTCCAGAGTCAATATTAGCCTCTCAAGGAGGTCACTAATTTTATCCAATAGCCAACAAATTCATGTTGCTCCAGCAGAACATCTCAGTGCAATCTGGTGGAGCAGACTGTTGACTTTTTTCTTTACAATCTGAGGCATTTTTCATGCTGAAGGCTTAACTGAAACTGAAAATGACAGAGGTTAAGCCATCTGAGCTCATCATCTTCTGTTTCATGCTGCTTCACGGTAAGGCGAAAGAAATTTTGATTATGAACAAAATAAGCAAAGATAAGGAGATCTGTTAAAAGCTGAATCACTGCAAGCTGCTAGTTTAATTGCATCTGGCCCTGCAAACTAACCGAGAAGCTAAAGTGAAACATAATGAAATTGTTGCTTTTTCTCACTTTACACATTTTTTATGTATTTATAAAATACAAGAAAAAACAGGGTACAGATTAAAACATGCAATTTCCTTGAAGTGAGTTTTATAACAGCTACATGGCACATTAATGAATTCTGTTTCAGTTCTTGCTTCTATCATGTATTCCTTCATCATTTCCAAAAGTAGGAAATGGATATGTTTATTTTGAATATTTAAAAAAATATCTAAATTATCAGGCACAGGGTTGATTTAAAAAAAAACAGTACTACCCTCTAATAAGGCTCCATTTATAAAGGGCTGATAAGATGTAACTAATGGCTTTATTGAGTCATTTACTTATAGTTCATAGACCAGTAATGAGCTGTACATGAGAGCTACTTTTGGATATGTGTGGAAAAACTCTGGATAATAAACCATTAATAAAACCTGTAGTTACAACTTATAAACTTCTTTTTAGGTATCTGACTGACATGCAGATGTGACTCTAAAGGCAGATCTGAGTTTTAGGATGTATCGCAGTGAAGAGGCAATTTAGTGACTGTCTCTTGAATATTTTTACATTTTTCTCCCACCATACTATGGAAACTAAGAAGGGCTGTGGTTGCAATAATTTTATTTTATCCCATTATCTCAGGGTCATGTGTTATTTTATCTCATGTATTGGCCATGATTGCTACCGGACCCTTATCAACCCCTAATGTACCCAAAGATCCCAGAGTTTCCATATGCACCCTGGATGTGACGCCCAGCCAAGAGCCCATCAAGTGTGCACATTATCGTATTTTCTTGTGATAATGACCCTTGTTTTTTTTTCAAGACAAATACTTTTTATGAGAAAACAACTCTGATTAATAAGATAGTTCATGTATTATCTTAGGATAACAGGATGAAATAAACACAATAACCACAGCCAATCTAGGCACCCGCACAATACCCATATTGTGTACTACAGACAAAGAAAGATCTGCATCTCTGTTCCCATACCAATAAAAGAATCAAGACTGAATATTTTCATATGCACTTATTTGAGCTGCTCATTAATTTTGTTTTCTACATTCTCTCCTTTAATTCAGGTTTTGTAGCAGCATTGAATTGTACCAGCTCAAGCCCTGAATCCTTGTTCAATGCATTTGAGAAGGATTTATTTCCAAAAAAACTGGTGCGGCCCGTAAAAAGGTTTTCAGATCCAATTAACATAACCATTGGCATCACTGTGGTGGGAATTTTAGGAGTGGTGAGTCTATGTAAACATCTATTCATGCCTGCACATAAGCATACCTTTTTCAATTAAGTTTTTAACAATCTTTGATTGATCTTTTTCATTATTGATCTGTATTACTGGCTCTAATTAAATGAACAATATGTCTCATTTGCAGAATGAAAAAACCCAAACCCTGACAACATTCTTATGGCAAATCCTGGTAAGTTTTGAGGACACTGACAAAAAACGTCAATTAATTCAGAAGTCTATGTCTAATTAAAGCTTTAATGTGTTTATTTTTTATGTATTATAGCACAAATTATTCTGATCGCATACATTTTTGTTTGTATTGAAATGGGCCAATCTCAAGGGTGGAGATGTATCTTTTGTGATAATACCACAGGGGTTTGTCAAAGTCAGAAATTTACTAATTCTACACCTAGCTGTTGGATTTTTCTAATAAATTGAGAGTTTTATCCCAAATGATATATACATACCTTGTTTAAGTAACTTGTTAAAAACAATGAAATTGAAATATATCTAAATAAAAATGAATTAACTTGTTACTTTAATGAATGGCTGCCTAAAGATGTTTTAGTGAAAAGTGTTAAAATGCTTTATATGCTTATTTTCATCCCCCCCCCCCCCCCCCCCTCCAAAAAAAAAATGGTATGATATTTTGGAATGAAACTCCTCATATTTTTTCTCAATTAAAGTATTGCATTTTCTAAGCTGTACATCACATTGGTATCGTTGTCTAATGCAGGAGTGGGACATAGAGGGACTGAGCTGGGATGAGAAGGAATGTGGAACCAAAAGAGTCTCTCTCCCTCGGGAAAAGCTGTGGATTCCAGATGTCCAAATCTCAGAGTTGTAAGTTTAAAAGTGTCGATGAGTCTGGGGAGCCCCGGTTGCCTAATGGTTAAGGTGTGAACCACTGCCAGGGGACCTTTGTTATATGTAATGCCCCTCTCTCTCACTGTGTTTCCTGTCTCTCTGCTCTGACTCTCTGTGCAAAAAGCGCAAAAAAGTGTCATCATCCTGAGAAGTTTTCAGACTTGTTAAAATTGATCATACCTGTAAAGCAAGTGCAGAAATATTACATTTAAAACTTAAAACACCCCATTTTAGTTAAATTACAACACAAATGTAAATAATCGAGAACAACAGTAAGCTGAGTTATCTCTCCTTGGTAGTTAAGAGTGTGTATGTACAATTAAAATGTTTTTAATTCAATTCTGTTCTATTGCAGCATGGACGAGGACAAATCTCCCGAAAGTCCCTATCTCTACTTATACAACACAGGTCATGTTTATGATGATAAGCCAGTCAGAGTGATCAGTTCCTGCCGATTAATAATCTACACTTTCCCCTTCGATATCCAAAACTGTACTCTGACCTTTGGATCATATCTACACTTTGGTAAGGCTGTCAAATATAAAATACATTCCTTAAAAAGTTCAAAATACCTAGTATTCAGCACTGATTGATTGGAGTTGACAAGTGTACCGTGGGCTCTATTTTTTTGCAATTTTTAATATTTAACCATAAGTGTGTTATACATCTCACACTCAGATCAGTTGGAAAATTCAACTGTGAAAAGTGTCAAACCAATTCCAATATGAATGAATAGATGTATGTACATTAATGTAGACAACTGTGATGTGTATTCAAAAACACCTCAGTAATGGCTTAATTGCATTTAAAGGTGCATTGTGTAAAATGTAGTGGCATCTAGCAAAATGGATTTTGCAGAAATAGAATATAATACTCATAAGTATGTTTTGATTAGTGTATAATCACTTGAAAATAAGAATCATTGTGTTTTTGTTACTTTAGAATGAGCCCTTTATATCTACATGCAATATTATTTTTCCCAGGATGGCAAAGTCGTGACCTGCCCTACTCTGCCTCTGATTGGCTTACCCTGATATTCTTACCCTAACTCTAACCAATCTCACTCCTCATGCCTAAACCTACCCAACCCAACCAATGAAGGCAACAAGCACAAGCCAGTCAGAGGCAGAGTAGGGTTGGTCATGACTTCGCCATCCTGGGAAAAAAAAATTGGCAAGCGGGTCCTCTTCCACAGAGCCCACCATGTTGCACCACCATGTTTCTACACTAGCTCATAAAAACAGACCAAACACTCGCCCTAGAGAGGGCCTTTCGTTTTTCACAAGTTTCACAGCTACTGTAGGTTCTCTTACACGCTTGGAAGGGGAGGGTGAGGAGAGGAGTATTCAGTTGGTTGCAATCTGCAACCTCACCGCTAGATGCCACTAAATCCTACACACTGGTCTGAAAGATTAAGATATGCTGAGCTCTCAGGTCCACTGTAAAAAAAAAAAAAGCTATTAAATGTTTTATTTTAACTTAAATGCCACAGTTATTTTAATACTATTGAGTAATTGTTGTAAACAAACTCCATTCACCAACTGAAGATCATTAACAACACAAATTGGGTGTCTAATAACTTAAAACAAAACTGCTGTTAAATGTTATTCAAGCTTCAGAAATAACGATGATTCAAGGCGCCACATCTGAGGAGATCCTGCAGGAGTCCAGAGAAGTGATGGAGACCAATGGGGAGTGGGAGCTTGTCGACATCAAAGTGTCCACATCTACTCTGGTGTTATATGAGGGAAGCTACTCTGAGATCAAATACTTTGTAAGCACTTCTACTTATTTTAATTATTATAACTCCACACTACATGCTACAGTATAGACTATTCTTTACTTGTCTTTATAGTGTGCTGCTGTTAGCATCTAAGAAATCAAAAAACGTAACTGGATTTGACTAATAGGAAATGATACAATACTTTAGACATCAATCATACTGTGGTTATTTTTTGTTTTCTAAGGTGTTCCTGGAGCACACAACTTTTTCTAGCTGTGAGTGGCTGCTGTACATTCCCTTAGTGCATTGCATTGTTGGGGAATAGTGTCAGTCATTGCACCCAATCAAGAAAAAGGTGTTTCTTAGTATCCACACTGACTGTTTTATTTTAGATGTTTGGATATTTTCAAGGCCGTGGTCAACCTCACTTGGTCATGACCTCTACATTTTTAGGAATTTGTGGTTTTTAGCAACTTTGAAGAGATTACATTCAACACTTAAAAATGAACTCTTTAAAGTCTGCAAATATTTGTTTCTTTACAAACAGTGGATGTTTCAGTGTTTTTGGGCCAAATATACAGTATATATAAATTTGCCTCCTTTTAGACTAACAAAGATAATAAAGTTAGCTGGCATTTCCCTGCCAGAAATGTATTCCTGACATCATTTAGACCTCCATGTTGACTTAATACAACAGTTGACTTAATACAGAGGAGACATGTGAAATATCTAAATGATTAAAACATTTTAGAGATTTTATTTTTGGTGCCCAGTTAGAATTTCCTGACAGAGGCAATGCACTGGGGGGACTTCGACTCAAGACCTCAGTATTTCTGAAATCCTAGCTATGGCCCCAGCTATATCAAAACACAATACAAGTGCCAAGATCGAGCAGAGTAAGTAGGCTGTCTGTCCCTCACATTAACAGTTGGTGATTGTAATACACAGTTTTGTTGTTTGCCAAATAAAGGGGGGCCTCTTAGCAAATGTAGCAGTTATACAAATATCTCAAAATTGATTCAGTTGTGATTTGTTGAAGTAAAAATGACATTTTAAAAAGTCAGCGTTTGTATGATAACTCACTTCTGGTTTAACTCAGAAACCTGTGCCAATCATTTTGCATCTACAAAAGGGAAATGAACATAACTGTGGAATTAATTGGACCTTTGTCTCCTCCAAAGATCATTTTAAGACGTAGGCCAATCCTGTATGTGGTGAACCTCCTGATCCCCAGCTGCTTCCTCATCACATTGGATATTTTCAGCTTCCTGCTGCCTCCCCATAGTGTGGACAGATGTGCCTTCAAGATGACCCTCATCCTGGGCTACACGGTCTTCCTGCTCATCATGAATGACCTGCTACCTGTCACTGGGTATACAACACCTATTTTGAGTGAGTGACACCTTTGATATCAGTAGATTTAAAATTAGCCAAACTATAGCACTTAAAAATGGAGGCCATGCTGTATCTTCTATATTTAGATCAAGTGTTCCTTTTTGATCAATTATTTCTCAACTTTCCCTCTTTTTTTCTATAGACGTTGCGTTCTCAATCAGTTTCGCTCTGATGGTGGCCAGCCTGTTGGAGACCATATTTATCACTAATATCCAGTTTAGCTCCAGCCAATACAATGCGGTGCCTCACTGGGTCAGCGTCCTTGTGCTACACTATCTAGCTATAGTCGTTCGTCTCCCCCCAAAAAAGAAGAGTAACCGTGTCACCGTCTCCATTCGCCCACCTGCTGGAGGTATAATAATATTATTGTTTATTTTACATTTTAATGATTTTGTTTCAACACAGTTCTAGTGAGATTAACAATGTAAGAAATGACAAGTGATTGTGAAAGTTCATCTTTGACCTTGGAAATAGTAGTTTGACAAAATAATCTTAAAGAATAGGTTCGTGTTTTTTCAATTCTGCCTTAATACAATACTGATGTACTATTATGTACATGGAAATGGGTCTTAGTCTCTGTAACAATTCCTGCTCTCCATACTGAACCTGAAGCTATTCTCCCAGAATGTCACCACACTGTAAGAAATGGGGGCCAAAATCCACTGCCTTCATTCTGTGTAAATATGCAGGTTCAGCTGACACTAACATGATCCTTCAGCAGTCTCAGTTTCCAAGGTCAAGTTTGAACATTAACATTATTGTTTTTTCTGATATTGAGGGTATTTTTTACATTTTTAAGACAGAATGTCACAATTTTTTTTATAAGTCACCCCTAATTTTAAAGAATGTGTCACATCATGTATCACAACATCACTCTATTCTTACTTTTTGATATACCCAGCAATGAATACAGACATCATCCCAACAAATGAGTTTCAGAGCATCTCTGGTAGCACACCTTCATTAAAACCCCCTCTGGAGCCAGCCCTGGATGAACTGATGAAGCTGAGCAATGATCTCAGGGTCATCCGCCTCCTGATGGAAAAACACTGCGAGGGAAGCAAAACATCGCGGGAGTGGTACATGGTCGGTATAGTCATAGACCGTCTGCTTTTTGGCATCTACATTGTCTTCATCTTGGTCAGCTTTATTACCATTGTATGTATCTGGGTTTTTAGCAACTTACTGCACTGATTTACCTAGCTGGAGAGTAAAATCACATTGATAAGTTGATCACCAACAAAAGTTTGAATGAGCTAATAGTTAACAAAATGAGTGATGACATGTAGTATCGTTTTGATTGTCCAAGTAGTTCTGGTAGAAAATTAACCTCTTCATTTTTCTGTATATAAGAATTATTTTAAATATCAATACTTCTCAGGCAATGATTTGTCTCTGCCCTCATGACCATCAAGGAGCAGAAGGAACTTTGTGCCAAAAAGACTTTAACTTTGGATGGCACCCACATGATTTGACTATTTCAGACAGCTGAAGACTGATATTACCTTCAGATTAGCTTTAGAATACATTTTTCCAGAGAACAAGGACTGTGGATTTTTTCTATCATTGACATCAGTACCACATTAGGAAGGGATGCCTTAATGGCCAGCATGATGGGAGGAATGATTACAGCAAGCAAAACCTGTTACACTGTTAATGGGCGCCTGAATATTGTTTTGAAATGCGTCATAAGAGCACCATATTTTGAAATGTCATGTGTGCGCTTTCAATCTCATAGAAGGATCTTTTTGGCTGTGCAGAGCCCAAGCCTAGTTTAACACTAAGCAGGAAATATGTTGACTCTTGATCACTGTCTCACATGTTTTTAAAACATTTCAAACCAAAAATAAGCACATGGTTCGACAGTACAGTCCACAACACTTGAGACTGGTACAGATTGTAACTCCCATAGGTTGAGGTATTGAAAAATAAAATGGGTGAGTGGTTATCGTAGGTGTTGAACAACAAGTCTTATGTTTCCTGTGTGTGTTTATTCTAGATCCATCTGGAAATACTGCAATTATGTGTGTGTATGTTTTGTATTTCTTTTCATTTATATCATTATGAGGCTTGAATTTCATCAAGAAAATAGAGAGAATGTGTTCATCACCTCTTTAATGAAGCCTTTGCAGGGAAAAAGTTACTTTTAGGCTTAAAATTAGGATTGGTACAGGAATATAGGTGCAAACGAGTCTGTTCACTTATCTGCCATTTCAGATTCAAGTTTGAAAACCACCTATGTAGACTTGAGGCTACATCCATAATCTTAGTAGATGATAGGGCACACACACATTTGTCATCTGTCCGTTTGTATGTTCATGTGTTCATTAGTGGTAAGTACAGTAGATGTGATCAAGTGTGTGTGTGTGTAATTACAGGGATTCACCTCATATTTGGGGACAAAAAGGCAAACCACTAAAGACTTATTTTAGGGTAATGGTTTGGTTTTGGTTAAAGGGGTCATAAGTAAGAATTGTGAAGCAATTTACATTATTAATCATTTTTATTGCCAATGAGTGAACAGGATGTAACATAACTTAAAAAATGAGATCTTCCCCAACTTTCTCGGTTTCCAATAACAGCCTAGTTTTTCCGCAAAAATCCAAAGGATGTGATATTTTTGCACACTCCCGAGTGCCTTGCCTCTCTCTCGCATTAAGTAACGTCAACCAATGACCGACACCCACCACAACAGAAACAGTGCTAACTTATCTAAATAGAAACACCCTGCAGATATTAGCTCTCCAGCTCTGTTACCCACCAGGTTGGCTGGTGGCTAGCCACCGACCATGCTAGCTATCACCATTTCTGGCTACAGTACCAATGTTTTTTGGGGGAATTGAGATGGCTAGCTGCCTCTGTCAACCATCACACATATCACAACAAAACTGCACCACGTTGCTCCCCCGGCCACATCTTGCTCAGCCTACCAGTGTTTAGTAAACATGGCTGGTACACAAAGTTGGTGGTTTGCAGGTTGGGTCCGATTCGGGTGGTTGATTATAACGCATATTTTTGCAGGTTGGGCGGTGCAGATTGGCTCTCATGACATGTTGGGTGGGTGTGAGTATTAAAAAACCCTGTCCTGCGCATCACTACGGTGGCCACAGTGCAGCAGGAGCCTCTGTGTGTTTGCTCTGTGTGTGTGTGTTTGTGTGTGAGCATGCGCACGTACAGCTGGAGAGGATGTGCTGACTGACTGGGAGTGAGAGATGCTTTGCTGAAGCGAGGTGCAAAACACGTTAGAGATCTTTTACGTTATAAAGAGAAGTGCAAGCAGGAAAAAAGTCATCACCTACAATAGTCTGGCCACTGCTCGCTCATGCTGATGGACAGTAAGAATGCACACGAATGCGAGCAACAGGATGCTGACTGCAGCTCACTTAACGTCCACCAGTGTCACTAATGATAAGGAGTTTCTGAAACGTACATAAAGAACCTTTAAGGGTTGGGATTAGACATGTAGTGGTTGTGGTTAAGGAGACTTAAACCTGCAGTGCGAAACTTTTTCATATAAATTAATGTCCTTTGTATTCAAGTCTTTGCCAAACGAGTTCACACAATGCTGATTAAGCCTATCACCGCCAGATAAATCTGTCTGTATTCCACAGTATATGGAGTTTTTAAATCTCATGTCAGGGGTGACATTCCTGCGCTGGCCATTTGGCCATTAATTGTGCAGCTCTTCTAGACTTTCCAAATGTTATCAAATTCTGATAAAATGAAACGACTGATAAACTGAAACAAGTCATTTCACAGGGGTTGTGTGACACTCAAAACAATTTATCCACCGTTTTACAACAACATTCGGTTACGGCCAATATGTACTGGCCATCAGGCATACCAGAACACACCTTGACGAGCTGTTAAAAAATAAATGTTTGGGCCGGGTGGATCTCTATGTGCCTTTCATTCATGCCTGTGTCAGGCCGTATTGAGACTACATCAGGTGTTGCGGTGCAGAGCAGTGGAGGTGTGTGGGGGTGTTCGTGCTTTGGAATGTAACCACTGTGAAACAATCAGAAAATAATGTTTTACTGATCTGATTCACCGGCTTTCTCTACCATTGCTTCCTCTCTTCATTCACCCTCTAGAAATGTCCTCCCCTCGTCCTAGTTATATCTTTGTACTCAAGCAATCACAGACGAGCACCCCCTTTACTCTCGCTGCCAGAAGGGGGAAGCAAAAGTCCTGCACTCCAGCTTGAAGATTAGCCAATGCCATTTCCTCCTAAGTGACAAAAACAAGTGTGTCTGTGTGTATGTGCGTATGTGCGTGTACACTGGTAGTAGAAGCTATTTTTGCTTTATATATGATTAAATCAGTGGTCATGAAAGATTGATATTTTGGAGGGTATTTGGTCCAGCATGTGTTTGTAAGAGCAGGAGATCAACCTCATCTCCCAGGTTTACTCTTTATGTCAGGTAATGATGACTTACTTGTATTTTTTTTTTTTAATTTTATGCATGCTTCAGCATGTTGTAGCTCTGCTACTGAAAAATTTCTCTTCCTTCTCATGTGAGTAATAAGCAGTAGCCTTATAGTGCAGTATTATTGTCATATTTTATGTTTTGCTTAAAGAAGATTGAATTGATTTCTGTCTTTGCATGTAATATTGTATCTTTGGGTACGTTTATCTGTCTACCACATTTCACTTTCTTGAGGTGCTGAATTCAAAATGAATCTTTCAACTAATTAGAATACGAAAATCACAATATTATATGATATATAATGTTTGAGAACATGTTCAAGTAATTATAGTGTCCTTGTGACCTGTAAACCATCACATTGCATTTGCCCTATGCTACATAATAATAACGTTATTTTCTATTTATGTCCAAATTATTATTAATAATTAATACATTTATTAACCTTACTGTTAACAAATATTTTATTGCATCTTTGTCCAAATGCAAGGACCATGTACTTTAAATAAACCTTCAAAATGTGCCATTTTGTTTCACATTCGAAAAGGGCTCTACATTTATCAAAATCATTGAACCAGTTTAAAAGTGTAGTTTCATGCCGATGGAGGCCTGAAGCTTTTTCTTGAAGAACAAGCCCTTTCAGTTCTACAAAATACGGCATCCTTTCCTCTCCAGTTTGGGAGATGACAAGACCCGGACTCCAAAACTTGGATTTTGTGGACTTGCATGGGAATGATTGGTTTGAGTAGATTGCTGTGACTGATAACATGTAACTTCATTTGTGTTAGTTATTACTTTTTACTCTTTAAGACTTAATACCTTTGTGACCAGCTTTTTTGTCAGTGTCTCTATGTTAAAGTAAACTGTCCTGTAAAGAACGCCACAGTGGTCCAACTCATGAGTCCATGGAGGCTGTGTTTGACCTACAGTCCTTCAGGCCGGCAGTGAACCTCAGCAGTCCCACCGTAACATACATCTCCTTCACGCTGTCTGCTGTCCTGAGGGTGGTGAGTAAGTCAATTCACAATTAGTGATTTTAAAAAACACCAGCAGCACCTAAATCCAGATTGCAGTGATGAAGACCTCCACTAGGAGGCAACTTAAAAGCAAACAGGTTTACATGTATTTTGACATGTCCCTACACCTCTGGGGTTGTGCTGCAACAATAGGTGGATTAGGCGTCTGTCTTTTTCCATCCCTAATGGTGAGGACATCAAAAATGAGGCTGGGGTACCAGGTCAGGCAGGTCTGCAGGACTTGGCAACAATAATGTATAGATAATCTACAGTCCCACTGTTGATGTAGAGGTTGCGGGATGGGTGGGCTGTTGGGACTGCAACAGCTTCTTCATTAGCCCAAATGACCCCTGACGAAGTAAAATGAAAATTTTATGAGGTGATTCTCTCCAGGAAGACAAATTATTTTGCCCGATAGCTCTGCTTACTTAATTACTTGAATAAACAATACAAATAGCAGCTGCCATAAATAAGACCTAGTTGTCAGTGTATTAGGTCCACCTAGCTAAAACTAATGCAGTCTAATACAACAGTCCGGCAGTAAATCCAGTTCAGTTTTTGTTGAAACTGCCTTCAGAGAGGTGTATGATCATTTTGGAGGCTGTAGTTTGTGGTACTGCTGAACTATATTTCATTATACAGAGAGTTGTTTTTGTTATTTAGCCTAATCTCATTGATATAAATGGTGTGGACACAATATTAGAAATCCCTGTCAGTATAGTAAAATACATTTCAACAGTAGTACAATGTGGAACCTCCAAAATGATCATACATTTGAAATAACACCTGTCTAAAAAAGTTTAAACAAAAACTTAACATTATAACCTTCACAGATGGAAGATGTTTATAGGACTGTTGTATCAGACTGCATTAGTTTTAGCTCAGTGACCGAATAAACTGGCAACAGAGTAACTAACTTTATTAGACGTTAGATGTACCTGTTCAAATTGAAGCCTTTCAGCTTGCGACTGCTGCACACGGTCCAGGTCCACTTGCCACAAGTTCCATGGCTTGTCCCTCTGCCACGGCCTCCATGCAGCACCTCTCAAACCATGTCCTCTAGCATGACCACCCTAGGAGGTTACTGAGGCAATGAATTCCTCATCTGATGTCTCCGTCAGCAAACCTTCCTTGTGTAAACTCTAATCGATAAATAAAGTAACAATTGATTACAATGCCATGCTCTAAATTGCGAATATTATACCAGCCATTAGTGATGTTGCTGAGCAATGAGATGAAATATAGCAACTTATATTAGCAACATAGATTGCATTGCCACATTTTAAAGCTAAACATAACTATCATTTCATAATGTGGCAACTGTGTTGTAAAATTTTTGTAGTTCTTACCTGTGAGAATGACATTTTGTATGTAAAACCCAATAGAAGAACTTTGTTACTTCCAGTCCTCAGTGAGAAATCAGTACATTGAGTGCACACGTTCACAAGGATGCAGGTGAAGGGCTGGGTGGAGTGATATGGAGCAAGGAGAGGGAGGGGAGGGAGCAGTGGAGTTGTTTCCTTATGAAGCTAATGCTAGTACTGGCTTGATTTACAGAACTTGCATATTGTAGCTTTAACAGATGTTTACTCTAATAAAACTGTCGATTTCTAGATGTGCAAACATGTATAATTGTCAATTTATATGAATCATTCTCTGTATTGTTATAAAAATATACTGTAGCTTGACTTGACTCTAGCATGGTTTAACAGGTAGCAATCAGCTTCACATGAGGTTTACCCATGTTGTTTACTGTATTTCAGAATGAGAAGACCCAGATACTCACTACTTTCCTGTGGCTGAGACTGGTGAGTAACAGTCAACAAAGTGAGTAACAGTAACAACAGTAACAAAAAAGGCAGAATATGTCTACAATAAACTGTAATGTAATGCAATCTAACCTAAAATTATAATCTGCCTCATATTGTGATTTTTCAACACTTGTTTTTGGATAACAAATACTTATACAGTACTTAAAATACTTAAGAATATGAATAAATCAATAAAGGCAGTCACATATTCATACATTATCCTGTCAACCTCCTGGAAGTAGTTGATAATGAAAGCAAGGAAAGATTTTCTGACTTTTGACATTTTTCAGATTCTTACTGGACTAACTACCTTCTAACATTATATAAGAGCCAGCATTTACTACATTAACAGAGAACATTTGCTGTTTTGAATATATAAATGTATAATACAAAAATATATACAATATATTTATATGTGTGTGTGTGTGTGTGTGTGTGTATGCACATATATAAAATATATAAATGTAAAATATATATATGTTTCCTCATTGTAAACAAATTTAAAATATTTGTTTACAAAAAAATATTTGTTTTGTGAGCAGTGTTACAGGTTAGCAGATATTTTCACTTTACAGAAATGTAACTGTGCATTATTCCTGATTAATTCATTGCAGTACTGGAACCATGAGTTCCTGGTTTGGGACCTCGATAAGTGTGCCGGCGTCACCAGGATTTCTCTCCCTGTAAGGGAACTCTGGTCTCCAGACATCATCATATATGAGTTGTAAGTTCTCCAGTTATATTTTCCTTTTTTGATGGATCCTTGAGGGTCATATACACAGAAACAAAACAGCTTGTTTTACTCAGCTGTAAAGACACATTGTTGTTAATTGTAGGTCTATGAGGTCTAGCCTACTATTGGTTTATGTTGATGCCCTGACAGACAATCTAGAAGCACAAATATAAAAACTGCTGTGTCCTGATCCTGTGAAGCATTTACATAATTTACATAATTTTTCCCCCTTAGCGCAAGGAGGACTGCTACAGGTTGAAGTGATTCCAAAGAGTCTCCATTGGCTGGTATCCATTTGTGGACATTATGTCAGCCTTTATGTTGAGGAAATTAGGCATGTCGAGGTCTCAGGGAATGACAATGATGTTTATCAGATCAGGGATGGACATATACAAAATTTGATACACAGTCCAAAATGAGTATCCAGAACCAGAAAGTCAGGGGAAGTATGGAAATTAGTTTCGGGTATTTTTAACAGTTTTTTCAGTCAGATTTCTTTTTTTCTCTGTAACAGAAAATGTCAAAAAAACAGCATGCAAAGCTGAAAGAGGACCCTACCAGTTCATTTGGTTTTTCTGTGATTGTGTTTCTGCTCATTTGTTTTACTGACATTTCCATTCTCTAGTGTGGATGATGATGTCTCCTAAGCATGTCCGAATACAAATATGTTATTTGACAAAGCACAAATAGTGGGTTTTTTACGAATATTTGTTTCATACAAATATTTTAAAAATTATTTTGTTTTCATGAAGAAAAAAAACAAACATGTCAAATACCAGAGCACAGTTACATCGCTATCTCAGTCTCTGTCCTCTGCTCCACTGTTACATCTATCAGCAGGTCTCAACGAGGGGAGTGATAAAAACAAAAACAGGATTTTTAAGCCTCTTTCTACTTTTATTCGAATACTAATACAATTAATTTTGCTGCTTCAACAAATATAGATACAAATACTGGGTCTTACTTTATGGAATCCATTATCCATTAGGCCACTGGGGCCATAAATAGGGAGCACATGTATCACAACAAGGCAGTGAAAACATGACAAAAACAAGACAAGAGCAGTGTTTTAGTGAAGCAACAATGCTGTAGTCGGTGTATATGGTCTACTAGTACAGTTTGTGTGGAACCTTGCTGCCATGGGTACATTATGACATTTTAGTCATGCTGACATGTAGCACATAGTTTAACATTTATGGGAACTGCATGATCAATGTTTTTTAGGTTGAACTATTGAGGACTGACACTCAGGATATCTATGTCCTGAGAAGTACTCCAACAATTTAGTTTTATGGAAACTAAATTGTTGGAGTACTTCTTTAAATAGTGACATGCCAACTAGCTGCCACTAAAGCCCTGTTAGCAGAGGATGGTTTCGATCCATCGACCTCTGGGTTATGGGCCCAGCACGCTTCCGCTGCGCCACTCTGCTGTCAGTCACCCCAGACGGGACTCGAACCCACAATCCCTGGCTTAGGAGGCCAGTGCCTTATCCATTAGGCCACTGGGGCTACAGTGACTTCACCTGTAGATAGACAATGTAGAGAGGGACATAAATAGGGAACAAATGTGTCACAACAAGGCAGTGAAAACATGATGAACACAAGACAAGTGCAGTGATTAAGTGAAGCAACAATGCTGTAGTTGGTTTATTTATGGGAATTGCATGATCCAATGCTTTTTGAGGGGGGTGTGCCTGAATACAAATACATAATTTGGCAAAACACAAATGGTGTTTTTTTTATGAATATTTGTTTCACACAAATGTTTTAAAAATTATTTGTTTTCATGAAGAAAAAAAAACATATCAAATACCAGAGCACAGGTCGGTTACATCGCTATCTCAGTCTCTGTCCTCTGCTCCACTGTTACATCTATCAGCAGGTCTCAGTGAGGCGAGTCACATCCACCTGCTACATGAGGCACATTTCCTTATTTGGACATCACTCCCTGAGTTGGGGGCGTTCCCCAGAGATAAAGCTGAGCTACTGACACATGCAAAGTGCTCCCAAGGGACTCTCCATAACCTGTTGTTCCCCTTCTCCTTTCCACAAAGTTAGGTTGTAAAAAATAGGCAGTAAATGAAAAGTGCAAAGCAATAATCGCCTTTGAAGTTCTTCCCTACACATTACACAGTGTGCTGTCTCTGTTTTATGGGTGTATAAATAGGTAGAGGTCTGTCTGCAATGAGGCGATGAGATAAGTTTTAGCTCAGTAGTCAGCGCAGTCATCTACGAGGTAGTTTATTCATGAATACTTATTGTAACACTTTAATTTTCTAAAATTAACTGTAATAGAAACAAAAACAGGATTTTTATGCCTCTTTCCACTTTTATTCAAATACAAATACAAATACAAATAATTTTGCTGCTTCAACAAATATAGATACAAATACAAATACCAGGCCCTCTGCACATCCCTAACATCTATATCAACCACACAGTTCACATTCGTTGGGACAGGATGCGCCAGCTCATGTCATCCTACAACCTGGAGATCTTCAGTTTTCCTTTTGATGTGCAGAAGTACACATTTACTTTTGGCTCCTACATGCACACCAGTAAGAACAGACTTCTTCACATTTACAAAATGATACAGTCATCTAGTCATAGGTTACTTTCTACACCTCAGAAGGATAAACCTGAAAGCTCCACTGGTTCAAGCCCATCAATCCCACCCTCAAAACAGACACCTGCTCATCACCCAACCAGCAACTCAGGTAATCAAATATCACTTTGCCATTAGATTAGAGATTTTAATAGAGGTCATCTATCTAAAAGAAAGACAAAGAAATCTGAATCTATGTATATCAGGTAACGAAATATGTCTCATCTAAAAAATAATAATGTGGTAAGCGATTGGGTGGCAGAGTATTAAGCAGTGTAATCAAAGAAATCCAACTACGCCACCCTGGGGGTTTTACCCAAGGAAAAATGTTTACCTCAGACCAGCACCAATAACTCAAAAGGCAATCAGGTTTGTTATACTGAGAAGCATGAGACGTGGTTCCATCCATCAATAATTCTTTATTTAACAATAGCAAAAATTAATAAAAGAGCCATTAAACATACCATCCAAACATATATTAAAAGGGGACCAGGGAATCATTCAGAGTTTAGGATTACCAGCGGAGGGGGAAAAGGAGAGGCATCCTGAAGAGAGTCAATCACACATGCCCAGCAAGTGGCAACCTGCAGGGCTTAAATTTTTAAATTCTGAAGCTAAAAGTTATTCACAATTTCATTCAAGCTGTACTATTTTATGGCATGAGCTGAATTTGATTATTTTTAAAAAAAAAATTGATTGAATATGTGCCATCTTTGACTCCAGTATCCAGTCCTTATAATGCATCCATGGTTGCTGGTTCTCATTCCAGAGTGTGCATAATTTTACCTATACTGTACTGTACTGATTAACTGTGATCCCTCCTGTTACCACTCCCCTGCCAGGAACATCTGCTCTGTCTGAACTGCAACAGATCAGACAACAGGCCAGTACCTGAGTGACCTTCATGCCAATGGACCAGTGGTGCCATGTTGGCTATGTCCACAACCTCCTCATCTATCTGCTACTTAACTCCTGCTACGCCCTGGTTATCATCTCCATGTGGTGCATCTAGATCAACCAGGTAACTGAACAATTAAGGCACAGTTGTTATCAATAATCTTAAACCATCCAACAGCATCTTAAAGCATCCATCTGCTGTGTTTACAGTCCACCTTCCAGCTTTTTTAAAAAAAGTTTTCAGTTGCTTCAAAATGCATGTGCTGAAAAAGGTGAGGGGTTCACTCCTGTGAAACTAGGCATTTGTCCAAAGTAACTGAAAACTGTAGTTATTAAACTTCAACTAAAGAGGTGCGACCTGGATCCTCCTATATCTATCACAAATCTTCCTTTTATTTTGAATTCAATGAGAAAGCTGTTTTTATTCAACTCAACAACTTCTTAAATGGAAATGGCCTTTTGGGCAAATTTCATCTGGCTTGTCAACACATCACACTACCTGACAAATGACATTTGTCTGCAGGTATTATCTGGTGTAGTCATCAGTTGGTGAAAGTCATATGTTAAATTATTTGTTAAGTTGTTGCCATTAGTGATCACAATATCAAAAAAGTCATAAATGAGTGGAGTCCCCCAGGGCTCTATTCTTGGGCCTCTATTAGTAAACCTGTATGCTCCCAGTAGACCAAATCATCAAGACAGTAAGATTGTTCTAATATATGACATGCCTTCTCTGTTATTCTTTATCAGCCAGTTGTATCTTGATAGTCAGGATAAATTGCTATTTCATTCCATTACTGAGTGACCTAAAGCTCATGTGAGTTGATCTAGGCCTGCACTGAATTGTGACTTGCCGTGGCACCACACTCACACAGGCAACAATAACCTCACAAGTTTCTGTTTTAGAGTAGAAATAAGTTTGGAGATGACAGGATGTTTACATTATTTTTTAATGCAATTAATTTAACATGAGAAATAGAGAACAGACCCATGTATCACAATATATAAAGATACTATATGTGGCGTTCTGTCTTTAATAAATCATGTTGATTGTATCAATTATTTGTCTTGAAGTAATTAAAAGTTATGGTAAAAATCTAGCATATGTCGATTCCAAATATTAATTTTAGTCTCAGTTTTATAATAATTTTAAAAAATGCGAAATATCAGTTTAAAATCAGAGGGAAATCATGCTACAAGTCCAATTTCAGGCAAGTTATATCAGCAAATACATGCTTTATTCAATAAAGTGTTTTTGCAAAACCAGGATCTTTATGTGTGTTTGTGTGCACACATTTGCATATGAACAAGCAAGTTCACATACACAACTGTTTATTTTGGCCATCCACAAAGAAGTTTCACTTCCAAATTTCAAACCAAATCTGCAGGAAAATAATATTGAGTTGACAGGGGAAATTCTAATTTAATGTCAAGACACACCTTTGTGCATTATCATTATTTAAATACTTATACTTATTTAAAGCTGTCTTTGCATAAACAGCACGTGTTTTCAGTATCTCAATGTTCTTTTTAAACACTGAGTAATGCATAACTACCAAAATCTTAGTGTTGATGTTGCTTCAGTAGCAAAGACGAGCATGACTCATCAGTATTTGCTTTAATTAGTGAACCGTATCATTTTCAGTTACTGCAGGCTTGACGCTGACTTTGACTGTAACACCCTCCTCCCATTATCTCAGGATATAACAGAATTGAGTCAGTACCATTTGTATCACCATTAATAACTGAGAGATCCAAATCATAAAAATGTATGGTTATGTACCCACATTTTAACATTAATACCCTTCTTCTTCTTTCTTCTTAAGAACTACATCACATGATGCTGTGGCCTGATACAGTATCTGTGACATCGGAATCAAAACCGATTAGATGATGAGTCACAAGACATTTTACAGGAAGATTAAGGTAAAAAAAAAAAAAAGCCAGACTAAACTTCCTTAAGCGAAAAGGAAAATACATAACACAACACTTCCAGTAACTTAAGAAGGAAACTAAGGGAACAACCAGCTGCACGCAAACTGGGTTTACTTGGGCCTCAGCTGTCACAGCATGTGAAGTTGTTGACACATCTGATACAACTCCACCTAAGGATGTGTCAAAAACCTGTTGCACGATCCAAACACAAATTATGCAAACACAAGCATCAGATGGATGGATCGCTGGAAGCGACTGGGAATACCCTGCCACAGTGTTAACAGGAATCTAAAGTCAATATTAGTTTCAAAAGGAGGTCAGAAATTTCACCCAATAGCCGATAAATTCATGTTACTTCTAAGAGCCTTCTGGTAGAAGACTGTTGACTTTTCAGCTTTACAATCTGAGGCATTGTCATGTTGAAGGCTTAACTGAGACTGAAAATGACGGAGGTAAAGCCAGCTGAGCTCATCGTCGTCTGTTTAATGCTACTTCACGGTAAGATATCAGAAATTTGCACAAATTAAGCAAAGAGAAGATAATCTGTTAAAAGCTGAATCATTGCACAGTTAAAACCTTGTCCAAATACAAACTAATGATGACGTTTTATTTACAGTTAATTTTCAGGTTTGTTGTCAGCACTGACTAACCTAGAAACTAAAGTGAAATATAGTGAAATGTTTGCCTTTCCTCACATTACAGTTGTATAACAGCTACTTGGCACATTAATGAATACTGTTTCAGTCCTTGTTTCTATCATGCATTCATTCATTATTTGCACTTCTCAGAAGGGAAGTATTTTTTTTAGCAAATATCAAAATTCTCTGTGTAGTTGTAACTAATTGCTGAAAGCAGTACATAAAAACTACTTTTGGGTGTGTGTGGAACAACTTTGGATGGTGTTTATCAACCATTAATAAACCTTTAGTTACAACTTATAAAATAATTTTTAAGTTTAAGAGATTTAGGATGTATCGCAGTGAAGAGGCAATTTAGTGACTGGAATTTTTGAGTAGTATGCAATACTATGGAAGCTGAGAAGGGCTGTGGTTGCAATCATTTTAACATTTTCATGTGCACCTATTTGAGCTACTCATGAATTTTGTTTTCTACATTCTCTCCTCACTCAGGTTTTGTAGCAGCATTGAATTGCACCAGCCCAAGCCCTGAATCCTTGTTTGATGCATTTGAGAAGGGTTTATTTCAGAAAGACTTGGTGCGACCCGTAAAAAAATTTTCAGATCCACTTAACGTAACCATTGGTATCACTGTGGTGGGAATTTTAGGTGTGGTGAGTCTACACAAACATCTACTCATGCTTGCACATAAGCATTTTAGGCTTTTTAGGTTTTTAACAATCTTTGAATTCTTTGAATTTGAATTCATAATTGATCTGTATCACTAATTCTAATTATATTAACAATGTGTCTCATCTACAGAATGAAAAATCCCAAACCCTGACAACATTCTTATGGCAAGTCCTGGTAAGTTTTCAGGACAAGCTGCAATGTGTCAATTTTCTTATGGATTATAGCACTGATCAAATTATTCTGATCGCATACATAACAACGTGTTTGTTTGTATTGAAATGGGCTAATCTCAAGGGTGGAGGTGTGTCTTTTTCAATAATACCACAGGGGTTTGTCAAAGTCAGAAATGTACTAATTCTACACCTAGCTGCCAGATGTTTCTAATAAATTGCGAGTTTTATCCCAAATGAGATATACATACATACTTGTTTAAAATAAATAAATTGAAATATATTTACATGAAAATTAATTAACTTGTTACTTAAATAAATGGCTGCCTAAAGATGTTTTTCTGCAAAACGTTAAATTTTCTTGTTTGGTTATCATCACCAAAATGGATATGTAGTGAGAAACTCCTCATATTTTTTCTCAGTTAAAGTATTGCATTTTCTAAGCTGTACATCACATTGGTATCGTTGTCTAATGCAGGAGTGGGAGATAGAGGGACTGAGCTGGGATGAGAAGGAATGTGGAACCAAAAGAGTCTCTGTCCCTCGGGAAAAGCTTTGGATTCCAGATGTCCGAATCGCAGAGTTGTAAGTTTAAAAGTGTCGATTAGTCTGTGAACTTTATCAGCTTCATCAGAGATGAACGTTAGAGGGCTGATTGTCCGAATCAGACAAATTAACCTTGAAGCAAGATGAAAATGTGAAATGTCTTCATCCTGAGAAGCTTTCAAAGATTTGTTAAAATTGATCATCCCTGTGAAGCAAATGTAGAAATATTACATTTAAAACTTAAAACAGCCCATTTTAGGTAAATTAAGACACAAATGTTAATAAACAAGAAAAAAACTGTGAGCTAAGTGGGATATGAACTTCCTTGTCTCTCCTTTTAAAATTTCTATGATTGCATACAAAAATGTCTGTTCTTTTCTCTTCTATTCTAGCATGGATGAGGACAAATCTCCCAAAACTCCCTATGTCTACTTATTGAACACAGGTCAGGTTTATGATGATAAGCCAGTCAGAGTGATCAGTTCCTGCCGATTAGGAATCTACACTTTCCCCTTCGACATCCAAAACTGCACTCTGACCTTTGGATCATATCTACACTTTGGTAAGGCTGTCCACATATAAAATACGTTCCTTAAAAAGTTCAAAACACCTAGTGTTCAGTATTGATTGATTGAGTTGACAAGTGTTAACAAGTTAACCATGGGCTCTATTTTTCAGTTTTTTTATCTGCGCCTCAATAAAGATACAAGTGTGATACGTATCACATTCAGATCAGTTATAAAAATCCTCTGTGAAAAGCCTTTTTAATTGTTAAACTAATTCCAACACTCATGCATGGATATATGTAGATGTATTGAAAAACATCGCTGTATAAAAAGGCACTTAATGTGTTATTTGACTTACATATCACAGTTATGTTAATACTGTGGTGTATGTGTTGTAAACAAACTCCACACACTAACAGAACACCATTAACAACAGAAACTGAGTGTCTAATAACTTAAAACAAAATTGCTGTTAAATGTTATTCCAGGTTCAGACATAAGGATGATTCAAGGCGACACAGCTGCAGAGATCCTGAAGGAGTCAAGAGAAGTGATAGAGACCAATGGGGAGTGGGAGCTCATAGACATCAAAATAGCTCCATCTACTCTGACGTTAGCAGAGGCAAGCTACTCTGAGATCAAATACTATGTAAGCACTTTTACTTATTTTAATTATTATTATTATTATTTAACTCCACACTACAGTATAGACTATATACTAATCTTTATAGTGTGCCGCTGTCAACATCTAAGAAATACTACCAGGAAATTATACAATACTTGCACTGTCAGGCATCATACTTTGTTTTCTGATGTGTTCTGTTTCTGCTTTGCATTAGTATGTAGAATTTGCATTAGGTTTGTAGGACCTGCAAGACAGACAATAGACACGATACACAGGACCAAGTAAACAGGCCCTGGGGCTGTCACAACATTTTAAAAAGTCAGCGTTTGCATGATAACTCACTTCTGGTTTATCTCAGAAACCTGTGCCAATCCTTTTGCATCTACAAAAGGGAAATTAATATAACTGTCAAAAGTCTGACTAAGATCTGGTTGTAATGAATTGGACCTGTGTCTCCTCCCAAGATTGTTTTAAGACGGAGGGCGGTCCTGTATGTGGTGAACCTCCTGATCCCCAGCTGCTTCCTCATCACAGTGGACCTCTTCAGCTTCCTGCTGCCTCCCCATAGTGTAGACCGATCCTCCTTCAAGATGACCCTCATCCTGGGCTACACGGTCTTCCTGCTCATCATGAACGACCTGCTGCCTGTCACAGGGGAGACAACACCTCTCATCAGTGAGTGACGCCTGTCATATTATTACTTCTTTTATTCCAGAGATGGTTGCAGAAGGATTGCATGTGTCTAGATGAAATTCACTGCTTCATGTGTGCGTTTTTGTTTAAAAGAGCTTCATCATTAAATTACTGCAGTTCCAATGAAGTGTGTTCTGTGGATTAATCAGAGTAACTGGGACATTGTTTCTGCAAATATTTGAATGATTCTTTTTTAACGATGTGAGCTGCACAAATTAAATTTCATTCATCTTCATTGTTTTGTGGTGGCAGAACAATATCTCAATAACAGTTTTCACTGGAAGTACTTTCTATGGAAGAAATTGTCCCCTTGAACAGAATCATGTATACAAGGAGATGAATAACATGTTTCACAAGTTTTAATATTAACACAATTTCCTGAATAAGATCAGAACCAGGATAAGACTCAAACGCATCTAAAACATACTCAATGAAAAGTGTACTAAACCCTTCCTTTTTGTTGCTGTTGTTTCCTGCAGATGTTTTCTTCTCCATAAGCCTCGCTCTGATGGTGGCCAGCCTGTTGGAGACGGTGTTTATCACTAATATCCAGTTCAGCTCCAGCCAGTACAGTGCGGTGCCTCACTGGCTCAGCATCCTCGTGCTACGCTATCTAGCTGTTGTCGTTTGTCTCCCTCGGAAGGAAAAGAGCAACAGAATCACAGTCTCACTCGAACACCCAACTACAGGTACATCCAGAACATGAGAATAACACACAAACTTGGTATTAGAAACTATTAGTAGTAAATGTGATGTATAGTTAAGTAGCAAATGATTATCAAATAACTATTACCACTTCATTTACTGGGGCCTCCTTTGTGGAAAACACATTTTTCAGATTAATTTTAATATTAATCTTAATTTGTTATGGATTTCACTCAAAGCAACCCTTTCCAAACTGTGAATACAGTATCACTTATGCGTGTTAATAATTACCTCAAAGTGTGTTATGTAGTGATAATGCACAGCAGGGTGTCAGGATATACAAAAATAATGTATGAGGCGTAGGTGAAGACTGTCTTCTCTAAGTTCATTATTTGTGTATATCAGGACTACAAATGTTCAGTATGTTTACAGACAAATTTAACCCCCGATATACTGAACTGCAGCCTGCTAAATCATCATTGTCACTGACCGAATCAGTGACTTTTGTTTTGGAGCTCCCTTCACACGCGACTTGTTAACTTTATAAACAGTGCTTCTGTGGGCCTGGTTTTGAATGACGCAGTTTCAACAAGCAAACAAAGTGAATTTACTACTAAAGATAGTCAGTGCGTAACATTAGGGCGTTGTGAAGATGAGTGTTCGCTTACGTATATACTGCAGTGATACAATATCTTTGCTTAGAAAATTAACTAGATAGACAGTGACTACAGAACTGGATGAAACTGTTCAAATCAGCAACATTATTTGTAATTTCCACCTCTTAACCAGGACACGTCTTAAGGAACAAGTCTACAGCCATGCCAGCTGCTCTGTGAGGCTTTTCTTATGCTTCCGTCACCGATGTTTAGTGTGCTAGCATATTAACATTTGCTAATTAGCTTTAAACACAAAGTGCAGCTGAGGCTGATGGAAATACGTCATTAGTCTTGCAGGTATTTGGGCAGAACAAAAGTACTGGACACCTTCAAATTGCAACGTGATAAAGGTGCCAATGCCAAAGCTATTACAATTCATCCTGTGGCAGACATCAATGTGTGTTCCAAATTTCACGGCAATTCATTCAAAACTTGTCATTTCAATAAAACCTAAACTGCCAACCTCTAGGTGGCACTAGAGGAAAAGTCAGCACAGTCTGTGCAACATTTCATTGCGATCCATCCAAATATTGTTAAAGCATAAAACCAATGATCTGTGGATATTTCTATCCAGACATACTATAATCAAGACATGATAGTTTAAAAATGGCCTAGCAATCAGTGCTGAAAAAAAAAGTTTAAATCGAAAATCGAATTGACCTGTGGCCTTAAAATCAAAAGTCACATCAAATGGTGGATTTGGCGAATCGTGACACCCCTGAATGCCACACACTTCTAGTGGGTCATAAGTGAAGATTGAGAGGGATTATTTTTGTATGAGTCTATGCGATGTTTTTTTAGGAAAATCCTGCATAGTATACCTTTAAGACATTTCACTCTAGACCACAGTGGTGGACCAACGGGACATCACCATCCCTAAAAATGATTTATTATTTCCACCCTAATCAAATGTATTATCAGGCTTATATCAACCGGTTTTTAAGGTTTGTAGCCAGTTAACTCAGTTCACCAATTAGAGTTACAGAAACTAAGTATTGTTGCTATAGTAACCTGCAGTTTAATAAACTGTACCTTGTGCACCAATTTAAAACTGTTTTCTCTATTCTCTATTTCCCATGGCCTTAGTGGGCTATAACATTAATATTAGTGACTGTTTACAGGGGTCTGATCATGTATCAGAATTATAATATGCTGTTTTTCATTTCTGACCCAGTAACAAATCTCAGCAGCGTCACCAGCATCGCGGGGGGACAACTTCACAGCATCTCTGGTCCTGCATCTCCTGGTGATGCACTTTCAGTGAAACCAGCTCCGCAACCTCACGAGCCGGTCGTGGACGAGCTGAAGAAGCTGAGCAGAAATCTCACAGCCATCCGCCTCCAGGTGGACAAACACTTCCAGGGGTCCAAAACCTCACAGGAATGGTACATGATCGGAATAGTCATCGACCGTCTGCTGTTCGGCCTGTACATCATCTTCATCCTTTTCAGCTTTATAACCATCATATGTATCTGGATCCTGAGCAACTCGCATGCAACATGATTTAGCCAGAGAGTTGAAAGCCTGACTGGAATCATACGAGCGTGTTTGTCACAGACCAGAGTAAATCTAAAGAAGTTTCACATGCTGTATTGCATGCTGTGTATTGAAATGTGGTGCTTGTTTTTTTTTTTTAACTCTGTCAAAGAATAGAAAATTATTTTCTAGATGTTGGAAAAGTTTGGTAGAGATATCTAAGTTTTATTTGTCAAGAAAACTCTCACTGAGAGAGCAATGATGTTTGGATTCAAATTTTGAGTAAGAAACGGACAAAATTATTCAGTCCTGTTGCTTAAATTAGATCCATCCTTAATTTAATTTATACAGATGGGATTTTACATGTTCTCATGCTGCGTTACTGTAACGGGCAAAACAGTGGCAAAAGTTGTAAGACTTAGTCTGATGTTATACAAGTACTGGTCATAGTGGTTATGATGTTAAATTAGGATGATATGATCTCACTGTATACCAGCTTTATTTTTTTCAATTTCATCTTATATATCAATTTTATCTTATATGTTTATTTTTGCATTCTTTTTTACCCATAGTGTCGTAGTATATGTTATTGCATATGTATAAACAACCATTATTATCTTTTTAAAAGCCAGTAAATAAACTCAGGGGAAAAGAAAAACATCAGTCACCTTTAACTTGTAATATTCTCTTTTTTAGACTAATTTTGAAAACAAATACCCTCCAAAAATGATTTTACCATTTTACCTTTACTATGTTTGAAAGTTGTGTTAACTTGGAAAACTCTTATTTTTCCAGAATTCAAATGTGAACTTTATGTTGTAAAATGTTGTAGTTTCACAGAAATATTGACTATAACCAACAATTTCCACTAGATGGTGCCATTAGCTTTCTGGAGCTTTTGAGCTCTAAGAGATTTATGTCTTTATGTAAAAATAAAAACAAAAAAACACTTAAAAATATGTGTATTTTAAACTATATGTATAAAAACTTTATTTCAGAAAGAAAAACAAGAACTAAGAGGTGAAGCACACCAATACACTTCACTTTAAGGCTGCCACTTTTAATTATTTTCATTATTGATTACTATTACTGTTATTTTTATGATTAATTATTCTTTCAGTCAATAAAATGGCAGAAAAAAGTAAAACCAAAAAGCCCTTTGACCCTTTCCAACGAAATCCAGTCATTTTGTCCGACCAACAGACCAAAACCCAAAGATATTGAATTTACAATTACATAAAGCATAAATCAGCAAAATCTCATATTTGAGAAGCTACAGACTGTACGTTTAGCATTTTTACTTATATATCAACTCAATTACTTCTAACAGAATAGATGTAAATTCATCTTATGTGCACTGACTAATCAATTCATCTCTTCAGTACTAGTTCAGCTGAACACAACAGAAAAGCTGAGTCCGCCAAACAGAAACCTGCACACAAAAACAATAACCCTCATTAACAGTCTGGCCAGTCTTTTATTGTCAATATAATTACAAACAAAGGCAAATTAACACAAACAATAATCATAATAACAATAATTACCATTTTAATAATAGACAATTTCATCTGTAGTGCACTTTAAATCTCCTCATGTCTCCATGTTAAAGGCAGTCCAAAGACAAACAAACAATCTGCAGAGCTGAGGAGGCTTTTCAGAGTCAAGCGGTCACTTCATTCAGAGTTTCTTTTAAAAGCAGTTGGGTTAAAACTAAAGCTGTAGGCTACAGTTCATCGCTTTAATGCGTGTGGGCAGTTTATGATGGTTTACTGACTTGAAGATCACATTTATTGCTTTAAGTAGTATCCCATGAGAGTGTGATCATCTCATAAGGGTTTGTACATATAAAGAGAAGCCTGTTTATAGTTTAGAGAGGTATGTACTCTGCTGCCTAATCCATTAAAAGTTTGGTGCACATAAAACTGTGCTTGGGACAAACATACGAGACAAAAATTGAATTTCTGATAAATTTGATTTCTTTAGTGGATTGCACACTTCCCACAACTTTCTTTCTACCATTAACTTTTGAGTGAATTTTAGATGTTTTTTTTCCTGTATGTCCCAGTCCAATTGGTCCTGAAGCAAAACTGAAGGGGTCACCAGATGATTTAAAGACCAACAGCTTGCTTTATTCTTCTAAAATCATTTCTGGGCCTCTAAAAATCCTTCAAATAAAACAAATTCAGAAGGAAAGATTAGTTTGGTTTAATGTGCACACTAAGAATATAAAGTGCGCTGAAGTAGACATTGCTAAATTTTAAGGGGCTACAAGCTCAACAGGTAGAATAATGGGAGTAGTATGAATATAATCTATTGTGTTGTGGACTTCTTTTTTTGGACTGACACCCTTCATACAGTCGTGCAACCCAGGTGACAGGAGCTTCATTAAAAGAAAGGGGAACATTTCCGACACACAGAAAAATCCCCAAACAGTGACATCCCAACTCGCCCCTCCAACAAAAACAGACAGGATCAGTGCAATTAACCGGACTCTCTCATATTAATCCAAAACCTACGACGTTAGAAAACAGGCAAGTGCTGATTAGGCTGGTGCAAACCATTTGTGCATGGCTGCAAGTACAGCAGGTAGACACGTGTGCACATACAAGCACTCTTATTCACACAGCTCTTTCTAGTAATCAAACACAAACACACACACACACATACACACACATACATACATAAAGCAGCACAAAAATGGAGCATTTGCAGTCTCATTTAAAATATTTGCAACACTGACTCTGTAACATCTTTCAGAAGTCCAGCCCGTCTCTTAATTCAACTTGCCAATGTAACTCCACTAGCTCTGCCAGTCCAAGTTCATTGGTCCCAGAGGCACATTAGCGTGGCTAAAATAGCTTAAAACAGAGCAGTATGGAGTGGGGATAAGAAAGGATAAGTTAAATATCTTCATGATTTCAATTTAAAACAAAAAACCTCAACATAAAGGGCAGGATCGCTCAAATACAGAATCTGCACCGAAAATCAGTCAAACCATAAAAGAGGTTGAAACTTTGACTTCATATTTGATTTTTTTTTTTTTTTAAAACATATCCTGCCTTTTTAAGTCACAAAAACAAACTTCAGCTAAGCAAGTAGCTAGTAAAATCACCAGAGGTGAAGCGGTTTCCAGAAGCTGCAATTGTAGGAAGGAGAAATATCAAACCTGGGTACAATAATCTGGGGGAAAAATACTGTTGTCACATGGGTTAGTTTTACCACAGAGGACGATATACAAAGTGCTGAGAAATTTATACAATCTTTGGCCCTTTCCACACATGGAACTGCAACACGGCGAATATCCCCGTAAGACAACGGGTTTCATCATTCACTTCACAGGATTGAAGCCACACGGCGGCAACAGTGTTGAATATTTGACTTAATATTTGAGTTCTTAAGTTTTTTTCCAAAGTGAAAATTTTTCATCATATAGGGGCTTTAATGATCATGTTTTATGTAGAAGGATTACGTGTGAAAATATTTTTAAAGCTACATTTCTTTGAGGAAAAACTAATTTAAAAATCTTCACGCCATGGGAAGCTTGAGTTCTTTGGACCAAAATAAGTCACTCAATCTTTACGGAAACAGGAGTCAGCCTTCTCGTTACACCTGACACATTCCCACAATAAAGTGCATGTGTGAAAGGGGCTTACAGAAAATACATCAGAAAAATCAATAGCTGTCATGTTCCTGAATGACTAACACAACTGCCCTGATGTAGTAAAACCAGCACATCTGACAATAAGTAGTAAAATCAAAACAGCTGTCTGCACTGAGTACTGTCAACCGGGTGTGGGAGGACTAGAACGGAGCAGGAGATGTGGTCAGTCACTACAATCATGGTCGCGTTTGTGCTCTTCTTTTTTTTTTTCTCTGAGTTTGCTCTTTTCTCAGCACTAGGTCCCACCTCCCTCGTCCTCTTGTTCCTCCATGTTTTTGCGCGCCATCCTCTCTCTCCGCTCTGCCAGCCGCTGACATCGAGGACAGCTCTTACCTGCCCGGAAGCAGCTGCGATGGTAACATGCGTGGCACTCTAAAGAGGGAGAAACATCAGGAAAAACAAGCGTCAGTGGTGTCAAAAATAAAACAGTTTAAAGCATTCGCTGCAAAAAAAAAAGTCTCATGTTAACAGGCGGAAGATAACAGAAGCTTCCTTTTCACAAAGAGCAGTCCCCATCTGCTCAACCAAACACTGTTCACAAACCGGTTCAACCGGTTTACCGACAATGAGAAGTGATGCCCCGGCAGAGCAGCCAATCACAATCAGACCTGAAGGAGGAAGCACGAGCAGGGAGGGTATAAAAAGCGCAGAAGTTAAAGGCACCGAGACAGAAGGTAGGAGGAGGCAGGTATGTGAGAAAGCTGAGATCCGTGGATACACACACCACACCCTAAACCACACAATCCTCTTCCAAAAGAGGCCATCAGACGACTAAAAAAACCTTGTAACGCCTCAACTAATCAGCTTCAACAGATACGTATGACTGAGATCCCTGCCTACAGTTATTTTGTTTCTACATTCAAAATCAAAAAGGTAATGAAGGATTGAGGAAATGACAGGCAACTCAAATTCAAAAACAGTGTTTATTTCACATTTTCATGAAGCTTAAATAATAGCAGGCAGATGTAAAAGAAACTAAAAAAAAAGCATAAATTACACATTCATTCTGACACAGTAAATCACATCCGCACAATAAAACATTCTTCCTTCAACAAAAGTCAAACAAAAACACAAAAATGGCTTAAAAACAACTATAGATGAGGCAGCGCAACATCTGGCAATGTTCCCACTGAGCTTGTGCAAGAGTCTGCAGGTCTGCATTAATGTGATACACTACATCTGTTGGGATGAATTAT
Organism: Thunnus maccoyii; assembly: GCF_910596095.1. Taxonomy (NCBI): domain Eukaryota; kingdom Metazoa; phylum Chordata; class Actinopteri; order Scombriformes; family Scombridae; genus Thunnus; species Thunnus maccoyii. Next base: position 19,354,542 of record NC_056539.1, on the reverse strand, counting down.
AATAAATGAAATCAACTCGAGTAGTGTTTGGTTAAAATGAAAAGCGTCTCCTCCGCTGGCTCATAGGGAACACGTGTAACAGACGAATCTGACAAATGCTCATTGAAATTCATGACCAGAGAAAACTTAACTGTAAACATTAAAAAAAAACTGTTGCCATCCCTAACAAAAGAAATAATCTTAAAACAGTAATCCATCTCTTGGTAACAGGGTGTGACCAAGACAAGCTCAGAGCCAAAGGCAGGAAACTGCAGCCTTGATGCCAGTTTCAGTTGTCAGTCATCAAGCTTCACACATCAGCACCTCTAGTATCTACGCCAAAAAGGCATCCACCACCAAATAGCTGCCAAAATATGTATCCTCCACCAGTTATGCAACTTTGCAGAACCACAACAAAGAAATACCAAAACCACCAAAGTGCCAGGAATTCAGCAGCAAACGGGAACAGCAGTAGAAGAAGTGTGAAAAATGTCTCAAATCACCAGACAGATGAAAGATTGTGAAGAAAGAGGAAGAAATATAGAAGCAGCACCACAAAATTCAACTTATTACAAGATGACTCTATCAGAGTTTAGTTTAATATTCTTGCAACAGTAAACTAAGGCTGCTAATGATTATTATTATCATTCATCCTTTGGTCTATAAAATTAAAATTTTGTTTTATCCAGCAGATCCATCAAGTATTTTAGTATTTGACGTACTATAACTTCTACCTTCATTCTTTGCAATCCTAGAGACAGCTATGAAATATCGTATCTTAGCCCTTTATTGCTTTTACTCTTGTCCTCCATCTCCCCCAGCACTATCAATGATGTCATCTTTCTCTCCTCCCTCTGTCTTGCTCTCTTTTTCTGCCCCTTCCCTCGTCTTCCTGCCTCTGGTTACTCTCCTGGCTTTGCGAGTTTTGCGAGTTCTCCAGTTAGCCCGGGTTTTATCAACTGGCTCTTGTTTGCCTTGCTCCTCAGTATCCAGCTTTCTTTTTCCATCACTCTCCTGACTCCTGTCCTCCTCTCCCCTGCTTCTCTCTCTGGGAAAAATAGCTGACAGCTGATGAGTTTTCAGCTGTTTCATAAATGTTAATCTCTCCACTTTTTCTGCACCAGATTTGGTTTCCTTCTTGCCTTTGTCTGGCATTTTGTGATCTTCCTCTGTCTCCTCAGTTCCCCCTCCTTTGTCTAATAATCTTTTTTCAGACTCTTCATTTCTTTCTTCCACTTTCACTTCTGTTTTCCTCTCATCCTCTATCTCTCTTTTTGAGAAACCCTTGGTTAGACTCACTAACCCTGACATCTTCCATCGTCCTTTCCTCTCTTGCCCTATTCCTGCTTCGTCTAAACTTTCCATGCTGCTGCACGTTTCACTGTCACTGTCCCTTCCATCTCTTTTTGAGATGCTCTTCTTCAGTCGGTCTATGTGAAGAACTTTAAGTAAATTGACTTTTTCCCTTCTTGTATGCTCATCTCCCCTTTCCTTACTCTTTGCCCTCTCTTTGCTATAAACCTCCTCACATTCGTCCTTTCCTCTCTCCTCTCCTCCTTTATCAGATTCTTTCTCTTCTTCCTTCTCTGATTCCGTCTCTCCTGTCATCTCCTGCTCTTCCTCATTGCCTTTACTCCTGGATAAAGCTTTAAACAGTTTTCCAGGAGTCAAAGTTTGAAATATTCCTCCTTTTTCCGATCTTGCTTCTGCTTTGTCCCTTGGCTCCCCTTGTTCTCCACTGTTCACCCCCTGATCCACTCCTAACTCTAAATCTTCCTCCCCTCCTTCCCCCTCCCTCCTGCCTTGGATGAGGGCCCTTGTCAGCCTACGAGGTTTGGGGATCTTCCAGTCTTTCCAGGTAAGTGGAACGGAGAGGCGGGGAGAGGGGGCTCTTGAGCCACCCAGGCCTGCCGCCAGCAGAGAGGGCTCACCTTCGCAGCGCTGGCACTTGCTCAGATGAAAGGGGAAGATGATGTCTTTGTCGTTGCCGCAGAACTCGCACACAAAGCCCTTCGCCTGGCACAGCTGGAGAAGATCAGTGAAAAGGTGACAGAAAAAGCAACTGTCAGCTGGGATTAAGCCCACTTCATACTTAACTTGTGTTTTTTTAAATCACTACAGTAAATTAACTTGACAAACTCTCCTGATTTAAATATATTTATCTTACCACACAGCCAGCTACGTGCATGGTACCAAGTTTAAGCAGCTCCTTCAGTCGGGGAGCCAGGTCCCCGCTGCGCACGGCAGTGAGGTCATTGAGGGAGAACAGGTGAAGGTCCTCAGTCAGGTGACCTGGTAGGCTGTCAAACTGGTCCAGAACCCTGAAGGACACAAGCACACACACACAAAATCACAGTTACCATGCCTTGAAGGGAACATGATTTGGTGCACATACGCTCAAAGGATCTGAAAGTATTGTGAAACTCAGAAACATGCACAAACTTACTCTTTAGCAAAGCGACAGGTCTTAAAGAGATTTTTCATATGAAACAGCTGCATCCTCAAAACCTGAAAAAAAAGGAAAACAAAGGCTAAGTTCAGTTCTCAATTACAAAATCTGTGCTCTGAAAGTGTTAAATAGTCACCCGCTGTGCCAGCGGACTGAGACTTCTGACTGAGGTGAGATAAGAGTCATTTCTCCCGTTTCCATTTGTCAGCGGGTACAATCTTCCTAGACACCATTAAAAACACTTTTGTGCTAAGTAATTTATCCACGGAAGGTCTTTAATGTGTATTCACGCTCTTTTAGCACAGTTCTGCTTCATAATCACACAGTTTAGGACTTTAAATACATGATCTGAGTTAAATTGAGATCAACTCCTTTAGAACAAAGTGCCCTTTTCAGCATCACCTTAATATTTGTTGTTGAGGGCATGAATGGCTTTATTCATTCTGGTTTCCTACCTAGAGAGTCTGGGGATTTAAAGCAGCAACTTCGGTCACAAGTTTGCCATTTAACAATTAGGACACTTCATGCTCAACGCACAACAGAAACATTATGGTCCACAGTGTCTGTTTATCCTCAAATTCCATCGTGTTATTGGCTACTGGTAATTAGGGTGGGATTCCCACTATAGTTACCAGTACACAAACTTTACAAACATTTTGCAAATGTTTAGCTGGTGTCTTATTTTCTACCCTGTCTCCTCACCCTGACAGCCTCCAGAGGTTTGGTCTTCTTGTACAGGCCGCTGTTGATGTCACTAGGGTTGAACAGCGGGTCTCCAGCAATCTTACTCAGCAGGTCCCGGGCAAAGTTGCTGACGTAGTACTTGCTGAAATCCCACTTCATCAGCACTCGGCCGGGAACCACCGCCTGGGCGTTCTCATGACAGCACTGGCAGAAGTAACGGCCGAGGTATTCACAGTAACGCAGTCGCTTAATATAATCTGTGACGGGGACAGATAGCAGAAACACACGATGGGGGGGATTCAGGAAAGGAAAGTACCAAATTTTAGGCCAGCTGATCAACTCTTATACTTTCACTTTTTGATTGTGAAATTAAATTAAAAACAAGAACTGAAACTGCATGTAGACAATCAATGTTTTGATACTGTTATTAATAGAAAAAATTTTTATTGTATGTTAAAAACTTAAAGGCTTTTTCATATAAAAGTATTTCTGGGTTTTTTGGTTGTACCTGGGTCGATCCGGGTGCCACAGCCCGCGCAGCGGTAGTTCTGTTTCGCCACAACTATCTTCCTCCTGACAGAGAAAGAAAATGTTTAAGTAAAATAAATTTTGCAGGACACAGGGTCATTACAAAGGGATATTATCCGAGCCTTAAATTTATGGTCTAATTTTGTGCACTTAAGAGAAGCATCAGTAAATACTGCAAGCGAGGAGCTTCAAACTGTCCTTATATTGTTTCTCTCTGTGCCTCTTGGTAAGCTCTTTTATCTTAGCTGTAGTTAGTAGGAATGGCAAATTTAAAAAAACATAGATGAAAGACTAAAATTTTGTTTTAGAGCTTCATTTTGTGTCTGAAAAATACCCCCTTAACAGTTTAAAATCCTGTCGGCTCACACAGGCGATGCAACTGTCTTTTATGGTTTATTAACAAATAGTTAAATTAAGCAGCATCACGACAAAGAAAAGATATAAAAAAGAGCAGCAAAAAGAAAGAAAACGTGAAGGCAGAGGGCAGGACAAAACCTGATGTGGACTCACTTGTGGGGAGGCTGAATGTTGAAGATGATCTGCGGTCGGGGTGGCGCCCACTCGAGGTTGCCTCGGACCCGAATCCTCAGCTTGTAAATGTCGGCGTGTTCACCATCATCAGGTGAGATCGGCAGAGAGTCAGGAATGGGCAGCAACTGAGAAACAGCAAAGGAAGAGTAGAGTGAGTTCAGAGTTTTGTTGTCTTGCTGTTTGTGTGAAGGCGCCACATATGTGTGTCTAGTTTGTTTAATTATATTCAGTGTCATGTATTATTTCATCTTTGCTGCCATGTGTAGAGAACTGAATTGTGCTGAGATGTACCTTCTGCGGAGCATCATGTTCTGGGACCAGCCAGTCAAGCTCTGAGGCGGCAGGTAGCTGCATGCCCTCGAACTGCCTGAGCAAACCCATGGCTACAGACTCAGCTGAGTTAGACTGGAGGAAGGAAGGAGAGCTGAAAACACACAAAGAGGGAGAGAAAAGTGTTTAAAACACCTGATAACAGTTTAATGCATGTTTTACCCACAGAGTTGACATAAAATCCCCTATGTGGTTTATCTTATTGATATTATAGGAAATCTGGTTATTCTTATTAAATATCATTTGTCTTGATAGATGAAAGTCTCCTTGGGTTTTCTACTATTTCTTCTATTTTTTCTGTCAGAAATTAAACCTAACACAGCAACTGCATACTTTGGGCTAGATTTACTAAGACTTTAGCTGAAGTCTGATACCTGGAAAGACGAACGCAGCAATAATTTATAAATAAGCACATATTATTTTGCACAAAACAAGCAGTCGGTCCAGGAGCTGAGTGCGTCATGAGCTGCTGCCTTAGTAAGTCAGGAGCTAAATAAACACACATCTGCAGCTCACATTTGCTCTACACTATTTTCTTAGTAAACCTGGTCCTTTGTCTCTTGCAGACTAATTAAAGATTAGATTATTAAGATTCTAAAAAAAACTACAACACAAAGAATTAAGATGAACAGGAAGAGTTTATGTTACTTACATGGACTCTGAGCTGAGAAACGACCTGCTGCTGGAACTCACACTACGCTTAATGTCTGCATCTGGAAGACACAGCAAATAACAGTAAAATAACAGAAACATGAATACCATTAAGAAACAGAGACTGGTACACAGACAGGAAAACTTTTTCATCCACCAGCCACAGAGACTAAAAGATTGTAAATACCTGTGCAATAAAATTAAAAAAATTGTTTGATTCTTTGTATGAAGAACAATCAGATTATGGATCATTCTGTCTGGTGATTGGCTGGTGGATGGTGTTAAAATTTCTACTTCAGATGAGATGGCGCTATTTGCTACAGTTAAGCAAAAAGTTAAAAGGAAAAGTGATCTGGGACCCAAAAGTCAAAGAAATCCAAAAAGGCAATCTAAACCTTTAAAAGATACCAAAGTCAAAGTTCATGAAAAACCAAAATCACAACTCTTATTAAATTCAAGCATGCTTTTGAAGTCATTTTTGCAAGTAGCATGCAGGAAAGCCAGAGAAATTATAGAGTATTTTCTCTAAGCAAAGACAATAAGCAGTGCAGGTTTGGCAGGAGACCGCCTGCGTGAATTCTTGTATGACTATTAGAGCTTCTTTCTATCAGAAGATCAACATTCTTGTTTCTTCACATAAAAAAATGGGTTGGATTCAAAGCCCTTCAGGGTACAGTCACTCAAAGCTACAGCATGTTACAAGAGCAGCAAAGAGCTGGATAAGGAAGTTAGTCAGCTGCAAGATTCAACAAATGGCCTTTGTTGTTCATGTGCAGGCATAGCTTCAACTGGAATGATTGTACAACAAAAAAAAAAATTAGTTATTGTTGCATAAACACTAAGTCAGATCGGCCTGAAGACATAATCTGTCTAATAACTCTCTGGCCTCATTTGTGCTGATGTTTTGGGGCGTTTAACTATTGCAAAGTACTACTACAGGTACAGGACAGCTATCATCAGTGGCGCAAAAAGCACATGAAGGCAGACAAGGAAAAGCAATGGATTTCTGCTAATTTTGTGTCCAGAGGAGCGAGGTGTAATTGCAGCACTGTATATGTAAGAGATTAGGAGTAATATATAATAATCACTGGAATTAGGTAAGTTCAATTAACTATTTTCTTTTCATTCCTTCCTATAAGCAGCTCACTCTAAAACAAAATCACCATGAGCAATTAGACACGATGACATCTGGTCCTTGATTACTGACATACACCCTACTATGCCTGAGGAAGACTGACTAAACCAAATATGAAAATTGTTTTGACCAAATATCTTGAAAACAATCATTAATAATGTGAGTATGATAAACAAACAGGTAAAACATGTGGTTTTCTGTAAACACTTTTGCACGAAATGTAATAAAAGTCTATTGGATGTTTGAGTGCTATTCATTTGTATTTCCATCAGATCAGTGCTTAAATGCCATCACGCCTATTAATTCAGTTGTTCATTTGAGTTAAGATTAGGTTAAATGATTGGTTGGATTGGTTCAGTTTACGGGAAATTATTTTGACATTTTGACAAATTAGTATGAATTATTTGGAAATGTCAGGCAAGATAGAAGCATTCACAACTCATATAGGAAAATATTTAAATGGTATCATAATATTATGAACCAAGTCCTGAGCAATATGTGATATATTTACATCTCTATAGATGCAATCATGTTCATGATGGGTCTCTGAAATCTCAAACAGGTACAGATAAACCAGCTTGTGAACGCTTGATGAAAACATCACTTTGCCGGTGCTGCTGTCTGCCATTAACCATCACAACATTAAGACCACGATTTTTCTAAGAAAAAGCAGCTAATATCGAATATCTTAAAACGAACAACAAGGTAGATGGATGGCGCATTGGAAAAAGAGAATAATGGGATGGACGTATGGATGGAAGGAAGGAAGGATGGATGGGTGGGTGGATAACTTTTATAGTTTGTAGTCAGTTGCCACAGAATGACAGCTACCAACTCCTCTCCTCCCATGAGCCTTCCTAAACTCTAACAGGTACAGGCACATTTATCCTCCCGCACCTCCAAAACCCTGGAGCGCTGAGCAACAAGCACCAACACAAACAGCCAAGCACACATTTCAGCTGAGGGGAGGAGGCAGCTGGCTCCACTCCAAACTGAAAACTTTAAAAAAAGTCCCTGCCCTGCTCCGCATGAATTTTTGTGGACCAAAGCAAAACTTGAGAGTCATATGGGGAAAGTAACATTTGAATCTGAATAACACCGCAACCAAAACTCAATAGGGACTTTGGCTCTGATTACTTGCCAAACAGGCAGATTCAGCATGGGATAGTTGCAGAAATATGATAATCTGAAGAACACAAGAACTGAACACTGCAACTAATGTTCATTAAACTCATCTAGTGAAGTATTCTGATGTTTGGGCAAAGAAATATTCTAGTGTTGGGAGAGCAGCTCAATTTATAGCTTAAGCATCCGCCTGGATCCTACTGTTCACTTCTTTTTTTCATCATACTGATTATTTCTGTCCAAAATTGTGTATTTTTTTAATGAATTAGTCATTTGACTAATTCATTAAAATGATAAGACTAACACAGTCTTATCAGCTCACAGGCATTTAAAATAAATGTAGTAAATCAAACTCAAATTAAATGTTAATAAAAGGATGTACTCCTGTTTTTAAAAGTTCTTTAGTCAGGCCTTTCACATAAAGCTTTCACAGTACTTTGGCTATTGTTTAAGTACTTCTGTATTTCATTTCTGCAGGCTGGTAAAGCACGACCTCCTGTGCAAGTATATAAAGTAGCATAAAATCAATCGATATTCGATCAATCAATAAATATACATATACACAGCACTTTACAAGGTCTTTTGGATAATTTGGAGTTGACTTTTGTAGTGTCTGTAACTGTACTGAGAGTTGTTTTTATTGTTAGATTTGGACAGAATCAACCAGTGCAATTTAACAAAGACAAGAAAATAAGCTATAAACTGAATGGCTATAGTTATGCTCTAAGTGCTACCCAGTTTCAGAGGAAGGATTAAAAGTAGAAATTCTCAGTTTGGAGTGAAGCCATCAGCTTCCTCTCAAGAGAAGCGCTGCCCTAGTAAAAAAAATCTGTATGTAGCTGTGGAGCCTCGCCCGTCCGTCCAGCCTGCAGATACCTGAGAAGAGGGAGGCGAGTGACAGCGAGAGGCCGTTCTGTGACACCGCCAGCAGGGACTGACCCTCGCAGCCATCTGAGAGACAGAAACTAACACTCAGCACAACCAACACCACAAGCATGAACATTTCAAACGCAAACAGTCCACAGAGCTGTGTGTCAGTGTCACAGGCAAACATACAGCATACTGCATTGATACAGTACATGTGTACATGTACATGTGGAAGTCATGCAGTAATATTAGCCCCAAAATACCACACATTTTGTATGCACATACAAAATGTGCACACACACACACACACATACATACATACATACAACCAACACACAAGTACATGCACACATTCAATCCAGGTTAATATTTACAAAGCAAAACATGCTCTGATATATCTACAGGTTAGAGATTAGTCACTTTCAGTTACAAGTCGACACACAACAAAACAGCAGATGGCATATCTTTGCCTAATTCAGAGGAAAACTATTTTAAAAATGACTTGATAAATACTGGTTGGAATATGCCACAAAAATTTCCCTAGACTGAACACACACTATCTAATTACTGTGACCATGTAAATCCAAGATATGCCGACTCACATGACTGCAACATCTACACTAATAAAAAAAAAACACTATAGATACCATTCTGTGACCTTTCTACTCAGACTTCAGAGTTTATGGTCCGTGGTAAAAACGTGACATGCTTGGTGAGTGATATGAAGCCAGTGTGGTGATGATGTTATGAATTAGGAGTGGAACAGATAAAAATCTTCACACAGACACATGATGAACTACTCAGAGGCTTTCTACACGTTTCTAGTTAGTTTTTTTAGTAGTGAAATGATGCGAGCTGATATCTATGCTAATTGTGACGCTCAAAAACATTTCATTTTTGTATGTTTCTCTCCCTGTGTTAGTCTTTGCTAGAGTTCCCTCATTCCCTCTCTCTACCTCGTAGTTCGCACTCCTCCACCTCCTCGGCTGAGCCGGAGTCAGACAGGCCCTGGTAGGAGTCTTGGGAGCTCCTCCTGGAGCCTCCGCTATCAGTGGAATGGAAAACTGGAACAAATGGAAGGAAGCGGGAGACAGAAACAGAATGAAACAGAAATTAATGACAGAAATCAACAGTAGCAAACAGCAGCATATGGCTGCAAAGGTAATAAAAGACCAAAGGATTGTCTTATCATTTTAATGTGCAGAGATATGTAAGGATGATCATTACTTTTCTCCTTTGCTAATGTGTGCATGTTCCTGAGTGAAGGAATGTGCTTTAGGAGGCCCACTCCTCTCTTTCCATCCTGGCTTAGGCCCAAACAAGGTACAATTCTTTGTCTTGGAGAAAACAAAACATGTTGAGGGGTCGAAGGCCACATATGGCTTGAGGCTCTTCTTTGATTTGTGTCTTTAGATGATGTGGCTCTTAGTTAACATACATGTGCATGTAATGTATCTCGTGGCTGTTTGCGATTGGCTGTGATCCATAAGTTTGTATGATTTGACCAATCATTTCTTTGTCTCTAAAGACTATGAAAAAGGTCAGTTTGGCTTTGTATAGCAAGACAGAGGAATGATTCGCTTTGTGTGAGTTCTGTCTCTTTATTGATCAATAATAATTTCATTGATCTTCAGATCAACCAGTGTCTGTGCTTTTATTTCTGTGTTCGTGTCCAGTGTTTTAGCAGCAATTCCACGACATGGCCATGAGGCTAATTTCCTGAGCCTGGAGGAAAGACTTCAGATATTAAACTGGTTAAATACATGCCAAAGAGATGAGTGGGGGTCCCTAAATTAATGAAAGCAATAGCTATGAAGTTGTTTGCTGTTATATTGCAAGAATATTAAGAATGTTCCAGATGGTGTTAAAAAAAGATTAAAGCTATTAATGCAACACAAAATTTTTAAATCACATGTAATAACTAAAAGTATAAAACTATAAAATAGGAACTAATCAACATAAAATGTCTTAGTTGACCATGAATCATATAAAGGAATCATCATGCACACGTACAGGCTCTTCATTTAACATTTCCTCTCTACTAATGGTGGCTTACTGTGCTGGGAGGTTGTGCAGGGCGGCAGCCGGTTGCGGCGGATCTGCTGCCTCCGCAGGCGTATCTTCTGCTTGAGCTGTTGAATCTCACAGTCGCTGTCTCCCTCCTCCTCGCCCTCCTCCTCCTGACGCCGCAGGTTGTACTTCATCAGCTCGATGGCTGCGATGAGGGACTCTGAAATGCTGAAATGAGCGTTCTCCTACAGAAGTAAGGAGGAAATAAGAAATCAGTCAAGGGAGGAGACTGCTTCATTTCAGCCATCTTGCATTCTGTCAACTTTAACATAGTACTTTTAAACCTTCATCTATCACAGAATTTGCTCAATTTTAGCGATGAGATCTTTTTTTTTTTTAATCAAATATGCCTTTTTGAAGCACTTTGAACTGCACCAACTTGCATGAAGGGTGTACATAAAAAGAGTTTAACTTTGACTTTATTCATTTATTAGTGCCAATATCAATCATTATAAATCATGTATCACACTGGACCAATCACTGACCTTTTCTAGGTCAGCACAGCTGCCAAAGTCCTGCTCTGACAGGTAGCTGATGAGGCTCTGGCCCTCTGATGGCTTCCTGAACATCCCATCTGGAACACTGCTGTTCTGGGACCCATCTGAAGCAACCAAAACATATATACACTCAAAAACATGACGAGAAGATTAATCATATATCTGTGGTGGTTTAGAGTTTTGTTGTTGGGATTTTAATGTAATCAGTTGTATCTTTCAAAATAAATATATGGCTTTTAAAATGTCTCAAAAACTGAAACAAAATAAAATGCTCTATATCAACCAACTGCATACATGAGAAGCTCTTATCTGAATCATGCACTCCCAGACGTGTTGTGTCAGGTAAGCTAAACTTCACACAAACAAACAAACAAACACTGTGGCTGACCTTTCCATGAACGTCCAGTTCAAGTCCAGAGTGTCATGTTTATAGACCAGCTGATTCACTTGCTACACTCACAGGAATGTAGCAAATGAATCAGCTGGTTTTCAGGAACTGAAAAATAATTTAATTCCACATACATTTCCTATCTGCTTTGCTATCCAGCTCCCTCTAATATTTAAGCCTGCTGTGGACTTTTTGGCTCACTGCATCAGAGCATAGGCTCAATGCAAAGTTTTTCTACTACTGCACTCATTTTAAGTGCAACAATGGTTATAAGAGCTTTTGTTGAGTATTAGAAACAGAATTTCAGAAAACTCACGAGACTCCATGTAGAGGGAACTGGGGGTGCTAGCATCACTGCGCTGAGGTGAGAAAGGGCTGTAGTCCTTCATACAGCAGTCATCACCGGCTGATTCTAGGAGACAAACAGTCCATGTTAAGGGCCTTTTATCACCTACATGTCACTAAAATTAACACTGAAATTGATGGGAACATGGATATTCATTCATACACAGAGATGGGAAAGCAACTGGTTAAACACTGTTTTAATTTTTCCAGCCTTCTAGTGTAAAACAATCAATAAAATCTATGGAAATGGTTCATTTTATTACATGCGGAAACAAAAATATGGCTGCTGACCTTTGTCAATATAATGACTCAAATTTAAACTGCGATGCATAAACTGGAACACAAGAGTTATTCAACTCTTTCACTGAAGGAAATATGAGTTCTTTGCTACAGTGAATTACAATATACAACTGTTTTAAGGTCTACCTGCTGTTCATGTAACAAATACAGGAAAACAACTGCTTTGCTTCATTTGTCACATTTACAGATGACCCATTACGTTTTAGTATTCACACAAATTCTTAATGGAGATGCCAATATTACTATCAGGACATCATTAGTCAAACTGTAATGAAGTATATAAATAACTTGACCATGATTCTTTCTATGAAATAGTTTGATAAATCATGAAAATGTGTGCATGAGTACAAACTAACACAACAACAGACATTGAAAGTGACCAGTAGTGACCCTTATCACATCAATTTGACCTGAATAAAAAATAAAAAACAACCAAAACACACAAAAAACATTGACAATACAAATGAAGAGCTTAGGGCAAGACTTGAAATGAGAGGGTAGGAGAGAGTTCATCCGCATGCAGAAGAAAAAGAAAAAGGGGGGTGGGAGGGTTCAAGTGATGGAGTACAGTGGAACTGCACTGCCAACCTGCTACCGGATCCTCTATTATTATGGTGATTTTCCGTTGGCCCCCTCCTTCGCACAAACGGTAGAAAAAGAGAGAAGAAAGAGATTGAGCAAGAAGAGAAACAAAGTTACCTCAAGCCAAGAAAGGAAGATGGTGTGTGCAACAAGAACAGAGATGTTAATTAGGCAAGGTTCAAAACGTTCAGAGAGGAAGTGTTGACCGTCAGAGAAAGGATGTGGTCTCACCACAACCCCCATATAAGGAAGCATTAATTTTATGCAAACTGCAGGTAGGTTTCCATTGCCTGCAAGAAGTCTCCTCTCTAAAAACATGCTACCAAAACCAGCTGATTTCTGATCAAACACAGATACTGTAGGTCTCCAACTGTAAATGAGCCATATATAGAAAAAGGAAAAAGAAAATTATTTATCAAGGGCCATCAGATCTCTGCTTCCCATAACATGGTTTAATCTGTGAACATATGGCACATTATGTTATTGCATTATGAGAGACAGAAATAAACCAACTACTAAATGTTTACACCTTAACCTCACCAAACTAAATACTATATTCACCGTCATGTTATCTGGTTCATGTATGTTGTAATTGCAAACAATGAGGTAAAACTGGACTAGATGCTTTGTCTGCTGCAGTTTGAACACAAAGAATTAGATTTTAGCTTTAATATATATATACATACATATTTTTAATATATAAAATATATCCAAGCTAAAATGTTTGCAGACTTTTAGAGACATGTGGACTCCCTGATTTAACTACATTAGAAAGCACATTCATAAGAAATACTTTGAATCTATTAAATAATAAATAAACAGTTGCTTGTAAACCACAGTTCTTTTCTGAATTTGGAATTCAATTCAACCTATCACTACTGTATATCAGTTACCTCCCAGCTTCACTTACCGTTCCTGAGTTTCAGATTGACCCCTGTGTCAGAAAACGAGCGGGTGTGTCCTCGGGACCCCCGGCCTGGCCCCCTCTGGCCCTCAGAAAAAGATGAGCATCTGGGTGGGGGCGGAGCCAGGGCACTTTGTTGCATGGACTGGTCCTGGATGTCGCCCTGCTCACTGCTGGGTGTGGAGCTTCGGGAGTCGCGTCGACTGCGTTGCCCTAAGTTACCAATAGCCAGGTACTCTGGACCATCGTCATAGTCACCATCCCCAGAGTCCCCCGTCTCAGGCTGAAGGGAGGAGGAGGGCGAAGGCGACTCTGTTAGGGAGATGCAAGGAACCGATACAGGTCCAGGAGGGGGTGTCACGCCCCGCTCACTCTCCCCCGGCCTAGACACACACACCCAGGGAGGTCCCAGGCTGGAGGAGGCAGGAGAGGTAGTTTCTGCAACAAGACAGGAAGATGATTATTAAAATAAAAAAAAAAAAAAAAAAGAAAGTCACTTCCCTTTCACTTGTTCATATTTTGATGATGTGAATGAACAGCCGTCCCCAAATCACGTTGACGAAAATACTGTCTTTAATCCAAATGAGCAACAATAACGTTAAAAACAAGTCCAAATTGATTTTATCAATTTCAGTGAGCACATCCAGTTCAGGACATTGAGTTTCGGAGGATGTATCAACACACATTCTTCAATAACCGACCTTGTCCTGCAACAATCAGGCCTCTGTGTGGGTCAGTGAATCTATTCGTATACTGTAGTGCATTCATAGTGTCATCCCCCAACCCTACCTCTCTGTATGTACTGACTACAAAATAGAGACCATTTTCTCTTCGTTAGCTTAATGTACGACCTCAAAATCCTTCACTTAAGTACTGACACACTCACGTGAAATTTTCAAGAACTCAAATCGTTGCTGAGATCTTAACTGAAAATCATTTTGCGTTATGATCTTGCTAAATTTCTGTTTGTAAAAGTGACCACAAACCAAGATGTGGCCTAATATAGTAACAAATATAAGTTACCACATATGAACTTTTCTTGATCTTAGGTGTGCACCATGTACCTCACCAATACTACTGCTTTGCCTGATGCCTTTTACATCACTTACAATAAAAAAGTCCCAAATGGTATAAAAATCCATGATACTAAAATTTATTGAATAGTCTGGACCTTTTTTCAAACTAATAAACAGACACAAATGAAGAACAAGTGACAACAAGAAAGATCCTCTACTAGCTGACTGTCTAACATTAGCCGTATCACCCTTCACCCTTTCCTCACTTGTGCTGTTGCTGTTTTGGGGTTCGACTGCTGTCGTGTTCCCGCAGTTGTGGCTGGTGGCAACTGCCTCTCGGAGGGAGCAGTTGGAGGTGGTGAGTCTGCGGTTTAGAGATTCTCCTCTGAGAGCCGTGTCAGCGTTCCTCCAGGCCCCGCCGGCCCCAGGCAGCACACACAGGCTCTGGCTCTTCAACAGGCCAAGACATGGCGGGCCCTTTAGCGGGGACAACTGGAAAATGAAAAGGAAAGAGAAAAAACGTAAGGCCTTGTCCCAGTTCTTCTCCTTAAAAATTTACCCTTGTCACCATCGGTTTTGAGCAGCCCTCTACAGATAGGGGTAAAAATAATTCATGAAAGACTGATATTGAAGGATCATAACATCATGTCATGCACCTAAAAAGTGTAATTAATGAAACAAACAAAAGATGAACAACAAAAGCATTGCATACAAGATAGCACAGACATTCTTGAAGCATAGCAGATCATTTCTCCTCTTATCCACAGTAAAAAAATCAGTCACCATCCCCACAGGACACCTTTTCAAGAATATGTTGAGGTTTTGTGATGAGTATGTGAGACGCACCCCTACAGTGTCTACTTGGGCCAGCAGTTTAGGATTATTCTGCTCCACAGCTTCCAGACACTGGAACATGGCGGTGACATGGGGCTCGCTCAGCAGAAAGGCATCATCTGAAAAGCAGAGAGAGACGGAGAGAAGCAAAGAGAAGTGAGGAGATTAAACTAGGAGATATTCAGTAAGACATAAATGGAGACACACAGAGACAGTGAAAGTCATACAGATGGACATGTGAGAACTGAGGAACAGAAAGAGTAAGATAAGCTGCTACTTACTTTATTTAATATAACACAAAAATGTATTCTATATTAAAACGAACAACTCACCATTATAGTATTTCTTTGTATGTCCCAGATGTCTGACCAGAGGTCTGAGCTGAGCCGACAGCATGTGAACCTGTAAACTGTGAAGCAGCCAGCGCTCGGCCTTGTAGCTTTCACCTGCACTCTGCATCCCGCTGCTCAGTACCGGCTCCAGATGACTGAACTAAGGACAGAGAGAGAGGGAGAAAGAGAGAAAAGTCAACCAGATATTAACAAGGGAGGGGAAAGAAACGCTTGAGAGTGCAAAAAAGCAGGCAAAGCTACAAAGAGGAAATACACAAATGCTATTAATCCGAGTCAAAAGAACACATTTTAGTTGTTAGATTTTTTCCCCCATTTATTAAAAAGCCATTACCACTAAATCTTGTTTTTGGATTTTCTGTTGTTGACATAATGTATGTGTTGTACTCCATGTTTTGTTTGCTCAGACTTGGTGGCAATCACCGCTCGTGCAAACTACCCAGATGTTGACAAACAACCTCACCTCAAGGTTTATTCTGTAACTGTTCTAGAGTTTTTGATCATATCAAATGATCTTTATCAGCTTGATGTGGGATTATTTTGTCAGAAACAGTGTCCAAGGGCAGGAATGAAGTCTGAAGCTCTACACAGATCTTTGTCTATTCATTCCAAACATACATTTCTGAAAATACATCACATCACATGTGACGGAGAATCTTTCCTTGGATTTTTAGTTTTTAAAAGACAAATGTGGTTTGAGTATCAATGCTGTCATGACGTAAAAATTTCTTTACATACAACATTGTAATGTATAAAATTGCCCTAATATCCTTACTTTTCATATGCCACACACAGAGTTACCATTAAGTAATTTATGGTTACTTTATACAAATTTGTAATAGATCCATCGCTGGTATGTTTGCGTGCAGCCATTTTCACCTAACAATGCAGTGGGAGTGGTTAAGGGACAGGCCTTACACCTGCGATGCAGGTGATATCATCGATGATTAGAAGGACAGACAAGATAAATACCAACCAACCAATTGTCACATGATGATTACATCATGGATGAGCCTGCTTTAAGCACTGCAGGCCAGTAACAGTGAGAGTAATGAAGATAATTAGATTCCGACTTCTTCAAGTCCCTTTGCTGTTGTAAAATCCTGTTAATGTGTCACAAAGAGAGGATAGGGGTTGAAGGGTGGCTGCTCTCCATGACAGCAACAGTTGCATTACATAACAACGCTTAGTTTAACACGACAAATAGTCAAGGACGTGTAGTGACTCTTTGAAAGGCTTTGGACGGTGTGAATGGAGTCGGGTTACAACTCTCAAATTCACCACGTACTTTCACTATTTTACATGCTGACTCGATGTTAAGAAAACAATTTATCAGCTAGATGAGGGTTGGTTTTTGTGTCACAGTGGCTGGTGGAGTAAACAAATGCAGCTGCCAATATATGAAATTAACCAGGATTAGGATAATACACATCGCTGACTTTGCAGCCTTGCTATTATAATTCCAACACTGTTTGCCAACTAAGCTTGAGAATATTTATATACCACTTGTATGTATGTGGCTGGCGGTGATCATACCTGTTCAACATGTGAAGCGAGGTGAGGGCTGATGTACCGAACACACCAGACAAACGGCCAGTAGTCTCTCTGCTTGTAGTACACCTGCAACCCAAAACCAGCTGTTATAGTAAAGTTGCCCTAGTTACAGAGAATAGCAACTTCAATAGAGACAATAAGCCATTATAGAGGTGGAGTACTTCCCATAGTTCAGCATTTCTCTCTGTATTCTAGAAAGTAAACTAATACCGTAATGTATCCGATAATGTAAAACGTAGGAATAATTACCTTTTAAACTGTTAAAATGTGATAAAACCCTGTTGCAACCATTCCTGACAACTTGTGAGTTTGACGCACAAGTAAACACTTAACTGTCCTAATATGCACTATCTAATGATGAGATGGTCTTGATGCCTCTTGTTCAACATTTACAGGTAGTGCACCTTGTGAGGTTTTATTTATTTATGTGTCTAGTTTGTCAGTGATATTTGTTTTGGCAACAAAATCAGTGGTCAGAGTCACCTTCAGTTCAACAAAACAATGCCCTGCACTTCACACCAAAGCTCAGTGTGATGTCAGGTTTAACACGGGTAATCAGACTGATATTTCTGTATTTCTGTCTGTATTGTGGACATCAAGGAGTAAAATTCCACAAAAATCAATAATCTCCATGTTCAAACAAAAGATGAATCAAAACAAAATTGTTTTGCACTGGCTAATCAAACAAATTCATAGGTCAAAGTTTAAAAAAAGTTTAACTTTGACTTGCAAATCTGCCAGAGCTGGCTGGAGCTCGCACTGAGATTGATCAGTAATCTTGTCTGTTAAAAGATTGAGTAAAACACAACTAAGCACAAAAAGGTAGAGTGATGTGGGTCAGATCTCCTGAGTTCTGACCTGCTCATTCTTCAATCCATGGCTGAGGATGTTGTTCATGTCCTTGTGCAGCCGCTGTAGTCCGCCGTAACGTGACCACACATTGGGGTTGTTTGTGGACAAGAGACCCTCCACCGTAGTCTTAAGGCTGGACAACAGCTTCCAGTGCTCCCGTCTGGAAGGAAAACAGGGCAGCGTGAAGAGGAGAGGCAGGGTGAGAGGAAGTTCAGGAATGAGGAAGGAGGTAAAGAAGTGCTGGTATTAGCATTGTTGTGACTTAAATCATTACTCACATGAGCAAAAATGCCTTTCCCGAAATCAGAAAATTGACATTTCGGCAGTTCAGTTATGGTAACTCTACTTAAACCTGAACTCAGTGACTAACTGGAAGTGCTGACCATCAATAAACGTTAGCAGTATCACCACAGCTTGCCCTACATAGATAGATACATAAAAAGATACTGTCCCACGGTTTACAAGGGTCCAGGTCTTAAGTGCCTGTTAACAAAACACAAGCAGAACTTTCTGACCTTTGAGTGATTTTTATGATGCATAACTGTGAATCTATATTATCTGTGCTAATTCTGCTGAAAGGAGAACACTGTGTGAGCTATAATGTGGGTGAAATCGATGCTTTACAGTTTTTATTTGTGCACGCAAGGAGCTTCCAAATGTCTTTATGTTGATATCCCATATTACAAATTACGAACTTTATCTGGACCCACTTGCTATTATTTCCCATAACTCCTAAATGGGCCTGTTTGTACACAAGATGTGTGACCTTATCTTTAGGACAAAGCAGCGGAAATCTGTTGCTCCAAAAGTGTCATATACAAAACAAAATGATATCGGGTCACATTCCCTCAGAGCCATAAAGTGCTGGCTCATATCCAGGACTTCCTATTTTTTTGCCTAAAGTCAGCAGTCTGACTGAACGCTATTGAGAACAAGTCACATAACCATGGCGACGGGACAAAAAAATTTGCTGCCAGAGGGTACAAACACCTGAGGCTGCATTCCTCGAGTATAGGATAATTTAGCTGGTCATCTGCTGCATATATCTTTATCATGTGGTGTGTGCTTAAATGCATTATAAGATATAAACAGTCAGCCCTAAAATATGTTACTAGGTTGTAAGTGGAGTGAAAGACAAAACAGTAACCCGGGGCACATAAAGGACCACAAAACATTGTTTTGTGCAAGCCTGAAATGATAAACATACAAATTGTAATTATTATGTTTCCTTTTTTCAAAAAAAAGCAACATTTATATCTCATGCAAAGAGGTTAATGGCTGGTTGAAAAGTAAGGTTATCAACCCAGGAATATCACATTTATAAGCACAACAAGGCCCTTTTTATGAAGCTGCAGTGCTGAGCAGCAGCATCACAGGATCAGCTATGGCCCAACTAATCAAATCACATCATGTAAAATGGAGAAAGGGAAACAGAGTTAGAGAAGATTCTCCACATACTATTATGGTATATGGAGAATGTTCATCATCATCCTCTATACTAGTATAGTAGTATAGAGCATGATGCTTTTAGGCAACAACAAAAATGTGTGTGTTTTGTGTGTTATTATATATTATCATGTGTGAAGCATCAAGGAGTAAAATACCACAAGGCTCAGAGAGGTTGTTGAGGTTAAGGATTAACTTCACAATTCTCTGCTTCAAGAGAGAGAGACTGTGTGTGTGTGTGGGGGGGGGGGGGGGGGGGGGGGGGGGGGCGGTATTCTACTGAAGAAAACAGATTTGATTAGATAATCTGACCTTCAAATCTTAAACAAATAAAGCTATCAAGGTATCAAGGTATCACGGTGTGCCCTGCTCACCTATCAACCAGTGTAGATAGCTGCTGATAACTTTCTCATCAGCCTTGCACAGGCTGCCCTAACAAGGCGGATATTGGTACAGTAAATGCTCACATTACTGATATGACATTAGTGAATATACTGTATGTGCATTGTATAGAAAGGTAATTTAATTAGAGTTTCACTCTGTTCAAAACTAGTGAACATGTGCAGCATTTGCTCAACACAATCAATTTCTTATAGTAATCCTGTGGTCAACAAATTATGTTTGTCTGTTGACAGTCTCGAATAAAACAAGCTCTCCAGCTTGCTAAATTGTCCAATTCATTTTAGTCTAGTAATTATTAAACCCCAATTATGTACCTTTTAATTGCATTAGTAGTGTTTCGGGATAATAATCCTGCACGACAGCCAGCGAGTCGGAATGTCAACTTGACAGTTAGCGTTAGCTGTTAGCACAACCATTGGCTACTCAATGCTCTAGAGGTTAATAATAACAATAGTACTGACTGCTTTGATGCTACTAAGCTTCTACAAAACCTGTGTTGGTCAAATACTTGGCTTTTGACCGCCTGACGCCACACAGCTAGTGTTGTTAGCTTTAAGCTGTCAAACCTTGACATGTCGGATTAGCCTAGCCTAGCTTCACAACTAGCTAGGTTAGCGTCAATACGCCACTAGCTTCCTGACATCTTTACAGTAGCTCAATTTGAGCGAGTTGCCGCTCCAGAAATCATCACTGGTCGTCCCTGATTAGCTACTGACTGATAAAGTTTCTAGTTTAGTTGTACAGCTTTACCCTTACTAGCCGGGCCGAGTAGTCATCCCACCCCAAGCTGTCACTCACCTGCGCTCCTCCGCCTCGCCCTCCGCCGTGATCTCCATGTCCTCCGGGCGGAATCGAGTGCCGTACAACGCCGCCAGCTTCACCGCTATCTCCTCCCTCCTGTATTAGATTGTAAAACGGGGTTTTGCCTCAGTAGTAGGGTTCCTCACAGGAGTCACCCGGACTTCCAGTACTCCGCCATCTCTGCCCCGGCTGTCCAAGCTGTGGATCAAAACAGTGGAGGCCGCCCCTACATGACCTGCTATCATCAGCAAGTGGGCGGAGGTGTTGAGCTCTGTTCTGCCCACCTATTGGCCATAATCACACCTTTTTACGTTAAAATAGCAC
Source organism: Thunnus maccoyii (assembly GCF_910596095.1). Lineage (NCBI taxonomy): Eukaryota > Metazoa > Chordata > Actinopteri > Scombriformes > Scombridae > Thunnus > Thunnus maccoyii. The sequence continues at coordinate 19,333,598 of NC_056539.1, read as the reverse complement.
TTCCCTCCGTTGTTTTGGATGTATTTAAGCAGCCCACACGTGCTTTTGCGGGCCTATTGTATGCAAATTAAACTATTAAAACCTGTGAAGTAGCTGAGAGAGATTTCTAGAGTTTTCTTTCTTCACACAGCTGCTTAATGAATTTCGCTGCCACCTGCTGTTAGAAAATGATATTGCTACTGTCCCTTATTTGAACTCATCTATCTTAGTACATACAGTATAATCTAATGATGACTCCTTGATTACATAAATTATCTACCTCCTACCTCCATATTTAACCTCTTAAACCCTGATGAACTACCTGTGGCCAGTTGTTGTGCAGCCTTGAAGGACGAGTTGAACATTGAAAAAGGTTTTTCTTGCCATAATCATTCCTCCTGTTCATACTGACCATTAGAAGATCCCTTCATAATGCACTTACAATGTAAGTGATGGGGGACAAAATCCACAGTCCTCCTTCTGTGCAGAAATTTATTTAAAAGTTTATCTGAAACTGATATAAAGCTTCAGCCATCCAAATTAGTCAAATCAAGTAGATATCTTTCAACGTTACAGTCTTTTTAGTACCACGGTCCCTCTTTTTGTTATTCTCATTCCACCGTAGCTCAAGAGGGAAACACTGTTCGAGGAAACACAAAGAGTAGAGTGGTGGAGATCCCAAATTTTCCAAAGACGTCAGGCATGTCAGGATGAAATTTGGAGAAATGTGTATAAATGATGCACACAAAAAATCCATCAATGACACAGAGTCTATACTGTATATATATGATACCAACAGAAAATATAAGGATTTTTATTCAACTTTAAAGCTACAAAAGGTGAAATAAACAGAGAAACTTTGCCCAAACTTCAAATTACCATACATAACTCAAATACATAGATTATTATGTGTGAGCATAACCTGTGATATAAAACATTAAACAGTCTTTTCCACCAAAACAGTCCACAAAGGATGAGGACCTTTGCTGTGCTAGTGTTTAATGTTTATATAGACTGTTCCTATGGTAGACACATGGCTTGTCATGACATGTGAAGCACTGGTGTAACATTAATTATAGCTCTGTTACATGTAGGTGTCAGTACTGGAACATCTAAATGTAATCCCCTCTTCTGTCAAAATAATGAGGCTAATCGCTTCTTATAATTTGTTAATTTCTTATGAATTTAAAATTTTAGCTGTAATGTATATAAATTGGGGACACCATGAAGAATCCTTGACTGTCCTCTGCACTTTAGGAGGCACTTTCATATCATACCCACATGATGGCACCACAGCCTTGATCCAGTGTTCAAAAACTCATGTGAATCCATTTTGTCACTGGATGGCAGTGGTGAGTCTCGAGAGAGAGAGAGAGGACCTCATCCACCGTCATTGTTAGGCGTGGCGGCGGATGACTGAATGGTGAGTAACTGTCCTTTCATAATACACACACACACACACACACACACACACACACACACACACACACACACACACACACACACACAGTATACACACACAAATGGGCAGTTTCAGCAAAGCACAAATCACCACAGGGATTACATAAGACTTCCTTCTGCTTGTGCAGTGTGACACTACATGATGATTTAGATTCTGTGGTACTTTTATATGATGTTTGAGATTCTTTAGTACAGAGAAGAGTGAGGATTACATATTCATTAGTGGTCAATGTTTTGCCAACAAGGGGAAAACCTCATAATATTTCCTTATTCCTCATTAACAGCTTTTTGGGGGAGTTTTTCTTTATTCGACTCGAGAGAAAGAGAAAAGAGGATTTTGTGTGACGATTGTAAAGTCCCCTGAGGGAAATTTGTGATTTTATAAAATAAAAACTGACTTGACGCCCAGAAATGTAGAAGTTCTTTTTGTTTTTGTGTTTCTATGTTAGCTTATCACTTTCTGGTATGAATTCTCGGCATTAATTGTTAATGTGTGATAAAGTCTTAGTATTTGTTACCAGTAGTTTGTATTGTAGGTGGAGTTAACAGGTGTGATGTAGTTTGGGCTGTACTGTATTTGTTTTACTTTCATGATGAATGATAAATTATTCTGAAAAAAGAAATGTATCTATTAATTTTTCTTTGAAGAAATGTTTAAATTAAGCTTTTTCAGACCATTTCTGTGACAAAAAATAGAATAAAAATTTAAAGAGATTCAATTGGATTTATTTATCAACTATTAAGGCATTTCTAAAGGTTGGTGTTAATAGTTTCATCAGTTGTACAGTCAGTATTCTTTCTATTGCATTCTGTTGAATGATGATCAAATATTTATCATTATTATCATGCACTTAAAATCTGTGTTTAAAGCATTTGTTAATTTATGAAGTCTTATAACAGCTGTTATACAATTCAAATTCTGTGTTGTACTTTTAAATACTTCTTGTAATCTAATTATTTTAGCATTTTTACTGCTTTCTCTTGGGTTTTACTGTTTTTATAGTCATAAAGTTATTATAATTATCATCATATCATTATTATAACTATATAATTATAAGTCTCTTCTGTCTTTATCTATCTAGATGTTCTGACTAATTCCAATCTCATAATACAACCAGTATGATCTGCTGAATGTGGATCATATGTGACTCTGGACACATATTGAATATGTGTCAATATGAGTCAGACCACGTCAGGACAAGTTGATAATCAAGTTATAGGAGGAGGAGATGTTGATTTTAGCATTCAACCTTAATTCATGGTCACGCATTTACTGAGTTGTATTTGTTCACAGTGACATGGGAGACACTCCCCGGTCTTACCACAACTCTGTACAAGCTTCGGTGACTCATAGTTGAAACCTGCTGTAGCAGGAACATACATGATGTGTGGAAAGTAGGTGAATAGGCAAATCTGTCGTAGTGACGCAAACCCGGTTGATCCAGTTTTTTAGTTTGCAACAATGTTCCCTTTGAAGTAATGAATGTTGTACATTCATGGAGAAGTAAGAAAGTTGGAAGAGGGATTTTTTTCTCACATAAAGAAAAAAAGACAAAAGTTTCCCCATTTTGAATGTTTAGCACATATGTTGCTTAGCATATCCAACACAGAAAGAAGCGTGGTGTCAGAAAAGCATTCAAGGATGAAATCATGTCATGCCATATCTATCAACTAGTGTCACAGTTTATGTTATATAGAACACAGTGTCTCATCATTTCCAGATGGGGAGAGAAAAACTTTTTTAACATGATTTTAGACAGCTTGAAAACACAGATTAGATCAAATAAAAATCTGAGGCCATCCAAAAGTCAACCCAGAGACTGGGATAGAAAATGGGCCAGAAAGGTTCTTCCAACTTTCCTTTTGGCCTAAATGATAGCTTATCAGATTACATTTAACTTAGTAAAACTCTAAAAGGGAAATTGGATTCACATGGCGGCACCTGTAAACACAGAAACAAGTTTCATGGAAGCTGACGTTTTTCCTCAGTAAAGTGCAAATAAGTGCAACGCCCTGCTGACCAAACTCAAAGTCAGAAACATTCTTGGGAAGTCTTGAGGAAATGGTGTGACTCGCTCTTCTCAATCTATGCACGTTTTGTACTTAACAGCAATCTATAACTTTAAGGCCATACTGTGCATGTTCAGAGTATTCATTAATAGTATGAAAGTGATGCGAGTTATGAAGATTGGGGCTTTTAGAGAGGAAGAAAGCATATTTTAAAAGGTTATTGAGTCAGGCTTTGTTTGCAGGGAAGTGTTAGGATTGTGACTCAATATTTTGAAAACTTTTTTTTTTTTTTTGACAGCCTCTATGTTTTGGAACAAAAACTCCCCACCCACCTGAAAATTTGTCTTTTGTGTCAACAGGCCAAAGATAGAGATCACTAACGATCAGAGATTATTTATGGCAAAGCAGTTTTATTTATAAAGCACATTTCGACAAAGAGGAAAATTCAAGGTGCTGTACAGATGAGTTAAAGCAACACAAGTGAAAAAGAGTAAAACAAAAGAGATCAAATCTATATATAAATAAAAATAAAAAACATAATTAAAAAATAAAAGAGTTAAAAAAAATAAAAATAAATACAAAGATTAAAACTATAATAATACTACAATAATACTACAAGCGCTTGAGAACAATAAGGTTGTCAGTGTGGATTTAAAGCTGCGAGGGTTGGGCGTTTCTAAGTCCATCAGGCAGCGTTGTGTTGCATAAAGACTAAAGCCATTTCTCCTTGTTTAGATTTTGCTCTGGACACCACTAGCAGTCCTCTCCCTAGTGATCTAAGAGGTCTTGCAGGGTTATATTGCTCAACCACATCAGTCAATATATTTAGGACCAACTCCATGAAGAGGTTTATAAATAAGTAATAAGACTTTCAAGTCAATTCTGTGGCTTACTGGCAACCAGTGTAGAGATTTAAGAACTGGGGTAATGTGGGCTGTCCTTTTGGTTTTGAATAAGTTGCAGGTGCCTGATGGTCTTTTTTGGAAGTCCTGTCAGAAGTCCACTGCAGTAATCAGTTTTGCTGGAGATAAAAGCATGAAGCAATTTTTCCAAATCTTGTTTTTTCATAAGGTTGATGATGTTGTCGATGTTTTTAAGGTGATAAAATACTGATTTTGTTATTGCTTTTACATGACTGTTAAAACTTTGGTCGCTCAATTAAAACACCAAAGTTCTTAACCTGCTCTTTTGTTTTTAGTGCCCTGTCCTTTAAGTGAGCAGCAAACCTGGGCCTCTCATCTTTGCTGCCAAATAAAATTACCAGTTTTTTCTTTGTTTAATTGCAAGACATTTTGAGACATCCAGTTATTTATCTGCGCAACGCATTTGCACAATGACTCTATAGGACAGTAGTCATCAGTCCTATATGTCATTAGCATAACTATGATAAGCAAGGTTGTTGTTCTGAAGGATGTGGCCAAATGGGGGCATGTACAGGTCAAACAGAAGTAGGCCAAGAATCGATCCTTGAGGTACACCACAGGGCAAGGGCATATGTTTTGAATTATGGTTCCCAATAGCGACAAAATAATCCCTGCCCTCCAAGTATGATTTCATCCATTTTAAAATTGTTCCAGAAAAAACAACCCAGTTTTCCAGTCTATGTAAAAATGTGATCGACAGTATCAAAGGCTGCACTAAGATCTAAAAGCACTAAAATTGATGTCTTGCCTGAATTACTATTAAAACAAATATCATTTAAAACCTTTATAAGAGCCATCTCTGTGCTGTGATTGGCATGAAAGCCTGATTGAAATTGATGAAAACATTTAAAGTTAGCTGACTAAATCTTATTTCTCTATAATTTTGCCTAAAAAGGGTAAGTTTGAGATGAATCAGAGGTTGTTGACGGTAGAGGTATCTATGTTGCCTTTTTTAAATAAGGCCTTAACAACTGCAGTTTTCAAGGATGAAGTAAAGGTGCCAGTAATGCATTCACTATGTTAAGAACATCTTTTCTATGGAGTTAAAACTTTTTAAAAATTTTTTAAAGCTTTTCTCTGACAACATAACAGGTTTCTGTGGATATCTGTGGCTGTGATTCCTTGATGAACACCATCCTGAACATCCATGGTTTACCCGGCTTTATCTTCATCACTACAGCTCCAAGGACGGCAGCTTAAAACGACTATATCAATTGACACCTGTGGTGAAACTAAATATGCTTTAATATCCTTTCTTTGTTGACATGGAAGAGTTATTATAAGTCATGTGTTTTTTTGTGTTTGTTGAGAAGCAAGCGTGACAACCACAGTTTGATTTAGGACGTGACAAAACTCACACAAGTGTCAGAGACGTTGCCAAGCAATCCTGAGTCACTACCTGATGAGAGAAAGCAGATATATTAGACAGTGAAGGAAAAGACAGGCTCTGACAAGAAGACAGAGTCACTGATTTGGGTATCCAACGGCAGAAAGAAGCCAAAGAAATATTTTACATTGAGATCTTCCAGTTATGAAATTCACATCAGCTGTCAGTGGACGTCAGCCTGGGGGGGTGAAAGGGGACATGACACTCCATGCCCATGCTGCTTTGAAAATAACTACCTTTCTGAACAAGTACGCCGTGCTAATTTATGTCTGAAATGACAGGAAGGTGATGAGTGACTAAGGATGCAGTCATTTACGATTACACATACATGCCTCTGTGCAGGTGTCATCTTTCCTTCCTGCTTCAGAAAGAAATCAGATAGTTCTGTCTTATCTATCCTTCTTGAGAATGCGCGGAGGCTGTTTGTTGAAGGAATTTCCTTACAAAGTTCTTCCAAACTAACAATCAGATACAACAGATCACTATCACAGTCTCGTGTGTACTGAGGAATTACAGGGAAAAGATTTTGGCCTTTTTATCAGTGGTTTGACTGGAATCTAACGTCAACTGGTCATAGTTGGCATAACGTCATTGGTCTGTTGAAATAAACTAGAGCTGTTCACATTATAGACATACTGTACATTTAAAATGTAAAGACCCAAGAAGAAATTTCATTGCAAATGTTATTACAAAAGTATTTTTTTTAATTCACAGGTGCCATTACCATCCTTTTCCTGACATTTAACATATTTGATAAACTTTCTCTTACATAAAAACACACAAGTATCCACACAAACTTTTTTTTTTTATTGTATTTAACAAATATTTCTCTTTATTCTCACTCCCTTACTGTTCTTGTCCTGTCTATTTTACTTGATTTGCCTTCTATTTACACGGTTTAACACTTCTGTTATGATAAAAATGCAAAATGGAAATTCATTTAGATTTTTTTGGGGGGGGGGGGATAAATAAATACAATGAAATACAATTTAAAATAATACATGTAATAGACTTCCTATCACACCAGTGAAGTAATTAAAAAAAAATGAATCCCAAATTGTCTAGAACTTGTTCTAAATGTAAGACTGAAGATAAAACATTTTTACATTGTACATTTGGATGTCACTGTATATCTTAATTTTGGTCAGTTCTGCAAGAATTTGAGGGGAATTGGAATAACTCCTAGTCTTGCCCCACTTGCTTGTATCCTGGAGATTTCTACGGTTCAGCTACTTAAAATTCTCGTGTTCACTGCTACACAATGTACACAGTATTTCTTAAGTATCTGAACATCCTCCTTTTATAACGCAACTGATCAAATCTACTGGAATTCATGCACATGGAGACGTTGATTTTAAAGGACAAGCCATTCCAGTTCTACAAAATATGGTACCCTTTTTTTTCTAACTTGTTAGACAACTGCTCCAAAAGGAGAAGTTTGTGGACTTGCGTGGCAATGCTGTTTTTTTCTCAGAAGGCATTTTGACACGCCTCAGTGAAGCAAGTGTGTAAATAATTATTAAAAAATCATGATGACTGATTTCTATTTAGCTGCTTCCGTTTCAGGGTCATGGTATTGTGCATGCTTGCTCGCTGTCACGCCTTAATGGGACACTTGAAACAGAGCAAAGTTTTCTTTAATGTTATTAGACGTTACGAGTGTGCTTTTCGAATTTCAAATTGTCTGCTGTGAAAAAGACTCAATGTCATGGACTGATATCTTGGGGCATTACTTTCGTTTTTTTGTTACTGCAGTACATCAACCCCATTTGCCAGAAATGCTTAACTGTTGTGAAAAAATATTCTGATTTAGTTAAAAAATGTGTTCATGGTTACAAAAGTGTGGAAATGTTCAACAATATTGATGCTTTACCTGGTTAAAAAAGGGTTGTGAGAATAAAAACACATGAAGACATTCTTAATAAAACAGTAATTTATTTTTGACTGAAAACTAAAATTGTCTGAACAGCACATTACAAGGGCATTGTTAAGATATTTTCTCCAAGGCTCAGTGATCACTTCCATACAGTACACTTGGCATGTACACGGCATCTCCTTCAAATGAAAGAAAAACAGGAAAAAAAATCTAAAGAGAGAAATAAGCCCATTTGTGAAAGAAAAAAAAAGGAAATCATAGAGTCCATCCTGTAGAAAGATGACTGATTGTACAATTACCAAGCATTTTGGTTTGGTTCTAAGCCACGAAGAAATAAACCGTATCACCTGACGACAGCAGGTGACGGCACAGGAGGCACAAAAGACGTGACACAGACAGGACATCCCATAATATGCGCATACACAATCGACTGGGTGCTCCAGCTTTCAGTTGTGAAATGTTTAATAGTTTCCATTGTTTTGTTTTGCGGATATTGTTTGTCTAGTTTTTTGTTTTTTTTTATCTTTGTAAGCAAAGTGTTGGTACACTACAATCGAAATCTAAATGCTGCATTTGTTAAATACATTAAAATCTGCAATGTAACAAAAAACCTTTCTCTGCATATGAAATTCAACACAGCATTTACATGAAAACAAAACAAAAAAAAAAAAAAGATGGCTCCTTTTCTGACTGTTTTGCGTACAAGTCTCTTCCCTCCAACCGACGCAAACACCTTTCCATTCTTTTCTTTTTCTTACCCTCACCTACTTAATCCACCCTCTCTGCCCATTGTTCCTTTTCTCTTTCAGAAGTCCTTTCACAAATCACTCACAGACTGACAGCTCGATAGAAAAATGAGTGCTGGATTAAAAACATGAGGTAAGAAAGTGGTTTGATTATAGATCATGCAGAACATGCAAAACAAAAAATATAGGGGGAGGAGAGAGTAGAAAAAAAAATATAGAGAGTGTGCATTTAAAAATGGAAAAACGACAGACTTACACAGCTTTGCGTCTTTGGTTATAAAGTAGGTCGAACAATTTTCACAGCTTTTCATCCCCCCAAAACCAAACCCCCAATTCATGTCTGTTTTTCGTTTTGACAAGTCTAGAAAAAGTAAATTAATAGTTTTCTTTATCGAAACATCCCATCACATATTTCATATCTTAACAGGTTTTCTCCTGTACAAACCCTCCTCACTCTTAATACTTTACACTTTACAAAATATACATTCAACCTGGATTTCACCTAATGTAAGCTCGGCTTTAGTGTTAGCACTATTTCATGAGAAGAGAAAATGTCTATTATGGAACTTATTGCCTACTTACTGAGATCTACATGTTGCAAGAGACTACCAAATTTAATACCTGACAGATTCTAAAATACCAAAAGACCAAAGAGAGAGTTTTGTTTTTTTGTTTTTAATAAGTATCTCCATGACATTGTTCATTTACATTATGAAAATAGCAGCCCTGAAATAAATAAATGCAAATACTAAAACTGAACTAATAAGTATTATGATTCATGTCAAAGTATGGTGGCTCTGAGAAAACAACACAAGCTTTTTGTTGCAGCATATAACAAGCCGAGGCACTCGACTCGCTCCGCTCGAGCAGAGGCGCCCGCAGGCGTCCCTCCTCTGCTCGGGGAGGACGAACCCTCTCCCCGACTTCTCCCTCGGCCCTCTGGCCACTTCCAGCCCTGGAGTGATGTGGGGTGGGGGATACTGGGAGGACAGTATAACGTCCCTGCTGGATGTTACGTCGCCACAGCTGGCCCCTCGCAGGGTCGCGCAACCCTCTTTGACCACTTGTCGCCCCAACAAATCAAGCTCTCTGTGCCCTTTGACCCCCGTCTCCTGCACAAGAACAGCATGCAGTTTTATGGTGCACTCTGGCTCCCCTGCCCCGCCATTTTTTTTCTTCTTTTGCAGCTTTCTTGCAGCCAACCACAAGGCCAGAATAAGACTTCTCAAGGGGTGGTAAATGTCTTAATAATGCAAAGGCCCGGTGACGGCAGCATGCACACACTGAAGCATGGCTCTCTGTGGCAAACAATGATGTTGCTGTTGTTGATTTTTCCTCAAATGGAGCATATTAAACGCAGAGCTGAGCCTTTTGCTTTATGGAGCTAAGGGGACGGTAGTAGTTGTTGTCTTTTCTAACAGGATCTTCCGCTCCTGTCCGTGGGAGGTGTGTGTTTGAGCGTGTGTGTCAGGGGAAGGGGGATCACGCCGAGGTGATGTTGGGCTGATGAGGGACGCTCTGACTCCCCTCGTGGTGAGCCAACGGGGTGGTGCTGTTTGTGACGACCGCCAGTTGTTGCTGCTGCAGTGGTGGCGATGTGCTGCTGCCCTGGGTGAGCTGGTTGGTCAGCTGGTTGAGCTGATCCGAGTTGGCCAGCGACTTCAGCACGGCGTTCTCGCGTTCCAGCACCGAGTTTCTCTCGTACAGCTCCTTGATCTGCTCCTTCAACACCTCCACCTCCTCACGAACAGCGTACATCAGGTGGCTCTTCACCAAGTCCTGAGGGTAAGAGGAGAAAGAGACTGAAATTAGCATACAAGACAGATTCATTCCAATGTGACATTTGCTAAAAAAAGCAACCTTTTAAAAAAACAGCTGATCCGGTTGTCAAAGAAAGAAAAAGGATGTACGGCATCTCAGAACTTAAAGTGGAAATGTGAGATCTTTTTCTTTCTTTCAACATCTCTCGTGCTGAGGTGTCATTGCTGTGAGGGTTTAGCGACTGCATTTTCAAGAGATCATCTGTCAATCAAACTGTGTCAGCAAAACTGAATATTTAGTATGAATCTCTAGTGTGTTTTTACTAAGACAGGCCAACTGAAATCTGGTTTTTCAGAGCAGCAAATGAAGCTTTTATGAACATTAGATATTCTTCCAAATGTTCCAATATGTTCTTTTTAGCAACTGTCCTCTGTGTGTGTGTGTGTGTGTGTGTGTGTGTGGAAAACTCACCATGGCCTGTTCAATCTTGTTATCGATGGCGACTACACTGGCACCGGATGCACTGTGGAGGAAAAAAAGAGCAAGCGTTAACACACAGTAACCATCTGCCTATCATGTGCTTTAGATCGATATCAATGCTTTCAAATTCACCAGCTGCCAAATCTGATCCTCATAGTCCTCCCCGAATTTCACTGGTAAGATTTTCTGATTAACCGTCACATCTGTTTCCAAAGAATGAGATGAACAGATACGGGATTGAATCCCTTTCCAAAACACACAGACCCAAAAAAAAAAAAACACCATACTATTTTTAGTGCACTTGCTACAGATGACAGTGTTGAACACTTTCCAACACCCACTGAGAGATGGCAAGTTACAAACATGGTGCTGCTGAACCACTCCGGACTATGCTAAAAGCCATACTGGAGATTTACACGAAAAAGCATCAGAGTAAGGAGGTGAGAGGTGAAAAAGTCTCATGCTAAACACTCAGAAAGCCAGAAAGCTCCCATAATGAATCAGAAAAATCCTTGAGGCATTTGCCGCCTTTGTCACAGAAACCACACAATAAATGAGGTTTTCTTAATGTTGGGAGGACTTTTATGTGTCATATTGATATCGGAGCCACAGTGATACTGAGTCATACAAATGAACTTGACCAAGTGTAAATTTCTGTTAAAACAGCAGTAAATCAGTAGTCTCACATCATGTCTGATATCAGTAGGACCAACTCTGGATTAAATACTATGTCATGTATGAATAAGAGCATGGTCTCACACACACATGAACAGACAGTGATGATCAAAACGGTGTAGCACATTTTAAAGATGATTTGAAACATTTTTACAAAGTAAGTGAGCAACACATCTCACTACAGTCTTTCCGTATAAAACCAAAAATCGGAAGCAGGGGATCTATGCATGACTCCACTGAAATGAAAACAGATCACGGTGAAGGAGTGTGCCTGATCCTGCAGGAGTTGTGCTCCGGGTGCGGCCGCCGCTGCTGCCGCCGCCTGCGATCAGATAACATTATCTAATGAAACTCACTGTTCCCCATTCTCTGTTAAAACACGTTTTTATCAGGTTCCGGTAAGATGCCGAACATCCACATCACTTCTTGTTGCATTCCCACTTTGATATCAGATCACTTCGGAGCAGCAGCGCAACATTTTTCTTTTCTCCCCCATCCCCCTTCCCCCTCAAGAGAAAGAAAGAGAAAAGCGAATCCACATGTAAACACAAAAGACGATCAACTTACTCAGCTATAGCTATAGCTTCCTTCTAATACAACGATGCCAAGTTTCGGAGTTTACCTCACAGTCCACAAAAAAAAAAAAACTGGATCTTAAGCCGTCTCAACAGATTATTGTCCTGAAAGACTCTCTTGCACAACCCACCGCCCTGCTCGGATGTGGATGCAAAAACAGAAAAGAAGGGAGCGACTCGTTTGCACGCCGCTAGAAGGTGCTCTGAAAAGCATCTGAGACATGAGAGGGAACATAATGTGCAGACTTATGTTTTTTATAAATTATATGTGAAAGAAGAAGTGTATAGAGAAAACGCACTTTAAGAGCGATCAACAGGGTTAAACTGCTCACATGTGGAGACATAAACTCTCTTGGATTGACCCGATTTAAATCTACAAACGCTGTAGTAAAATCAGAATGAGAGCAAAAATCTCATTATATATAAAAATATATAAACATTTTTAACATATAACGGAGTCTCTTGGGATGCAAAATATGTAATGTGGCAAAGTTTAACGGCGCTTGGAGACCCAATTTGGAGGGGAGAAGTTAAAATGCACAAACTAACTTCAGCAACTACAGTTAAACTTGCTATAAAATCATTTAAAATATTAGGCCTGCATCTAAATGCGACCATTGTCAAGCAGCACACTTTGATCATCATATGGAGCTCTTCAATAGTCCATAAAGCATATGCGTCCTGCGTGCTGAAGCGCACGTACGGCGCGCAGAGGGCAGCCCGAGGGGGGGGGGGGGGCAACACAGCGAAACAGATGCCACAGCTGTGGAAAACATGCTGGTGTGCCACAACCAGAGTGAGATGTGAGTGGTCTGCATACCAAACAGCTGATGGCAGAGTAACAAAAAAACGTGGGGCACAGAGAGAGAAAGAAAGAGAGACAGAGAGGGAGAGAGAGAGAGAGAGAGAAAGAGCAAATAGTCCCAAGATGGCATGAAACACTCAGCTGAGAGTTAAATGTCTTCAGTCCAGATATAGAAATATACATTACACAGCCATGTGTATAACCTAAGACACAGCCCATGTAAGAGTGAGCAAATCCATGTATATAACCTATGGTGAACTTCATAAATGAGTCTATTACCTGACACATCTCGCCCTGTAAGACATCAAACGTCCCGAATATGTCGGTGAAGTTCCCGGCGTGCAGGGCAGAGTGTAGCTCATTTTACAACGCATGTTGTCGTTTCTCCAAAAGTTTCCCCGATAGTTTGACAATATACTGGATCCACTGCGAGTTAGAACAGCTCTTCTTTGACTGAGACCTGAGCGCGTCTTAAAACCCCACTCCGCTCCGGTCACATGGTGAGAAAACAAAGGGGCGGAGCTCAAGCCTCTCTCCCCCCCCCCTCCCGTACTTCACCTACAACATTACTCACTGCCACTGTCTGCCAACAACTATACATGCGACTCTAGAGGCACAGGACGACCTATTCATGAGAATTAATAAACTGAATTGGCTTTGATATCTTGTTGTTCCTGTTTTCTTTTGTGTGTTATGTCACGCTACTCTTTATCAGTGTGTTTCTGCAACAATAGAAATACAATCATCTGTATTCATGGGATTCAAATTGAGTCCTGATCTGTCATGCCCCAAATAGTTTTCATGCACCAGATGTTTTTCTTCTTTAAATTTCCTCATGTTGACTGTGCAGCTTCCTTTTAATGTGCTTATTTTTATTAAGAATCAGCGTGAAAAGCTGATTGAGATGGTGGATTTCCTTTTGAACTGTATATTAGCGATGACACTCAAAGCCAGATGAGAATACTGGAAGTTTTTATTAGTCACGTTGACATTGAAGCTAATATCAGCGCAATGTAACACCGTTTCAAAGTCACATTGCTGGGTGGATTCATGTGCTTTGGAAGTAATGAGATTTGTAATGCAGTGTTCCACATTTATACAGTTTTCCTCCTCTTTCTCTCTTTCCTGGGGCAATGCAAAGAAGAAAAAAAAACACATGAGGCAAGTAAGTAAAACCTGGAAAAAAAAAGTCAGCTCATTGACCTACTCTTATAAATTCTTGTCAGATTACCAAGCAACTATAAATGGTTTTTAAACAGCGGTTTGGAGACAATATTTTAAGCATGGCAGATCTACACTCATGTGATGACAAGTGGAGTAAATGTGTTGCATTCCACAGTGAGCGACTTGCACGAGTTTTGTGATTTGAGGGTCGATAAACAACGTGAGGAGAAGACATTCCTGTCTTTGACCTGAGCATTTACACACCTGGGACAATGAGAGAGAAGAATGTCTACAAGCTTCGGATGGAATGTGTTCTCATCAAAAACATAAACAAAAGACGAGCGCGTTGGATTTAATTAATTTAGATGATTGGCAGATTTGGCCTGGAGGAGTTAGAAGAAATGTTGGGCAGAAAAAAAAACCCTCCATAAATTTGTTGCCATTCAGTGTCCAAGAAAAACAAAGCAAACTGTACATTTTATTCAAGGAGGAAGACATGTGGTGGTTTATGTAAGGACCACTTGCTGTGTTAACCTCAACATGGGCCTTCCCTGCAGACTGCAGCAGTGCACACACACACACATGAACTCCCGCCCCTCCAGCAAAGACTCCAGGACCACAAGGCAGCACATTCCAGCTCTGGACACCTCCGGCCTCGAGGCCAGTGCCTCTAAACCCAGACATCTGTGTCAGAGCCACCATCACGCTGTGACACGGCACAGTCAAGTTCTTTACTGGGGACTGGTTATCAAAACAGTCCTGTAACCACAAAGTTTTGCATTCCATACCAACTACAGCCGACTTTTCCACCAATCAGCTCGTCTCCTGTTTGACGCTGCGAGTTGCTCAGGAGAGAAAGAGGGGTCAGCTGAATGCCTTAAGTACTGTCAGGAGACTCAATGTGTGGCTCTATATGACATGAAGACACGTGCAGGAGCAAAGTGTGGTCTCTACCATCTCTCTGGGTTTATCACATGATGCTTTACAACATCAGAAAAATACAATGTGCTCTCCATTAGGTCCCAGATGCATCGGCACACGTCCCCGTCCCAAAGCATACAAACACTCCCTGTGGGGGAGGCAGCTGAATAAATTAGACCTCAGTCTTCCAGTGATAACCCCCCCCTCCCTCAATGAGTGTGTTTCAAAACAATAGCTGGAGGGTGGGGGCTGCAACAACAGAGGAGAGCGCTCACTGACGACTCACTGTTGCTCAGAGATCTGCTTTTGCCTGGCTCCTTGATTTGAAAGCTGCAGTTCAGCTTCTACGCCAGATGAGGTCAGCAAAGACTCCAATTAGTTGACAGCGAGGCCTCAGGCAACAGCAGTTTAGTCGTGTCTTCCCTAAATGATCACAATGAATTCATTGTCATGTCAGAAATCAACCACAGGCCTCCATTTTATGAGGACATTTTATTAACCGGCTGAAAAAATGAGTGTTGTTTTAAAAGATTATTGCTCTTTTTTTTTTTTTTTTTATTAACGAGCCAAAATCATTCAAAAGTTACAGGAAATGCTGCCACCGCAGCTCTGACCCTTGTGCTCACTGTCAGTTTCAGTTGTAAACTAGCAAGTGAAACTCACAAAACTATCATGCCACATGTAAATGTAAAATGGTTTGTAGATGGTTCAGAGAACTGAAAGTGGCTTCTCTATTTGACTTGCTGAAAAGGTCAAAACAACTGCATGACTGCAAACAACCAAGCCGGCCCCTCAACACGCTGCTCAACTAATGATCACCCTCTCTGAAAACAAAGACTCCAGTATTTTTGCAAGAGGGCGTTCGTTCTCAACAGGGGACCTGGGAGCCCCTCATGTTTACCCATCTAGTTAGATAAATTAGATCATGGGAGCGGTCACATCCACTTTTCCATCAACTTCTGTGACAAAACAAGTTTGAACATCAACCAGTGGAGTCAATTAACACATTTAGTGGAGATTCATTTATTTTAGGAATATATCTCAGTCAAGTATCATTATTTTGTTAGTAGAAGTATGTTCTGATTGTTTTAAAGATGCCTTCCCTTGTTTTAAGAAAAAAAAGAATGTTTTTAATTGTTAGGGACAAGTCTGATTAGGGGTGCAACTATTTTCATGATTGTTTGATTATTTCCTTTATCAATCAGTTGGTCTAGAAAATGTCAGCAAATAAAATGGCAGAAATAAAATGTCTTTCATGGTGACATCTTCAAATGTCCTGCTTTGTCAGACCAACAGTCAAAACCACAAAGATATTTCATTTACTATCATAGAAGTCCAGAAAAAACACCAAATATTCACATTCAATAAGCTGAAAACATTTTTTTGGCAATTTTTGCTGACTTTTATTACATAATTAATTTATTAAATCAAATTATTTTCTGTCAACTGACTAAACAACAAATCGTTTCAGCTATAAGTCTATTTACATCGCATCACAAGAAAAATGTCCTTTTTGTTGTTATAGACAAAATGTCAAAAACTGAACACAAGTCAATTTGTATATTTTTTACAGTGTGATGTGGCCATCTAAAGACTGGCTGAAGAAATGTGAAGAATACTGCTTGCTGAGATCTTATCTTTTACTTGTATAGTAGGTGTGAGTAAAATGATAATTTACATAGCAAGTTATGTGAAAATATAAACCTTTCCGAGGTAGAACCTACTGTACATACCATCAACATGCTTGTTGTTGTTCACAATTAACCTGAAACCTGAGAGTTACCAGGAAATGCACGAGGCACATTTGGTATTTGGTGATTAATGCTTTGAATTCCCCACAATTAAATTTGCATACTGAACTGAAATAGTCACAGAAAGAATCTTGACAACCTCTTCTGTCTTTATTGCACTATAGAGTCAAACAATGGTGACAATTGCAGGATGCTGGGAAGTAATATGACTGTATTGTTGGACGTGTTGTCTACGTATTGGGTCAATGCTGACACAATAGAGACTAAACAACATAAGACAGACTTCAGGGACCCCTTGTCTGGAGATGAAGGTTTTATTTTTTCAGCACTAAATCAGAGTCATGAGTAGGTGTGTCTGCTGCCACCGAGCTTCCTCGTAAACAGGCTAAAAGGAACTGTCCCACTCGAACCCTTGCCTGTTACATAATCTCCAGACATGCACATAAACAACGCCTTGCTCTGCATATGTCCCTACGTGACGTGCTCAAAGCCCACCAACCAACCTCCCCAGAGACACATACAGCAGACGTCTTGGTGGATGAACCGGACGGCAGGGAGCATGAGAAGAGATCAAGGCCCTCAGGGGCTTAATATATGATAAAATCTGAATTCTCAAGTCAACGGATGAGCTTTATCCATCACTGTTAATTTAAATGGCTTTGCTATCTTAGCCTGTCTAGGGGCTAAATTAACTGCTGGCAGGAATGTTTGGTAATGTTAGCCAAGCCACCCCTTGGGCTCCTGAAGACGTGAAGTGATAAAGAGCCACAGTGGCCTTGTTCACACCTGGCATTAAGATGCTTCTTGGGTGATCCGATCACAAGTAGACAGCTCTAAGCACGTCAGTTCACACCTAACATTAGAATGCGTCTCCACTTGCGTCTCGAGTGACCACTTGTGATCAGATCTCACTTCCCCGCTCTATATGCAAATAAACACGTATATCATTTCTTATTTGCAAAGACCAAATGCGCTGCTATTTTTATCCAGCGGGAGGCAGAAATGCACTTCCCGTGCCTTGTTTGCAAAGTTTGCAAAGACGTTGACGTTCAGGCAAAACTAAAACTATTTGGCCCTAACGGAAATCAGACAGCATGTTTCATGTGTACTCCATCCACAAGAATCCATTTTGCCTGTTTATTTTTGCTTGCATTTTTGTTGTGGCTTCTTCTTGTTGTTTCACACTTCAATATGACACTGTTGGCGTGGGAATGATTACATACTTCTGCTCACGCAGAGAACTTCAGTTGAGTAGGCGGTCCTTCAATGTGGCCCAGGACACATTTGCACACACACTGCTAAAACAATGTGGCCATATGTGGCCCACCCAGATCACTAAGCAATCAGATCAGATCAGAACGCGTTCTCAAGGCGTCTTGGGTGCATTCACACCTGTACTTAGAACTGTCCACTTGTGATCCGATCACTCAAGACTCATGTTAATGCCAGGTGTGAACAGGGCCAGTGTAATGTGACCATCAAATGCCATATGTAAACACGGCGGGGTCCAGGCCTCCAGCCTTAAATAATCACCAAATGCCAAAATGGTGTTCAACTAAAACCAGTCTTAAACGTACACTATGCACCTCTGTATCATATTTCACTACTTTTTCCTTTGCCTCCCCAGGTGATTTGGGCCTTTGCCACTTGTTTTGGCTTAATGTGGATTAAGACCCCACTGGAATGTGTTAAAAGTAATAGTGTTACTCCTGAAGCTTTAATGGGAAAATCCAGGCACCTCACTGTTAACGAGTGTCTGTATTCAGCAGAGCATTTATCACGGGATCAAGGACTTGGCCTCATTTGGGCTTCCTCTCTGAAGTAGAGGGTTTGGGTCAGCCTAATGTCATTAGGCACTATGCAGCAAAAACATCGGGCCTAACACGTCTCAGCCATTGCTCTCAACTCTGACTGGCTTTGGCAAAGCTTGAGCTTCATACATAACCTGACATTACAAAGTGGAGATACAACTTAGAAGTCATCTTAAAGTTTAGAAAATGGGTTTGTGAGCTGAGGGTCAACTGTTTGAATCCATGACCTGAGAGGGAAAATTGATTTAGAGGTAAAATCTGAACTTGCCACCCTTTAGGGTGATAATTTTCATTATTGATCAATCTGCTAATTATTTTCTTCATTAATCGTTTTATCTATAAAATGCCTGGAAATAGTGAAAATGCCCATTCTAATTTCCTTGAGTAAAGGTTATCTTGTCCGAACAACAGATCAAAACCCAAAGATATTCAGTTTACTATCATGCACAACAAAGAAAGGAATTAAATCATATTTTAGAAGCCAAAGCAAAGCTGAGTTTTTGGCATATTTGCTTTTAAAAATTAATAAAAAGATTATTAGATCATCAAAATAATTTCTGATTCAACTGATTAATCAACTGATTGACTAATCGTTGCAACTTTACTACCCTTCCTTATCAACAATTATTCATGCGCCTATTAGTGAAGAGTCTGCCACTCTGCTGGTCCAGCAGGGATGTTTAATGGCGAACAGTAGACGTCTATGGTTATATTAGGTATCTCCTGGCTATGAATGCCTTTAACTGACGGAGTGTGAAGCAATACGTAGCTGAAAAGGGACCTGTGTGCTCAGCAAACCTTCCTGGATAAATAAAGGTCAAATGTCAGCAAAGTTTCCAAAGATAAAGTTGACAGGATGAAAATGGTGCCCCCATACAGTGCCCTCTTTGAGACATGAGGTCTGTTATGTAACCAGTTTAAATCTTTAATGGTTATGATCTCCATCCATCATCATCCTCCCTGCATCTAAAAGGCTTGTTAAGTTTAAGATCAGAGCTCTGCACAATGTCAAGTCATGTCATTTCCATCATGGCCTGCAGTTAGTGATTTCGCTGGAGGGTGGGAGTACCTCCTGTACAAGCGCTGAGTAATCCGTTCAAAATTATGTACTTACTTTTGTGTGTGCTTCTAAGAAGGACCTCGAAATTGAATTGGGTTGGGTCCTCTGAGGATATGCCCCGCAGCCTGTTAGCAATTACAAAATGTGTTTTTGTGTGTGTGTGTGTGTGTTTTCATTTGTATGGAGGGAATGTGATTTCAATTGAGTCTTTGCCAAGAAAAAAGGAGTATTTGGTAAAAATCCAAGTTTTATCAGATGATAACTAAACCGGTGATACTGTACAAAAGAAACACCATTTTATAGGAGAATGAGAATGGCAGACTGATGAAAAATTGATCAAATAAGCCAATAAAGGAGTTCACTGGCAGTGTTCTTACATGTCAGCACATCAACAGTGAAACTGGTGCTTTCCCATGTGCCATAAACAGTGACCGCATACCTGGTCTGAATCAAATAACCCTTTGTGGCTGAGTGTTGCCCCACTGATCAGGTGTCCTAAATCAGAATATAAATCTGTCTTTGCTTTATTGTCCGTAATCATAAAGTTGATCACTGTGGTCTGAGGGCAGTAAAAGGGCTGCTACTGCTTTACTTGGGACCAATCACCGTCTCACAATGATTCCATTCAGCTGGCCAACAGATCGCTTTCTGGAATGTTTACAAATGCAGAGTGTAACTTGTAATTTAGTTAGGCTAAAATAAATTCATCTGTCGCTTGTTGCAGTTGAAAGACGAGCTGTGAACGAGAGGACATTTAAGCCCAGCTGCAGCACATGTGGCGGTGTGAAGCTCAACAGCCAAGCATGTTTTGATGCCCACAACACAGCAGAAACTTACACTAAGTTTCACCGCTGGTTGTGCAAAAAAAAGAAAAAAGCACAAGTGATTTGGGGGCACACTGCCCAGTTGAGGTTTTACATTTTTCACAAAGCAATCATTTTCAGGAATGCTTCTTTTGTGCCCTCAAACTGTTTGCGAGCAATCCCCCTTCACCTCAAACAAGTCCAACCTTGCAGGAGAGTTGGCTGAGGACAAAGAGTGGTGGAATGAGGCGGCTCCCTCGGGTTTAACTACGGTTAATTGAAAAGTTTTGAATAAAGCTGTACTGTTAGTCACAGAGCCCGCAGGCAAACATAAGCTGGATGAGGAACAAACAGAAGTTCTAAATCTTTTGCCAACGCTGCACACTTGATCAACTGCTACTGTTGTTTTACGTAAACATTCACTTCCCATCAGGACCGCCTTGATTTGACGAAGAATACAGTCATATGGACACTGGTACATCTCATGCTCGCAGCAGTGCGTTACACAAACACACATTGGATTTGACACATCTGTTTGTATCCACTTTGTTAAAGATTATGTGCCAACAGCTGTAGCAAATCATCGGAGTGTAGATAAACTAGCAGAATAGTCACATGCCAGCTTTCATGCAGAAATCTGTTCAAATCAAATATGGTTGTAACCAATTTCTTTGATCGTTACTGTGAAATAACTTGAAACAAAAACACAAACTGTACTTATCTCCTCAATTTAAACCACAATGGCACCGTAACATACATTAACATCATTTGCCTTAGAGCAGAATTTCTGTAAATGTTTTATTTTAAGTACTACCAAATATAAAATCTAGATACGAGAGCAGTTTTGTCACAGGGACAACGCACAGGCTGAGTAGATATTTCTTAATCAGTAATATTCTTGGCAAAATTGATCTGGGTGAATCCTCTAGCCAGAACACATTACACACAGTCCCATTGTGCTCACATTTGGCAGATAAGAGAAGAAGTAAAAAATCACTCTAATTTTCCTGCGGATGCCTGGGGACTCCATAAAGGATCCCTGTGTTCTGGGACTCAAACTGTGAATCACTGCCTTAGAAGTCTTTGCTCAGACGTTCTCACAGCACTTCTTGACATGACGAGCCAGCCAAATGTTCGACATAAAGGACTCCGATGCCACCTTAATTCCAATGCTTGTTTGCCAATGTTTGTTGGCAGCCAATTAAACATCCGTGGAAGAGAGTCAAGACCTCAAACAACCTCAGTGAGACAGCACATGGGAACAAAAAGTGGCAGTGACTAATGCAAGCCACTTATAAACCACGGATGGATATTTGCTTGAAGTCAAAGCCAACTGGCATTCATCTGTCTGAAGTTCAGACGTTACTCAACAGGTATTCACAGGTTTTAGAATCATTAACAATCCATTGATAATACAGCAAAACTTTTGTGAGGGTAAGAAACATATAATTAAGGCTTTACTCCACAACTATGCAGTATGTTGGTATCACAAGCAAACTACAGAAAACAAATAATTATGTGGGTGCGCTCTATTTGTCAACTCAGACTAAAAGAGGATTTTTAAGGAACTGATTAATTAAGAAGCATAAAAATCAGTTATGAATGTGGGAACTATTAGGTAGTATTTGTACACTATGTGCAACAATTACCAGACTATTCCAGCTGTTCTATTATTTATTTTACCCACTTAGTCATTATATCCACATTACTGATGATTATTTATCAAAAATCTTTGTGTAAATATTTTTGTGAAAGCACTAATAGTCATCCCTACAATATTGTTGCAATATTGATAGAAGTATTTGGTCAAAAATATTGTGATATTTGATTCTGTCCATATCGCCCAGCCTTAGTAGAAATGCTCCCTGCAGGTCAAAAGCCCAGACTTCAACCTGCTCTGAACTCTTAATTTGCAACGTTTTTTTCTACATTCCAGACGAGATGCATGCTCATAAAAGGCCATCCGTTTTGTAGCCTTTGCTGCTAAGGTTGTTGCTAAGTTTTTTCCATGTGTTGTTTGCATTGTCCTCTGTCATATTTCAGATTTCCGGTAAAGCCCCAAGATCTAAATACAGATCTGTAAATTAGGCTTGCCATGGTAGTCAGTGTTACTGGTGTTACACTGATTACAGTACTTGCCCACTGCCCATACCATCATTTGCTTTTCATGCTTTTTTTTATAGAAATAAAACCTGTTTCGTTCATTTTCGCGTATCAGCGCCTACATTCATCAAATAAAAAAACCTCTAATTTGTAAAATACTAAGCGCGTTATCAAATCTTAGTTAGATGACGGACGCTGCATTATATATCGTCTTGTAAAGTGTCTGGTATAACCGGTAACACTGGTGTTGTCAAGAGTTTATTAATCTGTGGGAAAATTTTCCTACCGTGGCGTCCCTTTAAATGTTCATAATATGTCCCATTTAATTTTGTGTTGATTGTCCAACAGTTTCTCTCACTGTGGTGATGACTGCATGATGAATAAAGGAAAACACTTTGCCAGGAAATGACCTGTGAGGTTACTTTAATTTAGCTGACAGTATTTCACACAAATAAGCCCAACAGTCATGGCAGGTTAGTTACTAGTGCAGTCAGCTGTCTATTGATAACCCTGCTTAAAACATGTGAAATGAGTTATTTTCAGAGTCAATGATGCCAAGTCGGTAATCATCAGCTTCTCATCTGAGCATACAAATGACACACTTCAGAGAATATCACGTCATACAACGCAAACTCCGTCATGTTATCTCAATGTGATCTGCTATTTGCAATGCTAAAACCCCCTGGCATTAGACTGCACACGTCATAAAGGCCAGAGAAACCTGAGCACCGGATCCTCGTGACAGAACGTAGACACTCAAAGTGTCACAGAGCCCTGAAACGCAGCCAGGACGGAGTGTCACAAAAGCTACCCCCGTCGCTTCTGATAGTGCCATGCTGTCTCTCCATGCATTGCACGCCGAAATTTCCAGCATGACAAGTCATTTAATTCAGCAGTTAGTCTCAAAATGCCATTTTCCCTTTCAACAGCAAGCAGAAAATCCACCAATTGAGTTAAATAAAGATTTGATTCATGAGAGTTTTTGAATGCACAAATAATTTCACAAGGATTGCTAATACTTACTCCTTTCATGTGATAATTTTTCAGTACATTCAGTTATTTCCTGCAGCCTTTTGCCCTAGCGACCGCAGAAATGTTTATGACACAAAATTTAAGACATAATGGGTACTTATTCTCTTTTTTGTCTTTGCTTTTTATTTAAATCATTTTTACTTCCTTTCAAACTGTTGTAGAAAAGACTATAATTATACTCAAACATTTTTGGAATAGAGCAACTATTGTATTGTAAGTGTGAAAAATGTATTGCGGGATTAAAGATTTTATGCAACTGTGGTCAGCAATCACATCTAAGTTTAAATTGCTACCAGCACGCTAATTATCTCTCAACTGTCGACCAAAAAGTGACATTGTCAAGATTCTTTTCATGTGATAGTGTTGTCTTCACACGTCGTAAGCGAAAGCTTATTGCTTGTTAGAAAAATGACACTTGAGGGTTGAAGGGGTGCAGAGTCTGGTTTAGCCAGCCACTCCAAGCCACACACACACACGTAAACACACCCGAGCTCATACCTATCGTTGACGGGCTTTGACCCTCGTAATCTGCTAGGCCGGAAAGCCTGGTAGAAAGCAGTGGATGGGTTCCTGCATTTTAATGGGGGAGGAAACAGAGACAGGAGAAACATGAGTAAAGGAAGAGAAACATGTACGCTGGGGAGAGAGAGAGAGACATGCTATGAGAAGGAAAGAGAGAATGTGAATGAGAGAGAGAGAGAGGACGATAGTGAACCACACACAGAGGTCCCAGGAAATGGTGATACAGACCAGACTGCCAAAGCTCTATTCAGAAATGACAAGATAAAGTAGAAAAAACAAGTGTATTATAAGCACATTTCCCATGTATTAAAACAGTCACATGTTAACTGACTGTAAGTGGTTTGAATTACTGCCAAACACGTTTTGTTGTTGGCTCCCTTTTCTCTGTCATTAACATATCAAAACATTGCTAACTGTAGAATGAATTTAACTTTTGTCTCCATTATTTCATAGTTCTGCTGTGACAATAACAAATGTCATAGTAGAGGATTATTTCTGACAGACCCATCAAGTATATTAAAAAAAATACAACAAAAATGTTTTAGACAAAGTCATTTAAACAAGAGTTTGTTTGGTATTAGAAGGATCAGTGTGTATTCTGCACAGCACAGGAGAGCAAACACACCGCTTGTCCTGTGGCCACTTTCTTCCTTAACTGGAAACCCAAAATGCTGAAACCGACTTTAAAGTGGATAAAGTGGATAAAGTGTCCTTATTATCTGTTTCATTCAAACCACCTTCTCTCCCTTTGCTCTTGTGCAGTCTAACGTTTAATAACACAATGAAAAGACCACCATGATATATATATATACACATATACATTTTAAAAAAAAAATTATTATTATTTTTTTTTAGATAGAAAATGTTCTTAATTTCAGATCTAACTATAACACACACCAGTGCCATAAATTAATGGAGGACGAAGGCAAAAATGAACCGTGATTGAGGGGCCAAAATTGCCCCAAAGATTATTTTAGATAATTTTAGATTTACCAGTTTAGGCCAATATCCTAATCCTACATTAAGCCATCATTTTATTTTTATTCAATTAATTTAATTTCCTTTTCTGTCTCTAACACACACTCACACAAACAGCTCTGTTGTTCACGGTCCCTCACAAAAGCTCCAACTGTTACTGAAGAAAGCAACCCAAACCCTGGGCCGTCACCAACGCCACCCCCAGCAAATAAGACGGCAAAGAGAGTTGCTGCTTCTACAGTTGAAAAATGGAAAATAGACTGGCTTGGTATTGAAGAGGTGAATAAGATGACTCTCCACCTCTGTAAAGCAACCCAAACATAGCCTTGGACAGCTAAAAGCCAATCACGACTTTGTTAAAGGAAGCGAACGGTTTAAGAAGTATTCAGCTCATCGTCACCAAACAAGCAAGCATCATCAATTTGCTTATGGTAAGTAACATTAACACTAACGCTAGAGACTTTAAAATGTGTTTGGTCTGGCGTGTTAGCTAACATAAGTATTAGCAAGTTAGCAAGATAACGTTAATGTTACAGCCTACTGCCTACTGGCGGGGTGGTCAGTGCCGTTGACCAACGTTACTGAGCTCAATGCACTAAGTAGGGCTGAATGATTTTGAAAAAATATCTAATTGCAATTATTTTGACTGATATTGCAATATGATATGCAATATTAGAGGGTTATTCTCATTTTTATTGAAAAACATTAAAATGATTATGGTGTGATTTTTGTGGGGATCTGTACCAAAGATCTTTTCTTAAGTCTTTAGAATATGATGTGCAGGCCAGGACATCTCTGCAGCACGAAAATATTTAATTTAAAATGGTAATTTGACACATATTTCACCTCTAACTAATATTGCGCCTTCTGCAATTGGAAAACTGCAGTGGGCCATATTGCAATTTCGATAAAATTTCGACGAGTTGTTCAACCCTAGCACTAAGTGAAGGAAGCTTCTTAGTCCCAAATCTAGAACATATTTTGCTGGATAGTCGAGTCTATAATGTTATGTCATCTATGCTCAAAAAGTCAGCAGGGCTAAATTTGGGGATGAAAAAGCATGCTACAAAAATTCAACTGAAGTTATTTCCAGAACTGCATCAATCAAGAAGGAATACTACACTCATTTTGGCTCGTTTGACAATACTTGTAGCTACTAGTCGATAATTTTGTGAAAAACTTGAGGCGGTGGCATGCAATGCATCAGACCTACAATGATGTTAGACTGGTTTTGACTTGTGTGGGAGGTCTGAATATGGCATTTCCCCCCCAGCATTTTTGGTAAATTTAATTAGAGCAAGCCCATTAAATATTTCTGCAATCATTATCTTATACTGCCACCTAGAGTTTCATGCTGAGGGCTCTCCCTAAATAATAATAATAAATCTCAGTTGTTGAAAGGGAATCAGTCTGCATTGTTCTGCTTTTCATGTGCTTACTATTGTAGTTAGAAAATGTAAACCATTATTAGAAATGAAACGGTGTTTACTGATGTGGTTGTGGTTACAATGTGGTGATTACTGTAGGAATTTTAATCTGGGCTCATTTCACATTAAAAACTTAAAAGCAACTTTATGTACTAATTACTATTTTTTTTAAAAGTGCCCCCAAAATTTTGTAAGTTCCCTGATTTTTTAGAAAGTGGGGGCAAAAGTCGTCCCCCTCAAATATTTTTTAAATTTCCTACACTGACACACATGGACGTTTTTTTTTTTTTTTAATCATGGAAGTGTGTGTAATGTTGTTGATCTTTATTAAACATCAAAGGTTTACACCGATCAGAGATAATTGCGACAGGAAGTTAATTTTATTTACCGTGACTCAGACTTCTTGTCCAGACGGACTTGTAGAACAGAAAGTGAACTTCAAACAGGGGCGTGTTTTCTGACACAGCGGCTAGAGAAGGTAGATAAAATTACAAGCCACATCTAATATTTATCAGCATTTGGGTAATTGCTAGCACATGGCGTTAATAATACACCAAGTTCATAATATAACCTGACTGCAAATCTCAGTCCTGGATATGTGAATTTAAAAACAGCATAAGAAGCTTGACTATAAGAATACAGATTAATTTATTTTCAAGTGAAAATGTAGGTATAGTCTTGGGTTGAAGAGGTTATTCTCTCTTTTGGTACCACGTACTGTAAATTTTACATGTAAGATTTGTACCATTTGGTGGACAGTTTTAGTAAAAGTGTGTGATAGCATAACTTTTTTGCATGTGTGGCTCTGTGTATTTTGATGTGTTTCATTTCTGATATTTGCCCCACACAGATCAGCCATTAATGATTTGATAGGCAAATTAAACAAATAAAATATTTTCATTCATTTGCATAGACAATATATAAATAAATGTATGGACAGATTCCAGATTGCCAAGATACAAAGCAAGACACGATTTTTAAAACTCCACAAAGACTTTCAGTAACACAAATTCTCACAAACAAACAAAAGAAAAACAAGGTAAGTTTACATCTGTAACATTTTACAAATTGGACAAGCGCATGCCCCTGCCAGGTTGGACCGTTTCACTGCATTTGAGACCCTTGAGAACCAAAAAACAAAAGCAGGCGAGAGAAAAGAATTCATTTACGAAACTAGAAAAGCGGGGTTAACCATCCACTACAGTACTGTTGACTGTCAAACAGTGATTTACAGCCGAGTTTCCATATCTGAGCTCATGTCAGAGTTATCTTCACCACACCCCACAAACAGCAGCTCAAGACCTTCCAGTTTCCTCATGTGCTGGTGAGGTATTTAGCTGCTGCGAGTTTAAAGAACTCACAGACAACATACACACATCAGCTGTGAGCTCAGCCCTCTGAACAAGCCAAAATACCTGGTTTAGTTCATCAGGCAAAGATGTGACAGAGAAGCTGAGTGAAAGGGTGCAATTTAAAATCAAGGAAGTACAGCCAGGGAAAAGTCAGGGAAATAGGGAGGTGTGGCATATCACCTTATCCAAATCACTAAGTAGTCCTGCATTTATAGGCCAACATACAACAGAAAGTGGTTTTGAGCAAAGTTTGAAACCATCAGGGAGATCACTAAAGTGGACTGGACAGTTGGAAGACAGTTGAGTGGAAAAGAAACAAACAGGTCTAATAAACCATTATAAATTGGCATGATTCACTTAATGTCTTTCAGAGGTTTAAATAAAAGGTTAGCATCATTCAAGTCTATCTTTTTTAGAATTTACTGTAATTTTTACTTTTTTTCTTGTAGGATTATTTTTGTGAGGAAAAGCTGAAACTGTCCCGTCAGAGACACACAAGAAAAAAGTCAGGAAGCAGTATCTTTTATAACTTATTAAGTCAAAATAAGCAAGCCATGCTTCCAAAATAAGATCGGGGGTAGGGGGGAAATCTGATTACTGACCAGCTGCATGTATACATGGATTTACAGTATGGATTTACTGGCATAACCTGGTGTCTGAGGGTTTATTGAGTGCATGTAAACACACTGACATTAATAGAGTGTAATAAAATTGACCAAAACTCAGGAGAGACTCAGCAGCCAGACATTTCTCTGTTTACGAGCGGCTGAGATCGTCAATGAAATGAGAATAGCTGGTCCACCCTAAAAGGTCAGTCCACCTTTAGTGAGTCTGGTCAGGTTAGGCTAACCCATTGTCGCTAACTTCGGGGCTAACCCCCTTCACTTTTCCAGCAGTTTGGGAAGCAACATATGAGGCGTTTTTTGGTCTTGAGAAGCTGCAGCATTTATTAACTGACACACTGTAGTCTGTACTGTACATTTACTGCCAGATTGACAACTTACTGCTAACGTTTTCCTTTGCTCCACTCGCATTCACCTTCACTTTTCTGCCACTCGCTCTCTGCACTCACTCAACCACACACTCGTTACGCACAATGTACCTTTCAAGTCAATGTCCTTTGAAGAGTGAGGACAGGGAGGATTCTGGGATTTGATGCACTTGTAGATGACTCAAAACAATTCCACGATAACGTAGGGTGTTAAGTGAAAAGGTAAAATCATTAGTAGCCCATTGATATTAATGATCATCTGAAATTTTACCAGCGGCGCTCATAACTCTGCATTGGTGGTGCAATGATTACAAGGGAAACGCTACAATTTGCAATATCAACAAATTTGGCCTAGTTGCGTGGTTGGAACTAGCGTCGTTGCTTGAGGCAAGTATTCCAACTGCTACAGTCAAATTAGCTCCTTGCTGTGTGAAAAGATAAGAGGAAGAATGTTGTCAGGTTGGTTGCAGGTTCATAAACATAGCTTCTTATCTGGTTGACCTACAGCCCCAAGTCAAACAAGCTAGAAAACGTGACAGGAAGTCTCATGCACGCCTCAGGCATTAATTTAGGAAGCTATTTTCTTGAATTTGGCTGTTGTGCACATGACTGCACTTGACCTTAAAGTGAGTTTCTGTCAATCAAATTTAGTTGGTTTTTGCATTAGCTACAAGAAAAGCCCTGCAGTGGTGCCTCCACTTCAGGCCGCTGCTTGTCCACTGTTTGCGTGACTCCTGGAAGAGCATTAAAATCAGAGGGATGTTAGGTGAGAGTTCAAAGTCATTTCTGATCCTGCCAATCAAAATAAGGTTGCCTGGGTCTGTTTATCTGACTAAATAACAGAATAATTTTAACTGCTCTCTAAAATTATGTCTAAAGTGGTCCTATAGCAGCGCACAAACACTGCATATGAAAGGGTGTTTATGACTTTAGCCACCTGCGCAGATATTAAATGTAGTCATTGTACTGTGAGATACTTTAGATAAAAGCACACTCAAACAATATGCTACGCTGACAAAGTGAGTATCGGCCCTGTAATAAGATGCCAAAAAAAAACAAAAAAAAAAAAAAACAGGTCTCATGTTGGGCAAGATGCCTGAAGCAAAGTTACAGCATACTGTCAGATGATAGAGACCGGTCCCTGGTCTCATGATGTGTGCTTGACAAGGGATTTAGAAGTCAAAACCTCTGTCAATAAAGAGGCTCTGTTAGTGTCACAGCCCTTAATCACACATACAGAGCCTGTCAACTCAGTATCCACGGTTTAGGGATATTACATAATTTGATTAGTAATGACTAAGTCCTTAGAGCAAAATAATGTCATTCCAAAACTATGTATTACATCTGATATAATCACAGTGACATGACTATAATGGTTTGATGTTCCTACTCCCTGCTGTGGAACAGGAACTTGTTAAAACAAGTATCCCCATAAAAATCCCTATGCTCTGACAGGTTAACAATCATGGCACAACATACGCAGGGTGAAGAATAGAGTATCAAGTGGGATTTTGCCTGTAAACCCTATTCAGTCTTTGAGCTGCCTCTGAATAGGGCTGCTGCAGGAACGACTGGGCCTGAATGAACAAATGCTCCCTCGGGTCACTTGAGGAAAGCTGCTGCTTCCAATGAAAGGCACAAAAATCGCTTTTTCTCCCTTTAAAATAACTTAAAAACAAGGGGTCTTGAGTCCGTATACTTGGAACAAGCCTATTGCAAACAGGTGCAGGTCCCTTGTTTTTCTGAGGTTGTTTTTCCTACATTGCCGGCTCTTTGATGCTCCCGCACGCACACAGAATCAAGCTGACTTAATCCATACACAGATACGACTATACGACCACTATATATGCTCTTCATACTGCACAAAACAAGTTTAATTTGCAGAGGTTTATGGTTGAAGCCCGACAGAGGGGGAGGGTCAATAAGCTTTAAGGAGGAATGAGATGTGACCCTGCAGTTGGAGGAGTTCTTCTCATAACGCAGTGATTAGGAGATGCCGTGGGAGAGAGAGGAAGAGGCTCAATGGCAAACAGGGACGTGACCCTCTGCATGGGGCCAAGCCTGCAGCCATACCAGAGTTAGGCAAAGTCCCAGCTGTGCAGCTAATCATCACTGACAACATGACCCCGCCCACTCTCCAATGGGAGGGTACAGCACGTAGGAAAATGAAGAGGGGTTTGTTCGGATATCTGTGATCCAATTTTGAAAAACTTCAGTAAATAAGATCACAGTTCAGGCCTTAGCAGTGTTAAAGGGGAGGCTACAACACCTCAGCAAAGACTAACAAACATGTAGTCAGTGAAAGACGAGGGAAAATATGTCACACTGATGTGAGCATTCTCGTAAGCAGAGGGTGTTCATTTCTGCTTGGGTTGCACATAATTGTTACCATGAGTAATG
Source organism: Thunnus maccoyii (assembly GCF_910596095.1). Classification (NCBI taxonomy): domain Eukaryota; kingdom Metazoa; phylum Chordata; class Actinopteri; order Scombriformes; family Scombridae; genus Thunnus; species Thunnus maccoyii. The sequence goes on along the minus strand of NC_056539.1, from coordinate 19,302,605 downwards.
ATGAGTCAGTATAATTCAAAATCTGGGGTGGCTCATTCAGCTGGGTGGCAGCTGATAGCATCAGCCTGAAGCGACAAAGCCACCCTATTTGCCCAATTTCACTTATCAGGGCTCAAGTTCTTTGACTCAGACGGTTAAATAAAGTGTAGAATTGGTTCCTGGAGCGTGATGCTGGCCCAGTGAACTCCGCCATATTGGCCCTCGGGTCTGTTTCTGTCTCGGCTTGTCAGCTGCTAAGTAACAACACTGTCTTGTCACTCTCCATTGACTTTGCCTGGGGTTCAGCGGGTAGGCCAGGCAGCTGAAGAGCACAGATCTGACGACAAGTACGGGGACATGCAGAGCGGGACACAAAGCATGACGAACTAAAATCATCCAACATACTGTTGATTCTTAGTGCAGAAGAAATCCAGTCACTCCAGCTTACATTTGTGGCCATAAATAATAATGTTTATAAAGCTTAATAGGTAGATTAAGTTTTATGGGCCTATAGCTAAGAAAACCAATAAAACCTGCCCCACCACAACTAATGTATGTGTATTTTTTATATAAGATGAAACATATGTTGCCTGTCACTATAATGACTGGATTACAATGGAAACATACAATAAGTAGTACACCATTGTAGAGCCGCAACAATTAGTTGATTAAACAATTTGTTGATCGACAGAAAGTAAATCTGCAACTATTTTGGAAATCTAATAATGGTTTTAGCCATTTCTCAAGCAGAAATGTCAAACATTTGTTGGTTCCATCTGCCTAAATGTGACAATTTGCTGTTTTTCCTGGTCATATATGACAGTAAATTAAATATCTTAACATTTTAGACAGTCAGAAAAAGCAAGCAAATGGAAGACATAACTGCGGCATCTGAGAAATGGTGAATGCCATTTTTTCACTATTTCTTTATCATGGAGATTAATCAATAATGAAATTAATTGTTGGTTGCAGCCCTAGACATTTGGTATATACTTTAACTCAAGTTGTACCACATAGTTTATCTCACAGATGGCCTGAGTGGAAGAATGTGCTGGTTTCTTGGCAGCTTTTGGCGAGACAGGTCATCTCCTTTGATAATTTTATCAAAAATACCTAACATTACAAAACAGTTTTTTTCTACATGGCCCCAGAAGGAGTCTTACTTCTAATCATGTTAAGTGTATGATGTTTCAACTGTTCAATACCACACTCTGGCTTTGGTCAGAGGTCTTTCCAACTGTTGTATTGCTGGTTGCCTTGGTATTCATATCTCGGTGCAGATGAACACTAGCAGATTCCTGTGACAAATCACAACCAACTCCTTTTACATACTGTACTCTGGGTGTGTCTTTTGGGCATTTCACTGACTGCCCTAAGGTAAACTTTCCTTGATCTAAAGCTCTCGAGTATGAGAAGCATACAATAATATAGTCGCGTTCACAAGTCTCTGTATTGGAGCCATAGCTAACATTCAAATATCAAATTTTACCCATTAGTATGTTTTAGTGTCTTTAGCCCCATCTCACACCCATGATATTAAACATTTCAGGGACTGTGACACTGTCAAACATGTTTAGTGCACGTGTGGCTCATTGATAAAATGCCATTGCACTGCCCTTCCTGGTTTCAGCTGCTGGCTGTCTGCTGAGGGTGTACTCATCGACAGCACAGGAAGTGGTGGCAGAATATTTTCCATTGTTTGGTGTGGAGTTTTTTGGCTGACCTCGTTCTGAGGCAGAGTTCAGGGTGGCAAAGTGGCTGAGTGGCAGGGCAGCAAAGGAAAAAAGTGAGAGTACTGAACGTAGGAATCAAAAAGATAGCTATATGTTAAGGACACATGCTGTGTCTTTTGGTGAGCAATATGAACAGAACAGTTAAGAAACCTGTTAACAAAGAGTACAGTATTTGAGTGAGCATGTGTCCTTACTTTTTGCCTCTGTTTTTATTCCACAGTTTAGCTGAATAAGAACATGAGTAAAACGATGACTGATAGAATGATTAATCACTGAGGAAATCAAGGGATCACAGAGTGCGACTCAGACCTGAGGTTTACAAAACCTGTGCCCAGCTGAACTGCATGATGAAATAAGTTCAAGGAGGAGTCATAAAAAAAGACTTATTTGGTAGTAGACACACACACACACACACACACACACACACAAGTAAACATAATCACATAATTAGAGGAAATCATCTGTTGGAAGCTAGGAGGATAAATGATATCATCATCTGGATGGTCTCACTGGAGGTGTTCAGGATTTATAACAAATCCAAACTGATTCAGCAATAAGCAAAGGTACCATCTGTTCAATGCTGCCATTTTGAATGAGTGAATAAACCGCTATCAGTCTAACCAGCCACAATGACTCACGTCCGCTTCCTTGCTAAGGCATGCTCGTTGTAAGACATGGGGGAATGTAGGTGGGTGGCTGAGAGTGTTTCAGTGCCAACGAGAGGAGACACTCGAGACAAAGTAGACTTGAGAAAAGGGGGAGGAAGAAGTCATTGGAGGAAGTGCTTGACAGAATACGAAAGCAGACATCAAAGCAAAGCAGGAAACCAAGGTTCTTACAAAACCTGTACGTTTCTGAGCTGAAGAGAGAAAAAAAAAGCACCCTGAAGAATTTGCATTGCCTGCATGGATGGATGTAAGATTCAACTTGCAGAGCAGATATGACCTTAGTTGGCCTTTACAGCAGCTTCTGCTCATGTTCCTATACTTGCTGAAAACTTCTGAAAAGAAACACTGCTGTATCTACTCAGCCAGAGGAGATTACTTTATTAATTTCCATACTACAACATCATTTTATGAATTTAGAAGATTAAGAACAATATAGATGATGAGACTAAATTATTAAAAACAACTTTAATTTTTTAAACAAAATTGCTATATGTCCATTTTATATCTTAGTCTAACATATTGACTATTTTCTCTATACCATCATGCGTTTGTAGCTACATTAAATGTTTGATTATTTTGCAAATATACCAGTATTCTACAACTATTAGTTTTATAAGCAAAACCTGGGGAAAAAATTACATTATCTGAGTCATAACCTGGTGCCTCAGTGGTCAAGGGCAAATAACATGTACCCTTAAGTTTAAACCAGTTTTATTTCAAATGGATTTATAGACTTATCGTTAGTGTATAAATCTGAAGTGTGCCGTTCTCATTTTTCACATGCTGTAAACAACCTTATTTTTAAAAAATAGTTTAGTTTATATCACTGAGAGCTGGACTTGAAAATCATCCAGGCTAGGCCTGTCACAGTAACTACTGTTGTTGGACGATATATTGTCCCGGAATTAATTGTGATAAACCATATTATTGTTTTATGCCACAGTTGCAGTTAACATGGTAACACCGGTTCAAATAACGTACTGTTACTATAAAGTCAAATAAAGTATTGTCATAATGAAATGAATCAAAGCAGAACTGAAATTGCTGTGAACTTGAAGCTTCCGGTCAACAGACGGTCAGACAACAAAGTAAGCAGTTAGCAGTTAGCAGAAAGTGAAACCGTTACCGGTCAGTGGAGCTGTTAAACGAGAGTATTTATTCAGTTTAAGTGGGAAACCGGCAACTTCCAGCTATCATTTGAACAAAGTAACAGTTCTCCGGTTTATGTACCGATGCTAACAGGCTAACTGGCTAGCGCCTGGGCTAACTGTTAGCTGCTAACTGTTATTATATGTTTTACAGCTCAGTGTAAATAATAAATTAAATATACATTCAGAAATCAGTGTGGCAAATAAAAACAGGTAGACGGATTATTTGCCTCAAATAGATAGACCAAACACAATAAGTTATACTGTTAATTCAATATTGAGATCAGCAAAAATTATCAAGGTCATGTCCATATATCACACGATTAGTTGATAACATAGTTATTGTGACAGGCCTAGTCCATGCGAATATATGAGTTGTTTTTTCACAGACATACTGATATCGACATATGTCGGACAATAAATAACAAGAAATGTGAGTACGGAAATTTCAAAGATAGAATTGAGGTCATTTAGAAACACACATAGTTTATCTACCAGAGAACAGAGTAAAACTTATTTTTCATTGTAAAATGTCCTGTATAGTACTTATCTTGGTTGTAATTCTGTAATAACCAAATTTAACACACCCTTATCAAAAATGTTTATTACATATGTCCATATATATAATTATTATTATGATCAAATATTGATATTATTATCGGACAGATTATTCTAAAGTCATAATTGAGGAATCCTAACCCAACTTCATGCTAGTCTCACTGTGTGTTGGGCTCATGTCCACAAACAGAGGAGTGAACACCCCCTTGGGAAAGGGACTGGGAAGGATTGGCAGTGACTGGAAGTTGAGATAGACACTGAAAAAGAAAAGAAAAAATCTCCCCAACCGTGGAGACGCCAAGAAGAAGCCAAACATGAGCACCCCCCTGAAATCTCTAACTCACTCTTTCTTCAACTTTGAGCCTCTCTTAAACTTTCTCAGCCAGTCCCACACTTTCATATAACAAAAACACAAACACACACACACAGGACTTAAGAACAGATGAACAGTCACAGGCACCAGTGAGCCAGATCAGTCGACGACACCCATTGAAAGCAAGCAAGAGCACAGAGAGAGGATGGATGACTCAAATGCAGCTGCCTGCCATGCTTTCCACACATCCTCATTACTCACTATTCAGACATCTCGGGCTCCGGGGGGCCCTAGGCACTGAAACCTCGTTGTTCAACTCCTGCTTCCCACTTTGGGAGATTGAATGGCTGCAACACACAGCACCACATTTTCTATAGCAATTGCTTGTTAGCTTGTTTAAAGCTGAAGACATTTTTTATCCCACAGACTTCCAGTCAAATCTTCTCCTGCATGCCCAAGGACTAAGCTCTGATCTGTGGTTAGCCTTAAAAGCCTTCCTCAACAGAAAGGCTTTGTGCTAGAACTGCTGAATCACCTTAGCACTGCTTTAAACCCAATTGAGTTGCATTTTCCTTCTTCTTCCCCTTTTCTATTGGGCTTTACTCGCTCTGAAGTATAATTTGTCACCCCTGCACTTTGAGATCTTATTGCTCATCATTATCATTATTACTACAATAAATCAGAGATTACAAGAGAAAGCAATTGTAGCATCTGATACATGCAAAGAAACACCCCATAGATAGACTGAACTTTTTTTTTTTCTTTCACTTCCTCAATTTTGTATCAAAAGACCTGACTTTACTGTAAATCTACATACTGAGAGTCAAAAATCGGAAATACATTAGATGACTTCTGTGGAAGCACCACCGTTGCCAAGAAGGCTACTGTTTTAAATATATTTAAATATCTGATGGCCAGACAGAAAACGCCATTAACTGGCAATCACCCCTGTTGCAAGATGCAAGATTGCCTTGAGTTTGTTAACAGCTCACCGTGCTGCAGTTTTAGGTCAGTAGCAACAGCAGTAACCATATGTCAGTGTCACAAGAAGCAGCCACAGTAAGCTAGTTAGAGGGAGAGCTGCAGGGTGCAAGGGCTTAGTGTGGGTGAATTTCATCAAGATAAGCAGCAACACCTTTTTTAACATGTAGTATGAGAATGACTTGCACACAGGGCAGGTCATGTATCTTGAGCCACTCAAAACACTAATGTAGAGCTGCAACGATAGTCGCTCGACAGAAATGAATATGCAATGATTTTTAAATTCACTGGTTGCTGTTTCTCATACGTGAAGATTTGAAGCTTTCTGTGTCATATATGATGGTAAACTCAATATCTTTGGATTTGCGCCGCTGATCGGACAGAACAAAAAGACGTCATCTTGGGATTTCAGAGGTCATAACAGGCATTTTATTGACAAAATGATTAACTGAATAATCAAGGAAGTAATCTGCAAATTATTTGATAATGAAAAGAATTGTTAGTTGCAGCCCTACACAAAAGGAACTACTGTCCCTAGTAAGTGTAAAATAAAAATAATAATATAATAAATAAATAAAGATATGCCAACTTTGGATAGTTTTAGTCAATATATTTTTGATTGATCAAATTCTCACCTGTTAATTGATTACTGATAAATCATTAACATCCCTAGCTGAAGGTATGAAACATAAGCTGGAACATCACACACTCATTCAGCTCAACATGGCCCCCCTTCTCCATGTAGCAAGTACAGACTGGTAACAAGCACCTGTCAACAGGTTTTCTCTTTGGTCTAAGGGCTTCATTTCAAAAGGAAGTTGGTGCATACTTTACATAATGTAACCACTCAAAAGAGGGGTCTAACCTGTACTGTATTGAGCCCATTTTGGAAAAAACAACAAACACTAGCAGTTTGCACACACTGTCCTCATTCCTGGAACAGCCAGCAACATACTCTGCGGCTGATTCAATGGCCTTCCTCCCAGCACAAGCTGAGTTAGTTATGGTAGGCCGCCAGGAGCGTGGTTGTTTACTTGCTTTGGCAGGTCCACTCTAATTGGAAATGATCCCCTGACCACATCTTGCTGAGATAACAGGGTGGGTCCTGCTATGCTAACTTATTCAACCACTTTGCCTCACACCACTGGCCTCTTTGAAAATTAACAGAAAAGGAAAAATGTCACAAACTGTAAAAGTTTAACATTACAAAAACAGGAGATTTTTTTGTTCTGTCCCTGTGCCGGAAAGCAGTGTTATCTTTGGGACCAAATTGGTTGAAAGCCATCAATGAGCACTATGAGAGTAGTTCCAGGAAACATGCGGATGATTGCTCAACACCAAAACTTTCACCCCATTTAAAAAAGGAAAGGAAAGAGAAGTCTGAGTACAAACTTAGGCATCTGATGAAAACAAAAACCCCAGGATTAATTAAAGTTGAACAGACATTGATGTGAATGAGAAGCGATAAAGCAGGGAGAGTGTGTGTTAACAGGTCAGTTAGGGATAGACAAAAATAAAAGAGAGAGAGAGACAGTGTGGCCACATTAGAGGGAGACAGACAGGAGACAGGCAAATGGTCCAGCCCAAAAACAGGGCTGGTGAAGACCCGTCTGCTCAGGCTGCAGCCTGAGGCGTCCGACAATCACAGCCATTCAGGGCTCCCGGAATTTGTCCCCTGGAAGTTCAGGCAGGTCAGATATCTGTGGAAAATAAGCTGCTCCCTTGTTTCCAGGCACTGTAGCATCCCTATGGGGCTTTTTTCCTATCTTTATTCAAGAGCGTGGTCTTTCAATTTGAGAGCATAAGTTATTGATTTCACGTTTAAATTTTGTAATTCTTTCCCTCAAAACCCTGCCCTTGCACTCAAATAGCCCCTACTTGCGTTTAACATTTGCTCTGCTTCTGCTCAAATGTATGCTTGCACTCAAGTATATTGTCGCGTGCACAGATTATAGTAAAATAAAATGTACAGGCGCTGGTATATACATTAACTATCTTTTTATTCCAAAAGTCGTAAAGAAAGCAAGGGAAGTAGAAATAATAAAGCCCTGGAGGGCGGGAGTGGATGAACCCGGTTAAAGAGTAAACGCCCATGCAGGACACTCTAAGAAGTAAAGTGAACGCACCCGCAAGGAGACAGGGATCATTTCACTGGTCAACACTACACCTAGCATTCTATTGGTTGGGGGATTTTGACAGGTTTATTGCACAAAAAAAAGAGATCAGAGAGCAGAACAGAAATCTAACAGCAGACGTTTTATGGATGCACAGAAGCAGCCCAAGTGCGAGGAGAAGGGCTGAAGCTGGAGCAGGAAATCTGTGCAAGCAACAATATATCATTACAAACATACAGTTTGAGCAGAAGCAAAGCAAATCTAAACACAAGCAGGAGCTATTTGAGTGCGAGGGCAGGGTTTTGAGGAGACATACAAAATCTGAATGAGAGATCAATAAGTCGTGCTCTCAAATTGAAAGACCACGCTCTTGAATAAAGACAGGAATAAAGCCCCATACATCCCGACTACAACCTCCAACATACACACACACGCCCCATCCCAAACCAAACTCTTCATCCCACCCTGTCCTCACTCCCTCCCCCTTTGTGTTAAACTGTCAAACTGCCAAGAGGTAAAATGGAGGGAGGCGCAACAGTACAACTACAGAACACGCGAACATTCAGACAACAAGCAATGGAGGTAGGCTCTTCTACAATAAAATAAGGTGGAACTTTACTTCTTGACCCTGCTGGCAAATCATACATACTCCTTATTTTATCCTAAGCTCATATCAAAATCCTAATATATTTCTGTCCAAACAATGTCATGTGTTTAGTGGCTGCTGAAATGACTCACGTCAATAACATCATGAACCTTTGACAATTCACTGTCGCTCCAGTTATGTCAAACATGAAACTTCACAACTGTCAAAGTCAACACTGTCAAAACCGATGGCTGTCTAACTGAACAAATAACATTCAGACAAATACCAAGGGTCTCTCACATGCTCCAAGTTTAAAATAAGATGAGATAATGTGTGGGACAGAAGATGTGCAAGATGTGTAATAAAATATAACTTTTTAGACATGCAATAAGAGCTACGACAGTCTACTCAAGTTTTAAGGAATTCGAGAGGCAGAAAACAAATAAAATCATGAAGACACTGAGAGAGCAGAAGAGTATAATTGATCCTCAAGGGAACTAGGCAAAATACAATGTGGTGAGATTTACTTCAGATTTAGGGCCAAATCATGACAATGTCATAATACTCCCACGATAGTCTCTAGTATTATATCACTGCATTTCCCTGCTGTGCTCGGAATGTAAATACATGTAAAAAAGGAAGATTACTTAAAGCAAAATATACAAAGTTTTTACACCTTGGAGCTATCTGCTCCTGCAGAGCTGACAGGTAAAACGATACTGTGGTGACACAACACAGTCAGCTAAGAGCCATTAAGAGCTAACCATCTAGATAACTGCTAAGCTCCTACTAAGCTTCAAGTCAATCCAGGGTTATCGTACTATATATTAGGTGGCTGCTGTTTTAAAGTCAGCCAACAGTAGTACGATTTCTTCCATTTTTCCCCCCATTCTTGATCCATTGTTTTCCCTGACTGCTTGAGTGGCTGCGCAGGTGAACGACTCACAATTTCCACCAAGTCGGAGCGTTTACCCAATTACGCAGCTGACCTTTCAAAAAGCTTCCAATCAGATTACGACTTTGTGTGACATTCAGCGTGTGTGAGGTGAAATTAATCTTGTGCGTATTTGAGTTTCCACAATTGCATGGTGACATTATATGGCAGCTATTGATATGCATATATATTTGCTGATATGAGCGGCAGTCTTTAAACCCGGCAGAAACAACCTTAAGTTTATAAAACTATGCTTGTGACAAGATGGTGGTGGGTTCAAATACCCATATTGAATGGGAACAAAAAGCTTTACACAGGCTCTTGCATTTCCTACTCCTTGGTGGCCAACAGCAGGCTGCTCTTCACCCGTGCAAGTTCCTTGCTACAACATTACAGACAATGTAAAAAGTCTCAAAACCTGTAATTAATCTGTCACAAATGTCATTTTGGAGGCTTCTGGGGTAACCAACATTTTTAGCCTTAGAAAAAAGTAAAAATTTTCCCAGTAAGCCTGGGCCACTGGAACTGCTTCAAAAAAAAAAAAAAAGAGCAAACAACAGTGTCAGGCTGTTTTGCAGAGAATAGAGGAGGGTGGAGGGTGTGCAGGAGTGTATACAGGAGCAACCAGCAGAGGAATAGTCAAATAACAGCAAGAGTTTATTGTAAAAAGGCGGTGAAATGGGGGTGCATACCACTATCCAAATGAATCAAGGAAAAGATTTCAAAACTAGGTCAAAACTTAGTACATGGCTGAACTGTGTATGTGTGTCAATGTGTGAAATTGTGGCCAATTTGTTACAGGGATAGTCAGTGGTTGTGTCTAAAATGTGAATTCCTGGATATTATTATTTCATCTGCAATTTTTGTAGTGGTCTGAGTAATATTTGCTGGTAAAGTGTACTGAAGTAGCATATTACATTACATGGTTAAGCTACGTTTGAGTCAAAAAAAAAAAAAAAGGTTATAAATGCAGTTGCAAGAACAATACTTTCCACTCATATCTTGGGATGCTTGATTTGAAATTAAGGTGGCTTATCTCCGCCTAGTAACTGCAGTTACAGTCAAATCAAGCGCACCTGCAGAGCAGCCACCCCACACTAAACTGAGCCTACATGAGCCGCGGAGCGTCTCTCCTGCCAGCTGCTGACAGCGCTGTCAGCCAGAGAGTCGATCGCACTGTACGGTAGAGGAGGACATGGTAGGGACGCTGGTACACGTCTGATTAAACAGGAGTTTAGCCAACTTCACTGCATTTAACACCGGAACTGAGAGTGTCAAAGCTCAGAGCAGAAACACAGTCACTCTGTGTCATACTGCTGTCCTCTGCTTCCATCATCTCGTGCCAATTCATTATGAAAGCGCAAGAACCAATGGGGAAACTCCAACACTTGGCCAGCCGACCAATGATGTAACTCCATCCCTTAATCACTCACTGACAACTGCAGATATAGGGCTGGTCTGTGGCTGGTCCAGCCAACAATTCTGTTACTACAGGGCACCGTCGGGGCTCTTACTTCTACTAGTGCATCTTCAAAAAGAAGTGACTGAACTACAAATTGTGGATGGTCCTCGGTGTCATTTGTGTTGATACAAATAGAGCAGTATGACTCAATATATACAAAGGGTACACAACATCTCTTACCTCTCATGTGACTCATAATATATCATTCATCTTTTCCAGCAAAAACACATGAAATGAAAGTGAACAGATTACGTAACTGGGATGTACACAATTCATCAGTGATCAATGATTCATTTATATCCGCATTTACATCTACGTAAACAGTCAGGATAGTCTATTTGATTTCAGGCCAGTTTTTGTGCCTCCTTCGCCATAAAATTAAATTATATACATTTAATTGTCTTCCAGAATTTACTGCATTTCTCTCTACGGTACAGTTAAGCTACCAATGTTCTGCAGCTTCACAAAATGTGTCTAAATAATTAACATTTCTAATTGAGACTGTAGAGGGGAGGGTGGTCTGTCCTGGGAGATATTCTTAAAGGCCAAGTGCTCCTATTGAAGGAAACCAATTTGTCCCAGGGGCATCTTCATCGCTTTATTTGGCAGAGCTGCAGCATGCTGAGCGGAGATGCTAACCATTCCAAGCTGAGGGGGAAATCATTCTCATCTCACAACTCCACCCCCACAATGCTTTGTTCCACTTTTGTGATGCACTCTAATTCAAAACAGAACCAAACAATGAAACTTGGAACAGATTCCTCTATGAGGCTGAGCCTCTGCACAGAACAATGCACCTCTGACAGGAGGATAAAGTCTGAAAAATCTGTGTCCTGTTATATTGGGGTGTGTTCTTTAAAATATGTTTTTTTGTTTGTTTATTTGCTTCTCATTGAGATTTACAAGAAAGTTATGAGTTAAGAAGGTATTTTAATTACAACTGGTGATACTTAAAATTATGCCTTTGCCTTTCGGCCCCATAACCTCACTCAAAACAGCAAGATTAGAGGTTAACCAAAGTGGTATGGTAAAATTCAACACGTGAGTGTGTACTGTATACATGTGCCTACAGCAGCAATAATCCACATAGATTGTTTTGTGAAAAGCAACAATAACGACAGAAATACTGTAATACTGAAATACTGCGTTTAAGCCTATTAAGGTAGAAAGGGATATTTGTAGTATTGATATATACAGAAGGTGAATACTTTGAAAATTGTAAATCATTTGCTGGGAGTTTTGTCAATGTGTTTGGTGCATATCGGTACTTGGAAAGGGAATATTTGAGGAAAAGATTAACAGTGCAACTACCACTATTATTACCACTGCAATTACTCTCCTTACTTAGATTAAGAGTTCAGAAGACGGGGTTTTATCCATGTTCAGTAGGAAAGTTTCCATTATGTGCTACAACTCACAATTATTATCCAATATGGTTGGTTTATAGTTAACGAGCATGCTGATTTTTTGCACAAAAGTTTGGAAAAAGCACAAAAGCCTCAGGATAAAATCGTTCAGGAAATTATTCTCCCATTTTTAAAGCTTGCATAGTTAAATAACTGGACTTGCACAATGTAAGTTGTTTTTTTTTACCGTAAACGATTTAATGAACACATTTTCTGCCAAAGTTAGAACACTTTTGGTTGTTTCACATGAGTTTTTGGTACTTCTATTTTTGTCTGTGCTCTTCTAACCTAATAGTGAAGTGGGAAGGGCTCAGTTGAAAAAAAACATAATGTCACGTACTTCTATGCATCAATCAAGATTTAACTACATATGAATCAGAATCTGATGTCTATTGGTGGGTTATTACTGTCAATCAAACCTGAAAAAAGCACACCGGTCCTGATGAAAGCAGGTTAGTTGAGTTTTTGAGTGTTAAACTAAATAACAAATATAACTATAATAACTAAAATAAATTATAATAATAATAATGTTATTATCATTTTGTGTCTATTCAGTCACCAATATGTAATGTTTCTAGAAAATAAATATATTAAGCCAGGTTTGTAGGGCATTTACCATCTCATGGAAAATTAGGAAGTGTTAAAAGAACAAGAAGCAGCAGCTTAAAACCCTCACAGATCAGTAACAAGTCAATACTTAGTTAAGCTGAGGTGTTAACATGGACATCATGGGCAGACCTAATGAAGACTTGAGTATGAGAGTCAGCGCATTAGGCAGACATCGTCCTGCTGATTCAGTCTGGCAACGTCATCACTGCCACATACACACACACACACACACACAGCGGCTTACGTGTCTGCTATCATTGCCACAGGTGTGTGTGTGTGTGTGTGTGTGTGTGTGTGTGTGTGTGTGTGTGTGTGTATCGTAGGTGTGTGGATGTGTGCCCATCTGTCTGTCTTCTCTACCTCCCTGACACGTCCTGTCCTGTCGCCAGCATCACCATAGCTACACAGACAGCCGGTGATGTCACTCCCCCCTTTATCTCTCTCTCTCTCTCACACACATACACACACACACACACACACACACACACACACACAGGAATAACTAGGAAACAAGCACTTGCTGTTCCTCTCATGAAATCAGGGACAACACACACTGTTTCTGCCCTCTGCACATTATCAATCCATGTGTTATGCTGCTGGGATGAAGTCACTTGGTAAACAATGATTAGCTTCAGGAATATCTGAACTATGGGCAATATAAATCAGGCCTCAACCTCCTAAAACACACACACCTCCTCCTCTGGCGGCACCTTTCTTAATAAGCACTGGAGAACAGAACAGAGCACACTGATAAACACTGAGGCCTACATAAATAAAGGACAGACTGTGCACGTGTGTGTGTGTGTGTGTGTGTGTGTGTGTGTGTGGACTCCAGCTCTCATCTAGGTCATTCTTGGCTTAGACATCACCTCTTCAACTCTCTTCTGCTTGCTTGGAATTGCAAAGAGTGGCAACACTTCAGCTCCAACTATGCAAGAGCCATCTGACAGACCCTAAAAATAGCTGCAGTGTGTATGTTAGAAGAATACTGTAGGCAAGAGAAGGGTCGGTATTTACAAGGTTTTAGAGCTGGGAGGGCAGGCTGGGATCACCGCCCAGGGTGAGTATACTAACCATCTCTCCTAGACAGACAAAGGAATAAAAACCAGCCGCCCACGTTTAGGGAGTTAGTCCCTTCTCAGCTACAAAACACAGCTACTGCGTATGTTGTAACTTATCCAAGCGCTTGTTAACACCCCCCTAAACCCAAACAGCCAGTATGGTTGAATAGAGGCTTGAGGGAGGGGCTGTGGGTGTCTAAAGAGGCAAGTTCCTATCCAGTGTTTTGTGGGTTGCCTGCTAATGACAGACAGAAAACTCCTCCCGTCTCTGCCAGTTTTCATTGGCTCACTACCTCACTAATCCCACCTTCCTCCCAGTCTACTTTTTCAACAGAACTAAGAAAAATGTGAATTTTGTTTTATTGCTCCTTAAGTACAACCTAATACTTCCAGTTATATTGTGCCTAATTTTGGCAGTGGTGAAAAGAAGAGCCATTCTCCTTGTGTGTGTGAAGTGTGAAACATGACCACACTGTTGCAGAATGCAACAAGAATGTTTGATATGAGGGCAAACGTCCAGATACACACTTAATACCTCCTCCAATCTGTCAGTGCTGCTCCAGGTTAACACCTCAGATTTCTTTTCCTGAAAGTCTGAGGCAATCAGACATCCATAATGCGTTATTTCATTACCAATTTCCCACAGTTGAACAAAAACAAACAGTAAGCAATATTCATGGGTGTAGATTCATTTCACAGAGATTTTTTTTCACATTATATCCTCTCTTACCTGTCCTCATCCCCATCCATGGTAATATGGATGCCAAACAGGCTGTTGACAGCAGGAGTGGGCAGGTTGAGGCCCTCTGTGATGAAAGGCTTCACACCATCTTTCCCTGGCACCACACCGACACTGGGCTGAGGTAGGGCATCAGACTTCTGCCTACTATCTTCTGCCTGGTTAATGAAGCCAGAGGGAAAGCCTGTGGTGGCCCCTCCGTGAGCTCCTTGGGGCTGGACAATTCCTCCTGTGCCAGGTGCCTGACTTGGCACACCCGGAGGGGTGTTGGTGGTACTGGGCACTGTGGCAGGCACATTCTGGACACTGCTGTGGGATGTGGTGGTGGTGACGGAAGGTGCAGGGACAATGCCTAATCCTCCTGAAGGCTGAGTCTGCTTGACAGGCTGCTGTTGGCCACTTCCTGGATGAATGGTAGCCATGGCTGGTGCATTGCCCTTGTGCAGCAGGAGGCCCTGGGCAGAGGCTGCCTCCCCACCCAGCCCCTGGGCTCCTGGACCAGCAGGGTTGATTAGAGGTGAGGGGCCCTGGCTGGCGGGAGGACCAACAGAGAGAGATGTCATGGGAAGGTTCTGAGTGCTTGAGCCAAAGTGTTGCTGACGATAGTCTGGCTGGCCAGCCGAGAGGCCGGCGGGATGAGTAGGATAGGCAAACTGCTGGGCTTGCGTGGCAGGAGGCATGATGGCAGACTTCTGCTGCATGGCACCTTGGTGCACACCATTGAGGCTGTTAGAGACGAAGGTTTGGGGGGCAACAGGCTGCATATTGACCTGAGCCTGTTGGGGTTGCTGTGATGCTTTAGTTGTATACCCTGTGGGCTGGAAGGCACTTGCTCCGCTCCCTATCTGAGGGGCCAAGCTGTAGCCTTGCTGCAGAGGCTCTGAGGAGTGGGGGTGGGTGGGGTGTGCAACTGAGTAGCCACTGTCTGCAGTGCTCTCCAAAGCCTGTGAGGAAAAAGCACTGGTAGTGATCACAGAGTTACTGGTGGCCCCAAGACCACTGTCCCTGTCTGTACTGTGATCAAGGGTTACAGTTGGTTTTATGCTATCCACAGTCCGGTTAACATTTGAATCCGAGTCTCTCTCATAGAACTCTGTGCATGTCCACCTCCCTCTTCTGAAGGGCTCTCCAGTGCCATGGTCAAGTTTAATGACCCTGAAACGGGAACTACAGCTGGTGCTCACAGGAGTTGTGTGAGCCACACTGGTAGAGACAGTGGCGGCAGGAACCGTATTGGTGACTGTTAACGGATGGGTGGCCGAGCTTGGAACAAAGGATTGAGCTGCAGCTGGCACAGGCACACTTCCTCCTAAATTATGTGGGGTGACACGACCAGTGCCTATACTTTTATAAGAGAGCCCCCCATTGACGGGAGCTGTCACGGATGGCTGGCCCTCCTGTGGCTCTCCTACGTTATTTAAGGTTTCCTCGGATGAACTCCTGTCACACACGCCCAAGTCAGTCCGAGAAACGTCAAATATTTCCGACGACACGTCCTCTGTTCGGGACTCGTCCGGGTCATCCAGGCTCTCGGTGTCGTCGGTGATGCTGCTGGCCGCCACCTGAGCCGGCGTGACACTCGTGATTTGGAAACAACTTTTCTTCTTCGCTGGCATTTTCGACATGTTGACTGACTTATCTGCGTCAAGTCTTGTCTATCCCCAGATGAAGCGAAAAGCGTTGGGACTAATGTCTTCAGTAATTCACAGCTGCGGGATGTGATACAGACACGTACCTTCGCAGGACAATTTCCATACCGTTCCTTTTCCTCTCACTTGTCGGAGAAAAGTGTCTCAACCAGAGGACGGACCCTCCGAAAACGCCCCGCGGTGTCCGGTCACAGCACCGGGGACGAAAGCTGCTCTCCCCCTCCGGCCTTCCTTGTGTCCCGGCAGCAGAGTTGCAACCAGGCCCTTGTGAAAGTTCTTGTTCAGCAGCTGCCACCGGTACTTTAGTGTGAGGCGGGCCCGGTCTCTCAGCCCGCTGCTCTCCCTCTCACTGCTTTAGATATATTTCTTGCCGACTAGCTGTTAGCTAGTTTCCCCTACCAGTATGTGAGACATCACGGTGTAAACAAATCCATGAGTGTATAATCCAGCGGCAGACAGAGAAAAACGTCTCAAAGTCGGTGAAGTTGAGCCTCTCGCCGTGTGGACAGCTCACTTTTTGGCAGCTGCTAATAGCAGCTAGCCTTAACCACAGCGGCAGAGAGCTAACGGGCAGCTAGCTCCTGCCTGCCGCTCTTCTTCTACCACTCGACAAGATGGCAAGAGCGAAGTGCATCCTGGGTAAGGAGGTCAAGCTAGTTTTCTGTAATCGCAAAAATATTTTTACAAATCAACGGCGTCACTATTTTATTTTTTTATATTGCTTACGTTTTGTACAGTTGTTTAGATGTCAACGATTCTAAAATAGCTACATTATTTTTTGTTTTACTAAAAAATATATATTTCTGCCGTCGCCGTCACTTCCGGTTAACAAGGTAGAAGCGGAAAATAACCTTTTTAGATTACGGATGTAGACTGAAGACAGATTTTAGTTTTTTGGCACACATACAAAACAACCATGTGAGTTAGTTGTCACGATTTATTGCTGATTTTACTACTCTCACTTTTTTATAAAAATGTATTGTTTGGATTCACTGAATATGACAGGAATCTCTGCTCCCAGTTCTATTTAATTAATTTTGCTTACTATTTTTGACTTAAGTAAAAAGCCAAACTTTTCAGAGCTGACTGTCCTTATCAGACAATACATTTCTTCAGTATCTGAATGTACAAACAAAACAATTTACAAAATATTTATTTATTTATTTATTTATCATTACAACATTTAGTCCCCGTGGCGTGTTTGTGGTTATAAACTCAAGTTGTTTACATAAGTGCTGTAAACTTGTATACTTGTTTCAATAAAGAAATAAAAAAACACAAAAAAGATGAACTGTGTTACAAAATCAGTTTCTATCCAGGATTTAAGTCTGAAACATTTATTTTATATAAATGTTCAGCCAAAAGCCACCAGTGCCTCAAATCAACTGAGTCATGGCAGGAATTGTTTGTGAATGAATCACTCAGTCATGAGTGCAGGAAGAAGTCTTTATGAATGTACAAGCTTCTGTGTGTGTGACAGTGAAACTAATAAGGGTGTGTTATCAATTTGATCAATAAGGTGCATGTTATTTTAGCCTACCGAGCCCCGAGCACAAAGCTGATGTCTTCAGCAATTACTTAGTTTGTTAATAGATTTATAGAGTACTAAGAACTTGCTGTGTTACCAAGTCACACTAATTACAAAACAAACAACATGACTCAAGAAGGTAATTACGAAACTCAGCTAAACTAAAACGCCGGTTTGGCAGGCTGAATCATTCAAATCTTACATATAAACTTGTAATACATAACACACAAAAATGACTTGACACCAGCAGACCCAGCACACCCAGCACTTTCGCTGTCACTGTCACTTAAAGATAGACTGACAGGGCTGGAAGACATGAAAGGATAGGTGTGTATTAAAACCACAGTCAGGTGTTCATATGTACAGTAAAAGAGGTTTTCCTTGTTGATATCATTCCTCTTGTTCATACTACCTATTAAAAGGTCCTTTCAAATTAACTTTCAATGTAAGTGATGGGGGCCAAAATCCACAATGTGTCCACGCAGTCATTTTGGGCAAAAATGCATTTAAAAGTTTATCTGAAGCGTATATGAGGCCTCAGCAGTCTGAGCTAGTCATATCAAGTTGATATCTGCGACATTTACAGTCTTTTTAGCATCAAATTCCCTCTTTGTGTTTCCTCAGACAGTGTTTCCCTTCTGAGCTGCAGTGGAAGTATAGTGACAAAAATAGGGACTTTGGCACTAAAAAAACTGTAACATTGAAAGATATCAATTTTATTTGACTAAGCTGGATGACTGAAGCTTCATATTATCTTCAGACTTTTTTGCACAGAGGGAGGCTTGTGGATTTTGGCCCCTATCACTTACATTGTAAGTTCATTATCTTCTAATGGCCACTATGAACAGGAGGAATGATTATGGCAAAAAAAAAAACCTGTTTCAATGTTTACTTGGGCACCTGATGGTTTTTTTAAGACACACTTGAAAAATTGAGAACCTGTTCTTTAACACCTTTGATCACAGGGTCGAATAAAGTCAGGATTCATCAGATTCTTCAACTAGTAACTCCTCAAAGTTTATACTAAAGTTAAAATAACATAAAACACTGGTTCAGCACAGGCTTGGCATCTGCCAAACCAGTGAGTAATATGGACAGAATTTCCAGTACAGAGCAGTGATATTTGGCTGGTGGCCAGCGTTCACATCCAGTCTTGCCCAGGAAGCAGGAAATACTTTACACATATGGCCCATGGCTATGGTGACCCCTAAGGATAAAAATCACAAAACAAAACACATTCAATATATGAGAAATACACTCTTGACATTTAATATTAACAGCATTTCAGAATTTGGACAGTATTTTCTTCCACTTTTAACTTTCATTATGGTATGTGTTTTGACTTTAGAGGACAATTTACACAACACAAATTTATTCCTTGAGAAATTTGTTGAGAAGTTTGTTTGTTTTTTTCTTGAGAAGTTTTTTCCTGCATACAATCTCATAGATCTTGCTGGACTTGTTGGACTTGACTTGGACTTGATCTCTCTGAGATCACAGGTCCAAAGCCTAAAGATGTTTGAGATCTGCACCTTCACTCAGTTGAATTTGTTCATTTTACACACAAGCCGATTCCAGTGTTTGAAGAAAGAGAAAAGCCTCACATTGCTAGATTTTGCTTCATATTGTGATTGTAATGTTCCGTAAGATTCTCAAGGAATTCCTGGGAAGCCTCAACACCAGTAGCAAACACACTAAAGCATGACTACCAGTTTACCTACATCTAAAGGACAGGGGCAGAAATATGAGGGCAGAAATATTCGCAATTTGGACAGAAACTACAGATGTTTGAAGAAGGAGGTTGGGCAGGAGCCTGTGACACACCTCTTAACAAGCTATTGTAATGCTACCTAACGTAACGCCTAGGTGATTTCCAATACATGCCTTAATTCATATGACTATGGTGACTCATACGTGACCTCAGCAGCTTTCATGTAACATCAAGGTGTGAATGACACACAGAGATTTACATTTTTTTCCACACTATCAATAAATCTGATGAAGCCTTTCAGATGAGAGGAAAAGTTTTTCAACAATACGCTACATTTAACTTGCCGCTTATAGAAACTGAAGTAATTTGCCGCCCTTCAACATGTTGAAATCTTGTCATCCACATCATATCACTGACTTTATTCCTTGATAGTGACTCATTAGCAACGAACCGATGACTGGAGGTTATTGCGTCAATAAAGGTCGTCAAAGGCTTGTACTCACCTGCGGGATATTTTGTCCCAAGATCAACACATGACATAAAGAAAAAGAAATATGTCATGGGTTAGATCTATGTTTGAGTGACGTCATTTGTGGTCATGGTAAAGAAATAGTCCTTTTCATTTTGCCGCTGCCAAAATGGTTATGTTTTCAGTTCTCAGTCTTTCTGTTTTCATTTCTATTTCTATTTGTCTGTTAGTTGGCAGATAAACAGATAAAAATGTAACAGTTAACAGGTGTAAGTGTAAAAGGATTTTTTGATATTGCAAGATAGGGCATGATTATACATTTTCACTATGGGCTCACTAAGTCCCCTTTCAAAGTCATGCTGGGAACTTGTTGCATATGTGTGCCCTCATTTCCTTTCAGCTCTCATCTGTCTCTTTCTATTAGAGAGAAATACCCTAAATAACATTTTTGACTACTTCCTCATGAAGTGCTGCTCTTAATGTACTTAAATTGAAGAATCACTCCCACTATGTGCATATTCATGCTGATCCAGATGCAGATTAAAATATCTAAGTTTCATTTAATATTGTTAATTTTTTGTGTGTGTGTGCAGCCTTGACAGAGGTCATTTCTTTAAATCTTTGTATTTTTGTCTGGATAGAAACATAATGCAGAGTCCAGAAAATGTGGAGAGGAGCAGTGCACATGCATGCAGTTCTGACACTGTAAGCAGAGGCATTAGAAATGTACTGGAGGAAATGTGCACCCAATTTGGCTTCAGCAAAAGAGGAGAAGTGAGGAAAATCCGGTGTAACATTAAAAATTGCAGTAGACATAGGTGGAGTTTGGGGGGTTGTACAACACTCAAAACCAGTGGCTGAAGAAGTATTCAGATATTTTACTTAAGTAAAGGTGGTAATACCACAATGAAAAAGAAAACTTCTCCATTACAAGTAAAAGTCCTGCATAAGTACAGAAGTATTATTATTGATTGATAAACATGTAAGAAGTATTTTGATAATGTATCTGGTAGAGGTTGAGCTAATTTGAATTACTTTATAAACTATTGGGTAGTTTAATCTATAAGAATTGATCATATTTTATAAAAAGATTGTGTGGTTTGTGTGTGAAATGTTCATCTTCAAAATGTACTATAACTGTAGCTTTCAGGTACATGAAGTGGAGTAAAAAAGTACAAAACAAAATCTGACCTTCTTTGTTCAAAGTAAAGCTGAATGTGTCCATTTGGAAGAACTTTAATCTCAAAAGCTCAACAATCAGGTTTTCACAACCACAGTTTACAGTGCAGCCAGGTTTTGAATGCTGCACACAAGTCCAGTTAATACCTTAGGACTGCAGGTGTACACAATGGCAGTAAAATAAATATGAACCCCTGGACTGTGGTATAGAGGAGGTGGTGATATTAGGTACAGTGTATTGCTCAGGGACACTTTGTCAGGCTCAAAGACTCCAAGGATCAAACTTGTTACTTCTTTATCTCGTGTTTTTAACCAACACGTCACCTTCCCCTTCTGTCTGTCCTTCATTCATGCCAGTTTTACGGTCGTTTATAATACAATGATTGACGTGACTGATATAACACAAATAACCATAGTATTTTCAAAAAGATTATTACACCAGTGATGAATATTGTGGATGAAAATAGATTTGCCTTATTATTCACCGGACACGACTGACTAATCATTGAATTACTGGTTACATAACGTCCGGTGCCGAATCACATGGTCTGTCTGACAAAAACAATTTCATGCAGTCCTCAGATAAGACAGAGGAGATGGAAAACAACTCAGTATACAAGTTGAAACTCCGTAATGAAATTCATAATTTGATTTTTATTCCTGCTGCATTTCATAAAGGGTGGAATGACTGATGAAATGTCATGTAGAAGGATTATGACTCTTTATACAAGATTATAGCCTACAAGTAGAAATAAGATTACTTGTGTGGAAAACTGCTTAATAGAAGCTCTTTTGAAGGCCCGGAAATGACCGAGCCGGGTTAATGATCATGAACATTTATTTATCAGTTTGAGGATATACTCAAAAAACTACTACAGCATGAAAAAGCTACATAATTACAGTAATAAGCGTGCTTGTATTTTGATCTGAAGTGGCACACAGCTCACCATGTTCAGAATTCTACTTTGCCTTTACATTTTAAAAATATTAGATATGTTTTTATTTGTCAAATATTACTTCTTACTCCTCTCTTAATGGACCTGGAAACAACACGCTGTAAAAAAAAACAATGTTGCAACATCGACTCCAACAAGCCCTCTATACTTAGACACCCTCCTTTAGTAGCAGGCTGTGCGTGGGCTTTCCCAGCTCCAGCCAGAGTGTTTGTGTAGCTGGTCGTGTTTATTTACTCTGGTCTGAGGGCGAAGACTACCAGGCTATGCTGCGGCGCGTCACAGTCCAACATGCTGGGTCCACTTTCAGCGTACCACAGCAGTAACAAGCCAGGCGTTGTGCTTTCTATATTTTGGGGTCCGGGGTCCTGGCCAGTGGTCACCTTCAGCAGCCCAACCTGAGAGACCTCTGGCCTTTAGCAAAGCACTGTGGGTCCGAGAGTGCACGTTCAACAAACGAACTGACCAAACATCACTCAGCACTTGCTAAAAAAAGGGCTTCCCTGGAGAAAAGGGTACAAGGGGTTGGTTCAGGGCAACTTGACCAGCCTGAAACTGAAATAATGAAATGTGCACGTGAACCTTGTGCATGGTGCCGAGTTTATTGGGCTACTTTTCCAGAGAAACACACCTCTGCTTGTTAGTGTTGACCCAGACCATTTATTTCCCTGTGTCTGACTACTAATAAAAGTAAGTGTTAAATAAAGTTACACACCGTCACGTGTGTGTGTGTTTCAAGATGCAGCTCTGTCCCATTTTGTCCACATAAGCTGCCTGTTAGACTCCAAATATGCACAATTCACAGAACAAGCCTAGTTAAAGTCTGGTGTATTTCTGGAGATCATTGGGTGTATTTTTTCTGTTCGGCATTTAGGTATGCGTGTTCATCCTGATATTTTTGACTGCCTCATGAATTCTGTCAGAGGTAGCCTTTCGGGGGACTCATAGTTAAGTATTACACAATATCCAGAGGTTATATAAAACCGTGTGTGAGGTTTAATCCAAAAAAATGTATTGCGCTGTACAGTGTGTCTGCCCTTATGGTGGAACAGTCTGTTGCAACACAGACACATAAATATTTCAACACTTAGCCTTTTTTCCACATTCTCAGCACATAATGATATCATAATTATATAACGTGTGTATATATTAACTGACTGAAACTCACAGAGGAATGTAAAACCACCAAAGTAATCATTATTTCCCTTTGATCCTTTTGGCACAGGATTTGACGCCAACAGAAAATGATAATTGTCACCTCTAAATAACTTCTGATACACCTACCTGCCTGCATAGACAAAGACAGGTTGATGATAACATTGTAACAGGGCTTATTATTATCACCCCCGAGTTTTTTAGATCAGTGATGATTAATTGTTAATTGATTAGATGATTTAGATGATTGATTTATCATTAAAGTAATTTCTTTGGAATAAAGCCTGTTTCCGCCTTCTCAAATGTGAACAATTGGTGGTTTTGCTGGTGTCCTACAATACATTTCTTTGGGTTTTGGACTGTTGGTTGGACAAAACAAGCAATCTGAATATGTTAACTTGGGCCTTGGGACATTTTTCAGTATTTTATACAAACTTCATGTGAGTAACCATTTGTTGTGTGTCACCTCACTTTAATTTCTCTAGAAATACCAAAAAGAGGAACAAATTAAAGGAAAAACCAATATAGAGTGTCTTAGTAATGTGTTGGTCCACCATGAGCCCCTAGAACAGCTTCAGCGCTCCTTTGCATACATGTAGACTCTTCAAATCGCTGAAACTCTACTGGATTCTTCTAAAAGATATTCCCTCATTTGATATTTTGATGATGGTGGTGGCGCTGTCTAACATGTTGGTCCAAAATCTCCCTCAGTGTTCAATTGGGTTGAGATCTGGTGACTGTGAATACCATAGTATGAGATTTAAATCATTTCCATACCATCTAGTGACCCCTCATGTCCTGTCTGTATGGGAGCATCTACATTTATTATGTTTTTCCTCTCATTTGTTTTCATGTGTTACCAAAAAACAAGGAGTACAAAGTTCAGGGCCTTGGACTCTTAAAGCCCTTACAACACAAGTAATAATGCTAATTAGCTACAATGAAAACTGGGCCCTAAAAAAGGAGAGAGAAAAAAAAACTCAGAGAAGGTAAAATAACATTCCTGGTGAGCTGTAATCCTGAATGAGACAGGGTTTTTACTTCATTGTGTAAAACTGTAGAAAAAACAACAGAAATCTCCCCTATTCAAGCACTTGGCCTAAAGGATTATCTCTATTCAGACAGTTTTAGCCACATCAAGTGGCTGTGTTTGTGTTAGAGAGACAATGATTCATGAATCCGTATACATGTTACTAAGCATGGAAACAACACTGTATGCTCACACACCCACATGTCACTGAATGTGTATATTTTTGCAGGAATGTGAAAAGTTCAGAGCCGGAGCGGAACAATAACAAACTAAATCTAAAAACGCCTCGAAGTGTTTCCTCTTCGGATTTCTTACATTTTTTTGAAGCTACTACAGTACATGATGCAATCCCCGAGGTCATGATGCCAGAACAGGAGGGAGCGGGTATAAACAAGCATTAGTGAGCAAAGTAGAGGAGATGTTTTCAGTGGAAAATTTGCAGTGATTAACTCCAACTCTAACCCCCATCACCGTTGGTCAGATGACTATCTCAATCGTTCACCAGAATCATTTTTGCTCAACTTGTTCTGACAAAAAAATCGGCTTCTTCAGAAAAGGGACAAACCCTTTTCTGAGTTTCAAAACAGAACTCCCACATGGACACATTTTACCTGAATATTTGTGGGTGTATTTGTGCTCTGTTTCACTCAATAGCCTCTTTGTATCTCTATTTACAAATTCACGACACCTCACATCTGAACAAACGAATCTCAAAAATGCATCAAGTGTAAAATAAGACGCACAATATTTCATGTTTTAACACTTCTTTGTCTCCAGGTTGTTTGAAGTGTCTCAGGTCAACTCACTGTCACTCAGGTCAAAAGGTGAAAGTTAATAATTCCACTGACAGTGACTAATTTCCACAGAGTGGAGATTCCAAAGAGCTCAGCGATTACATTCATATGATGTACATGCTGTTGGGCCACAGCTCAAGGTGACACCAGGTCACTGATTAGCATGACATCAGATGTAAGCTTTCATCTCCCACGTCTGTTTTTTTCGATTCTGTCAAGTCTAACGTAATCAAATTCAAGGTTGCGTCATGTGCCCCTGACTGTAACTGGTGATGTTTTTATTGGTGATCTATCAGTTACATTTCCATTGTTTTAATTGTTAGCATATAAGATTCCAAAAATAAGAAAGCATGCTTGTCATAAGTTACAGGAGCACAGTCATTTCTTACATTTGTTGAAGTTGTTTAACAGACAGCAACAAAAAAAAAACTAAAGTAAGAAGAAAACTAGACTTCAGAGTAAGATTAAGTGAGTAAAATTTACATTCAATACACTACAGGTGAAAAAAGTATGCTGTGACCCTTAAATGACTGTGTATGATGACTTAATGCTAATAGTCATTGATGATTCTTAACTTACATGCACACATTGTCCTAAAACCACAAAATACAATGAAATCAATGTCAGAAATACATTCTTACATCTTAACTGTATTATCTAACCACTTTTTCCCACTCCCCTTCCTCCCAGTGTTAAAGCTTTAACACCTCCCTATGACCTTTGACCCAACAGGCCATAATATCCCCCACTGTTTATAATAGCAGGTGTGCGTCCATCTTTTAATCTTCTCATCGTATTCCTAATCCAGAGCGATTTATTTTCTTAATTGCCAGGCTTGGAGGGGATTATAGTGTCTTATGGGAATCTCGGAGGCCAGCAAGGCCATCAGGAGACATATTAGTGTGGAGTGAGAGGTGGGTGTGGGTGTCAAAGTGACCCAGCTGACACTGACAGGACATGAGCAAATGGGACAAGTACTGTAGGTCCATATGGCCAGTGTGCAGAGTGAAATGGGCTGATTAAAAGACCATGACAGTGAGTTTAAATAGGCTGCAATACAACTTTTTGACAGATTGCCCTCAGAAGAAGAAGAAAAAGCTCACATATGATGTTGGTGCAGTGCACTACCTGAAACCGTGTCCGTACTTATGCAGATACATTTGAGATCACAGCTTTTACCCCCCATCCATCTACCCAGCCTAAGCTATCTATAGAGCTGCTGACTCTCTGCAGTTTCCATAATGAAGGAGATTTAAAATGTTCTCAAAAATGTGCCACAACATAGTTTTATAAAATAACTTTTAAAACTTTTGATATGTATCAATATTATTGTGGAAGTGTGACATACTGATTAAATTAAACACCTTTAAATATGCCACAAACTTTTGTTTCCTGCCATTCATTTCATCTCCCTCTCCCCTCATTTCCTGCGATACATCTACTCTCTACTATTTAATAATAGCAGAATTTAAAAAAAAACAATTTTTCATTCAAAAATTAGTGTACAAATATTTCCGCAATAAGCATCATGCAGGAACTGCAACTAGTAACATTTTTAGATGGCTTGGTGAAATTTTAAAGAATAGCCTCTTTTAATCTCCATGAACAGAATTTGGATGCCAGTTTTGAAATTCGAGCAGTAATCTTGAAAAAGGTTCCCACGTTTTGACTGCTGTACCAATTGTACCGATTTTTCTGAATAGCGAAGTGCACTTTGACTTAAGAGAGAGACCTACTGGAGGAAACTTATATGTCAGAGTCTTTATTTATCAAAAACAAAATTCCCATAGCACCTTCAACTGCACAAACGATTCAAGTCAATTCATGTCTGTTTTGATGCACATGTTTCTTGTAGGTAAATGAGAGAGGAGTGGTAATATCTGTGTCATTTAAATTCTCAACAGTTACTCTGGGATGATGAGAGTTTTTAAGTGAACTTGCTTGCCAAACTTTCCCACCTTACCTGCCAGGTTATAGGCTTCTGAAGAATCTTATCATATGTTGTGACATAAACAACCTGGTTTGGAGGCTTTATTGTCTTGCCTGAGGATGGCTTGTGTTGACCTGCCAAGTTCTCTCTAACCAGCGGCTCTTACGTACCATCTGTGTCTCTCTGTGCTCATGACTCCAGTGCATCTCCAGCACATGAAAGCTGCAGTAAACAGTTCTGGCAGCAAGGTGTCATCGCTGAGCAGTAAAACAGCACTGCAAAGCATAAAATAGACCTGTTAGAATTCATTATATTCTCTTTATCTATCTACTTTATCGGCATGACCATAATTAAGTAAAGTCTTGCTGATTGTAGGTTTACAGTTTACAATCTAAGTATAGTATAGTATAGTATAAAAAACTAAAAGGATATAGAATATATGATAAGATGAGATATAATTTAGCAGTTGAAAATAATGATGAAAGCCGTAGAATAAGACATAGAAATGATGATGCTATATATAGCTATAACTAAACAGCAGCAGAAAATACAACTTCAAACTGCTTGTGTCACACACACACACACACACACACACACACACACACACACACACACACACACACACACAAAGTGCTGTATATTTCAGTGGAACTTCCCATTTATTATTTATTTGACTTGCAAATGACCGAAAGTCTTTTAAGAAGACTTTCGTGGAGGCTGTGAAGTCTCTGTGTATGATTGTATGATTGTAGATGTTGTTGTTGCTTCCTGGGGAACATTGTGTAGGATTTAGTGGCATCTAGCGGTTAGCCCTCCCCTTCCAAGTGTGTAGGTGAACCTACGGTGGCAGCGAGTCAGAGTTTGGTTTGTCCTTTTTGGGCTACTGCAGAAACATGGTGGTGCAACACAGTGGGCTCCATGGAAGAGGACCCACTCCCTATGTAGATATAAAGGGCTCATTCTAAGGTAAAGAAAACACAACTATTCTTATTTTAAGGTGATTATACACTAATTAAAACACACTTATGAGTATTATATTCCATTTCTGCCAAGTCTGTTCTGCTAGATGCCAATAAATTCTACACACTGCACCTTTAAGTGTCATATATGATCTGTGAACACATGTCCATATAAGTAGGTGTAGTGGTCAAAGGAATAACCAGGTGCTGAACTGAAGGTGCTGAGTTCATCTCTAAAGCAGCACATGGAAAAAACTAACTGTGGTGTCAGTTCAGTGGCTCGCACGGCGCCAAGCTGTCACAACCGGTCGCCTTCAGTGTTGTGCTCACCTCACTGGAGGCATTTGGACATATGTTTACTGCTGGGGTAATCAAATGAGCAGTAGAATAAACAAAACACACACACACTACAGTGGTGGCTCTCACTTTTGGCTGGCAGGAATTTTCCCATAAATGAACACGTTTTATTTCTTATCTTGCAGAAAATCCACTTAAGAGCTGATTTGTGGTTCTCTGAGATGAAAAGTCTGCTTCTTCATAGCGCCTGATGTGCTTAAGTTTTGAGATAAGACAGTACACTGCAGTGTACAGTATACCATTGCTTTTTTCCAATTGAAACACCATGACAGGGAATTTCACTGTGTTCTTTTACAGTCAGATGTGAGAAGTTAAAAGTGTGAAAAAGCATCAACAGCTCCTGTGCATTTGAGGCACTAAGGTGGGAAAAAACCTGTGATAAAGTATTGTTTTACACCAGTAACTTTATATTATTCAGATTTAACACAGCAAACGTGCCAGACCTCTTGATTTAGAAGTCTGACTTGAAGTCTGCACATGTAGTATTTGAAAGTTTCTGTCTTGAGTGCTGTCGAGTAATAGCACCAGAAAAAAAAGAGCAATAGATGCACTTCACCAGGACTGTCTCAATTTTCCACAAACTAAATTTATGCCATGAAGATGCTCAGGTTTTGATATACACTCAAACACAACAGTATATGATGGTGATTAAATATTAACATTTTGTTCTCTATATTTCCAACTCATAAGCTGTCACATTTCCTACAAATAAAGATCCATTTACTTCCTTAACACTGATAGACACAAGATAATTGTGATTCAACTGTAGTTGGTGCATAAAAGGGTTTTGCTGTTGTTGAGCATCAGGTACAGTAAAACTCTCCTGGAAACAATCCTGTGATGCACAAAAATGTACATTTTGAGATTATTTTGAATAAATGGAAGAGGAAATGTGCAGTTAGCATGCAAGTTAAAGAGAACAGCACCATCTACAGACACTCAAAATTCATCAGAACCCAAAATCCAACAAGTACTTCCCAGCGTTTGGCAGACTGACAGGTGATTTCTTGCTGGTGTAAGCAAAGACACTAAAGCTGTGAGCACTTTATACCACAAAAGATGGAGACAAAACCAGAAGAATTTGTACAATCCAGGGTTATACAGTATGTTTGCATTATGAGTTACAGTAATGCTGCTGGCATGAATCTAAACATGTCAGGGGAAACTGTGCTAAACCAAAGCATAATGGTACTTAAGCCTTACTTTTGGGTTTTTTTGCAAGTGGAAAAATCTTGTTAGAAGGACTATTTACAATTTGGGTATATTCACTTCATTCTTTAAGACTTTGATGCCATATCTCTATCTGTAAAAGGACACACAACCATGTTTCTTCCTGATTCAGAAATTACTCAAACTAAAAAAACATCTACAGATCAAAGAAAAAATCATCTACAAGTTAATCATGAGTTTCAGTGAGACAGAGATACTGAAAATGCAGATAAAACCATGCAAACGTCCGTCCAGAATAAGACTCACTTCATGCTTCACTATGAATCATGACTATTCATCTGTGTAGAACAGTGGGGCTTTATACCCAGTCTGTGCATTATCATACCAAGTTACTAGTGTAAGAAGGACTGGATGTAAAGTAGTTTGTCGCTCTGCAGAACCAACAAAACTGTCCTTCCTGACAGGCTAAAAAAGTAGATTTCACTCAAATGTGTGTTAAATTCATTTTAAAGGTAGAGTCAGTGATAGCTGTCTGTTCTGTGTGTGCATTGAAAAAAAAATCTGGTGTTCATACACAGCACTGGCTCTGTAAAAGGGCATGTAAACACAGTGGCCTGGAGCAGCCCATATAACACTACTCCAGCCAATCAGCAGCAGGGGGGGCGTTCATGCACAGGAGAAGTCATCAGAGCAGCAGTCTGTGTGAGGATATGACAGTTTCCCGTCTCCAGCACCCGTTGAATGGTGGAAGAGAGAGGCCGTGGCCACTTCACACAGAAAGTGTTTTCTCACGGTACAGATACACTTCTATTTTATTAAATGTATCAATCCACACTGAATACGAGAGTCTCATGGGGACACCCAACGTTTTTTTCACTCTGAGTCTATTTCTGTCACGTTTAGTGAAGTGTAATCTGAGCAGACAGCTGTTTAAATCACACAAATATCCCATTGTATATGTGCTTTGAACTTATCAACCATATCAATGAATCAATAAATACAAACACTGTCTTCCCATGGAGGTGACATGCAAACTATTTTGGCTCAGTACATTTCTGCATTGAATACAGGTCGACTGAGAAGTGAGGAGGCTGCAGAGAAGCAGAGAGTGTGAATGGACTGTTGTGCTCACATGAGACGAACTTTTTTCTGCTCGTGATAATGTGTTAGAGGAGCAGAAGTGACTCTATAGCTGACGCATCGCTCTGGATTCCGCCATATTTCTCTTTTGGTTGGGTCATTGCCTTGGCAATCCGCATCCATGAATTTGGGGGGCTGAGCTTCTGAAGGAGCACAAAGGGAGGATTGTATTTGTTTTGGTGTTTAGTTCAAATATCAACAATTTTTCTCCAGAATGACTGACTCTACCTTTAAAATGCCTAATAATTGGCCTTCCTAATGTGCTTTACAGAGCATAAACTGTCATAAATACCAATACCATCTCTATTTTTTTTACTGTAACTGGACGACTGGACATTAAGAAAAACAAAAAGTGTGGGTGTTGGGTGATTCACATTCCTCAATTTTTATAGAGAGAAAGAGAAAAAGGAAGTTTACAAATGAGAGGAGGAACAGGAAACAACAAGGCAGACGAGGTTTCAGGGCAGCTGAGGCACTGAGGAAGTGCTGTTGCAACACATTTCTGGCAACATATGCAAAATCTGATGGATTTATTTCTCAGATTTATTAAAGGTGCACTTCAGCATTTTTAAAGACCAGTATATCATTGTGAAATACCTTCTGATACCTTCATTATTATCATTGTAAATAACTCCATGGTACTCCATGTACTCCATTGGTAGTTGAACTTCTTGTTTTGTTCTTTGCAGGTGTGTCCACACTAACCCACTGCCCTCAGCGTGCCCCAAATTTATGTAAGAGTATTGCTCACTTTGTGTGTGTGTGTGGTGAGTTTGTGTTGTGTGTATTTGCATACCCCAATATTACATCTCTATTCATATGAGAAAATGTGTATATGTGTTTTTCAGAGTTCATTTGCGTGTGTGTGTGACATCCACGTGTTACAGTCATGATCAATGGCGGTGTTGATCCACTCCATTGATGAGGGGGTACAGGTGCATGTGTCTCCTTTGTCTCGCCCAGCCTTGGTTACCATTGATTTTCTTTGTGTGTGACAGGCCCGGGACCTGGTGAGCAGAGAGGAGACATTTTCTAGGAACAGAGCAGTGCCAGTGCTCCATCTTCCCTACCTGCTGCTGCTCAATATTTAATGCACTGCACCCAAGCTGCTCCAGGAAGGAATGGCAATGCAGAGCTCAGTTTCTCTTATATCAGCCACCCCTCAGGAGGTAGAGCCTGTTGTCCACTAATCAGAAGATCAGCGGTTTGATTCCCAGCTCCTCCAGTCCACATGTTGAAGTGTCCTTGGGCAAGATACTGAACCCCAAATTGCTCCCAGTGTGTGAGTGTGTGTGAATGCGTCCTCCTGATGAGCAGGTTGGCACCTTGCATGGTAGCCCCTGCCATCAGTGTATGAATGGGTGAATGTTGGCATGCAGTGTGGAGCACTATGAGTGGAAAGGCACTATATAAGTGCAGTTCATTTACCATTGTGGTGTTATGTTGAGATTTGTTTTGTCACAGTGTCACACTGATGAAGGTCTGCCAACCTGTACAGACAAGTAAACAGAATTCTTCTTCATTAGCTTTAATACTGTGATGACCCCTGCGGTGTCATCTGTTGTGTGCTGTTTTCTGTGCAAGTTATCTGATTGCCTGCTTTGGTTTGCAAGTGATCGTTAGCACAACTGGAAACACCTGAGGGTGTTCTCAGGTTATTTAATTCTGGGTTGCACAGCTCAGTCTCTGGCTGATTATCTAGCACTTGGCTGCTGTTCCATCTCTCCCCCCTTCCCCACAGACACCTTTTATGATTTGGTCATGTTGGTTTGGTTTTTTGTTTTTGCTTTTATGCACTGCACAACACCCCCACACACATCTTCCACTCATGCACACTACACAACTAATTATACTTAATTTTGGTTTAATTTGATTTAATAAATTATCTTTTGTCAAACATTGGCACAGTGTGTTTCCCTCTTTGTTGTGGCCACTTGAGGCAGGTCATAACAAGCCAATTTACAGCAGCATCACTCACCTTGTTGAAATACAATACATATAAACAGAGTTGAACACACTCAAATGAGTTAAAATTTGATGAAAATGAAAAATAAATGCCAAAATGGTGTGATTTAAGCATGAAATCCCAAGTTCAGGTTATCGTGACAAAATTCTATTTAGCAATACGTCTTATTAAAAATACACTAAAGCAGATCGACCCTTGGGCATCTTATGTAAGTTAAAATAGGCCTACTTATACTGCTATGCAAGAGAAAGGGTGAACCAGGGTCATGAATAAATAATTTTATCCAATGGAAGTGAAAAACTGGCCTGAATTGTGTTCAGGCTATGAGACGCAAAGCAGAACCTCCTGTATATGTAAAGGGACTTGGTAATTTTTCAACCTGGACCCTATTTTCCCATCTTTGTGTCTAAGTGACTAATGGGGACACCAATTTTTGAAACTGGTCCAGTATTGAGTGAGAGCGCTGCAGCCAGCAGCCATGACACAGGCTGCAGTGTAATTCTTTGGGGCACCGTCAATGTATGTCCACTAAAAGTGCTTGTCTTTGCCACTGACAGGCTTAGATTGTTGTTATAAGTGTCTGACAACATTGATCCAGTCTGTTTGTGTCTAACCAAGTCTCGCTCAAGGAGAAGTCTTGTTCTGAAATCTTGTGAGAGTTGAGTTGTTGTCAACATCAGCTAAGTATTCAGCCATGACAGAGTTGGAGAGAGTAGTGCCAAGAGGAGTTTGTTGTGTTGGAGTACAGAAAGCGTAGCTTAGTGTTCTCTAAAAGATTTTGTCTGAATATTAGGCTGTTGAAGCTGCTAAAGCTAGCTATTATCCTAGTGATAGGCCTGGGGTTTTAGAGTACTTTGATGTGGCAATTCACTAACAAATACCACGCCATTTGTACAGTATAAAAATATTTTTATATTGTTTGGCGATAGGTTTCAGGAAGGGTTGATGGGGATCATGTATGATGGGATGATTGGAGTCGAGGAGAGGGATGAAGGAGGGTCCAGTATGAGGTAATGTTAATTTTGTAAACAAAAATTATGACTAATTATGTTTGTCAACAACCTTTTTTTCCATGACTAAGACAAGACGATGATGAGATGGTACTGCACACTTCAACATGTTTTTTGAGCTGCTGCACTGAAATGAAACACATGAATGCTGGTGTTAATACTGACATTGACACCAAGGTTATAAAAATCGGCATTTCATGGGTTGAAAATGACTCAACCTGTCATCTGCTGTTTAAAATCAGCCCTGAAAAGGCCAATGGTGACATAGAGTGGACTGTTTGGGAGTTCTCTACATCATGAAATTCACGTAAATGGTAGAGTGTTAACACCCGCCTCCCCCAGCCTCACACTGTCTTTCAAATATATGCTGATCTAGAGAGACACATCATTCACAGCTTCAGGAAACACAGAGCTGAGAGGAAGATGAACAGTGCAATGACATTTAAACAAGCCAGAGGTCGTTTTTAAAAAAAACCTGTCTGTGTGTAACTTGATTTATTTTCTCTGGGGGAAATCTCTCTACGGTATTTGTGTCGAGGAAGGAAAAGCTGCTGGCAGCCACAAAAACAGCACAAATCCTCTTCGCGGTTCGTGCTGTATCTCTCCAACTGTCTGGTCCTGCAGTTATCAGTTAGTAAAACATTTTTTTAAAACATTAAGTCACGGTTTAACTGGAGCTCCACCAACACAATTACTGAACCTTACTGTAGCAGCAGACCAGAGCTCCGCTGTTAACGTACTGAACCTGTCCGCAGAAGCGGGTGTAACGCTTGAGATTACCATTGGCTGAGAATTTTGATGGTGTGGTCTGAGATTCCTTGTCTGAATGCTTAGCATGGGTTTGAAAAGACTCAGATATGAATTCAGGTGGAAGAGAAATATGGGGTGAGAGGGGCCGAGCTGGTCAGTCTTACTTTGTGTGAGATTAAAGGGGTGGGATGAAGGAGGGTCAAGGGTAGGGAGAAAAAGGGGGGGAAAGGGGTGAATGCGAGGACTTGTGGAAACTGCTGGTGAACCATGGATGAGAAAGCAGATGAAATGGTGGTCAGGATGGTCCATCAGAGCTGAGTGTAGGGCTTTAATGTTTATGGGTGTTTGAGATCCACTAGGGAGACTGTAGCTACAAGCTCAGCTCATGCGCAGCTCAGAAATAAACAAGCCAAGGCCAAGACTGAGCAAGACTCTAACTTTGGTCCTCTCTCTATTAATCCACAGGTACTGCAAAACTTGTTTCTCTGTCTTTAGCTTGGTTCAGAATCTAATGTGAATACACGTGTTGAAGTCATGATCATGATTAACATGATTTTGTGTGTTAAGTGTAGCAAGCTTCGTCTTGTAGCTAATTGTCCCGATGAGCATTGTCATGCTAAGTAGTTCTTTCCATGAACTTGAGTTTTACACAGTAGTTTTGTACGGGTAAGTAACTGATATTAGTCTAACATAAGAAAATGTATTACAACTATTGTTAAGAGTATTAGCAAGACAGCAGTAAGTAAATGGTGATGAGAGGGATACCATATTCTAACTAGTTTCACATTTCCCTGTTAAATTATTTTGAATTCATGTGCACTTATTTTCCTTTAGGCAGAATGTTTTATATTATTTATAGTCAGTTTGGTTACACCATTTGTTATTTAATTTGTGAAATGTATTAATTTAACATGCACTTTAATCAGAGAACTTAGAGATAACGTGACTGAGAAATGTATGCAGTTGTATAAAGAAATAAACAAGCTCTGGCCTGAGCACGACTCGGATCTGTGGATCGATAGAGAGAGGTCTCTATCGATCCACAGATCCAGATTTTCCCTTGGTCTGAAGAAGCTATATGTAAGCAGGCATTTATTTACCAGGATCTCATAATAGGTTGTCATGTGACACACCCAGCTCCAGTAGTAATAACTCCTCCACAGCAGTGCACCTGTCTGGTGCTTCTCACTGACGCAGCCCCCCAACTCCAAATAGAAACAAATAACTGCTGGTGTCTCACTAACACGAGTGTGTATGAATCCACCCATGATGCATACATCACTTGGACGATTTACTGGTTTGAGGTGTTTTTATTATTGATTTAAGATAAATTCAATTCAATTCATTCAATCATTTAGTCAGTTGATTGATTGTTGACCAGTTAAAAAACAAATTTGGGTCAGCAGGGCTACCTTTTGTAGGGCCAGTCTTGAGTCTTAGAATGTCCTATGAATGTTTTGTCCTGTTGCTCACGTAATAACCTACTTATAGAGATTATCTACCATTGTTTGTTATATTGTGTGTCTTGGCAATTATGGCACATACTGTATATTAGCTTGTAGGCATTTAATATACAACAAATTATGTTGGCTGTTAAAAATATCTAGTTGCTGTGGTGAAAATTGGGCGACCACAAAGCTATCATCAAAGGTTGTTTACTGAATACATTTTCTAGGTTAGAATTGAAAAGAATTTACTATTACTGTCACTCGGACTCTGGTGTGTCACATCAGAAACAACATCTACATTACCTTTTGGGCCACAAACCATCGTTGATTGGTGAGTTAATGCTGGACCAAAGCCAACCTTTGGTCTTAATATGGCATTAGTTCAGAAGGGGATATTATGGCAGGGCTAGCATGTCTAAATGTCACAGATACAGTATCTGCCAACCTATAATTCTGTCTCTCATGTCACACTCTGCTGTGCACGTCCACAAAATACCAACACAAACAGTTTCTATGGCAGCGACTCCCTACTTTTTCCTCCAACCCTTACTCTGTTCTGGTCAAAGCTTGCACTACCTCCATAACACTCCCTTCTCTTTCTCTTTCTTTTCTCTCTCCTCACATTTCTCCAGGTGTCCAAGTATTGAGAAATCCATATTCCTGGCCCTGTTTCCCTCCATGGTGGTTGTTACCTGCCCTCTTTACTACTTCCTGCTCCTGACTACTTTAATGGGTTCAGTGGGGTTCCCATTAGACAGACAGAGCAGTCTGGCTACTGTGCAGACCCCAAAATATGACATTATACAAGAGTACTGCAAACTAATTCTGCATCATGCATGTAGGTTTTATGCTGAAATTATGAGAAAACAATTAGATTTCATTATAATGCCTAAACTACTAGAGGTTTCAACCATTTCTTAACCTCTCATCCTCAAACTGCTTCACGTATACAGGCAGAGTTGTCCGGTTGCTGGGCAGGGTAAGGGAGGTGAAACCTTGTGATGGTGAGAGGGTTTGGGTTTCTCTTCCGGGAACTGTTTCTAAGACAGCTGACAGGAAAGGCTGTGATATATGTGGAATAATTCCACCTCTGATTTTACTGCAACTGGTCTTTGCGAGGTAAATAAGCAAACTGTAGATGCGTGCACGTATGCCAGTGTGGCGACCCCTGCTGTTTGCTGGTGAGCAGTGCTCTTGTGATTCACCGGACTGTTTTGGTCCACAGGTGGATCATCAGTACCAACTGGGAACACCTAGGCCCGGTTAAAATCAGTGCCAGTTGCCTCTTTGAGTAAAAAAGAACTGTCTTCATAGAGAGCGGTTTCATTTGATTTCATTTTGGCTTCTCTCTGCCTTTCACTTGTCAATGGGACGTCTTTTCCCTTGAAAGAGTTAAAGTTTGAAAAGTTTTTTTACTCTGTAATCAAATGTACAACGCATTTCTAAAGATGTGTCAATCTATCACTCGCCTTTGTGACAACTGAAGGTGTCACAAATAGTTTTGTGCTGTCGTGGAAATTGTCTGAAAGAACACAGAAAGATCTGTGATTGGTCAATGTATATTAACACTTTCAACCAGTGGGCATAAGGCCATGAGATGTTACATGATCTGGTCACGCATTGACTTCATGCATGTCACATATATGGAGTTGTACATTCTTAAGACATAGGAACCCAGAGAGCCCCAAACCATATGTGGCTCTTGACCCCTTGATGTATTCTGCTTCTCTATACGAAGACCCAGAGTATTACCTTCTTGGGCATGAAACAGAATGGAGAAGGCCAGTGGGGCCTTTCAACAATAACAAAAGAACGTGTCTGTCCAAAGGCACACGCAGAGTGTCACAGAGAAAATGTAATGATCTCACATCACATTTGTATATTAAAATGATAAGCCAATCCTTTGGTCTTTCATCACTTTAAAGTGCTATTTCAGCTTGACATGACTCCACTCTAGTTGTTTTGTTATTTTGTTTTACTGGAGTCCAATAGATGCTATGCATGTGACATCACAGTAGGTGGAGTCACTGCAGTCATCCCCACTGAGTGGCAAAAAGACTGAAGTGTTAGCATTCAGCTTGAATGCTGCAAAAACACACACACACAAAAATACATCTAAAATGGGAAAGAGCTGTTATGTGATTGACTGTACAAATAGATTCAACAAGAAATCGTAGCTGTGCTTTTACAGACTGAAAAGAAAAAAGGATACTGTTGTATGCTATTGGCTTATTATTAAGGCTTTTGTATGCCTTCAGGCTTTGTGTATTTCCCTGGCATCTAAATCAGGTACATATAAATGTCAGAAAAACAGATTTCTGGCCACATGTCAATGTCCATGGACCACTGGTTCTTTGGTAAGTTGTAAGGATAGCTATTGAGTTCAACTGCCTTTAAGTTATAATCGTCTGTTTAACTCTGGTTTCGCTGTGTCCCCTACTAAAGGCAGCCATGTCGCCGGATGTTTTGCCACTCAGTGGCGCTGACATCACAGCCTTCCACAGAAAGAGAGAGTAGGTTCAGAAAGCTGGAAGCATGAACTCTGCAAGTATTTGAATAAAGCCATTGATGTCTGTATAGTAATAAAGTAGACAGCTGTATTTCCCCTGAAGTATTCCTCAGACACTCTCTGTTTCATAGACAGGCCCTTTTGTTTGGGTTTTTAGAAAGCATTCCCAAGCCTCCCCCCCCCAAAAAAAACAGTCACCATCACCAGTACCACACCCTCTTTGTGGAACAGGACAGGAAGCCACCTTTTCAAAATCTACGATAACATACCCCACTTCAATTAAAATCCTCATGATTATTATCAACAAAGAAGCAAAACTGACAAATGGTTTTGTTATAATTACTCTGTGATAACGAGGTTGATTTTTTTGGCAGACGTGGGATCCAGATATCTTTGTTTTTTTCTGAAACCACTGTTAGGCCATGCCATATGCCTATTTAGTTGTTACTTGGGGGGGAATTCTATTCAATCTTGATTCAATCAGGAAGTTTCCTTTAGCCAATATGGGCAAACACAATCAGTCTTGTTTTTCCTGCTCACCAGTGCCAATAGCCCTTATTGGCTCAATTTGATTTTGCAGAGCCCTTATGTGGTCTGGGACACACAGACAAACACACATAGACACAGACGCTGACTTGGACTCACACATACACTTTCCTTACCTATCATACAGAGGCACGCTGTTTGAGGTCATTTGATGTTTGTCTCAGCTGGTCTTTATATGTTACTGGAGACACTGATCCTTCGTTGCACACAAACCCCTTCATCATAAAACTCCCAATGCCTTTCCTCTCCCCACTCCTTAAGTCTGCTCTGTCCCCACCTGGACCAGCCTGGCTTGGCTCCATATCAAGGCCTACACACTAAATACGGTAAAGATAATGTCAATAAGACGGCTGTGTTATTCTTGAAAAAAGTTCAACAGCTGAAAAAGTGTTGGATGTTACAAAGATGTTACTCGGACAAGGAGAGGACACACACCCCGCAAAAACCCTGTAGGAAGGTGCCACAATGACTTTGATGTAAATACAGCTTTAGTCTATACTAGAATATACATCACCTGGCTTAAAATGATAAAATTCATTAAGATAATAAAAATTCTTGAGAGATATCTCTCAGTTAAGGCTGCTGAGAGACACAATCCATACCTGTGTCAGAGATTGAGGAAGCTGTGGGCAAAGGGCAAGTGACCACATCTGTGTCCACAGCAGCATAGGTGTTTTCAATGATCAGTCATTTGCAGGGAGAAGCTGAGACACTGTGGAGAAAATTGTCTATGTTAAAGAGTCCATGTGTGAAGCAGTGTGAGTAGAGCTATATGTGCAAGCTAAGAAGTCTAGAGAACTGGCCAATCCTACAAACCAATGTGGGAATTGGACCAGAGATAAAGAAACTTTTCACTGTTATTCCAAGGATTCTTCAAGGTATCTAGTATCGCTATCCACCCTTTGGGAGCTGCTGTATGCCACTCAGATTTATAGCTTTTCCTGTTGCTTTCCCACTTTGTTCTATGGTAAATCAGATAGGAATGTGTAAATGTGCTTGTTCTGGGGAGGACAGGGAACACTGTGTCCAAGCAGAGACGGGGAGAAGATCCATTAGGGGGGTCTAACACACACACACACACACACACACACACACACAAGTATTGTTCTCAGCAGTAATGTAATCTTGCCTCAGCTGCTGGCTTCATCAGACTGATGTAATAGGAAACTGGTATTTATATTTTTCAGAAGAGATGGATTGAGTAGAGCGAGGGAGGAGGGTGTGAGGAGGTTAAAGCCCTGAACTGACTCCACTCACCACTCAGTCAGGCCTGAGGAGGGAGGAGAGGGGTGAGAGAGAAGGAGAGAGGCAGAGGGGGAGACTGGATCAGAAATGGAGGATGGGTAAAGAGTTGTTAAAGGGATGGAATGAGAGATGGACAGAATGATTTGTTATAAAGGGAGAAAGAAGGAGAGATTGCATGAGGAAAGGTGGAGGAAGAACATGAAAAAGGAGATTGGAGGAGGTGTAGATTAAACAGATAAGAGAGCGGGGGATTGTTTTTTGACATGGAAAAAGGCTATTGTGTAAGTGTGAAAGTATCATATGCATCAGAGGGTTCGCTATGAGTTCTTTGGTTGGCCAGTATTTAGGTGAGAAGTTTCCAACAGTTTTTAAATTTGTTCCAGTAAACTGAGCTGGCCAATCATGATCAGCATGTTTCTTACAATGTTTTCTTAATTACTGCTGATCTAGAGCACTTGATACTGCATTAAATAGTTCTCATTGCACCGTTAAAAAAAACAGTCCTACACTTTTATGCCCACCATTTATCCTGACTGCCACCTGAATTCTGTGCAGTACCTTCCTAGACTAGAAAAAATGTTGCAGGGAACATAATCCAGGAGGCAAGTACATTTTGTCCCAAAATCACCCCTGGCCTTGTTTCATATAGGGTGTTGTTTTACCAGCTTGACACTGAAGTCGACCTTGAGTTGATATTTTTTTGTCAGGGTGTTGCTTTCCTCAAAATTATTAAATGAAATATCATTCCTGTTGTTTTGTTCTTTCTCCACCTCCTGTTTGTCGCTCTAAGCTTTTCATCCATAAAGCGCCATCCTTTTATTTATTGCCACAGTCTTTTTTATTTTTTACATTTTTTACTTCACTTAAACATGTGATGCTTTTTAAAAGATTAAAAACATCATTACATGAATTATGATAGATTTATATGATAGCTAGTAAACACATTAGACCACTGTGGTAGCTTCTAGCTACCATCATTTGTTTATAGTAATTACAGCAACATCTCAAAGTTAATGTGCTGCTGATTTACTGACAAACACCTTACAGTTGCATTGTGTGCCTCTTCCTCCTCCACACTCTAACCCCCTCATCTCTCCTTCTTTCCATCATCTCTCTCTGTAGCCATTGAGCTCTTTACATCCATCACTTTTTTTCCACCCATATCTCTCCCTCTCTCCATGCCTCCCTCCCCGGCTGTTTGAAGGACTGGAACTCTTATTATTAGTTTTATATAGGCCTCGGTCCACGAGCATGACAGAAGGTACTCCAAGACTCCACAGAGAGACATTATTTTGTAGCAGTTTGTTGCACTT
Source organism: Thunnus maccoyii (assembly GCF_910596095.1). Taxonomy (NCBI): domain Eukaryota; kingdom Metazoa; phylum Chordata; class Actinopteri; order Scombriformes; family Scombridae; genus Thunnus; species Thunnus maccoyii. The sequence goes on along the minus strand of NC_056539.1, from coordinate 19,261,503 downwards.
TTTATCAGTCCCTCATTATTGTGAACGTTTAATTGCCTGTGTGTGTGTGTGTGTGTGTGTGTGTGTGTGTGTGTGTGTGTGTGTGTGTGTGTGTGTGTGTGCAGAAAAGACTGCACAGCTGTGTGCGTAGCTATGTTTGTGTGAGCATTTGCACAGTGGTCCATGGCGTTCAAAAATGTTCAGAGGAGTCTCTTAGAAAAATGAGTGAATTAAACAATTATCGAACAATGCAGCTGTGACTCGTGGGAGACGTGCCAGTGTGTTATTTGAGGTTCTTGTTTTGCAGTAGGAGGTTGCAAAGAGGTTGTTTATGGCAGTAGTTCTTAAACTGCGGTTCAAGGATTTACACAGATCCTCAAGGGGATCAATACAGAGCAAGTTTTCTAATTTTTGCTATTTTAGCAGAAGTTAGCTACACGTCAACCCCTCAGTTAAGGATTTAGTTAATGTCCTCTGCATGATGAAGTGTGAGACACCTGAATAAATAAATCAAAGACACCAATATCTGCCAGAAATCTGGTTTCCTCCTAACTAGGAAATAGAATTGACCTATGTTGTCACTACACAAGCTGGGGCCTAGATTCAAATTAGAGCAGGAAAAAATGGAGAGGAGGAAGAAGAAAAGGATTCACACAAGAAAAAAGATGATAGGAAGAAGAAAGCCGAGGAGGAGGGGAAGGGAATGAGAGCCATGTTCTTGTCCATCTTCATTATGGTTCATTTCAGCTTTTATCAGTCACAGAGACATCTCAGACGTCTGGCTCGATATACTGACACACACACACACACACACACATACATGGACATGCACACAGATATTTAGATGAGGCTCAGTTCTTGGCTGAGGCTCAGAATTGGAGCAGTTTTCTATTTTGTTAATAAGTAAACAAACGAAAGGTTAAAAAAACTTGACTTTGTGAGAGCAAACAAAAAATAATTTGTTGTTATATTTGTGGTTACAGTCTCCAAAACACTCTCCAAACGCTCTTCCCCTTATGAGCTTTTCCTCTCAGTGAACAATCAGGGTAACGAAATGACCAGGCTACATAGAGATGAAAGTTTCCATGGCTCATGTTTAGAGGTTGTTTAGACTAGAATATTTATTAAAATAGACTTCCTGATGTGGTAGTGCCGTAGTGTTGCAGCCCGATAATATCAATCAATTGAATAGACTCACTCTTTGGGAATGAGTTGACAGTGATGTTCTCTCTCTGTTAGCTGGTGGGATTGTATAAATTCAATACAAATCTGCTCCTTTGACAGGATGACTATGAGATACAGAGAGATTTTTTTTTCACTGTGAGGCATGTTGAGTGGAAATAGGCACCTGAAAATAGTGACAATAGTATGAAATATAACATAATGCAAATATAAAACAAAAGAGAAAAGATTTATAGCACAACTAGTGGACATGAGAATAATCATCTGATCAACTCGTATGACTGTGTGTGCGCAACCTTGTTAATAATGGACCCCCTCCTTTCTCTCTTTCCCTCTCCTCTCCTCCTCCCTCCCCTCTTTCTTCTCTCTCCTTCATACAACGGAGGCTGTGAACTGCAGCAGCAGAAAGCTGTGCAGATCCTGGTGTGTGTTGATCTCCGGTGGGGACCGCATAATCCACTCGGACCTTCAGTAGAGCAGATCTCATCTGCCTACACATATAGATATTGATTTACTCACCACAGGTAAGGTCTTTTTACACAAGTTTCACTCTGGTGCTTTCTATGCCTCTAATGAGCTCACTGGAGAGGCAAGCTGGACTTCCACCAGCCATCAGGTTATGGCGGGGGTGCTCATTGTAATTCGCTTTTTTATAATTTGGGTTTTTTTGTAATGATGGCATGTCTTACAATCAATTCCCATCAGTGGAAGAGGCTACTCTAACACAGCAGACATTTATATGAGAGCTGTCCATTCATTTTTACACACATGGTCTATTAGTTGTTTCTTGGCAGTGTCCATATGGACATGTGTGGAAATTTTGAAAGCCAGTGATAAGACCTGGTTGTAAAGGCTGAAAGAAGAAGAATAAAAGATGTATGGTTGGAAACTGAGCTAGTTTGTCTGGCTGGAAATTACATGTATTGACTGACTATACTTTTTCAAGAGAGGATTGTGCATCTCTATGTAAGTTTAATGTGTGAGTTGGATGTATGTTTCATCATATGATATGGTTTCACTGTTCTTTTCTGCTCTTGCGCTCGTGTCTGCCAGGTGAAAATTTATCTTACATCATTTGAATTCATCATGAGAATCATCCATCGAAAAATGAATTTAATTAAAAATGTATGAATGTAGGACTACTTTCTATTTGAACTCACACCTTAAGGTTGCCTTTTCTATCTTGCACTCTTTTACACACATGAGAGTTTTTGTGTCATCTCTGTAGTAGCTATGACATCGCTGCCCTCCATACCATTCATCAGTTTAATCCCGTTCAAAATTATAGCAATTTAACTCTTCTTTGCTTATTGGGAAACTGACACAGCTCATAAAACATGACTCAAGACCTTTCACAAATGTATACCATAATGTTTCATTCAACATATAACACAAACCATAAAGTAGCTTTTATTTGAATAAAATATAAACATTCAGAATAAAGGTAAAGCAGTTCTAATACAGTAGAGTTGATATACTCACAGCCTAATGTCCAAGACGGGAACGGTTCGCCCATGTAGGCATGAGGAGGTAAAAAAATTAGATATTTGAATGTAGTTTGGCATATATTTGTCTCCAAAGAGGATGTCTGAGAGTCAGAGTCAGAGAGAAAGAGAGAGAGAGAGAGAGAGAGAGAGAGAGAGAGAGAGAGAGAGTCTGATAGTAAGGGAGAATAAGACAGTTCTTTCTCTTCTGTTTTTGTAAAAAACTGAAAATAAGAATGAAGTGTGCTCTTCAAAGGGGTCTTTTGATACTGCTGATGTGGTGCATTTCATAGGCTACATACAAAAGTATTTCCTGTCACTATATAGGACCTTTTAGCCGTGTGTCCAAATCTGTAGCCCTCAAGATGTAAGAGAACAGTCTATCCAGTCTTCCAAGTGTGCTGTTTGTTTAAAGAGGCTGTGGTTCATTTGGATTTAAGGACTATTAGGACAATTTGTGCCTATGGTTCCACCTGGAGGTCCCTTGACCACACTTTGAGAACCACTGCAATAAGTGAATAAGTGATTGTCTGTTGCTCGAAAGATGTATGGCAAATGTTTGACAACTGACAAGGCGCCATGCATCACCAGGGGTGTGTTGTTGGTGCATTTTAAGTGTCCATGCATGTGCAGTGTGTGTGTGTGAGTGTGTATGCAGCAGTATTAGTAACACCCTCAGATCTTCGGTAAAGTTTAAATGGAAACACACAAGCAAATGTGATTTAAATTTTGGTATCTGTTTGTGGTGTACCTTGTCATTCCTTCAAAATCTCCATGGAGGATCATTGATATGTGTGTGGTGACACAGAAGACATAAATCCTCCCTTGTTTTTCTATAATAATTACAATTTTTATATCAATTATGGACTGACACACACTAAGTTATGGCTACACCTCTCAATGCCCAGCTGACATTCAACTCTTTGCTTTTGTCTCCATTGATTCATCCAAAGCTGTGAGTCACCTGGGGACGTCATCCCCCTGAGAGATGACTATCACCAATCAAAACGAGACAGATTTAAGCAGCACCAGCAACAGTGGCGGGCTTCCCCAATGGAGCCGGAGGGAGATCTGCCTCCTCTCAGCTCTGGTCTTCTCAGCAGGCCTGTGCGTCATCTTATGCGGCATGCTGGCACTTGAATACATTTCCCTGGACGCCCAGCAGGACCCACTGTGCAGCCAGGACTGCCAACACAAACGCTCCCTGCTGCGGGCGTCACACTTCATTAAGGACAATATTGACCCAACCATCCCACCCTGCCAGGACTTCTACTCCTTCGCCTGTGGTGGCTGGCTGCGCCGCAATGGCATCCCAGAGGACAAGCTCAGCTATGGCATCATCACTGCCATAGGGGAGCACAATGAGGAGAAACTACATCGCCTCCTGCTGGAGCCGATACAGAGGCGCGGGCCCAACTCAGCAGAGCACAAGGTCAAGAAGTTCTACCAATCATGCGTCAATATCCAAGAGATCGACAAGCTGGGCTCTGACCCCATGAGGGAGGTGATAGAAAGCTGTGGGTGGTGGGACCTGGCTCCTCCCAGTGCTGCTGGGAGGGGTGAGGTCATTCCACAGAGACCGCCGGACTTCAACGACATGCTGTACAGGACCCAGGGGGTGTACAACGCTGCCGTGTTCTTCTCCCTCTCTATCAATGTGGACGACAAAAACTCCTCCAGGAACACCATCAGGGTGAGAGTGTGAGAACATGACGTGTGTTTATAAAGCCATGAGTGTATTTGAGTTAGTGTGTGTGTGTTTTCCTAGAAATGTTGTTGGGTGGATTTTCAGTTACAGAGCTGTCACAGACTCATGACATTCTTTTAAGGACCAGTGTGTAAGATTTACGAGGATCTATTGGCAGAAATAGAATAAAATATTCACAAGTATGGTTTAATTAGTGTATAATCACCTGAAAATAAGAACTGTTGTGTTTTTGTTACCTTAGAATGAGCCCTTTATATCCACAGAGGGAGAGGGGCCTCTTCCACAGGGGCCTCTTGATTAAATTAAAGGGACTGAACCTTATCCTAATTCAATCATTTTTTTCAACGAGTCATTAGGGTCTCAATTGCTAAATTCGGGACCTTAAATAAGTGTGCTGATGGTCATTTTGGAAATTATTGCTCTGTTAATAAGATTTGAAGACTTGTAGTGGCTTTGATGTCTGCTGGACATGGATAATTGGCTCACCTGCTGCTCTCCTCAGCTCTGGGACTCGCACTGAGTTGGACTATTGTCACAATATTTCCCTAAGTTTAATGTTACTTAATTATGATATCTGCTGTGTGAGCACACTTTAGCTACAGTAGCCAACGTTAGCTCATGTGCACCACTCGGTGTTCCCAGGTAGCGGGCCGTGTTTCATAAGCTGCGATTCTGGGCTTCAAACCAGCTCCAGTGCAAACCAATGGGTGACATTACACCTCGCTACATCCATCTTTATATACAGTCTATGGTTATGACACCTGAGCCATTTCCCTTTGCTGAAAAAGCCTGTGAGATGTGGTTGAAAGCTCCAGAAAAAGCTACTAAGTGAACCCTGAGTTTAGAATATTTTATCTTAAAAGAAGTTTAATTTTTAGTTTTATAGATCTGACTGACAGACCACTATCATCCAATATCGTCAATTCACTGAACAGCAATGTTAAAGTTGTAAATATTAACTAACCTTCAAAAGTCTGGAAAGTCTGCATCAAGCACAACATATGTGATCACATCACATTCTGTGTGTGTTCATGTGTGCAGATTGATCAGGAGGGGCTCACGCTGCCTGAAAGAAGTCTCTACCTGGGACAGGACGAGGACAGTGTGAAGGTAAACGTGCTTCTTCTTTGACTCCATCCCTCACTTCACCTCACTCCTCTAATTCTTTCCCTCCTTCCCATCATCACCTTTCCCCTCATGTATTCCTCTTTTTCCTCCCTTCTTCTCTCACTTCCTTTTTGACTGCATCGACTGGTCTTCATCAATCCACCTGTTTTCCTCTATCACCCGCTGCTGTGCTTTCGTTATCCTGTCCACCTTTCCACACGTCACCCCGTCACCTGCCATTACTGATGATGTTGTGGCTTCTCCTGTCTGTTAGTGCTGATGTCATTGTGCCTCTCAGATCTTGGCGGCATACAAGGCTGTGATGGAGCGCTTGCTGAGCATGCTGGGAGCTCACAACACCACGCAGAAGTCCGAGGAGATTATACAACTGGAGACCCGTCTGGCCAACGTGAGCTGATTGCGTGTTTATGTGTGCACATGCATGTGTAAGTGTACAGTGTTGAGTAAAATCTCCTCTCTCTAGGTCACTTTGTCAGAATATGATGACCAGAGAAAGGACATGAGCACCATGTATAACCGCATCACCCTCAGGCAGCTACAGCAAATCGCTCCCAGTGTGAGGACTGCACACACACACAAACACACACACAAGCTCATGCAAACGGAGGCCTAAGTGACTCACAAAGGCTTTCTGTCCTGCAGGGGTAGATGGGGAGATTGAGGGACAAAATAAGAAGTAGATAGGAGGGGGAAAAAAGGAGAAACAGAGGAGACATGGGGGGTGTTGGAAATGATTGAGGGAGGGAAGAGGAGAGGGGAAGACACTGGAGGTATTCCTTAATCTCAAAATCATAACTCAGAATGCACAGACATTATCCACGCACTGTAAAATCAGCGAAAAGATCATTCATTCATTTCAATAGTTTTTCTTTGAAGCCTGGACAGGTAAAACTGTGTATTTTACAATTTAAAAAATAAAATAAACATAATTGTGCATAATAGAAATATCTTGTTTGTTGTTTTTTAGAAGATAAACTGCATGACTCTTTTAAAATCTAATCTTTGTCTCACCACAGTTGTATTGGAAACACTTGCTGGACAGAATCTTCCACAATAACTTCTCAGAAGATGACGAGATTGTGATCTCCACCGACTACATACAGAAAGTCTCCGACATCATCAAGACCACTTCAAAGAGGTAAAGAACAAGAGAAAGGGCAGAGGGGTGGGGGTGTGGAGAGGAGAGGAGAGAGAAAGATGAAGGCGCAGAGGTGTATGGAAAATTGAGTCAGTACTTCTTGAGAGTGAGTGAGCGCTTTTGTTTGAAGTTGCTCTGTGTGTGTGTGTGTGTGTGTGTGTGTGTGTGTGTGTGTGTGTGTGTGTGTGTGTGTGTGTGTGTGTGTGTGTGTGCGTGTGTGTTTGTGTATTGCCTCTGGTTTAGGGCTGTCAGTGTAGTTGGGGCTACAATGCAGTGTCATGAGGTTTTTGTGTGCTGCTGTGGATGTATTTGTGTTCACATTTGAGTGTGTTTATTGAATGTGAGTCACTGTTGGGTGAACTTCCAGTTCTACTGCAGCTGATTATTATCCATCTACACCCATACCTTCTTACCACCTGCAGACTCAGACAGACACACATGGATGTAAACACACACACACACTTTCTTTTCCCCTCTTCCTCTTGACAGACTCCAGGGGAGGCTGTAGAGGGCTGCTACATGTCAGGATGTGTGTTACAGCCACTGACAGCTAGGCAATAGTCACTGTGCTCTACACAAATACACAACACTCAGCCCTCATGCATGGCTCACTGCTAGGTGGATTACTTGCTTGTCATTTATGTCTGAGACTTGGATGTCTGTCTGTATGCAGTAGCAGCATAACCTATTCAGACTTTCTGGTAATTTCATGACTCACTAGTTCATGATATTATGGCAACATTCAATATATTATTTTCATGATTTTGTTGTATGCTTCATTCTCTGATAGATTTTACATTCACAGACAACCATGGTGTAGCATTGATCAACCATACACAAGTTATGTGATCAATTAATCAATCAAAACACAGCAAATCCACCTTATCAGAGCTGGATGGCATTGCCAAATCAACAAAAACTGAATTATTTATCATTGGTTCTATGTGAAGCATGTGTTAGCGAAATGAGTGACTTTAGACAATTGAGTATTTTAGAAAGGATTTGGAGGTTTAAGTAGCAGAGCAGTCTTGCGTGCGTCTCTTCAGCAAGCCACCATAACCAGAAGTTCATTTGCAGCATTTTTGTCATTTCATTCTTCTTTTTTTCTGACAGTAATGGGCTTCCATACATTGACAGTGGGAGACAACAGTTTTGAACTGTTGAGACTCTCCACCAGACTCTCCCTGACTCTGTAACTTTCTGACTCACTTTCTGTCTTTCTCTTTCATTCTCTCCTCATCAAACTCTTTTCTCCTCAGTCCCCTGCTCCCCAGCTCTCTCCATCTGTCTCCCCCTCCTACTCCCCCAACCTCACTTCAAGTCTAAGGGAGAAGATGCAGCTTGACTCTTTAACTGCTGGGCCCTCTTGACTCCTCACTCGCTCTCCATCACTGTTTCCCTCTTGTTTTCTTTCTAACTTTTCTGACTCTGAAGGAACTCAGATGGCAGATGGAAAAACTGAAAGTTTGGGCCAGATAGAACAAGATTCCAGTTAGATGCAGTGGATGTCACTTAACACAGAGAGCACAAGAGGAAATTAGCTGCAGTCTAACATGAAGGGTTCTGTATCATACTAGGATGGGTTCATTAAGCTTTGTACTATAGCAGACACCTTTTCTTGTACTTTATTTATTTAAAGCCCCCTAAGTCTTTTTTTCGACAAAGCCCATATGAGTTACAGCTTCTTGAATTGTGAGTTAAAACCAAACCAAATATATGTTAAGGCAATTAACCAATTCCTTTCATATCCTCCATCCTAGGGTTGTACATAACTACATGCTGTGGCGCATTGTGGCAGCCCTCAGTCAACATCTGTCCACCACCTTCCGCAGCACCATCCACGAGTTTTCTCAGGAGATTGATGGCACCGAACAGCAGCTGGAGCTGGGCAGGTTCTGCCTCACCCAGACCAACGAACACTTTGGCATGGCCCTTGGAGCCCTGTTTGTTCAGCAGCACTTCTCCTCACAGAGCAAGGCTAAGGTATGGATGGAGGTGGACAGTGGAATAATGGGTGGATGGATAGATTTTACCCATATTCATTGACTGCACTAGACCAAGTAGCCAAATTCCACCCAACTGTCCAGGAAATTTGAAGTGAACTTTTAAAATTTCAAAGATTAAAATGTGAGTTGCACATATAGTTCTCTGCAGGACCAAGGTTTTGACCCACCTTATCCCCCAAAATCCCAACTGGCACTGCCAAATCTGATACCTAAAGCCAACAAGTGGCTTTATTTTTGCCAGCTAATGCAACACATTGGCTACTCTCTCTTTCCCTTTTCTGGGCATTGCATATCTACATGCAGCACATGACTCACTTAGATATTAGCACAGTCGGAGAGAATGAGAGAAATTGCTCAATAAATTACATTTGAAAATAACTCTACTCTAACTTTACATAGCCATACTGACCAAACGTCAGACTTAACACATACAACAACAAGTCATACAACATTTTAGAGACTGTTGGGGACAGAGCCAATTTTGAGCAGCAGTTTTGCAGTGAGAGTGTAATTGCTTGATCTGTCATTACTTATTTAATGAAAATGTTTCCATCACCACATAAATTTAGAAAATATGCAGTAACGAGCAATTTATCTGCAATTTCAATTGACTTCAATAAAAAAATAGTTGGACAGGATTCTTGGTGATGATAAAACCACAAAGCCTTCAATGACAGCATGAGGAAAATCCACAAAACTAACCTTGGCCTTCAATTGAATTTTTTAGGACTTAAGCCTATTACTGAAAACACTTAACAACTTTTCTTATTATCTGAGACATTTACAGCCTTGGGAAACACATTTATAAAGTTCATAACTTTCCCACACTTTCGATGACTCAGGCAACACTGGAAATGTTTTCTGATATTGTTTCTACATCTTTCTATTCTACTTGATAATTTTCTTTGGCTCCTTAGGGGCAGGGGCCAGGGTCCAGCTGTGTTTTTTGACACAGCCAGATGATTTTGGTTGATTCCTGAACTGGAATCTGGAAATGCCATCCATGCCAATCATAACTTGTTTCTAGCTCTTATTTACTCCACTTTTTTATTTCTATTTTGTTCTCTGTCTAGGTCAATCACTAATAAACCCTCACCTCTACCGTTCCATCACCTTTGGTCCCTTTCTCTTTCACCTTAATCTTCCTCCATATGTATTCGTATCTCAGTCTCATGTCCACTCTAGGACATTCTTCTTCTTATACCCTTACTGTCAACCCTATAAGCTTCATCTTACAATGAGCCACATTTTCCTCTTCTCTTGCAAACTTCTAAATCCCCCTTGCTGCCAAAGCCCAGGACTATATAGCATGCAAGTCTGACACAAGTTCTAGGTGCTAATTACTTTTTATGTACTGTACCTTAATTGAAATTTAAGTTCCCAAATTCCTAATGTTCCATTTAAGATTCCAATAAGATACAAAGTGTAAATTTTAATGAGGCTTCAAGCTAGTGGAGCATTTCTGATTGATAAAATCATAGACAAAAGGGATTTTTAGGATGAAGCCTAGAGTATGGCAGGTTTTTCCCAGGTGAAGTGGGTGCCAATCCTATAAGCATCTTAAAGTCATTCAAACCATCAAAAACTTCTCATGTGGGGGACTGAAAACTTCAAGCTGGGTTATTGCATTTTTGGAATTGTCCGTGTCCACACCAATCATTTCACACTGTTGGTAAACATCAGTCTGTACTATGTTGGCATGCTCACACAGGTTGGAGACCTCATTATCAACAAAAAAGGTACTGGACTCCAAGCCAGTGGCAATGTGTGTAGCCTTGACTGACTCGCTGATGCTGCTTACCTCAGTGTGAACAGGAATTAATGAGTCTCAGGAGCTGAAGCTGAGAGTCAAGAGACAGAGAGGGAAAGACCAGCTTTCTTGTTATCCTGAAGCACCAACAAAGACAGACATAACATGTCTTGGTGTCTTTAAGGAATAGAAATTGTGTTTACGATAGTGTGAAAAAGCACTAGTAGAATTCTTTAAAAGTAACTAGAAGTTTGGACAGCAGATGTTCCACAATCCTATTGAAACCCTAATGCTGGTATCAGGTAATTCTGCAAAACCTCATATTACATTCAATGACGATTTTAAATGTCCAATGCTAAAAATTTTTTAAAGCTATTTCTTTCTACTTCTTTCTACAGTTACATACATCTGTGCATGGCAAGTACATACCCATACCTTGTATGGGTTGTTGCCAGTGGCAAGAAAATAAACTATGGCTAAGTAATTGCAGCAAAGGAGGGTTCCTACACCCCAGACTAGGGGAGTGCCCGAATACGTTATTCAGCAAAGCGCAAATAGTGGGTTTTTTACGAATATTGTTTCATACAAATATTTTTTAAATTATTTGATTTTGAGAGGAAAAAAAAAACATGTCAAATACCAGAGCACAGGTCGATTACATCACTATATCAGTCTCTGTCCTTTGCTCCACTGTTACATCTATCAGCAGGTCTCAATGAGGGGAGTCACATCCACCTGCTACATGACACATATTTCCTTATTTGGACATCACTCCCGAGTTGGGGGTGTTCCCCAGAGATAAAGCTTAGCTACTGACACACATGAAGTGCTCCAAAGGGACTCTCCATAACCTGTTGTTCCCCTTCCCCTTTCCACAAAGTTAAGTTGTAAAAAATAGGCAATAAATGAAAACTGCAAAGCAATAATCGCCTTTGAAGTTCTTCCCTACATGGTACACGGTGTGCTGTCTCTGTGTTATGGGTGTATACATAGGTAGAGGTCTGTCTGCAATGAGGCAATGAGATAAATTTTAGCTCAGTAGTCAGCGCAGTCATCTATGATCTATCTTCGAGATCCGGTGTGGGGACCTCCTTCGTAAGGTAGTTTATTCATGAACACTTATTGTAACACTTTAATTGTCTAAAATTAAAAGCATAATAAAAACAAAAACAGGATTTTTAAGCCTTTTCCACTTTTATTTAAATACAAATACAAATAATTTTGCTGCTTCAACAAATATAGATACAAATACCGGGCCCTCTGCACTAATATCTATGTCTTCCTACTTTATGGAATTAAATAGCTCAAGTATTTCTTTAATAACTGACATGTACAGCCAACTAGCTATCACTAAAGTGCTGTTAGCAGAGGATGGTTTCGATCCATCGACCTCTGGGTTATGGGCCCAGCACGCTTCCGCTGCGCCACTCTGCTGTCAGTCACCCCAGATGGGACTCGAACCCACAATCCCTGGCTTAGGAGGCCAGTGCCTTATCCATTGGGCCACTGGGGCTTCAGTGAGTTTGCCTGTAGATAGACAATGTAGAGAGGGACATAAATAGGGAACAATTGTGTCACAACAAGGCAGTGCAAACATGACGAACACAAGACGGACAAGAGCAGTGATTTAGTGAAGCAACAATGCTGTAGTCAGCGTATATGGTCTCCAAGTACAGTTTGTGTGGAACCTTGCTGCCATGGGTAGATTATGACATTTTAGTCATGCTGACATGTAGCACATAGTTTAACATTTATGGGAACTGCATGATCCAATGTTTTTTGAGGTTGATCCATGAGGACTGAAACTCAGGATACCTATGTCTTCCTACTTTGTGGAAACTAAATTGGTGGAGTACTTCTTAAATAACTGACATGCAAAATAGCTGCCACTAAAGCACTGTTAGCAGAGGATGGTTTCGATCCATCGACCTCTGGGTTATGGGCCCAGCACGCTTCCGCTGCGCCACTCTGCTGTCAGTCACCCCAGATGGGACTCGAACCCACAATCCCTGGCTCAGGGGGCCAGTGCCTTATCCATTAGGCCACTGCGGCTTAGGTGACTTAGGTGTAGATAGACAATGTAGAGAGGGACATAAATAGGGAGCAAACATTTCACAATAAAGCACTGAAAACATGAGGAACAAAAGACAAAAGCAGTGATTTAGGGAAGCAACAATGCTGTAGTTGGTGCATATGGTCTACAAGTAGAGTTTGTGTGGACACTTGCTGCCATGGGTACATTATGACATTTTAGACATGCTGACCCTTCAGCTATGCAGAGGTATAGCACATAGTTTAACATTTATGGGAATTGCAACATCCAATGTTTTTGGACGTTGGCCCATGAGGACTGAAACTCAGGATATCTATTAGGGGTGTGCCTGAATACAAATACGTTCTTTGGCAAAGCACAAATAATGGGTTTTTTATGAATATTTGTTTCACATAAATGTTTTAAAAATTATTTGTTTTCAGGAAGAAAAAAAAACATATCAAATACCAGAGCACAGGTCGGTTACATCGTTATCTCAGTCTCTGTCCTCTGCTCCACTGTTACATCTATCAGCAGGTCTCAACGGGGGGACCACCTGCTACATGACGCACATTTCCTTATTTGGACATCACTCTCGGAGTTGGGGGTGTTACCCAGATATAAAGCTGAGCAATAGACACACGCAAAGTGCTCCCAAGGGACTCTCCATAACCTGTTGTTCCCCTTCTCCTTTCCACAAAGTTAGGTTGTAAAAAATAGGCAATAAATGAAAAGTGCAAAGCAATAATCACCTTTGAAGTTCTTCCCTACACATTACATGGTGTACTGTCTCTGTGTTATGGGTGTATAAGTAGGTAGAAGTCTGTCTGCAATGAGGCGACGAGTAAAGTTTTGGCTCAATAGTCAGCGCAGTCGTCTATGATCTGAGAGACTCCATTTCGAGACCCAGTATGGGGACCTCCTTCATAAGGCAGTTAATTCATGAACACTAATTGTAACACTTTAATTTTCTAAAACTAGAAGTGTAATAAAACCAAAAACAGGATTTTTAAGCCTCTTTCCACTTTTATTCGAATACAAATACAAATACAAATAATTTTGCTGCTTCAACAAATATAGATACAAATACAAATACTGGGCCCTCTGCACATCCCTACCCCAGACCACGGACGACTGTGCTAACCACTCAGCAAAAGGGTCAAACCACTAGCCAAGGGCTAGTGCGTCCGCCAACTGACTAAGTATTGATAATACACTTAGTGTTTTACAAATTAGAGTTTTTTTATTTGATGAACGTGGTTGCTGATGTGCAAAAATGAACTAAATGGGTTTTATTTCTATTTTTAAAAAATGCAAAACAACGATAGGACAGTGGGCAAGTAATGTAATCATAGTATGCCCAAATACTGTGTAATACTGGTAACACTGACTACCACTGCAAGCCTACACCCAACACCTGCAAACAAACTCTGATGTGTAATACCAGTGGAGTTCCCCTTTAACTGAAGGTAGAGATGACTAGAAAGATCTCCAAATTCTCCTTTATGGGATCTGCTGGTATTTGAAAACAAGCCAAGAAGGAAAAAAGACCAATTGGCTCAGTAGTAATCAGATATTGGACATGGGAATTTGCATTTCAGACAATGGACGGATCAAAACTGCAGCAAAGGTGGCAGAAAAAACATCACTGTAGACAATCTAATGCAACACAAATTCAAATTATCAGTTAATTCTAGTAACATAAGCAAACTTGCTCAACAGGGTGTAAACATGACCTTACACTCTTTGATTATACCTTTAATTATTTGGATTTGGGGGATTCCAAGTCAAGTCAAGTCAATTTTATTTGTATAGCACCAAATCACAACAGAAGTTATCTCAGGGCACTTTTCACCTTGAGCAGGTCTAGACCGTACTCTTTAATTTACAAAGACCCAACATTCCCCCATGAGTAAGCACTTGGCGACAGCGGCAAGAAAAAACTCCCAGGAAAGAAACCTCAAGCAAAACTGGGATCCGGGTGGGCGGCCACCTGCCTTGACTGGTTGGGTTGAGAGAGAAAGAGGGAGGGGGAGAGGGGAGAGAACAGAGAAGCACAGCAACAACAATAATAACAATAATAATAATAATAATAGAAATATGACCAATAATAATAGCAGTAGTAGTTGGCAAAAATGACTAATATTATTAGCAGCAGCAGTGGGCTTCACGCTGCAGCCGAGGGTCTCCTACGAGACGAGAAAGCACAAAACTCCAGGGAAGATGCCAAGTTAGTAACATGCATTGATGGTACATGAATGCATACAGATGGAGAGGGGGAGGAGGAGAGAGGACTCAGTGCGTCATGGGAAGTCCCCCGGCAGTCTAGGCCTATAGCAGCATAACTAGGGGCTGGTCCAAGGCCAGCCTGGACCAGTCCTAACTATAAGCTTTATCAAAAAGGAAAGTTTTAAGCCTACTCTTAAATGTAGAGAGGGTGTCTGCTTCCCTGACCGAAACTGGAAGATGGTTCTACAGGAGAGGGGTCCAATAGTTGGAGGCTCTGCTCCCCATTCCATAAATTAAAGCCTCTGAAAATGTGGCTTCAAATATTCAGTTATTCACCATAACTTTAAATATTTATGACTACATAAGCAATAATCCGAGTTCAAAAATCAGTCATTATTTATTGAGTTAAAAAATAAAAAAATAAATTAAGCTAATCTGCTTCTTCAGGACCATGTGGGTGTGGTTTGACACACACATTGATTTGAGGACCAAACAACCAATTTACTGTCATCAGATCTGATTTGCACACGGAAGTATGTCACATCACATTTTTTTCAACTGAGCCCCGCCTACTTCAAATTTGTGAGAAGGGCACCTAGAAAAAAAGAAATACAAAAATGTGAAATTAGGAAAACTGTTCCAACTTTAGCTGAAAATAGTGTGTTTATTGTTCATAGTAAGAAGCAGATTGAGAAAATGTGTTTCCAGGGGCTTGCAAACTTCTTCCCATGATGTGATCTCCCTCCAGGTACAGAAGCTGGTGGAGGACATAAAGGACTCTCTGTACCTCCGGCTCCATGAGCTGGACTGGATGGATAAGGCCACCAAGAAGGCTGCCAGAGAAAAGGTTCGGAGAACAAACTCGGCTTCTCTATCACAAACACGAATTGAGGAAGAAGTAGTGAGGATCGCCTAATCCAGATCTCTCTTTGGTGCTGATTTAGGGTCTGCACTGCAAGATATCCCTTCTAATACTTTTACAATCTGAAGTTATAATCCTTTTAGAGGGCCATGTCGAACATAAAGAGCTTCCCTTTAATCCTATTACATTGGGTTTGCTTAATTGGTTAATGCATTTGTGTGTGCTTGGATGGTTGTGTGCCTTGGTCCAGAAACAAGTGTGTATTGAGGGTTATTAGTTACTGCAAGTGGATGTAGACTGGTGTTGGGTAGGTTTACTTGTTTCTCTCTCTCTTTCCCTCCATCATCCTCTTCTCCTCTTCTCTCCCAGCTGAAGCACATGATGGTGATGACGGGATACCCTGACTTCCTTCTCAAACCTGAGCTCATAGATCAAGAATATGGTGTGAGTCATGAGCCTCCTATTTCAGTCTACATTCTTGGGTCTTCCTCACCACACATGAGCACCCACACATCATACACACAAATACTATTTCCCAGCATCCCCCTCTCTCTACCTGTGTCTCGTACACTGAACTTGTACATCTGTAGACAACTGTTGGTTAGCATCAGTGATGGAAAAAACTAAGAATCTAAATAAATGACAGAAAAGGGCTTTCCAAACAGGTCAGTGAAAATACAAAGAAAAAATAGGTAGGTAGTCATCAAATGCATAAAAGTGAGAATATGCTAAATATGTGCACAAATACAGGCTTTTAAGGGCACAGAGAACACAAAAAAGGCTTGGATTGGCCTTGATGCTGCTTGAGGAAGAGTGTCAAACTTGGAACGTGTTGCAATCCAGAGTAGCTGCCCTTACGAGCCTTTTTTGTGTTCTTCATTCGTGGAGCAATGTTTGTTTGTTCTTGTGCACGCATGCTGCACACAGGTAACACAAAGCACATTTCTGATGTGCTACTCATCTACAGATGGCAGAAACATGCCAAGAATTCCAGCAATGTACCAGCAATGAGGAAGACTGCTAGTACATGAACATGGATGTAAACAACACAGGTTTCAAAACGCTCCAGGAAATCAGTTCTGCAATCACCTAACAAATGTGTGGAATGAATTTTTGAATATTTTGAAACCTATATTGTTTACCGTACATCCATGTTTGCTAGCTAGCAATTGGGTCATCGGCACTGTTTCTCGGTGCATTATCATCAATCAGTGGAATAGTATGAAACCATGGGGCTAAATGTGTGTCATGTTGCCCATATGCTTGTGCATGTGCATTTACATCCTTATAAATCTTTGCTCCATATCACTACTAGTAGTCAAAAAGGCACCTTTAAAGTAGAGGATCAATATAATTCTTGAATGTGTGTCTATTGCGTTTATAGAGATCACAAAACTCTTGACTGGACATGAGCCTTAGTACACAGGACCGCTGATGACATTGTATCATAGGTGACTCTGCTTCATAGTTGCTACAGTACAGATGCATTGAATTTGATGTGGAAAAAAACCTGCCAGCTTTTGAAGCATTTATTTTACCTTAAATAGTAGTTGTTGAGAACATTTTGGAAAATGTAATGTCTAGGAATTAGATGAGAAAATCAATACCACTCTCATGTCTGTACAGTAAATATGAAACTACCATCAGTCGCCAGTTAGCTTAGCTTAGCACAAAGGCTGGAAACAGGGGGGAACAGCTTGACTGGCTCTGTTCAAAGGTAACAAAATTCTCATACCAGCAATCTTACTCTGAACTTTACTCATAAGTAAGATATTTCTTCATCTGTATTATTGGCTCTACTCATTACATTACCAAGCACACAGACTCAAGGGTGGGAGGATGTTGCAGAAACTACCACAATTTTGAAATAGTAGTCTGTCCAGATGTGTATTTTTGTCACAAACAGACAGAAGCGCATCTGGCCCTGTGAGACTTAACAAGTAAAAAAGATTCAAAAAAGCAAGATGATGTGTTTACTGTCAGTTTAAAAGATAGAGATATTGCATTAAATCCCTTTTGGCAAGAGAACAAAACCAATTCTCAATCTGTGTACAATAAACTACTGCAAGTCCATTTTCATATTAGATGTTTGAATCATAAATAAGTTGTGTCCCAATTGCCACAGATTATCACTATTTATAAAGTAACAACTTATTAGTAGCTGACTTGGTGGCTCTGTTGGGCCCACCACACCTACATAACACACTTCCACAAACACCCAACTAATGCATACCCTAAAGGTGCACATAAACTTATCTGTGGTTTTGCAGTTTGATGTGGATGAGAAGACCTACTTCAAGAACATCCTCAACAGCATCAAGTTCAAAATCAAGCTCTCAGTCAAGACGATCCATGAAGAAGTGGACAAGTCAGCGTGAGTTTCATATCTCCTCACATTACACAAGCTACAGTAGCTAGCCAACTTGGCTCACTGACACACAGTGCAAAGCAATTAAAGGTTAATATATTTGAAATCTATCCAAGCTCATCCAGCTGAGGCTCACACTTTACACCACTGTGAGTGTGTGTCTGTAATGTGTTTGACATACCTAACATGTCCCAAAATCGACATACACAGCTAGAGAAAATCCATTTGATTTACTTATCTATAGCAGCCAGACATGCAGTTCATTTTTTATAAACTACAGCCCGCCACGCCTGGATTGAGTGCCTCTCTGCTATGACAACACATTACAGTCACATTAGTATTCCAAGGTGCTCAAATCAACTGGATCATTAGCCCACACTCAACGCTCTGAAGAGTTAAATCACATACTCCACTTTTATCACCAAAAAGTGAACCTTTCATCACTCAGTCTGTCTTGTCACAAGGATATAAATAAATTAACACTCCTCCTCTCTGTGTTTGTCTTCCCTCAATTTCTTTGCAGCCCATGCAGAGCCATCAGTCTTTCACTCCTAGAACAAGGGCTTCTCACACCTTCAGAGTTAGTCATTTGGCGGATTTTGTGCCAATCGATTGGTCTGGCTTTAAGTGGATTAGCATAAAGGAACTGTCTGTGTTTTCATATGCAGAGGAATTTTAGCCGTGGGACCACACACACCGAATATTTCTCACCAGGGGATTTAGAAAGTAAGAGAGGAAGAGGTGTTTGGGATTCTGTTCAGGATTGGGGTGTGTTTCGATCCCATCTTTAAAACCCTGTTTGATTGACTCTTGTTTTTCTCCTCAGATGGATTCTCCCTCCCCAGGCCCTAAATGCCTACTACCTTCCTAACAAGAACCAAATGGGTGAGTGTGTGACCATGCATCGCACAAACTGATATCTGTGTTCTCTCAGTCATCTGTCTCACACCTCTCATCTCTCCCATTGCCGATCTGCACCACGATGTGGACCATGTAGTAGTTACACGCAATTACACCATGTTGCCATCAGTTTTCGACAAGCCAAATGTGACTGCTGCTTAGAGATTTTTAAAAAAGTGTCCACCTACTCATATCATATTCCTTCTCCTCACTCTTTAAAATCAAATTTTTATTATTACATTAAATATTACATTATTCTTAAATTGCATCCATCCAATTGCAATTCCATCTTTTGGTTTCCTTTGTTTCATGTCTACAATCTGACTCTGTTTGAAGATAGTGAGACAAGGACAGAGGCTTAGTCAAAAGCTGCTCTCTCACATATGCAGTCCATTTTTGTCTCTTCATGGGGAGTTTTATTGATATAGAGTGTCACAATGTGCTCCTCAGTCCCGCTCTGCAGCCACACTCTATCCCCAGCCCATTGCTCTCTGTCTCCAGCCCCTGCTCCCTTCTCCCAGGCCATGTACTTTCCTCCAGCTCCCCAGACCTGCCATCCTTAAGCTGTCCACCAGATGCCCTCGGACTTTCCCTCCTTTCCCCATCTATACCCCTGTTCCCACTTCTCATCAGTCCTGCAGTTACCTGGCTTACTCCATCCACTCCTCACCTGCAACTCATTCCTTTGTCAGCCACTTACCTCATATACAGGCCCAGATCCTTTGTTCCCTTGTCAGATCATTGTTGTTGTCATGTAGCTTTTTGTCAGTGCTTTCAAGCTTCTGTTTTCGGTTACCTGGACCTGTACCATATCTGCACCTGCTTGTCTGCCTGTCTGGACTTTTCCGAATCTCATCCCTGCAACTCTGTGGATTTAATACTACTGCTGTTTGGACAGTTTGGACTTGCTACCCATACCTGTAAGCTTTTGTATCTTCACTTTTGACAATTAACTCACTGAACTGTCCCTGCCTGCCTCTATAATCTGCATTTGGGTACTACCCCTGCTGCCTGTGACATACAGTCTGTTTTTTACTTAGACTTGATTTGCTAACAGTCAAAAAATGTAATTATGTTAAATCCAGACTATCCTACTGTATGTTAATCAACACATATTTAAGTCTGCAACTATAGATTAATTGATTACTCTGTAAAAAATTTAAATGTAGCCCAAAAAAATACAGTAACTTTGCATTACACCCACTTCATTTAAGAAAATTCTTAACTGCTGATGCCTTACATTAGCTTTAGCAGAACTTCAGAATGCATTTTGCACATGCAGGACAAGGATTGTGCAACCAAAAACTGTGTCAATGTACATATGGGTATATGAGTGTTGTTTTAAGACAGACTAAGGTGACATCTTGAAATTGTGTTTGTTCGACCAACAGTCCAAAACCAAAAGATATTCAATCTATTTTTTGCCACTTCAATGAACTATCTTTCAATTCAAAGATATTATACATAAAATATGCAGCTGATGTCCTTAATCAGTTGTTCAGTGCTAAAATATGACTATTTCAATGAAAAACTTCAGATTGGCAGTGACATGTGGCAACAGGAGATGAATGAAATGTCTTCACTTTGAAGTGCTTAGAGATAGTGATGATCTGAGTTAACTACATGTCAACTACAGTGTGTGATGGTGTTGAGGAGGTCAAAGTTTATTCACCAGTTGAAGAACAGCTTTCTTTGGATGAAGCATGATTTTTAGGGGACAGAGAAAATTATTTATATGGACAAATAGTGATTTTTTTTAATTTAATTTATTTTTGTTGCTGCCCTCTATTGTATGCAATGAGATTTGGGATAATAGTATAGATGCCTTTTACATAAATATCTTGACTCGTGTAGGTTTAAAGTCAGTCAGTGTTTTCCTTTTCCTTCTGTGCAGACCGCAATAAAAACCTGTTTCTCTCTATAGTTTGTGTGCCTCATGTTGTGTCTTTATCTCTCCCCCAGTCTTTCCAGCTGGCATCCTTCAGCCCACTTTCTACAACCCTGAGTTCCCACAGTAAGTATCCCTCCTCCTGTCCCTGCTGTCCGTAGGGAAGCAACAACATCTCCACGGCCACAAAAGCAAAGGTCATTAAAGGCTACATTAGTCTGGCAAGCCTTTGCTTCCCTTAAGTCCCAACACACCTGATTTAAACCAGTTTAACCACCCATCAAGAGTTCAATTATGGAACAAGGTCCTGCTAATGGAACAGGTATCGTTGAGAAGTCGCCACCCTAAATTTGAGCCCATCAAGTAAATTGACAGTACATGAAAGTAGATAGCTTCCCCATCTGTCTCTGTCTGATCTGTTTATCTCACTTGTTCTCATCTCTGGCTCTAAAATAAGCACACCATGAGAAATTTATGAATTAGTCATAGCAATACCACACAAAACTTTCCCTAACTTTAAATTAGTCATGCATTTAAATCCGCACACAAATTTCAACCTCAGCCGTGCATTTCAGACAGAAGCTCTTTGTATTTGACAGATTCTGGTATTTCAAGGCCAATATTAATATTTTTTGGATTAGCTGCTGATAAGCTGTGTTTTTCTATGGCAGCACACAATATGTTTAAAAAATTATCATCATTTTGCCAAAAAAGGACTGCATATTTCCTCCACTTTTATTCTTGTGCAAATTAACATATCATTATGCCATTGGATAACAAAGTTGTTTAGTGAAATCCAAACCAATTAAATTTTGGATGGATATGTACTAGACTATGTGACTTTTGAACAACACCGATGCCGCAGGTGGAAGTTACAGGGTTAATGCTGAATGCTAAAACAAAGTCTGCAAAGTAACTCATAATCTAGTGGTCTTAGCAAAACAAGTAAAGCCATAGCAGCAAATCTCCTGAGTGTATTGAGCTGATCAAGGCTTTGTTTCATTGCTTATGCATTAAACTTTTTGTAAAGAAAACAGAATGTGTTACATTTTCTTTCAAAAGTTCAAAGTGTAAGCATTTGGTAGATACCACAATATATAATGTATATTTTTCCTCCTTGTTGCCAGGTCTCTGAACTATGGAGGAATAGGAGCTATCATTGGCCGTGAACTAACACACGGATATGATGACTGGGGTAAGAATGACAACCCCTTCACCCACAATCCATTGCAACAAAGTTTGTTTTTTTACCATTTTAAATTGAACCCCCTTCACTGCTTTGAACTATTCTATTACACAGAGCAAGTGTTTCCTGATGATTTGTGTAAATTCATGACATTTGCAGCAGGGCTGTCAACTTCTTCTGATGATCTAATCTAGACTAGTGGCTATTACTTGACTTAATCCAAGAGGTTAGGTGGTGTAGAAATGCAGGAAATTTGTTTTAAATTACATTTTTTTTTCTGGGGGAGGACGCCTAGACCTGCAACTGTGCATTAAAGAAAATTATGAGCCACAATCTCTAACTTTAATTTCCAGTCAAAGCGCGGCCCTTTCAAGATACAGCAAAAGCATTTAATGAGGGTGTGAAAAATTGTTGACTAGCAGCTTCTTCTTCTGACAGACAGTTAATATCTATTCTACAAATTCAGTTGGCCGAAAAGCAGTTCAGTTGCTTCATATAGTGGATACATCAGCCAAGGTTAACTTTTGCCCCCTAACAGTTTGACTTCTGTGATGTGCTGGGCAGCTTTTTGGACTGTGAAGGAAAGTTGCAGGTTGTGTTGTCTTCATGTTGATGCAGCAGTCACCCTTTTGCCCTTCATCTTAGTGATGCAATGGTTTGTGTCTCTAGGGGGCCAGTACGACCGGCACGGCAGCTTCAAACAGTGGTGGACTGAGAAGTCCTACAGAAAGTTCCAGAAGAAGGCTGAATGTGTCCTCAAGCTCTACGATAATTTCACTGTTAATAACCAGAGAGTGGGTTTGCACACTCATTGCATGAGTCTTTACACCCTGATGATAATACTATGATGATGTCATACTGTATCTTGGCTTGTGCTTGAAGATTACAAACTTATAACAGAAAGCCAAAAGGGGCATGGGATTTGAAAAATATGGGCATTTACTTGGCAAGGAGGTTCTAACAAAAAACACTATTGAGTTGTATTGTGGGAAATGTAGGTGCAGCTTTTTTGGAGTTTCTCCCATGCTGACATCTTAGCCTCTGCTTTTTGACTATTCAGGTCCCCCAGCTACATAGAAGTGCAATACTAAATAAACTTTTGAGGGTTTATTGTCTGTGGTTGTTTTAGCAGCTTTCACCTCATAAGATACTGATTATTTGTAATTTTTGCATTTAAATGGTCAAATTTAAAGGGATAGTTTCAAATTCTGGAAAATACTTGATTTCTTGCCCAGAGTTAGATGAGAAGATCGATACTAGTATCATGTCTGTATGCTATATTTGAAGCTACAGCCAGGGCACAATTAGCTTTGACAGCTTAGCTTAGCATAAACACTGGAAGCAGGGGAAACGGCTATCCTGGTTCTGTCTGGAATATCTGCTTGTAACGTAGTGGTGACGAAAGAATAGTCAGGCACACAACCTCCTGTAAAACCCAAAACTTTTCAATTTTACACTTTGATTTTGTACAAATTAAACAAAGTAGAAGATGTTGGCGAGTTAGAGGTGCTGGTAGATGGATTTTGTCACCTGCAGATAGACTCAGGCTACTTTCCTAGTTTCCTCTCTCTTTGTCCAGGTGAATGGTCGTATGACACTGGAGGAGAACATAGCGGACATGGGAGGACTCAAGCTGTCATACTACGTAAGTAATGCAGATCATTGTTGAAATACTGCGGCTGTGTGACCTCACACGAATGAAGGATTTTAAATAAATAATATCAAAATGCAACCAGTCAGTTTTGACTCTTATTTGCCATAGTTCATATCAGGTAGTTGTAGGACATACTGTAACATTTCTGTGATTTCTACCAAGAGGAGATCGTGATTTTGACTTGGAAAAGACTTTGGTCATGAGCTGAGGGGTCATAATTTCATTATTCACTCCCTGCGCACCTCTCTGTCTCTCTGTCCAGGCGTATCAGAAGTGGGTGAGGGAACATGGTCCAGAGAGGCCCCTACCTGGGCTCAGATACACTCATGAACAGCTGCTCTTCATTGCCTTTGCGCAGGTACTGAAGCCTCTCAACACAATCCACACTACAGTCTTTCATAATATTTTTACTGTTAAATCATTTATCTACTGCTCTGATCATAGAGAGCAGGTAAGAGTTATATATTATCCGAACATTATTATCCCATCTATTAAGCATTGGAGGGATTTTAAAAAATTATGTTGCATTGTGTTGATGACAGTACAGCATCTCAAAGCACTAGACCACCTTGCAACTACTACATCTATCATTTAAATCCATCGGCATCTTTGAAATTCATGGCTTAATGTGGCAGTGGCAAAATCTAGAAAGACGTTTTAATACAATCTGCAGTGTTTAGCCCATTTAGCTAAAAGGACGTGCCATGGAAATTGCATATAAGTGGATAGATTCATTTCAGAGTAGAAGAAATACATAAATATATAATATTGAGCTGTGAACCAATTCAACCACATTTTTGTTCACATAAAATGAATATGGTGAACTTGACAAAAATGCTTTTTGAATATCTAAATAGCAACAAATAGCTTTTAGTATGTTGTGCATGTGCAGATTTGACTGATCATGTCCAGTTTTGGACAGATTTGTTTTTGTCTTGGCTGAGTTGTATCCAGGTTGGGTCGTTGATGTGTTAAAGGGACATTCCACAAATTTCACTCATGAAGATCAGTTTACGCGTCAGTAGGACTACTACTCAGCCTTTGAAAACAGACGTATAGTGTCTTCTGTGGCTCTGAAGGGAGCATCGTGAAGTCTGAGAAAATAACCCTGATGATGTCATTAGTGTCCTCTTTGATTCAGGCTTTATATTTTCAACAGAAATCCAACCAACAGAAACATGCAGGAAATCACCAAGCATGGTTGGTCTAATGAAAGATGCTGTTAAATTGCATTATGGGAAATGTAGGACACCAGGGTTTTGGATCTGCTTCTTAATCTCATTCTATGAACTATAAATCTGAATATGTCAACATCTGCCAACTTTGACCCTGTATTTTATTCAAATCTGTCTCTCGCATGTCCCGCACCTTTTATGGAAGAGCCATATTAAATTGTTGGAGTGCCCCTTTATTGTTCTATGTTGTCTTTTCAGAACTGGTGTATGAACAGAAGATCTCAGTCGCTCTACTTGCATCTGCTAAATGACAAACATGCACCAGAGCACTACAGGTACAAAATACACACACCAATAAAAAAACACTCACAAACACAGAGAAACTCATCAGTATTTTGCATCTGTGTGCATTGCTTTTACATTTTAAGAATAATCTTCACTTACAACACATCCAAAAAAAGACACATAACTACAGTTGGGATTGCACAGGTAATGTTGGGAATGCCCCATTTCCTGTGAAATAAGTTAATGTACATTACACTTGAATTATTACATAACAGCACAAAATATGCACACATACACACGTGTGATGTCTGCATTGCTATTAGATGTTTTCATTTCCTCCCCCTGCAGAGTCATCGGCAGTGTTTCCCAGTTTGATGAGTTTGCACGTGTTTTCCACTGTCCGAAGAATTCACCAATGAACCCTGTGGACAAATGTTCCATATGGTGACGTCTCCACCTGGTCTGTTGACCTTCAAACGACCTTCAGAAGTCCCCACACCCTCCCCTCACACACACACACACACACATACACACACTGTGACGGCCCCTCTGCTTTGCTTGCTGCTGCTATGCTCTAAAGATCTTATAGACTCACCCCACCAATTTGTTATATCGGTTTGTTTTGTGTACTTTGTTTTAAAGGTGCAGTGTGTAGAATTTAGTGGCATCTACTGGAACAGACTTGGCAGAAATGGAATATAATATTCATAAGTATGTTTTAATTAGTGTATAATCCCATGAAAACAAGAAGTGTTGTGTTTTTGTTACCTTAGAATGAGCCCTTTACCCGCCATCTTACACCACCATGTTTCTATAGTTTCTATGGATAAAGCAAGAGGGTTTTTCGCGAGTTTTGTGGCCACCGTAGGTTCTCCTACATGCTTGAAGGGGGAGGGGTATTCAGTTGATTGCAATCTGCAACCTCACCACTAGATGCCACTTAATCCTACACACTGCAACTTTAAAAAAATGTACTTTAATATATGGAATACCTGTGTGACTTCCCTTTTCTGTCACAGTCTAGAGCCAGGCTGTGACACAGACATAGAGACGCAACCTGTCCTACATCACACATTCATCAGAGCTAACAAGATGATACAGAGTGCATAAAGCAGCCAGATCCAGGATGGAAGTACATCTTTTCAATTGTCATCAATACAAAGGCTTTAAATTGTGGAAGTTTATACACTGATTGTCCATTGATAACTCAGTCTGTATTTACCATCGAGCATGGGTCACATGACCATTGATCATGTACATACATTATTTGATTACCATATTTCCTCAAATAAAACAAGGTAGTCAATTAAAAGCCAGGTCTCCGATAATGGCCGAGGGCGTGGTCAACACGAACAAATGAAGAATAACTTTGTTGTTCTGGATTACTCATCTAATGTATTATTGTCCTATTTCAGTCACTGTGGGTGTATATGCGTTAATGTCTCAGCCAGCTGTAGTTTGCAGTAATGTACAAGTGCCACAAGATTGCAGCAGCTACATTTGAAGTACCCTTTGGGACCCATGCGGAAATTTGATGACGGAAATTCAAAGAGAGGGCTTTGCAGTATGTTAGGAAAATTCAGGAAAGAAAGCTGCAAGGCATTTTGACATTGACCCAAAAAGAATTGGCCACTATTTTAGGGAATATGGTAACGCAGTAACAAACATTTAACAGAGCAAGCGGAAGTAGATCAGAAAACAAGGGGGCATCATACTAAAATATGAGCAAATATACTTATTAAACAGAGGGAATTAGAAATAAAGGCCTCTCTCTAATATAAGGCTGCTTTCAATAAAGGCCTTGTACCATCTGCAGTTGAGGTAAATAAAGGCCCTGGCCACTATTTGAGGAAATATGGTGGGTTTTTTTCTATGTTTAAATTTATTTTTAAAACATCTATTTTTGTATTTTTGCCAATTTATCACACACATTATGCATAGGATTCATAACCTATTTTGTTTTTAATTGTTGTTCTCCATTGTTTGTCTTCTTTGTAGCATCAGCTAGAAAAATCTCAGCATATCAGAAGATGTAGATTAAGGACTGGCAACAACAGTGATTTCAGTCCCTGATGTAAACTGGACAAATGCCACCTTTAAAGTGAACTTAAAATCAGTAGCATCGTCGTGCCTGCCAAAATGTTGCTGTCCTTTCAGTTCGGTATTGGAATATGATTTGTGTCGCAATGCTGCACTCTTGTGGCTGCAGAGAGCAATGGTCACTGTTCAGCTGTCATGACTGTTGCATCGTTTGCCTGCATTGTTTACTTGTTACTGTGAGTATTTGTACAGTTTTTAAGATTTGTAAACTTTAAAAAAAAAAAAAAAACAGAAGACATGGTTGATGTGATCCTGATTTTCTCAGGATTTGTAGTCAAATGCAGCGCCAAAAGGTGGATGCGCTCTTTGTGTCTCTATCTACATTCAACTCCTCAGACTACAGTAAAAACACAAAGCAGCTTCTGTATTTATCAAACACTGGACATTGGATTAAAGAACTTAATCTGTTGGATTATCCACATCACTGTGTTTCCCATTGAACTCTGAATGATCTTATACAACCCAGGAATCAAAGTGGAAGGGAGAGCATGCGGTCACATCATACCTTAACAATTAACTCGCCAAATAACAGAAGCCAACACTCTGTACATAATAAAGAGCAACTATGATTGATGGAGAATCATGCATTTGTACACAGTGTTATTAACAGAAATACTTTTGTATAAAGAATATGAATCTTTGTACGGTGGAGAAGTGTATCAGATGTTATGGTTGTACAGTTTGTTTTGATGAGAGTGCATGTTTCCTTCCCTCATGGTCAAAACTGACCAAAACAAAATTCTAATCGCCATATATGGAAGACATCACACCCCACACACACACACACACACACACACACACCTGACTCTACAGCTGCTAGTTCACATGTGGCTGCTATCTCTTCCTTGATGTTGGTCGCTGTTTAATGTTTGAGTAAGTACAAAGGATCACTGTGTCACTGTGGTGCTCAAGTTCGTGTGTGTGGGTCATTATCAGTGTGTTACCAGCTGTGTCCTCACAGACTCGGTCCTCCAGCGACATGAGCCAGCTCTCTCTTGACCTCCCGGTGTTGGATGGTAGACGTCCACATCTAACACTCTGCCTCCCGTTTGCTTAAAACCTGCAAAACCCAGTGGGAATCAAACACCTCATGTATAATGGACCTCAATAAGCACTGCAAACCAGGTTCAACTGCTCACGAAGTTTGAGCACAAAAGGTGGCTGTCTGTTGTAGTGACAGTGAGTGGGGATACACTTTGCATTGTGGGATTGGTTTGCTCACAACTTCAATGCTAACATGCTGATTTTAGGAAGCAGGTATAATGTTTCCCATATTCACCATCTTTGCTCACTATTTGCTAATTAGACAGACAAAGTAGAGCTGAGGCTGATGTGAATGTCATTAGTTTTGCAGGTATTTGGTCATAAACCAAAGTATTTGACAGTTGCTGATAAGGAATTGAGAAGTGTTTTTCCATTTACTGTTTCTCAGACTTGTGTCTCCAATATCTACATTATTATTGTGTCCAGGGTGAAGTAACTCTACCTCGACTTTCTGAGAGCTGTTCTGTAAATTTCCGCTTCTCTGCTGCTGCCTCAGCTGGCTCCTCTGCTCTTTGATACAAGCTTTCTGTTTGGACACCAGCCACTCTAGCTCAGATGCCTGTCGGCGCAGCTCCCAGTTGGCCTCGGACAGGTCACCTGACCCGCTTGAAGAATCCTTAACTGTCATTTTCAGCTGATGAAGCACACAGGAGAATTCACAAAAAATAAATAAATAAAATCACAAAGCATAAATCTAGAGCACAGGATTTTTAAGATTAATTTTACATTAATTAAATATTAACTAATTAATTTTGAGAACATGTGGATGCAGTAAACAAAGAGACAGATGAGAAGCTTGGCAGCTTCTACTGTTTTGTAGGCCAGAGATTTTCAAAATGGAGCAAAAGCACAAAGGGGAATCATGTATTTCCCCTATAATTTCATCCATAAGTAACACAATGACAGACTGTATGACTATTTTGGTCATGGGTTTCATAAACTTTCTGTAATAAAACAAAACAAAAATCAGATGGTGGACCCTGGGACAAAATCTTATTAAATTGGGGTTTGTGGTCTAATTTGTGTCAGTTTTAGGGGTCCTTGATGTGAAAAAGTTTGAGAACCACTGTTGTAGGCATCAAAGGAAAACAGCACAGTCAGAGTTAGATTTTCAATAAGGATTACATAGCTGCTTAGAACTGTTTTGGCCGCTTCCAGTGTTTACTTTAAGTCCTATTTGAAGGTCTCTCCCACAAGTATGAGATTGATGTGATGTTGTGATCATTTAGAGTGGAATATTTTATACCAGCACTAACATCAGTGTCAAAAATCAATATGACAGAATGGAAAGTTTTCTACTTTTTTGTACCTTTTGGTACCTCACGCTGCAGTTTCCTCATGACCGATTCATAGTCTTCCTTCATTTGTTGCTTTACAGCGTCCAGCACTTGCCAAATATATTATTAGCATTAGTTTTTTTTTCCCAGAGAAAGCCTCTAAAACAGCATTTAGACCGTCATATAATGAATCTCCCCACTGAATAAAAGGTCAACAACTGAGAAACTTCTCAGAAACACTTGATGACAGTGACTTTATTTATAAATATCTATATAAATATATATATATATATAAATATAGATATTTATATATAAATATCAGTCAGAGATATATCTGTCTAACCCTACTGTTCTCACATGTTAATATTTTCTCCTCTCTCTCACCAAAACTCATCTCTTATGAGACAGTGACTTGGAAAATATGAGACAAGATGTAGAGGAAGATGCAGTGCCTCACCACAGCTTATTATGGTTTCATGCATGACCCAGTTTACCTCTATTTTGTCTAGCTGGGAGTTTATTTTAAAAATTAAATAATGTCTGCTAATCTCGGTTGTTGGTGTGCAACCTTTGTCCGGCACCTGGGATCAACGTCAGATTTGCATACTTCTGCCTTCTGCTCATGGAATTTATTTTATTATAGTAATAAACTGCATGCAAATGTATGGTCATAACCACTAACTGCAACCCAAAACCCTGTGCATTGAATATGACATAGAACAAAAATTGTGAAATTGTGAACTGAGTATTGACACAGTCTTTGTCTTTGTAGAGTCAAATTCATTTTATTTTTCTTTGAAACAAAGCTGTTTGTTTCATATATTTCCTTTGCCTAGAACCATGCCAAGGAATAAAGGATTTCATCATCACCATCAAGGAATTCATTACTATTCAGTTAGGACAATGGTTATTTAATAATGTTATTTTGCATACATTTCCAATATTATGATATGTACCAACAATGAGGGATATTACACATTATGAATAATAACTTCAGTTAAAATTGCCCACCTCTATCTAAAATTAGTAGGTTAATTAACATTCTTTACTTAGACAGAAAAGATTTTGCCACACAAACTGTGCTTATGTGAGCCTTGCAATAAAATTATTTTGAGCACTTGCATACTTTATGGCACCTGTTAATTTTTCATGCTATCTAAATCATAATTACAGCATGACAATGGTATAAAAAGCAGCACCAGAACTCTCAGTTAGAGACAATCACTGTGACATTTTGACATTGTGACTGAGCACCCACTTCCTACTATGACAAGTCAAAATGCCGCTGTGAAAAAGGCCTGTTGAAAGTGTGAGATAAGTGTGTGGAAAGCATAAAAAGCTAAACTTACAGCTCCATCTGCAGGCTAACTTTGTCTGTTAGCACCACCTGCAGCTCAGCCTGAATGTTGTGTTTGGCTGCCTCTAGGAGCAGGTCTTACTCTTGCAGTTGCTTGATCATAAGACTCCTCTCAGCCTGAAAGACACTGAGAGACGTAAAGGGCTGTGCTGTACCCATGTTTATGTGTGAATATGTGTCTATGTGAGTGTGTGTGTGTGTATACCTTTAAGTTGGCCTGACGTTCAGACTGTTGCTGTGCATTCTCCACTGTGAGTGAACACAAGGCAGAACTGGGCTGTGAGCACTGACTTTGCAGCTGCTTGTTCAGGGTCTGTTTATAAAAGTATAAACATATAAAGAGATGTGCATAAAATCAGATGTCAGTAGAATATCTCGCTGTTGAGTGGAACTTGATAACTGATGTTGAAATAGCACTAAAAGCTGGAAATCAGAGGGGAAAGGTGTTCTTACACAGTTGTAATAATTGAATTTGAATGTATGAATGAACTTTACAGATTTATTTTAAAGTGTCTGTTGTTAGATTTTAATAAAATATTTAATAAATTTTAATTTTAACTCCATCTATCTCCGATCACTTGTTGTATAATTTGGAAACTGGTTACTTGAGTTGTTGTAATAAAATATATTTTAAACAGTTCTGTCATATTTCCAAGCCTGGAAAACACATCGTAACGTCACCTTTTTGACTTTTTCAAGTTTCCCATGACTTTGGTGAAACATGCAAGAACCCGATAGTCTAAAACAGTCATAAGGCTTGGAGAACTAAGAAGAAAGAAATATTCCCTGGTGAGGAATCTGGACTCTCTCAGCAACAGCTCTCAGCTCTCTGCCCTCTTTCAGCAGTTTACTGCTCTCTCTCTGCTGCCTCTGAAACACACACATACAATATTCAGCTACAGAAATGCGGCACGATCATATGCATTATAGATTTTACAGATGAGAATTGAGTCAATTGTTCTCTCTTGACTTACTTTCAGTTCAGTTTTTCACTCATACACAAGGGAGTCCTTCATTTCTTTAAAAAGACTGAACATCTGAACATCATGTGTATCTGTAGCATTGAGAGATATTAAGTTAGAGCTGAGTTTACAGCTTGTTTCTGCTGCCCCAACATGGCCAATAAATCATTTTGATAATCAATAAGAAAAAATGCCAAACAAATCCATAGTGACACTTTGTGATTCAGGGGGATAATTTTTATTATCTTCATCTACTATTTTTCCCTCAAAAGCCTTACAACAGCATTCAACGAATTTCCTATCGTTATTCAAGAGCGTGATCTATTATTGGTCTATGATGAGAGCATGATTTTTTGATTTCACATTCAAATGTTGTAATTATTTCCCTCAAAACCCTACCCACTATATACTTTTCCAGTCTGAAGAACGAGGAGTTCTGTTCTCCTTCTTCTAAGCATTGCTTCCGGGACCTAATGAAAGCTCCTGCTGCCCTCCTTTTATACATCTTATGTAAGCTTTCTTGCAAATTAAACATTTCTGTTTTGTCCTCTTCTGTTAAGGTGTCTGGTGATATTTCAGAGAGCAAGGAAATACCTGTGACAATGTTTTGTTCCTCTAGTTTCCCTATTTCAGCAAGATCACTTCCAAACTTCCTTAGATATTTTGCTGACTCATATTTAAATAACTCCCAATTTAAACTAAAAGATTTGTCCATTTCTGCTTTGCCAAAGAAGTGTGTAATTAACTGCAAGATTTTTGTTTTCACTTCCTCATATTTAAGAAGAGAACTGTTAAATTCCTAATAATTTGCTTTACAACCACTATCTGAGGTAAATAATTTAATAAAAATGTATATAGATTTATGATCACTTAAAGGTGCTATATGTAAGAATAGCCACAGCCTGTCTTGTCTTGTAATACCACTCTGTTCTGGCCAGATGAGAACAGCCAGTCATCTCGGCCGCTAGCAGACCGACTCCTGAGATGATCAGCCGATAAAACGTCTGACATCACACGAGGGAGAACATGATCTGATAAACTGATCTGTGCATGTCTTGCTGGCTCTAATATCTCTGTAGAATTTTGATATCTTGACGATGCCATAGCACAGATTCACTGTAAACAGTAGACTTCTTCATGCTGTCATGGACACTACAGTGACTCACTATTGCCTCTGGAGGTACAAGGTGGTATTACAAGACAGGACGAGCTGGGGTTAATCTTCCATATAGCACCTTTAAGGGACAGGGAAGAATGTTTACTGACACATCTTGCTCTTTAATACTTTTGGAAACCAACCAGAAATCTAAGTAAGATAGCCTTGTGTTTTCTTTGTTACTCCAAGTGAACGTAACCACATCTGGGGATTTAACTCTCCATATGTCTATTAAGTCATGTCTCTCCATAAAAGATTTAAAGCATATATTTTTGACATTGCGTGCATGTAGCCATCTATCAATCAGGGGGTTCAAAGTTACATTAAAGTTCCCTCCAACTAAGATATGGGAATTCAGGAATTTAGTTAACCAATGCTGAAGTCTATTCTCTATGTCAGGAAATAATCGGATGTTTTAAAAATGATTTCAAATATTATTATTATTATTATTATTATTATTATTATTATTATTTTAGAGGTGCTGAGATGAAATTTAGGTGTGCTTGAGCACCCCTTAAAAGAGTCATCTGTGTCTCACTGTGCTCATGACTCCAGTGCATCTCCAGCACATGAAAGCTGCAGTAAACAGTTCTGGCAGCAAGGTGTCATCACTGAGCAGTAAAAAAAAAACACTGCAAAACATAAAATAGACCTGCTAGAGTTCATTACATTCTCTCTCTCTATCTATCTACCTTATCGGCATGACCATAATTAAGTACAGTCTTGCTGATTGCAGGTTTACAGTTTCAAAGTTTACAATCTAAGTATAGTATAGTCCGAAAAAACTAAAAGGAAATAGAATATGTGATAAGATGAGATACAATTTAGCAGTTGGCTATAATGATGAAAACCATAGAATAAGACATAGAAAAGAGATGCGCTGTTACATGAAATCATATAACTTGGCCCTCAAGGTCTCATCAAAAAATTGAATTAAACCAGACAGCAGCAGAAAATCAAACTTCAAACACACACACACACACACAACGTGCTGTATATTTCAGTGGTACTACTCCCCATTTATTATTTATTTGACTTGCAAATGACTGAAAGTCTTTTAACAAGACTTTCTTGGACGCTGTGAAGTCTCTCTGTGTGTGTGTAGATGTTGTTGGTGGTTGTTAAGTGGGTGTTTTTCATATATGACCTGTGAACATGTGTCCATATAAGTAGGTGTGGTGGTCAAAGGACTAACCAGGTGCTGAACTGTTGACTCACACCTTCAGAGGGAGGGAGTTCATCTCTAACTGTGGTGTCAGTTTAGTGGCTTGCACGGCACCGAGCTGTCACAACTGGTCGCCTTCAGCGTTGTGCTCACCTCACTGGAGGCATTTGGACATGTTTACTGCTGGGGTAATCAAATGAGCAGTAGAATAAACAAAACACACACACTACAGTAATGCCTTTCAGTTTTCACTTGCAGGAGTTTTCCCATAAATGAACACGTGTTATTTCTTATCTTCCAGGAAAATCCACTTAAGAGCTAAGGTGTGGTTCTCTGAGATGAAAAGTCCACTTTTTTGTGGCACCTGATGAGCTTGAGTTTGAGATAAGACAGTACACTGCAGTGTACAGTATACCATTGCTTTTTTTCCAATTGAAACACCATAACAGGGAATTTCACTGTGTTCTTTTACAGTCAGATGTGAGAAGTTAAAAATGTAAAAAAAGCATCAACAGCTCCTGTGCATTTGAGGCACTAAGGTGGGAAAAAACCTGTGATAAAGTATTGTTTTACACCAGTAACTTTATATTATTCAGATTTAACACAGCAAACGTGCCAGACCTCTTGATTTAGAAGTCTGACTTGAAGTCTGCAAATGTAGTATTTGAAAGTTTCTGTCTTGAGTGCTGTCGAGTAATAGCACCAGAAAAAAAAGAGCAATAGATGCACTTCACCAGGACTGTCTCAATTTTCCACAAACTAAATTTATGCCATGAAGATGCTCAGGTTTTGATGTACACTCAAACATAGCAGTATATGATGGTGATTAAATATTAACATTTTTTTCTCTGTATTTCCAACTCATAAGCTGTCACATTTCCTACAAATAAAGATCCATTTACTTCCTTAACACTGATAGACACAAGATAATTGTGATTCAACTGTAGTTGGTGCATAAAAGGGTTTTGCTGTTGTTGAGCATCAGGTACAGTAAAACTCTCCTGGAAACAATCCTGTGATGCACAAAAATGTACATTTTGAATAAATGGAAGAGGAAATGTGCAGTTAGCATGCAAGTTAAAGAGAACAGCACCATCTACAGACACTCAAAATTCATCAGAACCCAAAATCCAACAAGTACTTCACAGTGTTTGGCAGACTGACAGGTGAATTCTTGCTGGTGTAAGCAAAGACACTAAAGCTGTGAGCACTTTATACCACAAAAGATGGAGACAAAACCAGAAGAATTTGTACAATCCAGGGTTATACAGTATGTTTGCATTATGAGTTACAGTAATGCTGCTGGCATGAATCTAAACATGTCAGGGAAAACTGTGCTAAACCAAAGCATAATGGTACTTTAGCCTTACTTTGGGTTTTTTAAGTGGAAAAATCTTGTTAGAAGGACTATTTACAATTTGGGTATATTCACTTCATTCTTTAAGACTTTCATGCCATATCTCTATCTGTAAAAGGACACACAACCATGTTTCTTCCTGATTCAGAAATTACTCAAACTAAAAAAACATCTACAGATCAAAGAAAAAATCATCTACAAGTTAATCATGAGTTTCAGTGAGACAGAGATACTGAAAATGCAGATAAAACCATGAAAATGTCCTTCTAGAGTAAGACTCACTTCATGCTTCACTATGAATCATGACTATTCATCTGTGTAGAACAGTGGGGCTTTATACCCAGTCTGTGCATTATCATACCAAGTTACTAGTGTAAGAAGGACTGGATGTAAAGTAGTTTGTTGCTCTGCAGAACCAACAACACTGTCCTTCCTGACAGGCTAAAAAAGTAGATTTCACTCAAATATGTGTTAAATGTATTTAAAATGCATAATGACGGGTATTCCTAATGTCAAAAACTGGCATAAATAGCAATAGCATCTCTCTCTTTTTTTATGGTAACTAGACATCTTCAAGAAAAACAAAGTGTGGGTGTCGGATGATCCACATTCCTGAAGAATTTTTTGGAGAGAGAAAGAGAAAAAGGAGGTTTACAAACCAGAGGAGGAACAGGAAACAACAAGGCAGACGGGGTTTCATACCAGGGCAGCTGAGGCAC
This sequence comes from Thunnus maccoyii, assembly GCF_910596095.1. Lineage (NCBI taxonomy): Eukaryota > Metazoa > Chordata > Actinopteri > Scombriformes > Scombridae > Thunnus > Thunnus maccoyii. The sequence continues at coordinate 19,225,412 of NC_056539.1, read as the reverse complement.
GGAGGAAGTGCTTTTACAACACATTTCTGGCCACATATGCAAAATCTGATGGATTTATTTCTCATTCATTAAAGGTGCACTTCAGCATTTTTAAAGATCAGTATATCATTTACAAATATATTTATCATACATACCTTTATTATTATCATTGTAAATAACTCCATGGAAGAGATAACTGGTCCTTTTTTCTCTCAATGTTGTGTTATTGGTAGTTCAACTTCTTCCTCTCTCCATTTCAGGCGTGTCCTTCTGGCTGCATCATCACTATTCAAATCCACACTAACCCACTGCCCTCAGCGTGCCCCAAGTTTATGTAAGAGTATTGCTCACTTGCGTGTGTGTGTGTGTGGTGAGTTTGTGTCGTGTGTATTTGCATACCCCAATATTACATCTCTATTCATATGAGAAAATGTGTATATGTGCTTTTCAGAGTTAATTTGCATGTGTGTGTGACATCCACGTGTTGCAGTCATGATCAATGGTGGTGTTGATCCATTCCACAGATGGGTGGGGGGTACAAGCGAGGCCAGAGGGTGGCGACTGAAAAGACTGCCTCATTGTATGACCCACTGTGTCTAACACATGCAGACTAACTCTGCTGGCCGTGCAGATGGACCACCTTTGATCTCCCACACTGACCTCTCTCATGGGGCAAAGGTTGCTGGAGCCTGATTATCATATGATTAATCCCAAGTTGCTATAAACAAGAGGTACTACTTATCAAATAATAATGGTAGTTTTCCAGCTCTGCTCTGACGATGTTGGGTAAATGTCATTCTTAAGTGTTCTTGAAGGGATACTCATCACATGTATCTTGTAAAGGGCCTTTCGAATTGTTCTCTGACAACTCATTTGTCAAAGCTTTTCCACTGTATCTCTCAAATGGTGAAGACATGTGCCTCCTTTGTTTCCCCCCCAGCCTTGGTTACTATTGATTTCCTTTGTGTGACAGGCCCAGGACCTGATGAGCAGAGAGGAGACATTTTCTAGGAACAGAGCAGTGCCAGTGCTCCATCTTCCCTACCTGCTGCTGCTCAATATTTAATGCACTGCACCCAAGCTGCTCCAGGAAGGAATGACAATGGAAAGCTCTGTTTCGGTCATATAATGGCTGTCATGCTGAGATTTGTTTTGTAAAAATCTGTAGTCACACTGATGATGGTCTGCCAACCTGTATGGACAAGTATACAGAATTCCTCTTTATTAGCTTTAATGCCAACATACAGCAGCATCACTCACCTTGTTGAAATATACAGACTTCAAAACATTCAAATGAGTTAAAAATTGATGAAAATGAAAAATAAATGCCAAAATGGTGTGATTTGAGCACGAAATCCCAAGCTCAGGCAATCATGTGACATGGAGTGAATCTTTTTTTAAATGTAGCGATACAGCTTAATAAAAACACACCAAAGCATATCGAACTTTGAGCGCCTTATGCAAGTTAAAAATAGGCCTACTTATACTGCTATGCTAGACAAAGAGTGAACTAGGGTCATGAATAAATAATTTTGTCCCATTGAGGTGAAAAACTGGCCGGAATAGCATTCAGGCTACGTGACACAAAGCAGAGCCTCCTGCAGAGTTTAAGAGTTAAGGTAAGAACTTAGAAAAGATCAATAACATCTAACTCTTCATTCAGGCAGCTGTGGCTCTGACCTTTGACCCCTTTCCTGTTGGCTGCTTGTAATATTGATCATCTAAGAATAAAAGCTTATTCTACTCTTGCTCTCATTAAAATGAAAACTTATTGATTAACACGCATACCTGAGTTAGACGTGTTCCCATCCAGGGTGGGTGTTTTATGGCCTTACGGAAATATGAAAAACTTTGTCTTATAGAAAAGATGAAAAGAATTGACTCTCCACGTTTCTTTAATATTACCATTTTTAATTCTCTAAATTGTGAGAATACTTCTCATCTTGTTATCCTCCTTCAAAGTTTTCTCAAATGAACCAGGCTGAGAAGGGGAAAGCATTCGTTCATTGACTTGTTCACCGCCCTACATATGCAGCCTGTGACAGGGGATCACAAGTATGCACGGCCTTGTTTTATGGTGTCACAGGCCATAAAGGCGTACAATACTGGCTGTCAGCAGCTTCAGTGCAAATTCATTGGTATTGCTTTGGTCTTTTAGAAACTTAAATCTGAATGAAACTGAATGATTATTAATTATTTTATGCATTCATTTTACTCATAGGGTTTTCTGCTTTTAGAAGAATGGGAGGCAAAGCAACATGTACTTGAAGTTGTTGCCGGGTGTCAGTGTGTACACTATATTCCTATTCTTTTTAGCACTGGAAATTATAGGGTTTGGTTTTATCAGTTTGTCGAGTACAGATATCAGTGAGTCCAGTGAAAATTAAAAACTGCAACTTACTCGCTTTCCCTCTCAGGTTTCAAAACCTTTTAACGAACACTGATCGCTAAACACCGTACCTTAAAATCATACATTTAGACATCTGCTGTGCATGGAAGACTAGAAAAAAACATGAATCTGGAAAAAAGAAAAAAAAAATCAGAGGTAGCCTGAAGAAAAACCAGGGAACCCTTCTGTGTTTAATGCTGTGTTATCCAGCTGTTAAGATGACAATGCAGTGTGCTAATAACCATGTCCAAAACCAAGCCTCTTCTAAGGCAAACAAGTTAGCTCTTTTCTAGATCTCCATGACTCATGCACAGGCTGAGTGGTTTGGCTGTGAGTGGTACTATTTTGACAGAGCAGAAGTGCAAAACAGAGGTGGCCATGGAAACTGACGGCATCCAATAGGAGAATAGGATATGGGTGTGGCTGGCTGATTGAGAAGGATTTCATGTGCCCCGCTCACTTCCTTCAGCCTGGTCAATTAATAACTTTTTCTGCGCTCATTCTTCCACAGGGAAGGAGGGAGGGAGAGAGAGGATTCAATGGAAGTTTCTAGACAGAAAAAAAAACTGTCACATGATGTAGAGCTTCAAAAAGACTCAGATGAAGGAAGCTGTGTATGTGGCTCATGTAAAAAAAAAAAAAAAAAAAAAGTATAACCCCTGCAGTATCTGTGCAACATGAACTGACTCAAGTTGAAGCAGCTCAGTCAAGTTCTTAAACAGACATTACACCTGCAATTGCTGTCTAGTTTCTCACTTACATTTATTTTTACACTGGTCTGAGTGTAAATTATTCTTCCAGTGTCAGAGATTTTGGTTGTTGCCAAAATCTACAGATGGATCTAAATGTATTTTTCACAAATGTTTGGAACACTTAGCCTGCATTTCTTTCCAACACCATAAATCACGACCTTTGTGAGGCTTTGAGCATGTCTGTTTTTCATGTACATCACTTCATTTAGAGTCTGGTTGACCTGGTTGGTGATTAATTCCCGCACTCCTTAACTGTGGTTGATTTTTCTATTAAATAAGGTGCCTAGCCCGTATTTGTTCATGTACACCCGCTCAATAGAAGAACCTAGCTCCCAGGTGTGAATTTGTACTACTACATGAGTTTGAACTCGTGTGGACTGCTATGAAAAAGAGCCAAGTCTCCTAGAAGGGGGAAAAAAACTTTCCCTGGATGAACATCAATCATAATGTCCCAAAATAAGAAAAGCAGTGCAGCTTTTCAGATAAACAATTAAACATATCAGCTTGTCTTTTCAGTTACAGTTTATCTTTGTAATTTGCCTCTAATTTTACAGTTAGTACACACTGATGAAAGACGGATTATGGATAGAAAAAAGTCATGTGGTAACCATATTAATGGTCTCCATGGAGCAAACACAAACACAGATACAGACAGTGCATTGCCTTATGGTTTGATGCTGTCCTGTAAAAGAATCACAGTCAGTTTTGATCTCACAACAGATAAATGTTCATTAGCATATCACTGTCTTACTGAGGTGCCCTTGAGCAAGTCCTGGCTCTTCTATAAGTTCAACCTACTCACCAATGATGGTTGTGATCATCATGAAACTAGGGCGACCAAGTTCTGCAACGGTGCTTACCCAGAGGCTTTTCACGCCAATGTCACTAATGTGCTCTTATTATTCCTGCCCATAAGACACTGTAATGGTATATATACAATACTATACATCAATATATAATAATAAATAAAAAAGCATTCCTATAGGGATGCTATCAGCTCCACAAACTAATTATGATGTATAGCACAACGGGACCACAACGGAAATAAGCCTTAGGGCTTTATTGTGTTATCCTGACTTTTCCTTTTATGTAAGCACTCAATGCCCTGACAGAGCTGGTGTTTTTAGAATGAAATGGTCAAATTTAATCAATCAATCAATCAATCAATGGTTCCCAACATGGAGTACTTCTGATAATTCTGATGGGTCATGAGATGAAAAAAAGCTAAGAAAGAAGAAGATAAAAAAAGATTACAAACCATTCAAATGGAACAATTTGGGAAGGGAACATTTCTTTGGTTGAACTGTGATGAGGGACCGTGGGTGGGAATTGCTTGGCTATAACCCAAAAAAGGTTGTGAACCAGTGTTATACGTCATAGTTGATTTGTGGAGCCGAAAGTGTCCCTATAGGAATGCTTGTTTTATTTATTATTATATTCTTTTATGTTACCAGGTTTTATTGTTTGACTTTGGTAATTCATTGTTTTTTACCAGTTGTTTTATGTCTCAGTGTCGTTACTGTATGTGATGTCCTGAGGTTTCAGAGTACTTTGATGTGGCGATAAATTATTGACTTTGGAATAAGGTTAACAACTACAAGTGTAAACAGGAGGCTTTATCCAGATATAAACAAATCCTACAATTCTTCACCAGTTTAATAACACCTGGCAGGTTTCCACAAGGATTTCACATTATGAAGATGTATCTCAGATGAAAATGGTTAGTAACTCACTCAACAAATAAAAGTTCATAAACTACACTACCTCCCTGCAGCTCATTCTCTGTAAGACTGGAGTGTAAGCTATGCTTATAATGTATACTTACACACTTGATAGAAATATAGCCTCACCCCATCACAATGCTACAGATGGCTATGAGTCTCATGTTTATCATTTACGGATTATAAGATACTGGTTTTATCAACACATTGTCCATGTGTATCGGATCGAAAAATGTTTATCAGCATGAGTGAGAATGTATGATTGACCCGGTGTGTTTTGCTGTGTGATGACCCAGTGACCTTTTTAGGGTACTTCCATACCTTTCAGTGCAGGATGGGGTGACCCTGTCAGGTACCTGACCTGTCAGGTAAAGTGCTGCTGAGCTGATTAAAGTAAACTTTACATTAATCTTAACTCAAGAACTGACTAAAACTGCATGGTGATGTGGGAATATAGTAAATGACCACGTGACTTTATGCTTACTAAAAGCGGTGGTGAAATTATGTTAATTCAATGATGATCGTAAGGCAAAAACGAATGTAATTTACCTCAGCCTGAAACAATTACCAAATTCTGCTTTGCAAATCAAAGGCTGTGTACGCATATAGGTATATATTTGACTGGTTTAACCTCCAAAAAATCCCTGGTTAAAAAATATATATGTAGACTGGGAAAGTTGAAAGATCTTAGATGTGCCAGAGAAAAAATAGGCTGTCTTGCTTATTGCCACCGCGATCACCCATGAAGGTATTCCTCCGCCACCCAGTATATTATGCAATGAGGCAGCGGGCGAACAACCACCCTCGCGGAGTGATTTTGTAAGGACTACACCCAAGCGCTTGTCCGATTGCAGCGGCTTCTCTTCGTTGCCTAGACCAGAAGAAAGCCGGGACGTGACGGAGCCGGGGGGGTTTTGCTTGCTGGAGGCCCGTTAAACCACCGATAAATACAGCTTCCTCGCAGTTTCTTCGTCGCTCAAGAGACGCCTGTGACCTAACTTTGACCCAACGTACTTTTTTTTCATCTTAGAACTAATTTCACAAACATGTCCTGGCAAAGCTACGTGGACAACCTGATGGCTGACGGCAGCTGCCAGGACGCGGCCATTGTTGGGTACACGGACGCCAAATACGTCTGGGCATCTTTTGTCGGCGGTACCTTTGCCAACATATCGGTTAGTATGCTTCGTATTTCAGTGTCTTACGTTAACCTAGGGAGGGAAATTGTACATTTTGCACGTCGGTGCGTTTGTCTGCATCGCCAGGCCTTGTTGAATGAGGATAAGGCGAGCAGTGTGGTACACATGGTGTCCGGTGGTCGCACACAAGATGCATTGGCACGTATGCGACGTTGCTTTTTAACACGTACTCTAACCTATTTAAGTTTCCCAGAAAATTTAACACACTTTCTGGCATTAGCACTTACAGATTTGTTTGTTCAAGAAATAGCCGCCGGCGCTAACCCAATCCGGACCGCGAACTCGAGCTAAAGGGGCTAACTTAGCAACGCTAACTAAGTTAGCCGTGTGATACCGGTCAGATATGAGGACTAATTTTAGGAATTTATCGTAAACCAGTTCCTTTTTATGAAATATTTTTCCAGTATTGTGTCGTTTGTGTTTTAAAATGGTTTCGTGATTTCTTATTTAAGTAGACAATAGCGTGCCTCTGCGGTAGTGCTGAGCAGAGGAACGTTGCCGTTGATTAGCTGGAATCAGGCCGGTCATCAGCCGTTGGAAAACGGTTACTAGCTCACGCTAATAGCGCAACGTTAGCGGTGCTCGCACGCGTTTTTTACGTGCCGGCATGCAGTTGGTTTCGCTCGTTTTTTTCTTATCCGTCTTCTGTGAATCGCACCGCTGCCGCTACCGCCCCTTATTTTCCAAGATGGCGGATACACTCCCCTGTTTCTTATTCATTTTTTTGTTCATGGAAGCTAGTCGAGATGTTTGGTTACAAGACAGCGTTTTCAGCAGCAATCCAAATCTGTACATTTAAAAACTATTAACTTAAATTAAATAAAAATACCACACGAACACCCGAATCTTTTGCGGCCTTTATATAAATCTTACTTAGCGTTGGCTAAAGACTCGTGCCCGTCGCTTTCCTTGAGCCTCCATTTTGTCTGTTAAATAAATTATTTGTCAGTACTTTAAATATTTGTGCTAGTGACCTCACAATAAGTTGGATATATCTGACTTTTTGTCATTTTTGGCGAGCATGTTCGCTATGAAGAGGCTGCAGACGGATAAACTATGAGCGAGTGAGCCGCTTTTACTCGGGTTGGGAGTGTCCGCTCGGGCAGGGTAACGTTATTCTTTGAAGACGCCAGTTGAATAAATGCACATTTTGTTTTCTTGTCCAATGTGAAGCCAAAGCTAACTGCCTACTTAGCAGCTTGCTATCAGCACTAGCCAGCCTGGCGTGGCTGATTAAACCTGCCACATGTAATCGGCGCTCAACGGAATGCAGCAAGTTGCATGTTAAATGTGGTAAACTGCGGTACACGTTTCACGCCGGGATAGAAAATTTTAACTGTTAATTTAATTAGCTAACCGGGCCCGAGACACGCAGCTAGTCGTTATGCTAACGTTATCCTACCCAGTAGAAATGCTTTTGAGTTTCCTTTTTTTTCGTGAAGGGTTTGGTGTGTGTGTGCTATGACTGTGCAGTTCTGGAGTTGAGGGGCGACGCCTTTTGTTCTGCAGACTGATTCAATAATAAACCCGTTTTATACTGTACTTGTGTAATAACTGGCGATATTTTTATTTTTGTACACGTTGACTGCAAGCAGTAGTGTAAACTAAGTGGAATATTAGCAGTAGTCAGAACTTAGTGCTGTTTTCTCAGCATAATGTTTTTGTCAGCTGCAGTGGCCCTCTGAGATTTCAGGACTTGCCATTGATGGTATAATGGAGACAGCTGTTCCTTTTTTTTAAACAGTTGATGCACATTTTTCGCCTGCCAGGGCTGGATATCCTTTCTCACTACTTGTGAGTTCTAGGCAACTTTGTACAGAATTAAAAAGGAGAAAAAAAACTTAGTGAAGATGGCTAACAAAACGCTTGATTAGATTGTGTTTTTAACATTTATTGCCTGATTTTGAAGTAATGTTCACTTGTTAAATGTTCATTTAAACTACATCTTCTTAAAACGTTAAACACCAATGTTTTGATAAGTTTAGCTTATCTTGTTTAAATGAAAAGGGTTATTTCTCACAGAGAGGTGTTGAAGTCTAGGGAATAAAACAGATATCACCAATATTAAACATTTTAATAGAGTAGCCTTGGAATTACATTTTTTCCTCTTAGATGAGTCAATGAACAGTGCATTCCTGTTAATTGAAATTAATCATATCTGTACTTACCATCTTGCCCAGTCACAGAAGCAGTCCCTTGCTGCATTTGACTTACAAATATCCTGTCCAGCAGAGTTGTAGTTGCCCTGTTTTTTATTTATTTTTTTCTTTATTGTCTGGTAATATTTGATGTGTGCAAGAGCCCAGCATATATTTTGAAGAAATGAGACTTACAAGATCAGGCCCCCCTGTGATTATCTAGTCAAAATTTATGTTAAGTATTTTAAACAGTAGGCGTTACGCTTCCATAGAGGTGACGTAAACAGCTGCATACATAACATACTTTAAATTGCAGATTACCAAAAGTACATCCTATATTATTTGACTTGCAGCAATGAGTGGATTCAAAGGTGGCCTACAATAAAACTCATTAGCTCCCTCTATATTATTTATATAATGCATGAATTTACTGAAATCTTAAAAGACTATCTAATATGATGATCTCCTGCCAAATATTCTGTATGTATTTTCAAATAAATTAAGGGGAATGCAATAATTTCCTCGCAAATGGTTGATGGGCACCCCAAAGCCAACCACAAGTAGACCTCATGTACCATTGTTTTAATTTTCTGAATTTGAGTCTACTGCATGGTTTTAAGCAACATATAAGCTCATGTCTCTTTAAAAGCCACAGTGGAGGGCTGCAGGTGAGTTGCTTATATGCTGTTAGGAGTGTGGTGTTGTCTATTGTGAGATTAACTAAAGGAATTGGCAATATTTATCTGTTAGTGCAACTGACTTTTTTTTTCTTTTTTTTTTAAACATTTAGTTTTTAATAGTCAACTTAACGATATATTTTTGTTGTCTATAAAGGCAATTTTTAACTTGGTTAGTTTCATTTTTGTTAGAACATGAATTTAAGTTCTCAGCAGCATGAGATGAAATTTTGACCAAATAGTTCACATTCACTGAGGCCTTGGTGATATGTGTACATATTTTTGCTATCCTGATTTTCATTCATTTACTGTTTATATGAATTAAACACCTATTACTTACTATTAGAAATGTAAATCATTCAAAATGAAGATATTGAAACTAATTTTTGTTGCTCCGCAAATTAGGCAAAAACTCAAGGGGGCTGCCCACTACTTCTATTAGTATGGTAAGGTATTGCTTGTAGAAGGAAAATAGAAAATTGGGAGCTATGAGGAGAGGCAGAATTAATTGTTGTTGGTATAGCACCGAATCAGTCTCAGAAGGCTTCACAGCGCCCACACAAGAGAAATGAATGAGAAAAATGCTCAACAAGAGCAAGGAAAAACATTGACAAGCATTCACTGGGGAAAAAACTGAAAACACTTTAGAGTCTGTCTGGTCTGCCAGACTGGATGGACACTTAGCACCAAGTTGAGATTGGCAGTTATGTCCATGTGTCTAACTTCTTGATGTTGTGTTTCCCTCTAGCCTGAAGAAATCGACGTGTTAATAGGAAAGGACCGCGAGGGATTCTTCACCAGTGGGCTGACCTTAGGTAGTAAAAAGTGCTCCGTAATCAGAGACAGCCTCCAAATTGACGGCGACTGGACAATGGACATCCGGACAAAGAGTCAAGGAGGAGAGCCAACATACAACGTTTCTGTAGGCAGAGCCGGCAAAGGTGAGCACCATGTTCAGTGTTGTTAGCTGCATACATTTTAGTAGTGCTACACTGCCACCGTAGTCTGCTTTTTGATTTAGTTCCATTAGTTTAGCTATTTTTTAAACTTCTGTGTTGTCCGTGCATGTGGGATAGATCTTGAATGCACCTTTCCTCAATATATGATGACACTCACAGTTGTTAGGATGTTTGTGATTCATAGGATGATATTTTGAATGATTATGAAGGGGAACACGTGTACCTGAGCTAAATATAGAGTAGGAATAACCAGTGAAGCTGTTTGAGTTTAAATCAAGTAGTCCATTATAGTCCATTATGTCAGGGTAAAGAGACAATTTCCTTTTTAAATGCTGAGTCTTTTCAACGCCATTAATTGGCTTCTTCTTGCAGGTTTATTTAATGTGGATGATTCATGTCATGTCAGGTTAACATTAGTAGGAACAGTGGACATCTTGCAGTTTGCCAAATCTCATCCTAAGAAAATTTACTACATGTATCTAGCAGTTTTCCCTTTTTGGTAACTTTCATATCTGTTGTCTTGAGAGATTTTATGTCTACTGGCTCCTCCCATATTAAGAGCTTTATAATTCAATTCTGTTTAAAAAAAAATCTATTTCAATTCTTATTCTGATTGTATGGGATTCACTTAAACTACTGTGCATTACAGCAATATTCATATTATCTTTAATTTGTGGTAAAAGCATCAGAGTATTAATCCACACTGTGCTACTGCTCTGCCCTAAACTTTGTCCATAGCAATGAGTTATTCAGTCAATTTGATTTTACTGTATGAGTTGTAGCTTCTAAAATTAGATGCTCGTCAGCCAGAACAACAACAAAGCTGGCACATGATTTGTGCACTACATAGCTGATACATTTCATCACTGCTCACTCCTAGATCTCTATCTACAAACTGATTTTAAATGAAGTGTTTAAAGTGTGAAATGTTTAGCCAGTTAATGCTTTGAAATCGCAGTAGCTATCAAATTTGATAATAGATGTTGTGTAATCTGATAAGAATCCATAGCACCCTACGTATTTTCTCAACAAATGGCTTTAAATACCACTGTCAGCACAATAAAATTAGCCATTTTTGGAAGGAACAGTCATGAATTATCTCGGTATCAGACAGAAATGTTAACTAAGAAATCAAAGTTCAGTCCCTTGTAGGGACTTGCCTGAGAGTTGTGCCAGTTTTCATGTTGCCTGTATGGGCCCCAATGCCCCGTGCTTCCCAGTATTCCCAAACACTACAAAAGCTTACAGGTGAGACTGAAATGGATTCCCGTTCTCCACACATTGGACTCACTCTTCTGGCCAGAATTTCCTAAAAACTTTCCTGAACTGCATGCATCTTCCTCCTTCCTGGTTAACACACCCCTCTACCCTCAAAGTATGAATCTGTTCCCTTGCTCACATGCTTCTACTCTGTTTCTGGTAAATATTTATTCAGACACTCAACTTACATGTATTGAGGAGAGGTACCACAAGCATGCTGCTGTATCTGCATATGTGCTACATTAGTGATGGTTGTTAGTAGTCAGTAGAAGCATTCACTTTCCTGTTCTTTGCTGCTGACACGGTGCATAGTGATTATTAATGATGTGATTTTTAAATAACTAGACTCTTGAAGTGGAGTGCAGTAACGTCAGGAGTACCAACAGGGAGATGATCACCAAGCAACTACTGTAGATGTTCTAAGTTGGTCTACACCACCAGCCACTTAAACAACAGAACCAGGTTTTGTCTGGATGTGGTGCTAATGTAGCTGAAAGTGGCTGATTAGCAGCCATTTGGACAAGTAAACACAAATTTACCTCCTGTCCAGGGTGCATTTGTGGCTGTAGCATATTAAGGTATTTCTGACCAAATACATCACAATTTGTAACTAACATTTGTGCTTTTAGAAAAGATTTTTATACAAGAAATTAGAGGATCATCATCATCAGTAATGTAAATATGATTAAACTACTAGAGGCATTCATTTTACACTTCAACTGGACAGAATTGAAAGATTTTAGGATGTGGAAAAGCGAATCAAATCAATATTTTGCCTCATTTGTAAATTTGCTTTATTCACTTAAGAGATGAATCCATACAAAGCAGCAAGTTGAATTCAGGCAAGTTCCATCAATTGGGATGCAATAATAACTATAGGGCTGCGACTGATAATGTCAATATCGATTTAATCTGATTATTTTATCTATTAATCGTTTAGTCCATGAAATGTTAAAAAGATAGTGACAAAATTGCCTTCACAATTTCTTAGGATCCATGTTAATATCAACCTGAAGAAACAGCTAATCGTCTCACATGAGAAGCCGGAACCATAAACATTTTGTATTTTTGCTTGAAAAATAACAAACGATTCGATTTATCAAAATAGTACTGACTAATTTTGTGTCGATCAACTAATCGATTAATTATTGCAGCTCTAATTAACTATCTTGACCTGATCTTTTTAAAAATTCTTACTGTTGTGCCAAATCATGCTTGGATGGCAGCTTCTTTCATAATAGTTGAGGTTGTTTTGCATTCACTCTTAGTGGAAGTCATTTGATATCGAGGCGGAGTGAAGAACTTCACCTTGAGACTCTGCCTGGTTACGTAGTCATCACAGGTGTACAGACTGACGCAGCTTTGCATGTATCCTTTACACTTATTCTCCTGTACTCACTCTGTCTTCCTAATTGTAATGTTGAAATGTCTCATTTCACCACCAGCAGCACCGATGAGAAAATGAATGTTTAGGTCTGATGTAGCCTTCACTCCGAAGCGCTGCTTAGCTTTTTTGTGACATTGTCCTCCTTCGTAGTTGTCAAGTCCGTCGTCCTGCTTTTGGCTCTGTGCTCTTTTTCTTTTCACTTGTGTGATCTCCGCACCTTTCTCTAAGTGTCCCTTTTCTGTCTCTTTTCTTTCAGTCTTGGTCTTGGTAATGGGCAAAGAAGGGGTCCATGGAGGCGGATTGAATAAGAAGGCATACTCGATGGCAAAATACTTGAGGGATTCAGGGTTTTAGTTTAGTTTTGATGTAGCTTATGTGGTGTAGTTGAGGGAGAGAAAAAAAGAAATAAAAAGGAAAACAAAAAACATAAAATTCAAAAGTAATTTAAAAAAAAAACCAACAAATTACTGTCAAACCCATGTTTCCCCCTCCCGAACAGTCCCATTAAAATAAAATCCCAGGAGCATTTCTAACACAGCGCAGGGTTCAGGCTCTGTCTTCAACTATGTAGCCCCACATTTAGCAAGGTGGCAATAAAAAATAAAAAAAAAAGTATCTTCTTTTCCAGCCCTGCTATCATCATGTCTGTTCATTTATTTTTGTTTTTTTTTCCTTTGTGTACTCCAGCATTGGTTTTTGTCATGGGGAAGGAAGGTGTCCATGGAGGGCAGCTCAACAAGAAAGCATTTCAGATGGCTGAGTACCTGAGGAAGTCCGGATACTAAAGCAGCCTGTTCCCAGCCACCTAGCAGCTCACCCTTACCACCCTGTTGCATTTCATCACTACTTCCAGTCCTAGTTGGTAGTTACTTTGTTTTTTTCTTTTTCTGCCTTCTCTCCTCCCCATTTCTTATCCCCTTTTTTTTTTTCTTTTTTTTTTGTCATCTTCCCTAACCCGCCCCCTTCCCCTCTCCCCTCAACACACTTGCGCTGTGTATTCTTACCCCCTTTTAAGCACTATAAGTTGATCCATAGCAAAGATGAGCATGTTGCTAACAGGATGTCATGACAAATCTGTACTTAACCAAGACCAGCAAAATTCTGGCCAAACACTCGGACAATGAAAGCTATAGCGTCAATTTGAAGTAGGTATTTCTTTCTTTTCTCTCTGTCACGGTGCCCATTACTGACTCCCTCCCAAAAACCCGATCATATATATATACACACTCCCTCCCCGAGCAGCCGATGCCTTTGGAGCACTTGAGTGGTAACCAAGCTCGTCATGTCTTCCTTTTTTCTTTTTTTTTTCCTCCCATCATGTCCGGGAGAGGAGACTGCGTGCATATCTCGGTCCACTGTAGTTTCCCCCTCACCCACCACTGCCCTACTCACTCACTCACTCACTCACCACAACAACCACCACACATCGTCCTGCCAAAATTCTCAGTTCCTCCCCTTTCCCGGTTTCCCGATCCTGTTTGCTCACAACAGGCAACGCTACAAACCTCACAGGAGGTCTTCATCAAACACTACACAACCCTTTCTAACCCCTCTTTCCCTTCAGATTCACTGCTCTGTCCTGAACACTAATTTTTTTTAATTATTTTTTTTTAAGGAGGGTGGGGTGGGGGGGATGCTTGGATCAGCTCAGTTAACGATCATGAACCAGATTTGCGAGCGTTGGTGTCGTCCAGATGCTGGTAGCCTCTCCTCCCGCCACACTGTCATCACGACCTCCCCGGCAACATGAAAAACCCATGGACATTCCACAGTAACAATGGCTCAGGCACTTAATACTGTTTTTGTTTGCCAGCTCCTGTAATATATTTTCTTTTTTTTTTTTAATTTTGTTTTTTGAAAGGCTGCCATTTTTGGACAGTAGATATCCCAGCATATAACCATCTGGAGTGTGTCCAGTTTGAATTTTTTTTTCTTTTTATAGGACCAAGTGTAGTCAAAGCTCGGGTGTTTATACAATTGCTCTAAATCATGTGAAGGATGACTGCTAACTTTTTTCTGATGAAGGAAACACTAACCAGACAGTAATGCTTACAATGGTTAAAAAAAAAAAAAATGAAGCTACAGGGGAGGTAAGGGTGGGAGTATCTGAAGAAAATTTAAAGTCTCATTTCATTGTTTTTTTTTTTTTTTTTTTCTTTATTGTTTAGAAAACAACAAACGACTGCATTTGTACAAACCCATGCTGTGTTGACAACTACAAAACTGTGGAATAAATTGCCTTTTACTCTATTAGTCAACTGAGCTGGGGTATCACACGGTCTGTCCACGCTCAGTACCGCTAACTGTAACGTCCAACTGAAAAAAAAAAAAACACTTTCAAAAGTAGAAATGACACTCAATGGGAGATGGGATTGGTTGGAACAACGACGCTTATGGTTGTCTTTGTCGAAACTTAACTGCAGAACCTGTGTATCCTGTGCCATAACGTAGAGAGATCTGTTGCTGTTGTAAGATGGATTTTACCCACTGTCCACTAAGGAGTCATTTCATTGGCACTTTTTTTTTTTTTTTTTTTGCTTCAGCTCCACTGTTTAGGCCTTGTGAGATGTGTACTCATAAAAGAAAACCTGTTTCAAGTCCTGTTTGCTGATTTTTGTTCATTTCCTTTCCTCACCACTTTTTTTTTTTCTTACATCTGGGATACGGTCTCTTTAATGCATCTGATTTCATATGCATAAAACCAAGAAATGCCATAAATTGATTTATCACCTTGTTTACAGACAGATCAAATAAATTTATTCCAACCAGATCAGTGTTTGCTGTCTTGTTTGCTTTTTTTTTCACCTGAACACTGCCTTTTTTTTTTCTTTTAGAAATAGTTTGACATTTTGGGAAATGTACTCATTTACATTCTTGCTTGGAGTTGGATGAGAAGCTTTATGCCGCGCTCATTTGTTCATTAAACATTAAGCTGCAGCCGGTTAGCTTAGCATTAACACTGGAAATGGGTAAACAGCTAGACTGACTGTTCAAAATGCAAACATCTGCTTATGGTGTGGGTTTATAAGATAGGAACTGCAGAAATTTGAGTTGCACTAGTTTCTCTCTTGAAACGGTTTGGCAGAGTATTGGTTTAACTGATGATCTACATGCTAGAACTAAACGGGCTGATTTGTATCAGATAAGCAGGTCACTGCACTGTTACACACATTACGTCATGAAAAGCGAGTAAATCACTGACAGTGAGAAACGTCCTTGTCAAGGTGTCATTTTGATTTTATTGAAGTGAATTCATACTGAGAACAGAGCAGGAAAACACAAGACAAAATACAAACTGAAAAAGGCAACATGATTTGTCAACATAAATGAAGCCATGTTATGAAAAAAAAAAAAGCACATTTGCTATGAACAGTATTAAAATGAGACAAAAGTTATACGTGTATTACAAGGCCTATCAATCAATAACTTTTTGTGTTATAAGTGATAGGTCTGGAGCAGCCAAAAGAAGTTCACTGCAGGCAGCGAGGACAGTTACCACTCCACTGTCTCCACACTTAAATGACTTCACATGGAGAGCACATTCGTTGGCTTCAGTTTCTCTTAGTGTGAATCAATGTAACAGATATAAACCGTGGCACAAAACACAGACAGGAGCAGCTAGTCTCCTTGATACACCAGACTACAGAAAAAAAATTGGCAAAACCATATTGCTGTGGCTTTAAATGTTTCTATACTTGCTGAATATTAGTTTTAATTTTACAAAAAAAAAAAGGATGCTGCATAGGGGTTCAAAGTGTGTCAGTTTAGCATGAACATGTATGTACAATAAAGAAACTTCCTCATCCTCTGATGAATGTAGGATAACAGATAATCAAAGTTTAAGGAAGAGATGTGCGGTGATCTACAGTTTTTTTTATTTACACAGTATTTCTACTGAACTTTGTGTCATATGTGATCTTGTGTCCGGGGCCTTGAGATTTATCCGCTTATCTGTGTCATCATTTTGTGACTAGAATACAGTATAACAGTCTACTGTACATCAGTGTCACCAGTCCTGTCATATCTGCCAAGCAGCCCCTAACATAACGCACACTGACTTCCTGTCACACACCCGGAAATCAGCACTTTATCCACAATCATGTTGAAATAAAACTTAAGATTTGAACATGTAGGGAGGATACATTACAATGTACTGGAAGCAGTGACAGAAAAACTCGGATGATGAATCTGTTTCGTGCCCCCAACTTAAAGTTTTTTTTTTTGCAGCTGTGAGGTTGGGGGAGGTCGGGGGGTTCAGTGACCGATCGGGCCAGCCAACAGTCAGTCAAGCTTGGAGCAGGTCGTGGTCCTGGTCGTGGCCTTCAGAGCAGGGCTGCTGCATCTGGACAACCACGGTCTCCACGGTGACCTCCTCCTCGCTGTCGCTGCTGTCCAGCTCGTCGTCCTCGTACTCTGAGGACTCCTGGTCTTGCTCTGAGCGCGACGCGCCCGACATGGTTCCGAAGGAGTGGGCGCTTGTGGAGGCCAGCGAGCGCAGCAGCGGGGTGCTCTCGGACACCTCCTCGTTCTCTTCGGGGCTGCTCTCCCCGTCCTCTGAATCGGAGTCAGAGTCACCCTGCGAGGGGACCACCTTCTGCTTGCAAACCGGACACGTCTTCTTAGTTTTGGTCAGCCACGGGTCCACACACTTGCTGTGGTAGGCTGTGAGCAACGAGAAAGAGTTATTGTTTCTTCTTATGTTCAAAAATGCGTTTAATGACCCCATGACTGGAGCTGCATGCATTTCACTCCAGTTTAAGTATGAAAACAGGGTCAAACCGGATATTTGTCATCCACTAAATTTAAAATTTCCATAAAAAAAAGCATACAGGGATAAAATTTCCCTTGAGATGTTATCACTTCATTATTTTTGCCATTATTTGATAGCAGACAGTATAAAGGCAGACAGGAAACTCTCTTGTATGCAGGAGACTCACCATGAGAACACGGCAGGACTCTGAGTTTGTCACCTTCTTCATACTCATCCAGGCAGATGGCGCAAACATCATAGCTGTCTCCTAAAAGACAAACCAACATTTTCTTACTGCTTTAAACACATTTGTGCTTTTTTGAACATTATGCTGTACCATGGCGAATCCTTATTGGCTAGCAAAAGTGCAATATTTTTAGATAACTATTCAGCTCTCACAAAGCAGCCTCATCGCAAGTAAATTATATATATTTTTAAAAATGACCTCTTAAAAACATTTTGACTGCTGCGTGATAATCCACTGTGACCATTCGCTTATGAAAAATAATGCATAAGATGGACCGAGAAGAGTATCCGCATCATGCATTATTTTTTAATAACTGCACGGCTCATCATGGGTTATCTCACACAAACACACTGTAGTTGTAATGAGTAGAAGTGAGAAGAGAAAAGTCTAGAATATGAGTCTGTGTGACGGTTGTTATGTACACAGATGATTAATTTCATGCTTTTATGTCTTCCTGAAGGTCACTGACATCAGGTGGGTCCGTGACGTATCAAGTAGCAGGAACTCCGTCTGATTTCCTTAAATAAATTCTTTGTGTCACATTTCCAAATATGTTCCCTTCACCCACCCGTCCAGTCCTCCACTTCTAAACCGCCAGCGCTGCATTTCCCTCTTAAAGGAGCACTAAAAAGCTCAGGAATTTATCAACGCACTCCCTTTCAAATTCCACAGCGTTCTTCTCCTTTTTCCTTCGCTTCCTCTTCCCTGCCCGGGCTGGGAGGAGGAGGAGGAGGAGGAGGGAGGAGGAGGAGGAGGGAGCAGGCGCAGGGTTGTGAGCCGGTGTGTTTATGTAAGCTCTAAATGAGCATGTTTTCCCCGACTGGGCTCTGTGTGTCCGTGCCAGGGCTGCATGTGACCGTATAAGGATGGGGAGTCACATCGACCAGGGCCCTCCTCCTCCTCCTCCTCCTCCTCCTCCTCCTCCTCCTCCCTCTTCCTTTTCTCTCTGAGCGTCAGCAACTTCAACTCAAGGCAATGTTTTCTACTTAGCTCCCTTTTCCTTTTTCACACTTTCGGTTTAGTTTTTTTTTTCCCCTTTCCCAAACAGCACTGTCACTGTGAATCCCATCTGTCTTTACCCAACAATCTTCTCTTGACATTAGTCCAGAGCAGACTCCATCTTTTCCTCCTTTTTTTTTTTTTTTTTTTTTTTTTTCTCACTCTCCCAGGGCCAGTGCTGGACATTCGGGGTGAGGGAGAGGGAAAGTTTATGCAGGCATGGATCCAGTGTACACTCAGGAAATGCTGAACTGTGGCACTAAAGGAGCTATTCTGAGTGAAGCCGAGCGAAAAGGTCGAGTGACTTGCTGAACTCAAAGATGGCTCTGGGGAGAAAATTATACTTGGTATCGTAGGAAAAGTTCCAACATGTACGCTTTTACAACACCTTGTAGGATACAAGGTTTATTGCAACAAACTAGTTTTGGCCACCATTCCTATTGGCAAGAATAACATTGTCACACACACACAAAAAAAACAGAAGTCCAACAGGGCACAAAACATGAACAGTCAGACCATCATTCAGGTTTTAAACAAACTTATTTGGAAGAGAAAACAGACGTGAATGTTGAAATTATTACCTAAACTGTCTGTTACAGTTTACAGACCAACGTCTTGATACTTCAAGTGTGCTAATTTCTCAATCTGATAGTCTGCTTAAATTTCTTCTCCGTCGGACTGCGTCGCATCAATGTTGCCGTGTTCCCAGATCTAAACAACTCCTTTGGAAGGTACAAAGTTATCATAATTGATAGAAATGGTGATCAGAAGCTACACAAAAGACGCAAGTTGTAATAAAGCAGAAAGCCTTTAACTTTCTGTTATCTTACATTGAGTGTTAAATGTCTTCTTTTTTAAATTGCATTGGTATTTAATGTAATCTGTGCACACAGACTGCATAGTGTCACATCTTACGCTAGTCAGTTTATACTGTAATACAAAGCACGTCGTCATTCCTCCGCACCAACGTCACCAAGACAAAGCGTGTGTACTTTCACTGAACCTGGTGAACAATGTGTCTGATAAAACTCAATGGATTTTTTTAGTTAAATACAATTCAAAAGACGTGGGCACAATAACTAACCAACGTGCCCTGTTGACTGTAAAGCCTGAAACTGACTCCCAACACGCCAGTCAGTTCTGTCCTTTGAGAAACACGCGGCCCAGCGGCCCCGCAGCAGAACATAACTCACAGTCTGGTCCGCTCATCCCTTGTCACGGAGCGAATTACACCGCTCCCGCTGATCAAAGAACCCGCTGTGGACATTACTCACTCCTCATTTCTAGAGTCTCTTACCACAGATCAGCTTAGTAATGTCATTACAGTGACCCGCACATGTGAGCTGAGATTCCCTTTGATAAAGTCTCCGAAGGTACAGGACACATGTCAAGAGAGGCATGTCTCATAAAAAAGGAAGTTAAGATCCTTCTCCTATCTTAATATGTGTGTGTGTTGAGTCAGCTTCAAAGTAGTTGGAAAAATGTGTTTTTCATGGCAAAGATGAAAACATGTTGTTCATGTTTTGGCAATGTGTATACTTTTTAGATGCTGGGAATCCCTTACATTTATGTTTTGGGGCCAGTAGCACATCTTAAAAGGAGTTTAGGAGCATGTGCAGCTCTTCTCCCCTCTATTTTTCATGAATCCGCTCGCCTGCCAGCATTCCCAGCTCTCAGAGGAACCACGCTGTCCTACTGAACTTCAGATGAGCAGTGAATGTGTGTAGCAGAGCGAGCGAATGAAAGAGAGGGTGACAGAAAAGGGGGGTGAAAAAAAAAAAAAAAAAAAAAGGCTTCTGCACAGTTCGTCATAGCTTGAGCCAACCAGACAAGGGCAACTGGCACTGAGGCCAGTGAACTAAGAGACAGAGAGAGCTCCTCTGTCCTGACATCAACATGCCTCACACACCGACGGCTGAGACACTGCAGCTGCTCTGTTCAGAGTGTGTGTGTGTGTGTGTGTGTGTGTTCCTCGCCAATGGCTTGGAAGCGGAAAGCCGAGGGGAAGGGTGGAGTGACTCATCATACGTAGGGAGGGATCAGACTAGAGGTCAGGGGTCAGAAAGAGAGTCCAGCCTTTTTCTCTATAAGAAGGGACAACAGCCATGAGGAGGAGGAAAAAAAAAATCCCTCTCATTTCCTCTGCTAGTTTGCTGTGTGTGTGTGTGTGTGTGTGTGTGTGTGTGTGTGTGTGTGTGTGTGTGTGTGTGTGTGTGTGTTCACAATGTCTGGCTGCTGGTGAAACTCACCACCCAGAGGGCCAAACCCCACTGTCAAACGTCAGCCTATGTAAGTATAGATGACGCAAGTTTCTGCAATAAAACCAGAGCGTAAGTCAAGTTAATGGCGGAGTGGCGCTGTACGCTGACAGCAGTGGCAGCTGCTATTACATAATCCTGTATATTGACACAGATCTTACGTTGTACGCTGCTGCTCAGACTGGTATTGTGCGGCAATTACACGGGCATCGTGGTTTTCATTGTGCACCATTCCACACAGACCCTTTTGTATTATTCATTACAGTCTGTGGACTCCCATGCTCACACACTCACGTATGACACTATCTAACGCCTGCCATCGCCATCTGCGCCCAAAATTTACACCTTTATTTACAGAGAATAAAGTAATTATTAAACCTTATACAAATCAAATACATGCTCAATAACAGTAGAAAATAAAATCTGTGAAAAGAATGTGTAAACTCAACAAAAGCTTTTCTAACAACGTGTTTGCAGAGGTGATAGAGGCCTGATTCTGCCAGTCTAAGCTCCTCTGCCAGAGAAGGTAGATGGTGGGCAGATACACTCATCAGCAGGAAGGCATCCTGCCAGCACAGCAGCAGGCGAGGCTGTGGCTGATCAGCTGGTTAACGTCTTCCTGAAATGATTTCACTCGCCTCGGAAAAGAAATCGCACCGTGTTGCAATTACAATTACTCTCCCTCGCTGACGAATGCAGTACAGAGGCATTAGGAGCACAGACCCTAGAAAAACACACATGTAGTGTCTGTGATGCCACCTATTTTATTAATGATTGGTGGTTTTGAATTGCTTGGATTTTCTTCATGGCCATGTTGGCTGTTACTGCAGCCAGAGAGTTCAAAATTTGGACAAAGATGGAGGCTGAAGTAACCGCTATAACTCTTGTCAATCAAGCAAACACAAGACACATCACACTTCCCTGAGAGCCTTAATTTTTTCAGCTACATCAATTCTTGGAAGCTTCATCTAACGGCCATTGTGAGAACTGCAGGTGCAGATAAGTCCTGGAAAATCCATTCATAGGCAGACTCTTACAAATGAATGTATGAATGTAGTAAATTGACTTACTTATTAACTTTTTTTTTTGCTGGATGAAACAACATCACTAACGGAGCTCTAGATCTTTGCCGTAGACTTTGAACGTGTGGAAGGTTTCACGGACTGCAGCTTTAAAAGCAACACTAACACAGCGTCACAGTGTTCCCGTTCACTCTGGCTGCGTCTGTTCAAAGCCGCCTGGGTCCGAGCTCAGCATTATCCGTTGTAGCTGAGGCCAAGGGCGCCATTAGGCATCCTTCCCACTCTGTGCCACGCGCACACACACACACACAAGCACAAGCACACTGAACCCAAAGTTCAGGCACGCTGCCTGAAAACTTCAGGATGGGAATTGGAACAGCGATGAGTCTTGAGCGTCACAGTGTCTTGTTTGGCACTGAGCTGCCCACAAAGCAATGCTACAGCTAAAAATTCCTAATGAGTCATAACACGGGGCTTATGGAAAAAAAAACAAAAAAAACACAATCAGCTGTAAACAATGAACACTGGTGGTCTGATGAGCTACAGCAACAGCAGCTTTGTAATTCTAGGTCATCATTGTTTCTCTACATACAGATGTACAGTAAGCCTGTGGTGTTATTTTGTTGCCACAAGGCCACGCCAGTCTGTGCTTCATCGAACGGTGGCGGATTTCATTCAATTATCTCAACCGCACATGCTTTTCATACCCTGACCCTTCACAGTATCCCTTCATAATTAGTCCCTGTACCAAACCTCAGAGCCACAAATCCATTTCATCCATAAAGACCTTATCAGTTATTAATAAATTGGTGATTAATCCTTAATGAAGCTTTCAGAAAGCAGAGAGAGTGTGTATTCTTTAGGTTTTAAGCTATTTGTTTATGGAGAAAACATATCCATAATCACTATTTTATGGTCCTATGTTGCCTGAAACTGGAGAACATGACAGCCATCATGATTTCAACTGATGTCACTGAATATGAACATTTTTGAACGATGATTTTTGAATATTGAATAAATCCAGGCCAAATCTAACCCAGAACACTCCCGATGTATAAAAATGTGTATCTGCTGCACAATATTTTTAAAAAAAAGTTGAAATATTTCCATATTTGAATATTCTGGGTCACACTCCCAAATTTAAAAATGGGTCAAACTTGACCTGAACAGTATAAAAGGGTTTTTTTTAAAATATCAAAATAGAAGCAGCACAACCAGGGATATCTGTCTCTTTTTTTCCCCCCCACATGTTCTTTCTTCCTTGTCAAAACCTGGCATTACCTACAATGCAACAGTTCAGTCATAGATTAAGGTGTGTTATGCTAGTAGTGGGTATTGTAGCCTCTCTTGTGCATACCTACCACCTCCTAACAATGGAACCTATGGTTATTTACTTAAAATTGATATTTTTCTAGAACATCAGCCATTATCCAGTTTTCTATCTGATTTATATGACATTGCATTGATTAAAAATGTTTGTTTGTTGGGTGTAGAGAAGCCTTTCCTGTTAGTGGAGGTCTTACCTGAAGTAAATACTACCTAACAACAAAGCCCATCAGACAACAGAGGCACTGTTACACCACTCTCAGGACCTCTTGTTACAGCCCTCCCATTCTCAAGCCCGGGCACTCGGTTTCTTGCCAAGCTAGCATTGCCTCAGAGTGCAGGGCTTAAAAGGTGATTAGGTAGAGATTTGGTGTCCCCTTCCTGTGTCGCCAAAACTCTGACTCAGCTGACAGGAGCGCAGACGCCGCCCCGAAGGCAGTTTCCTGGACATCTGAACTCCCTGTAGCGGCCAAGGTCGACTGTAGCGGTGCATGTGGAAACCCTGAGTCAGAGTGGGTGCTGCTTGCAGATGCAGCCACAGAGCCTGACGTGACAAAAACAGCTATATGAGCAACACACGCTGCTTTTAGCTTGTGAGTTGCACGTGCGTCTGTTACTGCCAGGCAGGGAGGAGCAGCTTGGCTCATAACCCCTTCAATTAGCAGCTTTGCGAGGGGGCTACTTATTATGCACCACCCGCACTCTATAAAGCTCCCCCTGCACAGCTGATGGCAGTCGGGGGGCTTTCCAGTCTGCGAAATACAGCTGCCGGAGGAAACACAGCCGACATAAAAAGTCTAAATAAACAGACAAAACTTGACCATAGCACACAGTGGATTTGCAATGCAAAACAACGCTATAGCCAGTCTGACCCTTTGTACCCACAGACAGAGGAGGGAAGCCAGAGGTGGAACTTTAACAAGCTTTAAGTTTTAGTCAAATGTACAAATCCGCACCGTACATCTACTCAACAGGTTTCAGAATACACTTAACTTTCAACCCGGTCTGGCTTCTAGCATGACTGAGACTCCATTCTAAACCATCAGTCATGTGTCCAGTCTCAACGGAGAGGAGCTCTAATCTGCCAGGGAGAGCTTTTGTGGAAAAAAAAAAAAATCAAGTCCATATTAATCCGATTAGCTCCAAGGTGCAGAGCTGCGGGAAGGAATGATGTGTTGTAATGCATTGATGACATCTTATCTTCTGGGTTGAATCATGTGAGAAAGAGCAGCAGAGGTAGAGAAGTCAACAGCATCTCTACAGACTCTAAGTTTACAGGTTAGAGTCAGGATCAATTTGACCACTGAAATTAGTGAACAGACCCTACATTTGCAGTCAGATGAGGTGTTTGTTTCTGCTTCCGTACCTTTTTTGTACTTGTGGATGGGAAGTTTCTTTAACTGATCTTTGCGCAGGCGGCTCCTCCGAGCCCGATGTCGGTCTTGGACAAACTTTGTGATCTAAGCAGAGCAGGAAAAAAAAACGAAACCAGTCAAAATCTTTTCAAGTCAGTATGTAAAACATGCATATCTTTCTTGTCTAGGAATTCAAAAACTATAACTAGGATTTCTGTCTGCCAAGCAAACACTGTTACATTAGGAAAAGTACAATGTTTCAAGCCTGAACTGTATACCAATGACGAAGGGCCCGTCTGAGCCTGAGACTACTTTTCCTAATATAAAGAGGAAATTTTAAAAGGAGTGGTTAACAGTGTAGAGAGTCCTTGGGGGGCAAAAATCCTTAAGAATATCCGACTATTTTTTTCTCCATAGGCACTTTCTACTTTGCCTCTCAGCTTACAGAACTATAAATAGTTCCCACAGAGAAAGAGAAGTACTCTGTACTTTGTGTTAAAATGGAGATAAAATGGTTCCTACCATGAAAACAACAATGAGGATGAGGCAGATTCCCACAATGATGAGGAAGGGGATCAAGTAGTATTCCAGTGGCAGGCTGAAGTCTGGCATGAGGACCACATGTCCCCTAGAAAAAGAACCATTGTCAGGTGTTGGTAGATGTTACAAACAGTGACCTACACAGAGGCTGTATTATAACAGCATTTCCTGGAGACTTGTTGTGGCTGCAACAATGTAGAGATTAATTTTAGTGTTGTTTATGTTAAAAAAAAACTGCAGTGTGACACAGAAAGGGCCCTCTGTCAACATGATGACACTACCCACTGTTAGGTAATGGGTTATGGGACTCATAGAACTCCCTTTTGCAGTATGACTCCACTCACATTTGTGATCACATTGACAAAACTCTGCCAATACCATGTTTGGTGTTCATTCCTCTGCAAAGGACTTGGAAATAACCCTCATGTATTTGGATGGTATCTGACAACCACCACCCATATATACACACACACACACACACACACACACACACACACCAGCTGATATAAAAGTGGAGAAATGGGACTTTGATGCTGTGACTCTGGGCTCCTCTGACAGTCTTGAGACATTTCATTACCAGATTATCACCTCAGGAGCACAGCACAGAAAGTGACAACAGATCACAAGACAAATCCTCTGCTTTGATACATTACAGTGCACTGCAAGCTTTATTTAACAATATTAGATCATATGGAAGAGCCAGAAAGCAAATAATAGCCTATGGACAGTTTTTTAAGGGGAAGTTGCTGAATAAAAGCAGCCATATCTTCATGTTACACTGAAGCAGCTGTTAGGAGTGCTGTGAGAAGAGTACAAACCCTGCTGCTATTTATACTGATGAGCAGAAAAATGAGATTTGGGTGTACACTTACCCCTTGTCATACGTGTAGTCTTCTTTCAGAGAGTTGGCAGTCTCCTCGCTCACAAACACAGAGGGAATATCTATCTGCTTCATAACATCCACTGAAAGGGAAAGAAAAAAAACAACTATTAATATATCATGTGACTGTAAATCAATGCCCACTGAACAAGCTTGAAACGCAACGTTTCAACTCAACAGTAAAAAAAAAATGATACAATTTCTTTATAGAACACCAAGAAATAGTTATTTAAATGTCTCTAGATTCAACTCGAGTTGACTTTCTAGCTTTCTTTGGACCTTTCAATCGCATTTCATGGTCTTAATGAGCTGATGGAGTTTGCACAATTCATCTTTCAGTTGTTCAACTGAGCAAACTCCATCCGCTGATGAAGACCATGAGATGCAGTTGAAAGCTTGGAACTTGAGTTTGTCAAACATTTGGCGATATCAAAGGGTTTTATGTGGAGCCCAAATACTTTATTTAAGTCTTAAGTTGTTAAGTTTTAGCCTAAATGTGCAACAAACTTCCATAAATTGTATTTCTCTGCTTGTAGACGTTCATTATGTTGCATTTGTTTGTGCATACAAAAAGTGACAGAAGTAATTGCGTGAAGAACAAAAAGAGGGCTTGAGAGAGAAGTTCAAACTCCTCTTAAAAACACAAACCAGGGCATGAAGTCTCCTGGATAATTCAAGACTCTGGAAGTGAGAACAGGGGACAAATGCTATCATATGGAGTAAGTGGGCTACAACAGGGACAATATGGGTTCACAGTCAGTGCGGGCTCTGCTGCTGCAGGGCATCACATCCTTCCTCAAGAACATCTTGAGACTTGATATGGACTCCAAACTATAAAAACTGCCTAGTTTTTCCTCAGGGTCGGGGATAAAGAGAAGGCGCATCCTCTGTCATGAACAGGCAGCTGTGTAAGATGCTAAATGCTTATGTGTTGGTGAACAGAGAGAAGAGGAGGAGGCGGTAACTTACGATCGTTGGATCCCATGCTGATTAAGTCATCGGAGTCCACATTGTGAACAATGGCTGCCTTGTACCCGGCTTTCTGGGCATTGAGGACCTGCGAGGAGATAAAACATTTACACCCTGATTGTCAAATAGGTGAAAACATCTGATGATTTTTAAAAGGTTACAATCAGCTGCTACAATAGGACTAAAGACTGTCCTGAGTGCAGGTGGTGTGTGTGATAACAGGGGTGGTGTGTCAGATAATTTGACCAAATCTGATTTCCACAATCTGACACAGCAGCATCAAACCACATTAACCGTGACAGAAATAGAAACCAGTTGTGGTTCAGAACAAGAGCTTTCTCTGATTCTACTTAAAGGCTTTTAGCTCACTGAGCCAATGCCTTATACATGTACAATCTGCAGGGTACAATGTGTTGACTAACATGAGCCTTACACATGTACCACTTCCACTTTCAGGATGCTGTCTACCGCTGATATGAACTAATTTATGAGCTGGCTTTGCAAACTACCTTCCCATGAGGACAATAAATGTTTGAGTATTCTGTTTTTACAGCGTCATAATTACAACCGCAGTCAGGGAGCGCTGATAGAAGAGAGAACAGAAAAAGGAACACTGTGACTCCACGGTAGCATTCGACATCTCTGCCAACAACATATTTGTGACTCGTTTCCAATTAAGTGTTTGCAAGAGACAAGATGTTTGCATCTTATCTCCCGGAACGGCACACTCCTCCATCATAAACACACTGACTGTGGCTGTTGCAGAAGATCCAAAACAAGAAGTATGTGATAGGACGGGCAACAGGAAGTATGGAAAGTTGAGAAAGTTCATCTCACATGACTCTCTGGTATGCTCTTTATCAGACATTTGATCTAACATGCTATTAGTGAGACGTTTTCCTATTAAAACATTGGGAGCAAGACTGTACAAACTCATATTTTATGACCAGCATCTGTTCTTATTTAGATGTGCTTCTATTTCCTTTTTTTTTTTTTTTACAAAGGTCACAGGTTTTGATCTCCACAGAAGTCTTGTGCCCTTGCACACATGACTGAGGCCAGACCTGCTCATTCAAGACAAGTTGTGACTATCAGATGAGAATGATTAAAGTCAAAATCCCCCCCTAATTCACCACTCCACCACCCACAAAAACACAGAGCTGAAAACTATTATCACCCCCTGTATTGATTGACAGTTCTTTTTTTAGCACAAGGACAACAGACGCTGAACAACTAAATATAAATCACTAATATTTGTCATTTAAATTATGATACGCAAAGAAATCATTATTCCTCAAACTTTTTGATTATAAAGTTAATATGAATGTACTCCGTATTGTAAAAACGTCAAGGTACAATCCATATTTAATCTGGTAAAACAGACTTCTAGAACTAAAGCAATTAGTTGAGTAATTGATTATTCAATTTTGCCTACAAATCAATTCATGTTTCAGTCATTTTCAAGGAAAAATACCTGGTTCTGGCTTATTAAATATGGAGATTTGATGCTTTTCTTCGTCTTCTATAATAGGAAACCAAACATGTTTGGGTTTTGGATAGTATATTGGAGTAATTTGGACACATCAGATTAGGCTCTGGGAAATTATAATGAGCAAACAATGAATTGAGAAAATAATCCAAAGATTAATTGATAATGCTACTTATGGTTAGCTACGCCCCGACACATTTCTAGCTAGATATTATTTCCCTTTGTGGGAGCAATGTTGTTTTGGACTCTGGCTCATACTTCACTGCGCTTATGTGTTTGCAGCTTTCTCATGATCAGGACTGGCTATGATAGTACTCACTATTCCAGTTTGTCGAGTCGTGCACATGTTTTTGCACGCTTGTGTGTGCGGTCAAGTGTGTTTAAACTATTGCATAAACATACCACCATGTCTGCACTATCATTAATCATAGAGGTGTACCCTCCTACCTCTTCAGAAAAAAGGTTAAGCCTTTCACTGCAGCATAAAAACAGATGCTACAGCTCGCACCAGCGCACAACCTGTTTACCATGCGTTTGTGCACCAGTGCAGCATTTATCCTCTAAAAGGCTATTTATTTTTATTTTTACCGCCTGTATATCCAAATTCTCAAAATGTTGTGGGCCTCAGTTACTCTTGACAAACATTGTCAAATGTCACTATCTAACTTGAAGTGTCTGTGATTTTAGGTCGACTTAAAACGCTCTGGGTTTCCTCTCTGCTGGTAGCCTGAAAAAACATAGTTAGAATGTTGCATAACTATCAATTTTTGCAAGAAAGCTGTAATTGTGATGACATAAATGCACTGAGACAGCAATCTGTGTCAAAAATGAACAAACTCAACAAATTCTACTTCTTATTCTATGTATTTGTGGCTGCTTCAATGACAATAATGCTTTGATTTTTAGGTGTTCAAAGCTAAATAAAGTAACACAAACCCACCATTTGAATAAATGGAAGATAAGTTACCTAAACCCTGAAAATCACCTGTAATTCTGTGAATGTGGATCAACTGACAAAGTTTCAAGGACTAGTGCAGTTGGCTAAAGTTACTGTGACTATTTTCGCTTCAACCTGTAATTCCACAGAAGATTGTGCTTTTAACAGAAGACATTAAAAAAGTATTTAAACCGGAATCTTCTCAGCAAGCACAAGGCCGTGTGCGCTGCATTGTGGTTGCAGAGGAAACTGATGTAATAAGGATCTTCCATCTGTGAGGCTGTTTTTGTGGCTCTGACACAGTGTTGCAGCTACAGTATCCTGTATTGCTATTGTTGTGGCTGATCGCTTACAACAGATGTTGTGGAGGAAATAGGATGTGACAATGTAATCCTGGAATGAATCATTATGTGTTCTTACACAGATGAAGATGAAATTGGAATGGTGAACGTTTCCTCTGAAATTGAGAGGAAAAAAAACGCTTTGCATCAAATCACGTAAATGTCACTCAAAATCCTGTGAGAAAATAACAGGAGGTGGAGACAGTGACCCCGTTGTCTTGCCTTTGTATTTGTCTAGATGTACTGACACTGGTCGAGAAAAACAAAAATAACCCTATTGTATAGAATTAATAAATTTTATCTGTTGTGTCATCCAGAGAACAATATTGTTCCTTTAATACAACACAGTTGAGTTAAATGAAACTAGAAGTCTTCCCCAAAACCTTTAAAAAATAAAGATAAGGGATAATTTGATAGGGCCACTTTGTATCACTTTATTATTCAGTCTAACAACGTGTGGGGGTTGCTTTGTCCTAATCAGTAAGTTGCGAGTGGTATTTCCAACGCAATGTTATTTTTAATCACCGGGAGCTGCGTTGGCGGTTGCTAGGAGCAACTTAACTTAAAGTTTGTCAAGTCAATCAAAGAAACATCCCAATTTAAGAGTTGTTCTGGAAGTCGACTCACAACAACCTCATCCACACTTCACTGGCCAATGTTTGTGTCATTATATTTCTGGCTCTTTGTAAGATGACATTCGTGTTGTCAAACCAGAATATAAAGCTCTTACTGGTGCTGCTGTTTCTCCAGCTGTCAGTGAGCAAAACACTGAACATCGCATATTTAAAATATTTAACATAGCGAGACGATCCAAGGGTGTTTTCGTTCCTTTAAGTCATGCTGATGTCATTTATTAGACAGAGCATGTGCCACACCTCTGGTGGTGAATTAACAGCTGACCCGAAGCCAGACGGTGAAAGCCAGACAGTGCTTTGCAGCTGTGCTGTGTAAATATTGTTTTATAGTTTGGGTCAAAATCTGAAAGACATGAAAGTCATCTGCTCTGTTAAATAATAGAAAAGAGTGTCGCTCACACTGACCTGAGCAATAAGTGGTTGTGTGAGTGCAGTGTGTTGGCCCTGCAGCTCGGACAGGCCTCTTTATATGAGCATTGTACTCCAAGGAAATCCATTTAGACCTGTGAGGGGTGAACAGTGTGTGTGTGTGTGTGTGTGTGTGTGTGTATTGAGGCCTGCATGGACGCTAAAACAGAACAGCACTGTCTTTTGTCTGTCTCTTGTCATTGTAATTTTATGCACAGGCATACGTGAAGCAGCGTGTACAGCAGCCGAAGCATTGTGATCCCATGTGTTTGCCTATGAGGGTGTATTGTGTGGAGGTATCAATGGCTACTGTGTGTGTGTCTGGGGGCAGGCCCTGTCTGAATAAGTGACACACACACACACAAAATACTGTGTCTGGATGTGTGTGTGTGTGTGTGTTTTGAGGAAGGAAAGTGGGCTTAGGTGGAAGGTGATTCCTGATTTCTGTGACAAGGCTGTGATTGTAAGACACTACTGATGGGCATTGTCTGTATTTTGACATTTTCTAGGCCACATAATGAATCAGTAATTAAACAAAAAAGATACAGAAGGTACTGACAGTAAAAATTATGAGTTGCAGCTTTGCATCTTTGGCATTGATTGGATTTTTGATGTAAAACCCAACCTTTCTAGCGCTCCAGGTAGGTTGACATGGATGTTGTTATGTATGTGCATGTAGCGTCATACCTCGACAAGCTGGTCATCTACATTATTGGAAATAAAGTCACACAGAATGGGAAAGTAACCAAATGCTAAGTTGTGTGTGTGGCTGACACATTATTAGTCATTAGTGTGCCGGTCAATTTCTTGTATTATCTTGTATTAATCATTTGGAGGTCATGATTTACTTCCTAAAGTCTCCTGACCAGTAAAAGTCAAATGTAGGTCATGACCAAGCAACAACTACCACGGCTTGAGGCTGAAGCCAGTGAAGAAGTCCCTGATTCCAGGTAACTCACATTCAAAAAGCCTCAACTTCTCTCTAGAAATACTTAGTCATTTTTTTCAATGAGTCATTATGGCCTCAATTGCTAAACTCAGGCCTTCTCATAAGTGTGCTGGTGGTCATTTTGGACATTATTGCTCCATGAATAAGATTTGAAGACTTACAGTAGCTTTGATGTCTGCAGTGTGGGTGTTGATTGACAGCTGTGATTGACAGTTGGCTCGCCTGCTGCTCTCCTCTGCTCCTGGACTTGCACTGAGTCAGGCTATTGTCGTAATATGTCGATACGTTTGATGTTACTTAATTATGATACCTGCCCCGTTAGCACAATTTAGCTAAAGTAGCAAACGTTGCTTAGCTTAAGCTAGCATTAGCTTCAGTCTTAGGTAGCTACATCCATCTTTATATACAGTTTATAGTGCTGAAGAAGAAGTTAGTCTGCTACTCTGCCTAGTAACTCTTCTCTTCAGTTTGGTTCAGTGCAGTTTCAGCATGTTTTTACAGTTAGAATAAGGAGCCATTTTGGCTGGAGGCTTTCTCGGTGCCAGTGTGTGTGTGTGTGTGTGGTGTGGTGTGGTTTGTCTGCCTGGGATCTGCAGAGGAATTCAACCTCTGCTGCTGGCTCACCCCTATGTTTGCATGGGCAAAGATAAGGACATTCAATGCATTCCTGAGACTGAGGAGAGGGGGGAACACGAGAGGAGAGGAGAGAGGAAAAAGAAGAGAAGGAAAATCAGACATAAAACCTCTGGAAATTAAAAAAAAAAAAAAAAAAGTCAATAGTGGAAAAGCATGTGTGACTAGAAACACTCATACAAGCACATGCACGCACACACACGAAGGATGAATCATCTGCTCTTCTACCATCTGCAGACCATCATGCTGAGCTGTAGCACATCTTCCATGTCAGTGTAACAGCCATCATTAAAACACTTAATTGCTGTTATCCCCGAGGGACCAAAAATCATGTTCACTCTGCAAACACCCAACTTGATTATGATGTTGTTGTGGAAAAAAGGCGACAAAACTTCAAAACATTGCCATATTTGAAAAGTAATTTTCACAGCAAGAACATGACAAAATAAACGTAGAGCTTCACTTTTTAGGTCAAACTTTTTAATCTTTATTTAAGCAGTGTTGACATAGCAACATCATGTTTCTCTGTACTTTGTTGTTCGTGGTTAAAATTGCAGCTAGCTGCCCTCTGCAGCTTTTGTGCAGCTACACTGGGAAAACTGGAGGCCAAGTGCCTTTCTCAAGGACATCTTGACATCTTTTGTTGTCATGTGACGGCATGACTTGGCACTAGAAAGGTCTAGCTCTGTTTCTTTCTTTCTCTGCCCTCCAAATTCCACATTATTTTTCCTTTTTTTTTGCAGAAAAAAAGGGAAAAATATCCGGCCAGGCCAAAGATTTAAAGCCAAGTTGAAGTACAAAAAAAAGAAACATCTGATGATTGTTTTCTCATCAACTTTGACTTGGTCTGCACCACAGACACTGAAGGTTTATTCATTCATTCATTATTAACTGACCAATTATTGATTTTTGAAAGCGGATTAGACTTAATTGGCTGTTGCTTTGGAGCCCAAACCAGAACCAATCAGGAGGTTAAAAACACCGTGTGATAAATAAGACCACAGTCAAGGCAGAAATGAGACTGACTGTGATATAACTAACAGATTTATTAGACAGTGATGAAGTAATTAATGTCATGTGATTTATTAACTCATGGTGTTTGAGGAACTGGAAACTAAAAATCTCCACGTTGTAATCACATACGTTAGGTTTTATTTGTGTTATTCTTCTAAAAATGAAATAAATCAACTCCTCCGCTCTTCTTCCACATTTATTTTCCATCTTTACTTCCTGATTCCAGCAGAACTGAATATGAGCCACTATAAGTATGACTGAAAATTTAAATGCTGACCGTGAGATCATAGGATGAAGCTGGAAACAGAGACACTGAACTGGAAAATTAAATTCCCCAAATACATCCAAACATTGTATTTTAGGCGAATCGCAGAGTCACACTGTGAGGACCGATGTACAAATAATTCCACCAGTTTGTCCGGCGATTGCGCACGAAGCTGCTGCTGCACTTCACCTGTTTCGCAAATGTGTCCATTTGACCGTACGAACGTGCTTAACTATGTTTCTACAGTGAGTACACAGAAGCCTGTAAGAGTTTATGTGCCCTCAAACGAGAAGGTTGCAGCTGCTTGGAGGCCAACAGCAGTCTGCTGTGTGTTTGTATCGAGCAGCTTCCCGTGAATGTGTGGGACTGTAAGAATGTGAAGGAAGGTGTTGCTGGGAGAAAAAAAAACAAAAAAAAACTTGTTTCCAGTCAACTGTAAAATGGAAAAAAAGGTATTTCAAACTAGTTTTTTCCACTACAGGTCACTGCACTATCGATGCTTGTATGTGAGCGCGCGTGTGTGTGTGTGTGTGTGTGTCTCCCATTGGTCACAGTTGACTGGAGGTTTGTAAACGGTGCCACCTGGAGCTGCCTGACTCACCGATGCTGGATTTAACCGTTTGAATCCCAAAAAGAGCGAGACACACAGAACAAGAAATACTTGATTTTGATCTGTATTTGTGTCTCCTTGCGCTATGAAGTATTTGTCGTGAAAATATTCTGTTAGAGCTCATTATACAAGATACGAATCACCTGTCATCATAATGAGCGACTATGATATAAAGCACGCCCGCATACACAGGTTATATCTACCTTACACTCCTGTATAAGGATTCCTAACACTTGTAGTGTGGACAGACTGCTGATAGCATCACTAATTATTGCTGCATCACCACTGTGAGTACGTGTCAATAATAACTGCATCTTCACTCCTGTGTGTGTGTGTGTGTGTGTGTGTGTGTGTATCTGCAGCCGGCACTGCACTGTCTCTTCATGCAGTGCTGCAGCTAAAACAGGTCGACTCGTCTTCCCTGCCTCTCCTGTTTTTCCCCCGTCATCGTCCTCTTACCCCACTGACCATTTCTCTATCACGGGTCAAGTATGAATCAAGATTCAGTAAATGTAATGTCTATTTCTTGTCGTTTTTTTCTGTCACTGAAGCATTTGTTCAATCGTTTCCCGGCAGTGTGAGAAATAAAAAGTAGTCCCGTATGCCCCCTTGCCCTGTTAGTCGCCATTTCTCAGTCTTTCCTCTACTTTACCCTAATTTTCTACTTCCTCTTAACCACCCATATTCCTCCTCCTCCTCCTCTTCCTCCTCTCATCAATTCCACCCATTGATTAAAAAGAAGAAAAAAAAGACTAATCATGAAGAACATCTAAAAAAAAAAGGCTGTTAGGAGGTCTGTAAAAATACAAACCTTCAGCGGTTCAAATTTGAATCAGATACAGGTGAGCTCTGCTCTGCTGCTCTCCTGTTTGGACAGCAGCTCCCAATCAGATCCTCATTTCCTCATCTCTCCTCCCTTAACTGTCTCCCATTTTATTCCTCTCTCTCTCTCTCCTCATTATTTCTGCAGTCTCTTCTCCTTCTCCTCATCCTCTCTTCTCCCCCTCTCTACAAGCTTTCTCCTCCTACCCTTTTTCGTCCTCTTGCCACCCTTCTACTTTTTTTTTTTTGTTTAAAATCTCCTCCCTTCTTAGTTCAGCTCCCTCCCGGACTCCCTCTCTTTCTCTTCCTCACCTACCCCCTTCTCTTGAGTTTAACCTCCTCCTCTTCCTCCTCTCTGCCCTCATTACCCTTGTTATATCACACTGACTGCCAACTTCTCCAAAACTCTGCCCAGCCCCTTCCTCCTCTGATATTTCCACCCTCCCGCCTTTGTTCTCTCCCTCCCTCTCTCTCTCATTCATTTCCCCCCGCTTCTCCTTCATCCTCCCTCTCTCTCTCTCTCTCTCTCTCTCTCTCTCTCTCTCTCTCTCTCCTTGGTGTTTCAGAGGAATGTTGTGCGGGTTTTAGTTTCAAGGTCCAGACTGCTGATTAGATAAAGAGTTCAATAAAACTGCAAACTGCAGGGAGGAGCAGAGTACGCGGATAATGCCACACAGCTGCAATACATGCAAAGATCTTCAGCGTGTCGGAGTGACTATAATTTTGCAATAAAGAATGTTATAGAGAGAACTCAAACACATGTCAATGAGTTTTCCCAGCGCCAATTTGTGCTTATTTTCTACTAATTTTTGCTAGTTTTTGATTTGTGGTTTTTGTAGTGTATATATCAGCTGTCTATATGAGTGTGTGTGTGTGTGTGTTGCATGCCCTATAGGTCAAAGGAAGCA
Organism: Thunnus maccoyii; assembly: GCF_910596095.1. Lineage (NCBI taxonomy): Eukaryota > Metazoa > Chordata > Actinopteri > Scombriformes > Scombridae > Thunnus > Thunnus maccoyii. The sequence continues at coordinate 19,189,594 of NC_056539.1, read as the reverse complement.
ATCTGAGCTATTTGTTGCCCCAACAAATTGCAACAGACATAACAGCAGCTCAGAAAAACGAACAGCCACAGTTTCTCTCTCTCTCTTACACACACACACACACATACACACAAGCTAGTCATACATCCAGTCAGCCATAGTCATACCCTGTCATAAGACTGAGTGAGCGTGTAAAGGAAGCTAGATCATTGTTTGAATAAAAACTGGGGTCTGTGTGTGTGTGTGTGTGTGTGTGTTGTGTGTGTGTGTGTGTGTAGCTGGAGGGCTGTGAAGTCACTGTAGCACAAACATCCTGCACAATGAAATGCACTTACTGTAAGGCAGAGGTATGCAGCAAGGTTAGATGGGAAATTACCAGCCACCAGAACAAATGCTGACTAACTTGAGCTCTGGCTGATAAAAGCAAAGTCATATTTTTCATATTTTTCCACTCGCTCTGAGGCTGAGTAGACAGATTATAGTGTTACTGAAAATAACACGGCCCTCCTGACCGCTCCCAGCTCATCAAGATCTTTTCAGACGTGTTTGATTTGTTGATCAAAAAAAAAAAATAAGAGAGGAAGTAGCTTTGCCACACCTAAAGATACGCTGAAGGACTTTCACCTCTGTCTTTTTGCCCTCTTTTTTTTTTCCTTCACTGGAGTCCCGCAGCAACATTTCAACTGGATGGATCGTCTGTCAATCGATGGCACTTTGTAACTTGCCGTGGATTACATCACCGCCATGAACCAGATTTTTTCTTTCCACGGTGTATGTCCACTCCAATTAAGTGCAAACTTTTATTTAATCTTGTGTGCGTCATACATAAAAAAAAACAAACATGAAGCTGCAACAGAGAGCTATGAGCAACAAACAAGCTAATGAAGCCTCGCTGTCATTTGAAGTCTGGACTCACAAGACTGATCACAGTCTGTCTCATGCTTGTGTTTTAAATTTTTCAACCATTTTTGGCTTTCTCTGCCCCCTTCTGTTTAAAATGATTAGGAAAATACACCAGGTTGTAGTAGAGAGTCAAGCAGAAATGGAGAGAATCACTTTTCTTTTTTTTTTAAATGAATCAAGAATGAAGAGTAAAGTCACCGACCGAAAACTCTCAAATCATGTCCAGAGCTTTTATTAATTCATTTAGACCAGACTATTCTCAGAGAGAGGCCTTTATTTCTCATTTGTAAGTCGTTGTTAACGTTGTGGAAACATACAGTACTGTGCAAAACTTTTAGGCACTTTAGATGTTTAGATTCTCATCCATAATGCAGTACCGTCAGGGAGGCTGATCGGTCCCAAATGTATTCTGCAGCATCGCTAATGACCCCAAACATACAGCCGGAGTCATCAAGAACTATCTTCAGCGACAAGAGGAACAAGGAGTCCTGCAACAGATTAAATGGCCTCCCCAGAGCCCTGATCTCAACATCATGGAGTCAGTCTGGGGGATTACATGAAGAGACAGAAGCAACTGAGATGCTTAAGTCCACAGAAGAGCTGTAACAAGTTCTCTTAAGATGCAGGAACGACCGACCTGCCAAGTACCTTGAAAAACTGTGTGCAGGTGTACCGTTAATTGATAAATAAAAAGTATTTATGGCATTATTATGGCCTAAAACTTTTACACAGTTCTGTATATAATGCTGATTTTACAATGCGAGCCTTTATAGTGCAGGTAATTTCATTTTTACTCCCCTTTTTACCCTCCCAGTGCATATTTATTTCAACCGGCCAGTTTACGAACACTCTCTTTTCTTTTTGAGGACCTGCAGTTCCTGAACTTTCGGTAAAGTTTTTACTCAGAACAAACCACATGATAACACAATTTCAAATAGAAGGAAGGATGTCCAGTCATGCTGTTATAACAAATGTCACTTCAACATGAATTACGTTACATCGTCTCTTTCACAACTGTAGAGTGAACTCTTCTGGTAAATGTCGGTGAATGTGAATAGTTTGCCTAATCTCTGCGCTGTCACCTGGAGTACACGGCTTCCTGGCGGGACAAAATGTCATTTACACCAGACTGGACGTTTAGTCTGAACTCGCCTTTGCCTGGCAGGTTTTGGATGGTATTGTAGCTTGACCTCAGGCCTCAGATGGGGAATTTTCCACCAGACCAGAAGCACTGGGAGCTTTCACATACACACAATACTTTGGTCACCGAGAATCTAGCGATACACAGAACAGGATAACTAACACCTTGATTGTCTTCACTGATTAACTTGTATTTAAATGAACATGATATAACATGATAAACCTGGCTTATATTTATTTTTGTCCTCCTTTTTTTACCTGCACCTTTCACCACCAATTTTTTAAATAAATCTCTCTTCCAAGTGAGTGTTAACAGCCACACAATCACTCCAAAGAAACGAGAGGAAACTCATTCATTAGTTCAGTTTTGAAGTTCTTTCTCCTAGTATACGACCACACTGTACTTAAAAAAAAGACATAGAGGGCAGTAAAGAGAGACTGAGTGAGTGAAAGACAGAAAATACGGAAAAAAGAAGAGAGGGGAACAACGTGGTTCCACAGAGCTCTACATAATCCCAGTACATGTTGCATAACTAGGACATTATGTCTCAATGTATAGACATGATGTGTGTGTGTGTGTGTGTGTGTGTGTGTGTGTGGAGGGCAGCAGTGGGACGGATGGACAGTCTGCAAAGAATCTTGCAAAGCAGGAAGGGAGGCATGGGAGGGAGAGTGGAGGAAAAGGGTATTGAGTTTCCTGTCCTACCCCCCCTCCTCCTCCTCCTCCTCCTCGTCCTCCTCCTCCCCTTACCCCCTCCTTCCCCCCCTCTCTGCCCTCCCCCCTCAAAGAATCCCAGTGTACAGGAAGTGCAAACCCTCTCTCTCTCTCTCTGGAGATTTGTTTTCTAGAGGGAAAAGACATGGAGGAATGCTCTCTCCTCTTTTTGTCATCTTCCATCAGATGCAGAAAAACTTGTCCGTGCCTTTGTCTCCTCTAGACTGGACTACTGCAATGCGCTCTTTACAGGGATCCCTGGCAGGAGCATCAAGAAGCTCCGGTCCAGAACAGCGCTGCCAAGATCCTGATTAGAGTGTGAAAACACAAACATATAACACCAATTCTGTTTTCATTGCACTGGCGCCCCGTCTCCTTCAGGATTGACTACAAAGTCCTGCTACTGGCATGCAAATCCATCGATGTACATGCGCCTCCCTACCTACAGGAGCTGATCATACCACAAACCTCCACCCGCACCCTCAGATCTGCCAGCAGTTTGCTCCTGCGGGCCCCCGGTACTGAGTTCCACACCATGGGGGAGCGAGCTTTCTTCTCTGCTGCACAGACCCTTGACTCTACTGTAGCACTTTGAGTTTCACTATGAATGAAAAGTGTGGGTACAAATTAAATGTAATGTTATTTATTATTATTTTCCTGTCTCTGTCGGACACACAAACACACACACAAAGCGAGTGTGCCCGTTAACACCCCTTTGACTTGATCCGAGTCAGCCCTCCCCATCTCTAACACTCTCTCTCGACACTCGACCTCCTTTCTGTCATGGCTTATCATACTGAGCTCACATACACACTCTCTCCCTCTCACACACACACACACACACACACACACACTCCACGGTTGGAGGCGCTAACACTTGACAGAGGGTTAAGTGTGGGTGAGCGTCCGTTTTATTGCCCATTACGGCCACAGATCCATTAAAACTCTCTGCTCTTGCTCACTGGATGCTAAATGCTATCCTAGAGGAGGCTACAGACGGACGGAGTTAAGGGGGGGGGGGGGGGGGCAATGGAATGAAACGGCGAGCATGTTGGGGGTGACACCCCTGCGCGCCACACACACACACACACACACACACACACACACACACACAGACAAGCGCCTCGACTCAGTCAAGATGGAATCTATTATTCCTTTGTTTCCCCTGCAGCTTCTAGAGGGAACTGAGCTTGGCTAGAAGGGAGGGAGTGTGTGTGTGTGTGTGTGTGTGTGAAAGAGAGGTAGACCACTGAATGCAAGAGACAAATTGTGTGTGTGTTTGTGTGACAGACAGAGAGAAAGAGAGACAACAGTAAGAGGGAAAAAAAATAACTGAACAAAGACTGCTAAAGGGAAAGAGAGAGGCAGAGGAAGGGGCAGCTGCAGCTGTATGTGTGTGTGTGTGTGTGTGCGTGTGTGAGAGACAGAAAGAACTGTATATGTGTGTGTACATGTGATGATGTCTGTAGATATGAGCAATCAGTAAGCCAGAGGCTAAAGTCATACAGTCTGACCTCCAGACCTCACAGACAGACTGTGTGTGTGTGTGTAGGGGGGAGGGGGCTTGACTTAAGTCACTTTCAGGAAAACACACCAGACTAAAGACTAGTTAATTGGGGACAGCTTGTGCAATTAGAGACAAAAGCCGTGTCCCCAATTGGTGGAACGCAGAATTTTGGGTCAGTGGTTAGGGTTAGGGTTAGGTTTAGGTTTAGGTTTAGGCAAGAAGTGGTTATGGTTAGGGTTAGGGTAAGTCCCCAGGAAATGAATGTAAGTCTATGTAAATACCCCTAAAGTTATATATGTGTGTGTGTGTGTGTGTCTGTGTGTGTGTGTGTGTCTGTGTGTGTGGGGGGAGAGAGAGCAACCCTAAGGGAGACAGAGGAGAGGAAATAAAGGGAGTCAGTGACACAGGGTGCTGAAGGGAGGGGAAAAAGCAGAGATTGGAAAGGAGATATAGAAATAAAGAACAAAAGAGAAAGACAGCCTCCACGCGCGCACACACACACACACACACACACACACACACACACACACACACACACCAGCTAGGGTCTAGTTTCCAGCCTACTAGTTTATTGTCATAAAAACCTTAAACTCTGCCTTATTTACTAGTTTTTTCCCTTCATCTTCATGAGTTCTGATGAGAAGTTAGAACATAAGTAAAGACATGGATATTAAAAGAGCTGGATACAGAAGCCGCAAGTCAGCCATGCTGCCAATTTGTCCCAGTGGCCACCTGCGGTACTGCAACAACAACAAAAAAAGTATTTCCCCTTTCGACCACCATTATAAGAGAAAGATCTGTAAAGCGGTTGACAGAAACCTCAAACAGCAAACACGCTCAGCTATTACCAGTTATATTATGAATTATTAAACCAGTGAAGATTTAATATTTATGAAACTTTCCCAAAGGCCAGAAAATATATTTTTTTCTGTGTGACATCATCCCAGTGTAAAGTCTACAGGACAAGCCAGTGAACGAGACATAAGTCACCAGAACGAGACGAGTCAAAAAGACATAGATGTGTAAACCTTTTAACTTTCATCTTATTAAACAATATCTACCTCTTGCAATACATCTATTGGTAAGAAATATCAAGAAATCCATGATTCAGAAATTTCAGTTTTTACAAAAACAGTAAATCAGCTGCAGTTTGTTCAAAAAGAAGTTAAAAAGTTGTTGCCTCACAACAGCTGACCTTGAAATCACCTTTCTCATAAGAGCAGATGGTGTGAGACCAGAGCGTGTTTACATGTCACAGGGAAGCCAAAAGATGACACACGCAGAGGAGCATAGATGAAGAAGAGGTGGGCGGACAAGTAGCATCGTCAACAGGCCCTTAAGGAAATATTTGCCTTAATTTGAATGAGCAGTGAAACGTCTACAGCAGACACAGAGCAACTTGAAAATAATTACAAATTCCTATCCGAGGAGCTCAAAGCCGAGTGTTTGTCTAACCAGCAGCTAAAACACCCGAAGATTCAGTTTATGATGATAGAAAACACACACATTTTTGGCATTTTTTTTACTCAATAACTGACTAAACAAATTAAATTTGGCCTGAATATCAGAATGTACTTTGAAAGTAAAACACTCTGTCTGGGTGAGAAATATTTTCTTTGGGACAAACTGAAGAATGAGCGCCACCAGAGCTCAGCAACAAATAAAAGTGAGTAAACTTTAACAAGTCAAAGCTGCTCCTTTAAAGGGTTGCAGGAGGTTAAATGGCAAATCTGACATGGATCAGAGAGATTGGTGTGTGTGTGTGTGTGTGTTTTGTGTATATATTGTGCGTGTCAGGCTGACACACAGTTATGTGGAGTCTGGTTACACTCTAGTCCATGGAACACCTCACTGCCCTGTCTGTCAACATGTTTCTGTGTATGTGTCTCTGTGTGTGTGCATGTGTGTGTGTGTGTGTGTGATGCAGTGAGGCCATATAAGGCTGTAAGGCTGCTCCAGAGTTACAATAGAGCAAAAAAAATAAAAAAAATAAAAAGAAGAGTGTGGAGGAGAGACTGGCTGAGAGACGGAGAAAGACGGCGAATAAAATAGATTGAATGAGAGAGAAGAACAGGGAGTGTGAGAGTGAATGAACACGAGGAAGGTACAGGGGGAAAAGTAAGACTGAAAAGTAAAACAGTAAGAGACTGAGAGATGGAAAGACGTAGACAGAAAGATGCCAAGACGCTGAATGCTTTCCTGTCTTTCACCCCATTACTCAGACCTGCTCTCACTCTCTTAATCCTAGCTCTCTTCCCCCCCTCTACCTCACCCCTTCTCTCTCCTTTCTATTCTTCTTCCCTCTATTTTGCTCTGAATCCATTAAAAACATGAGATGTGTTCAGGAACAGATCTACTATTTGGACATTTTACTTCTCTTCTCGAAGCCAAAAGAGAAATAAACAGGAGGAAACTTCACTTTGAATCATTCAACCTCTGCTACAAATCATCCTTGGGAATCAGCAGAGGGTTCTGTATTAATAATGAAACTCAGTAATTCACTTACTGCCAACTCTACTGCCAAATTTATCAAGTGTTCAGGCAGCAAATTTGAAGTTTTTCTCATCACGGGGGAACCTTAAACTATCTGGCAACAATTTCAGGATGTCTGCAGGTTCTGTAAAAGCTTGCTTGACAGCAAATATCTTGAAATGAGATACCAAGAAATGTATCAGAGGCCTCATAAGTCCTTAAATGATATACCCCAAACATTTGTTGTCATGTTTAGTATTTCATTTTTTACTGGGAAACTGGCAGAGGCACTGAAACTGGTAAAGAAATTTTCTATACCTCACTTGTATGCAAATTAAAATACAATGTGCCACTGTCAGCTGACCCAGTTCAGCTCAAATCCTGGGTTAATTTATTATCAGTGTGGGTGACTTTGCATAGGTTAACTGAGTTTTACAGAAAAACCATGACTTTCATTCTTCTCTACCTCTCTTTGATCTTCCTCTGTCAGCATCTATCTCTTCCTCTCCAGTGTAACACAGGAGAGGGTGTCTTCATCACCCTCTCTGCCTTGCACGTGGCCCTGATGCCTCGCTTGACTAATGGAGATCAGGTCTCGCCATCTTTCAGCTGCTTCGCTGACTTATTAGGCAAACAGAGAGGTTTGACTCCACACGTCCACAGTAGCAGTGGGAGGATAAAGAAAAGACAGGAGGCAGTGGTGGGATAGATGCTCACACAGGAAATTGTGTTTAGGGAAATGGCCTCTTCCTGTTTTTGTGTCCCAACCAGCTGATCTAGCTTCAGAGAAACCGACCCTGAAACGCAAAGTACTGATGTGTATTATGAGGCAACATACGTCAGTCTGCCACGCACAAGCTGTTATAGTTTTGGCAGTTTTCCCTTATGAATTAACAGCTGCTGAAATAAATAGTTTTTGATTACTTCCAGGTGTTGCAAAGCACTAAAACAGTGTTTACAGTTTCCAAAAAAATAAACTTATGGGAGAGATAGGATGGGAGATGAAAGATTTGAGATGGGATAAGACTTTAGGATAAGACTAGAGATGGTTAGAGTTAGAGTTAGGTGTGATTAATTAAGGAAGGACTTCCACCTCTGCAAACTAGAGACACATTCTACATTTCAGCTGACAGACAGACAAACACACCGACCAGTGTGAATCATTGTACCTTGATGTCAAAGTTGCAGTCAAAGCGCTTGATGAGGACGATGAAGGCGCCTGTCAGGTTGTCCCTCGGAGGGGGCTCGATGGGCTCGCAAGCATTCTCTGGTCGTGCGCCAATCAGGAAACCCTGTGGGGATGACATCATCAGACATGATATCAAACAATCATGCTTGTGGTATGGTGATACACATCTAACTCACGGCACATTTTCCCTTAGAAGTCCCACCGGTAGTTGAGAGAACTGAGGAGTCGTTTTTTAAAATGATATATCCAACGCTTCTATCTAACAGGTTACATGTATTATACTATTTGTATAAAGAACAGCCCGAAGTCTTTGGTTGACAAACTAAGAACATTTTACAGGCTGGATTGTGTGTTTTCCAGAGGCATTTGATGACTGACTTTAAATAGTTTTTTGATCAAAAATAAAATAACCTTGCTTCACAGTCATTCAGTTTCACTCATTCCTGCATCCGAGCTTGTGTCCTCTAATGTTAATAAATAAAAAGCTACACGGGAGCAAGTTTTAGTTTTTGTTTAAAAGGCAAATGTCTGCAGATTCAAAGTGGTTTTAATGGTCATTAGCTCACTTTCTGAGGTACCGCTGGTCGTGTCATGTATGTTATCAACCCATCTATAATTTTGTCTTCCTGTTTGTCTGTAATTTTGCTTTCTTGGACTATTCTGTACACACAACATCTACTGCACGTCTGTCCTTTCTGGGATCCCTCCTGTGTTGCTCTTCCTGAGGTTTCTTCCATTTTTCCCTGTTAAAAGGTTTTTTTTAGTGAGTTTTTCCTTATGTAAATTGAAGGTCTGCGGATAGAGGATGTTGTATTACTGTACAGATTGTAAAGCCCACCAAGGCAAATTTGTGATTTGTTTATATTAGGCTATACAAATAAAATGGACTTGAATTGTCTACACTAGATTTGAATAATCAGTCTTCAATATGATGTATGTTGACCATTGCGGGACTGTGTGTAAGCAAGTTGCTGAAAAATATTTTCAAAATCACACTTTGATAAATGATAGTTGGCTCATTGCTACATGAAAAATGACAGCAAGTGACATGTATCAGCACTGAAGAACAAGACTTGTTCTGTTCTCTGTTTGCTCAGTGGGCCTAAGTAACACCCCAGGACCCAGTGTCAGCTCCCTGACCCAGAGTCTGAGAGCAGCAGCATCTATCAAAAGCACTGGTGCATATAATCTTGACCCATATCCTCTTCATCTAAGTGCCCCCTGAATCTGTCCACATTTAGTACATATTTTTAACCAAACCTTTTTAACAGGCATGATTCCAGCTTTGTGGAAAAGTGCCTTACACAAAAGTGATGATGTCTTCAATCTCTACCGTCCAATATCTAAACTTCATTTCTTAGCAAAAATCCTAGAATCATTGGTCAATTTACAACTGTGCGCCTTTATTGATTCACTAAACTTACAACAGCCACAATGGTCTGGTTTTTGCCCAGGTAATAATAATATTACCCGGGCGATAACAGCTGCAGTTTCAGTCATTGATAACACTGCGCTAACACTAACACTAACGCTGTTCTCTTCGTTGACCTCTCAAAAGCATCTGATATCGTCAATCATAAAAACCTACCCCACAAACTACAGTCCATAGGTCTAGATGAAGTCACACTTAATTTTTCCACTCTAACAGAGAGAACTCAGACTGTTGTTGCTGATGGTTCTCAGTAAAGCCCTGTTACCATCAGAAATGGAGTGCCTCAGGGGTCTATCCTTGGTCCATTGCTGTTTACATTATACATAAATAACATAATTCTTCATAATCAATACTTCAATGTCCGTTTCTTTGTAGATGATCAATTTTACATGCCCCAGGCTTCACCCCAGCCCACGCCCTGACTCATCTTCAGTCTGCCTTTAATGCTTTCCAGTTATCACTCCTTAATCACAGACTAGTTTTAAATTCAGAAAAGACAAAGTACATGGTATACTCCACCTCCACCAGTGTCTCTGGCTATCCTGCCATTAAAACTTTAAATAGCACCAATATTACTCTTGCTGAGTCATACAAATACTTGGGAATTTTGCTTGGCAGCAGACTATCATTCAAGATTCATGATCAACATTTGTATCAAAAATTAAAAATCAAACTAGGCTTCTCGTATAGAGGTAAAGGTTGTCTGTCTTCTTCCAACCGTAAAACTATTGTGCAGTCAACCTTCATGTCTGTCCTTGACTATGGAGATATTCTGTATTATCATGCTGCCCCATCAACACTTCAGCAGTTAAACCCTGTGTGTCATAGTGCATTACGCTTTATCACAAATGACAAATTTCGTACTCATCATTGTTCTCTGTATCACACGGTTGAATGGACTTCCTAACAGACAAGAAGAAATAACCATCTCATGTTATTCATCTATAAAGCTTCCAAACTACCTCACATCTCTTCTCTCATTAACTATATTACACAGTCCTGTCACTACTTAACCTTAGATATCCCTCATGTTTGCACTAATGTTGGCAGAACTGGTTTCAGGTACTTTGCACCTTTTAAATGGAATGAACTGCAAACTGCCCTCAAACTTGAGTCTTACATTCCTCTTGGAGATTGTAAAGCTTTATTATCTGATGTTTTTTTTATGATTCTTGGAACCGTTTTTATTAAATCCTTGTTTATCGTGTAGTTGCGTTGTTTCAACCTTTATACTGCTCCCAAATTAACAACACTCATCACAACCACAGATGAAAAACAAACGAGAACAAGATGCCGAAAGGGAGTTTTGCTGGGGCTTCAGATGTAACACTGGCAAATCTAACATAAATTTAACATGGTAATGCATGCATAATGAATACAAAATTTTGCACTGGAATGAAGAATATTACTGACACAAAAAGCTATGTGTGTGTGTATCCTTCCCTGTGTGTATGACTACAAGTGTATATGCTTTTACGTTTTTGCATATATTACAGAGTCTAGTAGCTTTCAAGGATGCTGTTGTTCCCAGTGTGTCAAGGTCTTAGTCTGGTCCTTCATTTTCCTCTCTCTCTCTCTCTCTCTCTCTTTTGCTTCCTGTCTTAGTCCCATTTCCAACAGCTTTTGAAGTGACTGATGAAAGAGAGATAGTGAGGAGAGAGAGAGAGAGTTAGACAGAGAGGCTGACAGAGTGATAAAGGGAAACAGAACAAAAGCGGAAACTGCAAAAGGCACAAATATGGAGGCAAGGAGAATTTAGAAACCCACTGGAAAACAGACAAAAGGGCAAAAACACTGATGAGTGAGACAAAAATAGAAAGGCAAAGAGAAGCAGACACAGGGTGAGAAAAGAGGATAGAATAACCAGTGCAGAGAAATGATGAAGAGATGAAGAAAGGAGAAGAGACAAGAGATGAGGAGGGAGGGACCTGATGTGATATACATTTCTGAACTGCTGCTGCCCATATTCAAGTGTAACTAACACCACTGTGTGTGTGTGTGTGTGTGTGTGTGTGTGTGTGTGTCAGAGGCAGGGTGGTAGACAGGAAGTGTGGACTGCTGTGGGACTCTCTCTCTTAAAGCCAACGCTTTAAAAAAAACCCAGTCTGTATATCAAGGAGAGTCAGCACTTTCTGTCTCACACACACACACACACACACACACACACACACACACACACACACACACACACACACACACACACACACACACGGCTGGTGTCAGCTAGCAGCAAACTGATTTTCTGTCACCGTATCTTATTGGCTGCCACACTGACAGCCACATATGGGAAATAACCACAGTGACACATCATATTTGTCAGGATGCACTACCGCCCCACAACAGGGGAGACAAAGTTGCTGACTAAATTCACTGCCTAGTTGTGGGTTCAACATTTGGCATGTGAAAGGTTAAACAGTGCATACATCAGGAAGGAGAAGGATGTGAGGAATCACCCGCCACCCTTGCCATCGTCACCTCTGGGTGCCTCCTCCAAGTGCAGCCCTGCCTTTTACTGCTCCATGACATCACTGTGCCACTGCCTCACATTCCTACTGACTTTGAAAGCAGGGACAAGAGCGCCCTCTGTCAGGCGAAAAAGGATCTAAAAGACAAACACCTGCCAGCACTGCAGAGTGAGAGAGAGAGAGAGAATGCGGAGAAGAGAGCAGGGTGAAAAACAGGAAATAACTGAGGAAGGAGGGAGGGGGGTCCTGAAAACGTGGCCTGAAAGAAGACATGGATGAAATGCTGTCTGTGCGACACCACAAGATTGTAGTGATGCAGCTTTCAATTATTTTCATTATTGATAAATCTGTCTTTTATGTTCTTGATAAATTGATTAGTAGTTTGGTCTATAAAATGTTAGGAAATGGTGAAAAATGACAATCACTGTTTCCCAAAGCCAAAGACGACGTCCTCACATGTCTTTTGTCCCGACCAGCAGTGCACAAACCAAAGATATTCAGTTTACAATCATAGAAGACTAAAGAAACCAGAAAATATTCACATTTCAAAAAGCTGAAATCAGAAAGTTTTGACTTTTTTTCTAAAAAAAAAAAAAAAAGAAAAACTCAAAATGATCAATCGATTATCAAAATAGCTGAAGATCAATGTAGTAGATGGCAACTAATTGATTAATCGACTAATCGTTGCAGCTCTACAATACTTACAAACTAAAAGGTCATACAATTCCACTGTTCTACCAGATTCTGAGCTACAGCTGCATGAACGCAAACTGTGACATGAAGCATTATTATGTGACAATATTTTTCTGTTCATTATCCTGTAGTTCCTCCTTTACTGTGAATATGAATTCATGTTGTTTGTGTGTGCTGGGAAGAATTCATGCTTCTATGTAAACTTTAAGTTTTTCTGAAAACAACATCAAGGACAAAGGACAATGCTTGACAGTGTATTGTCCACAGGACAGTACATAATCGCCTTCCGGACATTTTTTTGTGTTGTAACAATACCAAAAGAAATTCCCACTATTGCATTAGTCTTTGGGTATTTTATGTTAAGATGTCAAAGTCTAGACAGCAAATGAGGGGAAATCATTCATCAAGCGTGTGACGCTGAAATAGAGAAGCATTTTAACTTGCATAGTTTAAGGGTGGCAAGTTAAATAGAGTAGGGGAAAGACTATATGGAGGATTATTTGATCAAAAGTGCCTTACAATATCACAAGTACATGTAATTGTAGTAAAAGTGACCCAAATGGTAATGGAAACCTGAAGCCTCCAGTGTGAAGCCCATAAACTGGCTCAATCGGCTGATAACCACCCGGCGGGGTATGTTCTTTAATGTTCAGAAAGGCTTGGTTAGTGTCTGAACTTGCACCTGTTGTCATGCATGGGTGTTAGCAGATATTTGAACTCATTCAAACACAGAGGGATTTTCTGTTGTTGCAGAATTCAAGAGAGAGAAAAAAGGGATTTCTCTGGTGGACTATTCCAAAATTATTGCAGTAATCACACTTAATCCTGTCAGTGAAAATCTCTCTATAGGGCTTGTTTGCAGATTTGGCTGCTGGGTTCAGCAAAGGAAAAACATAGGAATTAATAACTTGCTCTAGCCTGACTGGGGCTCCCTGTAAGCAGATTAAAGCCTGTGTGACTCTGCACTCAGACTCATCGATGTTTAGATTCCCCACTTAAACCTGCCACAACAGCCTCAACCCCCCACCCCCACCCCACTCCACACCACACCACTCCACAACACACCGTGTCTATGATCACAACAGGAAGCATGTGAAGTTATAGAGCTTCCTCACAGACAGATAGATGTGTTTTCATCTCTATACCCTGCACCTTTTATCATTACATTATTATTCCATAATTACAATCTTTATTAAATTTATTACCAGGGTGCTGTGGCAGAAACCCTTAACCTTCTTACTGAAGCTTATCCCATTACTGCACTCAACCTGGATAGGAATGCCAGTGAACCGGGGCGGCTGCAGTCTAAATGTAAAAAATGTGGGTTTGTTCTGGGTCACTAGCTGAGAAAATGTGGGTGGGGAAATTGAGCAAGTTAGGCCTGAAACTTTGTCGTTAACGAGAAGACAGAGTAAATAAATTATACACAAACTCATTTCCATTACTATTAACATACACCAACTCATATAGACACTGATGGGAATAGAAATCATCACTATATCCTGTGAGGCAGTGATAACGGGTTCATACCCCCTTTATATGCATGCCATTACTGTACATTTACCAGAACTAGACACAAGACAAATGACTCATGTTGGTGCATTAGACAATCACATTAGTCCTTCATCTCTATGACAAAACATTGATGAGACAAAAAAACCCCTCAGTGTCAACATTTCACCTCTTAGATTCTGACACAGATGCTGACCATTTCCTGTATTATTTGCTGAAACCCAAAGCATGATCAATGTGTGTTATTTCATACAAGGGGAGCACACATCACATATGTATTCTGTGTAATATTAGTTGGACTTGTTTAGAATTGGAGACAAATTGTCTCAGACAATCTGTAAATGACCTTTTGGCCACTAGAATCAGCTTTTAATACCTTTGGCTTAGAGCAAAAAAAAAGGTTCAGAGACCTCTAGGGGACTTCACAGGGTTTTTAGGAATCCCCTAACAATTTTACTGCCTACAGATTAGTAGTAATATCTCTATTACTCAACTGTTACCTCCAACTATGCAGTATTGAGAGCGGTACCATTCAATAGTGAACCAATAACATATAGCTGCTCATATGCATCCCCAGGAATGAGATCTTTTTTTCAAATTGGTATCTCTAGACCTTATGTGTGCCCATGTGGGTGCAGAACATGAAAATGTCATCCATCCATCCAACCATTATTTATACCTGTATATCTTATGCAGGATAGAAGAGGCTGGAGCCCATTACAGCTAACATTGCAAGAGAGGGTACGCCTTTGACAAGTCCCCAGTCTATCCCAGGGATAACACATGTACTCTACTCTACTATAACATATGGACAATTTTGAGTCTTCAGTTCACCTAACCTGCACGTTTCTGGAAAGTAGACGGACGTGGTACCCAGAGAGTAACCTCACAGTCACAGGTAGCTCATGCTACTTGAAGATATATACACGATATATACGTAGGGTACCAGCTTCCAGCATGCAACCACCTCATGTGCCTTTTGCTCAGCATGTCATGTGGAGGACTGTTTCCTTCCTCCTTTATCCTCTCACAAAAAACTCTCAGATGAACAAACAACTTCATTCAAGTTCTTGTATCTAGATTTCAATTAGGACCTGAGTGAATTATGATTTGTGTAGAATCTGGCATTTACCAACTGATAGTCCAAATCCATTCTGTTGGTTCTATAGCAGCAAAATCTTTAAGCTAGTCTGAAATGTTTAGAAGCAGTATTAGACATAGAGACAACACTATAGAAGTCTACTAAAACAATTATTTTGTGACGTCTGGACAAACAGACTTCTATGTTATGCATAAAGGAATATTTTAGAGACAAAACAATTAATCAAATCATCAGTCTACTTGACAGAAAATTAATCGACAAATATTTTGATAAAGATCAAGCAAAAATTACAAACATTTTCCAGTTCCAGCTTCACTTTTGTGAGGATTTGCTGTTTTTCTTTGTCTTATGTGATTGTAAACTGATAATAATTTGAAGATGGCTCCTTGGGCCACTTTTCTAAATCCCAAACATCTTACTTTACATATTTAATCTTTATTTTCACATATTTTAAGAAGGAAAACATGGGTGTTTTCAGGGACTTTACCACTATTCAAACCCGGTCCTCATTGCCTCTTGCTGCGCCATACAAACCACAAAGACTTTCCATAGGAAACTCAAGCATCTCTTCTCAGTCTGTCTCTACACATCAACCTATAATTGTGGAGTTGAAAGTGGGCACAAAAAAATGAAGTAAAAACAAAAAGCCTGAAACCCAAATGGCACGTCCAAAATGTGGCTACAAAAAGGGAACACAGTTATTTTAAGCTGGGTGTCGATTCTTGGCCATTGCCGTGCCTAAATAAAATCTCACAACCCTGAATTGTGTCTACACTGTGTGTAGCTCAGGGCCTCTTTTACTCTTTCTCTCAACCTTGAGTGTCTAATAAAAGCAAAAGTTCCCATAAATGTTGTTGAAAAAATGTTCAACATCAAACTACAAAACTGTACATGTCAGAAATTAAACAAAGCATAACTGTTGCGTACTGTGGGTGTGCAGAGGCTCGCAGTGGCCGTGCTTTGAGACCCTGAGGCGACTGTACACAGCCCCGGTTTTGTAAGTGGAAACAGGGGAGGCTCTGTTTGAAGCCTCGTACCCTGTGGGGAATCCTCCACAACAGTTTTGTGCTGCCTTGTGATGCCAGAGGTTTCTCCAGGCGTTATACAGCTGTACTAGTGCAAGACTACAACATTTGAAGTGAGTTTACTTCATAATACTAAAAACACCCCCGCTCTACATCAACAAATCACTTATTACATATCACTTTTTGTTGGAAAATTACTACTTAAAGATGCACTAAGGCTTGTGCCTTTTAATTTGCATGAGTTTTTGTAAAGATGAGCCTCTATCCTTATTGTGTGTAAATTTATGAAAGGATTGTGCAAATAACAGACGGAGACACGGTATGTTCAAAGAGGTTGATTTATGCATTCATTTGGATTTACTAAGAATCAAAGAAGGTGCAAATAGTGCTAGTAAAAAGGAAGGATGTGGTGGGGGAAAGAAAGTGATACCTAGAAATCTAAATGGCTTCAAACAAAGAGTGAGTGCATCCCAAAAATATCAAGACAGCTGCAGAGTACAAGTTTGGCCAACAAGGCAAACCTTCAGCATCTCCACTTTGGAGGATGGGAAATCATTCTCTATTGAAGCCATAATTTGTGATAATGTCCATATATATTTTTACGTTAAAAACTTGCTGCAAATCAGAGCTGTTGTCTGAAACAACTAGCTGCCTGACCAGACACAGACATAGGCGAGGTACGGGAGATGTGCTGGACGGATTGAGTTTGGCCCTCAGGGAGTAGGGCAGCATGTCTGTCTGCATGGCACACGGCTAGACAGCAGCAGGGAGAGCAGAGGTGAAAAATAAGACAGAGATTCGATGTGAAATTAAGACAGAGAGTGGGAGACAAAGAGACTAAGCCTTTTCTCAGCTTTCATAACACATAATCTTATATAAGACTAATATGCACACACACACACACTCACAGATCAACATGACTGTATGCCATAATCCTTGCTGTTTGTGTGGACTGAGGTGACACATTACTCACAATAGGCATAAATAAATATACAGTACATGTAATACACTCAATACACGATGTGATGTAACTGCTTTTTTTTTTCTTACCACAGTGATTAGACAGTTCATCCTAGCAGTTTAGCAGTTAACAGCCAAGTCCTGTAATCATTTTTAAATTGCTTGCACACTGGATGACCCAGTTTAGATCACCTAAACTGACAGAAGGGAACGCATTCACTTTGGTAGTGAAATACTAGTAGTGTACCCCTTTTAGAGATACATGCATCCATAGTCCACTGTGAGCAATCCTGATAGCGCAGGCATGGTACAAGTGTTATTCCTTAAACTGACACTGACATGCTTAAGAAGTGTAACGTCCCTTAAAAAGTCATGTTCTATAAGCGTAAAAAAATGTAAGATTTTTTCTGACATTAGATTAATTTTTTAACCAAGAAAGAGTGTGTTCACCGTTAAAAGTCATCTTCAAACTTTATGGTGTGAGGCAAATGCTAACAATCATCTCAACCAGAGCCTCATTTCCTAAAATATACCCTGAGGTCACATTTGATACATTCGGCAATGCCAAAATTAGCTGTCAGACTGTCACAGTGGGGTCATGACGTTAAACATAGCATCCTTAAATCCAGATAAGTGTCGTACGTAACCTGCATCTATACACAAACACAAAACAAGGCACAAAGTATTTCGCCATCAGCTAGCTTCTGCGTGCCAAAAGCCTTTGTGCAACAACAACTCGGCTCTTGACTGAGAAACGCCACAATGACCAGCTTAGATAGCAGACATGAATCATCCCTGCTGTTTGTGAGCTCTGTGGATCAACCGGCGTGTGTGGGCATAAAGAAACTTCTCAACAACACACGTCATGACAATCCTCAGCAGCAATGTCGGGGAGAAATTTTGACGGCGTGTTCATAAACTGTAATGTAGCTGCTTCAAAGTCTGACTAGAGTGTAATTTCTATACTTTTTGAAGTCTTTCTACAATGTGTAGCTGCGACTACACACACTCGCATGTGCAAATGAAGAGTTTGGCTTGATAATAAAAAGCATTTTTTCATGTTTCTCATCTGATTACAATTCAAAACTGAACCCCCTTTTTGTTGTATTCACAAACATAACTAATGTTTTCTTTTACCAGCATCATAAAACATAGTAACATTGAAAATGCAGCTGTCCAGTATTGCACATGTATTTGGGAAGAATAGCAGGTTTCAGTTCTTTCTTTTACATCCTCATGTAATATAGATTGTTCCTTTAAGTAGCTGCATGTTGTGAAAACAATGACCACATCCAACAAAAGTCCACACTCATATTTTTTTTGATTTTCCATACTTTTTCTAATTTTCTGCTCATTCCGACAGATGTTTATTTTGTTTACTTTCTAGTACATACTGTATATGATTTTTTTCCTCAAACCAAAACAAAAAAACTCACACTCTCTCTCACTTTTATGTTTTCATGGTTAAAAAATAATTTTAGTGGAGCTGTAAACTAGAAATATGCCATAAAACAACTGAACCAGGTATCATAAAAACCTGGGACTTTGTAGGGACTTCCCAATCACATAGAAGTGTACAAACCTACTCAGTTAATAAATAAACCAGTCCAACAATAACCTTTGACCCTTCTGCACTCACCTTCAGTCCATCGCTAGGTAGCCGGTACCCAAACCGTGCAGGGAGGTCATCAAAGTTCTCCGTTTTGTTGTCAAACGAGTACTGAAAGATGGGAAAATTACGTTTAATTACTTTTGATTTAAGATATTTCATGAAGATTGATACATCATTAAAATGAATGGGCAGCATCTAAATTCAACTGAGTGATAAATTTATCATAAAAGTTCACCAAGTGATAAAAAAAACACATTCCTGTCATCAAGTTGTTATTATTGCTGAGCTGTTTTCCAATAAAGCAACATGGGCATCCCGTTGTCGGAATAACTGTATTACACTGTTTTATTACAGCCTTACAAGCATTTGTAATAAGAATGACTCACGGCGGCGATGTCAGCTTCCACAGGCAGCAGGTTGAGGAAGGCAAAGAGCTGGACGGTGAAGATGGTGTAGATCTGCGTGGCCGACAGCATCAACATTCCCAGGGACAGCAGCATCTTGGCATCACGTTACAACCCTCAGCTGCTATGCCACTCACTCATGAACATACAAAACCATAAACACATACAACCACACACACAACCGCACACACTGGCCTGCAGCGAAACCCCTGGACACCACCCTTTGTTGTCACACCTAGAAAAGACACCAATGTTTGTGCACATGTAAAGCTTTTACTCTTGTACACTGATAGAAAAGTGCTAAGATGTATTGATTTAAATGTATACATTTCCTCACATTAGATGCTAAAATGAGGTACAGGTACGATTATTTTAACCTGCTGTGAGCTAGTCTGTCCTTGGAGCAGACTGGTGCACGTTAGACTAAATATTATGATCTTGCACAGAGTGAACATCAGCACTCATTTTTCTTTTGGAATTCTCTACTAACAGAGCAATTAGCCATTGCCTTTCTTCCACAAGGAGACCCAAGGTCAAGGTGAGCTACAACAGGGCAACTTTCATATGCAGGTTTCTTTGTTGGTTGGGCGTGTCTGTGTTTGTTGGCTTGTTAAGAGAAAACGATTCTATATTTGGCTCCTAGTGCTAGTTTTGTCAAACAGATTAGCTGTACTGAGGTTCAGCTGTCAACACGGTGGGCTGTTTAATGCTTTTTTCAGATGTTTGACTCGTACCGATCACTGCAGCGTTTCGCTGTCTAAACCTCACTCTGTTCCAATCCTATCGTCTGGTCTGTCAATTATCTCGATCCGCATGTGTACACCCTCTGAAGGTTCGTGTGAAGTGGAATTTCAGCTTGCGGAACACATTTGGTGATCACACGGAACATAAATATCAATACTGAACTTAATCTAAGGCAACTGCAAAAAAGAAGAACTTCAATTTTGGATAATGTGGCAGCAGAATACACTGCACAGACTGTCAAGAGAAGCCCGAACACCTCAACAAGTGCCAATAATACAGCTCCCCACTCTTACACAAGTTATACAGAGTATTCACTTGTCCAACTTTTCCAGTTAAAGAAAATACCCAACAAGAGCAACGTACACTCTTTAGGGGAATGAACAAAGAAAAGCAACAATAAAAGTTTGTGAAGTTTGTCCTTTGAGTAATCTGTCATTAGGCTTCTCCCTTTCGTCAGTGTCAGCACTACCTTGCCGCTAGGTCCTGTGTGTGTCTTTTATGTTTCTTAGCCAGCCACTTGCCACACACAGATTAAAGTGAGAGCTGCTGTGAGCCTAACATCACAGCATGAGGGGTACAATCTTGTAAAGTGGAGGCAGCATGTGATCAGGTCAGGAAAAACCAACAGCTAAAGGCTTGCAAGGCTTTAGACTACTAAACTGTGTTGTCAAGCAAAGTAAGGAAAGTAGGATTTGAGTATTATTGATATTTATTTATTTATTCAAATGAAATCTACACCTAACAGGTAGGCCAGAAGGGGCAGGATTGTTATTAGACCGCTGCTGAGAGATTTTTTAAAATTTAACTTTTAGTGTCTACAGTCAGTCAGTTATCTCCCAAATAAATTGATGCACAACATTTAAGGTTTTGCTAATATCCTGTGACAAATCATACCCAAGATTATTAATATGTTTCATTTCATTCCAAAACCACCATGTGTTAACTTTACATAAGTGGAATTTACCTATTTCACTGTAGCACAGATGCTTGGGCCAGATGGGGACATCGGAAAAAACAGCTTTACTAGGACCTGCCCACATTTATTACTGAACACTCCACTGAGTCCAAGTGTCTGCAATCACTTAAATACTTCGACTCAAATGTAGCAAACATATTTAATTGACTTTTGGCAGAACATTTTTAAACAAATTTGTTCTTGCATTTTTTATTGAAAGCAGAAGCACCACTGAAAGGTACCCTGCAATACCCTGGTTCCTCAAATGAAAACACGTTTTAGGAAATATCTGCTCCCTTCAGTCTTCACAAAGGGTTCGAACTTTGTGAAGACTGAAATGCCCTTTTATGACTGAAATAATTGAAAACAGGCGATTATATAGTAGTAATTAACAAATCACTCATTCACATATCAAATCATTGTGATACTGATCCTGACCTATTATTTTAAGCAACTGTTGCCAAAACTGACAGCTCTACCAATATATCATGCACCCCCTGCTTTAATATAAGCAGTTTTAGTTCTTCTTATAAAATCACCCTTCTTTATCTGCCCAGTCTGCTAAATGCAGTTGTTACTTTAAAAGTACTGAGGTTCAATTACAAGCCCTAATCACATCTGTGCAAAATGCAGCCTTGTTACATAACTTTCCATCCCTACTGTCCTGCTAATGCTGCTGCTGCCATTTCCCACTAAACAAGGCCTTAGACACTGAGCACCTCAAGTACACATGTTGCTCTGTGAGGACATGAAATAGCCGGGTTTCCTCTGGCAGATCAAAACAGAGCTCTGGACTCAAAAGTACTGTCATCAGAGAAATGCCACGCTTCACTTTCTTTTCAGCTTTTGTCTTCCTCCAATCTAATAATCATCACCATTAAGGGTTTTGGGAAAGAGGCTTTGAGGGGAAAAAATCCTCCCAGGAAGTAACATTTACACACATTTGTTAAAGTGCATCTCCATTTCCGTACCAGTAAAAAGATGGCAGCTGGTTACAAAATTGATATCACAACATCTCTGACAACTCCCAATATTGACAACCAGGGTAACCAGTGTTTTAAAAAAGCAACTCATAGTGAGGATTGAGAGACAACAAATAAGTTTATATTCAAGAAATACAGATAAAATGTATACAATATTAATGTACTTGTGTACTTACTTATTCATAATACAGAACATGTTCCGGAAAATGAATTCAGAAATTGTTTTTTCTTCATACAATAGTCTAATGGGTCTAATTTTGGCAGAATTTAATGCCTGACAAGTCATGATGCATCATCATGCTAATGCAAAAATACTGTCAGCCTAATATTCCTGTAAGACCATCATGCTCAACATCACTGCCTGTCACCACACTTCTGTCATCCTACAGTACATGTCATTTCCCTTCATAAATCCTACCTAAACTTCGCTTACATGTCAGTGTGTGCAACCTGAAAACATTATATTCATAGAAGAGTGTTAGAGGATTAGAAACATATCTTCAAAAAGCAGTTATGACCTGCACTTATGTCTATTCTTGATGAAAACAGTAGCTTACGTTTGTGACTTAAATGCAAACATTTAAAAAAAACCCTATCATTACATGAGAGGCCAAACCTGTGTGGCAGGGCAACCAAACACACAAACACACATTACACTAAAACTGTGTGAAATTGTGGGGAAGTGAAAACTAGGCTACATCACCCATGACAACTGTAAGCAGATGGTGACTAAACATCAAATGACATTTACTGAAAAAAAAACAACAACGCTATAAGGTAATAATGTGTTTCCTCAATTTACTAAGCACTGTGATCAGAGGTTAAAACAGCAAAATGACAAAGCATGCTATCAGCGTTTACACACAGTAATTAAGCCATAAATCAGAAATAACCATTAAACTTCATAACCCAAAATCTCATTGACAAGTTAACATTCGGATTAAAAACGACCAAAATGACATGAATAATAACTCTAGTGACACTGAAAAGTACTGTCAAATAACTACAGTTTTTAGGGTGTAGCAACAGACATAAATAAATCAGTTTGCACCCGCGCTAGCATCGTGCTAACAGCTAGCTGGTGTGTCGTGGGTGTTTACCTTTATTTCTGCTTGGAGGTCTATCTTATCCGGCAATTTAGCTGCTGACAATGACATCGCCCTCCTTTACTATGCGTCGAGTGAAGGACTGTGTACAACAGCAGAGATTTTGCATGGACTTCATGCCGTTTGAACGGTGTGTCAGAGAGTATGAACGTAAACGTTGTAGTATAATAATCCGGTCCGCTAGCTTTCTTCTTCTCTTCATGACGTGAGAGCGCAAACTTCCGCCACATGCAGATTCAGCCCCTGATTGGACGAACCGACTGTCAATCATTCTGTTCCGGACATGACTCCGGACGTAAACATATCCACGTGATGACACAAACAACCACTTTTATGGTCACATGAACTGCCTGAACCGAGCAACTAGCCTGTATTTACAGCTTTATTACACCTGTGTTAGGGCATTATGGGATTTAACCGGCAGGACAATGTGCAGAACATATATATTTTAGATAGAAATAAGTGTATTGTCATCTGCCCAAATGTTGTCATCCTCACCCGCTCCAAAATGTCTTGAAAACATCTCTAGCACCCTCTATACCCTTTGTAGTGAATTTGATGATAGGTTCACAATTCTTCAAGTCTGTCTTAAAACAGCAGTTGGGTGTCCATATGAACACAGAAAGAGGTTTTCCTCACTGTAATCATTCTTCCTGTTCATACTGGCTATTAAAAGATCCCCTTCAAATGCGCTTTCAATGTAAGTGATAGAAGCCAAAATCCACAGTATGCCCACACAGTCACAAAAATGCATTTAAAAGTTTATCTGAAGCTTATATGAGGCTTCAGCAGTCTGAGTTAGTCATATCAAGTGGATATCTGCCACATTTACAGTCTTTTTAGCATCAAATTCCCTCTGTGATTCCTCAGACAGTGTTTCCCTGTTGAGCTGCGGTGGAAGAATAGTGACAAAAAGAGGGACTTTGGCACTAAAAAGACTGTAACTTTGAAAGGTATCTACTTGATTTGACTAATTTGGACAGCTGAAGCTTAATTTTAGCTTCAGATAAACTTTTAAATACATTTTTGCACAGGAGGAATGCAGATTTTGGCCCCCATAACTTACATTGTAAGTGCATTATGAAGGGATCTTCTAATATCAGTGTGAACAGGAGGAATTATTAAAGCAAACAATATTTCAATGTTCTTTTGATACCTGACTGTTGTTTCAAGACTGACATGAAAAAACGTGAACTTGTCCTTTAATAAGGGAATGAAATAAAGAACAAATAAGGAATATTGTTATATTTAGAAAGAGTAAGAAAAAGAAAAAAGTTACAATTAGGGGCTTTTACCAGACCATACCAATGTCTTTGCATGTTTAAGATTATTTACAACAAATTACGTATACCTCATTTCATTGCTTCACCTTTTGAAAACCATATTGATCATTTTTTTCTGCTGTTTTAGGCAGAAAATGTATTACCATACACATGAAAACCAATGTAGGCTCTTGAATCCTGCCTTCAATATGATTTTACGTACAGTGGTATGTTGAATGCTGGAATTCTGGTGCATGTTTACTGGATTAGTTTTCCATATTGCTTCTTTTACTTAAGAAAAAGTTCTGAGTACATCTTCACTACTGGAAAACCATAACAATTATGCACAATTCTCAACACTTCTCCCACATACCATGTCAAAGGTTTATGGCTTTCTTGCCTTTATCAGGGTGATGGAAAACAGTTCTGTGAGATGTAAAGTTCTGAAGGCCTTGTACTGAAACTCACATTGATCTGCACTTTGATATGTGTGCACTCTCAGCATTAATAGCTGTTTTATCTATCTTCACCACTACAAAGGGCACAATATATCTATATTTAAAATCCATATGTGTTTTGATTTGTGCTCCAAGAACAGAAATCATCAACCTGTAGATTTGGAACAGTTAAAGGACATTGAAAAACTGAGTCACTCTTTGCTCCCTTGTAGCCAGGACTCAACATATAAACCCTGGGACAGCTAAAAACTTTAAAAGGTCAAATGCAAATTAGCAGGCCCCAATAAAACTTTATAGAAGAACTCTTAAAGTCTATCAAAGAACATTTCAAATTACTGTAACATTCCCTCGGCACAGAGTGAAACCCCTCGGTAGTCCTTTTGTCTCTTACTAAACGGCAGAGAAAGGAGCTGACGTAAGACCGTGTTGGGGTTGGGGCCATGTTTCCAAACTAATATAAAACCGTATAAACGTATAATACTGTAAGTCATTTTGGATATAAAAAAAATTAATAACATGTGTAAATAACATTTTCTTTCCCCATTAAAGTTTTTTTGTGGTGGGGAGTTTTACTTTATCAGAATCAGTGGGTTGTCGTATCCTGTGCAGATTGTAAAAGCACTTGAGGCAAATTTATGATTTGTGATATTGGGCTATATAACAAAATTGACTTGACTATTTAATGAGTTTTGTCAGTTTCAGACAAGTTTCTTGAACCTTTTGTCTTATGGTAGCCCACTGCACGAATATGATCTTGTATGTTCAGTTTAATACTAGAGCAGAATCAATGATCAGAAATATAATCATGACGCTCTTTTTTTCCCTTCAAGCACACTTTCTGCTTGGTCAGACATGCTAATGAAGACATTGTACTTCTCCTGTACTGCTCTGTAAACATTTCCTCAAATGATAATTTCTTAACTACATCTGAACTTTGTGACTGAAGATCCGGCCACGTGTTGTGATGTCTGCTGTAAGGCAGCAGTTCATGTGTACAGATGACATGAGACTAACTCATACTCCAGTTTCATGGCTCAATCACAAGTTGTCACATGCAACACAACATATTATTATGTCTACATAAACAGGTAATGTCTTCTATGTTGTCTAAAGTGCACTCGCTATAAAGGCCCATATAATTTTGTTTTGTATATGTTGTTTTCTGTCTCCATCAAGTTATTTTAAATTTGTGATAAAGAACGACATGAATTACTGAACTGAATTTGAACATTAACATTCCCAAGTCAGAGAGAGAAAAACAACCATGTAATGAAGGCTTATACCAATTAAGGCCAACCCCAGCTGTGTTTTTCTTTTTTAATTACACTACTAAGCAATTTTTATATTTAGCTTTATTTGAACGATTCCATTCAGCTGGATGAGACAAATTTCATGCCTAATGAAGAAACTGTTTCAAATCCTAATTGGATAAACTTGTCACCAAAAAGATAAGTCAAGGTTAATCAGCTCCTGAACAGCTTACGTTTTAGAAATTTCATTTGTTAAAAGCAGCCAATAAATAATTTGGATTTAAAAGCATAGTTTGTCTTTGCAGAGTATTCTGCCTTCCCAAATTTTCCACCCAACTCCTGTCCCCCCCCCCCCCCCCCCCCCCCCCCCCACAGTGACTCTGCCCTTGCATCCCTCACACACTCCTGACCGATCATAGCGCCACAGAGGAGCACAAACAGACGGAGGACGGATGTCCCGACCATGAGGGTCTTTATCTGCTTTGAGGGGTCCTGGGAGTCTTTTGACGTCCATCCAGAGCAGAATGTGGGGGCCATGAAGCAGATGATCAAGGTAATAGAAGCTCCAGTGCTGGCCCAGGGCCTCAACTGTTATTGGCCCCGAATTTATTGATAAGTTTTGAAATTCTGCCCGATGTTTGAAACACTTGCTAATGGGAAATAAAATGTTGGATGGATTTATTACACCTTTCTTATAAAGATTTCTTGTATTAGGTGCAAGATTATGCATTGCAGAAATTTTTACATTTGTATTTGTGTATGCATGAACTGGAAATAACACTGAAGCAAGACTTTTTTATGATGAGAAAGCAAAATCTCACCATCAGTCTACCTTTATTCAGCTCACACTCAAACACCATGCAGCTACAGATTGTGTCTTGCATGCAATATGTTACTGTATGGATCCATTCTGTTCATCTCTGTAGGACAACTTTCTTGTGCAACTGTCCAATGACAAGCAGGTAAGGCACTACCTGGAGCTGAGCTATGGTGGTGCAGCGCTGCAGGACAACTGGGCTCTGTGTGACGTGGGCATCACAAGTGGCAGTGCCATCCGATGCCTGATAAAGGTATTAAAACATCACAAAGGGTTAAGAGTTTCAGAGCTGTGTTGGGATTTTGCAGTAAATACAATCAGCTTACAATGATTCATACTGAGAGAGGATGCTGAAGTGCAACTTTGTTTAGCTTTTTTTAAAAAAAATTTTTACATAAAAGGTGATTGCAGTGTTTGCATTAAACTCTATTTTGTTTGCACAAAAATTAAAGATGTAAATGTTAATTCAGAGGAAAAATAAAATACTTTTGTATATGAAAAATTAGAATAACCAATGCTACCACAACTTCCAAAACATTTTATGAAAGGGAACTTACTCTCCAAATCACTATTATTAGACCCTAACTACCCCAATAAAATGTTTGATTTACTTTTATCAGTTTCAAGGAAGGTCAGTGGTCACTTCTTCTCCTGGAACTGCTGCTTTGTATCTTGCTCAACAACACTTCAGTAGGATGGATGCTGCAGACCT
This sequence comes from Thunnus maccoyii, assembly GCF_910596095.1. Classification (NCBI taxonomy): domain Eukaryota; kingdom Metazoa; phylum Chordata; class Actinopteri; order Scombriformes; family Scombridae; genus Thunnus; species Thunnus maccoyii. Next base: position 19,162,197 of record NC_056539.1, on the reverse strand, counting down.
GCAGTCCCTTCATTCATTACATACTATCACTAATGACACTCCAATCTTTTCACTCTGTGGCTACTAAAATTAGTATGTTGCTACATACATATTCATAACTTGGGATTTATTTCTCATCAAAGACACATCAAACAGACTGGTGCACTAATATGGAGCTACGTGTTCCCATGTGAGCGGCAGCTTGTAAGGAAATTAGTTTATGGCTGTCTGACATTTTTAGTTTGTCCCCATTACTTGGATTTTAGTATTGGGGCACATTCCAGGCTTGTCACTAAGCAACCGTGTGTAAAAGTTGACAGTGCTTGCATGTGTGTGTATGTGTGTCCCTGCACTGCTATGGTCATTGTTTAACATCCTCTCATAAAAATAGTTGTTTTCTATAGAGTCTACAGTGTTTCAGTCACCCTCCAGGCTACTTTCTACATCTTAGTCTGTGACACTGACTTTGCCTTGACATTCCTCTTTACATTTATGTCCACTTGCCCCACTTGGTCTACCTTTGTTTATTCAATACTCATCATTCATAATTAAATGATTATAATACAAATAAGGCATCACCCAAGGTCCTCCAACATATACATTTTCAGTCTAAATCTTTGGCATGCATGATGATAAAACATGCAAAGGGCTCCTGAAGATGAATCTACATCTCTGTTGATACTTACAAAATGCAAAACTCATTTCATTAACACACACAGATGCATACAGCACACATGCAATTGTTGCAGTTGTACAGTTGCGTACAGTTATTGCAGGTTTTAATTATTTTAAAGTGAATTGAATATATGTGAAGTCCAGCCCTTATTTTTGTGTGTATAATATCAACCACAGTGTGGCAGCAAACTGCAAGATCATTAGGTGATGCCACTGATGATGAGATGCCATGTGGCACTTTGACTATGTTTTTACATTAAACACACATAAAATAATAATTTCATTTAATATAATAGTTTTAATGTTATAGTTGTTATAATGTAATAGTTAAAAAGAAATAAAATATTATATAATGAATCAAAAAAATCTATAAAAAATGAACATTGGCTATTGCAGGCATTCATCTTGTGTCTTCTCTTCTCTTGTTTCATTAACCTCAAGGCCACTGTGTCATTATAATTAATTTTCAGAGTGAACAGAAGCCTGTGTTGCATGTGTTCAACGCTGTGACAGGAGAAACCTTATCAATCATGGGAAGTGTCACTCTCCTGCGTTATATGTCTGTGGCCAGACTGAAAACTGTGGTGTCTGCGCGGAGCGGCCTCCCTGTCAGCACCTTCAGATTGAGCACGCCTGCTGGTGTTGAACTCTACGACTGCAACCAACTGAAAGACTACGCCATCGAAGTGGGTATGGCCTGCTGTCGTTCGATGCTAAAACTTTCTGAATATTTTAATAATAAATGTAATCATTTCACTAAAAGACTAGATATGACATCATTTCTTGGTTTCTGAATCACTACATTACTTCGTGTTGTATAGTGTATTGTCTTAGTTGTACTGTACTGAAGAATTTCCCTCTCTCCTAGTCTAGCCTCTGTTCCCCTCACCTGTACAGGACAGTAAAATGTGAGCACTATGTCAAGATTAAAGAGTGATGTTACTCTGTATGATGAGAATATAAGGCTACTGTGCTCTCAAAAGCCATGCATAGAAATTAAACGAAATAGAAAGTTAAAATAGCTTTTCTTGTACTGTAATTTAGGCACTATTCTTCGTTTGGACACATGGGATGGGTGGGTGGAGTACCTCCAGGGTTGCCTCCTTGGCCACAGATTGACAGTCCAGAGTCACCTATCAGAGAAGAGGCCTGTAAGGAGGTCAGAAATTCCCCATGAGAGTAAAAATGTGACAGAACTGTTGTAATGCAGCTTAAGTCAATGTGCAATCACGAAAAACCTTTTTATTCAGCCCACATCAAGTGAATCTTTCTATTCTTGCTGTTCCAGGTTTCAGCTGCGAGTAGCGCTGTACATCGCTGCCTTTTTAGGCCACCTGGAACTGTCAAGCTGGCTGCTGGAGAGGGGGGCACATGCTGAGGAACCAGTGGGTGTCCATCCGTACCGCCAGTGGTGCCACCAAACCGCCCACCGTGACACCGGAAAGTGTCCCATCCACGTAGCTTCAGAGAGCAGTCAGCTCCTCATCCTTAAACTCTTTGTCACCAAGAACCCTTTGACCTTGGCTTGTCGGGATCCTGGGAGTCGTGACCCTTTGAAGATTGCCATTCAGCATGGCCACAGGGAATGTGTGTGCTACTTAGCCAACAAGCTGTGCTCAGTAGTATCCCTGCCAAATATGTCCCTGCGCATGTATATCTACCTCCGAATAAGACACTGGGTGAGTTTGGGACGGAGAAGAGCGGCCTCCAGTCACAGCACTTCCTTCAAAGCCACAGTAGGGGATATGTTGCTGGTAGATGGCTTCAACCAGCCAAAGATGTCCTCCAAATCCAGGAAAGCGAAGACCAAACCAAGTAGAGGACTCCGAGCCAGAGCTTTGCACTCCTTACCGCCCATCAGCACTATACTTTCAGTGCCCAATCTCCCCTCCAAAAGGGCATCACAGCATCTACACAGCCTGCAGTCTGTGAACCCTGGTGACTTTGAAGAGATGCAGGAAAAGCATAAGCCTTATGAAAAGAACAGAGATAATGGCCCAGTGGATAAAATCAGTAAGGGAGACAGCAGCCTATGCAGTGGCAAGTTTTCTCTCCCACCTATCACCAGAGAACGCATCCCCTGCAGGCAGGTGTTGGTCAGTGCATCACCAAACTCCTCCCATATCCTGACTGAATCTTTGGAGTCTCACAGCGATGGACGAACACCAAGAGAAAATGCCATATACTGCATGACTGTAGCCAGGTCTTTATCCTTTGTATTGTATGTTTATGTTCATGTGCATTAAAGGCATCTTGATGGATCGTAGAAATGCCATCTCATTTTACCCACATGATAGTTATACTATTGGTAAAGATCAAAATATATATTACAAGTACAGGTGTATTGATTGCTCTTGTTAAATAGGCAATTCACTTTTGTAAAAGAGACACAAGAGATAATATTTTAAAATGATGGTGCTGCTCATATATTTTCAACATCAAGACTGTCAGCTTCTGTCATACACTGCAAGTTACATTTTTTGATGAATATCTTTATGGCACAAAAGAAGATTTCTTTACCACATCGAACATTAAGAGGTTGCTCAGTTTATTCCAGTTTCCAACAGAGGAAATGCAATAGAGAAAAGAAACATACCTATGGAGAGATAGCAGACATTACATTTTTAGAATGTAAACAAATGCTGTACATGGGAGCTTTAATGTGTTGCATACAATATACTGATTGTTTCTTTTTAATATAGCACCTTCACAGAGAAGCCTTGGCTGAAGCAGCTGAGCATAGCACGGACACTGGCCAGGAAGCGTATCCAGACCGCAGCTTGATACCCATGGATCCAGGCTCGACATTCAAGTCCCATCCAGATCTATCACCCATCAACCATGACCGCGCGTGGATATCCCAGCAGCTGCCTGAAACACTGTGGACGATGAAGAATCCTTCAGAGTAACAACTGAGAATTGAATCTCGGGCTTAGTGTTTTAGTGGAAATCACACCTGCTTTGTATTCTTATGCAAATATCTACCTTTTTATTGCTCTTCGAAAAAAGACAGAGAGCTAGATAGACATTATGGACATTGTGTATAGATATTCAGACATTTTTCACGAATGCAATTTGAGTTTGACAAAAGTCCAGATAAGGACAAGCCTTGTAGTTGAAACAACTTTCCTTTGGTTGAAATTCAAGGCTTAGAATGCAGTGTATTTATTGAATAATGATGTGTTAATATGCTCTTTTTGCCATGTGGCTGTGCTGGAACTTCTACCTGCAAATACCAAATAATGAATATACAGTCTGCAATTATATATCTTTTTTGCCTAAAATAAAAAACTAACTGTTTCACTAATGAACACTCACATATGCCATCTCGCTCTCTCTCTTGGAATCAAATAAAACCTTTAACATCAACTTTTTTGATTCAATTGACTATTTCATATAATTTTCTATTACACATGATCAGTCTGTAGCTACATCAATGCTCTACTTCATCTTTTGGTTGCTGGTTGCTTGTATGTTTATAATGGTTACTGATGCAGTCTTGGATACTACAGGAATGAACTCAGAGAACTCTGAAAAAAGATACAGACACTGGCCTAGATGCTCTCTTTTCTGGAAATAATTCTCATAATGGAAGTGCCTTTGAGCAAAGCAGTAAAGAGCTATTTTCAGTCCTGGTGCATGGGGCCCAGAGCTCTGCTTTTTAAAATTCTTGTCACCAGGGACTATTTTCAGAAACAGTAATGCAAGGTGAAGTCATTTAACAGCAATTAATGTTTAAATCAAACTTGGTTCAACTACAACTACCATGTAACTGACTGTTGCTCTGAAATTACACCGCCTTTATGTGACTTTCTCTCCTAACAGGACAAAGGTTTGTACACGCTTATCTTTCTTGAATGTTCTTCCGGTACGTTGTTCACATGCTATATTCTCTCACCCGTGACTTATCTGCCTGCTCTCACTCATTCAGCTTTATGGTATCTTCAAATGCAGTAAGAGATATGAATACAAGTTGAGTGCAGATCAACTACACACATTTTACTGCATTGTGGACAGTTGTAGTGATATAAATTTTTTAAGGGTTTGGAGCATGAAAGGTAATAGTTGATTACAAGTCATTAATTGCAGTATGTTATTGTTGGCATAAATACAGTCATTTATATCCTTGTGTATTTTTCACAATCAAATGGCACCTTGGGAGCTAATAGCTTCCTACTTGGTTGTATTTTGTGTTCAGGCAAGTTTTTTGGGGTTAAACACAATGCAGACAGGGATCATTAAAAAATGTACACCAATAAAATATCAATGAGGACAAAAGGGCAGTTCTGTTAGATGGAGAGAGCAGGATGTTCAAAACGCTGTAATATTTTAGTGGTTGCAGATCCACTGTTCTTCGAGGAAGTAAAATCAATTAAAATTTACATTAAAATATAATAACATCTAAACTTTGTAAAAAATAAATGTATAAACAAATATTTCATTAACTGTAAAATAGAAGAGCTGAAGGGGCAAAAACAACAGAAGCTCCTGAGCTTGAATGGTACGTGTATGAGCAATGTGACAGAAATATACCACTGAAATATACTGAAAGATTGGTACATGCTGAGCATACAGATAGATATCAGAGAGGTGGATTATATGCAGCAGGAGCGCTTTCCTTTTGATACATTTTTCTCTTTTGAAAATTTATGAAACTTTGATACATTTTTCTCTTTTGAAAATTTATGAAACTTGAATTCAAGCACCCTACATGAGCAGTGGTGGAATGTAACAAAGTACATTTACTCAAGTACTGTATTTAAGTACAATTTTAAGGTACTTGTACTTTACTACTGTATTTTATGCTTCTTCACATCATTTCAGAGGGAAATATTGTACTTTTTACTCCACTAGATTAATTTGACAGCTTTAGATGCTCAGAATCAAATTTTTTCATAAAATAATACATGATAAATGTATAAATTACACTGCACTGTTAAAGATTAATCCAGTAGTTCACAAACTTTTTGTCCCGTGAGCTCCTCTATTAAATCAGTGTGTAGTTGTAACTCATGTTTATGAGCTGTTAGCAGTTCCACCAAAGAGACATTTTCCCTCTAAACGTCTCAAATAGTTTAACTGTATTAACTGTTCAAGGCCCAAAGAGTAAAATTCTCCAATATTTCCCAAACAAATGGACATGTCAGACTCAGCTTAGTTTTCCAAGGAGACGATTTTTATGTCTTAAAACATGTCTGAAAGGGATCTTTAAGTAAATCTAGCTGATGATACTTCTGTACTTAAGTAAAAGCAAGACTTTTACTTGTAAAAGAGTATCTACATTGTGGTATTGCTACTTTTACTTAACCAAAGGATCTGAGTACTTCTTCCACCACTGCCCATGAGCCTCCATCCTCCAGCAGCCTCCATTTCTTTGTGAAGGAGCAAACTATAACGTTTTCTACAACAAGAGGTTGACTGTTTTATATATATATTTATGCACATTTTCTCCTCCTCTAATTCATTAGAAACTTCGGGCTCCCGTGTGCATTCATGCATTATTCTCAAAAAATAAAATAACACATCAAAACACTGCTGATTTTGCAGCCTACAAATAAATTTTCAAACAAAACCACTTACATGCCACCCTACATGGCAGAAATATCCGAGCGCTTGAAGGCAGCAGATCACTATTTTTACAGAGCAGTGGAAATCTCGTTCCAAATCTCGCGATGTTATGAGCATATCCGACCCGCTGGTAGTGCTGTTGCCCCGCCAGTCGGCGAGCAACCGGAGCAGAAATGCTGAACTGCCGGTGCACCAGGGATCCTGCCTAGGTTTCTCCTGAGCTTACAGAGGAGCATTGAGTTATGACGACGAGCGTGTTTGAAACTGATCCTGACTTTGGATACTGAGTAGAAGTAATCACAGGAGCAGAAAATCAGCTGAGGAGAAACATTTACGTTAAGCCAGCCGGTGTGACAGTCAACGCGCGTGGGAATGGCAGCTCCCCGGCCGATAAAAGGCATCCTGAAAAACAGGAACAGCGGGACAAACGTCAAATCACTTCCCGATGAGGTTCAAGCAGAGAATCCCGAACAATCCCATGGACTCTCGGAGGAGGACCAGCAGTAAGTTTTCTGCTTATCTAGCTGTCGGGAGGCTGGTGGCCAGGTAACGCTAGCTAGCTCCACACTAGTTAGCCTCTCTGACGTTACTCCCCTGTCAGGCTAACTATAACGTAAAAGTCCTATCTTTGGCTGTCAGATGTTTGTAGAGAACCGAATCCTCTGGTTATCTCTTGCGACTATTAGTGTTAAAATTGTGTGTAACGAAAAGCTAACGTTAACTAGTCCTTCACCCACCGAGAGCTGTTTTCCAGATTAGCTTGTTCGCTAGGTGTTGTGTCACCTGTTGTAATAATGACGAAATGACAGTAGTTAATGGGATTGTAACGGTTGCTGACAATCATTCACACCATAGCATTAGTTTTTCGATATGTATAACCATGAAACTCTTACCATAAACTAGTTTAGTGGCAAACAAAGAAGGGTAGCAATAACGTTAAACAATGACAACCTCCAGCCAACTGTTAACTACCATAATAGGGCAGAATTAACATCCACTGAAACAGAGGTCACGCTTTCTTGTACATATGCATACATAACTTACCGTTACATTAGTGTTATACCTGTCAGGATTTGTGCAACGTTAGCCAAGTTATTTCTACTTCAATTATTTAAACGCCGTTAAGTTTTTCAACACTATACATATGTAAGTTAGAGCTGCAAAGATTAGTCGATTAATCAGTTAGTTGCCAACTGTTATGATAATTGATTCATCATTTTGAGTTATTCTATTTTTAAGAAAAAATGTCCAAATCTTCTGGTTTCAGCTTCTTAAATGTGAATATTTCCTGGTTTATTCGGTCTTCTATGACAGTAAATGGGATATTTTCTCCTGTTAAAGTTTTTCTTTATTTTTTCTTATTCAAAGTGAGGGTCTAAGGACAGAGGATGTTGTATTGCAGTAGATTGTGGCAAATTTGTGATTTCTGATACTGGGCTATATAAATAAAAAGTGATTTGAATATCTCATGGTTGTGGACTGTTGGTTGAGACAAAAGAAGACATTGGAGGATGTCATCTTGAACTTTGGGAAACAGTGATCTAGATTTTTCAGACAATCAAATGTCTGAAAATGGAGAACCAGAAAGATCAAACAACTAATCGATTAATCGAAAATGTAATCGACAGACTACTCCATGCTGAAAATAACCATTGCATGCAGCTCTAACTCTATGTTCTAATAGAACATATTTTCTATCTATTCAAGTTACTAAAATGGACTGTGGCACTTTCAAACTTTGATTGCTGTATATATATAAATAAAACATTTAGACGGTGAGATAAACAATGTATTGTATCGTATATTGTCTGCTAACAGTGATCAGGATCTCTAACATCTCTATTCTTGATCAAGGTAATTTCCAGTATATTTATCAGCCACAAGTAGTCTTTTTTTCTTTCTTTCAAAATTAAAGGTATTTACATTGAATAAGTTTCATCTGACACTGACAGTTGTGTTACTGGCTGTTACACTGGCTGTCACTGAAGCATCAGTGTGGATCAAAAGAGGCAACAATCTGTGGTTCACTATCCCTTTAAAGGCTATTCTGATCTGAAAATCTTACATTTACATCTACTGTAGTTCACCAGTTTCATAAGACTGCCTTTGAATATTCATGTTATCATTGTAACTGCAGTCAAATCCCCTGCATCCTGAGTTCACTATAGGTAGTATGCTTGTGGTCCCTTTAGTCCAGGTTCCCATTAGATTTTCTGTCAGAGGACACCTCCCATTGTTTGATGTAATTTCCCTCCTGAAGTTGGCCAGGATGACAGTTCGACTCATTCAGCCACTCACAGTAGAGGATTCCTGACCAAAGTATCAAGTGTGTGCATTGGCAACAAGACGTCCCAGATGAGGTCAAGAGCCTTGCAGGTCAATGAAATAGGAGTGTGCCAACAGTCCCAAAGTTCGGGGTGTGGCTAGGTTTCATTATGATGTGCTGATATGCAGATTCTTGACACTTGTCTGTGGCTGCTAAATCAGCTGTTCTGTTGTCTAGTAGGCGCTTGGTGTCAGACCAGTGTTGGAGCTTGTTTTGGGTTTCTCTCTCTGGAGCCTTTGCATCACCTATGCATTGATATTATTGGCACTGATACGTTCACTGTGGTAGCAAGACATAATGCCCCAGATCAGCCTTATAGAGGTCCATCAGTGATTACGTTCAAGTATGTTTTATCACAGCCCGATACAAGTAAAGGTGAGCAAATCCCATCAGGGTCTGAACCTTTAAAAGTGCCCTTGAAAAAGGGTACGTCACTGCCAAGCACATCTGCTAATCAGCTTTAAAGACAGAAACTGGAAACTAGTAAGGCAAGACACACACATACACACAGGCACGCACGCACGCATGCACACACAGACACACACACTATTAAACAAGAGAGCACGATTAGAAACATGTTGCCAGCAAATGGGGCTTAAAATATGTCAGTGATAAAGTCCAAAAAATAAATACACAAACATACAAAGGCTTTTAAGACTTTGCATGAGTTGAAATTTGGCTAATTTATAGTCAGGGTGATAAATTAACACCACCCACCTGCCAAATGCTGCGAGAGATTCATTCTAGTGCAACAGGTGGTCCGGACAGTATATTGTGGTCTATCATCTTTCAGTAGAATCATTAAGATAAAATCCCATAATAATTAGATCTGGTTTAAATTATGAGTCATTTGAAAAATACAGTCACATTTATCATACCATGCTTTAACACAGTGAAAGCTATTTAGATTAATGTGCAGATTACAGTGTGCAATATATATATATATCAATATCAAAATCATTTTATCAGCTTCATGATCACTTTCTCCATTTGTCCTCTCAGTCACTGCAGGAGGTAATCAGCCATTCTTAGATTAGTTAAAGTTGAATTAGTCATTTATCCAGGAGGGCTAAACACTAGCAAAAGTCCTTTCTGAGCTGCAGCGTGAGAAATTAGGCCAAAGAGGGACGGCGGTTATTAGCGAATTCCATTCCCAACAGCGTATCGAGCTTTTTTTTTTCTGTGTTGATACCAAAATAGCCTCTCTTTGAGTGACGAGGACGTAAAGGGAAAAAGAGTTTTCTGGAAGGATCCTGTGTGCAGCGCAAAATCCTCAGAGATGATAGGAACCAGGGCTGACCATGCTGTACCATGCTGCCACTGTCAGCTCCCGGTTTAAAGCCCCCCGGCTCAGCTCCCGGTTACACACACACACACACACAGTACCTTGACACGCTTATTAGTCTCTATGCATACACAGAACACATGGTCTTATACCTGTACATGCTCCTACTCTGACAATTAATACATTTTATTATTTCATATTTTAATGATATCTTTCTTCTTTTTATGACATCTTTAGCTCCTTACCGTGCAATTTGATTGTGAATTTTTCATAAGCTCCATGTCAGTATAAGATAGAATTTTGTGACCTACCTAAACAATGTCAGCCTCTGTCCAGAATGCTAAAAATTTAGCATCGAGCCTGTCATGTCTTGACTACTCAGGCACTGTGCATAGTAAGGAATTTGCCTCGAAGATATTTTATGCATTTTTTTACACCGAAGCTTGAAGATCGGAAAGCTTCATTCCTACCTTTTTGTTTGAAGCAGCAGTGCTCATACCGAGCCTGACAACAGCCCAAACATGTTTCCCTACTTATCTGTGTGGAACAAATCACATTGCCTTCCTGGCTCATTCTATAGTATCCAAAGGATATCCTGACCAAGCTCTACAAATACCTCCCATCCAGCATTCATTTGGTCTAGAACCTGTCTGCATGTAAACAATACAGCTTTCCTGTGTAATCAAAGATATAAAGATATGAGAAAATGAAACTTTACTGATCCCACGATGACGTCGGACATGTCGGGTCATACAGGAACCCACCTCAAATTTGTTCATTTCCCCTCGCAGCTCCTTTTCTGTGTGTTTATCCTGCTCTACAAAGTCTTACAGAACTTCTTTAGTGTTTTCTTAGATTTCAAACAAACACAAATCATACAGATTCCACTTTATACGATCCAACATAATTCACTTCTGTACAGGACACAAACTTCTAAGTCATTTCCTGTGGCCTTGTAGAGCACTGTAGGGCCTTGGTCACTATTTTACCGCATTAGAAACGGTCACTTTTTGTTATCCCTTCAATCACCCAGTATTATTAAGCCAACCTTGATGTATGAGCCGTACACCCAGTCATAGATAATTCATGGACGCTTCCATGAAACTCGATCTCTCCTTTACTGTCTTGCGAACCTCATCCTGACTGCGTGATGGACGGTTTGACTGGCAGGCAATGAATCTGTCTTTCTATAATGTGTAGAGAAAAATACCATTCAGACCACTCAGTTTACCCTTCTCTGTGTGGGTCATATGAGGTCTGTTGGGGAGGAAAATTGATACAGTGTCTGTATTGATGAATCGAAAGGTGTCTGAATGTCCGTCATAACTGCCTGAGCAAATCAGTAAAACTGATAAAAATTACTTCTGCTGTTGTCTTCCTTTTTATTATTTGTATTCAGTATGTTATAGTGTCTCTGGGTGTAATTTTGTTAAAATGAAATGCAAACTTTACTCAACATTTGACATTTGAAATCATGCATTGTTGTCGCTGCAGGTTTTCAGCTGAACATTTGACCTTTTGGCTCTTTTTTTTAGATTCAGATTCTCCCGACACTAATTTTACCACATCACTTACCATGACCATAGATGTGGCTAGTGGAGTCAATGTGCACCACTCCCCTCCTTTCATATTCCCTCATCCTTACTCTGTTCCTCCTCTGATGCACTTTTTCTCTACCGCCTGGACAGATGACAGGGGCTTAAGAAGCCGTTTTAGTCCTAAATCTAGCTGGCTATCTATCAAACTCTGTGTAATCGCCTACTGTGGTCACTAAGGAGCAGAAGAAGCAGTGATTTGCACTTGTGTGGAGTGTACATCAAAGACTGCAGAAAAAAGGCAGAAAATCTCAAATAGAAAAGCTAAAATGTAGGTTTTGTTTTTTTTTTTATCTCTAGCCAAGCACGCTATCAAAAAATTAAGACACTGGCTGGAAGCTCAGACAAAAAACAATTGTAGTCAGTGACAATGTCATGTACCTTACATACAGCCAGCTTCTTTCGTGCCTGTTTATTTTCGATGTGGTAGAAAAACACATAAATTCAAAGGTGAAGTAAATCACTCTAAAAGAACCCTGTTTAAACCGACATCAAAGTCATTTTAGGTACTTCCAGATGGCGGTGTCTCAAAAAAGCCTTTGAAACAAATAATTGGCAGAGAGTTGATTAAAAGGGAACCGATTTGGCTTTGAATTATGTTACTCAACCAAAATAGCAGTCCAATAATAGTTCTGTGTGTTTGTTTCATCTCAACTTGTTTTTTTTTTTGTTTTGTTTTTTTTACAACCTCCACTGTGATAAAATACTCTTGTCAATACAATCACCTCTGTTCTGGTCCACAGTCTTAAGCTTTGTGAGGCTGTGAAGTTCTTCAAACTCACCGTAAGTGTTTTACTTTAATAGCTTTTTTTGAGGATAAGACAGAAAGACAACTAACTTTCAAGCCACAAGCAAAATTGATGAGTGTTTCCCGTGCGGCTGCTGCTTTTGGCTCGATTCAGTATCCGGTAGCGGGATGATATTTAGTGCTTTTCTGCCAGCTATTGTCTCCACTGTTGCTGCCGTTACTATCGGTGGGTTCAGTTGTTAGTCTGTAGGGCTGGACCTTTCCACTCCCCTCTGACTATGCTACCTGATAGCGCAGCTCAGCTCTCAGTGATGACTCACTCTATTTAATGAGTTTTCCTGAAGCGTTATGTCACCAGCTGTTGACCACCCTCGAGTAATAGTCATCATCACATAAGAGATACAGCTCTATATTTAGTGTTTGCTAGTAGTTGCTGCTGTCCTGTGTTTTTTTTTTTTTTTTTTTTTTCCTAGCAGAGGCAGGTGCATCATCACTGTATTACAGTTTTAGTAGTGATTTCTTCTGAATGAGTGAGCGGATCGGAGTGGATTTAAGGGCAACTGCGGTTTAGTGGAAACAGAACATGTTTGGTTGGCTGCTCCTAGGATGTGTTGTGCAACCACACACACACACACACACACACACACACTGAAACAGACTTATTAACACTAACATTAACATGCACAAAATATTCAGTTTTTCGCCCTTATTCCTACTAATCTGTTTACATGACTAATGAAAATGAATATTGGTTTACATGCAGAGGGTTTTCAGGGTTTCCCTCTGCTCAAGTGGGAACAGGACTCACAAGATGTCTGTAATAAAGTGAACCAGCAAGATGAAAAACATTAGTGAGCTGCTGCCTGATATTTATAAGTGATATTGATATGACTGATATAAATTTATAGTTACAGGCACATCCAGTACCTCGGTCGTCCCATGATGTTTACTACACTGCCGAGTGTTTTTGGTGCATCACACCGAGTCGTCACCGTCAGTCAATGGCTGCATGTCAGGATAATAACAAATCCCCTCCGTCTCCGTCATGGAGAAGGCGCGCTCTGTTTTTCCAGCCCTCCCTGAACAGCTCTCCTCTCTCCTCTCATTCCTCTCCTCTGTCTGCCTTCCCACTCCAGCACATGACATTTTGCCTGCGCAGGGGTGCGTTACACAACCAACCCGTCATGCGTCTCTATCCCAGCTCTGCAAACTGTTGGCTAGTTGGTTTGTTTACAACACACAGAGCTGATGTAAACAGGCAAGAAGCAGTGTTTCTCAAACTGCAGTTTAAAAACCCCAGTTGAGACGTATATATGCTGAATGTGCTGTATACATGTCCAAAGAACGCTCCTAAAATCCAAATAATATCGGCATATCCCACATGTCTTCATCAGAAAATCCCACATTCGGAATAAGGCCTAATTCGGAAAATCCAAACAAAATATGCTGTTTACATGACCTGTATCAAATTTGGAATATTTGCATATTTGGAATATTAGTGTGCATATAAACGAAGTCAGTGTAACACACACTTTTCCAGATTAGGACGGTTGCTCAGGGTTGCTATTTGGACCTTTTTGATGAGAAAATCTCAGGAGTGGTGTTCTCATCTGATCTGGCCTTATTACCTCTGTCTAATGGCTTATTTTTCCTGTCTTGTTTGTTAACAGCAGGATATTAAATTGAGTAAAAATAATGCTTGAACAATGCCATAATAGTTTTAAGACTTAGATATGCTCTTTATAAACCTGCATGATTGTCCATCATGGGTCATGTGTGTTTTCAGTAAAGCAAATTCACCCAACCATGTGTTTTTCCTTTTATCACAGCAAAGCATCATAATCACAGTTTTACTATCAGTTTTTTTTTAAATGGAAAGGTTGCATGGTTGTTCATATGTTGTGTAGATCTTCAAACCCTCTGAACACTGAAAATGTACCTTTTCATAAATCAGTCTTGATGTACATAAATGTTTGTACGAGCATTTTAGTGGCTGCTGTCATACAGAGGACATAGAATGAGTGTCAGTGACTTTTTGACCCGACCCATCTGCCAAATGGACTGGTAGATGGAAAAAATCCACTGGCTAAGTGTATTTTTTACTGACCAAAATAATAAGTTGCCTCTTTGTGTCACATATACATTAGTTTTAGTACATTTCATTGAGATAATAAGGTATTGCCAAGTGCCAAACATGGGTAGATTTCCTTTTTGGCAAAACTAGGAGCACTCGAGATGGCTTGTGGCTGGTGTTCCTTCACCTCGGACTGTCTTGAACGCTCCTGCAGTTTCACGGCACTGTTTAGATGCGCACAAAAAAACACATATAGTGCGTATGTCTACTCTGTATAAGGACCAACATGAGCAATTTACTACATGTCATCATGGCAGATATTTTATTACGTGACTATTGTGGTACAAACATTTTCCCGCCAGTGTGGCAGATAGCCTTCTGAGATTTACTCGCCAAATGAAAAATCTACCCGCATTTGGCTCTTGGTGGGTGTTAATTTCAGACCCTGATGACCCTGCATGTTCAGTTTTCAGTATGTTTGTCAAGGACATTTAATCAGGATGGACAACATTAGCCTGTACCTATTTACAGAGTGGTTTATCAAACCACTGGGCCACCTTGCTACCTGTAAAGGACAGCAGCTTTCGTGTTAACTAATGTGCATACGTCTTACTGAAAACATTTCAAACTTAATTATTTCCTGACTTCATTGCATTCACCTCCATATCGACCTTTTCTAACCCTTTTCTGGCTACTCTGCTCTCACTGACTGACACTGAAAATCAACATTGTATATACATTTGCCTTTTCATTTATATGTTTAGCTCTTAAGGTATATTCAAGCTTGTTAAGTAAAGCTTGAATATCAAAACAAACTCCTGCCAGAGCCGGTGTAGCATCCAAGGAAATTGACTTTGCTCAGCATCCGCAACCAAATGAATTGATTTATTGACCAACCTGCGTATGTGTGTGTGTCAGTCACTGGTCATTGTTCCCTGCAGGTAATGAAGTGGTACAGGGCACCCCTACCTAAAATTGATTTTGGCGTGCTTTAAGCATACAGTTTGTCACAAATAATATGAAGACTTTAAAACATATACCTTAAATAGACTTTTTGTGATTGGCAGCTTATCTTAGGAAGTCAGGATTCCCCTCTCTTCGGTGGCCTAATAAGGACAGAGTGGATGATATGGTGTATTTGCAAAGTCTTAATGACTCATGTCTGTTTTTGAGTGAGAGGCGTACGGGAGGCTTGCAGCAGCAGGTAGTGGATTTAGTCTCTCTCTCTTTGTCTGTCTCCCTCGATACTTGACCTTTTTGTTTCATGAACAAGGTCAAGACTGCTGCAGCGTCTGGGCTCAAAATTAACTTTTTTTCCTCAGTGTCCAGCAACTTTCCCCAATTCAACGTCCAACTGTCCCAGACTTAACAAACATTGTCCCAAACTGAAGTTCTTTTTTTTTTTTTTCATTCTAAAATTGCTGCTCATTAAGCCTTTCCTTAAGACAAGTACAAAAGGTTATACATAATTACATAAATTTCAACAATGCAATTATTATTTAGACGCTTTCATACACCGCACATTAGATGACATGGGTATTGACATTGATCAATATGGTGCAGCTCAATTAGCACGTGCAACTTTTGCAAGACAAAGCAACCTTGAATAACACTGTATATTAACATTTTTACAGTGTTCCAATTTTCATGACCATTAATACATGGAGCCATATGTTACATACCTCGCTCCGCTTACTGAGGGTTTAACATGAGGAAAATACAGACTCAACTGCCCTAAGGTCTAGTACTACTAGCTTGATGGATACACCTTCTCTGAGCTAAAAATAGCACCGCTTAAATTTCAAAAAGTTACTACGAATGTAAACATATGCACATGCAGCGTTAATGAGTGACTAACATTACTTCACATAGCTTGAGGTTTTGGCTCAGTTTGTTAGGAAAAGCAACTGCTTATGAGACAATGAAAATTCCAGAGGATTACAGTAAATTAATTGGCAGTGAAATGATGTTTCTCTGCGAATTCAAGCGAATGTGTCCGCTTCCTCTTCCCTGAGCTATAATACCAGGTGTTCTCTTTATCTTCCGAAGCAACATATCTCACTCAGCGCCGATTTAGTCTTTGTTTCTGTTCATTCCCCCCCCCCCCAAGGATTTGAAACGGCAGCGAGGATTAGTGAGTGTAAGTTTGTGTTTATTTTGTTTAGCGTAAAAAGCTCTGGTGGAGCATGTAGAGGTGACAACCTTTTTTCCCCCAGATGAGAATTGAACCATTTGGGGGATTAGGAGCAGGTGTATCACAGGGAGGACGAACAAAACAAAAAAAATCAACTTTTGAAAAAGCAATTGTATCAGATGAGACTGTTGTTTGATTTTTTTTTTGTTGACCTTATTCACTCACAGCTGATCAGCGCTCACTCTCATCCTCTCTCGCTTCCCTGACGGTTTACCTTGACACAAAAGCAAATACAATGTCACTTCCTGAAAGTAGTCAGCAGCCAAATTGGTGCAGATGACATTTTGGGGCTTTTTTGTCTGTGTGTTCCCAAAATAATGCTGTCTGAGTGAAAACTGGGGCACGTTCAGTCCTAGATTAAATCTGGTCGCTCTTGTCCCCTGAGGAGTCTGTGGGAGGTGGTGGGAGGTGGTGGGTGGATGGATGGGTAGCTGGTGCGCAGTGGTCTTGTCCATTTAGCCCTCATTTACTTATCTCTGCTTTTTCTCTGATCCTTTTACAGCAAGAAATCCCAGAAATGGGACGAGATGAACATCCTGGCCACATACCATCCAGCAGACAAAGACTACGGTCTGATGAAGATCGATGAACCCAGCACACCTTACAACCGGTCAGAGACTTCACACTACATTTTCCCTTCTTCATCTGCTTCTTTTGATAATAAAGTTTGATTCATTTCACAGTAAACAGATAATCTGAAGACATTCATTCACCAAGAGGCTTTAAAAAATATAAACTTTTATCTATATTACAAAAAAATTCCATCAAGAATAAAGTGTAGCACTACTGTATTTACACTTAAAATGATGACGTAGGCAGTTTAGAGCTCTGGGAGTTGAGTTGGTGTGTTTTGGTGCAGTGTCTCAGCAGGTTTGTAATCCAACACGTCATGGTGCTGCAGGGAAGGTCACCCTTCATGGCTCTCTCTCCTGTCCTCCTTTCCCTCTCCACTCTCTTTCCTCTCCACCCTTCATCCTCTCCGTCAACTTGTCTGTGAGGCAATTTGTTTCTGTTTGTTTCTGTGTTTCCTGCCTTGCTCAATCATCCCTCCCTTGTCACAAATTCTGCCTTTTTTTTTACTCATTAAAAATATCTCCCCCCCCTAGGATGGTCGGAGACGACGAGGACGAAGGGGCGCTGAGTGACTCGGACGGCCACACCGCACTCGCAGCTGATGACCTGGCATCAAAGTAAGAATTAAACCTGAACGGAGAGAGAGGAGATGAGGAGGAGGAGGACCAGAGTTTTGACTGTTGATGTCCTTTTTAATAAAAACAAAAATAACACCACATAGAGCTCACCTCACCCGCACGCACACAAGAGAGAGAGAGGGGGAGAAAGTAAGTGATGAAAGAAGGCATGTTAACCATTGCAACACCTTTGTTTTTACATTTCCTGTAGTTACTGGTGCAGTGTTTATCATTATAGGTTTTTAGCAAAGTAGAAAGATAACCTGGTACATTCAGGCACACTACAGGTGCAGCCAAGATTAGCCGCACCTGAACAAACACAGCATTGTTCTTGCCCTCCAATAAGACCGTGTTCTAATAAAAAACTGATAAAAGTGTAGATACTGTACAGCCTCTTTGGTCTGTAAGAGTCTCAGTGGCTTCAAAGAAACACTTTGGACAACACTGGATTCAACATATGAATCGATTTTATTCTCAGATCTTTCTAAGCCTTGCGAGGAACACGTCCTCCGAGCGCACTCCAGAAAGTAGTATAAACAGAACTACTATGAGTCTGTGGTGTCGGGGAGTATATCTGTGGCTTAATAGAGCAGCTGCTCTGCTTGCAGCCTCCAGGACAAAGCCGTCCAGAAAGCTGTGTGCTGTGTAGTTTATAGCCACACAATTAACTATTACAGCCACAAACCATGTTGTGTTTTCAGTTCCTCATTTCTTCTCCTCTTTCCTCATGTCTTTGAGTTTTTTAAAAGGCGTTCATGGAAAAACGAAAGTATGAGCTTGAGAACAGCTCAAGGAACAGTTTTTTCATAACATAATAATTAGTTAATAACATAACATCACCACATAGTAACTCTTAGACAAGCAGAGGCAAATAAAGTCTTTTATCGTCTCCGATGGCGGCAACTTCACCCTAAACCTTTGAACTTCTCTCTAGTCTCTGTGGAAACGTACATCTATCACTCAGAGCTGTCTTCCGGATGGTAACGGAGCCTGAGAAATGTATTTGTCGTGGGCCGTGATGCTTACATAAAACGCATCGATGCAGAGTTGGGGATGAGCTAGTTGGAGTGTTTGAGTGCGTGTGCCACAGAGGAGGATAGTGATTAGCTGCAGGCTTGCGAGTCAATTAGCCGTCTTTGTTTACTTCCACACAGAGCGCCTTCCATTGTTTTTACACTAAAGCCTCCAGATAGTACAACAGCTGCTCTTTTCTTCAGTCATCTTGTCGTCGTGCGTCTCCCAACATCCACTCTCACACTTTCCTTTCATCCATCACTTAGACCTTCTCTCTTCCTTCCTGTCTCTGTCCTCACCAGCTTTGGATATCTGATACCATTATCGGAGCATTTTGAAACTGACAGTCTTCTTCTCTCGGTGAATCAGGCCAGTTTGTTGAAGAGCAGTAGTACAGTAAATGGGATCTTCCCCAAGGCAGTTCCACTGATTCAGTGCTACCACCCGCTCAGCCATAAAACTATTATTCAGTTTTTTCCTCTGCTGTTAAAGCTCTTTGTGAGTGTGAAAGATGGGGGACAGTAACTCCTATTTTTGTCTCACGCTTGAGTACTTGCACACATCTCCTAACTCTCACTGCGCCCACTCTCTCCCCCCCCCCCCCCCCCTCACCTAATATCTCTCTCTCCATCTGTGTTCCTCCCATGTCTTCTTCAGAAGTTTCCTTAATCTCTCCAAATTAACTTCAGAACTGTTGAGGATATCCTGTTCATATTGTCATTTAAAATGTTCAAACGAAGGTCTGAAAAAAAAAACAACCCACAAATACAGAAACAGGAAAAAAAGGCAGAAAGGGAACTGAAATATTCTAAAGAAGCACTTAATTTGAGTTTTTTTAATCTTCTTTTTCGTGTCTGTCTCTCTTTTTCCTCCCTTCATTCAAGGCTGGTGGCAGCAGAGGGCTCAGAGCCTCGCTTCATGAAAGAAGAGGAGGAGGAGGAGGAGAGCAGCGAGGAAGAGGAAGAAGAGCTGACTCCTGAAGAACAAGGTAAACTAAAACATCTTTTAATAAAATTCACATCCACCCTTTAAAAGAGCTGAACCTCAATCCAGTAATATCATTTATCTATTTTGAGCGTAATCGTGTGTGTGTGTGATGCGTCTGTCGGTATCCATGGCAACGACTGTTTTTCGTTCACCGTGCTAAGTGCATCACACAGTTCACCTGTTTATTTATACGCTCCACCTTGATACAAAGTGTCCTCTGAAGCTGTGAGGGTGACTTCACTCTACAGTGAAGTGCTGCCGGAGAGGAATCGCTTTGAGAAAGAGCTTAAATGTTCTGTGTGCTCTTGACCTTTCGCTGACTTCACTCAAGACAGACACAGACACACGCACACACAGTGTCGGTATGCTTTCGACCTGTCTCTGACCTTGCTCGTCTGTGTTTACTCTCAGACACACACACACACACACACACACACACACACACACACACACACACACACACACACACACAAACACAATGTGCTATTTCATCAGGATTCATTTTGGCAGCTGAGTTTACAAGCTCGCCTGTTGTTGTTTATTTATATCCCGACCATGCAGGTAAAAACAAGAGAACAGTCGATCGATATAATCCAACTGCAGAGCTGCAGCATCAGCACTTCTAGATATGCCAACTTGTGCCACCTATTGGAAGGTTATAACACCAGCGTTAGCCGCAGTTTTTTTTTCAGGTTGGAGAGAGAGTAGGATTGATTTTTTTTTTCTGAAGTTTAGAGAGTTTAGTTTTTTCAGTTGGGTCAACACAGAATACTCTGAAAATACTCTATGTCCTCTCTCTCTTTGTCTCACTGACGCTGTTTGCCCATTCACATCCTAAGGATTAGATTACATGAGCTCAGTGAGACACTGTTGAACTAATCCTTCACCTGCGTTTCTGAATCCGGCCTGTGTAGAGCTGTTGTGATGCGCCAGCGCTCACAAATTCAGCATACATCCATCGCTTTTGGCAAATTAAATCGATAATGTTCAAATGTTTATTTCCTCTGCAGCCAAAAAGAAGCATTTTCAGATGATGAGGAAGATGCATTACAACGAGGGCCTGAACATCAAGCTGGCCCGTCAACTCATCGCCAACGAGCTGGAAGATGAGGAAGATGCAGACGAAGAGATGAGGGACGACACGGAGGAGACGGAGGAGATCAGTGTCGACCCGCCACAGGAAGGTAAGGAGAGAGAGAGGGACTGTGGTCGTGTGCACGTCTGGATGCATTATTTGGACAGTTTCCAGTTCAACAGTTTTTCAGTGCACAGGGTAAAAGCGTAGCGGTGCGTTACAACTGCAAAACGTCTCTGAGAAAGCGTACATTGAGTCAAAGTCCTCGCATGTGTAAACATACTCGGCCAATAAAGATGATTCTGATTCTGAAAAGGATTGAAATAATGGTTTTGTGCACTGATGCACGCTGTCAGTGTGGATGTCATGAAATGAAACTGCTGCCTGCTGTTTGTTTGTGCCTCCCTGTGGTTCAATTACTCACATCAGGAAGTGGCTGTAACAGCTGGATTACATGAGCAGTGGCCTATAATTAAGGATCGGGTTATATTGCATCAAAACAAGAAAATGTTATCAAGGCTGTCTTGAGAATGAAAAACCGGAGTGTGAGATACTTCTTGAGGGCAAAAACAAACCCAATAACACAGCAGCCTTATTCCAGGTTTTTTTTTTTTTTGTTGAACTGATGTTTATTCATGAACTCGATCAACTCAGCTCCTCTATTTGTAGGATCAAAGTACAAAGAGCAGAAAAGAAACGATTGAAATATTACATTTCCATTTTTTCTTTTTTCGTCTATCTTTGTAATCTCATATCTGCCTGTTTGTCTCTTGTTCCGTTCTCCAGCTGATTCTCTGGACTCGTAGACGAGGCCTCTCTCCTGCCTGCAGTACCTGTGTGTCGGCTCAAGATCCGGACAGACAATGCTCGCTGCGCTCTGTGTTTCAATGCTGGGCCAAACAGCAGACACCGCTTCACCACCCATATAACAACCCTCAACAGCCAATAACCTCCCAGTCACCTGTCTGTCTCTACTATTCCTTAGAGTGCAATATAACCTTCAAACACACTGGTTTTTATCTCCCAGACTCAATAGAACACACAAGCGAAGACTGATGGTCCCTCCTCTTCCCCCTCCTGTTGCCAAGAACCCCCCCCCACCTCCCACCCCCCTCCCCTCCCACCTCTTCTGGACTGGCATCGCACTGAAGAATATGTGATTCTGACCGTGAAAAGAGGATCAAGGCCTTTTTAAAAAAGAAAAACAAAAAAAAAAAACACAAGAAAAAACTGCTGAATAACCAGGACTCTTGTCTGGCCGCTCCTCAGTCCCTCTGCAGGCCACAGAGCCAGTACGTCAGCCCTGAAGGAGGCCCGGGGAAACCCTGCGGCCTCGATAAAAGGCATATGTGAGAGATGACGACGGTGCTTGTACTGGGTGCAGCTCAGACGGCCTTTGTTTTCGTTTAGCTTCGTGACTCACCGCTCCGTTGCAGTTTTCTCTTCACCTTCAGTACTTTTTGTGATAAAAGTCGGGGAACCTTGATGATCAGTTAGGTTGTTTTGTCTTTGTTTTAATCCACATTTCACGTCTCGATAAAGGGGTTACATGGCCTATCAGGTAATGATACGCCATCGGAACAGAATTATTTAGCTTCATATTCATGTGTGATGAATTAGGTGTGACATATTCGTTTTTAATAGTATACATAGACCACAAAATAACATAGCCTACACAAGAGAGATTTGTATTCAATCTAAATTTGACGTCTTACAACCGACAATGTTACTAGTAATTAACACATGGATGCTGTCGCGTCTCATGATGATGCTTGTGATGAACTGTACGCTCTTAAAATCAAGTAAAACTACACAGATTATAAGTATTTTATTGGCACTTGGCTGAATTTGCTCCAGTACTTCCTATTTACTTTCTCTCCTGATGAGAAAAACCACAGCACCAAACCTCATCAAAATTCTGGCAGTTTTATAAACATACATACCTCATAGAACTTGAGTGAAGGCCTTTTCCAAATCAAGTCCATTGATAAATTTGCCATGTTGGTTTTCTATCAAGAAGCACTTTTTTTTTCCCATTCAGTAATGAGTATTCTCTTGCAGAGAGTGCAGGACAAGCCGGTAATCCCGTTTTGAAATGATCAAAACAGTAAAAACTTGAGTCATGGCCCCTGTGTTCCTCCTGTACAGAGCAGTATGGTGTTTGTGTCGGCACTTAAAACATTTTAAGATCATAGGAGGGACAGTATTAAAGTCTCATAACTGAGGTAAAGCACGTGCTACTGATGAACAGGACACTGTCCTGTTGGAAAAAGGCTCCCGTCTTAAACAAGTTACAGCTTTAAGCGACAGACTCTTACGTAGATCTGACAGAAAAAAAAAAACCTCACTGTGCTCTCGCTCACATCACATCTGAGCTTCATCTGACAGAATTTGTGAGTAAGTTCTCTCGAGGAAGGTACAATCTAGTTTGCGTTTGATTTCTCACCCGGCTTATATGTCATGATGCTTTATTTAATGTCGTCTGATCTACTTAAGTCTCGATGCAGCGTAGGAATGTGAAAGAAAGACATTGTTGATGCTACTGAGGCAGTTAAAGAACTGTGTGGAATGCAGGATGTTGGCGGTGGAGTTTAACCACTACGGCTTATGGAGGGAGTTCAAGAATTTTTGTAATGTTTAGGGTTCCTACAAGTGTCACATCTTAAAAATATTGTTGAAATGGACAAAGTATTGAGGGGAAAAAAAAAGGTCATGGTGCACATTTAATTGCACACTTGAAGTTTCCAGAGATTTGTCCTCAGCTTCACACTGTGCGGCGTCACATTAGGGAAAAGACTGCAAGAAAAGTATGTAGGAACCCTGTCTTGTGTTGTGATTTTCATAATTTTTTTTCCCGACCTTTTAATTCCTCACTGTGTTCGGATATGTTGAGCCCTGTGTGTCATGGAAATACAAAAGATCACCAACCAACAATATGACTTCTGCAAACTCCCCTTTGCAGTTTTTTTCTCCCCCCTTGTAGTTCAGTATTCGGTGGTGTTTTCTCTCCATGATGGAGGTTAAAAGAAACCTGGTGATCCTTTTGGCCATTTCCACCCACCAACAAGAACTCACTATGGTGAGAAGACAAAACATACGAGCAGTTGATTATCACAAAATTATGGTAAAAGAGAGAATACAGATTTTTATTTTTTTTTGACAGTTTTCTTCTATTCGGTCGCTGAATTTGTAAACGCGCAGCTGCAGAGAAGCTGAGATGAATCTTAAGAATTTGGTTTACGACTGAAGGACAAGATCGTCCAAAACACGTCTGACGTGATCACCAGTTTGGTGGTTATTACCTGTCGAATGTGCCTCTAATGTATTTATGTACATGTGTGTAATATGAAGAGGCTATGCTCCATATTACTGTTTTTTTTTGTTTTTTTTTTAACGTCCAGTTTTTTTTGGTTTTTTTGCCTCATGTTTCCACCATCTTGCTTTTTGTTTGTTTTTGTTTTCTAAGGATGATAGACTATTAAAGCAGTCCTGTGACTCTGCACTGTGTGTCTGTCTCAACATGACGTGGATCTTAAAGTCGTTTTGTATTTCTGGTTTGCATGTTCTTAATCATAAGATTGTGTGTATTCGGTTTTGTTTTTTTGTCTCCCATCATTAAATAAAGTTGCTAGGAACTGGTGTCTGTTGTGGCTTCTGATTATTCTGAAGTGTCGGATGTCTGAAAGCTAAAAGATGCAGATATGTGCAAGTCTCTGAAGGACAAAGATTAAAAGGCTTATTTCTCATGATGTCACATATACAGCAAATTTCTTTTTGTTCATCTGCAACCAATTAATTTATTTTTTGCTGTCTGTTTGGTCATACAGACAACAACAACAACAAAAAACAACACATTTGCAGTTTTCTTGCATTGAATGGTTTATCCTCATAAAAAATCTAGTGATGGGAAAACTTAACTTTGTCTTTTTGCACGTTTAAGTCCTTTTCATATTATACTGCTATATTTTGATTTCAATGTTTGAATTACAACCAAAGGTTTCTATTCAATTCAGCGCAATATAAGAATCATCTTGCAGAGATATGAACCTTGCTGGAGTGAAGTAATCCATCACAGCAAACCTCAGGTCTGTCTTGTTAAGACGTTAATTCACTCGTCATTGCAAGTTCAGAAGTTATATTTTTGCTGGGCAACAGTAACGATGGACAGATTCAGTGGAAAAGTCTGCACTGTTTTACCACACGACAAAAAAAGTAGAATTATTTATCAAAAACAAGTTTCAAGACTGTGCAAGTTTATTTTCATACTACATGGGAATGAGACCTGAAGGCTCTGAAACTCTATTATATTAAATTATAAATTAAAAAAGTAAATGAGTATAGAAATAAACCAATATGAAAATACTTAAAAGCGCCAGTAGTCTACCTCAAAATTATAAGTATATACTAATATAGTATATTGATGTGATACTGTTGTGAGACAAAGTGTCACAAACACGCTCTGATGAGACATTGCACATGAATCGTTTGAAAAATACCGATTAATTACACTTTTCTGGTCTCTCTAATCTTTTGATAGTCTAGTTTGTGCCATTTGGTTTGACAATGACTCTGTTCTACCACCTGATGGCGCTGTTATACAACACATCCGACCATTCCCATTGGATTTCTAGTAATTGTACAGTAATAGGATAAAGCTTGGACTCTGTTCATGCGAGGATTATCCTGCAGGTTTGGTCTAGTGTTTTATTTCACGGCTAAACTTGAACGCATTATCTGCTGTTTCATTCAAAGATAAAAGAGCGTTTGGAGCAACATGTCAAATGAATTTGTTTCACCTTTGAATAAAATGTCAGCCTTTTGACCATTTTGTCTTGTTAACGTAATAATGCAGAGGAAATGTATTTTAATGGTGGTTATGTAACGAAATATATGATATGAAACACGGTGGAGGAAGAAATGACGGATTGTCCCAGCAGCGTCAGCTCCAATGGATCAGGAAGCGCCCGTCAACTGACACAAAGATTGTATAGGCAGCGATAGAAGGCTCACTCTGACCTGACTTTCGTCGCCTTTTTTTCTCCACTTTATTTATTAGTTTTCACAATTGAAAAAGAAACATTATGTAAATAGAAGTACAGGAAAACCCCCTTTTTTAATCAAACAAGCAGAAAAAATAGCAAAATATAAACACACAAACACAACAATAACAGACAAGGAGTGTGTGTGCATGGTTTTCAAATTCAACAAAATAATGAGTCTAAAGATGTTGGATTTAGTTTAAAGAGTAACCTATGTGTATATGTACGTTTTTAATTGCAGAATGTAATCCTCCCCTCAGATTTTTAACTTGGTTAAAATGAGATGGTCACGTTTTACTATCCAACACACTACGCTAGACTACCGTAGATATCTGTTTAAAAGAAGGACAAAACCATTGGAGTCATTGTTCAGTTTTTCAGAAAGAGTGATGTAAAATGTCAAATGGTAGTGGAGCAGAAGTTGAATGGCACTTTTTCTCTCAACAGAGGCCAGATTTTCTCAAATGTTAGAAATCCTAATTGTGAAATAATTATTTTTGTACTTTCTTTTACTATTTTTATGATTGTATAATAACTACATGTATTCTGTAATCAGTAAAACAGTGACACAATCTATTTGACAGTGTAGGAAATAATATTTGACAACTCAAGATCCTCTAGCTTTTTCCACAGATTCAACTCTATATCACCTTGTTTTTTATCAGTGGATGGAGTTTGAAATGAGGGTTGGGGTTAGGTAAAATGACATTATTTTAGCAAACTGTCTCCAAGGAATGAACGTTGATACTTTTAAGCGACGTGGACGAGAAGTCCTAAAGGTTCTATCGTGGGTACAGAGCTGTTTTTAAGTCTTTTGGTCCAAATCCAAGAGAACTTGCACAAAATTAAACATAAAACATAATAAAATACTTAAAATATATGTTAAAATCAACAACAGCATGACATAAAACATGAGTACATCAAGCAATCATCATTCAACCACAGTCACTGAGATTATTTTGTCAAAATATTCCCCAGGAATGAACTTTGAACTTTGAACTTTTAAGTGACAAGGATGAGAAGTCCTAAAAGTGTTATCATGGATTGGATACAACTTTTGTGCTATCAACAGCTACTGAGTCAATAGATCCGTATCCATGACAACTGAGCAAACTCCACCTACTGATGAAGAAGTGTGATACAGTTGAAAGCTCTGGAAAAAGCTACAAAGTTAGGATTGTTTTGTCAAACTACTGTTTCCAACAACAGCTGCAACTAACGATTATTTTCATTATCAATTCAACTGTCAGTTATTTTTTTGTCCCAACCCAACAGTCCACCACCAAAAGATACTCAGTTTACTATCATAGAAGACTAAAGAAACCAGAAAATACTCATTTGTATAATATTGTATATGTTCACACATGTTTGGTTTGATGACTTGCTTCAGGCAACGTTTAGGTCCCTCTGTTCCTATTTTAACTGTTTTTTAAAATGTCTTTTTTTATTATTTAATTACTTAATTTTCTTAATCAAATGAATTACTACTACTGTTGTTGCCACTACTTGTTTACTTTTACTTTTGGGGTAGAGATATACAGTAGATATGGTAAAGTTCTTTGATTCTTCCTTTTTCCTTTTTTTTTTGAGAATTAACTATTAACAAATAAAGAGTATTTTAAAAAAATGCTGTGCACATGCGCACTGGATAGTACACAGTAAAAAAAAAAGGGAATATGGACCATCATCTGTTATCTGTGGGTGGCCCATTCACTGCCTTCATAGACGATCTTTGTGTGAGTCCGTAGTATCTGCGTTGAAGAAAAGCTCCTCTCCCACTGGCTGCTATGACCTAGCTATCCGGACGACACTTTCTCTTTTCAGGACTGACCGCTGCGTCTGAAATAGTTTTGTTGCGTTTTGGCAGTTCTCACATTCAACATAGGCTCGTTTATGGTCGCATTCCTGCGACTTTTTCATCGTAGCTGCTGGCCTCTCAGGGCTAGCTGGCGAGCAGAGCGGTGACAGAGTGGAGCCAGCTGGTCGGACAGAGGTACAGGAACGTTAGCAGACAAGCTAATTAGCCAGAAAGACTCAGCCTGGATTACTGCCTTTAATCAAACAGCAAGTCTGCGGGTTTACTCACTGCGGCAACATGAAGATAACTGTGGATTTCGAGGAATGTCTGAAGGACTCCCCAAGGTTCAGGTGAGTGATGGCGACCTCCCCTGTCCTCCTTTTTAGTTGTAATTTATTTATTACAAAAAAAGTATCCAGCTAGCTGTGTGCTAACCTGAGCTAATCAGCTGTTTGTTGCCTGCCACTTTTCTATTTTTGTCTCTAAGAAAGCTGGGGCCAGGCGAGGAGGGAAACTCATTGACCAAACAGCAAAACCTCATATGAGCTGTAGCAAGATTTTCCAGTGTTTGTTTCCTGTATATAAATTATGCAACGATGGGAATATTAAATATGAATGTAGCCCTCATTGGCCGTTGTTTTCAGTTGTATGTCATCCCAGCTTTAATTGTTATTGAGTATAGTACACCAGAGTTCAGCTTGTACTGGCAGGACAGGACACTAGGGCTGCAGCTAAGGTTATTTCCAAGATCTATTCATCTATCAGCTATTATCTATAGTAATAAAATGTCAGAAAATAATTAGTAATCACAGAAAAATGCTTTGATTGCCAGCAATCCAAAACCCAAAGACATTTACTTTTATTTCATAGGAGACAAAAAACCCAAACAAAAACAGCACAAAGTCACATTTAAAAATGATTTAAGATTTTTGGGCATTTTTGACTTGATCGATGATTTATTGATTCGAGTAACTGAGTTGAATAATCATTTCAGCTCTACATTGCACACTTTTTCTCCCATCAGCCATAATAGATAGTACATCCCTAAATTCACCATTCATGTTCATTATTTCTCCAACTTATAAGTACTTAGATGAGGGCTGGACACACTCCACATTATAAATGAACTCTACAGCATTTGTCAGGTGGTTGGCGTTCATGTGATGTATTCCTGGCAGCAGTGTCACCTCTGACATCATCACTCAAAACGTTTTCTTTTTTTTTCTCCCTGTCTCTCTCTTCTCCTTTTCTTCAATCCATCACGCCTAGACGCTCTTCAAAATGGGATGTTTGCTCACAACTTCCTCCTCACTCGCTTGGCGTTTTCCAGAGATTTGAGAAAGCGCCTCCCTCCCACCTTCCCTCCCTCTCTCCTTCCTCCCTCGGCCCCCGCTCCCTCCGCTGCTGCAACATCCTCTCTCTCACAAAAACGAGGAACAGATGTTAGAAAGTTGTTTGCGGAAGAATAAAGCGTTTATTTTTTTAATCAGACAGTTTCCTTTATGATCACATTTGAGGGTTTGAACAAAAGGAAAATTTGCAGTCAGTTGTGTTAGTTGAAGTTGATCGGTCTAACACTCTGATGTACACCTCTGTGTGTTGCCAACACTGCTGGAGAAGAAAAAGAGGATCCCAGTCAGTCTTTATATGACTCCAATAAATTGGGTAAATTCAGCCAAGCAATCTGATTGGTGAAGTACTCACTAGTGTTTCTTTGAAGCATTGACAGTGTTTTGTATGCCAGTTCTAGTTGTAATGCGTCCTCCACCCTGTGAACTTTGTTTCTTTCTTCTTTTGCATCGTCACCGCGCTCTCATTTTTGATCGATTGCTTTTAACAGAGAGCGCTGAGTCATGGCAGACGGTTTGAAGTTGTCAGTGATGTAAACCTACTTCAGCAGAACCGCAGACCTTGTTTGTCAGGAACCGAAACCTTTAACCCATGACTTTCTGTCCATAAATGATGCCGACCCTTCTTGTCCCACAGGCTCCATATAATATCTCTTCCCTATTGGAAGTCAGTCATCTGTGTGCAAGGTTTATGTCCTATAATTCCAAAATCTTTATTAAATTCAGGAAGCTCCTAAACATCAACTTTATAGAGAAGATGTTTGATTTATTTCAATGATCAGAAGGAACTTTGCAACAATACTAAAAGGCCCAACATGCCCCTGATACACCCACACATTTTAATTGGTCTAATTACACGTCTGCTGATGACTGTAGTTTTGTACAGTCTGTACTTGATTGACATTTCACTTACGTTCCAGTAACTTTGATGCACCTGTTCGGGTGGAGAAGTTACACTTTTATTGTTCTTGTTGGAGTTTGGCGATCTCGTATAACCCCAGTATAGCTCCACCCTTTCTACCTGAGCAGACGTCTAATTAGCTCCAACATGTAGGCAGCCACCAATATGAGCGGTAGCAGTCAGATTATTGTAAGCAACTTGGAGCTGAAATGTCTTAATCAATTAGCCCATCGACAGGGAATTAATTGGTAACTGCTTTGATAATCAATCAATCGTTTAAGTAGTTTTTAAAGCAAAAATGCTAAATATTAGCCTTGGTCTCGTGATAAACTGAGTATCTTTGGGTTGTTAAATGTTGTTCTGACAAAATGAGCAATTTAAAGACATCAGTTGTTCTGACAGATATAGACTAAATGATTAGTTAATGAATTGAGAAAATAATCTGCAGATTAATCGATAATGAAAATAATTAGTTGCATGTTGACCTTTTGTCTATCTGCAATTATAATTTCCTCTTCTTCCTCCTCTTTGCCCTCCATCTCACTCAATCAAATGTTTTCTGAACTGTTTTAAATAAATGAAAGTTATCGGGGCTTTAGCAAAAATATATGTAATAATAACAAAGTCTCTTTATTAACATCTCCAGTTTTTAAATGCAGTGTCTTCTTGGAGGGAGAAGAAGTTCACACGTTTTCCTTAATGACACTTTAATATGTCGTCCAATTTATTGTATGTATCAGGTTGAATGAGATTTAGACTTTAAAGCAAACGAGCACTGAGTTTGTTCACTGTATCACAGAAATAAGACAAATCATAGTCTTCTGCAAAAGCGATCACATCATCATCATTATCACGTGTTATTTACGCCCTGCTTGTCTGTAGTTTCATGGATAACAGACATTTAGCTTTTGCACCATCTGAATATCAACATAATGAATTCTCTCCAATCTCCGTTCAATCACCCAAGTGTGAAGGGAAGCCATCTCATATCTCCCCCATCTTTATCCATGTCCATAGTGACCTTTGCCCTTTAGGAGAGTCATTTCAACGTTTCCTGACTGTGCGCTCATCATGGGACTGATGAGAGATTTTTTTTTTTTTTTTTTTGCAGTACAGTTTTCCACTTCGATCATCATCGCTTTACTCATTTTTCCAACCCCCGCTCGTTATATTTGGCCGGAGAGGAAGACAAAGCAGGAGAGAGAAAGAGAGAATAGATGAAAACATGGGATACACACCAGTGTGGAACAGCTTCTCACTCGCTCAACATCTGTTTCCATTTTGGTGTTTGCTTTCAACTTTGTGCCAGAGAATATGGAGCCCCCAAATGTGGAGAGGGTTGTTTTCAAGTGGTAATCTGGCACACCCCACATATTTTTTTTTTTTTTTTTTTTTGCGCTCATCCTCATTTTAGTTGGGAAGCTGTCTTTGGTCATAAACCATGCTTTCAGCCCAGAGGAGAGATGCACTAGTGCAAAAATTATGTAGTTTTGGCAGTAAACCCTACTAGCCTAGTTTTCCACTTGAGAATAGATGTTAGACTTGAGAGCTTTTCTGGCTCCCCTTCAAGTATGAGAGTTGAAAATTCCCTTCGGAGGGTCATTGCTTTGCTCCTCACTTGTATAGGAATAAATGTTTCACATATTTAATATATATAGTACCCAAAGGAGACTAATAAATGGAATATATTTTTCATAACAAAAACTTAAATGTGTGTTTTTTTTTTAGTTAAAGTGCAACAGTTTAGTCTGCTTCTCATTTTGATCAAAACCTGAAACAACTGTGAAGCTGAAATGTTTTTGATACTAGTTCTAAATAATGTATACGACGAAGCATAACATTGAAAGATTAAAAAAAAGCACAAGAGTAGAACTAATATGTTTTTATACTTGCCCCAAGTAGATATGAACTACCCAGAAGTGAACAAATTTCTGTAATTAGCAGCTACGTTTTCTCCCGTCTTCGCTCTCTTGTTAATCATTCTAACACGATCGCTCGCTCCTGATTGGTTTTCCTTATTCTTAGCTTGGCTGAGGGCCACGATATGAAGTCATTGGTCCAACAGCCCCGGTTGAAGTTTCCCCTGAGTCACTGACAGCTGTAGAGTCAGCAGATCACTGGCAGTCTCCGCTAATCCAGAACCCAGAGCCTGATGATGAGCGCTCATACTGCGATACACCCAGATTAGTTTCCCATGGGAGTCCAGCTGTAGGCTTGTTAGCATGCTGGGCTTGTTGCAGTTTGATTTAATTGAACTGTGGTCCATTTACTTTTAATAGTTATTAATACTGGCAATTAACAGCTAATGAAATGAGGACTGACAGTACTCCTGCTATAATGCTACCGCTCCTAAGAAAAGGGCAGCACAGCGAGTAAAAAATGAAATATGATATACTCTCAATTTCCAAGTGTACCGTTATATTAAGAGTGTTTGCAGCTTAAAGGAAATGTCATTTATACTCCTGTTAAACTTGAGTAAAGGTGTCATTAAAGGCTCTTTGTATTAATAATATATTTATAGTTTTCTCTCATACAGAGTAAATGTGTTTACACGTTATTTAACATATTAGCCTGTCAATCACAACCAGTCCTTAATCTTTAAACCTGGCTCTAAAAGTATACTGTAGATACTTATAATATTGTCTAATATTGTCGTTTTAACACTCACCTCCTCTTCACCGTCTTTGTTTCCATCCTATGACATAAGACGGATGAGGATGTAGAGGAAAGTGTTTGCTCATTACTAAGAGCATCCAAAATTTCCACAAGAACCAGTGTAAGTGTTTATCTTTTAAGGAATGACCTCATCTCATTGATGTTGTTGAAGCTCATCTCTTGCGTCTAATGGTGGGTTTTACCACAGCGGGATCCCCCCACCCTCACCCCCTCCATATCACCACTGCTCCACTCTCTCTAACAATTACAGGATCTACGTCACGGCACTGAACTCACCCCATTCTTCACATTTCCATCCACAATAACAGATTCAAAGTGTTGACTTGTTTGCCACTACCACTGTCATTTCAGTTCAGTGGAATAAACACCGTCTATAATCTTCTTCCTGTACATGAACACATTAATGAAGAAGACTGAAGCACCAGGGGAAAGATGAAGACGACAAAACGCTGCTGGAGACCATACAGAACATTGTGGGAAAACATCAAAGTAAAGCTGTAATGCAGAGTATTCAACTGTCAGAAATATCTAAATGGGATTAGCTACAATAGTTTTAAAGTAAGCCTGCTTTGGGCTGTGTTGGAGTGTGCAGCTTTGTTATGTAGGAAATGTGGAATATGACTCAGTATTGACAGATACTTCAACATTAAATGACTGGGCAGGTTTTTTTTATTATAACAGTAGGGCTACAACTGACAATTATTGTCATTTTTTATTGATCTGTCGATGATTAACTTGATGAATCGATTAATCAGTTGGTCTATAAAATAACAATCGTGAAAAATTCCCATCAAAATTTCTCAAAATTATGTTTTTATGTTGCTTTTTTGTTCAAACGCAGATCCATAACCCAACTATATTAGTTTACTACTACATGAGACAGAGAAAATCCAGCAAATCCTCACAATTGACGAGTTCAAACTAGGTTATGTTTGGCACTTTTTTGCTTGAAAATTTACTTTTTCCATGAATCAATTATGAATATTGATTTTCTGTTAATAGTTTCAGCTCTATATGACATTATTAATAGATAGCTGGAAACAGATAACCAAGTAAACCAGCTAACTCTGAAGTGTTGCTGCTTTAGAGAACGTCTTCCAGTAGGGAGGAAACTGGAACTATGTGAAGAGCAGATGGTCTTTTGAGTGTCCGCTTATGTCTTTCAAGTGTTGAGGTCAGCACCGCAGGCCCACAGAAGACTCTATTGTGTCGGCCGCGTGGATGACAAACCTGTTTAACTGCCTCGTTTCTGCATGAAAAGTGCACACGGTCTACATGAGGCATGAGAGGCGGCACTGTATTGTTTTTTTTTTTTTTGTATTATGGTCATTGACTCACTGGAAAAAAATGAGTTATCTCTGTTTTTTAGGTTTTACTATCTAGTCAGAGCTCTGACTAACAGGCGGGGGGCAAGTGGCACAGAGAGACTCCAAGGCTGTGTCTGTTTCTGTTGTTAATGTTGTTGAGTTGTTGGCACTGTCAGAAGTTGAGTCACCCACTGCTAAAATAAGGCCTTTTTATGTGGATGTTTACTCAAAGTAGCTGAAGTAACACGAGTCTACAGATTTTAGTGGATTACCGTGGCAACCTTTTGAAGAGTTGGTGCCATGTCGACTCATCAGGCCACACAAAAACATACAGTATAGACATACAGTGCCTATAAAGATTTTCAGCCGTCAGTGACTTTTTTTTTGAGCTAAAACTATTAGTTGATTAGTTTTTTGATTGACAGAAAATTAATCGTTAACTTTTTGTATGATGCATTCATCATTTAAGTTATTTATCAAGGAAAAAGGCCAAAATGTTGCTAATTCCAGCTTCTCAAATGTGTGAATTTGCTACTTTTCTTTGTTTTAAATAATTGTAAGTGGAATATCTTTCAGTTTTGGACTGTTTATTGAATGAAATGGATATTTTTCACCATTTTCTGACATTTAACGTACTAAATCGAAAAAATAATTGACAGTATTACAATAGTGTCTGCCAATCACAGTGCAAAAATCATAAGGAACTTCGGTATAAGAATAGCAAACTTAATTTAAAAGACCAATATAATCCAAGCAACTGGCTTAACTTCTAGCCTAAATGTATAGTATTGTGGGCTTCTGTCTGGCATATACTGTGACCCTTTGCGTGATCTTGGTCAACTTAAAGAGAATGAGTACCTAAACATTCCCTCAGTGATGCTGAATTGGCCTCTTTCTCAGTGATGTGGTTTACAAGGCAGCCGTTTTTCTTTTCTTCTTCATGGGCTGTAGTCTGGTTTGTACCACACGTCTCTCTATATTTAGCCCGAGCTTTGCCATCACACCCAAACAGCAGTTAAACCAGGGTGTTGTAGTACCCTAATTTATATTGTTTCATTCAGTGAAAAAGCTAGTAATCATATGTTGTTGTTTCCTTTTACTTTTCTGGTGGAATCTACTCTTTCCACCCAAGCTTGGTCACACAGGAAGAGTCAACAAATGTGGTGAATATAATTGTGAGTACAACCAGACACTGGTTAGTCACAGCAAACGTACTTGGAGCTGCTCACTTGACCTCTGGAGTTATTGCTTGTTTAATGAGGCTTTCTTTGACAGTTTATCAGGAGTTACAGAAAAATCAACCCCCAAAAGCAAAAGCATTGTTATTTTTAAGCAAAAGTGCCAAAAATTAATTGGTTCCAACTTTCTTAAATGTGAATAGTTGCTGGTTTTCTTAGTCTTCTATGATAGTAAATTGGGTATCTTTTGGTTGGAGAAAACAAGCAATTTGAGGACGTTACATTGGGCTCACATTGGGAATTTGTGATGGATGTTTATCAATATTTTCTTTTTCTCTTTGACAAAAAGATTAATTGAGAAAATAATTGGCAGATTAATGGATAATGAAAATAATAGTTAGCATGACAGAAACTTAATGAACCAATAGTATAACACAATCTCGACTGGTATTCATATTCAGCATTTTATTCATGTGCTCTTAACCAGTATGAGCACCAGGGCAAGTAAATAATCCAAATGTCCTAATCAATAGTTGTACATGGACAGGGACTTAAATATTTTTGCTTCATCGATGATTCATTACTAACAAATTTCTAGACTCACAGTTGCTAAACTTCTGTCTAAAACTTCTACTTATCAAGCACATCTGTGATTGCAAAGAGTCAATGTAGGCTAAATGAGTGAAATACAAAAGAAACAAAATATAGTAGACTGAACAATAAAATGTTTACATTTTAGTACATCAATGCTTCCAGGATTTGGAAAAGATGCACTAATGATGGTACAAAACACTTGAAATGAAAGGTGGACGCAAATGTTATATTATGGCTATTATATGGTCTAACGGAGTTCAGTGTGATGAGATTGGCCGCTGATTAAATCTTCTCCGCATAAAGTCTCTTTTACTTGTCTGCTTCAGAGGCGAGGGCTGCTTCTCTTCAGTTTGCAGGAGCCAGATATCAGATATTTGGCCAGAAGCTCTTTGCACTGAAAACAAAATACCAGCATCATCCAGCCTATCTGCTTATCATCTATCCTACTTTATAGCACTATGTGGGCTCTTGAGAGATTCAAGCTTATTGATGTCACAATGCAGTGTCTAGATACCATTGTATCACTACATTGAGAATACAACACTGGCATAAGAAATTCCTCTGTTGATTTTGGGAAAACATTTGATCTATTATCAAAGGCTTTTACATGTCTGAGAGTGTTTAGAAAATCTCTGCCCTGATTGATGGAAAACATAAGTGATTTCTCATGGCTTTCAGCAGACTCATGGCTTTCTTAAAATATCAGTGACTCAACTTTTACTCCAGATTTATGCACTCTTAACTAGAAATTAAGGTCAGTGATGCTGCACTTTTCTGTCAAAGATACAAACTGTGTTCACTCATGAACCTTTTGTTACATAGGTGCAATATCTTATTCTTGAATCCATGCAGCATTTCATTAAAATCCCTACATCTCATTGAGATCTTCTTATGAACTGAAAACAAACTGTTATTGTGTAGCTTACACTTTTCATTATCAGGTTTGATAACTCGGGATAAGGAGATTTAAAAGTTGTTTATCTCAGGATTTGTATAAATCCTGTGATATCCTTTTTGTATGTACTGTTGTGCACTGACTGAAGGAGATTGTAGTGTAAATACTGAAGCAAGAATGCCCTTATATGACTTGCAGAAGTTCAGTTGGTAGTTGCAGTTAGTTGAAGATAAGCAGTTGGATAACAAATGAAATTAAACAGCATAGGAACAGCCTTAAGTTGACATTACTATCACTTCCCTGCAGTCCTGTTTAACTTGGCCCTTAAGTGCACAGGGTTTTATTACCACATGCACCACTGCTTTTAAAACACATATCATGTATTTGACTGTTAGGAGGTCTGGATAAGAGTGTTCACATAATAACATTTTATATCCCTTGGTTTTCTTTAATGTAAATAATCCACAGGGTTCTTGACTGATTCATACTTCAAGTGAAGCAGTTCGGGCGTCAAGTCGCTTTCTTTGTTTCTCATTACTGCCAAGTCCCAGACAACATTTGTAGCACTATGGGTATAATAAAATCTGTAACTAATAGTTGTACCAACTCTTATTTTTGCTAATCTTTAACAGATGCCCTGCTGTTTCAGTTTTCAGGTGTGTGTTGTGTGATGTTACACTTTTTACCTGAAGTTTTCATATTTTTGAAATTACATGAAAAGAAATTTTAGAAGAATCTCGTCCCAAAAGGGAGGTTTGTATCAAATAATTAATTTTGCACACTGTTGAACTCCTACCTGAATCCTTCAGCCCTCGCTGGCAACCATCCACTGATTAACTACACAGCCAGCCATAGACCATCTATGGAAACTATAGAAAGGTGCTTCAGTATACCAATATCTGTTGGATTGTTGCTGAAGTTTCCTCTCTTTGTTTTATGTCCCTGTATTCTGGACACCGTATGTGTGATTTGCACCGTGGGGGTCTGTAACTACAATGTATATTTGTCTTGCATGAGAACCATGTTTTATTGCAGCCTTTATCACCACATATTTTCCAGTGAAAATGATGTGTATTATAATTAAAAGTCTGTGTCTCTGGTTCTCATGCCTTTTTCTTCTGCTCATTATCCAGACTCAGGCTGCCTGGACACGCTCCAAGGTCAGAGCTGTGAGGCAATGGCCCAGATTTTCATTTGGCCAGGGCCCCTCCTTTTCTTATCCTCTGTCAGCACTTTCACAAGTTCACCCTGCAGGCCCAAGTTGTGAGATTAAATGGAAATAGTCGTGGTTGCATAGAAAGCTAGAGAGCAACTGACTGACAAAGGATCGGGTTAGATTTCCAAGGCTGATTTTTCTAAAGCACTTTCCATCCAGGGAAAGTTGGCTGAATGTGTACGACCTTTTCCAGGCCACCCTTCCTTTGACTCACTCAGTTAAACATATTTACATCTCAGAGTTTCCACTACAGCAGGTGTCCTGTTGTTTGCCCTCAAGCCTCTACAGTGGAGCAGGTGAGGCCAAGTGCCTTTTATCAAGGACAAAGTGACAGGCGTTGTCTTACAGCATGTGTTTATAATAATAAGATGATATTCACTGAAGAACTGGCAAGCCTGTTTTTCTCTAATTCTGTCCATGAGCTTTTTCTTGATTATCTGAGGGATTTTTTTTTGTTGGGTTTTGCGCAGGGCTAATATCAGTTTAATTGCCCCATCCCCTTATGAGTTTTCTTAAGCGCACACCCAAATCATGCTTCTCTATGAATGTTGGAGAACCAGGGATTGTAGCTTGTAGAAAAATATAATAATAGGCCAAATCCTCTTAAAGCCAGACACTAGAGCCTGTCAGCATAACAGTTATGATTCTGGGTGGTTCATCAAATAAATGAACTTGTGCCTGTAGCCACTGACAAAGGCAAACAGGGCTTGTACAATGCTCTTGAGTTTAGCTTGGGTTAACGTCTCCACGAGAGAAGCAGGCTCTTTATTGCTTGTGACCTTGTTTCTGCCCTCCTTATCTACTTAAGTCCTTAGTTCATTCCACTATGTTTGGGTCGCTAACAAAATCTCTTAAAACCACAGACTACTATGATGAAACTCAGTGACACTGCTCCCATGTTGCAAGGCAGTAATCAGGACTGAAGCCATTCCCACAGACTAGAGTTGTTAAATTATAAGGTACAGAAGATATAACAAATGGTAAAAGTTGATGTCAGGGCATGCTATTGGAGTTTAGTCTTTGAGTATTAATCAAAGTAAACTAGATGAGTACTTTTGCCGAACAGTATACTCTTATGCAATGTAGGTTCCGTGTCTAGAGGATTGTCACTTAACATATTTGGCAGAATTAGACTCTTGTAAATGTCTGCAGGCTCAAAAGTTTGGTTCTGGCGTCCCCACAACTCAACTTGCTGATTGATGGAGTTGCTGTGTGTGCTTGCTGTTCTGATTAATGACTTTTAATACTTCCGTAATGCCAGTTTGTTTCCTTCTCTCAGTAACATAGACAGTAACTGAACAACTACTGTATATCATTTTTAGCCATGGCAAGCTCAGTCAGGTTTGAGCTTAGATTTAGCAATGGAGCTCCTCTCCTGAATCTAGAAGGGATTTAGTATTTTTGGTCAAGGATTTAAGAAAGGCAGATGCTTGGCAGCGCTGAGACCAAACTGTCATACAGCCAGATATTGGTTTTTCCACCAATCAGCATTCTGCCACTTGAGATTTACCCTTTTGTCATCAATGATAGTGCTATAAGTGTGGAAGAGCTCTAATACCTTCGGCCCAGTTAAAGCGGTTACTTTCTGTTGCAGCAGTATATCCAAAGGCTTAAAGGTTATATGTAGCTCCATCATTGTTACTGGCTGATAAAGCACAATTGTAAAAAGCTTATATTTTGGCCACAAACAGTGCTTCACACCACAGCCCTCTTCATATAAAAGACAACACCCTCTTAGCTGCACTAACTTCAGATGCATGTCTTGATAGAGAAAATTATTGTGTGTTTTAATGTGTGTTTACTGTAGATGGAGCACTAACAGAATGGAAATTGATTCTGATGATTAAAGCAGTCATTCTTTTACAGTTCACAAGTGCCATTGATATATTACTTAAATACTTTTATAAGGAAAAATAGAATTAAATATATGCCATCCGATAAATGAATAAACAAGACTAAGACTTTGACAACACATTTTTGAAACTCAGTGCTATAGACACAGTTTGCTCAGTACTTAAAAGATATTGAGTAGACATATCCCTGTTATAAAATATTGTTAGACATACAGTAAAAACTGTCTGTACATGTGAATCCTTCATCCATGCATCTCTTGATGAAAGCACTCATGCACTGCTACCAATACTGATATCAGATATCAGTCCGACACTGACTTAAATAGCTGGATCGGGTATCTGTGACAATAGGCCGATCTGGTATCGGATACCATTATTTTAATAAATAACAGAGTTAAGAAAGCAATGTTTAATTCAAGCCCGATTTTGCCTTACACACAAAAGAACGATCCCAGTCTCTTGCACCCAGTGAGGCATACAGCTTATTAATTAAACACTGGTATCGGATTGGTACTCAGTATCGGCTGATACCCAAAACCCAGGTATCAGTATCAGGACTGAAGAAGTTGGATTGGTGCATCTATAACTCAGATAACCCATTCTGCCTCTTGTTTTTCCCTGACAGTCACCAGATGTTGGTTGCCGTCAGTTTGGCACCATACGGAAGAACAAACAGCTGGAGGGGTTTTGGCGAATGCCCGTCTGCTGCTGCAGCAGGGTGTCACTCTTAATCCTTCTGCTTTATACTGACAAACTTGATACACACACACACAGTGCTGCATAATATGTTGTGTTTTCTCTTGAAGAGAAAACATGACATTTATATTCAAGCATTAAACTAATGTTGTTATCTGAGTGATTTATACTGAGGGCAGCAGCATAATAAGCCTGAAATCTAGTTAAGTCACTTTTACAAATACAATAAGTTGGAGTGCTCCAGCTGCACCAGTATATGTATTTCATTGTCTCTTTTGTCTAGAGAATAAACGTATTACGGCTAAACCGATGTTAATGAGGATCATGCTTCATCTAAAGGCCACACACACTGTATGAGCCATGGGACATAACTGCTGATACATGAGTTAAGAGCAGAGAAAAGCAGTGTTGTGTCATACAGTCAGTTTTCATAATGTGTGAACAAAGTTCAACAAACGTTTTCTTTCTTGGCTCTGTCGTTCAGTGTTAAATCTCCCAATGGTGCCTTGTTGCTGCTTTTAAATGTATTTTT
Source organism: Thunnus maccoyii (assembly GCF_910596095.1). NCBI lineage: Eukaryota > Metazoa > Chordata > Actinopteri > Scombriformes > Scombridae > Thunnus > Thunnus maccoyii. The sequence goes on along the minus strand of NC_056539.1, from coordinate 19,121,453 downwards.
CACTAATAGACTGTGGTCAATGCTCGCACAGTGCAAAAGCAGCAAAAACTTTATGGGCTTATTAAAGTGTAATAAACTCTTGTCTAATGTGCAATAATTGTTAAACATAAACTCCCCTGGTTTAATAGTGAGAAAGTGCTCCCGAATTTAAGCCCCAGCAAGCATCTTTGCTGTTGATGTTCCATGAAGTAGGGCAACATTAAAAGTATCTTCATATAACATCCTTAGTATTGGTTTTACTTGTCTTATTTATTGTATTTTTACTCTGTTGTGAGTTTACAGTATTCCCAGAATTGTGTGCCTTTCCTACAAGTCCACAGTATGATGTTAAAACAGTGTGATTTATCATCAAGATGAGAAGAGCAAAAATGAATCAGGCCTGTGCCGGGATGAGGTCTTTGAGTTTTTCCTTTCCCTGCCATGGCGCTCTCAGGCTCGTAGGCTGTTGATCCTGTGGAGAACCAAGCTGTGCTTTGTCACGTTTTAAAAGGCAGAGCGCCAGACCTGACTCTGGCCCTGCGGCTTTACCCAAAATGGCAACTCTCAGTTTGGCTGCCTCTAATGGTGTGTGTCCGTCTGCACGTGCTTGCGTCAGTACTGTACAAGTGTACAGTATTCCAAATGTAGTTTTCAGTTTTTAATTGTAGGGGAATGTAGGTAAAATTGAATTGTTAGAAGACGTTTGAAAAAAAAAAGTTCAACATATCGAAGATGCAGTTTGGCACATGTTTGCGGATTCATCACGTCGCCCACAATCTGCTACTGTTGTGTTATATGTGTCAGTTACAGTTGCTTTACTTTCACTCAAGATCAATATGAAGTTCTGTTGTTGACCATTTATGTTGTGACAACTGAAAGAAGTTTAATTCAAAGTACGCAGACACTTTTAGTTTAATTTTAAAATGCTTACTCATCTGACTAGTCTGTATACAGTAGACACAGGAAAGGTGGTGAAGAGGAAAAGGGTAATAATGTGGTAAACCAAGTTGGCACAGAAGGAGTACATGTGCTTCACATAACGGTGCCTCTGCACTATGTCTTCTCATCATCCAGCTTATGCCCCTAAAAGTATTGAGTCGTGGTTATTATTGATTTCAAACATCTTTTTTTTTTCTGTCCCCACAGAGCCACCATAGAGGAAGTGGAGGGGGATGTGTGTGAGTTGGAATCCAAGCTCGACAAAGTGAGTACCACCCATAAAAAGTATTGCTTAATTGTTCATTTGTTCTACTGTGTGAACCAGCTGCTACAGAGGCCATCCTGTAAATGGAAAGTTGCATGTTTATCCCTGGCCTAGTCTCCAGTATGCCTCCCTGGCTGATTGCCTTTTGAATAAGACTCTTAATGTAGAAACTATGCGCTTGGCTTGCACTTCAATTAAAAATATGCATGTACATTTCTTAAACAGATATGTGAAGAAACACCTTATTCATTACAGTCTAGTATTGTCTGTAATTGGGCAAATTATTGGCGTAATTCCTAAAAATAATTAGTTGCACCACACTGTCACAGATGGAGCAGTGATTCTGAAGCGGGGGCAGTTCACATCTCTATTTATTGCCAACACAGCGGAGAATAAACACTGCTAGTCGAACTGTTGTTTACCTGTGCCTGAATTCACTCCTTGTGCCAAGTATCTTGTTATCACGTCTCGTTATTTACATTTTGTTGATCAAAATCATAAAAATGGTAACGGTTGGCATCCGTCGCAACCATGACCACTGAATAGAAAGATGTTTGGGTTGTTGGGTATTGGTGTGCGTGTTTGTGTGTTTTGGTGCAAAACCATGATGGAAAACAAGGTCAGAGAGGTTGGTCACAACAAAAACACATTTCAGTCCTCGTAACTTACAGTTGGATGATGTGTTTTTGTACTCTTTATTACACTGCATATGAGCGCTAGTCCAGAGTGTATTTTAACTTCATTTTGTTCTAAGTTACCTTTACGTGGGATTAATTTGAATAAATTCTTGCCTTTTTAGGTTGTTGTATCTCACTCATTCTGCTCAAATTGACTAAACAACTCAAAAAACTAAACCAGAGTAGTGAACCAGCTAAACTAACTAGTGTTATTAAGTAGTTGTACTCCGCCCTGATAGTAAACCAATCCCTCCTCCCTGCGGATCCCTGCACAGCTGAGAGTATGTTCACTAGCTGAGGGAGACCTTGAGCTTGGACGATCCCATTTCATTGTTCCTTGACTTACAGTCTTACAGAGTCACACCCTCCTCCTCACCCCTCCTCTGTGACTCAGCCCCAGCCTGACTTCCCTTCTTGCTGTAAAGAGGAAGGATCTGCTGGCGAGTGGGAGTATTTGCGAGCATGAATATGGGTGTGATAGTGTATGTGTGTACCAGTGGCGGCTAGTGACTCAAAAAACTGGGGAAGACAGGAGGAAAATGAAGCCACGGCGTCATGATATTTTACAGTAGTTTGGCTACTTATCTCTTCTTTCTTATGTTCAAGTTATGTTCTTATGTTCAAATGCAGGGCAGCGCAGAGACCTTTTAGAGGGGCGGGTGATCAAAGTGAAAGAGGGGCATATAGAACAAGATTTTAAAACACCATACACCAACATAATCTGTAGCATAACCTGTTGAATTATAGCAACCCATATTCAAACAGAATGTAAATGAAATCTACAACAAACAGCATCATACTATATCATTGTCCCCCACCCATTGAAATCAGAAGGAGGCAATTTTATATGACGCTCGCAAACAATTTGCATTCAAAAACAAAAACCCCTGAGTGGTGAAAAGGCCGCTTCTTCAAAGACATTTAGCACATATTGTTTCTAAACAAAGAATCGCTCATTTTAGCTCTGGAGTGGTTCAGATGAGTCATTTTACCAACAAAAGTTAAACAAAGTTAATTTCAGATTTATAGTATTGTTCCATTGTAACGACAGATTTATGTTCTCATCAAAAACAGACAACATGTGTTTCTTATGTATTTTCTTAGTATACATAAATATATAAAGTACCACAAAGCTTATAATCTGATACAGGAACAGATAAGTGCTGAAGACTAAAAACATTCACAGATCTAAAAGTGTAGGTTCACATCAGAAAGTATTAATGCATGTATCAAATACATGACTTACACACTCTTATCTATATGCACGACAAACAAAAATAGGCTAAAAAGCTGACATGTTAACACTGTTGTTATTCTAGTTGCTTTTAGTATTTAAAAAGTCTTAATTTTAGTTATTTGATATACAGCTCAGCTTAAAAACGAACAATGAGGAAATTCTCACAAGCGAGCAGCCAAACCTCCTGCACACTCATTCACAAATCACACAACATCAACAAGTGACTGAACAACCACTCAATTAAAAACGGGATAAATTCCAAAATTAATCAGGCTCTTTCCACGTGAGTCCAGACGGCTCACTGTAACTCTTCAACAGCTTCAGTGTCCAGTAAACTACCCACAACACGTTCTATGATCTCTGCTGCATTCTTGTTAAGGAGATAAATTCACATAACAGCCACAAAGAGACATTTAACCATCAAAGATGAAATTAGCGACCAAAGAGACAGAGAGAGTGAAACTGTATCTGACTCATGTTATCTGATGTCATCTTCTTTCTTTTGTGGAGATGAAGTATTCATGTCATAACATCCATTTGTGGCTGTTGGTCATCTTGTTTGTTTGTTAACAGAACTTTGTGGCTGCTGGTTAACCAGTCTGATATTATTAGCAACAATGACAAACAAGCTAACTCTCCCGGTTATTTCATTTAAATTACTTTTACTTTCTATTGTTAAGAGTTCACTTCAGAGTAGCAGCACATTGGGCCACCGCACACAATGGGTCTAACTGTTGCGTTGGCTAACGCAAGTAGCTATCTACTGCTCTATTTTTTTTTTTTTTTTTTTTAAAAAAGGGAAACGAAAATCTGAAAATGGGAAACTCTGAAAAGGCCTAAATAAAATGTAATTTTTTAGTGATGTGTTTAAAAGTAGTTTAAAATTTGCATATTATAATCTCTTTTCTAATATTCTACTGTATGAATCTATCTATGGCTTTACGGCATACAGTGGTAGAGAATTGAAGATGAAATTTGGAAATTATCATTGGATCAACGCAATGTCAGTATTGTAGCCTGGTTGTTGAAGTGGTTTGGGAGAATGTCCTCCATTGGAGCGTCATTTTACGTGTTTTGGCCAATCATAGATTAGCATGGAAAAAAATGAAGTACATTACATTGATAAAAGATATCCCGCCCTGAGGAGGACAGCAGGAGACCTTCGTCCTCTGCTCTCCTCTCACTGCTTCACACACATCGCCCCTTCCGCTCTGCCCTGCAGGTGTTGCTGTCAAAGTATTTTAATCAGAATTTCAATAATGGATTTTTTCCAAAGAAGAGAGAAAAATTATTTTATAAATGATACTGAGATTCGCTCATGGTTTATTTCAACCATTTAGTTTTTTTTTTATATTTAAATCTCCCTCTTGCCTTTCAAAAATAGAGGAGGAGCAACGTCCTCTCCCTCTATGGGTGAGCCTCCTCTGTGTGGACATGTTGATGGGTGGAGTTGAGAGACGAGGGGCCAGAGTTCAACTTTCTCGGCGCCTTTCAGCTGCCACACCTCTACACACAGAGAGAAGTTAAATCGAAAGTAAAACACTTTAAACAGGGCCAATAATAAATCCCCTTTTGAAAGGACTATTTTCCCAAGATGGTGCGTTAACTGACTGGAGGCTGTAACACCTGCTCTCATGTGTCTTATAGCTGATGTTTTGGATGTTCTGTCACCAGGTTTGATCAAGATCAGATTTAATTGAACTGGGGTACAATTTGCTTTAAAAAATGAAATAAAAAACAATGAAATAGCTCAATGCAAACCTGAGGTATAATTTACAGATCAAACCAATAAACAAAAAAAATCATGAAATGAAACAAAAAATATCCACAAGCTCAAGTTTAACAAACAGCAAACTATAAATATGCATCTTACAGAGTATGTACAGGCACAGTGGAGAAACGCAGCGGTAGTAGAATCTTATATGAATTTAATAGAGTTAACTTGTTCTGACTTGTGTTGCCTAAACCAAAAAGGTTATAAAAAAAAAGCTTTACTTCTCATCTTACCGCAAAAGCAAGAGAGAATCATGTAAAAAGATGCATGAAGAAGAGATTGTTTGGGATGACAAGTGAGACCAAAAAAAACCCATAAAAATATCTTATGTAAATGAGAGCATAGAGGAAATTTTGTGTGTGTGTGTAGGTGTTAGTATGTGTGTGTATGTGTATATATAAGGGATCTCTGTCCTCATCGTCAAAACCTGCTTACACATAATAATTACTAACATAAAGATCAAGCACCTAATGGGTCACAAAAGTTACTTTTTACCTTCTGAAATCTGTGACTAAGACGATTATATGTTTGAGTCTAAATGTATTTGTTGCTAAAATGCGAAAAATCAGTATTTTGTGTTATATTTATATTTAAATGAATATCTAGTTTAATTTTAACTCAAATAATTTACTTGTGTTTTAATTAATTATTTAAAAAATATCTAATTTTATTGAGTCTTGCGAAAAATACCCATTGAAAGTTGTATAAATAAAGATTTCTGGAGGGAAAACAAGTATTTTTCCTCACAACAACACAAGATGTTATTGCTTATTTCCTGATCAATTAAGGAAATTGCTTTAAATCTGCATTGTAAATTCAAAGCAAAGGGTTTTTTTTTTGCTGTTTTGGCTGCAGAGGCACATTCAGGCTCTGTGTCATCTCCTGTGTGGGAGTGGATGGAGAACGGCCAGGGTTTGTTTGTGAGTTTACATAACCTGGAATTATCTTTGCCCCCAATGAGTCAGAAGGGAAAGAAGTGCCTGTTGTTAATTAACAAGAAACAGACTAAGCATCTTGTTTTTCAGTGTTTGTCTTATATTCTGCAGCACCGAATTCCACCAAATCTACGATTCCTTAATCTATTTTCAGCAGTTCAAGTGTTTTTAATAAGAGAGAATGCCCTGAAGGAATGACACGCACTGTTTCTAGTTTATACTCACTCAAGTGTTATCTCTCTCTCTCTCCGCTGTGTTTTCTCCCCCTCTTTGCTCTCTCCATTCTTTCTTTTTGTAGTTGGTGAAGTTGTGTATTGGGATGATTGATGCAGGAAAAGCATACAACGCAGCCAACAAGCAGTTTGTTAGCGGGATCCGGGAGCTAGCCCAACAGTCCACCAAAGATGAGGTCATCGAGGTAAGCAAAAAAATAATCTGGCTCGATCAGATTCCGGTTTCGCGGATGTGTGGAAGGATGGGCCTCTTGACATTTTTAAAGTAATATTCAATATTCGAAATAATTTCATGCTATTAAATAAAAGTCAAATAAAAAGCCAATAAAAGTTTGACACGGTACAGCATAAAAAACATGACTGACTTCTTCTTAGATTCCTGGATGTTTAGAGGCCTCTACTTCCTCTCTGTTTGCACGCACTCACTTGTTGTCTCTCTTGAGTGTTTTCATCCTTGATGACATTACCAGATTAAATCCAAGTTTCAAAAATGAGTCACAGTAAAACCTTGTAATGTCCACTGGGGTCTTATGGAGGTCAGATGCTTTGTTTTGTTTTGTTTTCTCATATGAATTTTGCATGGCGAGGCAAGCACTTCCTGTCTGCCTTTGTGTATTTTGCTCAGTGCCTCTCCCTTGGGTTTGAAGTCCAGCCACTGCGTGTATTTGGAGAGAATACACTAACCAAAGAAATTCTTTCCAAAAGTGCTATTGTGTCTCCAAAAAGACCACAGTTTCCTTGAGTTTGTCAGTGATGTAGTATTTTTTTTTTTTATGTAGAAAATTTGCATTTCATCCATCCACTTCCGGTTATTTGTTTTTTACTGTTATATTAGGAGCCTACGTGGTGCTAGCTGGTTATCATTAGTCTTGTGTGTCTCGCTCTGCTTGCCTCACTCTTGTCCCTCTTTCTTTTTTTTTCTCTCCACAGTCCAGTCTCACAAAGTTTGCTGAGAGCCTGCAGGAGATGATCAACTATCACACGGTATGCTATCACTGCCATGTGAAACCGGATGTATATAGTTTTTTTTTTTTCCCCCCTTGACAGCTGGGTGATTATAAAACTCAGCTGGGATGACAGTCCGAAACAGCTTGTTACTGTCAGAATTTTATTTACTGCTGGGAAGGACAACAGCAGACTAGAAGGAAGAGTAAATGGGTCTTTTAATGGATGGCCAGTGATTTTATGAAAGGAAGGGGAAAGTGTAAAAGAAATGCTTTATAGGGACTTAGTAATAACCCTCAGCTGTCTTAGTGGGACTATTCAGAAGTAAAAAACATGGCTATAAGCAGCTTCTTTGTAGGATTTTTGTATTACTGTAAAAATGTGAAATAGGGTGTTGTTGAAAATCCAGCCCCCCCTCCCCATTCTTTAACCATGACTCAAATATCAACATAGTTTTGGGATTTCTTATCACTTCAAGCAAAAATTACTTGCCCGCATTACATAAAGTCCATGATGTAGAGAAGTGATTCCTGTCTCGTGAAAGCCGCTCTGTCTCCCATGTTGAAGTGTTTATCTGCTGGAATAAATCACGCGTTACAGAGGTAAACAAAGTCATGGTCAGCTATTTATGACAAGGTTTTCCCGGACGCAGCTGAAATACAAGGAAGACGCTCTCTAGGCTTCAGTCAGAGTAATGCTGGTGTTCTGTCGGCCTCGCAGGTTTTACAGTTAACTGCACCTAAATGTTGGGCGATGCATAAACATAACACTTTATCCCTTGGTATTTGGAGTTTCATCATCCTTTGTCCCCCATGAAACTCTTGTAGGAGCACAGGACAGTTGTGATTATGTGGCTGTTCTTTACCAGTGTCCCCTCATTAGCTTCCTCAGTTGTCCGTCTCTGGTAAGCATGACACTGACGTTTAAAAATAGAGACACAACTTTCTTCTGTTTGTCCTCTCATTAATGTCTTGGAAGACTCCCTGAAACACAGAAAGGAGCTACAGGGTGAGCTGGAGGCTCTTCCTCTGCAGTGAAAGTTCTTCTCCATCCCCGTTGTCATGTCTTGTTACCATTATCTCTGAGTAACATGTTCAGAGTATGTTCCCAGCTAGCATCTCACTGTGAAATATTTGTTAGAACAAACAGCCAAGCTAGAAGTAGAATTAAACCCCAGGTCTTTGTGGTGGTGGATGAACGTTACCCCTGCACCACTTGTGTGTCCCAAAATGTATTGTTTTGATCATAAACTTGATAAAGGTACATTTAAATGTGATTTTCATGGCAGACATTTTGACTGGTAATAGCAGGAAAGGCTCCGGTGTAATTAATAACGTTAATGAAGGCTCTGCTCTATTGAAGTGTCACAGTAATTATGCATGTTGTTAATTACATCTCTTCTTTACCTACTATGGAAAAGGGCTGAGGATGCACATTCCTAATTGCTACTCTTACTGCAAAATATCAAAGGCAGTTTTATTTTTTTTAATTAATTTTCTACAACATCATTACAAAGACCTACAATTAAGACAAGACATACCAAAAACCACGACACAAGAGCAAACACAAATACAGAAAGAAAAAAAAAACAAACAAACAAAAACCAGCAGTATTCACAACCTGGTGCATTTATAAAATTTGCATTTGTATGTAATTAAACTGTTATATTCGTTACCTCCATACTTATAACTCTTGACCATTCCTCTTTCAAGTATATTGCTATTGGTGACCAGTCCCTTAAAAACTCCTCAAGAGTACCTCAGTTTTATTGACATTTTTCTCACAAACTTCATGCTTTGAAACATGCTTTGATATATTCAACGTTTTAATGTACCTGTTAAAGCTGAATGTGTTACAGATCTTTTTCCATGGAATGGAGTTTGAGGGAATGAGGATTAAATCTCACATTTAGTTGACAGTATCACACGTTTATCCTTTCAATGGGAAGTTTTCTCTGGTTTTGTCGAGATTTGAGTTCTGAAGATGACGTTGCTTCCAGCTTCCTGGTTAGTGAAGATGAGATAAATGCATTCTTCACGAGTATCTGAAATTCCAAAGGAGCGGCAAAGGGGGACAAGGTACAATGATCCAAACAGTGGAGTCTTTCTTCAACAAGTCCCCTCAGGCCACATTGCAGGCCTGAGACTGTGACTCAACAGTGCAAACTGTGGTCATGTCAGCTGACTGTCAGATAGGTTTTTTTTGCCACTCAGCGATCTTTCAGCACATGATACACTCAAACACAGTGCTCAATCTGTTTGTCACTGGTAGCCTCTCGCAGCCACACTGCTCATATTGTCTTGTCTGGCTACGAAATTGCACTGAAACCGTTTTCAGGGAGAAGTGTTTGTGCTGGGGTTTTTTTGCTGGGTTGCTCATTTTTAAGGAAGCATGCAGGTTAATAAGGTTATGACTCATTACTGAGAATAAGCAAATTACGTCATTTCTTGTGTGTGTCTTTATGAGGGGAGTTTACAAAGTCAGCTTGTTTATGTAAGTTTAGCTGCTTAATTGCACCCTGTGATGTTAACAAAATCCTCCTAAACAGAAGTACAGAATGCTGACTTGCAATATCCTTTGGCCTGGAAAATGAATACATTTACAGTTTCAGCTTTTCGTTGCTTTCGTGTTGATGTTTAACACTTAAGTTGTTCAACTAACGAGTCTTTTGCCAAACAGAAAGGAGCAATGATTTTTTCTTTCTTTCTTCACAGATATTATTCGATCAGGCCCAGAGATCAATCAAGACCCAGCTTCAAACATTTGTCAAAGAGTGAGTATTAAGTGAATAAAGATGGATAAAGCTGTTTATACCTCTGAATGGCCTGAATTTACTTATTGCGCCATCTCTCTGTGAGAAACAGTCACAGCAGTTTACATTTTACTCATACTTCCAGATCCGCTTAAAATGAGGAACATATTTAAGGCGAATATAATATACAGTACTTGCAAATCAAATCCATGTATAATAGATTTGCAGCAGAGAAAGCATCCCCTTAAAATTATGAATATAAAGTAGAAGCTGAAGTAGAAGAGATGTGGCATATCTGATGTGCAGATGATTCATGCAGGGCATATGAGGACACAAAATTATATTAGTGTATATATAATAATATTTACTTGAGGTCCAGACTTTATATTTTCCTCTTTAAGGCCTCCTAAAAATAGCACTGAATTCCAGATGGCTTGTTCAAGTGCAGGAAGCAGTGTGGGCTTCTGGTTTACTTCATTATGAAGGATTAGCAGTTTTTGCCCGTGGCACACCAGGGCTAAACACCCACATCATCGGCACCCATGCTTGTCAGAGAAAGCTGGGACACATGTTCCCTAATAAGTTCTCACTACCTTGGTGCACTCAAATATGACTTAATCTCACTTAGGCTAAACACACCAGAGATCTTGTACTTTGACCTCTTCCTCTAACTAAGTGGCACCGCCCAGTCACTTCCACTGACACAGCCTCATTAGCATACACAAGACCTAAATCATTTTGTTTGTTTTTTTAACCTTCTTGTATTTACAGCTGAATTAAATCACCTTTGACCCCTCTGTGTTCCTGTTGCCTCAGCTTGTTTGTGTTGCCTCATAACCAGAGATAACTTCGCTTCCTTTAACATTCCACCTTTCACCTCTTAAGATTGTTGAAAACAAAGGGACATAATTTATTTTGCCTTGGTCCAGGAGGTTTGTTGAAACCCATGAAACTTTATCCCTATACAGTGTCAAAGTGCTATTGTACTACTTTCTATATTTGTGGCAACATCTCAGAGTTGTTCCAGTCAGCTCAAGAATCAAGACATATTTTAATAGAAGTAGTCAGTCGGTAAATAGTAACAGTAACAGTAACAGTAAATAAATCAGCATCTTGAATTTGATTCATAGCAGATGTACTTTTACACTTTCTTTACTGCACTTGACGTCCTGATTTATACCTCCACACGTTTAATAAATATGTTATTAAAGTATTAAAGAAAATACTTTCTGTGTTTGTCTTAATAAAGCTTTGTCCTCTCTGTTGCCAGTGACCTACGTAAGTTCAAAGAAGCTAAGAAGCAATTTGATAAAGTGAGCGAGGAAAAGGAGGCTGCGCTCATCAAGAATGCCCAGGCTCCCCGCAACAAGCAGCATGAAGTGGAGGAGGCCACCAACATCCTCACTGCCACACGCAAATGTTTCAGACACATCGTCCTCGACTACGTTTTACAGGTATGACGGCTCACTAAAGGATTTAAATTGTGGCATTTTTTTTAATTCTAAGTGGTCTATAAGATTATTGATAGTAGTATGTCAGTATATAGCTTCATGTAAATGTACTGTGTGCTTAAAACATGCTGAAAAACAGAAAGTAGAAAAGCTGTGTCCATATTACAGTGAATGCATGTCTCATATGTGTCCATATCGTCCTGCCCATTAAACAATACAGCCTTGTCAAAAGTGATAGTTTTCAACAGGACTATATATAGCAATAGATTACTGAGATTCAGCTAAAAGGAAATGCTGAGCTACATGCTGTCAAATATGATATTTCACTATGCGTCATAGCAAACATGGAGTTGGAAATGAAACTTTATACACTCAGGTTGAAAATGCTGATGTGGCACGGAGAAGAATGAACCACAGCTGTGTTTGATTCTGTTGAATCCAAAATTCATCCATCTGTCATGTTGCAGTCTCCAGATCATAGTGAATTTAGCTCAAAAATAAATGTAGCAGCAGATTCGTTAACAGGACACAGAGAGTAGCAATCACATCAGTTGTAGTGGTGACAACAGGACTAGCAATAGTAGTAAAAGTAGGTAGTAGTAGTAGTAATGATTCTTAATTGGGAAAGCCTAAATAAATGTAGATAAGATAGTGACTCTGATATGATAGCAGACAGTGGTGTATACTTTATTGGCCTCTTGAAGAATCCTTAACTTGTAGATCTTAATGTTTTATAAGTTATGGTCAGTTCCAAAATCTTGCACATTGAGTGACCAATTAACCATCACGTTTAATGTAGCATCATGGAAGAGAACTTATTTATATTTTTAAGTATTGTCATCATTTGAGAACATGGAAGAGGAAGAAAGCAGAAAGAGGAAGTACACATGAGAACAACTAAAAAAGATTTTTATGCACTATTTAAAATACCTCAAATCTAACAGTATGAAGAGTCCTGCTCCATGATATCCAACATTTGAGGAAAAACTATGAGTCATGATTTTCCATTTCAGTAACGTGATATCTTAAAATGTTTGCTTGCAAAATAGTTTTCTTTTTAGAGATCGAATCATCCTCGCTGTAGTGAATGACTGTGTAATTGTTTTCCTTCATCCTGTACCCTGAAAAGACCTTGAGGTCCAATTGATTCCACAGCTTTTCTTGTTTTTGTTTTTTTTTGTCCAAGCCTCACAGCTCATGTATCTTTGAATACATCATCTGAGCCCTTGGTCTCCCTTCGGCCACATTAGCGCTGTCAAACACTTCATGCTTTCTGATAAGACAGCTGCCAGCTCTGTCGTTGAAACTGTCTCCAAAGGAACAGACATTGCTGTATGCTCTTAAATTTAAAAAAAAAAAAAAAAAAAAAAAAAGAAACCCCAAATGCAGGTTTTAAAATAGGTCTGGCAGTCTGCTCCAATGGCCCATTGCATAATTGCTCGCTCATAAAATGAGGCCTTGCTGTGAGAAATTAGTTGAGTTTTTATCTTGCCTGTTAGTCTGCTTATAGGAAATCTATAAGCCCAGCAGCTAACACAGCTGATTTAAATGGGTCTCTTTCAAAGTTTCACAATTGGGTAGCGCTGTCAGCACTTTTAAAAAGCAGCTAACTTCTGCATCTGCGCTCGCAGGAAACACTTGAGACAGATTTTAGTTTTATTTTTTTTGTTCTTTTTAGATTGTTTTTGTGGCATTTTTGCTTAATTATACAGTACACAGTTTACAGTGACGTTCAAGATGGTAGAGGGAGAGGAAAATATATGAGAGAGGTTGTAAGCCAGACTTGCATTCATGACATTTTAAGAATGGAGCATGTTTCTTTTACCCCGCTGTGCCACGTAGCACAGGATCATAAAATGCTAAACTTTTAAACTTCTGGGTTCGCTTTATTGACTGTCGGGTCAAGCTTAGAAAAAACCAACATGCAAAATGTAATAAGATGAGCGAAGACAATATGCAATAAAACAGATAATACAGCCATCTGGTTTCACCCTAACCAATATGTCATAACCGCTGACACACACACACCAATGTCTAAACTCTGAACACACATAAAAGTGAAAAGCAGAAGCACAGTTCATTCCTAAACGGCAGCGGTTTTCTACAAAACTTAACAGACCAGAAATTTCACACGCTTGAATAATGACTAATTTAAGCTTTAAATCTTGCTTAAACAAGTCTACAACCCTGGAATTACCACCCATTACCAGCCAAGTGCTAGTAAATTTTTTCTGGTGGTGGCTGTTGTGTGTGTGTGTAAATACCATAATGCACTTTGCCAGTAAAACAACCACCTTTTTAGAGGTGCTGCCCCAGTCAAAACTACTAATTGACTGTAATCAAGGAGCTTGTAAAAGTTGTCATGCACTAGTCAATGTGGCTAGCAGATGGAAAAAATAAGTTTCCTACCCTGGGTGGGCGTTACATCTGTGTATGTGTGGTCAGCGTTGCAAAGGAAGAGGGCCTTACAACCTCTAGCCATGAAATTATTGCAAGTCACCGCACAGATTTGAACTTTTGTTTTCCATTTGGATGGGCGTGTGTGGTGTCCCTCCTTTACCAAACGCAAAACTGTAAAACTATTGGACCCAGGTTTATCCATGAGCTTGAGGCTTAGTGTGAAATTCATTCAGAAACCTTTCCCGCCTTTCATTGTAGCCACATGCACACACCACACCCAGTCCGTGACTCTGCTGTCACACAGCATTTATTAGTTCCTGTCAGTCACAATGAGTCTATGGAGCATCAGAATCTGTATTTACAACCCAACATAACTCATCTCTACTCTACATAGTAACCTAAGATAACTTTCCTTTCCATGTCAGATGAGCAGCACAGTGATAATTAGCTCTGGCAGGAAGGACGAGTCCGCTACACACACACACACACACACACATACACACACACACACGCACACAAAAAAAAGCAGAAGACAGCGGGGTACAGTGCAGCAGGCTTTCTAGATGATAGGTGAGACAGATTACAACAACAACATCCCTGCTCAAGCATGAGATGGTGGGCTCCCCCTGGTGCCAGTATGAGGGACTTCTGTCAAGGAATACTTGAGGGTGATGATGTGATTATTCAACTTCAGTTCAACTCATTTCTTTTTTTTCCGGGGGCCATTTTGCCTTTATTTGAGAGTCAGTGTAGCGAGACAGAAAACAAGGGAAGAAAGAGGGGAATGACATGCAACAAGGGTCTCTCAGCTGGGCATCAAACATCACCAGGGCGCCCCAGTTCAACTCATTTCATGCATGCAACAGTTTATTTGTTTAATCTCTAATATCTTACATCATTTCTCCCTCTCTCTTATATTCTTTCTTTGTCTTTTTTGTCTGTCATTTTTTTTACTCTACACCTCTGCCACTCTCTTTCTCTCTGTGCATTTTTCTCTGACAATGATATTGTCACTGTAGGTTTTGTATCATCGAGTTTGGTGGTTTTTCTTTAGTGACCTTCTCTCTTTTGTTTTTGTTCATCACAGATAAATGTTCTACAATCCAAGAGAAGATCGGAAATCCTGAAATCTGTAAGCGTACTTCACTTTTTATTTTACACATCAAACGACCGAGACATCAGCCCTATCGGCTCTCTGAATAACCGCTGTCGTCTCCACAGATGCTGTCCTTCATGTACGCCCACCTGACATTCTTCCACCAAGGTTATGACCTCTTCAGCGAACTACAGCCTCTTATGAAACAGCTCGGAGGACAGGTACAGCCTACAGGATACACACGTACATGTATACAGTACCTGTCTGCATCAAGGCAGTCAGCTAAACCTTATGCCTCAGGAGCAGCTCCACAGTCATCTATTTTAGTTTTAAATGGCATTAAAGCTGAGTGCAATGTCATCTCATTACACTACCCAGAAACGTGTTATAGTAACAGCTTTTAATGCATTTTTGAACTATTAAAAGAGATTATTACAGTGCAATTCGTCAAGATATTATATAATCTGTCTGTTTTGAGTTTGTTGTTATAAGGTGTTAAACTCTGCTGGGAAATTAATTCAAATGGCTTAAAGATTCACATCCTGCTTTTAAATTTAATTGAGTTACTTGATATAAAAATACACAGTGCTGGTCCTCGACAACATACAGTATAAACTCCTTCAACATAAGCAAACACGAAGCTATTTCAGTGGAGTAGCGGAATGACTGTAAGCGGAGTTTACATACCAAGTGCACTTTCTCGGATAAACACTCTTCATTATGTAGGCGAGGACAATATTGTTTGGTTATCTAAACAACATTCCTGTTCAAGGGCTCATTTATAGTTTGCAGGGATTGTTTCAGGTGATGTCTCTAGAATATAACTTTTGGCATCCTTAGTTTGTACACACGTGGTTCTGGGTTTACACCGGCGTAATTAGGAAGCACCAAAACTGCACTTTGACCTTCTGCCTTCACCTCCAGACGACCTCTCTCTTCTCTATGTGTTTGTATTCCTATCTTGCGTGTGCATCCTCTGATAAACAGAGCCTTCCCTTTGAGCTACAGCACAGCCCAAGTGTGACTTTAAGATGATAATCACTGTGGAGCTGCTGTTACAGTTAGCAGGAATGAGGAAGAAAGCAGCTAGAGGGCTGGAAAAGGGTTTTCCCACAGTCAGTCTCACAGGGTTGACAGTCAGCTGAGGGAACACGGCAAAGAAACCCAAGATTGCTGCTGCAAGTTGTGGAATATAAAACCGGCGGCTCTGAGGCTGGAACAGCAGAACAGCTGAGTGAGAGGACGACAAGGAAGGAAGGAGTGTATCCGAGGAGTGATGAGTTAAAGAGGAGCAGAAGGATAGATGCCACTTCTGAGGAGAAAAGTGTACTTTGTAAACATGTTTTTCTGATTTTTGTTAACCAACATAAGATTGGCAAAAAGGAACCAAACTGCTTTTTTTTTTTTCTTTGAGAAAGATAAAAAAAAAGATTATTTTGCAAGTCAAATCTGAAGAGTCAGGACAGCGACCCTCTAAATTTGAGTGCAGTAGAGAGAAGAGTGTGGTTTCTAACTCTCATGCTCTGAAGTTGGAGCCATCTCTCAAGAAAAGAATTAAAGAGTGGGGGGGGGGGGGAGAGGAGGGGGCAGACGGGACCCATTTTCAAAAGCAGATTTTGGGAAGGGTTAAGAGGCAGAATGTAATCTTCCCAAAGCAAAAAGTGAATGAAGCTGAATGGAAAGGCATGGACTGTAAACCTGTGGCTTCAACACTCAAAAGACTGAAGAAGAGCAAAGCAAGGATTGTGTGAAGAAAGCACAAGAGAGATCCTGAATAGGGAGGGAAAAAAAAGAGATAAAGGGTTGGTCTCAAGCCGATGAACAACTGAAGTATAACTCCGTCATACTGAATTTGGAGAAGTGCAAAACTGAAAGGAGAGGAAGATCAGCATCCGAGCTGTGGGAAGCAGTGACAAAAGGATTGTGGATTATTTCTTTTCCTTTCTCCATCATGAAGCTGAAGAAGGTGGAGAGGCTGTGCAGGGAGGTGTGGAGGAGCTGTCAACAGGTCTGATAATATGACTTGATGCTGGCAATGAGAATGTGATCAAGGGTGGGAAAATTAACACTAAGAGACCAACACAATGCTACTACATTTTGGTCTTTATCTATTCTATAACTTGGGTTTGGTGAGAATAAGTGATAGAAGTGTAAGTGTGAAGGGTGTGTTTTGCGGTCTTGCATGATATTGCCACCAGTGTGGTTGGTTTTGCTTAAGAACAGCAACCTCTGGGAACCACAGAGATGTTAAAAAGTGTGGTCCGACAAAAATAGGAAGACGTATTACACACAATAGATGCGGAAAACCAAAGACTGTTACAATAATGTCGCTGCGGTTGTTTGAGAATGAGTTACTAAGCAGGTACAGACACCAGTTCATGACAGGGTGGATGAAAAGGCACTTCAACAGCGAAATATTACCCAGGGTGATGTTAATCATATGAGCTGAGATTGCTGAAGTTCCGTTTTTTGAATCTGTTTGCATGACAGCTTTATGATTCAGGTCAAATATGATGCTTTTTCCACATGAGCTTTTGGTAACAGCTTGACTGCTACTAAATATAAAATATGGTGCTGATTGAATCTTTCCATGACACGCTGCCTCAGGATTGAACACACATGTCGGATGAATATATTCATTCAGAGGGATGTTTTGTATCTTTTCCATGAATCACAAAGCTTGACATCATGGTGACATGTCAGGGCAGATTTAAGCAGAAGGCCATGTGATTGACCAAAAAGTGCGCTGCTGCGATCCGTAGGCAACAAAGAGGCAAATGAAACGTCTGAGGCTGCGCAGTTAGATAGATAAGATGTAAAAGGTAAGGTGAGTCACTGTCACAAAATATGTTGAGGGCTACACACACACACACACATGTACACGTTTGTGGACAGATACAAGCAGATAGACGGCATGGACTGGACTGGACTAGTTGTTATGGTGCGACAGGGGAAAACATTTCCCATCTGATGTTATCAGCCTGCCGCTGTGTCGTCCACCCATTTCCTCTCTAAACAAAACAAAAGGCCCTGGCTCCCTCATATGCTGCTTCTTCTTTGAAATTGTCGGATAGCTGCATATTTTTTCATTGTTTCCTCCAAAGTAATACATCATGTGAAAGAAAGCACAGTGAGTTTTAGTTAATTAGCAGAATGTTGTTTTGCTGAAAATCTGAGCTACATTATCGGAGCTGTTATAAGCTACAATATAACAGTTTACGCCTTCAGAAAGGAAGTGAAATGCTGGTCCCGCCCTCCTCTATCTCATTTGGGAAAGTAGCTTCTCTGTAGCTCCTTTGTATGAATTGCCATCCTTCCTGAAGTTGTGGTAACTGTTTGTCTATAAAGTCACATCAAGCATTAAAAAGCAGATCATGAACCCAGTAAACATGTAATGAGTTTGCCTGACTGACCTACAATTCTGTGGCAAACCCAATCTGGCAGAAGCCCAAATCAATTGTATTTGCCCAAACAACTAATATGCCAGTTATAGGGATTCAATGACTTAAAAGCATGTATGACAAAGCTCACAAATGCACTCATAATGTAGAACAAATCCAAATGTATTGAGATTTCAATAACAGTTGAAGTTACATGTTAATATTGTAGCTTTTAGTAGCACTGGGGTGGCTTAATGACAGCTATTGAGAATTTCTTCAAACCACAGCTTATTTATAAAATATATAAAAGAAACAGCACTTTACTTTGGCAGTTTGCTAACTGAAATTTTGAATCCTTTTCACCCCTTATTCACATGTATTCTCCATTCTCTCCCCTCAGTCATTGAGCTATAATCAGATACTGATACTTTTGTGTTGGGGGCTTGACACATGCTGATTTAGGTCACATTGAGACAACAAAATATCAAGAGGCACTGCGTTGAATTTCACTGCTTTAAGGCAAGCTGGCACATTTTCGGCATCACGCTATGACCTCCAGCACTTCACTGAAGTCCTTTTTTTAATTTGTTGCTTTCTTCTCTGCTCAAAAGAGCCTTTGTTTGCCTCTCTACACGCGATGGTTACTCGCAGGGATGAGGAGAATCAATCATCCCTCATCCAATTTCACACATGATGAAGCCTCCGTAGCACAGTCCATTTTGTTTTAGAGGAGAAGGCATGGTTTGTCTCGATCTGAACCATGGAAAAGTTGTTTATTTGCTGGAATCGTTTATGCTCTCAAGATTGGAAAGAGAAATAAAGATGCATCAGTGCACAGCCACTCACATACACCTTTCAAGTGCAGCTGAAAGACATATTTTTCATTTTAATGGCCAAGCATTTAATCTTTTTACCTGCTTTCTCTGTAATTGTATGGTAAGTTAAATCAAAAGCAAGAGTGCAACAAGTTCATATTTTGTCTTGAATGAGACCTTCAAGGTTGGTGTATGCTAATTTGAATGAACTGCGTGCGACCAGGTGGTTGTGTAAGCTTGACTAATCAGTTGTTCCGTCTCTTGCAGTTGGACCAGCTGGTAGTGGATGCTGCCAAAGAGAAGAGAGACATGGAGCAGAAGCACTCCACCATCCAGCAAAAGGTACACACACACACACACACACACACTCACAATATGGTCCCATCTTCACTCAGTTTTATACAAATGTATGAAACACATGCAAACTAAAATAGTACTCACACAATTCACAACATAAGTAGGCGAATGAAAATAATTGACGACAATTTTAATCCTCCTCGTCTCTGCTTACCAACCTGAAAAACACACAAACATAAACACACACACACTCACTCACTCAATGTGTGCCCAACATGACTGAGCTACTCAGAGCTTGGGTTTCAGTCTTGTACGTGTTGTGACTTTATGGCTGTTAGATTGTCTTGCTCCTGCTCACAAAGCCTTTCTATTACACTCACACCTCTTTCCATTGAAAGTAAACCTACAGCACTCTGCCAAGATCTTGCAGGACTTACCTGCTACCCCACAGACAGGTGCTCCCACAATCACAACGTCCCTCACCTTCACCACTGCTCACTTCACTGATCTCTCTCTGAACACTACGCTGCTAGAGCTGGGAGAGAGACAAATCAATTATTTGTAATGAAAAGGAATTGAATTTAAAATTATTAATCACTTCGGGCTATTTAAGCTGTAATTGAAATTTATTGTAGGTCAATTTTTTTTTTTAGTCAATTCTGCCCAAGGGAGCGTTTTGATTATTGTTATTGATTTCAACCACTGACTGTACATTTTCTCATTTGAATGAATGGAGGTAGTACTCCGTCTTCAGGTGTCAGGTGATCTCTAAGGATGATCTCAGCCACATGCCCATGCATTATTGACAACTGACAGAAACCCATTTCCAAACAAACAAGGTTGGGTTTCAGTAAGCTCCCATCTGTGCTCAGCACCCCTGCCAACCATTATACAGTATATACGCAATGAGTCACATTTATTTTGATATATCACATGTATACTGTGACGGTGTATAGCATACCGGGGTGCACCAGATGTTTTGGCATGAAATGAAAGGTGAACAGAAAATAACAGAAATAGGTCACTCAAAATTGTCAGAGCATTTTGTACCCCTACACTTCTAATTTTACTGATATTTCCTAATCTTTTATAAGCATGTTAGCCATAAGTCTCTGTAAATTTTGGACGTCAATCTATGAACCTTCAGCAGAGTAAGAGTTAAGTAGGATGTGGGTGGTAAATTGCCCTTAGCTTTAATTGTACATCACACGGCATCATTAACTCCAGACAACATCTGCCAGTTCTACATCCAGCTGTTGTCTGCTGAGCTTCTGTTAATTTGTCTGCCTGTCAGTGACAGTCTCCAACTGTGTGCGAATATGTTACCAGGAGTACTTCTTCCGCGGTTTCTTTTGATGTTCTGCCATTTTTTATTTATTTATTTTTGCGTCTGCCTTCTCTGTAATTTTTCCTCTCCTGTCCTCTATCTCTCTTCCCTCTTGCTCGGATGGTACGCGTGCCAATTTCCACTTGTCCTTGAGCACCTATCCTCCACCTCCCCTCCCTCAGTTTATCTAGACGCTATTTTTATGTTGTCTCGCTCCCGCTGCTCTCTCTGTCCCGGCTGTTTATACACACTCCTAACCAACTGTCTCTTCTTCTTCTTCTTCTTTTTTTTCCTCTCTTATTCTTCCTCTTCTCACTTCAGGCTGCTCTGCAGGTAAGCTGTGTTACTCTTCCTTTTCCCCTTCACTGTTATCTCTGTGTCATGCCTGCATGGTCGGATAGATACCGTACACTTTACTGTAACTGCTTGGACTCCACTTCTGCAGCTCATGCTATTTGTGGAGAGACGAGTGAGCTGGTTCATCACGAGATTAAACTATTAACATGTGTTTATATGATGCGGTGTAATAGATTCGTGTTGTCACGTGTGCTCTTGTGCATTTTGCAGTGAGTGTGTGTTTAACTTCAATTCATTAATCACATTAAGGCTGTTTTTGATACCATTGTGCCTTATTGCACATGATTCTCCAGGCTGTACTCATGCAGCTTGATTTGTGCTCACTTGAGTTCATTTCTTTACAGATGTTAAACCAAATGAAGTGGCTTACTCAAGGACAGGACAGTCTTGATTACATTTCTTTTCATTCACTCTGCAAAGGTTTCCAGATGAATGAAGTGAAGCATGCAAATAGACGTCAATATGGGTATAATATGTAACAAATTGTACTTGCATATTTATCTTTATAGTTTCCCAGGTCAAAGTGTCCAAATACAATTGAATCAGATATAAGACTGCAACACCCTCCCAGTTTTGGGGTTCAGTATCTTGCTGTTTTTATCTATTGCAGAGCACACTTTGGCAAGGATTGAGTGTGTGGCTTTGGATTACAAGGCTCTCTGACCCATTGCACTACTCTACTACATTGCCACACTGCGTATACTAGTTAAATATAGTATATTTCATATTCAGTTCACACTGATCTAATGAACCTATATCAACCTTAGAAACAAGGACCATTTGCAGCAACATTTACAAAATCAATCTCCTCCTACACAAGTTTAATTGCGGTAGTCACATTGTTTTGTGATGCAGGTCATGTACTATTGGTGTCATCCTCATTACTGAGAGGGTGGTGTATCCTGAGATGAGCCAGAAAGTGACATTTAAAAGCCAGCCATCTGCTAAATCGCTGAATTGTTTCTATCAATTTACATATTGGAGAGATTTACTTATAGGAGAGATTTTCTGTCCAATTCATTTGTGTTTGGACATAAACCTCTTCTTTTCTCATTGTACTATACTGATGAGACTTTTCATCCTCATGTGAGTTGAAGCAGGGTCCTGCAGTTATGTTTAGTATGCTTTCTATCTGCTCGTGTGCATTATTCAGCAGCAGCACTGTGACCACAGGGCATGACAGTGTCACAGTGCTACAGGGGACAGAGATGAGCCGCTGACATGAGTATTTTCACATCTTATAGTCGCACATACTTGATGCTTTTTTCCCCGATTCATCTGCAAGCTTCGGATGTTACAGACAGCGTGGTTAAAGCTAGTTTAGTAACACATGCATGAGAGGCAAATGAGAGAGTGAGGGGAGAAGCTAAGTATGCCAAGTCAGTATAAATGTTTGATGCCCTGAGCTCTTCTGCATGATCCACTTGATTATTCTAACCCAACAGTCATACCAGCATCAGATACACACACACACACACACTCTCTCACACACACAGGTGACCTTCGCTTTAGAGCGTGAGGCCTCAGGAGGAGGAGCGGCAGAGGCTGTGACGAAAGTTTTGACAGACACACACAGCCACAGGAGAGGAGGAGACGTGAGTTTGTTTAGAAGACAAAGCTTACGCTGCTTAGAGTGATAGACTGTCATTGAGATGCTACACATGGAGACTTTGAGATAGCGAAGACTCGTTGGCCTCACGGGGAAACACACACACACATACACACATACAAGGTCGCGCATGCTCCACATAATTGTTGGAAAATGATGATTTTCAGCCGTTTCCACTACGTTTGGTATCTGGTGAGTGAACCTAAGACTGAGAAATGAAGACAGAGTGTGTGTGTGTGTCCATGCGCCTGACTGTGTCTCTGTGCCCATGGCTATTTATAGAATGTAATAGTCTGCGTTATTATTCGTGCTTCGTCGGGGTGAGCGTTTTCTTCTGTGTATGCCATTTTTTTATTTTGACACATCCATGATATCTAAAATTCCTCTTGTTACAGCCAGGAAGTACGTATTTCTTTTCTCTCTGTGTTGTTCTTTTGCTGTGTGTGACGTTTTAGGAGGTGACGGAGCTCCACTCTTTACCAGACTACCGCAACTTTTGCGCTTGGAGGTCGAGCTCCGTACGTAGAGTCACCGCATCGATTCCTATCTGACTTCTGTTTTGTAACCCTACCATCTTCCATCTCCTCTCCTTTTCCTGCACACACTAAGAGACTGCATTGCAGTGGTT
This sequence comes from Thunnus maccoyii, assembly GCF_910596095.1. Classification (NCBI taxonomy): domain Eukaryota; kingdom Metazoa; phylum Chordata; class Actinopteri; order Scombriformes; family Scombridae; genus Thunnus; species Thunnus maccoyii. The sequence goes on along the minus strand of NC_056539.1, from coordinate 19,098,357 downwards.
GCGTGGATGATTGGACCCATGTCTGTTATCTTCATTTTAAAGTGTTAGACATGCATTAGTGTTGATGTGTCCTGATTATGCAGCATGTTTTATGCCTCATTGTTGATGCCAGTGTCTGCTACGGTGTACGCCGGTTGTTGGTTTGATGTCAGTTTGTCAGAGTGATGTCAGAGTGTTTTCCTGCTCTGCAGTCGATTGTCACTTTTTGGCTCGATGGATAATATACGAACATATCTCTGTTGTCAGATGAAAACCTTGTGTCTCTTAAATGTTTCAGCCAATAACTAAGAAAAACAGCCTGCTGATAGTTTTACCACTTCCTGTTTGAACACACTGAGAATGGTTTCCCAGGCCCAACTGGTCACAGAAATTTCTCAACCCATAGTTAAAACAAGAGAACCAGAAAGGTTTTCACATGACAGCAGCAGTGTGGCGCTATATGTGTTTCGTTCTATGGCCTCAGTCTTAATATGGGATTGTTTATGGTTGTTTGGATATTTGTGCTTGTGTGTGTGAGTGTGTACATGTGTGAGCGAACTCACACATGCATCAAAGTGGCTCATGTTGTGTCTCCCTGGCCTAAGCTTGTTGAGGTTTTAATTTATACATTGAATTAGTGACTTTTTTCGATACATTGTTAGCTACAAGATTTTAGTAATTGGGATAATTGTGCGAGTTGTGTGGCTGCCAAGGTTTATTTTATCTTACCTCTAGGAAGAGGTGATTTGTTGAATGTCCACACAGTACTTTCCATTGTCTTTGTATACAGAAGCTTACAGACACATTTGTTCCTCTTGTGCACCCAAAATAACCCCAGTTGTCCCTGTGTATGTCATACTGGAAAATTGCATTTGCCTCTGTGTGTGTGTGTGTGTGTGTGTGTGTGTGTGTGTATTAAACTATGGTATCATAGGGCTGAGGGGGTTTAACTTGTCAAGCTCTTGCTCAGGTTACGTTTCCAGGTCCAGGCAATGAGACAGGATCGTTATGCACAAATACATACAACGTACAGTCATGCAATAGAAGTAAATACTTAGAGAAGTGATGATGAAGCACATGTTCACACTTGAAGTGTCTGATGAAAACTTAATAGTTACGTTTTTGTTTTTTTGTTTTTTTGTCAAACTACTACCTCCAATGTTGTATGTTTGAGTATAGTGAGAGAGCAGTTTCATCCTCAATGGCAAAAACAAAAAACTTTGTCTGAAAAGGAAAATCGGATTTGCATGGAAGGGTTTAAAATACAACTCAAGAAACTGGCACATCACACAGAGGAACATCTCAAACAAAGAAAAGAGCAGTTGGTATTCAGAGAGGGAATCAAAATATCAGTAGTTATGATGTCTGAACCTGTCATAATTTCCTCCACTGAGAATAGAAATATGTAGAATCCTCATATTTCCAATCTGTCTGCTCAAAGTGTATCTATAGCATGGTCGCTTTCCAGCAAGAAAACAGGAAATAGTAGTCATTGTCACCACCTGCTGAATGACTGAGGTCATTTCCAGTCAGCATACAGAACCATCAGTGTTGACGTACTTCACTTAGTGCACTATAGGTTCGTCTGTGGTGTGTTTTTGTTTATTCTGTAGTTTGTTCAGTGTTTTGGTCACAAATGTAGTTTGAATCCATCAGAGGGTTGCAGACTCAAAACATGCTATATGATTTTACTGCATAGTTAATAAACATTTTAAAGTTTGTCATAAACATCTAACAAATGACAAGATGATGGTTTGCATATATGCTTGTAAAGAAACTGCACAGCTCTTTCACCTAGTCAAACTTTAACCGCATAGAGTAAATAAATACTGCTTCTCAAGATTGTAGCTCATTTTAATTTGATTGTTGGGGTTATACAACCTTTTTGATTAGAGCACTGTGTCTAATTGGTTTCACAACGGAGGACGAGGTGAATCAGTATGGTCAGAGTCAGAGGAAGGCTCCGGATGTTTCTAGAAGGACAACGGAGAAGCTGAATCCACAGCTCATTGCAGCAACAGACCTGGATATTGAGATGTATTTGGTTGAGGAGACGGTGACACTCGGTGTAAATTGACTCCACAAGGACACACACACACACACACACACACACGCATGCACGCATCATGGTGTTCAATGTCACTTGAAGCTGCAAAAGCTGGGAGGGAGTTGGGAAAGTGTGGCAGCAGTTCAGGTAGTTAAAGCTAGTCTGGCCACAGGGACAGTCCCATGACAACACTCCAGGTTGGGTTACAGCAGCAGGCATTACTATGAGCTATGAGCTTTCTAAGGTTGATGTTAAGAGACAGAGAAAGGATGCATGAAAGCTCACTTAACTCCTTGGAGGACAATATCAGACCTAGTCAAATAAAAACTTTATAATGCTGTTGGTCAGTGTAGTTTTTTCTACAATAAAGACCTGTTAACGTAACAACAGCAGTTTGGGCCGAAGACTACGAGTTTGAAAATGAAAAAAAATCTACAGGCGAAGGTGAAGCCAATGTTGAAGCCTTGAGACCCTCAAGACAAATCTCAATAAATAAAACTCAACATTAGAAGATTCTCCGCTCTTTGGTTAGATGTTCTGTGTATTTAATCCCCCTTCTTAGGGCATGCATATAATCTATTGAAATAGATTATAACTCTGCAAACATCTGTTGTTTCCATCTTGTCTGGTCTTGTCTTGGTGTGAAACATTATTCAGGTCAGTGTGAGCAGCAGCTGGGCAGTGCTGCTCAGTGCAAGGTCACTTAACACAACATAGACTTATGTGATTTTGGGGGAAAGTGCAAAGTCACTTTTGACCCTAGAAAAAAAAATCAATTGCACCAAAGGATTTAAAAACGATTATGTAGAAAAAAAATATTTTAACACTGTCATTGTTTTCTTTCTTTTTCTGTTTCTGTCTTTTTTTCTCTTTCCTTTCCATCTCTTGCTCCTTTTTGTCTTGTCCATCATTGTCTCGTTCAGGACTTCTCGAATGACGACACCAAGCTGGAGTACAATGTGGATGCAGACAATGGCATCGCCATGGAGGGTTATCTGTTTAAGAGGGCCAGCAACGCCTTTAAGACATGGAATAGGTACGACAAATAAGGAATTTCCTTTATGATGGTCAGAAGAATATAATTGTGCAAGATTTAGAAGGAAAAGGTAATAGATTAGTTACAAATCCAGTCAGTCCATCCTGTCACCTCTTTCTTTTTAATATGACCTATATTACATATTCCAATATATGTATATCCCTCAACTCCCAACCAGAACACATGTACAGAAAAGACTATGGTTGTGATTTTAGCTCCATTTATTTCATAATTCTCATAATTGTATTCCAAGGTGAAAATCAACAAAACTCCAGAAAAAGAACATAATTGAAAGATTAAATTAATAATTAATGCCTCTGTTTCTAAAAAAAAATAATTTTTACAAAAGCAGTTCTCATACAACATGTTTTACAGTGTTTAAATACACTCTGCTCATTCACACTAAAAGGATATCAAAGCGTATTATTTTAGGAGCGTCACTGGCAATCGCATGTGACTTTGTTTTTTTGTTTTTTAACGAACTTGTGATCTCCTTTCAGGCGTTGGTTCTCCATCCAAAACAATCAGCTAGTTTACCAGAAGAAATTTAAGGTATGTCAAGTGACTCCTTGCACACCGACCACCATCAAATATGCATGTGTTTGCCCTCCAGCACAAATATCCCAACATGTATTTTTAACAGGATGCCTTCGCTTCAAGTAGTACAAGTAGTAGCCAAGGATAAACCACAGCTGTATGTGAATGTGTTTTTGTGTGTAAATTGCTTTACATACATAGCATAATATATACATTTATTTATATTGTATAATTGAAGAAAAAAGGTTCCATATTAGTTTATTGCTTAAGTGCCACATATTATTTTTAGCATTATTTCAGGAGCAGTTGGGCAACAACAGCTTGCAGCTTTATCAGGCTCTTCTTTTCACTGCCACTGGCATAGTATGGAAGACATATTAGTGAAAAAAAATTGTCAAATATCATTAATTTAAGCACATTTGGCCAGCACACTTAAGCCCCACTGAGGCATGCCTTGATTTCTGCTTAGCTCTCATTGCAGGGAATAACCACACCGACCCATGAAAAAAATCACCATAGTTGGTGACAAATTCGTTAAGGTTAGCGACCAACTGACTGCTTGATTTAAAAACGCATGGTCAACATTTAGATATGGACATTTTTTGGTGGTTGTTTTGTCAGTGAATAAGCTTTAAACTTTGTAACTTATGGATTGATTTGCAAAAGACGTTTCAGCCATAGTGAACAGCTGCAGGTGAAAGGTGCTTATTGCTGTTCAGATGAACCTCAAGCAACACCTCTTATCATGATGTATGGAAAACCACTCTTGCTGTGTTTATGCTTTCCAACTTAATAGGAATTGAGGAATTGTTTGGTGTTTAACCAAAGCTGCTGTTCTTTTCCCTCAGGATAACCCTACAGTGGTGGTAGAAGACCTGAGGCTATGTACAGTCAAACATTGTGAGGATATAGAGCGTCGTTTCTGTTTCGAGGTGGTGTCACCTACCAAGTAAGTACACACACACACACACACACACATACACACACTTCTGAGTCATTAAAACATCCCTCTCTATCAGGCTAATGAGCACTGGATTATGTAAAAGAAGGCAGGGAGGTGGAGTTGCAGTGTACCTACCTCCTACAATGTGCTCAGACACAAACATGTACAATATGCACACCTACACACTCCCCCCCCCCCCCCCCCACACACACACACTCTTCAGCAGACAGCAGCGGTGTGATACCTACTTGTCCCAACAGGAGCTGTATGATGCAAGCAGACTCGGAGAAGCTGCGACAAGCCTGGATCAAAGCAGTACAGAACAGCATCGCCACCGCCTTCCGTGACAAGGGAGATGACGGCGAGGTAAAAAAAACGAACACAGTGACACTGAATGGCTGGTTAGAAAGATTCACATACAGAGATAATAAATAAATCATAGTTAATATGCATTGAAGTGCCATAAAATTTTAGACAGGAAAAAATCAGGGAAATAAATAAACTATGAGCAAAATCTGTGTATTTTTTGTGTCACCTCTTAGAAATACAGCAAGATATGTTTTTTCAGCTTCTGTTCTACACAATAAGCCCAACTGTGTTAAAAGGAAAACCACAAAGTAATCAAATGTTTTGAGCACATTAATATTTATAATCCATACTTTTATAATTCATACTTTTTATACATTCCTCTGTAATACAGCCTAACACTGAAACGTTAATTAATGTTTATTTCCGTTTGCTCTACTCATGTGTACATTCAAATGTTCTGCTTATTTTTCCACTTCATTCATCCTGTTACCGTTTGCAGCTACGGCGCCCCCAATCACCCAACACGCATAAAGCTTCTCATCTCACATCGTTCTGTCCCTTTTTAATGATTCTTTACCATTATTCTTTGGCATGACTGCATTTCCCTGTCTCTCTTTCTCTCATGTCAGAAGCTGGACCGGAAATCTTCCACATCAACAGGGAGTTTGGACTCCGGTGGGGAGCCGAAGGAGAAATCGCTGAAAGGAGAGAGTGCCCTTCAGAAAGTCCTGGCCATCCCAGGCAACACCTGCTGCTGTGACTGTGGCCAACCAGACCCCCGCTGGGCCAGCATCAATCTGGGCATCACCCTCTGTATACAGTGCTCTGGTATTCACAGGTAAAAATACTGTGATGTCTAGTAACTGTTGTTGAGAAAATACTGAACTAAATATAATATAATTACAAATGAAGACACAAAGTCGTTAAACTTTCAGATATGCAAAAAGCGTGTACATTAAAGTGCCGATTTAAAGAGGTATATTCCAGAAAGGAGAAGCTAAGTAAACTCAGAAAACCAACATCAGTACATTTAATGTACTCACTTATCACTTTACAGGAACGCAGCAGATTCATTTTAGTTTTCAGCTGTTGTTCTCCACAACAAGCTTAACTGTATTTATCTTTAACTTTTCTGAGTTGAAAACCAGCATATTAGAAAATTGAAAGCATTGAAGGAATTAAAAATAGTCATTGGATGTTGACTTATGGAAAATCATCTCCTTCAGGGCCACAGTGTGAATACCATGTATTTATCTTTGGGGATTTGTGAAATGTAAACTCACAGTTATGAACACCCAGTCTGCTCGAGATGTTGTGATGGATTTAAACACTTGGTAAAATATTTAATTAAAATTAAGACCAAGTTTAATTTACATTCAAGTGTCAGGTCAGTTCCCACGCCTTACATATTTAAAAAAAATCCTCATGAGGGATTTAGGCCATATTCATCACTCTAACCTAAAAAAAACCCTCAAGTAATTATAACCCGTTAAATCACTCCGTGTTTGACATCTGTAAATCTTTTCCTTCCCTGTAGTTCAGCACCTTAGTAACGTATAGTGCTGTCTGAGTATTGCACATTTATTTGACGACTGCATTCTGTCTTATGGCTAAAACCTTAACTACGCTCTGTTGTAAAGTATGATGGACTTCAAGACCTCCCAGCATTTAGCCTCACAACCCCCTGACAACCGAAGAATAATGAGTTTTTTTAATGCTTCCTTCCTCTCTGCAGGAGTCTGGGAGTGCATTTCTCTAAGGTCCGGTCTTTGACTTTGGATACGTGGGAGCCAGAACTACTTAAAGTGAGTGAGGGAAAGCTGATGTACATAAACAAACGTACATAAACCACCCAACACAGACTGAAAGTTACTTTTACCTTCACTACATTTGATTACTCTTCTCATTTATTTTCTATTTATCTCGTTCCATGGTTATGTTTGACAAATACAGTAAGATCCATTTAGTAAGTGTAACTGTAGCTGAGATATATTCCAGTGACTGGTTATCCATCCTTTTTAACACAATTTACTGTGCACCTTTCACAGTTGATGTGCGAACTGGGGAACAAAGTAATCAACCAGATCTATGAGGCTCGACGAGAGGAGCTAGGAGCCAGAAAACCACAGCCAGGAGACCCGAGGTACAGAACTAGTAGAGATATTTTTCTTTATTTATATATTTTCTAAGACCAAGATTTATCTGTAAATTCTCCACCAAAATAAATATACACTTATTTCCTCAGTTAATTAATTTCTCACTGAATTTATTTCTTGGTTTTCTGTATTTTTTGTTTTGTGTATAAGAATAGAGGTCTTGTCTTTAATATACACAGGTTGAGTTTGGCCTCATGGAGGCACTCTGTGCTAGTTTATCTTCTCACACTGTCTTCTCACACTTATCTTCTCACACTGTAGAAGATAAACTAGCTGTACTCTGGAAAGATTGTCATAATTTCTCTTCACATTCACAAACACAATCCTGTGCTTCTCCTTCGTACCAGACACGAGGTAGAGGCCTACATCAAAGCTAAGTACGTGGATCGCCGATTTGTACGCCGGCCGTCTGACGAGGAGCTTCGCACCAAAGTTGTTTCTCTCAGCAAGCAGGAGAAGAGGCTGAGCAGCAGCTCTGAGCATCTTCCCCCAAGAGCGCCTCCACCTACCCCCAAACTTCGACCCGGTTCAAACGTCTCTGGTCAGTCAGGTCAGTAGAACGACAAACGTAAAACACACCTTCCACTCAAAACTTTGTGTTTTTCTGTAATCTCTCCCCGGTCTCTGAGCCTAATGGATGACAGATGAAGTCTATAACAAGGTGCTGACTGTGGGGAATAAATATTAACCAGTAATACCAGTAATGTTTGAAAATCTGTTGTTGAAAAAGTCATGGAAGTACATTTCAGCAACTGAAATGATAAAATGCTAGAATACAAATCAGTCAGGTGATGGTTTGGGCATTTTAAATCAATTTTTGACTCCAAATTATCTGACATGTCTCTTTGGATATGACTACTATATATAAACTTCTCATTTTAACTCATAATTTATGATCTCTCCATACTTATTCCTCTTCAATTTCTTCTTATAAATTTAAAATTTTCTGAAAATCCCTCTGGTTATTAAAGAGATACAATAGGATTTCAGTTGAGTTGGGATGTTTCTGTTATACACAAAAACATTACCTGGAGTGCATCTGAAGAGACAAAATAACGCTGCATCAAGAGGGTAAAGCAAATGTTTGCAGCCCCCTTTACTAAACTTGTACGCTCTATGTGGTTTTTGCATTGTAATGACGAAGAGTCCGACCTTTGGCATACTGTATGTTCACTGTGAACAGCATATGTCTAAGCCCTCTTTGCCTCCCATTGCTTCTCGTAGTCTGTCTCTTCCAGTGTCAACCAAGCTGGTAGTCTAACTATCTGTGCTTTCACTCTGCTTTCCTCTTTCTCAACCTCTCTGTTCTTTCTCACACTCTTTCTTTCTTTCCCTCCCCCCTGGCTGTTCTGTGCTTCCGGACTAATCCCTGCTCTCACCACCTACCTTACAACCCTCCAACCCCACCCATGCCAATTAATTTACACCCTCTGCCCTCCAATTTCCAAACTCCCCATCATCCCCCTTGCGTAGCTGTTGCCAGTGGCTTGGAGGCCCGCCGCGACTCTCTCTTCTGTCCTGACGAGCTTGACTCGCTCTTCTCCTACTTTGACACCTCCTCCAAGCTCAGGAGCAGTAAGTACTAAACGCTTAGTGTTTCGCTTGCTTCTCCATCCCTTCTGTCCATCTGTGTTTCCTGCTTTGGGGCTTTGGACTAACAGGCCTTCACCCACTCCTCTGTTCCTCCCTCATCCAGAACCTTCCTCATGGACCATCCCTTCATGTTAAGAGCATAGCAGAGAGCGTACCATGCTTTGTTTTTCCCGGGGTTGGGAACTGTTTCTCACACACGGTTGTGGTCAGCGTCTGGTATTTTGCATTTGTGTGTGTTTCATCATATTTTTGCTGTTTAGGGACCTGAAGCATAAGGTGATATTGGGGATCTGTCATCCAGTTCTCTTTTCTGTTGATGTCAGCTGGGGACTATACATAGAGTATAAAATATTTGGATCACCTGCTGTTTAAGCTAATCAGACTGGAAAAAATATTAGCAGCTTTCAAAAGCTACAGTCATGAAGTGGAAATATGAATTAAAAGCAGTGCGAGCATTTGCACAATTCTGTTTTGGCGCTATGCAGTGAAAATAAATAAAAGCAATCAGCTGGAAGGTGTTCCTTTTATTTTATACACTCAGTGAGCGACATCTGTGTGTTGTTCCAAAAGTAGTGATCCAGACTTCTTTGATTTACAGTAAAAAGTGCAGACAGCGGCATCCAGAACAGCGCTGATGGGAGCAGGGAGATGCTGGCCACCACCCCCTCCAATAACAGCCTGACAGATGCAGGTAAGACACACGCACACCTCTCTGTCATCACAAAGACACCGCTGCCTATCTAAATCAAAAGCAACCCCCATTTTAGCCAAATAAGAAGTGAAGAAAAACAACAACATCATAACAATAAAGTGGTGCTGGTGAACAAGAATGACACAAGAGAGAGAATAAATGGCAATGAGAAGAGCCACAAGCGCTTATTACGCTCTGTCTTAACCTCAAACATTCAACACACATAATCACAATAAGTGATGCCTTCTCCTTTGCCATTGCTTCAGTGTCATCATACAAGCATGCAGCTATGACTTGGAGACAACTGCAGATGAGGAAAGACACAACCCCAGTTGATGTAAAACACAAAAATGCTCTTAGAAAAAAATTGAGACAACACACAGAACTTTACTAAACAGTAATTTCTGTAATGTAGCACAATTGTGGAGACAAGAAGGAAAAATCTTGTTTATAGGACAGGAATTTTCATCGTTTTTCACTTTGTTTCTCCAGCAATTTTCCCAATTCAGGAAAAGTTTGAAACCTGTGCAAAACACCTGAAAATCAAAGGGGAAAGCTGATATTGTCTATCTATATCTATATATCTATCTGTCTGTATATCCGTCATCTATTTACAAAACCTAGTTCACAAATTTTTTCTAGCTGATTGAATAAATGTAGTTATAGAGAAACATGAATGTTGGGAAAACATAACACACACACACAGGTGTTCTGCTAGACTGTCAAGGGAAAACCGTTTCCAACCACTCAACAAACATCTCTTTCCTCCCATTTTTCAGATGCTGCCGAGACTCCGCCCATGCCCATGCCTGCCACACTGCCTCCTCCGTCACCCTGTAAGGAGATGGTTTTCTATGAGCCCAAGGAGTACAGCCCGGGTCTACAGCTTTACTGGGCCTCGTGTGCCCGCAGCCTGCCGGACATGGCTGAGGCACTGGCCCACGGAGCCGAGGTCAACTGGGTCAACACAGAGGACGACAAGAGGACGCCGCTTATCATGGCGGTGCAGGGGGTGAGCGTGGTTACCGTTTACTGCCCAGGATCATTTGAAAGATGAGGGACTTAGAACACTTTTGTTAATTTAATAATAACATTTAGTTTTTAAATTTGTCAAAATATTTGATACTAAGTGTTGCATATGTATGTGATGAAGCCACATCAGTGATGGTTTATACTAGATCTGCATGTATGTAAACACAAAGTTCATTCAGACAAAGTGGGATGATGTTTGAGCGAATAATTGTCAGATGATTTGAGTTCACACAATAACTTCTCAGGATTACCAAGCACATAATTCCTAAAATTTCAGTGACTGATAACACGAAGACTCATGAAAATCTTGTAGATTGCTTGTGTTGACAGTAAAAACAAAAAAAACACTGTGTATATGTTTTGTCCCCTGAAAGTAATGTAGTGTGTTAATATTTAATTTCAGGGTTCGCTGGTCACCTGTGAGTTTCTGCTACAAAACGCAGCTAATGTAAACCAGCAGGACGCTCAGGGTCGAGGACCCCTGCATCACGCCACCATGCTGGGACACACAGGGTTCGTCTGGTTCCACATCTCGCTACTATCATTACTACACCAACAACATTTCCTCAGAGGATATTGATTTGTCATTTTAAAGAAGTCTAACTCTTATCTTCTATCTCTGTTTTAGGCAAGTGTGTTTATTTTTGAAACGAGGAGCAAATCAAAATGCTGCAGACATTGACGAGAAAACACCTCTGACCATAGCGGTGGAGGCGGCCAATGCAGATATTGTCACATTGTGAGTGTTATTCTTCCAATAATATTATTATTATCTGACTTTGTTTACCTGTATTTATGGAAGGTTGAGCTTCCACACAGTAAACATCAGAACTGTATAACAAAGCCAGCCAGCTCAGATATCATCTAAAAGGGGCCATTGGGGTTTTGATACATTGCTCAAGTAGTATGAATAGTAATATTTTCAGCCTTTAGAGAAGGGATGACTAACAGTGAGCTGGTCATTGTCTGTAAATAAACCCTGACTGGATGAAAAAAGTCTCATCACCCTGTAGCGGATTATTTTCTAACAATAACCAACCAGTTCACAACTGCTTACAAAAGACTTTGCTGACATGAGTTTGTGTTTTTATGATTTTTATCACAAGTATTCAGCAAGGAGTAACAACTTTTTACCACAAGGTGTCACCACATTATCACATAAGGGACCAAAAAGGAAGCAGAAGACTGATTATACTAATAACAGCAGCCTGTTATTTAGATATATATGCTTTCATTGGAGAATCAGAAACCGAGTATGTTTAACAATTAGCAATAAACCTTTTGTGTCTGAAAAATGAGTTATGAGAAGGGAAAAACATAGCTCAAATCAAAGTTTTATCATGGATGAGAACCTTTCTGCGTCTCTGCTAATCCGTGACTTCCTTTACTCTCTATTTGCTGTCCAGGTTGCGACTGGCCAAGATGAACGAAGAGATGCGAGAGGCGGAGGGGCCCTACAGCCAGTCAGGTCAATATAACACCAACAGCCCCACCGAGATGCAGTACAGGAAATGCATGCAGGAGTTTATTAGCCTGCAGCTGGACGAAACTTAATAACTGTCCACTGGTTGAAACACGGGAGCAAAAGAAAACCAAGCTCATCAGGAGAAATGTGAAGCTCGGGCTTTAAGAGTTGGGGTTCAGTTGACTTTAAACCGCAGATTTAACAAGAGTATTACTCCATCACCCAAACGATTCAGTCTCAGTTGCCTGTACTGGTTGATTTAGAGTGAACTGAACCCAACTCTTGTCAGCTGTGCTCCTGTATCTTTGTGTGCAACTTCCGTTTTAACCTCTCAGATACCGGCAGGCGGCCGGGGGAAGCTGCACCTCAGTGTGGTTTAGCGTCAGGTGCTAGACTGTATTAATGTGACAGGGTTAAAGCCATCGAGTCTGGACATTTACTGAAGAGTTTTGTTCCAAAGTGGAACATCATCTTTTTCAATTAAGTGACTGTTAATCCTGCAAATGTATTGATAGCACAAAATTACCATCAGTACTTTTCACTAGATAGTCGTTACTTCCTCCCTTTACGTTCAAATGATTTGCTGACTCCTTCTGTTTTAGAGGTGTTCGGTAATTTATAGCAGCTAATGAAAACATTGTTTTGGGGCTAAAATACTTAATAGTTTTGAATCAGTCTTGGAGGAATCATAGGAATCATGTCTCTGCTGTCATTCACAGTGTATCTGCAAAAAAAAATAGCTACCCAATAACTGCCATAAATATTCAGTGACCTCAGTATGAAGGCGGTTATAATTATCTGGCAATAATTGTGACTTTTGAATGACATTTTGTATCATCTGACCAGTCTAGAGTAGTGAAGAGTGCTTCTATAAAGCACCAAGATTCATTTTAAATAGACCTGTCTGAAGTCATTTATGCACATTCCTATTAATGTTTATGCAACTACTGTACCTTTTCCCGTGATTGTATGGTTCTCATTTGAAGTCTTAACCATTTTCAAGGCCTGTTTACTTCTTTGAACTGTTTGTTGTCCAAACATGATGCATCTTGCTGTTGTGACGTCGACATGCCTGGTCAGAAAAAAAAAATTTTTAGAGCAGTTTTGTTTTTTAAAGAAAATTCTAGGAACAGTGTAAGAAGTATACATACTGTACATGTTGTAAATGATGTGCTTTTCTTTATAGTCTGGATTTGACAGCAGAGTTGAGTTTTGACACTGGGACTATTTATGTTGTTTGACACAGGGGTGAGTGCCACGGGCAGCTCTGTGCTCACACCCTTGCTTTTCTTTTCTTTTTTTGATTGTGTTATATTTACTTCCTGTTATGACAGTATTGTGTCTTGGTTCATAGTCGGTACAGTTAAGTGTGCTTGCTCATTGACATCGCCCGTTATCGCGGGAAATCCAGAATTGTAAGATGGAAGGCCTTTTGGTGCCGTCGCATTGATCGTCTCGAATGTTTGTGGATTTTTACTCAAATATAGACAACCCATCTGAGGATGGAGCATTGTCAAGCAACAAGTGCAATAGTCTAGAAAAATATCCACATGTAACCATGTATAGCTTTTTATCACCTGTTAGTCCTAGCGTATATTTATCTTAATCATATGTGAACTCGACAAAGAAAAAAAAAACAACTAGATATTCACGAAGAATGTGGTTAGAGAAGAATGTGAAGCTCGGTTGAGTTTTGTTGATAGTGAACGAATAATAGAAACGTACCCCAGTTTCATCCCACGTCCCTGCTTCACGAAGCCGCAAATATTTGGAGGGCACAAAAGCACTTTGGTAAAATGGTCCTTTCTGCTGATTCATGTCACGTCATAGCAAAATGATATGTGATGTTTTTGAACAGGTGACTTTGCTGGGGGGAGCACGTTCAACAGTTAGAGTAGCAATTGCTCATGGTTGTGATTGTTTTTACAGGCAAATGGCGTTCTTGTGTCGTTCAGAGTAGATGCTGTTGGGTTTCTACTGAGTTATAAGATTGTAGGGTAAAAGGACTTTATGTCCCGAGCACTCAGAAATGTTAATTTGTCCTAAAAGAATGGAGGGCTAGATGTGCTGCTGTGGGTAGCTGGACTGTTATTAGCCTGAATGCTGCTTTTTTTTTTTTTTTTTTTAAAAGTGGATACTTTTTTAAAAAATCGGGCAGGAATGTTTTGGACCTATAACAAGAATGAAAAGAAGCCCTTTTGTTTTTCTTTATTTTCTTTAGTGTGTGCAACGGTTGTTTAAAGGGAACGATACAGAAGTTATTGCTGACTGTCGTTGCCTTAAAGGTCAACAGCAGACGCAGCAGTAACGACGGTGAGAGGAACAAATGCAGGCTTGTCATTGGTAGAAGAGCGGAGTAGAGTTTGAAACATGTGCTTCCAGTCAATGTTCGAGCCTCATGTCGTTTTTGCTTTGCGAGAGGATTCTTCGCCTCGTTGCCGGCATCATCTCGCCCGTCCAGAGGGCCTCTTCATCAGCGCTTCAATCAGCTGATGAATGATGGGACTGATGAGGGATTTTCAGGGGTAACAAACGTGAGGGAGAACCAACCTCATCAATCCTCCTTCACCCCACTTAAAATGACAGTCCCCTCGACTCGAGGGTTTGTACCTGATGAAGTGCGGAGCGGTGGTTCTCAGTCTGCAGGTTGCTCTGTGTTTTTGTGGGCATTCAAATAATGATTTAATTGTTTGGGGAAATCTATATATTTTTTAACATAGAATAATAATGATTTAAACTTTTTTTTCCAAGATATCTTTATTTTGATTAATATTTGCTTCTAAAAATTGAGTAAAAACCTAAAAAAAAGGCTTTACAATGCAACTCCAAAAGGTTGAGAACCGCCGGTCTGGTGTAAGACGAGGCTCTCTCTCTTCTATAACACACTCTTCTTCTTACTGCTCTCATCCTCCTCCCTGTAAATTCACTCTCTCTGTTCTGTATTTTGCTTTGCTTTTCTCACTCTCCTCCCCAGAGTTTGTGCCTTTCTTCTGTTCTCTTTTTTTCTTTGGGGGTGTCGAGGCCAACACAACTGTATTTTTGTACATAAAAAAATCCTGCACTTTAAACACAATACAGTTGTTTAAAAAAAAAAACCTGATCTCTGTGGGCTTGTCTTTTCTTTTCCGAGTCGGTCTCCAGTCGCTAATGAAAAGCTCTCAAACATTTGCCTTTTGCTTCTTCTGTTCTTTCCCATCTTTTCTGCCTCTACGTTGTTCTGTTTCATATTTCGAGCCACGCCGACAGTCTGACAGGTATGGCTGACTTTTTTTCTTTTTTCCTTTTCTTGTTCTGATGATACTTTCACTGTGCATGAGCCCTTCACTTTCAAAACACTGTTGATATGTTACCCTGCCGTACACCTGACTGATGAGGATGTAAATGAGTTCTACATTATTTCGGTCAGCGTCGTGATGGCAGATGTAACATCATTGAGTTGTTTGTAGCGGGGCGGGGCGGGGCAGCGGGCAGGGAGACGGGCTTAGACTCTGGGTGGAGAGCAACCAAAAACACTGAATCCCTACAATCTACAAGGAAATGACCCTGTTTGTGACAAAAGTTCAGACCCTGTTAAATGATATGTTGTTATTCTCTTGTGCCATAGCAGGAGATAGACTTTGAAGATATTTTTCTCACTGTTGTGAAACACATAGTTACAGTTGTTAGGAAGTGTTCAATCATGCAGCTTTATCTTCTTTCTCAACCTTTTGAACCCTGTTTGAACAGTTAAACAAAAGACTGACTTTTTTTTTCTTCTCAGATTGTTTGATGTAAAGGATTTTTGAAAAGTTAAAAGTATTCAGTGATTCATTAAAAAAAAAACAGAAGTTAGAGGAAAGTCAGAAAAAATAATTTTGTGTAAAAAATAATAATAATATCTTCATTTTTTATAGGACTAAAAACATTACATGCTTAACATCATCCGCACATTCATAAAGAAACACACACACAGTAAAAAAAGCACATAATTATAATCAATGCATTTTTAAATTACAGCTTTATTAAAACACATTGATGCCCACAGAATGAGGTCATGGAAAAGAAAAGGGGATCAGCGGAGAAAATAAAACCATTAGTAATACACGATAAAAGACGGTGAAAGATGACATCACATAAAAACACATCTATAAAAGTATGTTTTCAGAAGTGTGTGTTGAGTCTGTGAGCCTCAGATCCTCTGGCAGACTTTTCCATAATTTCGGGGTCTTGACCGAGACGCCCCGGTCCCCCTTTTGTAATAAATTTAGATTTTGGAATCGTAAGTAAAAACCCGCCAGAGGATCTAAGGGAACCACTGCTCTGTCTGGCTTTTTTTTAAAATTCTGTGCCGTTGTTGATGTCTCGTGTCCTCGTTGCTTTTGCAGGAGATGAAACCTACCAGGACATTTTCCAGGACTTCACCCACATGGCCTCCAACGACCCGGACAAGCTGAACCGCTACCAGCAGTACGACCCGCAGCGTCCCTGACACAGCAGAAACACCGTCCACTAGCACACAGAGACACTCTGTCTACTCAGCCTGAGAGAGACAGACAAAAAGATGTCTGCGTCCAACCTGGAAAGACTTCCACTTCCAAAAAAACATTCAGAAATCTGCATTAAAGCCGGTCAGTGCCGCCACAGCTGGACAGCTGTCACCATATCTAACATGTCCGAAGCTCCCGTTTGTCAAATTGTATTAAACTGACTCGCAGCTGTGATTACAGCCCCGGTTGAAAATACAGGCACTTCACTCGAGTGAAGGGGAACTTCTGTGAACGGAAAACCTCACTTTTTAGACATTTTTTTAAAAACTGTGCTTCTCAGTAGGATCGGTTAGAACAAGTGAATGGTACAGTGTTAGAGCCTTTAAAAGGATTCGCAAAGATCAAATGAAAATGAAACTGGGTCTGAATGTAGAGCTGCCGTGGAGGCTGTCAGTTATTTTGACCAAGTTTAATCTTTTATGTCACACTTCCTGACAGAAGAAATTAAAAAAAACAAAAAAAAAAACAATTTCTTTTTTAAAAAATATATGTAAGAAAGTGCGCTGCATCAGAGTTGTAAAGAGAGGTAAGTGCATGGCAGATTGTTCCATTTTAAAGCTGCCTCTTTTCAATAGGATCCTCTTTATGAGCGTAGGCAAATGCTACAGGAGCTTTTTTTTTGTATCAAAGTTTTGCTTTAGTGAACTCTCAGCAGTGTATAAATGGCAATATGCTTTTTCTTATTTGCACAAATCCCTTTGTCTTAAATCACCACTGATGTTTACTAGTTTTGATGGTAAGACGTGTTAAACCATGTACAGTGATTTTGGAAGTAAACATGTTGTTAATGCGTCTTTAATGTTAAATAGATAAATTGTTTTTTTGATTTTTTTTTTTTTCCTTTCTTTTTTTTTTAAATGCTAGTCGTTGTTTTTTTTGACCACGTTTCACTGAATGATTTTAATTTTCCATGTTGTCACGTCAGTACCTGCCGTACATGTGAGCGAGGCCGTCGGCCCGTCAGCGTCGCCTCGCTGGTGATTTTGTAGAATTAAAAATAGCATCAATCTCATGTTAATATGAGATGAAAAAGTCAAGAAGGGGAGTTGAACTGTGCAACAGTATGGACCTTACAGAGTGTAGGCAGCAATTTTATTCCCATTGATTTTAGAAATACTGGTCAGTAACCTTCTAATAGTTTCCTGCATAGAGCTGTCTCATTTTTTTTAGTCATTTGTTATTAATTACAGGGAATCGAGGATTTTCCTTGACAGAAAGGCTCCATTTAAAACCAAGTAAAACCTTTTTTTTCATTAATTTGATATTGGAAACTTTATTCTCCATTCATGTTAAATTGTGTTCTTGTCTGTAGACATTTTTGTATATTCAGCTGACCTGCTGTGCACTGAGGAAAAGACTCTACTGTAGGTTACAGTTAATTAGAAGTCTACCAACTGAACAGTGTCCATATTTCCCTATAATTATTACCACATGTCATAGTCCTTTTTGGCAAATTTACTAAAAAAAAAATAGTACAGAGAAAGTAATTAATTATGGACCTGTAAAATGAAGCCTTACAGAAAAACTATACATAGTTGTTTTTGGCGAGGTTTTATGTGTAGAGTTGTTAGAGAATCAACTGCATGACACTTATCAGGCGACTTCACTGAAATCTTCAAGTCTTTGAAATAGATTCTTCAAAATTTCATGCTAGAAGTTCTGTACTGTAATGTAGTATCTGTGATTTTCTTTGTGTTCCTGGAAACTGCAATATCTTCACTTCTCATTCACAGTATATAGCATGATGTGATGATATGATATCAAGCGCAGAGGAAACCGTTGGCCAACGCAACATGGGATACAATTCTTGTACATTTTGTACAGATGCTTTTGAATTCTTTTGAGAACTGAAGTATGAAGTTAGTGGTACTTGAATCATTAAATAAGCTTTTGTATATGCTGTTCTTTGTATCCTTCAGTAATTTTAGCCCATTTTATAATGCCTTTCTGTATACCAATATACATGTACTGTATATTATACCTGTAATATGTAAGAACTTCAATACATATTGACTGAGGATTCATTTCTGAATGTTCGTTTTTTTGGTTTCTTTTGTTTCAATGTTTAATTTGAATCACTTTGCCTCGTTTGGCATCATTAGTCATTATAGGAGTGTGTTTGTCAGCGCTGCAGTAACAACAGAGAGGGAACACTTAAAATATCCCACAGACAGGCACAACTCGCATCTTCCTGAACTCACTATTTGTTCAGGTGAAAAAGAAAACCTCTCTTACTGCTCTCCCAAGTTTTTTTTCCTATTTTGAGCACTTTGTCGCTGGGATTTAAAAAAAAAAAAATCTACTAATTTGTTTTCAAATATTTATTAAATTCCCAAAGTCATCGGCTCAGACTGAGACCCAGGCAAACATTACGTCTGCTTGTACTTAACTCTTACATAATATGAAGGTATTAAAGTAATATGAAAGAAGGAATAAAGAAAATGAAAGTAAATTAATACACACAAATGCACAAAATCATTTTTAATTTCTACCCCTTGCAAAAAGACCATAAAAGAGTCCTCAAAGGCAGAATGTTTCCTCTTAACCACAAAGTTTTTCATACTAATACAATCATAAATCAAATTAGCTTTGTACATTTGTGTATGAACAATGTTTCTGAACTGGCCTGTTGAGATTTTGATCAGATCATTTTCTAGGTTACAATCTAATGAAAAGAGAAAATTACACAGCAGTGTTTTTTCGGTGCTCGACACTCCCACTTTACAGTGTCGGTATTTGTTACTCATGCTGTATAATTTCAGCTAAATATGCCCTCACCTTCCTACATCACACTGAATGAGGACATCAGTGTCAGACTGCACAAATCAGTATCCTAATTTTTTAGATGTGGTCTTGTTAAAAAACAAAAAACAACTCTGGATGTTAGTAGGGAAAGTGTCATTAAAATAAGTTGATGTTCTCGTAAGTGAAAGTACAGAAATTGACAAAATACCGAACAATTTTTCAATTTGCAGGGAAACAAAACATGCAAATCTCCCTCAGTGAAGGCGTCACACACATGTTTACATATTTATATACATGCTCTGATTCAGAATTGATAGATTGCTTCTTCTTTCCTGACCTGTGTTTAAGTGTACAGGAGCTCCTGCGCCACTGCTCAGAAAATCAACCTTTTCTTTTTTTGTTTTGCCAGTGAGGAAAAGATGACAGTGTTGCTCCTGCAGGCTTTTTCTGAATAACCAGCACTGTAGGGCAGCAGTCTAGTCTGTCCAGCAGAGGGAGGGCTGATGTCAGTTTGATATTTTTGGAACTATACGGACTGAAAATGGAGGTGGCATCATAAACGGCAACTTTATGTTAAGTCCCCGAGTGTCTTAGGATTTTTTTATTTATTGGTTTTGCTAGTTTTCACCTGATAAACTTCACCTCTATACTGATGTGTTTTTTCCTACAAAGATGAACGTCTTTGTTCTGAGTGTTTATAGTAGTTCATCATTTTTAAACATTCCACCTGTCTTATCCCCAGAAATAAACTAAACTTACAAAGCTCCGTTAAACTCAGCTGAGACTTTGTGTTTAACCAAAGTCTGAGATAGAAAACCTTTTTTTTTTTTTAATATGAAGAGGCTTCATTCATGCCGTCTTAGTTCTTGAATGCACACCAGTGAAGTCATGCCAATCTTGATACACATCACTTGATATATTGCCCAGTCCAATTCCACCTCAAATAATTATAGTGTGTTTATTTCTGCTGCTGTTTTAAATAAGAGGCACGCAGGCCAGTAGTGCCCACCACTTCACATGAGTTATAGTCGTCTGTGTGTGTGTGTGTACGGTAGGCCAATGTGTGTGTTTAGTCTGCCGCAAATTAATGTTCTTCAAAACACATTGTTTTTTCAACAAGGATAGCAACATCATAATTCACAGCAATACTACTGGTCGCGTACAGTACAATTCCTGAAATACCGAGGAGAGAGTGTGTGTGTGTGTTTGAAGTGTGATGTGACGGAAAGATGAAGGTAAAGCAGGGTGACAAAATAAACTTCATTGCACTTTATGACACTTTATTACCGTTTGGAAACTTGCATTTAACTTGAAGAAATTAGTTGAAGCCTCAGCAGTTTGCATACAAGAAAAACCTTAATCTCACTCATTTCCAGCTGTTAGTCATATCATACCGTATGAAATACAACCTGAACAATGCTGGATTTTTGAGGCTGATATAAATATTTTAGTTGAAAAAAATCAAGATATTTTAACTGATAGTCATTTCTGTCATCAATGTATAATAAAACATTTTCTGGTAAGACAGGAAGCCAATTATTTGTACAGTTAACCACGTCTCAGTTAGGCAGTGTAAATTAAAATCAAAAAAGTCGGTGACACACAAAATTCTTGGACTCCAGGAAACCTTGTGGGCAGGTGCGTTGGATCATAAGCTGTGACTGTAAAAGGGCAAAAAGGGAGAACTAAAGTGAACACAAGTGATCAACATTGTGCAGGGTTTTTTTTGGGTCGTTTTACAATCGTCAAAAAGTCCAAATTTATCAGCGACTATTCTGACATGCGATTAAAAATTTGCAGAGGATTTGTAAGAGTGTGTTTGACACAACATGTGTGTTTGATTGTTGCTCAGACAACGCAGGAATTTGAAAACATCACCTTGGGATCATTGGGAAATTGTGATTGGCTTTTTTTTTTTTTTTTAACATTTTCAGATATTTGATTGATAGAACAATTAATCAAAAAAATAATCAGCAAATTGATTGATGATGAAAATAACTGATTAATCAATTAATAGTTGCAACCTTAATTTGTATCTTAAAATAAAATGTAACTGGTAGCAGTAGACTTTTGGGCCCCACTTATATATAAATACTCTACTACTATATAAATGTATATAGTTTTCAGACCTTGTGCAGGGGGAGCAGTATGAACATATGTTCAGACACATGGCATACAGAAATGACAAGTATAAGTAAAAGAAAATACAAATAAATATAAAAAGCTAAATTACTTCAAACATCTACAAGACTAATAAAGCAAAATTAAATACTTATAGTTGACCCCGTCCCCCCCTCCGTGCCTCACTGTCTCCACCCCAGTAGGTGATAACACATCTGATCTGATCTTCAGCCACGTGCAGCTTCACTGAGATTTCAGCACCATTCGTTTTTACAGCTGAGCCTTTAAGAGATACTTTATCCGTCTATAAATGCCAGTTTTAAATGATCTTGGTTTAAAGGTCATCTGATGCCGCTGTGCCCAGCTCATGGTCCTGCTCTGTGAATCAGCCACCGGGCCTTTTCCAGGAAGTCTGCGGTCAGCTCGCCTGTGGAGAAATGAAGGGTCGCCGCTGGAGACGTTTCCCTCCATAAAAACACCATGTGAACAAACGCTGAGAGGGCCAAGCCCCATTAATGCCGCTCAGACTGCCAGGGACCAAACTACAGAACATATTGGTGTTAATATTTAGTCACAGAGTCCAGTGGTGACTGAAGTCTTATTTTCTTAAAACAAATAAAAAACACCAGTGGGATGAGATCACTTCACTGGCTTCCAGTGCAAATCCTGGTCTACATTTTCATCTTGTGATTTGCTTTGCTTCAACATATTTTTTACTAGTTTCAGGATAATTAATGTTTTAAACTGCATTGTGAGCAAATTAAATCACAACTTACTGGCAGACATTTTCACGTATTTAATGTTGTCCTCGATTCAAAAATGTCTCAGTACCCAAATAACTTGCAGACTTTTCCAGACTTGATGGAGGAGAGTCATTCTGACTGCTGCTGTTTGACCAAATAAGAAATGATGATGAGTGAATCATATTTATTATATTACAAATATTTTTGATATAAAATCTGTTTTAAAGATGAGGCTAAACAATGACGTAATTTATGTCTGTTTGATTTAAATGGGGGAGCATCATTTTTCAACAGGTGCAGATAAAACCAGCTGTCAGCAGAAAAGGTCATAAGTCACTAAAGATAAACAAAAGAGTGTGTGTGCTGTTAACAGATCACATGATCAGGACACAACTGATCTTCCTGCTGGACTCAGACGTGTCCTCCACAGACTAGACTCCATTTTTTGAAGTATGGAGTTGTAGCGTTGAAGTATCAATATTTTAAAATAAATGCATTTGTACATTACAGTGAGCGAGTGTCAGAGCCAGACTTTGAGTATATATTTACAACACAACTCAAAAATCAGCATCCTAATGTGGTTTTGTCATTTTCAAACACTCTATTTTAGTTATCATACAAATACGTTTTTATTGCACGCAAAGGGAAATACGCAGAAATTGACAAACTACAGAGCAAGGAACAATCGGAGGTACAAATCTGTCCCACAGACAGATGATCCACAAGTTCTTACATATTTATACACACACTAAGGTTTATTTAGAATAGCAGTCCTAAGTGTCTCCACCACTGAGGCTTTTCACTGAATATTTGGAGTTATAGAGTTATAGTATTCATATTCATTCAATCAGATGATTTAAGTAAGAAGAATGATGGATAACAAGTATTGGTTTATAGTTTTGAATTTGGAGAAAACTGATCAAAATCTATTGTGTATGAGACAGCCGTAGCTCAGCAAAAGACAATTAATATCTCCACCACAGTATGATTTGCATCAGTTTGTGATGGATGTCGACATCGGTCAGAATAGTTCAAGCTTCACCTCAAAGTTTTTGTTTCTCAAACTCCAGCCTGTAAAAAAAAATTAAAAAATCATAATTCTGGCAGAAACACTGCCGTGCTCAAACATTTGTGCTAAAATCCAAATCCTCAGCCGCCATGAGAGCTAATGTTTACTCCGACCGTGTTCACACTGAACAGAAAGGTTCAGGTTTCATATTTTGGAGCGGCCTTGTGCAGAGAATCCAAACAGGCCTGCCTGTTTTCTCTAAATGCTGATGATGAATGAACAGACAGTA
This sequence comes from Thunnus maccoyii, assembly GCF_910596095.1. Lineage (NCBI taxonomy): Eukaryota > Metazoa > Chordata > Actinopteri > Scombriformes > Scombridae > Thunnus > Thunnus maccoyii. Next base: position 19,075,136 of record NC_056539.1, on the reverse strand, counting down.
TGAATAGGCGCAGTGTTATAAACACACTTTCATACCACAATATCCTCCAACACACTCACACTGACAAGGAGGGGAAAAAGGTGGTGGTGGCAGTAACGTGTTGTACCATGCACCACCTTCACTAGCCCGCAGATCTACTCCTCATCTCCAGAACTAGTGCTTGTTTAGTTTATGTCTCCAGCCTGCGTGCCCAGAATGGGCAGACCCGGCTGCCTCTGCTCTTTTTTTCCCCCTTTTTCTTCCATTTTGTGGAGATTCTTGTTCTGAGTGAAGCCTCCCCAGAGAGCAGCACTCCACGCCACAGCGAGCAGTCAGCCGTCAGCCTTTCCAACAGGTCTCCCCAGCTGCTGCTCCACCACCAGGTCTGGTGTCCAGCTGTTCTGACACCTCCAGGATGGAAACCTCCTCTCAGCCAGCTGCGGGGAACTCAGACTGAGGCAGCTTTCAGTCTGTGCTCCCTTTATCCTAAAAACACTGGATGATGGGAGCCCAAGAGTCAGATAAATTACCTTTGTAACCTGAAAACTGCTGGTTAAAATCTCCAACCTGGTTATGTAACTAACACTCTGAACAACTGCTGTTGTTGTGGCACCTTTGAGCAAGGCACTTAAACTCCAGCAGCTCTAATGAAATTACTCACTGATTAAAAGTACAAGACTGTGGTTGTACTTAGGGCTGTAACTAACAATTGTTTCGTCTTTAATTGTCAGAAAAAATGTAAAAAAAACCAAAACAATTTATGCCCAAGTTGATATATTCAGATTGCTTATTTTGTCCAAGAGTTGAATACCCAAAGACATGTCATTTACTATCATAAAAGTGAAGTAAACTAGCAAATATTCACACTTGAGAAGCTACAACTTGTGAATTTTTGGCAGTTTTGCTCCAACAAGACTAAGACATGCTAGCAGTAGTTTGAGCTAAATGCTAACATCAGCATGCTTACACGCTCACAATGACAATACTGTTAAGATGCAAATGTTTCAGTGTTCTGCTTTGAGGACACACGTACAACACACAACGCACAACTCTTTTCCAGGACACCACACTTTATTCACCACGTGTTTTCTGCCGGCTCAACCTGATGAAGGTGGGATAGTGGAATGTTAACGAATGTCCTGGAGAAGAGTTGAATTTATCATATTCACCATCTTAGTTTAGCCTATTTATACTCTAACATTTGCTAATTAGCACTAAGTACAGCGGAGGCTGTTGGGAATGTCATTAGTTGCAGGTTTGGACTAACTTGGAATAATTTATGACCTGATGATTGTGTAGATGAAAAGTCAGGACATCACCATATTTATTACAATTCATCCTGAGGGGAACTTAAAATGGTGTGTACCAAATTTCATGGCCAGCTATCAATTAGTTATCAATACATTTCACTCAAAACCAAAAATGTAATCTGATGGCAACACAAGTGGAAAAGAAATCAGATCTTCAAACTCGTTAGAATCGATCGTCTAGGATCCATAAATGTTTGTAAAATATCTAATGCTGCTATTTCACTGAATAAGTGAAAACTTTGACCTGCTGGTTATTTTTGAACGAGTCAACGTCAATGGTTTTGTAATACAATATTATGATTAGTAAGTAATTAAGTTTTAAGCCTGATGAAGCTATTAATAAGTATATTTACTTTACTTCTGACCTTAAATGGACTCTTAAGTAACAGTTGGTTACGCTCTGTGGCAGCTTTTCTAACATCCCTACAATATTTCTTGCTGGAGGAATCCCATCTTTCAATCTTGTGTCTCAGGATAGTTTCTCAAACCTCGAGTCCAGAACACCAGAAAGACTCATGTCCCTGCAGATCAGACTCTTCATCAGCTGTGGAATTCAAGCACAGAGCTCAGAGGCTTCAAGAACGTAATGAATCAGTGAAGTGCGGCTCAGGGATTAAATGCAGTGCTTAGACCTGCCACTTGTCCTGCCCAGCTGCTGCTGATGGATGCCAGCGGCGATGGAGAGCATTATATAACTACTCAGACTGTTTTGACATCAGCTGCCCTATCTGGGTTCAGAAGGGCCAAGTGAACGTCAACACACTAAACTTTAGTCACTGGGGCAGCGCAGAGTTTAGGTAAACAGGAACGCACATGGCACTTGTACTTCCTGAAGCTGTTCACTAAAAGGGTCTGAACAGCTTCTGTAGGTGCATCACTGACTCTTCAGTGCCACTAAAGCTACTGAATCTCCCCCGTTGCAATCACATGATTAATATTTCACCGATTGCACTAATTATAGTATTATAGTAATATTACTATAGTATAGTATTTCTGTAAAACTTTGGCACAAATTTAGTTAAACCAAAAACTGCATTCTCTATGGTTGCAAGATGCAATTATTCTCATTTTTGATAGTTTTTTATGAGTAAATGTTACATCTTTAAAATGTCAGAAAATAGTGAATTTGCCACCACAGTCGCCCAGAACCCAAGTTGATGACTCCAGATTGCTTGTTTTGTCCAACCAACAGGCCAAAACCATCCAAAATGTTTAGAGCTGAGGTGATTCATTGGTTGATTTTGTTTCAAGCAAAAATGCCAAAAATTCTCAATTTCCAGTTTCTTAAAAATAATGATTTGCTATTCTTCTGTTTTGTGTCAGTGGAAATTTAAAAAGTTTGTGTTTTGGACTTAAATTACACTATACAGAAAGCCAAAGATATGTTTGAGGTTTAGTTTTCTTGTTTTTTGACCAGAGAACACTGATAAGTAAAAATTTCAGCTGTAAACTGTGTAATTTAAAACTCAAAAACTCAGTTCATCTTCATCAGGACTGTGTCGTTGTGGTTTTGTCAGAGTTGACTGACAGTGTTGGAAACATCAGCCAATAACCACAAATCACATTTTGACTCAACTATTGCTAAATTCTGATTATAACCATAACTGTTCTAACTTTGGGAGAAAGTAGTGTGTTGTAGGACGCTGTCACTTATAATAAGAGGTTCATTGACAAAGTTTATTTTATGTTTGTATTAAAAAAAAAAATTGGCTGATATATCATTATTAGACTTTTTAAACTTGACTTCTGCTTCAATTGAACTTGAGTTGAGCTCCAGTCCTCACATATGAGAGGCTGGAAACAGCATTTAGCATTTACTTAAAAAATAACTTGAAATGATTAATTGATTATCAAAATTGTGTTTGATATTTTTTTTTGCTAATAATAGTTTCAGCACTAATTCATTGTCCTTTGTAGGAGAAGCAACTTGGCTGGACTGTGTTCAATCTCGAAATCTGACAGTTCAGTGATGATCTCCAGCTCTTTGGACACAGAAGAGGCAGTGTGAGATTTCAGAAAAGTAAATCTGTGATATGAACACTGACTAAAAAGGAATAAGTACAACACAAAAAACAATGAGTGTATAAAATTCAGCCAGTATTAACACAAGAAGTGTTTACATGAGCCTCTCCTCCACACTGCTTCCTCGTACTGTAGGAGGTCTTTATCTTTTCACTATCAGAGATAGAAGCAAATTTACAAGCTGCAGCCCGCTTGAGCCAAAATCTAAAAACATCTTGAGTTTGTTCGGTGTGAACCTCCATCCGGAGTCAACAGAACAGTCTGCTGAGTCCAGAGCTCTATCATGGACCACCAGCACATCACTCGCTGGCCCTCGAGTCCAGCCAAAAACTCTCTGGGACCTCGATCGTCCGCAGGCCACACACTCGTTGACCTGACCAATAAGCTCCCTGGTGGGTCTGCTTGTTTGCTTTAACAGCGCTGTTGACCCTCCATCCTTTCATCGACACAGTCACCATCACTGAATCCACAGACGGTGACTACATGCTCCGTCTGCTCTCACAAACCATCACCCTTCTCTTCCTCCTCCTCTCCTCTTCCTCCTCCTCTCTTGATGGTTGTTTTGTCAGTTTACTGACAGACATTAGTCGCTGCTGGTCGGTTGCCTGCTCCTCTCCACAGCTTGGTGTGCATGACTGGATACAGTCAATGGATCCCTTTGCCTTGTATGGTGCTTCACAGTTGCACTCATTAGGGAATTTCTGCAATCTTTCTTTCACACTTCCCAAAAAGCACAAGTCCAAGTCTGGAGGTTAGAGTCACGGTTATGTTTGTGAAAGGTCACAAGTTCAAACTACAAAACACTGACCGACACTCACAGTACTAATTGTATATCTATATAGATAATAATTTACTATTATTTATCTGATAATATTATCAGATAAATGCCTAATTTTGAATATCTGAGCACTGATGGCCGATCTTGATTATTTTTACTGAGTGATGTGGTTCATGTAGCAGCATTGTGACAATAGGAAATTGCGTTGGGTGCCAATGTGTGTGTTTGGGTGCACAGGGAAGAGAGGATAAAAATCATTGCTTGGCCCTCATGAGCCCTCAGTAATCCTTTAAACTGGATTAATGTAATTTGTGTCTTCACTGTCCATCAAGGGTAAAAAAACATAAATTTGCTTAAAAAGCAGGAAAAAATATGCTTTTTACAGTGAAAACAGGAACTTTTAGCAGATAAATGATTAGTTCATCGTCAAAATTAAGCGACAACTATTTTGACAATTGAGTAATCACTTTGAGTCATCTTTTAAGAAAAAATGACAAATTCTCTAATTACATGTTTTAAAATGTGAATATTTTCTGCTTTCTTTAGTCCTGTTTGATAGTAAAGTATCTTTGGGTTGTGGACTGTTGAATGGGACAGAAGAAAACATTTGAGGTGGCATCTTCAGTTTTGGGAAACAGTAATAACCGTTTTCTGACATTTTATAGACCAAACAACTAATTGATTAATGGAGGAAATGATCAACAGATTAATCGATATTGAAAATAATCATTAGTTGCAGCCCTATAATGAAGCATGACTTTTCACGGTGCAGATTTACAAAAATGAGCTAAATGCTAACATCAGCATGCTAATGTTGCTGCTTATGTGTGGCAGGCATAATGTTCACCACCATCTTAGTTTAGGTCATAAACCAAGTTTTTTTTTAAAAATTGACCTGATAATGGCGCAATATGGACAACAAACCTCTGCACCAAATTTTATAACATTCGTCCAAAAGGCTAATTGTCACTCAAATCCACATATGTCAACCTCATGGTGGCGCTAGAGGAAAGGTTAGGGGACCACCAAAGTCAGTGGTATCCTCTGGGAACCATGAATATTTGTACTAAACTTCCATGGCAATCCATGTTATTTCAATCTGAACTGAAATAGTGGACAGACTGCTGAGAACTGTGGGCCTAAGTATTTCAAATTGCTTAAAACATTTCATCCATAAAAACTGTCCTTGAACATGTCTAGGACCACCAGTGAGCTCATGGCTGTTCATTTAAAAGGTTTCTGGCATCTTAGATGTAGACATAAAGCTTTAAAACTATGCTTTGTTGTAAAGAAGTCTGAAAGTGATAAAAAATCTTTTTAAAGTTCTGTCATCACTAGCTGATTTGTATCACATGTACATTTGTCCCGCAGAAAAACAGAAATATGAGGAAGAAGTCCACTACGTCACAGAAAAATGTGAGTGTATGAAGTATGCGACGTGGCTACAAACAGAGGCAGATGTTCCACACACACAGACTGACAGATTTAAGTCTTGTCCCACCCTGGCTTCACCAGGACGAGCGGGAAGCGAAGGTTGGAAGAGACCTTGTCTCAACTTCCCTGGAAAAGTGGATGGAAACAGGGAGATATGGAGCAGAGAGGAGGAGGAGGATGGATGGGGGAGGTGGGGGTCAGTAGGACTAAACACTCCCTCCTGTGGGGAACAGGCTACATGGTGTTACCGCATCTTCAGGAATGTGATCCTGTAATAGAAAGTTCATCCCTCAGCTGTGGACTCAACAGTCACTATATTTAGGATGTGTCCAATCAGACTGGAGCTCCACACCAGTCAGACAGCAGATGCTTCCTCTTCCAACTCACTGGATCGCACGCTGAGTGATAACGAAGACGGATTTGGTCATTAGGGTCAAAGTCAGACCTCCCTTAGAGGAGTGTTTTCCTCTGGGTGTTTCCTCTTGAGTGAAGTTTTAATAAAGACTGTGTAGGTTATAGAGTTGTTCTACAGTCCTCGATGACCGTGTATCTGGCAATGTGACGGGTGCTTCTCAAACTTTTTCACGTCAAGGACCCCTAAACTGAGACCACAGACTCCCATCTGATAAGATTTTTTGCTTTTAGATGTTTTATTTCAGAAAGTGTATGAAACCCATGACCAAAACAGCAATACATTCTGTCATTGTTTTACTTCTGGATGGCATATAGTGAAAATAAATTATTCTCCTTTTTGCTGGGGACCCCTGGAACCCACTCAAGGTCCCCGGCCCTCACTTTCAGAACCACTGACTAAATGTCTGGCCAAAATGTGCACATGATGATTCACCGATGGGAGTGGACAAGCTGCAAATCATCTCTGACAACCCAAACTTCACAGCACAGACGTTTTTTTTTAATATTTTCTTTCCTTTTCCCACCAGTCTTACGCGTTCACAATTAAACGTGTCGCATTCCAGCAGTCGTCATGCTAAAAACCGCCTGTGCTATCGTCTCCTGAGCGCTTCCCAAACCGCTTTTCCAAATGAGGCTTCATTTACCAAATACAATCATACTTAGGCTGGGAAAACCGGCCACTTGATCATAAACTCGATCTCGGGTTAAAGACCAAAAACCACAAGAAAAGAAAATAAATTCTTCTGCAGTCTTGAGTCTATTAACAAGGTGGATGGTTGGATTGATGTCAACACTTATAAGGGATTTTTTTAATCAAATATAAAATTGATACTCTGATTAAAAAAAAAAAAAAAAAAGTGTAATACAGACGGGTGCTTGCATGACAACATCACACTACTTAAACAAAGCAAATAAACATGAAATATGCACTTTGGAAAAAATACATCAGAAGTTAAGGAAATAGAGAAAAATAAGTTTCTGATGATTCAAGCTGGAAAAACTGGTCTGATGAAGACGTTGACGACATCAGCTTCAACTCCCAGACAGTCTGTAATGCAGGTAATCAGTAACATTATGCAGGTTTTTCAGATGTTTTACAAAACATCTGATAGTTTCTTGGTGTGTTGAGTTAAAATTACTTTTCACATCAGTAAACACCTTGTGCTATTTCTTCTGGATATTTTGTAAAAAATACACTTTGGTGCATATTTTAAACAATTTTCAGGGTATATACCAAAAATTAACAATATTTTCTGTGGACCTTCCTGATGCATGCTGGAGAAATATAATTTACTGAGTTTTGGGAATTTCAGATTATTCTCAAATTCGTGCCTGGTTTACAAAATTTTAAAATGGTTTGGCTCCTCCTCCACTATGTGACTTTGTTTACACTCGCTCAGTCAGTTCTACTAGATCCTCTGTACGAGATTGTACCAGACCATTTCATCACACAGCTTGTGAAAGCTACAACTCAGTGGATATGAAGAGCTGCAGGTCCATCAGTACGTTCAAAACCAAATTAAAAAAATCTGCTAAAAACTACTCATCTCTGTCACCACTGACTTTAAATTTCATCTCATGGTCTTCTCATGAACGCAAATAATCTTGCTTTTAATTTGACAAGCTTACATTATTAATTTCTAGTTGACATTTTGGGTGTATGTGATGTGTTATTGTATGTAGCTTTGTATTATGTGTCCTGTGTGTTTTTTTGCTTCGTACTGTTTATTATTGTGCTGCTTTATGTTTTAATTGTGACTTTAAAGGGACTGGAGATGAAAATTAGTTATAAGCTAACTGTGGTACAGTACATCACATGGTAACATTTATGTTTAACACTGTACATGGTCCCAATAAATACAATACAACAACAATCACTTTTTGATTCATTTTGATGTTGGAGATGCTGTAAACTTTTTTTCAATTATACAGTCAAAAACTACGAGTAAATGTTTTTTAGGTGACACCCAGGGAGTTTTGTGTATTTTTACCTTGTGATAATCATCAGCTGGAGGTCACGGTTTACTTATCTCTATTTGTCTTTCATGGAACTCAACTCTGGTTTGGCAGGTCTATTCACTGCATGGAGATGTTTTTTTTTTTTTAAATAGAGGGAAGTCTTTCACAGCGGTGAAAAGTTAATGCCCTCTGTGTCAGTGACCAAAATTCTTCTTCTTAACCCCAAATTGCTTTTTGCAGCCTGCAGTTTTTCAAATGAAATACAAGCAAAGACAAGTGTTGACAGAAAATGGTACACAGCCAGTTCAGCTCAATTAAAAGTTATGAAAGTTATCCTCAAGTGAGCTCTACTCAGAAAAGGCAACAAACACACACAACTAACATTGTATTCTGAGAATCAGAACTGCTTATTTCAGTGGACAGCGAGTCTCATATAACTGTCACTGCATCAATCTGAAGTAGAAGTAACCAAAAACTGAGTCCGAGTTCTTTTCTTTTGTCCCATCACAGTGGATCGGACACATCTTAGTAGCACTCAGGGGCAGATTTTATAGACTAATGGTTTTCTTGACTTTTGACCTTTAAGACACTCAGTTCCTATTTGCTTGAAAGCACACAGTCTCATCCCCGCCACCCAGTGCTGTTTAGTATTTATACAGCAGACTGAGCTCAGTGTACAGAGATAGACTGTAGCAGCTGCTGCTGAGTACTGAAAATGTAAACCAGTCTAAATGTACGGGATTAGAGAGATTCTTCAATACACGGCTGGTGAAATATCCACTCAAACACACTCTCCGGCTTCCAATATATATCATTTTTATTGTACGGACAGAAAATTATACAATTTGAGAATGTAAAATAAATGATGAGTCAAAACAGAAAAGCAATGTGTAAAAGAGGAAGCAGATCGGGGAGGTGGATTCACGGAGGGGATTCACTGGACAAACATGCTGGATCTCAGTTCTTCTGATGCCTGAGGAGAAGAAAACACACTGGTTAGATTAACTCCATCTACCATGAAATATCTGAAAGAAAAGTCAAAGATGATCAAATAAAAGCTATAAAAGTTAACATGCTCTGTTGTGAATTTAAACTATTTGCAAACAGAATTTTCTGAATGGGGTTTCCCACGATGCTCCAACCACTGGGCTGTGGGAGTTTTTTCTTTTAATGACGCAGAGCTTCTGCCACGTTCACGTCATATAGGATGAATAGTAGAGATGGAAAAACCTGACATGTTGACTTGCACAACTTGACTTCATGTCATTGGACAACCTAAGACGTGGTCGTGTGAGGGTTACAAATACTGAACACTGACGACACTTTACAATATCCATTAAATTTGGGTTTAATTACCTCAATTGATTGATTTTGGCTGACTCGAGGCATCTGTTTGGTTTTCAGTCACTTATTATTAAGCATCGAGACATCTGAGACTTGATGTGAACACCATTTAAAATTTGTAAACTTATTATTTGCTTACTTGTTTATTACACTAAATACAACCTGAGAACATGAACGCAGCATTACATAACACAAGTCACATGCACAGAATGACTCATTTTGTATCAGCGAGGTTGATGGGATCGTTGATGAACAATAACTGTTGCACTCCAACGCACACTGCCAGCAACAACACTGTTTAATGTCATGGAAACTTGTGCAACAAACGTAGAAGGAGGGTAAGAAAGACTAACTCAAGGAGATAACCTCTTCAGTTGAGTGCTGAAGTCATTTTTAAACCTAACAAGCGTTCCCCACCCCTTACATTGGATTCACTTTAGGAAAAGGCCAAATGAAGAGGAGGAACAATTACAGTGACCAAAAAAATGTTTCATTGTACTCATTGTGATTGGACTATTGTCTTCAGATAGACTTGATAAAATATGATTGTCCTTTAGAGGCCGTTTACATGCACATACAGGTGTTTCCAGTTATTCCGTCTGATCAAATCTCTACTAACGTTGAAGTTTGGTGAGAGTTACCTGATGCCACCGAACAACAATTTGAAGAACAATAAAGTTGTGAGTTGACTGATCCCATCAGACGCAGCAAAGCTAACAGATGAGTCTGAACACACATAGACAGTCCTGAGAAGAGTTCTTATCAGGTAATTCGAGTGAAAACACCTGTATGGGTAGGCCGGGACTGTGTTGGTAAAAATAGATTTCAAAGACACAGTGACTGGACACTGTTCTGTTAAGGGCATCAAACCCGTGACTTTTCATTAATGACTCAGTCACGCTGCCTTTGGCGTACACACCTAACCCTTGATGTCAGCCTCTGCTGTGTTTAAATCTGTCAAGCGGCACATGAACCTCGTAAAGGGATGACATAGTGCGCACACAGGCCCTAATTTGGTCATTGACACCTCATCGGTCTCATCACACGCAACAGCAAACTCCAACATGGGAGGCAGGCTGCGGCCAATCCAACACAAACAACAAGCAGCCAGGAGTCATTAAGCATCCAGCTTCATTGGCGAGTACAGTGAGGAGGTTTACCCTCCCCGCTGGCGTCGGGAGATGGCAGAGGTGTTTACATTCCACGGTTAGTGACGGGTGAAACTAGGTTAGGCTTGGAAACAACAGCACAGACCTGCATTGTGCGTTATCACATAACGTTACTTCTTATGAAGACGGCCTGACAGCTATGTGGGTGTGAAAGGTACGGCTTTATATGCAACCTTGACTGTACTTTCACTTTGTGAGCAGCCATGCTACCGTACGTCTGTCCAGTAGTTTGATTTTTTAAGCTGTGAAAATAATACTGCTGCGGCCTCGCTGTCTGCTGGTTCCAACTTTAAAGACGTGCTGGAGGGAAATTCAGTTGATATATAACTGTAAAGGAAAAAATAACTGACTTAAAATGTCACGTTTATGACATTTTGGCAGTTTGAACCTGTGAGGTGGGACAGGTAGGACAAACAGTTCAGCAGCAGGTTTTTCTGTGCCAACAACTGGGGAAATGGGACCAGTGTGGTGAACATCAGCGGACACTTCAGGTTTCTTAAGTTATGAATGAATAACAAGGCTCAGGAATGATTTGTGTGAACATACCGCTGCGGTGAGAGCATTTCTACTCGTCGATGTACTCGAAGGGCTCGGGGGGCTCTGGCTCCTGCTCTTCCTCCTCGATTTTGGGGCCGTGAGCTGAGACGGGCTCCACCAGCTCCTCCTCTTCCTCGCTGGTGTCCTTCATGATGATGATCCCACCTGTGTGGAGCTGGAGGCGACACAGAGGGAAGAAAAATCACTAATGGTGTGAGGGAATAAGGGCTGAGTAGGACCACTATACTGACATTTGTGTTTGAATTACAAACGCTCAAAGTCAACGGAACAAGTTGAACTTTCATTTGTTTACATCTCACTACTCACTGTTGACAGTGATGCTTATGTAATAGCTGAAAAAACCTTTACGCAGTTGTAAAGGCCTGGGGGAACCACAATGACCAAGCAGAAAGCACTACCAAAAAAAATCCTGCTGGAACCAACAAACATTGTCCACATCCAGAGTCGGATTAACTCTCCAGGGGGACGCAAAGCAGGAATGAGCTGTGGCCCTCAATTGACTCTACAATTTCTCCCACTTTCTGTGTATATTGTATGTACATGTTAGTTAGTAACTTGATTAAGCGCACATTTATTAATCAATATGCACCATGTAAGCACAGGATGAACTGAAATAATAAAGGCTTTCAAAGCAGATTTTTACTTCGGGCCCCTGTAATACGGGGGGCTGTGCTTTTAGTGGTGCACACAAATATTACCAAATAAATTTACAATTAACAAAATTACTGCAAACACAACATGTGAACCTGGAGCCTTAAGGCCTTCCCTCAGGGTCCGGTGCCCATTTTACCTATTTGGTAATTCGGCTTTGACTGCATCCAAAATTCTGGTCAAATCACTCCACAAATACCAAACGTGTCACACTGAATGGAGCCTCCATAAAAAATATTTCACTCTTTTGTAAACGTTTTATAGCTTAAGGGATGAGAAAAGGAAGCGAACAAGTGTAGACTAAAAAAAAAAAGAATAAAAAAATAAAATTCTGAGGAAAGGAGGTTAATTTATTTAAAAGTAAAGGTCAGAAAGGAGTGCACTGTGCAGTTTTGGGGACTGGTCTCATAATAATCATTATTATTTTTATTATTATGTTTTTTTTAAATTATTTTTTTTCTATTTTTCTTTTTTCTGTGCATTTACCACACCCACACGTGTTCACATGTACAGTACTTGTATTACATAATGTGTGATACTTTGCCCTCTGAATGCTGCTGAAAACACTGTAGTTGTTGAATGACTGTCTTTCAAAAAAATTATAAAAAACAAAAAAAGTGCTAAAAGAAAAAAGAAAAAAAAGTTTAAAATAATTAATTTGTGGAGATGTTCAGCATCACTGACGACAAGACAGGAAACTTCATATTAATTCAAGCTGATCCACATAATAAGTTTTCAACAAACCACCAGACATGAACCAGATTTCAAGATAAGTCTGTAAAACTTCTCACTTCCTCAACCTGCCTTTGAATGGAAAAACAAACCCTTTAAAGGAAAGTGGTATAAAATTTTTTTTTTTTTTTAGCAGAGCAAAGACACCATTTTGGCATTTGATACAATAAGTCATACAATGTAATACTCTGAGCTTAGCTTGCTGGACACAAAATCAAACAATACTTCATCTTAACAAGACTGGGGTGAGCGCTGATTGGGTGACTTTGCATCGCCCTGCAATTTACTGCGGAAAACTGTCAACATTTACAGCAGCACCGCAGTCATCTGGTTTATAGGCCTGAAGAGTGCAGAGTTTCTGGAGTTGTAGATATTCGACGGGCCAAAATCAACCAAGAGGCTGAATCCTGATCTGAACAATTTATTTTTAAGGGAAAACTCCTCTCTGAGATACTTTTACATTGTTAAATATCATAAAAAAAGTTATGTTCAGGTGATATTATTGTGTGTAAATGTTGTAATTCTGCAGAATTCCTAGATGTAATGGTGCTATAAATAATTTTAAATAATGTAACCGCATATTCTGTATATAGTATCCCGTCTAATTAAACTGCACTTTGATCCATCACAGACAACACAGAGGGGTTTAGTTACCGGTTTGAAGGGCTGGTAGCGGCAGGTCTCAGGCATGGTGAGGACTTTGAGCTGAGCTGGCATCACTCTGGCCGGGTTCTCGAGGAGCTGGAAGTTTGGCTCCGCCTCCTTCTTCTTCTCTTTCTCCTTCTCCTCGTCCTTCTTCTCCTTCTCGCCCTCCTGGACCTCCTGTCGCAGCAGACACATAATCAGCATTTTCCGTTATTACTTTTCTTTACGTTCTCCCCACTGATTCCGCTGTCGTGTCTTCTTCTTCTTCCGTCCGTCTTCTACTGTCCCCTCCCTCTCTCTTTTTATATTTCATGTATAAATAAAATTGTAATAAATTCTTTCTTGTAATAAATTCAACAAAAATTGCAAATCATTGTTTAAATCCACCATATTCACACTACATTCGAGATCTATTTTTCTTGTGCACATCTGGCATTATTTGACAGTATGTAGAAGTTATTATTAATAAATTCTGGTTTTCCTTTTTTTCTGTTGTGACTCAGTACTCTCCTGCTCAGGCGACCTTGTTGGGAAATGATTTGTTGGGCTATCAGGCAGACACTGGAAACCCATAAAATAAGACACACAAGAACAAAAGGGACAGGGAGCTGGCAGTAACAAACTAGTTTTGTAATTTAAGACCAAACTATAGTACATCATCCTCTGCAACACTAACATGAGTCCTTTTTTCTACCATTTTCATGATGAATATACTTTTTTTTTTTTTTAAATATTTAAATGTATATTTATCAGAGCCCATATTTTTTTTCCCTGTCAATCTCCATCCATTCTAACTCAACATATTTTAGTGTTGATATATTTAGTGAAGAAATAAAAAGATCAGAGCAAAATAGGTGATCTAATTGTAATCAAAACCCTCAAAAACCAAAGTCGGCTCTATAAATCTGTCACGGAAAATGACAACCAGTGAATTCTGAACCGCCTGACCCCAGTGTGAGCGGATCGCTCCCCCTCCCCCAGCCGCCTTCACAATAAGCCAAATAAATCAAAAGGCCTGAGATGTGAGCGAGACGGACGTTTCCAGGCTCGTCTCTCAGCACCGGAGCTGAGATGTAGCGTGGCAGAGTGGATCAAACGCTGCTGCTAATGCTCAGAGAAAATCCCAATGAAAGTTATACTGGCTCTGGACACTGAGTGTGTGTGTGAGAGTGAAAACACAGAGGAAGACTTTGACACACACCTACTGTTATTTCTTCTCTAAAAGAGTAAAAGACAAACCATGTGACTGTGTGCATGAATCTACCCTCGGATATAAGTGGCCATGTAGTTGTGATTTTATCAAGTAGTGTTCATCCTAAATAAAACAGGATTATTGGTAGAGAAGAAGAAAAGGGTTTCTGGGCATTTCCACTCACCACTTCCATCTTCTCCTCCTCCTTTTCTTTCTTTTCCTTCTCCTTCTTCTTGGCTTTGGCTGTGATGGAGAGAACAGCAGTGGATACCTGCCATGCAGAAAGAGGGAGAGAGATGGAGAGAGAGAGAGAGAGAGAGAGAGCGGAGACATTTCCACAGTGTAAGACAAAACCATAGACACTCAGACCTTCTACAAACATGGCTTGAAACGTACAAAACTAGTCAACCACAAAATAACCGCTGCTTGTTCTTCAATCACAAAAGCATCTAGGACTTTGAAATGAAGCAACTCAGAAAAATAGGCCAGAGATGCTAAAATAATAAACATGACGGGCAAGAAAATGATGAGTCTGACAAGGAGGGTTCAAAATTATTCACAAATCAATATGAAGCGAGGTCAGCTACCCTCAACTAATTATTTCAGAAAAAGGGAAAGCAAAACAAGCTGATGTGTTGTGTGGCGCCTGAGCTCTCACCTTCTCCTTCTCTTTCTCCTTGGGAACCTCCAGAGCTGGTGGGTAGGCGAAGGTGGAGGGCTTACAGTTGGAGCGGTACTGCACCTTGGGCATCTGAGGAAGAAGACAGAAAGACGGTCACTTTATTTCTACAGATGTTTAATAAAAATCAATTTTATATGCTAAGCTAAGATGGTAAACATCACATAGACTCACGGCGTATGGCTGTAGTTTCCTAATCTTGTTTAAATGAAAACACAATTCAATTTGATGGAAACAAACCATGTTTTACATATTTATCTAAGATTTTTTTAGCTGACCTCATTGTTGTAGTGAGGTTTTAACAACGATCAGTGTCGACTTACAATCATGTGAGTAAACCCAGAAAGACCTCATGGTCCTAAAGGTCGGACTGTTATACTGTTGTTTCCAAGGTCAAGAATGAACTGTGAAGCTCAACCAGAAAGACTTACAATTAAAATCTATCAACAGCTTTATTTAACGCTGAAATCAACTGAGGGCTTAACTCCCCACTACTAGCCAACTTTAGTCCCACATGCAGCTCCAACTTGTTGATTTTTCTTAGTTAAAATAACAGTGAGAAGATATAAACCAGCCAGTAGAGTTATAAACACTTTTGGTTCTTTTAGAGAGACTCCTAAAAGAGAACGTCTGTGAGAAAGGTCATTAAGTAACAGATACTGTTTGATCGGGGGTTTGTTCGGATACTGAGTGAACTTATGCTGTCCGTTTCAAAAAGACAGATTCAGGCTGAATGGTGAACTAATAGTGAGACGTGAATTTGGGATGAGCACAAATCAGACACTGGATACACAACATTTCTTCTGTTTTTGCAGAAAAGAAAATGTCACATCAAAAGCTGCTCCAAAATTTGGCAGCTTAACGTCTTCTCAAATGTCAGACTTTCAATACTGACTTGCTGGTTTTAGACTCTACTTGCTACACAGCTTCATTTTGGTTGAACATAAAAGAACTTGCTTTGTTTGATTAGTTAAGTTTTAAAGTTAAATGTACATTTAACCGGTTAACCGGTTAAAGGCAAAAGAGGGAGTTGCTCTTTAATAAGGCGTTTCTTCTAATACCTGCTGCCTTAACTCTATGTAAAAATGAAAAAGCGCTCTGTCAACTTTACGTAGACAAACATAAAAGAAAATCTCCAGCCGCAGCATCACCAGGTGCCTTCTGTTTAGTGTGAGCCTTCGAATTACAACAAGGCTCTGAAACATAATGATTAAACCGTCTCTATAGTGGAACAGAGCAGTACAAAGATGTGACCAGAGGGGACGTCTTATTTTATATCACCTCATAATTCAGCTGTTACACTGCAGTGTGGAGGCGGGATGATCAGTGAGGCGGTGGAGTGGCTTGATGCCTGCTTTAGTAGCAGTAATTTCTCTTGTACAGCAAAACATTGTTACTTAAGAAGAACAAGTGGTGAGTGACAAGGATGTTCTTTGTCCTGAGGTGATAAACAAAGCCTGTAATAGCTTGTGCTGTGTAGTTAAACAGGTGCTGGGGAGCCTTGGCATGGTGCCGCACTAAGTCTATCAAACTCTGCTGTTCCCCAACCGCCTTCTGCACTCGATCCCTTGTGTATTATTTGGGGCTTTACACCCAGTATATTCTCCAGTGCCTTGTAAAGCTTGGGTTGCACAAAAGTGTATTGGTGTCCCTGGTGTCAGGTGCTGCTGATTCACGTAGCAATGAAGACATAATGCCCATCTAATATTTCTTTAAGATCCCCCGATATGTCACACTGATCCCTTGGCATCAGTATGCGAGTGGCAGGGGGCCCAGAGCAGGCCCACAGTCAGGAGGGCCTCGTTATATTTTTTTATATTTTCTGCACCAAATGCAAACTCACCAGACAAATTTAGCTGCCATTTTTTAAAATGCTGGAAAAAGATCACACACACTCACAGTATTTGTTCTGACACATCAATCACAAAGAAATCAGCCACTTTAGTACCTTGAGGTCCTTGTTGAGGCAGATTATAGCGGTGGGTGTAAAGGCCAATGACAGGAAGTGGGAGAGGGGGAACCAGAACCAGAACTGGGTGAAGACTAGCAGGCCCACCACTGACGGCATGTGAGTGTGACCCGTCCTGGACTGCAGAGAGATGGTCACGTTACGTCCACCTAGACCAACAGAAGCCAGAAGGGTTAAAGGTGGTTTCAGTATCAACAAACCTAGACAATGTTGGTTAATCACCAGATGACGTCAGCTTATTCCAAAAAATCTCACTACACACATATATATCATATTTACCCAGACGTGTCTGTCCATAGGCAAATGAGCATCAACTACTGAAGTTGCTAGATCAAAAAAGTACCTTCAGACTGAATGTGAAGCTAGTTTTCGCTTCACTTTATTTGTACAAGTATACAAGGATACAGCCTCGGTCTCAACACATGACACAAAGCACTGTGCACTGGCATTTTTCCATTTACTTGGTACACAGTCACATTTCTATAAAGAAAGTGCATTAGAGAACAACAATTTAACTTAGAACGAAATTTTGTTATCAAAATGTATCAAGCACATTGCTAGACAGAAATAAACCTTGTTGGTGATACAGTAGGTAAAATCTTCAAAGAAACTGTTAAATTTGCTGGCAACCAGTTTAGAGAAGCTCTACAGTAGTGTTGTCTCTCTGACATAACAGACTTAATGCTGCATTATGTACCAACTACTGGCGAGATGGACTTTTGACTCAATGGCGAGGCTTATATAAAGTTTATTATGAATGGTGAGGCTTTGTATGAATGGGAATCAGGTCAGGGTTGAATAAGTGTGTGCATGCACGCTCAGCAAACAAGAGAAGTGCTGAACAGGAGCATGACCGCTCTGCCAACCTCAGCAAACCTTCAGCAATCCTTACGTATCCCTGATATATAAAAAGGTTAAAAATACATACTGCTCAGTAGAAGCCAATTTCACAACAGGTAGAAAATCTAAACCATCAGTTTAGATTTGAATATGGACACATGAGAGCTATGTTGACTATGCTATGATCTGAGAAAACACAATATGCTGAATGAATAAAGCAGCTTTATGTTGATGTGACACTCATCACTGCTGATTATGAACCCACTTCAACTTGGCGTGAAATGTAAAATGTAAGCTGGAGGTTAATGCGGGCACAGACCAGGATGGCCACCACCCTGAGAAGGTTGTCTTTTGGCTTCAGCCGGTCTGATTTGTTGATCCTGGGGCAGGATCTCAATTACCTGGACCTGCTGGGAAGCCAATTAAACCAAGGAATGCATTGTCTACAACATCCTGCATTTAAATTAAAATATATCGCCTGATTACTAGATACGAGCCGCACCGGAGATTAAATAATTGATCTTCATCAAAGGAGGTGTGTCAGATGCTTTTTCCAGGAATGTTGAGGTAGTTACGGACTATAAAAACGGCTTGTTGTTTTAACTTTGACTTAAACCAAGAATTAATATATAGGCATATATAGGTTTTTAAATGATTTTCATCCAGACTTTATGTACCAATCCATGAAGATGTTCTGTTACCTGCAACAGATGGACAATTTTCATCACAGTTTACAATAGAGTTCTCTACTGATTAGACCCACTATACTTTGTGTAACGTGAAATGAAGAGGAATTTTAAGAAAAGCAGGAGATAACAGGGACCCTTTAGGACAAACAATTATTATATACAGCTGCCGACAGCATCGTCAGAGCGGCGCTGTGCTGAATAAAAAACATCCTTCTAAAGCAAAGAGGTCCGTGATGGGAGGAATATTACAGTTAACGATATTTGACGAGAGAATATTTCAGCCTACAATAGGTGAGGTTAAACAGTCAGATGCAAGAGAAGATGATGCAGGACAGAGACCTGCAGAAAGAACATGAGGCTGTGAGAGAAGTTTCCTAACAACTAAGTTGTTGCACCAAAATGTGCCGATAAACATCAGCACATCTGACCAACATCTCAAGCCATGATAGCTGATGAAAACCAGCGAACAGAATATTAATTTTGCTAGTTTGTTTTAGTTGTTTTTTAGTGATCCAAATTCATTCAGATTAAGACATTATGATTCTAAGTCAAACAAATGAGAGACGAACTGTTCATGACTCCAACGAGAGAACCAGACAGGACCACCTGTCTCACTCGTACTTGCCTTTTAAGAACTAAGCTGCTTGTATAAGTGGTTCTTTGATGAGGCCGTTGTTTCAGACTACAGACGTTGTTAGATTAGGATCAAGTAAATAATTCGACTGCTACAGAAGTGAAATGATGTAGTGATATTGTAATGCCAATCTGAAAAAGTGAACCAATTTCCTTGTAAGGAAGAGTATGTCTCTCTGTGTGGGGGAATTTATGTACAACTTGACAGGTGTCACTGGGGTTAGGGTGTGTCCTACCAGAAAGCTATTTGGGTCAATTTATGTGCATCACTGGAGCTGACTGAAGTGTCACTTGAAGCAGTAAAAAAGTGTAACATTTGCCCTCTGCCTTTCTAGGATGAACAGTAGGGAGGGACCGCATTAGTGAAGGCAGAGGGAGTGGGAGAGGAGGAAGAGGTGAGAGGAGGTAACCAGGATGACTCTGTTATTTCAGTGGGGATGAAAAGAAAAGGGTTCTTTGGAAGTGTCGGTTACCAGGGAGTTGGCGGTCTGACTAAAAATAAAACAAGTCCAGACAATACCATTTAAATCATCTGCTGTTATCTTGCTTTGCTCCCTCTCTTTTCTGAGGTCACTGAAATAATTTATTAGTGGGACCATATCTTGACATCTGAAGCAGTGGTGAAACCACTCGGGTCTAACAGATTGAGCGTCGGCCAGAATGAGTCACGCAGGCTACTTGCTGCGCCACAACTAGGAGCTTAAGAGTCTCTTAAAAACCTGGGAAGAGGTTGAGTGCACTTGACTAGCGGGTTCCCACGAGCTGCTGTTTTTGCCAACTCGTAGTTTGGCAGGGCAATTTTCATTCCAAGGAGTTGGTGAGAGAGAGAGGCAGAGGGGATAGTAGTGATTCCTTAAAAGTGTTATGTGACTACATCAACAACCAGCCTGCTTGTTGTACCGGTTTGAAAAGTCTGAATCCTGTGAATCCTGAACGATGAGAGCATGGTGTGTTTCATTACACAACTGAGACAGAAACCACTGATTAAAACTAATTAATGGATTGTGTCAATTAGTGAGGGAGGGTCTGTAAATGGGAGCTAAACATGGAGAGGTGAGATGGAGAGGGACAGAGACTAACATTTCCTGAGTAATAAGGACCAATGATCATGAAACTGAGCTCTAATCGCCTCCGCCTGTCAAATTAAATACAATTACCCCTGCACCTCAAAAACCTAATTCCCTAGAAGAACCAGAATACTAAAACATTCTGACCACACAAGCTTCAGCATGTCTGACATTCAAACAGGAGTGGTTTGTTTCCTGCCTGAATGTGTTTAAACTGTAAGCTCCACACTGGAGCTGTCCTGAAACATGGGTAAGCACTGAAAGCTAGAGTTTGGAGGGGAGGAGGAGGAGGAGGAGGAGGAGGAGGGTGGGGGGAGAGGAAGGAGTGTCTGTCTAGAGTCTGAAAAATGACACCAGCGGTCAGAGTTTGTCTGGATGGTCTCACGCAGGGTCATCTTGGCATGTTCGCAGAGTTTATTGCGGTTTATGTGCCTGATTTGATATATGATTTAGGTCCTTCCTGTCATCAAGATGGCTAATCTGTTCAAAACACAATAACCATCAAATAGTGTGCTGCGGGAGGGGTGGAATTAATCGAGAAGCAATTTTGCGACTGGTGAAAAATGCTCGGGAGTTACAACACTCGCCCCTTCGAGTAATGGTGCAAATACTTAAGACTGGCTACACTTTGTGTAAGTTGCAACACCTGATAGTGTATTTAGACAGCGGTGTGTAAACATAGCTGGTTTCTTTCTGGCTTAGCACACAGGGTTTTATGTTAGTGCTAGAGAATGGGTTTCTTCTCCTGCCTGCATTGAGGGCTTGTGTATACATGTGAATATGGGTGTGCTCTGCGTGTGTGAGAGTGTGTGTAGCTCCCCATGTGATGATGTGCAGCTCTCTAGGACCTCACACACACAAACACACCCTGTATGCTTGTGTCTACAAACACCCGCACAGACACACAAACAGAGAGACTATCAGACAAACAGTAATCACCAGGGGGACACCGACACTCCATATGGCTGAGAGCAGAGTTGAGCCGAACTAGGACCGACAGGCGCTAATGCGCCATAGCATGATCTGTTCCAGAGACGCAGTGCGCGGGTGGTCAGCCGTAGAGGGTTACTTCGTGTTTGCTTGAGCGTAAAGGGACTCAAATTAAGACACACGCACACAAACCCACCTAACAATTAGAGCTGTTCACTTGTTTTACAGTGTAATTAAGAATTTGGGTCTTTTTCACATCCACTGAGGGATGAAGGCACAGAGGTAGGTGGTTATATACCACTTTGATCTCTTGCTCAGTGACAGACCGGGATAAACCCAGTGAGGGGATCAAACTGGTGTCATTCCAGTTAACAGACCATGTTTCTAAATACCAGTCTCTTTTCCAAATGTAAACAAGCCTTGTGCCCCTCTGTTTGTACACTGACCTGCGTCGAGGATTCCCTGGGCCAGGATGGCCCCGAATTTGGCCATAACATCATCATGCTTGTCGTTGATCACCTTTGCATAAAGCTGTCTGAACTGGTTCACCTAAAATAGCGAGGGAAGAGGAAATGTGTTAAAACAACTCATAATCGAGAGACACTACTGCCCAACCACAAGATTTTATTGTTTTGATTAGAGACATGTTATTTTCTTCAAATTTCAGAATTATAGTATATAATAAGGACTTTTATTTTCTCGTCTCTTTCTATTTAACGTGAAATTTAGAATCCAATGAAATTGTCAAAATGTGAACATAAACATATTATTGTTAATTGCTTGTAAAGTGGAACAAAATATCCAGGTTCTAGAGAAATACCATACCAGAAATACCATTACACAACTAGTAAGAATGTGTTCAGCCTCAACTTGTGGAATCCTTCCTTTGAATGCAATGACTATCTAAGACTCACCTCATGCTTTAAAATCCTGCAGAGGGTGTGTGTGTGTGTACATGCATTTTATTTTGCCATCTCAGTAAAAGTCAGTCAAAGAGGAAGGCACAGTATATGTTTGCCACTTGAATGTGGCCGTCACAGCTGTAATGCATTTGTCAAACTTGCACACTGTCAGCAAGCTGCATGATACAGCAACATCAGCGCTGCCACACGCCTGGCGATGGTGCAGTGCCTGTGGGAGTCCCGTCACTAACGGCATATCTCGATAGCCGGAGTGAAACTTCGAGTAAACACTATGCTAGGTATTTATCAGTCAATTTGGCCAATTTACCACCCTCAGACTAGAGGCCTGAGACTGCTGTCTACAAATGTGACGCAGATCTGTAAATTACAAAGACTGGGACTTTAAAATAAACAGTCATGGATGTAATACCTCCTGATGCTCAACTACCTCTTGCACAATCCTGCATACCGCCTTAAGCTTTAAGCACTGTTGCTGTGCAGATGAGGAGTCTTTGAAAATGTGTCTGGTATTTCTTAACCGTCTATGAAAAAGCATGAGGTGCTCCAAGGGTGAGTGCGTGCAGTTATGCCTGGACTAGTTACTCTCCAGTCTTCCATGACACAGATTTCTTTCCTTATGTCTTCACAAACCTGATGTTTCTGTTTTCAGTCAAGTCTGCCCCTTTTCCCCCCCTCTCACTCTTTACTCAGCAAAGGCTCTGGTCTCCGTGGTATTAGACATCATTTTAAGAGTCACAGAAATGTTGTTATTTCACAGACACCGAGACAAAACACAGGCTTTCTAACTCTGTATCTTTTTACAAACTGGTTCACATTCAAATGGAAACGCTTTTGCTGTTTCAAAGGTCTATTTTGCACCAAAACTGTCAATTTCCTTAATGATAAACGAGAAAGATTCAAAATTCTAAAAATGCATTGTAAAAAAAGGATGTAGAACAAAAAAAGTACAGAAAAATCCAAACATTTTGCACAACATACCTTGGGACAGGTGACTTCAGTCTGCTGGATCATGATGAGGGCAGAGGCAATGAGGGCGCCCTGTCTCACATAGTTTACCGGGTCATTGGTCATGGGCTCCAGCAGGTTGATGGCCTCCTGCAGAAGGAGAGGCAAAGACACGCAGTTGGTAATGTTGTTTAAATACAGAATATTTACAATAAGCCGCATGTGCTGATTTTATATAACCATCTACTGCCATATGTACTGCCAAAGTATTGAATGGTTGACCATATTAAAATAATTTGGAGTGGGAAAAGTTGATCTTTGATGTAAGACAGGGCTAAAAAATGTAATCAAATTATTTTCAATGTATTTCGATTATGGATAAGAACCAGCCCCTGATGGTCAAGGGAACAAAGAGATTGATCCTAGAGGACTGTTAACAGCACTCTCTGCAGTGTTTAGTGAACATCTTTGCTGTTTAGCTAAGACCTAACTAAAAATATTACAGTTAGAAGGAGAGCAATCCGCTTGGCACGTTCTTTTAGATTTTAAGAAAAACAAGACTGGCCACAATTTCACTGGACAGGTGTAAATTACTTCAAATTGAAGTTAGGCCATTATTTACTCTAGATCTTTGTCAAAGATGCTGCACTAGAAAGGCACTGTCTAAAAGCCCATTTGAGACACAAACACACACACACACACACACACACTGGAAAAAACTTTTGTACAAAGAGTGAATGGTTTCCTACAGAAGCGAAATGCATTCACATCAGAAAAAAATAAATAAAATTGCCCTGTTTTTCTAAATTAACGAGATAATTATGTCGGAAATTCTGAGAAAGGTTTTCATGGAAAAAATATCATTCTGCTCTGTTTTTCTGAACTAACGAAATCCCAAGAGAAGCTCTCATTCCTACTTGAGAGCTTGAAGTAAACATGTTCCGCCTGTTTA
Organism: Thunnus maccoyii; assembly: GCF_910596095.1. NCBI lineage: Eukaryota > Metazoa > Chordata > Actinopteri > Scombriformes > Scombridae > Thunnus > Thunnus maccoyii. The sequence continues at coordinate 19,051,322 of NC_056539.1, read as the reverse complement.
GTTAAATCCAGTTTCATTTTGGTTTTGGTTTGAAACATTGAGAGATACTTGTGTCTTTAAGTAATAGAGATGGTATTGTTAATAGTTTGTCGACTTTGCGCAGGCACCTCAGGACAGGCACAAATATTTCATCAAAGCCCAAAAATAGATGAAACAAACAAACCAGACAGCCTACAGAGCTAAGAGGTTATTTTAGTTTGGAATTTCCACTAACAGGTTCAGTGGGATGACTCGTTTTTAATACTGTTAGAGAGGATATCTGGACCAGCAATTTTTAGAATTTATCTGATAACCTATTGGCAAAATAAAACAGGTCAAACATGAGAAAAAAGTACAACGCATTATGTTCATAAAACAGAAAGAACATGAAAGACGGGACCTTCGCCTCTCTCGGAGGCCGTCGTTACCATAATTACACTACTTTAGGTGCAACGAAATTCAGATGGCTGCATTACCACAGTGAGGATTTTGAAAGCTTTTCTAAGAATTTCCGAGATAATCATCTCATTAGTTTCAGGAAAACAGGGCAAATTTTTTTCTCTCAATTGAATACGTTATGCTTCCGTAGGTTCCTGATGAGAGACCTTTCATGGCCAAGCCCTCCACAGCCCAACAGTTTAGTTGTAAATGTTGGCAGAATCGTTATCATATTCTTATGTTATAAATTGGACTGAAAAATGTTATATCACCATACTTCAGTTGGGAAAAAGCGATATTCAAGTATGGTTTATTTGTTTCTGTCTCACAAATGTATGGAAGAGGACAGGCGGTTAATCTAAAAATGCAAAATAAAAGTACTGTAACAACGATGGACTGGCTAATACTAAATTTGAGAGATAATGTGTTCAATATGGCTTTAAAAAAGATTAAATAATGACCTCTTAATTCTGTCATAGTCCTGTAGAAGTGGTGAAATCTGTAGTTTCTCTGTGTGTCAGATTGAAGCTAACAGGAAACTGATAATTTGATGCTTTTTACTCCCCATACATTTTATATTTTGCCATTTCCAACAGGACACATCATCAATGCAACAGGAGCATTTATGTTCTCTGGAGGATTATTAACAGTGGCAACCAGACCACACAAATTAATAACATTAGTGTCATCCTTATCTGGTTACCAAGGACAACTGAGTAACAGTTATGACAAGGTCTACAATCAGTTTCCTCCTATGATCACTGTGAGTGAAGGACTGAGGGAGGACCACCTCCTATTCTTCTCTATTTCTGCTGTCTCCTCTGTTCTCACCGAGCAGTAATGGCTGTAACTCACACCGCCAGGCTCAGAGGGAGGCGTCAGCTCCGCCAGGCAAAGAGAAACAAACTAGGATGATGACAGTGTAGGTAAAATAAACCATGTTTCATCAGTGCTCTCGGCTCAGCTGGCTGAGACAGCCATGTACTGAGATGATAAGTCGGAGTGTAAAGCCAACACCAGTCGACCACATCCTGTTCCTGATAGGTTGTCTGGGGGTTTAATTGAGGGTATTTACTGTCAGACCCAATCAGCAGAGCAGGTCGACACATAATGTGGTTGCTTAAGAATATCTTAATCCGTACAGGCTTTCTCCGCAGGTTGAGGTGAACTTTACATTCAGTATTGCTAAAAACTGGCTTGTGTAAATAAACGGAACAGGGCAGAACACACTTTACCACGATTCATTTTCCATTTTCATACATACATATAAAACTGTATCATATGACAGTGTTCTGAAACACTGTAAATAATTTTATGAGTCTGCTTGCTATTTAACATTACACAGCATATCTCTCTGGTGAATAGTGTTTCCATCCGTTTCACCAAACAAGCTCAACAGCTCTTCATTATGGCACAAAATCAGCATAAACAAACTAATGACAGAAAAAAGGTCAAACAGCTGTCCTATGCAGTTTTTTTCTTTTATGTATACAATAGATTAGGAACCCCAGTCCAGTAAAAACATCTCAAGCCCAAGGTGTATAAATGATGGCAGAGGCTTGTGCTCCCTTTAAATAGGTGACCCACTTCTCTTGTCACGACATCATTACTCTCACTAAGGGTCTAATGTGCTCGAGGTTTTATTCTGGAAAAACCAAGCAGTAGACCTTCGGAGCTGATCGGTTCCCTAGCATGCCTTGGCCTGACCTGGTCCAAAACATTCAGTTTGGTGCTTCAAGGCTCAGGGTGTAATGAGCCATGATTCAGCTTGGGTTATGCCACCTGAGACTGATCAGCCCACATAGTTAGACAACTCAGGAACTGGCAGTACCCCCAACTTCTGTCTTCTTAACTCCTCTTCAGACTTTGATGAACCCAAACAAGATGACAGGGTGCCAATTTGGACCATTTTACAAGCAAATCTCCAAACAACTTTCCACAATTTTGACATCATTTCTGCTGACCTTCCATGCAAATTACAGCAAATGTAAAAAAAAGTAAAGGAGCTACTTAATTCTTTAATCATGGATGAAGCACAAACTTCAATCAAACTGTGACAGGAAATGAACCTTGCCTTGAGGCAGGTGATGTTCAAAAGTAGATAGGAGTCATGTAGCATCATTATGAGATTATTACAGCTTGTCTAAACCAAGTTTACCAGAGTATCATTTGCTCTGATGGCAGAATTGCATCTGACCAGGGAAAGCAACCACCTTTGCTCCCCTAAAGTGATTCCGTACTCCCATCTCTCATTTGTACGCCCAACTAAGATAAGCTTTATAGAGGACCCGTCACTTGGACGTGTTAAGGAAAACCCTTTGTGCAGCGTAGGTAATCTTGGCATCAGTGACGCACATGTTATGCCATGAGACAAAGAAAGCACACAGGATAAATGAGGACAGGAGGGCAAATCCTGCTTTTGTGGTTGAAAAAAGTGCTATCTAAGCTTTTCTTGTGCACAGCCTTATGAGGAATATTAATTCTAGTTATGAGCACTGATTCCAAAAAGAATAAGCACTTGTGCAAAGATACCTCATTAAAGAAGAACTCATTATTTACATCTTGGACGAGTCAAAACAGTTTTTAGTCTATTTTTGTGGTAATTTGATGTAAGGTTTGGTTCACATGGTTCACCCTTGTGTACAGTAAGTGTAATGGGTCTGGGGAGGCATGGTCAATTCTCAATTACTGGTTGGGCCTTCATTTACATCAATTGAAGACAGAACCATTGCTTCATTTGAAATAGGCTCTTATTATAGCTTCTTCCCTATTTTAATATCAATGTTAAGCTGTTAATAAAACTTAAGTTTACTTCACATTAAAATTATACCATCAGTTCAGAGGGCAAAATTTACATGCTTCCCCGGCTGGGTGTCACTGTGAAACAATTTTATTAACAGAACACTTAAAGAGAGAGAAAGGCAAAGTAAGGTAACCACTTATTGAGTTAAAAGGGTTGAGGCTAAGAGAAAAACTCACCTTGTTGCCTGTCCCAGCACAGCAGATACCCAGAGCCATGGCAGCCCCACAGCGCACGTGAGGGTTGTAGCTCTCGGACAAAAGAGACACCACACTGGGACACTGCTCAGGGGTCCTTAACAAAGACAGAGAGAGAAAGAGAGAAATTTAGGCTGAGCCAAGAGGAGGCACTAAAGAGAACCATACAATGCTGCAGAGTTGAGGACACACGAGCATGAACATGAACCCCTTATTATGATTATCATACAGAATAAAAGTAACTAAGCACTGGACCACTGGTTCATGATAACAATGTGTTCTTCTCTAATGAAGAATTACAGAGGTTTAGAGGATGAATGTCAACAACTGGTTTTGGCATGAAGATAAATTTTGATAAATCTGAACTTTTTTTTCTCTGGTAAAATGTGTATACAAGGCTTATATGAACTATGGAATTTTAAGGCTAAAATTCATTATTAAAGCCAAAAGCTAAAGTGATGGATGAGGTGATTTGGTCCTAATGAGATAAAGCGCTTTCAGGCCTTGAGCAAAAGAGCAACATGAACCAAATCATCACAGTTATCTTGAGCTGACGATGGTGGGGAATGCCTCTTTGGGCAATCTTCCAACACACAGAGATTTGTTTCGGTGTAGCAATAATTGTTCATTGTGACACAAAGGGCCAAAAGCTAATATCATTGTGGCATTAATTTTAATGCTACAGGTGCATTCACCCTGGCTGGGATGTAAACTGCCATGGTCACTGTATGCAGAGAGCATCTACATATTGGGGGAACTGTATTAGATGATTTTGGAGGGAAAAAAAAGTAGAGTGAAGACAGAGAGAAAGAGAGAAGGAGTAAAGTGAAAGCATGGGCATGAAATAAGCAACTTTGATTTATGTCTCTGAAAACTCTCCAAGTCCTTGGAGTTTTTTTCCCACTGGTGCTGTTGTGGAATATGGAGAATAGACATCACTAAGCCAAACCATTTAAGCCAATCTTTGGCTCAAGATACAAATTTCAAATGCCGTGGCTCTATGTGATTATTTTTCTGTCTCTGGTATAAACTTTTTCTTTGCCAACAGAGAGAACATTAAGGGGTGCTTCTGAAGAAATGTTTCATTACAGAAAAACTTATTTGAAATTAATATTATGGGATTGTAGGAAGAAAGTACTACAAGAGTATATACGAGTAATTGAAATAGAGTGCACTAAGTATTGTAGAATATATGACTGAAGTGAGTCTTAAAAGAATCTCTAACCTCACAATAAAAAGAAAGGAATTATGTGTTTAAGTGCTGCCAAGATAGGAACCAAACAATTATTAGACACTTCAAGAGAACATAATGGGGGCTTTATGAGAGGGGGGAGAACTCTATTTCACTTTTAAACTGCCGATCTGTTTGCTCCCCAGTCACAATGAGACACACTTCAATCAGTCGATGCCAGATAATGGCTCAGCCTTGGTGACACTAATGTTGAGCCCCGTCACATTAGGTTTACATCAGCAGGTGACATCAAAGTACAACAATTGTGCCATAGCTCGAAATGTATAACTGCACTGGGTTGTCCAACAGAGATATTTAATTTGAAAGCAAAAAAAAACAAAAAACAGGGGGTTGATGTAATCTGCTTTATACCAAGAATGTTATCTGACAATTTGCCTGTAAGCTAAGGTGGTGTTGATAACACCAGCGCTGCCTGGGCCTGACAGATGAACTGATTGTTGAGATTACTCAGTGCCTTTGAATCTCAGACAGGTTTGGTCTGCCCTTTTGATTAAAAAAAGAAAAGGAATTCCCATCGAGAGTCTTGTAGGTCCAGTCAAGATGTGAGCACCATAATCAGCGGCACAAATCTCTCTGGTTTGTTTTGCCACAACCTAACTAAATTGTCACATTTTGCCAACTGTTTCAGACACATAACACTTCACTGAAGTGGCTGCCTTTGTTTCTTTCATAGAAGTAAGAGCTCACTGAATCGAAGGAGGAAAGAATAAGAGAATGCTAAATGACTTAGCTGTACCGGGCCCTAATCCTTTAAACCATCTGTTTAACTTTGTGCATTTGCCTAGTGGTTCAAAGTTAAGCAAATAAACATTTTAAACTTTCAGCATGATAGCTTTATCATTAAGATAACTGCTTTCACTGGCTAGCCTACTGGATTTACTTGGACTGGATCAGATAACAAATAGAAGTTAAAACACTGGAAGGTAGGACAGAGTAAAAACAAAACGCTACATTATATAGATTCCTCAGTAGTGCACGAAAGTATAGAAGTTGGCCAAGATGCCTGAGTACCTCTGTCTCCATTCAACATGCCATTAATAGTACTGCCTAAATATACACAATGTAAAACAAGGAGGAGAAACAGAAGCTACATCTGATTTGAACCAATAAATAGCCTCAATAAAGCCCAGAAAGTTATGTCTAAATAAGTATGAGCTTCGCTGGGTTTTGTGTTTAGTCCTCTGCATCAATATAGTGGCTCGTTCTTAGTGCATAATCTCCACTGGCCTGTTTGGAATTAGAAGCTCAGCTCAACCATATAGGAGGATTTGACTTGATCACAAATGACAGTCATTTAGAGATCTAGATCGCCTTTCAATATCACCTACAGGCATGAATTGATTCTATTCTGGTAGTCTGATGATGCCCTACAATCCAATCTTGGATAAGGAGCCATTGTTAAGGTCTCCTGAGACAAATTTGTAATTTTACTTTGCATAAATAAAACTGACTTTACTTGATCAACACACATGTTGTTGGTTGTGAGGTTGTCAGCTCTCTAATACCCGCAAAAACACAGGGTACAGTCTATCCAGCATAGGACAGAAAACCAGGCCATCAAAAGTTCAAGGGCTTTTGTAATGGCTAGACACAGACCTAATTTATGACAAGTGTTGTAATCGATTAGGGACTACAGTAGCTTGAGAAAAACCTGAATGCCTTTTCAACCTCAGACTCAGATGGAAATCAATATCCAGCATTTGTTTCGGTTGAAAAGGCTGTGAAGCAATGACATCTGCATCCAAGCCAAACTTGAATATCCTCAATGTGTGGTGAGCTTAAGAACATCAAAATGAGCTGAAATACTGAAAATAGTAAAAAAAAAAAAGTTGAAAAGTTGATTAAATGTAACACTTGCAAAGGCTCCCGATAAGAATGAAATTCTTACGCTCCTGTACTCAGGCCCTTGTCAAATGTCAAGGTTTCAGAGACATGTGTCATAGTGAGACATGTAAAGTGAAACATATATGCTCTAACATATTCTCTGACATATGCTCTAACTCTTGAAAATGTTTACTTTACTACTACTGCCTTACTAGGCAACAAAAATGCACAATGTGTTCGCTCTACTGGTTAATGTACTGTACAACCATATGTGCATGCCTCACATTTATTATGGTGTGAATGTCAGAGGCTGATACAGCTGAAATTTAATAACTCCCTCAGTCTACAGATGTCAGGCAGTGCCCTGTGGAGCAACACATACATTGATAGGTTAGCGACAGAGGCAGGAGGAATCCAGCTGTGCTAAATAAATTATAGATGGATTTTGCACCCATGAAATGTAATTGAGGCAGTAACTAATGCACTAGCACTGCAAGAGAGCAGATCTGTTTAGTTTGCTTCCTGTCTGTTAAAAGCAGTCACCCAAATTCATCTTGAATGTACCTGGACAATGTTGAATTAAAAAGGCCATGATGCTGTGTGGCTTTAGTATGTAACACTTTCATTGAATTCAATTTAAAAATTAACCACTGTTTAACCACATTAGAAAAGCTGCAAGTAGCAACAAATGTGCCAATGGAAGAGGGCTATGATAACATTGATGAATGTTAAGTAAGATGTAAATTATCAAAATAATAATCCAATTCTGGTAGGATATATAAATAGCATGTATGATGCATCATGGTCATTAGGGGGAAAAAGAAAAATGGGAGCAGTATTACTTAATTTGTTGCAAAATGCAATGCAAAAACAATACAAAAATATACATGCACTGGTACGAATTTGTCATCAAACAAACAAAAAAAAGTTTTCTAAATTATGCAAATTTCCAGAAGAACATACCATAATACAACATAGTACTAATAATAATTTTACTAGTACAAAAACTGCAAATTGTTTGCAAAATGTGTAGATCTGACAAATGAAGTTGCAATCTGAGCCAGCAAGATTGGATGAGGTCTGAAAAATGTGCCTGTGTGGCAGGTATTTGATGTGATGTGAGTCGAAGTCAGCATGCTGCTACTAGCACACTTTCAGCTGTTCCTTGCACCGAAAAAAAAATCACCAATCTTTTGATGAGAAATGAGAAGGAGACAGTGCAGGTTGGACGGGTGTTTTCAGATTTTTCCTGTTATCTCTGTGGGTCATCTTGAGGACTGTGTGTTAAACAGCAGCTTTAACAAATTAGAAATGCACTGACTTTGTTCTGACAGACATTAGAGTTAGAAGAGCACTACAATGGACTGAAGATATTTAACTTAACCAATCAGAAACAGGTGACGAAAGAGGACATGCTGTGTATTACTGTATGTGGTTTTTGGCACCTGAGGTAAATTAGGGAAACCTTTCAGCTAAAATATATGGAGTGTAGACTTTTTTTTTTTTTACAGGAAGACATAAGGGTACACAGGGGGTTACTGACTGTACTTCTCACATTTTTTTGTGAAGAGAAGAATCACTCATCATCATCTGGTTACTGTAAACTCCAGAGAACGTTTATTTCTACGTGTGTTAATGTCTTGCACCTGCTTTTAAAAGCAAAACAATGAATCCACACTGACAGAAAACACATTTTGACTTGTTGAGACAGGAAGTTCAGAGAAAAAAAAAAAACAACACAAATGTGGTCTAAATTTCAAACTTAATCGTCTACAAGAAAATACAATTATATTTAAAATTACATACTAGTCCTGACAATGTGAGCTCACGGAAGACGAAATGAAAAACTTATAGGATTCGAGTATGTTTTTCGAGCACCTTCCCACACAGAATACTTCTCCCCATACACCACTACTACCTCCCCCACCACTGCTAGCTTCAAATGGTGGAGAGAACAGAAAGTGACAAATATAAACAGTGGGACGGCTGTGTTGAAGGAAATTACCTCCCAGAACCACTGGCATGTTGCCAGCGCGAAGACATTCATCTGTTTTGGACAGAGTCTGACTCACGGGCAAGACGGAGGGGAGGGAGGGGAGGGAGGGGAGAGTGAGAGAGCCAACTAGACGGGGGTGAGTGCAGGCAGTTTAGTGGCTGTGAACGAGAGGCAGCAAGTGGGAATGGGAGAAAGGCAGAGGAGCCACAACATCTGAAAGTTTTAAACCTGTGATCGCGGTAGGTGATGCGAAGCAAGACTGGGGGTTCCTCCAACATGTGGAGGCAAAACAAATTCCACATCATGGACTTAGACAGATTTAGGTTTTGCCTCTGAGGGAGGGCATTTTTTTTTTTGTCATGTTCTTACTTCGGGAGGGTGGAAATATAAAGATGAGATAGGGGACGTTAAAAAATATGAAGAGGTGTGCGTGTTAAGCTGCACTATTCTTTCAGCACAAACTGTCGCTTTAGTGTTTATGAAAGTTAAGACGTATCGGCTTGGAAAAATACTTCGAGTTGAAACATCAAAGAGAAACTTTGCAACAGATGTTACCTTCAGAAGCAGGTGAGAAACTTTTGTAAAATCACACTAATGCCAGTTGTTACTGTATTGTTTTTTAATAATTAACATTTTGTTGACTTGTACAATAAGTAAAGACTGTAGACAGTGTTACAATTGTGTATGTTTCATTGAAAACCACACTGAAGAGGGCTTTAAGTTAATCTAACACTAAATCTCTGTATTTAATGGGTTCAAAGAATTTTAAATTTTCATACATTCATGTACTAAGTTTTAAAAACAATGATTGTGTTTTTAACTGAATCATGTGTGTATTTAGGAAATGTTATAGAAAGACCATTTAAACCTTTCTGCAAATTATCCCTATAAAAATTTGTTTCATAGTTATATTTCATTGTTATAACTGAAAAAGCATGTAAGCTATTCCTCCTTATATTTTCCACCTTGGTAAATTTCTTTGCCATGATGTGGAAACAATAATAGTCATCAGACAGGAAAGACCCTCTTCATTTGTTACCATAAGCGTCTCGTTAATATGCCATCATTCAGACAAATAAAGCAAAGGGGTAACAAGGTCTTGCTTTTCCTTTAACAGACCTGTTTGTCCTTTTAAGTGGATGCGATGGATGACAAGACTATTAACTGCCTGGGAAAGTGAGGACCCCTACTAGCGTGTCCCTGTGGAAATACTAATCGTGGGGGTTGGGATTATTGCCAACATTGGAATTTGTAGCGTTGGACCCGTTTTTTTCTTTTCTTCCCTCCAAACGGTGGATCCTCTACTGATATTCCGTTCGGTTTATATATTGCACAAAGGGATGTAGCGTCCTGTGCACTGACCCTGAGCTGTCCCGCCCTACCCTCTGCCCTTGCCTGTGGGACCCAGTGACCATGCTGACCGAGTCTCAAACACCAGAGAGATCAGAGCCCAGACCCACGCTAAGGCCCGCTGTAACCTGTGCAGCACCATGTCCCAGCCATTCGCGGCTCCGCTCGAGGCTAACGGCTCACGACCAGAAGCGTCTGGGGTTCAGCTGAAATGGGCCGCCCTGCTTATTGTCATGGTCATCATCCCCACTATTGGAGGTAACATCTTGGTCATTCTTGCTGTGTCACTTGAGAGAAAGCTGCAGAACGCCACCAACTATTTCCTGATGTCGCTTGCTGTGGCTGATCTACTGGTGGGACTCCTAGTGATGCCCATTGCCCTCATCACTGTTCTCTACAGTAAGTTTAACATGGGGCCTTGTGATCAAAAACCTGACTTGTGCAACACTATAGCAGTAAATATCTGACTCTACAAAGAGAAACATGTCCTTGCTCAATGCCCAGATCAATTTCACACCACCTTTCTGATTAAATATGAACCCAAATGATTAAAACTACCCTTCTATCGAGCTGGGTTTGAACTGTTTCAACACATACAGGCCAACCAGTTTTAAACAACCCTGAGTAAAAAACCTATCAAGGAGTAAGTGTGTGTTTGGATATTCTACAAATAAAGTCCCCCATTTCATAGGAAAACTATGTTTAACTTGTATTAACTTTACTAATCGACATAGAAAAACGGACTAACACGCTTACGGGTAGCAAAGGAGGTTAAAAATTGTTTGTGAACAACACTAGATACGATCGCAAGTAACTGTAAACAAATTATTCTAGATGACATATTATAACAGATTGTGGATAATAAACATGCTACTTTCTCTGGCATAGTAGAGTAGGAGTTGCACGGCTTGGACTGAACTAATGGTCTGGGTGGTTCATTACCCAACAAAAAGAATGTAAATGATAATTTTATTTTAATTCTGGTGACAGTGCTGTGTAAATACAGCTACATCTCAAACGATTGGGCTTATATTCTCTTACAAAGCTACGGCTAAGCTACCATTCCCCATTAATTCAGTTGGACGATAATGAGCCAGATCCTAATCATGTCTCTCTCTCTGTCTCACACCCACACACAGATGGAATAATTTGTCATGGCGCTATCCACCTGTCTTGCCTCTCATTTAAAAAAAATCAAAAAATCACAGTTTTGAATCATAACTGGATGTCTTACACTAAAGGGCCTGCACAAGTCAAACTGGTCATGGGTGCCGCTTTTGTCAATCGCAGCTTAATGCAGAGGCTATATAAGTAAGGGCCATGCAGTCAGTCTATCATTACATGTATGTTTGTAATGCATCTATCTACTTTCATCTACATGCTGTCCACACATTCAGATCCAAGTGTTGCTGTGTTAAAAAAAAAAAAAAAAAAAAAAGATCCCAGCTGGCAGAACTTTGACGTTATATAGTGAATTTGCTTAACCTAAACAATAGATAAGGCAACGACTCACTTACACTTACACAGGCTGCAAGTTTCAAGGTTGAGAGATTAAAATTTAAGCAGTATATCATCAAAAGAAGCAGAAAGCTTCAAACAAATTTGAGAAGGACAAAAGTGTATGATTTTTTTTTAAAGCTATCGCTTAAATGTAGGCCCTTGCAAACTAATTTATCTCAAGACGTAATAAAGAGCCCTGATCCTTTGGTTGAAAACCAATGCAGGAAGGTTATAAATGTACATATGGTATTAGTCCAAATAACTCCATTTAATTCAAAATAGAACAATTTATTTTTTGCTGCTGGTGGAGTGAGATGCTATGATGTGTTAATCCACAACTGAAAAGATTGAAAGTGATTGTATCAATGAGTTTTCTTTCTAATTCCATTTTAGGAATAAACTCTTCAATTGTCAAATATATATTTTTAAACCCAGCTATCATTACCCCCTTGTTAGACAGATGAAGCTCAGAACACTGAGTTGAGAATGGAGAGGTCATGGGGATATATATCAAGTGAGTGGACAGTCAAACTTCCAGACGGAGGATTAGTTCCTTCAACTGAACCCTAGCTGGAGGACAGGAGACGCACACAGTTACACGGTACAGATTAGACTGGCAATATTACCAGCATACATCACTGCTCTAAGGCAGCAAGTATTACAACAAAAAATATGGGCTCAAGATCAACCTAACTGCAGGGTCACAAAGCATTCAATATACACGTGAGGGCACACACAGTTCAAGAAAATGCCTCAGTGTAAAACGTGAAAAGGGAAGCCGTGAATGTAACTGGACTACAGTTTAGGGATGCACCAATCCGACTTTTTCAGTCCTGATACCAATATGCTTTGGGTATCAGCTGATACAGAGTACCGATCCAATACCAGTGTTTAATTAATAAGTTGTATGCCTCAATGTGTGAAAGAGATTGGGATCATTCTTTTATGTGTAAGGCAAAATAAAGCTCGACTTAAACGTTGCTCTCTTAACTTTGTAAAACAAAATGTAACAAATGAATACATAGATATAAATCTACTGAACTGTTATTTATTAAAATAATGGTATCCGATATGAGATCAGCCCATTGTTACCGATACCCAATCCAACTATTTGAGTCAGTATCGGACTGATATCCGTTATCAATATCAGTGCATCTCTACTACAGTTACATCTGTATGCGCTGCCAGACCTTTTCCACATCTGCTGGGAAAGCATAAAGGCAACACCTTGAAAGATGTAGGACATCTGCTTGTTTAAAATGTGAGCTGTGTGAACACACACTGCTAGTAACTTAAATACATAATGCATTCATGGATGATAAAAAAAGATGAAGGACAGATGAACAGATGAACTGGTGTCATTTCTAAAGTGACATACCTGCAAGGCATCACCTCATAACACACTCCAATGACAAATTAGTCACAGTTTTCATGTCTCTACTTGCCATATATATAAAAAAAAAACAAACGTGTTATAATGAATTTTTCCTGTGCTAAAAAAAATTAATAATAAAAAAAGGTGCAATGGTGAGTTTTCTTCTTAAGTAACATTAAACAAACACAAACAACAAACAACACAACAAACAATGCAATAAGAGGAATTACTGTATGAAGTATAGATAATTTTGTCTTGATCAAAGCCTTGTGTAAGCAGAACCTACTGGACATCGATTACCCGCAGTGGAACGATTTATATGCTGGTGGAAGAAGATATGTTCAAAAGCAAACCATAAAAAAAAAAGCATTACTGATATTGATGGAAAGAAGTTTGACTATGAGACTAATACAAACTCACTTGCTCCAATGCAGAAGAAGTTAAATTTGCATATGAAATAGATACAGTGGTGATTGCCAAGAGCGCTCCAAAGTTTACTCAAAGTTTCAGTTAAATGGAATAAAAATATGTGCCTTTCTATAGATACTTGGAACTTGTAAGCTACACTGTTTATTGAATTTGGCTTGGGATTCAACATTTCAGAGGAAAGGTACAGAAGTTTACTTTGAGAACAAGTGCAGTATTTGTCAATGAATAAGCCTTCCAGATGAAACCTCATCAAAACTATGACTCAAATATTCCTCCAAGTGTGACAAGAAAGCAGTACGAGCAACGAAGGGGAGGGTGGCAAAACAAAGAAAATTATGTAAAGAATATTTCCAACAGTCTTTTTTTAAATGGGTGATGGTCACGGGACAAAGGCCAGAACAATTACTTGCCAAATTTTATGCCTGGAACTGAAAATAAACACTACTGTTGAGCATAGTCTCCGGCACATCTACATAAAGAGCTTTTAGCTCCATAAACAGTCAGTGAACCCTCCTTTTTCCAGTAAAGTCATTCCTCCCATAGATAAACAAACACCAATCTTTTGCATGAGTGCTACTTCTAATCCCTTTCCATTGTGGTACATCTCCCATAACTGGTAGTAAAAGACCAAGTTCTTTTTGAAAAGAAACTGGGGTATATTATAAAAGTGCATTAAAGGAATTACTACTTGTGTTTGGACCACAACAGATAACTTATCTACAAATAATATTTTAAAAACCCAACTACTCTAGGACAACAGTTTCTAATCATAGTGGATGCATTTCTTCTTATGTTCTCTTTAGACTCTGGCTGGCCTCTCCCGGACTTCCTCTGTCCTATTTGGCTCTTCCTGGATGTGCTGTTTTCCACCGCATCCATCATGCATCTATGCGCCATTTCACTGGACCGCTACATTGCCATCAAGAAGCCAATCCAACACAGCCAGTACAAATCCAGAGCCAAAGCGATGGTCAAGATAGCACTGGTGTGGCTTATATCCATTTGTAAGCACATTCATTCAGATTTCCTTTCAACTTAACACAAACTTTACTCAACTCTAGAGCACATTGATAAAGTTAATCTCAGGAAAGATGGTCTTCAGATAGATTTCTTGACATAAGACCCATGGCAGACCTGGTTTTTTTCAGGAATCCAAGCCGGATGCAATAAAAGCAGATACTATATAAACAGCTACACTACCCACTACATTGTATATAGGAACGAGATGGGGTGTCTGAGGGGCTTGGACAGTAATATTGCACTTGCATTGGTCACAGTGCATCTTAGAGATGTTACTAAAGATGTCATAAGGTCAATTTTCATGAGAGGCTGGAGTTTATTCAAAGGCCACTATGGCGTATGCATCCAACCAAGCTGTTTGGACTAATTAGGGACGTGAAATAGAGCACCAACACTTACTTACTGGGACAATTAACTGAATCGAGCCATTGTCAATGTTATCATTTACAGCTTTTCCTGCTTTGACAAGTCAAAATGTCTGTCATGAAAAGGGTCTCATAAGAACAGATAATGAAATCGGTCACTAGGTGAGAAGGTGCTTCATGATAAAGCAAGTTTTTGAAAAAATATAAAGCATTCATAGAGGCGTAGGTATTCTGCTTGAATGTCCTCTTGATGAAAGAATCACACTTGCCTGTTTTAATTTATCCCACACAGCTCTCGTATGAGTGTTGGGGTCCATTGTTCGTTGATCTGCCGTTATTTAACAAAAGGAGGGTAAAAGTTTGACCTAATTCACTGAGGAATTATTGCCTAGTGCTCAGTGCCAGTACTGAGACCACTAAAAGCACAGTCAGTTTAGCTGTTGATTTTGGTTCCACTTGAGCTTCATTTCATGAGCAAAACCGGGAGATCAGATGGATTGGAGGGAGAGGCACTTAACACCGCTGACTGCAGAACAGTTTCTCCCTGACTGTATACTATTGCTCAATTTAAGAGGGATCATGGCAGGCCACGGATGGTTAGTTTACTTAACTTAAAAAACAAAAATGAAATCCTACAATCAGACCTCTGCTTATTATTCTTGAAACAGCTGCTTCATGACACTTCTATTGATTTCTACTACTACCTAACTATAGAATGAAAAAATTAAGGAATTTCTTTCTCTTAGATGAAAAAAAGAAACAGCTGGGTAATATTAATTTGTGTTGAACCAATTCTAGTGTCAAGAGTTAATCAGCCATTCAATCAGTGCTTAAAAAAAAAAAAATTGCCAATGTTTGCCAATACTAACAAAGTTTCTCATTTTCCAGGTATAGCAATCCCGATTCCGATCAAGGGGCTTCAGAACTACCATCCTCACAACAACATCACCTTCAACAGTAACCACACATGCCTGTTGAAAACAGACACCTTCCGGGAATTTATCATGTTTGGCTCCATGGCAGCATTCTTCATCCCTTTGACCATCATGATGATCATCTATCTTCTTACTGTCCAGGTGTTGCGCAAAAAGGTTTATTTGCTCAGGTCAAAGGTGACTCAGCGTTTTAGCTACCCAACGATCGCCACAGTTTTTCAAAGGGAACAGGCTGTGACCTCACCTCAAGCTGAGCAGCTGAACATGCTGGACAGCAGACTTCCCAGGACTCAAGAAAAACCAAATACTGGGACCCCAAACTCTCCTACAGGAGATGACATGCCCTTTCGGAGAATGTCTACCATGGGTAAGAAGTCAATCCAGACTCTGAGCAATGAGCAGCGCGCCTCAAAAGTGCTAGGCATCGTCTTCCTCCTGTTTGTAGTCATGTGGTGTCCCTTCTTCATTACTAATATCACCTCTGTGCTATGCACCAGCTGTGATGTTAATGTAATCGCCCGCCTCATGGAGATCTTTGTTTGGGTGGGTTATGTGTCATCAGGAATCAACCCATTGGTCTACACCCTATTCAACAAAACTTTCAGGCAGGCGTTCACACGTTACATCACCTGCAATTACAATAACTCTGGGCCAGGAAGGCACCCAAGGGCATCAAATGCAGATTGGACCCTTACGAGAATTTCATTCAGATCTTCCATGGCAGAAAACTCTAAACTGTTCATGAAGCGGGGAATGAAGAATGGCATTGGAGCAGTGAGCTACCAAAGTCCACTGAGGAGCCGGAAGGCACCTGTACAGTCATCCAATGGTGTTGTGTTAGACACAATGCTCTTGACTGAAAATGAAGACCGTAAGCAGGAGGAACATGTTAGTTGTGTCTAGAGCTACTTGAAAAAAATATCCGGTCAAAGGAAGCACTCGGAAGTGTTTTATTTCCTTAAAAACAAAATTCTTGCCTCACAACAAAAAATTAAAAAAGCAGGATTGGAATTTGATGTTACTTTCAATCTAATTGACCAATTGTAATGTACACAGACAGAAGCCAAACAGGGCTATAATATCAATTATGATCATTTCAGAAACACTATGCTACTCTTCAAACTCAGCCAAACTCTTCTGTTACATATGTGAATAGATATAGTCAATACATTATTCAACTGGCCTCCAAAATAGGCCACATTAAGAATGTGAATTCTCAAAAGATACAAGGACAGTTGATAGGGTAGTAAAAGAGAGTTTGAGTTTTCAAGCTGTGTAAAACAGTAACTTTGAGATAACCTGTACCAGGTCAAACACACTCTATGAAAGGTCAACAAAATTTAGACAACTAGACAAAAATACATAACGGAGACGCTATGACAACCTGGAAACTCTGTGAATGCAGAATACAATATGCAGTATACCTATGCTGATTCTTTTAACTTGGGCTATCTGAATGTGTTATAAACCATCTCAAACCACATGCTTATGTTTTGTTGAGACAGCCAGAACTCTACCTTTCAAATATCTTCTGCAACAAACACATGAAATGCACTGCACACTTGAAATGATATGTTGTATTTGCTGGACCTTTGGGAAGTGCTTTTGTATGTGTATTACTGCCAAATGTTTTAACTATTCAAAAAGGTTTCTATATATAAGACTGTAAATAAAAACAAAATCAAGATTGAATGGAAATCTACATGTGTTCAATAAAATATTTGTGTTGCTAAACTAAAAGAAAACTGAATCTATTCTGACCATCCCTTTTCTTTTACTGTGTACGTCTACAGCCTTATGCTACTTCAATTTCATCAGCAACCTTTCATGAACCAATGTTGGTCAAAGCACAACAGGACAGCCACATAAACACACTGTAAATCACAGCATTAGAAGATCAGCAAATACAGTCACTTAAAAGTGACTCAACACAACTGAAGAATTATTAACTATAAACATTAGAGGTTATTAAAATAGCCATGGGAGGAAATGTCAGATTGCATTTCAAATATATAAAATTGCCTAAATTAGAACCTGTATATATAATATGAACTAAATGTTTGCTCAATGGAACAACAAATCTGAGATTTTGATAGGGCTCCACAAGCTTGGTATGTGAGTTTGGTGTGTGTCAATTTATTTTTGCTTGGAACGACCACATCTCTTTTTAATGACCAGGAACTCAGTTGATTTAATAAGAAGAAAAGAAACATTAGACATTTGAACTTAAAACTGTCCTCCCTGGGCGCAAATGTGCATGTTGGGGGTGTGGAGGAAGTGGGAAGTTGGAAAAGAGGACAGCATTTGAATTGTTCTGGTTCAGAAGTCTTTCTAAACACAGGAAAGATTTACACTTGGTTTATCTAGAGGCCAATTGATCACACAATATTGCATAGCCTTTTTTGGGCTTAAAAATGTACACCCTGATATTTGTGCACTGGCTAGGCGCTCTGTTTAAAACTGCTCTGGTCTCTGATTGGTAAATTCATGTCGCTGTAAGAGTAACAAATCTCTATAAATAGCCAGGAAAGAAAATGTGTGAGTGACAATGACAAGAACGTTCAGTTTCCTCTGACAAGAGGAATACTTTCCATGAAGACCTGAATGTTTTTTTTTTTATTGGCTGTTATCTAACAAAGACCAATTAGCTCTTTCATTTTGCATGAATCGCAGGAAAAAGTAAAAATATTTTAAAAACTTTCAGCGCCATATTTGCAATAAACAAAGACAACCTAAGAGATGAAACAGTGCTGTACAATGAAGTCTATTCCAGAGGTAAATGTCTACTAACTGTTTTCTCTATGGCTGGGTATAATTTGAACAATTTCAATACACTATAATTTCTGAGTTTCGGTACTGATACTCTTTGAGGAATTTAAAAAGCATTTTTCTCTAAAAAAATGTGCCACCTTCTAAAATGCATAAGTGTTTAATTAACATTAATCAGTGTGTGCTTGTTTAGAGGCAGATCAATCAAAGGAATTTTGGCATTGATGACCTTGATAATCCCAAGAGAGGAGCGTCTGGTGGGTGTAGAGGAACCAGACACAGTGTTCATAGCTCAAGTAATTTAGTCTGGTTCTTACCTGAACAAGATGAAACCAATGGACTCGACAGCAGCCCTTCTGACGTCATCATTCACGTCGCTCACCTTAATTAAGACAAACAAAGCAGTTAAATAACCAAAGCAGATACTGAGACTCTTCAAATCCTGCAATAACATTTATGATGTAGTTCTCATGTGGCTCACAGTATGAGGATTATTCACAGAATCTAATAACTTTAGCTTGTATAAGGTGCCACCTACAGGACAAGTTGTTCACACCTCTGATGTACGTTGCAATTGCAAATGTAAGCCACCGAAAGCACAATGAAAATGCATATACATAAATCTTTAAGCTGTAGTGTAATTTTCTTGCACTTTCTCCCTGTTAAAATAAAGTGTTGTAATTCAGGCAGTCCTAGTAATTGGCACTGGTTCCAACAAAAGATGTCTTGACAAAATGGATTTAGAATTCTTTACCACAGCTTCAAACTCAAACGGGAAAACACTTACATTAAAGCTGCATGCGAGTCTGATGATTTAACCATCAAATCATAGTCTCATCAGAAAAAAGTATACTTTTTTTTTTTAAACAATCATAACCACATGTTAAACTAAGTAATTAGAATTATGATACCAGCTGCAGTTGTGCAGACTTGGCATCTGCTTCACTGCCAGCATGATAATTCTCAGTGAAATAATGTACTGTGAAGAGGGCCATTACGAGAAACACTTACAGCGACATGTAGCAGGCGTCGGATGGCCTTGTTGTTTCCGGAGCCGCAGTAAGCCATGCCCACGGTGTACATTCCAGAGCGCCGCAGGATGGGGTCCTATGGTAGACAGTGAAGGGAAGCAGAGCTTTGACACTTTGTGTCTGGATGCACAACTACAATCAACATAGCTTGAGTCATTTCCCAAATTTAGCTCTTTAAGGATTCCTGGCATGGAGTTCAGAGGAGACATGAAATAAACACACGCAACCAGGGGTCGTATGAGTACATGCAGGACTCAATACATCAAACACTGAAACTGCACATTGCAACTGCAAAGTTTATTGAGTGCAACGACCTAGTGAGATACAATGAGAATTCCTCTTGAATTCTCTCCCCACTTAATATCCTCTGAATTAATCAAGCTCAGGTCCGTCCGTATGTATTGTGTTAATATATGCATAAGCTACACCAATGCCACAAAACAAGCCTTTGTTGTTCTTAGAAAATAAGACAACTCTGACCTCATTGTGTACATGATTTGGCCTCTGTGACCATTCCAGCCTTACCTTGTCTCTGCACAGGCTCTCAATGAGGGCATCAGCCTCCTCCATGCGTCCGTACATGACCAGAGCAATTCCCACAGCCAGGCCACGCAGGATCTTCTCGTGCTGCGTCTCCTGAGCATAGCCTACCATGTCCTCGATGGCCTGAGCTGACTTGGAGCCCAGCATGACCAGACCCAGGGCCAAACCCGCAGCCTCACCTGAGAGGTCACATGATATGGTCAGCATAACTTGTGTTGGCTTTTAACATGTAGTTGACTTTTTTTTTGCTTCTATATACACCATACCTCATCCTTTCAGAAATATAATATTTATGTTCATGCATCTCATCAGTCAGCTGTTAATCTGTGTTCATATTTTTGTGCAACCCAAATCAAAATGTTACCTACATTTATGACATTATACAAGGACACGCAGGAAGTACAAATACTAATGATAGTTTTTAGGTAATTTTCATTAAAATGTCCTGAACACCTTTCTGTTTAGGACCGTTTCAAAACTTTTGAATTTGTCCAGGGCTTACGCACCAGTGACAGCATCATCCTGGTACAGGTTGGACTTGAGGAGGTCATAAACATCCTGTCTAGCTGTGCCCAAAGCAGCCAAACCAAGGCCAAGAGCACCACCATGACGGACAATCTGTGAAACAGAAGAAGAAAACACACCACGTGAGATGAAGCACAACATAAATTCAAACTCTGACAAAATGAAATAAACTAGCTGCCGGTATCTCAAAAAAATTGGATTATGCGTTGAATTTTGCAACCCAGCAATTTTGTGAGTCACATTCAAACAAAAACATGTTTTTGACAATGAACCAGCATTTAAAGCCAACTCACATCATTGCTGGCGTTCTTGAGCTGACTGAGCAGGTAGTCGATGATGTCCCCGCCATGGTTGGCATGGATGAGTCCCAGAGCATACAGGCCTCCTCCCTCCTGGTAGGCAGAGCCGGGGGAGGTGTCTTTGGGCAGGTAAGTGGCCATTAACTGAAGTGCCTCTTTCTCGTGACCCTAAAAAACACAGCGTAATACATTTCAAATTAAATGAAGCCTATCTGAAATAAAATCCAATTTATGTTTTTTCACACTGTATTACAATCATAGTGACAAGTTTACCTTGTGGATGACACCCAGACTTGCTGTGGCTGTGAACTTTGCCCAGTTGGTGGCTCTTGCAAGCCATTCCAAGTTTTCTCTACAAGGACAAACAAAAACTTTGGTCTAACAATCACATGTAGTAAGTACATTTTGCAATGTTAATTATGCAACAGACTATATTTTTCTGTTGTGATGTTTTCTGTTACAGCACAGTTACCTAAGAAACTGGTCACTTGTGGTTCCCGTGTGCATGAAAGAGTTGGCTATGACCGTGGCTGTGTGGCACACTGAATTTCGCACTGCATCCTAAAGTGAAGGAGAAAAAAAAAAATAGAAGCAGAAGCTGTTAAGAGCAAATTCAGTTAATTTTCTTATCAACTGATGCACAATCTGCTTCTCATCTGACTGTAAACAGTAGTTTAATTCATTTATACTCTCTAAGCCATTAGGCCCATTAGCCTGCATTACCTTTGTGTTTTTGAGGATCATTAGATCTGTGTTGTTATTTCGGATTAGGAACTGCAGGTGCAGCTCGATGGCCATCTCCCCACTAAGGATTTTGATCATCTTGGCATTCTGGTCTTTGGGCTCATCTTTCTATAAAAACAAAGAGAAGCAACATGATTGTTAGAGAATTAAATAGAAGTTGCTCTGAAACACAGAAAAAGTGACAAGCACCTGGTATCACAAAAACAATCCAAAGAGCTTACAGTTTCTGCTGGCTTTCCAGCAGGGGAGCTTCCAGCCTTGTCATCTGTCTCCATTGCGTCACTGTAACACAAACAAGAAACAACATTCTTCAACGTTGGGTCACATCATCACAGGTACTCAACTTCATAAGTAACGTAATATACTATTTGTTATATCTTAAATAAGCTCAGTTTTAATAAATATTCATATATTCATTCATAAAATAAATATTCAGATTCTGAATACATGAGTGCATGTTCAGCTTGGTGCTTGAGGATTTTAATGATAAAACAAAGGAAATCTACTTTTTTGTCTCAGGTGGAAGTCTAGATGAACTGTTCTCATTCAGATATCAGTTAAAGAAGCTGTGTCAAAACATATTAAGCAAAATAATACTTCACATTTACTTTTCTTCCTGCCAAAAGCACCATGCTTGCTACCAATTATGGACAAGCATCTTTGAACACCATGTAGTTTAGCAGACTCTCAGAAATTCAGTACAGAAAGCTAATACAGGTCAAATCAGAACCATCTGTTCTGGCTGCAGTGTGACAGGCCTAAGCATTTGTGGGCATGAACTAAGACACCGGGGTGCGTCCTTGTTCTCGTCCCCTGCCCACCTGTCTTTGTCTGGTGTGGGCACAGTGCCTGTGTTTGTAGAGCCAGGGACTGCGGGGATTGGAGTTCCAACAGTTCGCAGGTTCTGGATGACAGAAGAGAGGAACTGCTGGCTGGCACTCTCATACAGGTCAAAGCAGATCTGATAGGCCATCAGCAGGTTGTCCTCCTTCACCAGCTTTTCCAAGATGTCACTAACAGCCTGTGGGTCATCCAGGAATATCAGGCACTAGAGTGGGGAGAAGAGAAAAAAAAAGTAAAGAGGGATGTTAAATTCTGACACAGTTTTGGAAAGTGCTGTGAAAGTAGAGCAATACACATAATCGGTATAAAGCGATGTCAACTGTTACTAGCACATTAAGCATCTGTATAGCTGTTGGTATGGCTCAGGGTAAGTATTGTTTAGCTTTAGTCAATAAAATAGACATCTACCCATCTACAACTACCAATTATGGGATAATTTTGTGTTCTAATAAGAATATTCAAAGCTTTAACGATTACTCAACTGATTAGTTGCCAAATTAATCACCGACTATTTTGGTAATCAAATTGTTTTGAGTAATTTTTTAAGAAAAAAAAAATTCTCTGATTCCAGTTTTTCAAATATGAATATTTTCTGTTTCTTTTATCTTCTGTAAACTGACAGTAAACTGAATATCTCTGGGTTATGGACTGTTGTGGACAAAACAAGAAAGAAAACATTTAAAGATGTCACCTTGGGCTCTGAGAAACAGTGTGATTGACAATTTTTCACCATTTTCCGACATTTTATGAACCAAACAACTAATCAATTTATCGAAAAAGTGACAGATTAGTCGTTAATGAAAATAATCGTTAGTTAGTTGCAGCCCTAAAAATATTTTTAAACAAAACAACACTGCAAACAATCAAAGAATTTTAAAAAATGTGTCCTAAAACAAACCTTTTGTGCTGTAATCAAGATTTATGTTGTAGATTTTTTTTGACAATTGAAAACTAAATAGACACAACAAATAAGTTATTGGAAAGAACCCGTCTCAAGAAAGACATGTATGTATTACACAGAGGTTTTGGTCAGGTTAGTCAAGGCGATGATGCATAAAAGTATTTTTGAGGATCTGCTGGTTACCTGACAGACATTGATGAAATCAGGCTTCTCCAAGTTCATGTAGAGCTTGACCAGAACTCGCAGCACCTCGTTACGGAACTTCTTGTTCTGCATCAGGGACATGCACACCTTCAGGCTGTAGGCAAGGAGGCCGCTCACATCATTCTGCAAAAAAGGAGAGGGAAAAGAAAATGAAATTGTCACTGTGTTTCAACACTGAACAATCAAGACCGGTATTCAAAATCTGGACTCCTCTATGAAAATTATGCCTGTACCAGTAATGTACTGGGAAACTAATTTTGTCAGGCTGCAAAACAAATTCTTGGCCATTTCCTGTTTTTGAATAAAATGATTTTCAAAAGATCTTTTTCAAATTTAATTCTGGAAAAGGACAGAATTTTGTTGAGTATACCAGACTCTTTAATAAGACTTTAGCTATTCTGTTGAGTATTTAACCAAACTGATCTGAGGTCAGCTGTGAAGGATAAGAACTAATTACCGATTCTAAGATGGTCTTCTCAAACATGTCAAGGCGCCTGGTCTCCAGGGCAATGCCAATGGCCTGCTTGTACTTGTGATCATTTAGGCAACGCAGGAACATCTTGTTGACGATGCCCTCAAGGCGGGGGTCGATGCTTTTCTTCTCCTCATCCTCCGGCAGCTCAGCATTCTCCACCCGCAACTTGGTGTAGTGGTCAATGCATTTGGCTAGTAGCAGACACAAAAAGGACAAAGAGTGGGGCCCCATTTCCCTTCTGTATTCAGTCACATAATTCAAGTCAGAAAACTATTTTACACACCTTTCTCCACTAAAAAGGTCAGTCTTTACGCTGACAGTAAGACATTTCTTTTTTTCATTTAAAGTAATTTAATTCACATTGGTAAGTAAACAACAGAGTATCACATCTACAGAAGTAAATAAGTCAGAAAAATAAGATTAAGTGTTTTATCACTCACCAATGATGGTCTCCACATATTCTGAGTCATCTGTGACATTGAAGAGATCTCCAGCACCAAGAGCATAGTTCAGAGACTCCTCAAAGGCTCCAAGGTGGTAGAAAACCTTAGAGGCCACCAGGGCAGCAAATTCTCTGCTACGAAATGTCTCATCCTCATACAGGACCTCGCTGTGAGTATAAAACATATAGATGAAAAAGACTGAAGTACACCAGAAAGACTATGTATTACTACTGGAAGTAAAATCAATGTTCAAATCAAAATGACCATTTTTATGACCAACAGAGTGGTTTCTGTCACAGAGCAGTAAACTCTGACACAAGGAGACTCAGATTTGCTTAAAAAAAACCTCCTACTCAATTATAGTCATCAGATAAACATTCAGCATTGCAACGGTTTACTGCTCAATATAAAATTCTTATGTCAGATCTACTTCCTGAACTCATCAATGATACTTACATTTTGTCAACAGATCCTGAAATTTCAGCCCAGAAGTCATTCACAAGGAAGTCTAGCTTTTGCAAAGCAAACTCCTGCAAGTAAAACAAAGAGATGTTGCATTAAAATATATATGTTTTGTGTTAACAGTAAAACTTAATTACATGAAAGAGTTAAAGATCTCTCATAAGCCGTGCTCATGTGTTCAGGATGTTGTCAGTACTGAGCTTCAAACTGGGTGTAATTATCACACAAGTCCCACATTAATAGAGTTGTAACTGACCACAACCATGATTAGAAAATCTGAAGCTTGCATTGCTTTCATGACACAATCAGAGACACGGGCAGAGATGGCAGCCTCTTGGTTTCAGCCTTCGTGGCTCATCTTGCATACAAAATCAAAGCAATGAGACGTATGGAGGACAGACAGATCAATCTCAAAGAGTCTACCGGACCTGATAGAGAAAACGTCATCCCACACTTTCAGGCTTCTCAGGAAACCTCCAGGAACCATTCTTCAATTGGTTGTACAATACATCAAGCAATCTGCTTAAGAGCAACCCCTTTAAGAGGTTAAGGTTGCATTTGCAAAAGTGTTGCTTTGTGTATTACATACATGCTAATGGCTTTGCCACTTTCTCCTTGTGAAACGTTTAAGGTCCTATAACTTGTGTGCTTTTGCCAGTAAGTAAAACCACACTATACTTATAGAGTTTGTCATGACATGACAGACTCTCTGTATGGTTGCTTGCCATTTTCAGGCACCTGGTCTACAACCTCTGTGCATTCAGATCTTACCTTGAGCTGTGGTTCCTCCTCATCAAGGAGCGAAATAATTCCAGCTGCAGAAAAAAAGAGATGTTAGCAACTTGCTATACTCAATTTTGTTGCAGTGACAGAGCATGTGTGACAGCTTGAAATACCTCTTATTATTCTTAAACATTAAAAGTTGAATCACTAAAACACCTTACCCATAATACTTTGATGAAATTTAAGGAATTTAAATAATGTATTAAGTTAATCGTGATGTATTCAAATACTGCATCTGAGACACCAATCATATTTAATTAAACCCATTCACATTTAGAAATCAAGAATGTTAGCCACTTAGTAATAAATTAAGGGTATTAGAAACATTTGGCATCAGAGCAGGCAGACCAGAGTCAAATATAGTCAAATCTGAACCTGTCCTGCAAAATTAATGTTACACTAACCGTAGAAGGTTTTCAAGGATACATGGCAAGGATATAAGATTACAGTATTTTTAAAAAAAAATTGTTTTATTATATAATCTTATTGGAACTAGAGATAAGTCATTACTGTTTCCACATTTAAAACAAAACCTGTTTCTCAGGCTTATGACTAGCCAATTTCTTACCTGACTGTGTGTGTGGCTGGACAACTGTTTTTCACCTTTATATGTAATTTTTTTTCCCTATTTGTATTATTATTTTTTGCGCTTGATTTGGTGGTCATTATTAATTGTTATGTTTCTGTATTTTTGTATTTCTTAACATGTTGATAAATTGCTTTTATGCTGATGTTTTAAGCACCTTGAACTGCCATTGTGTATGAAAAGTGATATATATATATATATATATATATATATATATACATACATATATATATATAATTGACTTGAGCTCGAAGAAGCCAAATTTCACTGCCTTCAGTGTTGTCATCTGCTGTGTTGCTGTCCATGTGACAATAAAACCTCTTGAATCTCTTAACTTTAGGTTCCTCTTCGAGGAATCATTCACAAATTAACAACATGACATTACATTCCATATAGTTATGAACATGATCTCCAAGAACAGCTGAATAGCTGGATTCCTATGCGATATACTGTTAGCGTTAACTACAATTTTGCAGCCCTCTTCTGATTAAATTAATCTTTACATCACCAAAGACAGACTGTGAGGCGCCCTTCCTTCCATAAAAAAACATTTTTGGGCTGTTTTATTTCTGATCACCGCCTGATACATGGATGTACATCCACAGGCTAACGGCTAACTGGCAGTTAGCTATGTGACTCAGCTAAATCAATGGCAGCTAGTTTAAGTCACGGCTAGCAAAATAAAACCACTTTGTACGACTTACCGGCAGATGTTATCATGATTGGCTCCTTTTTCCCTCCTCAACCCCACAATTATCCTGCTTCGACGGTGGGATTCCGTGCGAATTTCAGGGGCTTTTATAAAGAAAATCAAAGATTTGTACAACAGTAGAACCAATCGCAGCGGCTGCTAACTTCTTTTTGTCCACTACCGCAAGTCCCCTACTGAAGGACCTGCGGCGTGGCTGGCCTCTTTGGCGCCTGATTAAAAAACAAACATAAAGGAAAAATATATTCATATTTTAATATTAGGGACCGAGCCCAAAAGAGAAAGGACTACTGTAAAACAGTAGTCCTTGCCTAAGGGCGAGGATCCTATTGTTTTTCGTGTGTTTGTTTGCTTGTTTCTTTCTTTATTATTATGCCACTCAAACTCTAAATTTGACCCCCTAAACATGCTCAAAAACTCACCAAATTTGGCACGCACATCAGGCCTGGTGAAAAATTTGATAAAATGTAAAAATTAACCCCCAAAGTGCCAAAATGTGCTCTCTAGCGCCACCTATGTAACTGAAATGGCCGCCATGGCCCGTAGGGATGTCGTAGAGAGATCAAACCAAAACTCAATTATTCGTCTCATCAAGACCTACAAATCATATGCTGACACCCCTGACCTAAATCCAACAGGAAGTCCGCAATTAGCCTTTCAAAATAAGACTTTGCACCAATTTTGGCCACCAAACAAACGCTATTTCCTCCGAGGGTGTTAATGGTATTCGCTTCAAACTTTAATAGGTGACTTATGACACTGTGCTGAAAAGAAGTTGCTAAAAACTTTGTAATAACTCGAACGGTTTGGATTTTATAAGCCCTCAAAGTTGCAGTGCCACATCACCCTTACAATGTAAAACAATGGGGAGGCATGACCTTTGTGTCAAACAGAGGCTTCTAACGTCTAACTACAAGTCTGACCACTTTCAAACCTGTATCAATGGATTTGCCACGAAATTTCCTACTGTAAACTGTGATTTTTAATGTAAGATTTAGCCAAAGTCATGGGATTTATGAGGAGATTTCACAAAAAGCGTACTCTAAAATCCTCCTCTCCAACTGCTCCTAGTGATGTCACTCCCTCAGTGCTGTGAAACATTCCACAATACACACTCATTATAAAATCACAGGAGGAGCAAGAAAAGACTTTAAAACTCAGACTCTAATATCTCAAAAACCGTAAAAGATAGAAAAAAACATGTAAATTCAAGATTTGTTGGTCAAAGTCTCGTGACTCATTTAAAGTTCAAATGAAGTCTGTATCTAAAACTATCTAGAAGCAGTAAATGTTCAAAAAGGTGTGGGTTAGCTCACACTCTCCATTCAAATATATGAGTATTTTTGTCCAGCTGTAGTTACTTATTGTCTCTACACACATGACACTACACATGTCAATCAAACTTTCAAAAATAAAGCACACCACACTTGTAAGAAATATCCCTCATTTTTAAAAAGCAAAATGATCTGATCCTGACAGGCCAGAGTGCGAGGTCCCAACCAACTCTGCTTGCAGCTTTAATATTATATTTTATGTACATATTTATAAATATAATTGTAAGTATGTTTTTTCATAGCCCAACTGTTGTTTGAATTGTTTGCTCTTTGTTTAAATTTGTTATGCACTTTCACCTGTTATGCGCGTGAAAGATGCTATATAAATGAAATATGTATTATTATTATAATAACAAAAACATGTGATACACTTATATAATAAATAAATCTGCAAAGTTTAGTTGATTCATAAATTAGTCAATCAACAGAAAATACATAATAAACTATTTTGATATTTGATTAATTGTCTTGAATATTTTAGTAATATTTTTTTTTTTTCAAAATTCTCAGTTCCTGCTTCTTATATGCAAACATTTTCTGGTTTCTTTAGTCCACTATGACAGTAAACTGAATATATTCGGATTGTGGGCTGTTGATCAGGACAAAACATGACATTTGAGGACATCACCTTTGGCTCTGGGAAACAGTGATCAACATTTTTCACCATTTTCTGAAATTTTACAGACCAACAACTAATAAATTATTAGAGAAAATAATCAACAGATTAATCGATAATGAAAATAATCATTACTTGCAACCCTCATTATGATGCTGTACTAATACTATTGATCTACCCAAAGTATCTAAGATTAGCTCCACATTGATAAACTACAACATTAAAATGCTCTTACATGTATTTGTTAATGACAAAAACAAAGAACATAATATACTATAATAATATAAACAGTAACATTTTGACTTTTACTCGTAATGGAGTATTTTTAGACCACAGTATTTCCACTTTTACTTAAGTAAAGGATCTGAATATTTTTTCCATTACTGGCATTATGTCACTTTTAACAGAGCTGCACACGCAAGTTTTAATGTGTCATCACATATTTATTTGAATGGACAATCCAGTAGCCTACATAAATACATAAAAAGTGAAAAAGAGACTGTTCCTGTTCTATTGCAGATAATGCTGCTGTTAATAGCACTCATCTAAGGCACACAATCTTAATAAATGCCAGTGAAAAAAGAAAAGATTCACATTGCACGATTGGCTGGATTAACTTGCTGGGCAGTCTGGAAGAAAAAATGAACTGCTGGGCCCCTGTTAACCAATTAAAAAATGTTCCCTTATATGTCAGTTAGTGGTGCATGTTCCCATACAAATCCTCAATTAAATTAGCACAAATGAGTTGACCCACAATAAACCTGGGACTTTTGGAGCTTCTGAAGTTCTGGGGTCATAGAGCAGTGGCCCATTTTGTTCAGTTGGCAATGCATCATGTTAAAGCAGTACTTATGCTATAAGCTTTCAAGCCAAGCCTTATCTCCACCTGTAATAACTTACAATTCTCTATCTAAAGTTCTCAAAAGAAGAAAAGAGTGGTTTTAAATGATGTGATATTGCTCTGGTAAACAGTCTACATGTACACAGTAAATCCCTTTGTGACTAACTTTTGTACAATGTATAAATCAGAAAGATGGCAAGAGATTTCATTATTTAACAACATATTCCTTCAGGTCAAGAATGACGTTGGCTCAGCAGCGGGAATATCGAGCACCATGAAGAAACCCCATCTCACATAGAGGGGCTCTTCATCTTTTCACAGTAAAAACAGTATTGTCTACAGTGATCTGCCTGCAGCGACAGGTCATGACATCAGCTGTCTCCTCCAGCTGACTCTTTGTCCACATGAGGTCCAGCAGAAGGGGAACTGATTTTCAAAGGAATACCCTCCTCTACACTTCCACTGTCACCTGAAAAACAATTAAAACGCTGTTACTTACTGTGTTAATAAAATGAATAAAATTATTTAATTTCAGCTACGTCTCTGCTCTCTATGCATGTAGTGTACAACATGTTGTAGTCCTTAAAATATGGTGCCAGTGCCAATTTCACATAAATACTATACGAATAACACAGTTGTGTATAGGGTCAAGCTGATGGTGAATCCATTCCAGAGGTTATTTTTGCAATAAACCTTCGGTAATTAATTTCCTAAATTTCCCAAGTTAACTTGTTAAATATACATTACGACTTGTCAAAGGACAGATGGTGATGGATCAAAATAATTTCTAAAGTTCTGAAAAAAGTAAGTCACTGTTTTCCCAAAATTCAACATCCTGTATATGCTGAAAGTCTGAAGAGAAGAAAGAGAAGCCTTTAAAGTGTGAATGTGTGAATATCCCTTTCTGCCTGTTGGCTTTGTGATGGACTGGCAGCCTGTACAGGGTGTAGCCTGCCTTTTGACCATGTTGTCTAACCTGGGATAGGCTCCAGCTGCCTGTGAACCCTGAACAGGGCTAAAGCTGGTGTATGAAATGGATGCAGAAAAGAAAAGATCTTGTGGGAATGAAAACGTCTGTATTCATCTCATTCAGACTGAACTTTGGGGATGGTGCTGCTACCTCTTTGCCTGCTGGTTGGAGAGCTGTTGGCCTGCTCTCTAGCCCCTCTTCTCTGAGGCCAGGACAAACATTGGAATGGCCAGAAAAGCGGCTCCCCTCTATTCCTGGTATTATCTGAAAAGCAATAACAAGCATTTAACAATTTGGCAGCTTATCTAAGGGTTTTCTTGTTTCATGAATACTCCTTTTGTTCCTGGGTCTTTGCAGCCTTGCCTGGGAATAAAATGTGTGCAAAAATGTGGTCTTGTGAATGTCATGGATTGACCTACATTAACGAGGTGCACCAATTCAAATCATTATAGTGTTCGTGTAATATTTCTGCTCTGTTAGTACTCATTGGTGAGTTTCCAGGGACCATCTGCAAAGGTATTTTATCTACAATGGTATCTGTACAATTACTATGTTATATTCATTTAGATACTTTTACTGAGTTCTCTATGTTTATGGTGGCCTCATCATGTGACTTTTCATGTCCTAAGGCATTTTCTAGATAGCTTGTAGCTTTTTGTAATGTCTGTACAGTAGGCCTATCCTTTTAAAAAGTGACATTCTCATGTTCTTTGTCATTTTGGCTGTGTAATATTTTATGCGCTCTCAAAGCTGCATGGTGCCTTGGTTAAAGACAGCAGGGTTCAGACTTCATGTTGACCAGCATCTGCCCCGCTGACATGTCCTTGAGTACAAAATCTGCATGTTTCCTAAATTTCACAATCGTCTACAATGGCTACACTAATTGCAAGGAGTAAATAAGTTTTGCTCTGGATGGTTACGTGAAAAACCACTTTATGAACATGGAAAATGTCTTTTATTACACCTGCTGTTTGAGATGAATATATAACTTTGCAGGTGTTTTTCTTGATGCTGAGCATTTTGTCATCTGTCTTCGGAATGAAACAGCCAACCCATATTGTCCCTGGTGAATGTTTGTGGAATACTGAGCGGATCAGACGCTCCAGGAGTTGCGCACACTGATGAGTCTCGGCGCTCTCCTGTCTGGTGCGTATTAATCCAACCAGAGCTGGTCGGGCGATTCTGGCACGTTTCGTACGTGCCTTTACGTCCTTCAAAATCTCTTTTAAGCACACTTCGTTGGAAGTTTTGCTGATGAATGACTGTCTGAAGATGAACATGATGACCGGAGAGTCTATCGCTCGCTTGAGGCTGTAAATGTTTGCCCCCCTCGTTGCTGTTTTCTGAGCGTTGCCATTGCGCACCGGCCGCTTCTCCTTCACCGTGTCCTCTCCAGCCGGTCTCACTCTCAAATCCAAATCCTCGGGCCTAACTGTTAGTGGTATTTCATTACTTTTAACAGTCTCTGTTTTGGAGCAAGCGTGGTTTCCACTTCCAGTATCGTCGTGACTGCCTGAGGGGGGTGAAGGGCGCTGCTCACTGCTGTCCGGAAGGCTGCTGATGTGGAACATGTCACGCATGAACTCCTGCAGTATTGCGGCTTCATCCTCAACCACGTCTTTACTTTTACAGGCGTCGCTGACCAAATAGATCCTCTCTTTACCTCCGATCAAAGCAATAATCTTCTGAAACTCCCTTTCCTCCTCGGGCAGCGTGTCCTCCGGGGACGCCGAGTCTGCCATCGTTGCGCAATTACGGCTGCGCGGATCCCTTTACGCATAATGAGCCGTCAAGCCATTCACTATCACCTTCCTAGCCGGCAGAGTGCAGAAAACTCACGGTCAGCAGGAAGACCAATGGGGAGGGTGGGGATTAAGGCTCAGCGCATATTTCTATTGGCTGTTTCGTTTAATAGGCGGGGCCAACTGTTGGGGGCTTAAACTGCAAGCAACACAGGCATGTTAGGGAGATAATGAAGTTAATCTTTAATGGAAAGCTAAACAAAAAATTATCATTTGACAATAAAAAAAACACAGTGAAACAAAATTATATGACAGCAATACCATGTGCTTCAAGAGGACATAGTACGGTTATTTTTATATGAATTCTCATAAATAATTAAAGAGGCTCTGGGATGATGAAATCTCAGGGTGCAGAGGTCACTTTCTTGATTTCCAATATTCGCATGGAAAAGAGTCCTGCCTTCCCTCCAGTGTTGTATATTCCTGCCTTCTCAAAGACAAAAGGAAACAAAGAGATGACAGTCATAAGCATCAACTTCAACATTTGTCTTACCCACTTCTTCTACATAATTATTAAAATAGCTTAAGCAATGCTTGACTCCTTTGTAAGATGAAAAATGCCTTTCACCCTTGAACCCTCCACTACATCAACAGGCTGCTGAGTCCCTGTGACGCTAATCCGTTAATCCACCCATGCCTGTTCCTTAATTAAAGAGTGCTGTCAGTCTGAAATGCCACTGACTTTATGAGCTGTTTTACAAATTAAATAACTTCACCTGCCGAGTCTGTGTGGGATTGCCACATTGTTTACTGTTGAATAAATCATAAACTGGAACTGTCTGACCAAAACCAGTATAGAGGTTTTGGCATTTGACCTTTAGACTGGTTGAACACTGATAAGTTGGGTGGTGTGTTTGTTGTTTGGCTTCACGTACTTGCTTCATCATGTCATTGCAGTTCAACTCAAGGGTGAACTGCACCTTTGGGTATTTAACATCAAACATCACTTAAAAGCAAAATAAACAATGATGTTTTTGTCAATATTATTAAAAAAAAAAATATATATATATATATATGTATATTTACCAATAATGACTTTAATTATAGTTGATCATATCTATCCTCACTACGGACAACACTTTTTGACTTAGATGAGCAAGTGCCACAAGTGAAAGCTGCAGCAGCTCTTTCTAAAGATATATCTGTAGTAGTTAATATCTATTTCCTTTTTACAGTTTCAACCATTTTAAATGCACAATATGTTTCTATGCCTACAAAGTTGTGCAGGTGTGTTGGAGTTAATCTACTGACCTCTTTGTTCAGGGAGAGGAGCAGCTGATGGTCAAGGAGCTCACTTGGACCAGTGAGAGAGACACGGAAACCTAAGCGAACTGCCAAAAAAAAAAGAAGGTTCTGATATGAATTGCGCCACAGTCATAACATAAAAACAAGCCATTATTATCAGTAACATCAACTGAAATAGTTGTTAAAAATTTCATCATTGTTGCAAATGAAATAACACAAGCAATTGTCTTGAAAGCTTTTATTCAGACCTGAGCCAAATAATAATTGCAAGCTGGGTTTGACTGGACTGTTTTTGGTCTTTGTGATATTAAATATCACATTTTGACCTGTGTGATGTTGTCTGTCTCTGATATGATGGAAAAGTGTCTCTATTCAGAAGATCATAAGATGGAAGTTAATTATCAAATGTATTACTAATATTTGTTTGTAAAAAAAAATCAATATTTTAACTTAGCAATATTTCTTTTTTTTTTGTCAGTGAATAAATAGGATTTTTATTTGACTCGTTATGCAGTCAAGTCAGAGTCAATTTTGGTAACACAATGCTTCCTTTGAAAATTAATCATTATAACAGTATTTTACTTTCCAGGTTTCAGAGAAGATTTTAGTGTCCCATGATGGTCTCAGTCTGACTCCTGGGACGTCGAGTAAACTTCACATTAGCTGACAAGTACTCTGCTTCCCACTTAATTTCTTCTTTCTTCCTTTTCTACTTGAGACAATTTACAGTGAATGCTATTTAGGCTTTTTCATCCAGACAAGAAACAGAGAAACAGTCAGATTAAAAAAGTAACACATAAAATAATTTAAAAAAATCTTTATTTTGCTGCCATCTTGTGGTTGAAGATTTTACCAGGGTGCAAGGTCTGTCCCTGTCCCAAATGTGATGCAGCAGTTCACTATTAGTGCAGTGTTTCAACCTATAGAAGGGAGTGTAACAACACTTTTGATCTAGTGTGTTGTTGCTCTCCATGATACCGGATGTCAGCGTGAAATCAAACAAAGTAGCAGCTAGAGAAATAAACAGTATGAGCACCAGAGTCTATGAGACTTCAAAAGCTCATATCAGTCAACAGATAGATAGTACCAGGCAGGGAGAGTTTACTGTATCAATAAACTTCAGATAGTGTCTGGTAGGTTGTGAACTGAGTCCAGTAAAAAATGTTTCATAATGCATTACACCATCTTACTCACCAAATGTAATTTTAGTTTTCTTAAGCAACTTTCACAGACAACTGCACTTATCGAGTTTAGTTGTTGAGTTATTTAATCCAAAAAAGAGCTTAGATAACTCAAATTTGACTTGATGTTATAAATTAATTAATTGATGTGGAGAAATACTAGCCTAGAAATGCCTTTTTAAATTCTAAATTAATAGTGATGCACTGTATCCAGTTGAAACCTAAGTGAAACAAACAACAAAACATATTTGCAGATAGTACTTGGTCCAGGTCAACTTATCTTCCCTTCACAGATAATGTTTTTGATTTCATTATGCTGTAATGAGTTGAGTGAGGTACTGTGGTTGAAATTGTGCAAACCTGAGATTTTCTTCTCTGACACCAGATCTCTGAGAGCAGAGAGATGAGAGGTGGTCAAAATATTTGATGGAAAAACAGATTCTTTAGTGGCAGCGGAGGCCGAGCTTCTTTTTCTGTGGACGTTCATTTCTGTCATGTTGGTTTCATATGGAATCTGCAATGGCAATGCTGTGGACAGGTCACAAAGCAAATAACACATTTAATTGTGATATTTTGATTTTGACATCATTAAAAAGTAAAATGTAGAATGTGCTGTTTGAATGAACTAATATGAACTGGCCTAATTTCCTCCTCAGGCAAGTACACAGAAACATTGATAACCTGTAGTGAAGGAATGCTGCAGGAGTGGCTGCTCTTCCGATGGCCTGGAGGCAGTTTCTCTCCATGGCCCAGAAACCCCCTGAGAACCTGAGACATTGTGTTTGGTGAACTTTAAACCAGCAGAAAAACACTGCGAACCGGTACGTCTAATCCTGTTATTGTACTGTATGAAGTCTCATTGTTTGTGGAAAACTGGAGATCACATTGTTGAAACATGAGTGATTTGAAATTTTGAACTTCAGAAGGAACACACCGATAAGAGGAATAGTAGTGGAGGTACTTGATGTTGACTTTATATTTAGCTGACAGTAACCAGATTTATTAAAGAACAAAATGAGTCCAACAATATGACATGATGTTAACTGCATTCTAGGTGTTTAGTTCCATAGTGTCGCAGATTAATGTGTAGTTTTCCCACTTTTCCTCACTGTGTAGTTTCCATTTCCCAGAATAACTTTCAGAGGAGGATGTTAACTTGTTCCTTCTCAATTAAGGCTGGGTTTAGATTAATCTAACTGGTTGATGGTAACTGGGATGTGTTAATAATTGCCAGTATGCTCCTCCATTTCTCAAAACACAATTTTTTCCCATTTGACCAAAAAAATTTAAGGTACATTACAGTGTCACATTTTTAGGTGGATTCTGTCTTTAACATTCAATGGTCATAATGGTTATAATGTTATAATATCACAAAAGTGTGACAAACAGCATTATACAACATAGTACTTTAACTGTTTTTTCTTTTCTTTTTTTTCCAGATAATTCTTTCTTAAAAGTATAAACCGCTTACCAACAATTTCAGTCCCAAGAAGCAGTAAGAAAAGCAAGCGACCAAACCCAACACTGGTGCAGGTTCTACACCGCTGAACTCCAAAACAAGCTTTCCTCTCCATCATAGTGAGCTGAAAAGCAAAGCCAGCACTGGAGAAGCTGACTTAAAACTCACTGGGAAGTAACATTACTACTGTATGTCCTACTTTAATACAATGCATAACAGACCAGAACTGGGGTAATGGTATTACATTTCAGCCAGGTTTTGTCTCCAAAGAAGAAAGTGTCACAAAGGCTCGGACATGGGGGGATAGTGGGATACTGTAGGGGAAAATATTAACATGCAATAGAATTTATTTGTAATACAGGAATATTGGAAATCAAACTGCTCATGAGACTAGCACTGTTTGTCGTCAATATTTAAAAAAAGAAACATTGATTAAGACAAGACAAGACACAGTAAATACAAGTCAAAATGAATGAAAAATCAAAAACATAGTTCTATAATCAGAGAGGAAAACATTCAGTTTAACTTCAGTCACATGGAACGTTTTACATCCATCAAACATTTGGAAGAATAACACAATATGTACAACTAACTAATGCCAGCAAAAGGATTTATTATAATAATGATGAAATAATATCCTGCACATGGACTGTGAATCAGAAAGCAAAGTTCCCCACTTTAGTAAGAATAATGACTTTTTGCAGCAGTTGTTGAAAATCTTCACAACCTTTCAAATTCATTAGTTTCATCACGCAGAGTTCAGATATGAAAAAGCATTAAATCAGACCTTTTAAGAGTGAAATCAACTAAGCAATCAATTAGCTTGTGGTGGGAGTCAGGCTGCAGTTATTGATGCTACAGCTCACTTGGATGGCTGAAGAAAGCATCTCTGTGCTACGACCAAAGTCTGCACTTGCTTTACAATTAAACAATATGATATTAAGACTATACACATTTTTAGAATATGATAATAATACCATCAACTTTACGTATTTGTATGTGTGCATGACGGTGAGGTAGGGGTGCAGTGGGGTGGGGGAAAAACAGAAGAAAATGTTTAATTTTATTTGACTATAACTCTTCAAAGTTATATAGATCCCTATTCACATGACAACATAGCATGAAAATCAACAGGGCAAAACTCTATGTACTCTATAATATGAAGACTAAGTTAGGGTCTACCAGGGTCTCGTCCTTCCTTGCTTTCAAAATTTTGGAGAATACAGTCGTTGCCAGCAGCCAAGGGGCAAATTATTGAAAATGTCCCCCCAAGAAATTCGGCAGCATCAGTAATTCAAGCATGTCTCAAGAAATTACATCTATTAAGGTTCAAGTGACACAGCTGTCTAGCAGCTGTAGTAAAAGAGATTATATCCATAGATAATCTGTATTACACTCCTCACCTTACTTTACATAGTGTATGTTTATGGGAATGTATGAATGGGGGATTTGCTTAATGGTTAAACAAGCATGTAGTTATAGAGCTCTTCCACAAGAGGGCACTCCAGTAAAAGCAGATACAGATTTGGGGGGAAAGTTTTCTTATGCCTGTAAACTTTATGATAAGTGTTTGACAATGACTGAATGGTTGTCAAAAACATCAAAGTTAATCTTTAACTTTAGGATTAAAAGCTCAAAATTCAGAAAATGTTTATTGTTCTATGTTAACAGTATTCCAGTATCACAAAAGAAATCCAGCACTTTTACTGCAGAATAACACATGCATCCTAGTAAAATCCTCTTCAGGAAAACAAAGTGCACCTAATGGTTGTGGTATAGAGGAGGTCTAACAGGTGTAATTTTACAGTTACTGATTCTAGACATTTCATCATTGAAAGAATAATAAGGTACCTAACCAGGCTACAGCTTCATCTTATCACTGACTTTTAAAGTTTTAACTAACATTATAGCGCTGCAGTAACACAAGTGCATTGCTATTGTACATTTGTGAAGCACTCTAGCAAACAAGCAAGCAAAGTTTATTTATATAGCACTCTTCACAGACACCAGTCACAAAGTGCTTCACAATCAAAGAAAATAAAATCAAATACAATCAAAATAAATTAAAACAAAGACACCAGATAAAATATACAAGGAGAGCGGACAAAATAGACAAATTAAAATATAAAATACCACATACTACCCACTCTATAAAATACCTATTGACTAAATAAAATAAAATGCTGAGTTTTGAATGGTTTAAAGTTGTGCTCAGATTTGAAAACAGACAGCTGAGGATTTAATAGTAAAAGAAGAGACACTTTCTGAGACAAACACCTCTTAACCATCCCTTGACCTATGCACACATCCCTTAATATAATGTTATGGTTCTCTACTTTACTAAAAATGAACTTGTCAGTTTTTCATTATTTTATATTTTCATCCCTCTACATTGCTGAAGTGCATAAACCATACTGTAGTGTTTCGTGTGTTTGCTATAGTATATTTTTTCCTTAATAAAATCTGTCACAGAAAACATAACCTTTCCCAAAATGACTGTAAAAGTGAATTTTTGTTGTTGTGTGGTTACGCAGTTAAAAGTTCAGATTCATTTGAAATGTCTGCAATTTGGTTCTATTACTTTTCTAAAGTTAGTAAATAGAGAACATTTTTTAATTAATTATGCAATCACTTTAATACCAAACAAACAAACTCTTTTACAGTGATGATTTTCAGTGTAAAAGACCAATGTATGAACACTGCTGTAGTGACAACAAAGTTCAACCTTTGCAGATCTTTGAATCAAATATTCTCCAGTCAAACAGTAGCTGCTCCTCCTGTTTCATCATGAGCAGTTCAAAAATAGCCTTTAGATGGCAGAATTGTATAATAATTGTACTCTACAGCAGTAAAAGCTTGTGCAGGCTTTTGCCCACTAGGTGGCAGTGTCTTCCTATCGAGAGTGATATTTATAACTCGTCTCCTCTAAATCACAGAGCAAAAGCCTGGCCAAGTTCCTGTTACTGCCACCCAAGCAGCATCATGTACTGTGTGTTGTGAAATTCATCACCAACACCACAATGTTCTGTAGGACTAAATGAATGCCAGAGAGGAACAGAATATTCACTCACTATCAGCATGTCGAAAC
Organism: Thunnus maccoyii; assembly: GCF_910596095.1. NCBI lineage: Eukaryota > Metazoa > Chordata > Actinopteri > Scombriformes > Scombridae > Thunnus > Thunnus maccoyii. The sequence goes on along the minus strand of NC_056539.1, from coordinate 19,012,009 downwards.
AAAGCAAATTCCTTCGAGAGCAGGAATGATGAATATGGATAAATTGGATGTGCGCTCAGAGTCTGGGCCAACACATCTTGTTTGTGGTGTCATTACTACAGGATGACACATCAGTCAGCGTGGACACCGCAGCGCCATCTGTTAAGACTTTGGGACACGGTTTAGCTGGTGTAGCTGTTGATTTGTACAGTGATCGTCAGAAAAGATTCAAACCACACAGACGTCACTGAAGTTCTCTTGAAACAATGTTCCTCAATTTAACGGTCTGTGTAGAGTGTCAGTCACACGTCAGCAGGATGACAGTGAATGCCTTGGCTGTTTGGGGAAAGTTCAGGCATGCAAATGGCTGCAAAATAAATAAGAGTGGTGGATTTACACTTGAACATTTGCTGGCAGGGCCGCTACTCTACTACTATATTCTTGGATCTTTGACATCTTCTTAGATCAGATGCACTTAACACCATGCATCTAATTAAGTACAGTTTTGTCTCGTGGTTCTGAAAGGCCCTGTACTGCTTGGAAGCCCCAGACAACCCTAGTCACCCCTGCAGCACCCCTGCTAATTGGGAGGATTGATCAAGTAGAGGCTGACACACACATCTTCCCTTCTCATGCTTCCTGAAATAGACCTGACCTAATGAATCCATGTAAAAGCTCTGATACCTCACTGATTACACCTGTTTAGTCCACTTCAGTCACATTAAAATACATTTTGGGGTGTTTAAACAAGCTAGGCATTATTGCACAGACAGACTGGAACTAATCATTGCAAAAAAAAAAAAAAAAAATGTAATGCTGCAACCTCGTGTAACTTCTTGGTTAGAAGTTCTTGCCATAAAATGTTGGTAGTTTATTCTGTGGGTTCAGAAAATTCTACGACCCCTGGGTTATTGAAATGCTTTCAAAACCATTAGATTACCTCAAAAATGCTGCCAAGCTGAGGAGAGGGTTATTTTTCTTGGTTCTTAATTTTAAGAGTTCTGTGCAAAATTGGCATCATTATTCATTTGTTTAATTTGTCTTAATGTTTTTATAAGACCAGCTGTTTTCTTCTCATTTGCATTCTCCCTTCTATACCATTTTCATACTCGCTTTTATGTGCTTTAGCATTTAATTTTGTCACAGTATTTTTCATCATCTCCCTTCTGTGTTTTATTTTATCACTGGGTGTACCAGCTAAAAGAGATCCCGTGCTCCTATAAATGCACCCTAAACGGTTTTAAACTGTGATTATTGCATTAAATACATGGTAAACTGATATATACAACTGATCTGGCCTAGGTTTTCATTTATGTGTTCCATAATATAAAGCATGTAAATATGTGCTTTTAGATTTGTAGTATTCATTACATATATTTATTTTTTGTAATGAAAAAAAATGTTTTTGCATAAATTAGGGCTGCAACTAACAATTATTTTAATTTCTAATTAATCTGCAGATATTTTTTTCAGTTAATGCAGTGGGTCTACAAAATGTGAATAGTGAACATCACAGTTTCCTAAAGCCCAAAGTGACATCTTCAGGTTGCTTGTTTCCAAAGATATTTCATATACTGTCATATATGACAAATTAAGCCAGGAAATCCTTATATTTAAAGACCTGGTACCAGCTATAAATTAAGGAAAATTCAATATAAAAATTTTCATAGATTACACATAACCCCAGTTAATCTAAATAAAATGGATTGTAAACTATCACCTCTATGTATTAAATGTCAGAAAGAACAAGGGAATTATTTTCATGGTTTTGGGATTGGATAGCCAAAGAAGTTAGTAATATTTTTAAAATTACAATTAAGAAAGAACCAGGTCTCTTTTTGTTGAGTCTACCTTCTAAAAGTGCATCACTTCCTTCTGTGAAACATAAACTACTTGATAAACCGCTACTTTTGGAAAGAAAATGTGTTCTGTTGAAATGAATTAAGGACGCTCCTCCTACTGTCACAGTGTGGTATAGAGAAGCTTTTAATGTGTTTCCATTTGAAAAAAACTAACTCTGTACTCAAAGGAAATGTCCAGGAGTTCATAAACTTGTGGAGGCCTTTCCTGGATCAGCTTGCTGTTGAAACATACAATACAGTAATAAAAGGACATTGTTCTCTGGAATAGACGAGGATAAGACAAGGGTACACAGTATAGGGTGGGGCTGGACTTTTCTGGACAGTTTTGTGTTGTGTTGTGTGTTATGTTTTTGAGTCTTAATGTACATTGATATGGGTTATGTTAATATTATAAAAATGGTTTAAGCCCTAAATTCAATTAGAGTTTCCAACTGTCACATAGAAGCACACACACACACACGCACAAACACACACAAACATACAAGTAAAGTTTGGAAACAGCTATTGTTCTGTTTAGATACGCATAGAGTCAGAGGTCATTGAGTTACAAGTTAACTCGTAGGTGCAGAGAACCTCAGCCCTCTGGAGCGAGAGAGAGAAAAGACAAGTGTCCTCCAGGAGCCCTGCGACTCCTCTAGCCGTCCTTTCTCCAGGGCTGAGACACTTACAAAGACAAACAAACAGTCCACTGTAAGCAACTTTTCCAGCTCAGTGGGTTTAAACACAGCAGACTTGTCCAGAGAGAGATGAGGGGTGGGGGTAGAGGGTGGTGGGGGGGACACAGATGGTAACACCTTGAATACGTCAGACTAAACTCACAGTGCATGCCGGGTCAAAGGTCAGCAGAGTCAACAAGCTTCACAGACCCGAGTGGAAGATGAGATGAGGTAATTAAACTGCTAGGAAAGGGCCTGTAAGATTTTTCTGTGGCTGCTCTTCTGGACTATCTTGTAGTCTGAATCACTTTAACTGCGAAATACTAAAAACTCTAAAGGAATTTGTAGAGAAGGAAAAAAACTAACCCCAAATGTTTGTAGATAACTGTACATACAGTATGAGATTTCTTAGTTTTCAGTAATGATTAATTAGACTTATGTCTGAACTCTGGCGTTTAGAGGTATTTATTCATCTGTATCATCCTCCTTAGCAAATTCTTCTTACTAACATCAGTGATATCAAATATCTATGAAATTATTTAAAAATCTGCCAAAACTCCATGTCATAATGAGAAATTATTTTTCCACCTTCATAGTTTCATATCTCTTGTAGTTTTGCCTGACTAATCATCAAGATCTGACTCTTGACTTTTAAGTTAAATTAACTGAGTTTATGCTGACTAAAATAAATCACATGAATAATAAATTATCTCTGTCCATTTCTGATTGGACAGTGGGAGCGTTGCACAAAAACCAGGACCAAAGTGACTTTTATGTCACAATTTCAGCAGTTTTTAATCAGCAAAATGTGACATTTCTTTGGCTGTGAGACTTTCACTCATGACAATATTTTGTATGTTTCCATCAGACCTTTAATGTAGAAATCATCTCCTTTATCATTCTCTGTGATGTCAGGCAACAAAACTTAGAGGTAACACATATAGTCATCTAAAGATTTAAATTTTTGAACTTGATTTATTTTTTTAAAATTTGAACAGACTCTGCCTTTGTATTTTGTGATGAACTGACATTGTGCAGTTATGAAACATTTACATGAGAAAACAATGGGGACATGCCGTTGTCAAGGTAACAACCTTGTTTGAGAGTGTATATTTAATTTTGCCATCTTAACATTTTAAAAGCATAAAACGTTCCTTTAGCTGTGAGGACCTTCAGCTGTGTGGAAGAGTTTTATAATGCAAATCTCTCAGACAAAAAGGCCAGATTTTGAAACGCAGGCCTTGGCTGCATTAATTGAATTATCTTTTCTGAACTGCAAACATGGAGCTGCATAATGAACAGCGTCAGTTAGAAATAAGAAAAGGCAGCCTTCCCATCAGCAACAAAATGTCTGGAAAGTCACTTTGTGTTTTCAGAGGTGCACAGTGGAAAAATGATGCCATGGATGGAACGCAAAAGGGTGAATGTATTGAGGCAGACCTATTGACTGTAAAAGATGGTGATTTCGCAGGTGCTCAGTTGCTTGGCTTTTACTCTACCCACATCCAAAAGGAGGTGAGAATGAAGCAGAGAATACATGTAGCAACACTGCTAATTCACCAATTACTACCACTAATTGCTGCCTCCCGAGGAGAGGTTAAGGAGACGAGTCAGTGCCTCCCTGGGTGCTGCTGACTGGCTCTCTGCCAAAATGTCATCCATCCTGGAGCCTAATCGAGTTATCATATCAACAAATCTCTCATCAGGGGCCCCACGGTTGACACTCCCAAAAAGACACTCAGAGGGGGACAACAAATTTCTAGCAGCAGGACACTGGGGGAAGGAGCCGGCTTGCCAGGCAGCTATGAAAGCTACCTGCAGCTCCTGGTCAAGCTCCCCTCCAGGGGCGGCGCTCAAACTGGACACTACAAGTCTCAACAGGAGCCCTCCAGCCCTGGACATCCACTGGATGTCAGCATGAGAACTGGGGGATGTAGAATGCACATTATTTAGCGCTACACACAATGGTCCAGGGTGAACACAATGTGGCATCTTGCAGAGTTTGGAGGGGAGAGCGGCGACTGCGGACCCCCTGTGGTGGTGTGAGGGGACAGGGGGTCAGGGTTTAAGAGGCATGCTGGCCTCGCCTAGAAAGAGGGTTAATGTACTGTTAATCTGAGGTCAGAGATGCCGCTGCACACTCATATATCACCAGTGACAGCACCAATCAGTGATGACTACCGGCACCAATCCTCTGTCATAAACACTGCACATTAAATAATCCCTTAAGTTAGTCTCTCTGTAAAGCACTTTGGTCAACGTTTGTTGTTTTTAAGTGTGCTCTATAAATAAATAGACTCAGAAAAGAGCACTTTCTGTATTCTTCAGCCTCCATTTGTCCAGCTGAATCACTCAAGTGTGTTAACAGCTGATAAAACCAACTTAAAAATGTGAACTGTTTTAAAGTTATAATCGATAGTAGACTACTACTTCTAATTATGATATTATATAGCAGTGATATAACCTGTTGGAAAGGTCCCCTAAAAAAGTAAGAGGGAGTTCTGTTCAATTTTCACGAATAACATTATCACCGTTATGGATCAATAAATACAGTAAATTAATATATGAACAAAACATCTCATACAAATACACAAAAAACGAATTGCTGTTGCAAAAGACTGTATCTCGAGAAAACCATAACGTGATCAATCCACAGTTGAAATTTAATCACCAAACACTGACAACAATCACAATAATATTGTATGTATTTCCCCCTTATTTTCATTATTCTAATCCCATTAACCTTTCCAAAACAGTGATACACAGTGCTTTACAATCAGTTAAAGAAATCAATGACATCCAAAAAAAAAAAGGCCGACATGCATTAAGAATACGACAACGCAAGATTAATTACATTTTTCAGGGAGTCCAATTTTGTATTCCACAGTTAGTCCGCACGCAGAGGGGCTGTCTAATAAGCAGAGCTGCGTGTTCGTGTTTGAAGAGCTGACGGTGCATGGAGGCATGAGAGCAAGCATTCCCTGCATGCACAGGGGTGTCAAGATAAGGCGATAGGGGCGGGATCTGGCTCAGCATAGATCCAAATGTTTGACATGCTCTTTCACCATCCCGTTGCGTCCAAAAGCGGACTTACTTACATATCCACACATGCAGAGCCACACAGTCAGCTGTACACACACACACACACACACGTACACACGCCACCTTATGACTCACACCCACATCAACAATGACGATAGCTGAGATGTCATCAAAGGTTTTTGTTTTGAGTCTGCGATAAGATTTTTATCCTGCTGAAGTGCTGAGACGTGGCCTTGTAAACTGCAGAGAGGAGCCTCTGACCTGCCTTGCTCGTTATTCCCTCTCATGGGCCCATTAATTGAATTACCTATTCATCGAAAAGTGGAGAGTGCACTGAATTAGTCTCTCCGCTCTGCTACCTCTCAATCTTAAGAGTCTCCTTAGTAGCGTGTTGATTGGTTTCCATTGTATGTGACTGTGTGTCCCTGGGCCTGCGAGAGTGGAAGGGGGAGACAGGGCAGGGCAGGTATGGAGCAGTCCACAGGGGGGCTAACCTTTGACCCTGTTCTGGAGAGGGACTCGGGTCTATCCAGCAACACAATACTTCCAGCATACAGCCCTCAGTGGCTGCCTGCTGCTACCCACAATGAAGCCCTTTGGTGGGGTCTCTCTGGGCAGAGAGGCCCCCTGGAGCGCTGACTGCCATCCGGAGGTCTTTCACCGCTTTCGTCCCTCTCTACCTCCGGCCCTTGCCTGGAAAGAGAGGAAAAACTCAATAACAGAGAAGATACAAGGGGAACAATGGTCTTTAGAGGGCATCTTAACCCGCAACAAACAGTGTCAACATCTGTGGGGAGTGGATAGATAGATAGACACTGTGTCCGCCACAGACAGAAAAGGCCCTTTCCTTGTGGGCAGTCACACTGAAAAGGCTACAGTGTTGTTTTGTTGTGTATGAGAGGGATTTGGTCCCCGTCTCTTTTCAGCTGCAGTTGAACCGCACTGTGGTGCCGGCGAAGCGATTTTGTCTCGCTGGAGAGCCAGGGCAAAAGATGAAGCAAAGCCTCGAGAGCAGGGCCTTTCTTCCCATGGCCCGCTCTTTTGGAGGGGTGAAAAAGATTATTGTCGTACACATCGAGAAAAAAACGCATCAAAGTCGGCGGGGAGTGTGGCCCGGATTGAGAGAGCGAAGGGTTGATGTTACGAGGAGGGGATGAACACGGACACATGTGGCGTGTAGCATGTGTGTGTGTGGTGGCCACACACAATCCCAGACGCGTGGGAGTGTATTGGATTCTCATGGGCTGTCTGGGAAAGACACTGTCCCTCTCTCTCTTTTTCTATCTCATTCTCTCTCAAGCGTGTGGTCTCCTCTCATGTGAACACACTGCCAGTATAAAGGATCTCTTCATCTCTCTCTTTAGGCTCTCTTTTGCATCTAGATGTGAAAAGGGTTCATTCACTGGGCCTTGCAGTCTAACTCCCACTCATCCCAATTTATCAGTTACCACCAATTGGACCTAACTGGGAGCCTGTGGGAATCCAGGTGCTTATCATTAATGCAGCTTCATTGTGGTTTGTGAGGATACGCAGGAGGAACTATGTGTCATGTTCCTGCATGTCTGCAAGGGCTTCGCCAAACCATGCTTCCCCTCTATATACTGCATCCAGACACACGCCCACACATGCAGTTACATATAGGGAGACATGCCTGTGGTGAAGTATCTGCAGACTGTCTTTTGTCTTGCCAAAATGTACAGTAGCACATAGGCTGTAATATCTCTGGACTATTAAAGTTAAAGTGGCACTGCCTGCCGATCTACCAGTCTCATACTTCTGCTGTTTCCTCAGTGGCATATGTTTTTGGTCAGATTATCATAATATTGTGATATCATTAAATGCTTTCAACTTGGCTCGGATAAGTATCCAGTTTCACGTCTGAATGCAGAAACACGTAGCATTCGAAAACCATCAAAGAAAAGGTCTAATGACAAACAAAGACAGTCTGGCTAACTATCATCTGAGATCTAAATCCTCCAGAAAAACCACATCCCGAAAATTCACTGCCTCAACAAATGTATAACCCTGGTTGGACTTCCTGTCAGAAGTTTTTAAAGGGACACAAATAGACACATTCATGTTGAGATCAAAGCACAACTTCGGTATGAGTCTGAGCAGACAAAGTTTAGTTTGTACACTCAGCATCTTTACTGTAAGACATACTGGACGACTTTAAACAGCCTATATTTTTGAAAAAAAGCATTGCATCACACTGGGCAATAAATCAAGAATGGTATATCAATACTGGGACTAAGATGATCCTGGGAAGGCAGAGGAATTTGTTGCAAGATGACTTAAAATTGAGCTAGGATCAGCAGGCCTTTTCTTATTGTAAACTCAGCTCTTAATGACCTTTTGCAAGCTCTGCTTCAGACAAAACAATGCCCATGATCCCTACAAATGTTCAGTTCAACTATATGATGCTCAATATTTGATAGTACAGATCAATCAAATATCTCTAAACATCTTTTTTTTTTCATATTATGCTTCATTTATTAACGTGTCAATGGAGAGTTCATGCTCAAGACATAGTGTCAGTGTGAATTACAACATATGCCCTATATTGCACATAACGGGAACTGCGTGAATGTGAATGGAATCCAACGTGGGCTATACAGCAGCTCTTTTAATATTATCATTATTGGGTAAATTGGTGATAAAATAATCAGCATATAACCAAACAACAGAAAATGGTTAAAGCACTGCTCTCTCCTTATCCTCCTACTTACTGTCACCTTCATACAGAGGAGCATGTGGTTTGAGAATAACAGTCAAGCTGTAGGGGACGCAAAATTGTGACATGACTCTGAGGTGAACGAATGAAGGTATCTATTCTAATCTTATACTTATAGTCAAGATTTAAGAAATGTTGCTTCATTCAGTTTTCTCTGTTGACACTGAAAAAAACATCAGATCAGTGGCATAAAGGAGCAAAAAAAAAAGGTAATGTGTGTTTGAGTGTAGCCTCAACACTAATAAATACGCGCCCACACACACACACACACACACACACACACACACAAAATGGCCTAGTAACAGTTAAGGTGGGACATCCCATTTCCTGTTACATGGGTGATACACTCCAAAAAGTGAAAGGCTTGTAAAAGAAAACACTTTCTTTGAGGATCGTTGTCCTCGTGGGAAACCGCGGGGGGGTGGGGGAATGAATACCAGCGGCGAGCATCTTTAGCTTCTCAGTGAACCAGTCTGTAATGTTCATTAGCAGACCTGTGGAGAGAGCAAAGGACATGAATGGGAGGTACACCTTTGTTTCATAACCCTGTACCAGGAGAGGTCCAGTAACATTAGATATGGCTGACCTGAGGTGAATGTTGGCCTCGGTGAGGGTAAGAGAGTGCCCTAGCGGGGGGTGAGGAGGAGTGCCCTCCAAACTGATAATCTCTTGTATTTCTTCCCCCATGGTGCTGCTTATTTCCAGCACCCTGCTCCCTTTACTTCCCCTCGTTGGTTAAGCTACTTATTGCCAAATTACAATTATTGCATGTGGAGGTTCCCCCAGCACACTCACACAGACACACACACTTGGCCAACACTCCAAAGCCTCCCTACGATGATATGGTCCTGTTGGGAACAGCCTGCTGATGAGGTGCCCCTAATACACATCTAATCAGTGTTTCAATGAACTGCACCAACTGCTTTTCATCCAAGTGACTCATTGGAATTTTTTGTTGTCTAGTTTAGAGAATTAAGAGATTACAAAAAGAAAAAGAATAAATCAATTTTTTTCATGACACAGCAACAGCCCCCACCCAATTTAATTATCCAGGGAATTTAGGGTGTGGACGTCCACGTACTCGCAGCATGTGTTAAACACCACATAGTAAAAACATGGTCAGTGCTCATGCTAATGTAATACACCCCAGGCTTGTTGAGAAAGGAGAAAAAAAGACAACTCAGTAAAAGGTCACGTACACAACAACACAAATTTGGTGGTCGTGATGACTGTAAACATCGGACTGTAAAACTCTGTCTGGCGTTGGGAAGAGAAACTATAAACGTGGCAGTTGTTTCTGGGGGTATTTTATATGCCACAACAAATGGCAATTTGAATGCCTGAGCATGACAACCAACCCAATCTCTCCCTCCACTCATGTTTTCTTCCCCTTCCAGGCAAGCTAGCAGTTTAATGTGCGTTCACACAGGCTGCAAATACACTCTGCGTCAGACTAAGCTCTAAACCGCAAGAGCTCTCCTGTTAGGGCCGACCTTAATGAGGCAAGCAGTGTGTATGTGCATGTGTGCTCAGGCAGAGGCTAACACCTGGACCAGCTGCTAGCTATAAAGCACTAGCGCTGTCAGGGACTATTAAAGCACCTTGCGGGCGGCCATCTTTCTTCCTTCCCTTAAATCTCCAGCGAAGCCTCTAAAATCACTTAACAGCATCCTCCATTAATTGGCCTCTTACCTCCAACAAGCTTAAAGTGGGGGCACACATTTGTTCATAGACATGCACATTCAGAACAGCAGAATGCTCTCACACACACATTAAACCACAAACACACACACACCCTCAGGTGAGTCAAACACTGAAAACACAGATCTCTTTTTTTTCCCCCCTCGGTATTTGGTTTCTCAGAAACAGGCAGCGGGCGGCAGGACTGTATATATGCATGTGTGTGTGTGTGTGTGTGTGTGTGAGACTGTGTGAGGAAGTGTAGAGCTACAGCAGGCTTATCAGGCTCAGCATCAGCACTAGGATGATTTGCTCCTAGTCAGTGTTGTGCGGGTACAGAGAGAGCGCCTTTGTCCTCCTGGCAGAAGGCAGGCTGGGATCCTGCCTGAACAGTTATTTATTTTCCAAGTGATGCTAATTACATTTGTCCAAAAACCTATAGACAACTAATGATGTACTGTGATTCCCTCCTTTTTAGGCAGTTACACAGATACACCACTATTGAGGACTGGCTGAACAAAACACTGCTAGACATTCAGACTTGTGTTGTTCATGTTTCTTTTTTGCTGTTAAAATGTGGAAGGCAACATATCTCCAACAGTGCCACCAAAGTGCCTCAGGTTTTATGAGAGGGCGGCATGTCTTCATAAGGTATTTTCACAAACATTTCATAAACACTTGTCAAGGCTAACAAGCAGTGACTAGGGATGAGGATTCATTCACATCAGTCTGCCTTTTTTCAGCTTACACAAAAGTCAACTGAAGGCTGGCGAAAAGTGAAAACTACTTTTTTTTGGAGGCAGAGCAGCACACTTTTAAAAATGAGGTGAACCATTCTTAGTGAGAAACAAAGAAGAAGTGGCAGCTGACAGTTTACAACAAACAGCAAAATAAAACTGGACCTTGAAGTATAAAATCACTGAAAAGGTGCACTAGTAGTTACTGTACATACTTGTTGGGACTGCCCAACAAATAGTTAGAATTCAGTGCTGGTCATTATGCAAACAGTGTTGTTGTTGTTAAAATGGTCAGCACACAAAGAAGTTGAGGGACTGATTATTTTATAATAAAGAAAAATACTGTACATATATGATACCCTTATATCCCAATACATCCAAAAATAAATGGTTTAGGTATAGGAAATTAAAATACTTTTCTGTCGGTGTCTGACACTTGAACTTATTTGAAATGTAGTAAATCCTGTCCACCCGGCTCTCCATTAGGGAAAAACAAACACTGAGAATTATTTGCAAATGTTATTTGAGTCTGATCTGCTCAATAGCTCGGCTGGGTGTACGCCATCCACAAGTACATGTCAGCATGAGGAAGATTTACTGCCTCTGAGCCGGGGGCCTGTTTAGCCTGGGAGTTAGAGGCCGATTGACTGAATATGTGCTGGGATGGAGAGTGTGTGCATGTGCGTGGGTGCTCGTGCAAGTATGTGTGCACGTACATGCGCACCCGTGACAATGAACATGTGTATGAGTGAGTGTGTGTGGCAGAGGCTGTGTGTCTGTGGGTGACGTGACGTCTGAATGTACACTTTGACTACTGGCGTTTACGCTGAAAAATTTCTTTCTCAGCAAATGTCTGCATTCCACTGTGCATATGTGTGTGTGTGTGGGTGTGAGATTGTATATATTTGTGTTGTCTTGGAAGCCAAGCAGCAGGGGTTACTATGGTGCTTTGGGCTGGAGCAGAGTTAACAGCTCATTAACACCAATTCATTACGGGCCACTTCTCCCTCCCTCGCGGTGCTCTGCATTAAGACACAGCCAGCCGCCCTCTTTCACACACAATGTAAATCACTGAGGCCAAAATCACAGGCACAGAGGGGGTGTCGAGCCAGCTAGCCTCCTGGTGTGAAATACTACCTGTGTGTTTGTGTTTTTTAAGTGCGAGTGCATGTGCAGGGGCACTGCTTGAAACTCTGGGCGCCCTAACAGAAGCACACATGGGATACTTGAGAGTTACAGACTGAAGAACTGTTATTGGCCAGTAGAGTAGAAGGTTGGTTAAGGCCTAAGACTTATAATGGTTATGTGTAGATATAAGACTAGAGAAAGCTGGGGTTAGGTGAGGGTTTTGGTGTATGTGAGCAAGCCTGTCTCCTAGAATGTGCAACTGAATTGCAATGGCAAATATGTTTTGCTAGAAATGTAATGCTGGCAGAATTACATTTTCTCTCAACATAATGAGAAAATGTTGTTAATTAACATATTTGGCAAATTGCAAAAATGTTGATTATGAATGCATGAGTGAAATGTTCAGAGAAAAGGTAGTACCTTGTTGCCCCCCCCCCCCCCCCCCCCCCCCCAAAGTATCTGATCTTGCGTACAATATCCACTAGTAGAAACTACAGCAATATTAGACTTTTTATGGTTATATTTAGGCACAGGCAGCACTTGGTTAAGGTTAGGGAAAGATTGGTCTTGGTTTAATACAGAAAAAATCCACAGTGATTTGAAGCATAACATTTAAGGCACACCACAATCTTGCACTAACCATACCCAAAGTGCTTTCGTTGCCTAAACCTAACCACACACAGGACTCAGGCTGCAAACCCAGGACTGTGGCATCTTGTATGCCCTCCACCCACCCCTACCTCCTCCCTTTGACTTCAGAGTGATATATGAATGTAGTGCTTCATTCATTCAAAAAAGGTTACCTGTGAATATAATCCAGGTAGTGATTACATTTGCCAAAGCAATGTAATTGGGAAAACAATTTAGTTGCACATTAACATAATTTCTAGGAGACATGGTAGATGTGAGTATGTGCGAATTGTAAAAAAGGTTGTATGGCTTAACACACTCTTTAGCAACCATATTGTAATTCATCATTATTATCAGAACAGCTGGTTGTATTTATACGCTTAAGACTTAAGGTACAGTTAGACTGGATTGTTTGCTTACCATACATGCATGTAATTTTAAACAGGAACTTCTGGTAGCAAATTGACCCCACCTTGTTTGCTTCACTTATAAAATTAGATTTATGTTTGTACATTTATTGCCCTGTTTTGCACTTTGTGGCTCTATGCAACCCTGTCTCCAAAAAATGTCTCCATTACTGGAAAAAATGTTCCCACTGAACATAATACGGAATAATGGAAGTAACTAAAGTAACAAAATTATTCCTATGAGATAGTGTTGCTCTATGAAGAAAGGATTAAGCAATATCTGCCCCATAGATGTAATTTATAATTCAGTCACATACTGTAATTGCCAATAATTTTTTGTCTATTTTCATTATTTAATACATTCAAAAGCAGAATAATCACAAGATCCAACAAGCCCATGTTTGCCATTGCCTTAATTTAACAAAAAGTGATTAAAATATATGTGAAAACCTTTAAATGAAGATAATATGGACAATTCTCCACTGAACAATTATGACGGTGAGGGGATTTGTGACACAGCTGCTGAGTCTCTATAGACAGACTCTTGGAGGATGAGTGATGGCCCTGAAACACAGCTGCTGGAGGTGTGGAGAAACACTAAAGGAGTATCTCTATGTATTTGTATGTCAGCAGTCTGGCCCTTGATATTCTGACCCCCTCAGCGCCTTCATTTGTAACACAAGACAGGTCCATGAGAGGGAGCAGAGAATGGAGATCAAAGACATATAGGGGAGTATCAGATGTTAAGATATATATGCTAAAAATCATGAAGAGCCTACAAGACTATTACCCCTGACCTTACCAGCCATATACTCTGACATGTTAAATAAAGTGCAAAACAATTCTCAGGTTTAAAGTTTTGCTTAATAAAATCCATGTTTATTTAAGCGTTACGGTCCCAATCATCGTTGTGTGGGAGCATGACAGGAAAACAAAGTTCAAAGGTCAGGCCTCATTGCTCCTAGAGAGGACAGTCACTTAAGATTAAGATGTTATGTTGTACAATATCATCATGTGCACATTCTTTACCCCACAATGCATAGGGGGCTTTGTATCACTGTCATCGGTCCTAAATTTTAGGACATCTCTCCATTACTACAGTGGCAGCCAATGTCACTCTCAAGGACTCCCACTATCATCTGTTCCTGCTTGAAAAGCTGCCCATTGTGGAGAAAATGAAGAAGAAAGAGACACAATCCTCTTATTATCAGGCAAATAAATAGCAGCATATGGACTTGCCGCTCACAATCCCTTCCTAGCTGCTTTATACTGGGCTTTGGGCACAGTTTCAGTGCAAAATGTATTTAGACTTTAGCAGGAGGGTTGATGAGGTGAAGGATCGTTACCTCCTCAGGATTTTCTTTTGAAGGCTCCATTTCTCTGACCTCTAAAAATGGGAGAGAATAAAAGCCATAAAACCTATTTTCCATTACGTCTCTTTAAAGTGGTGCCCACAAGTGAAGGGATGGAGGGACAGAGAGAGACAGAGAAAGAAAAATTGGCTTCTGGATACCATTTACATCACTCACATGTCAATGCAAATAAGGTGATCTGGCTGTTCAGCACTTCGTTTGCCCCCAAACACCGAAAAACAACAAAGTTCTTTGTATCTTAGATGGTCTGATGAATGTGTTTTTGCCCATATATCTCTTTTCCCTCTTAATTACAATAAGTTGGTGCCATAATAGGATTGTCAACTACCGGGGAGTGACAGCTTAAAAGAAACGCTTTCCAGTTGAAATGTGCCTTTGAGGGCCGATTTTCCAGAGCTTTCTTGCTTCACTTTAAAGCTCCATCCAATTCAGCAGCCCTTTCAGTGTAGCTGGGATACAAATCCATGCCACTGCAGCTATCACAGGCCCAGAATGAGCATAAAAAAGCTGCATTACATCTTGCTTCGTTTTTAAAGGTTCTCTTTGGCTTCTCATGTGCAGGGGCCCTCTATAGCGCAAAACAGCCCACTTTGGTCTGCCAAGTGTCTGTGTTACTGGGATTCGTCATAGGGAAGTCAAAGAATTGCTATGAAGACAATGCTAGCAGCCACCATTTCATCGTAGCTCAGGCTCTCCATCTTATTTCAGAAACACTATTGTCATGCTGCTGCCTGCCAAAATGCGTACCCTAGGCCAGCCACCAATCAGACATTTGCAGGGGTGATTTTTTTTTTTTTTCAGTTAGCCATTGTGCTTTCAAGGTTCTTTACTTTTACTCCATCTCTTCACCCTCCTATTTATTTTCCTGTTGCAGCTGACAGTTTGACAGATTCCAGGAGTGCTGGCGTTTCAGCCAGCGTGTCTTGGAGGCAGTGGCAGCGGATGCAAGTGATAACCATCCCCAGCCAAAGGCTACTGTTGTGCCTTGAATCCCTTTGTGGGTGATTTCAAGGCATGCTCACGCCATCCCGCACCATCCGCCCTCCTAGAGCCTCTCCACAAAAGGGACACATTTTGCAACCTTCCCTTCAGATGTTCCTACATTTTTGTTAAAGAGGAGCCACATTTTGGCGCTGCCTTAAGCAAAGCTGCTGATGATTTTCACTGGTTTAGAGATAGATTGGTTCAAAGCAGAGACATATGTAGGGAAGGAGAGGTAATAGGACATACTAAAGATACCCTGTGGTCCTTTTTTGGTGCCTGCCACACAAGTACACAGAGGTACAAATCCAAGAGGATATATTTTCAAACTCTTGGACAAGAGTATATTTTTCCATGTGAAATATCTGTAACTCTACTCTTTCCTAATCAAAAGCCATAAACATAAAACACAAAACACCTATGAATCACAGTGTACCCTACCATTGAAAACAGGTGGCTACCCTGTTATAAGGAGTGCTACTGTCCAATTATGTTTGAGAGACTTTACCATCCTGGCAAAAATCTAATTCAGGAGGAAATCACTACTGTGGGCATAATCTACAAGTGCAATGCATTCTGAACCAAAACCCATATGACATATGTTTGAGATTACATCTTTCTACCAAGCGCCTGCAAAAACACAGTGAGGATTTGGGGGAGAAAGTTCCCAGCACCTCATTCACCTCTCCTCACCTCTCACTCCCCCCCTTCCTCCCCATCCAAAGGTCTGATAAAGCAGGGAGGCCCAGTGGCTGCACTGCTCTTCTCAACGAGCCAGACCTGGGAATGAAAGGGGAACTCGTAAAAGATAATCACGCTTTATGAGGGCCCCTCAAGAGGTCTGCTGAGGGAAAGGCCATTTTCATCTCGCACTGCTCCAGTCTAATGGGGAGCAGAAGACTGGAGTGCTTGGGCTACTAGAGATCATTGTGTAGTTACACAGAGGACACCAGGGACAAAGTATTCTCTATTAAGTGTCAAAATATTGCAACTAGCAGCCTGTTTTAGCCAGTAATTGTTTTCAAGGTTGGTCAAAAAATATTTCCTCCAAAAGTACATTTTTTCAGGGAAATCTCCCCTAAGTGTAAGTAGAAAAAAATAAGAAATTATTGATATAAGTTAAATAAAAGTTAAGGAATATAAGACAAAAAAGTCCCTCAATTTCATCTGTTTTTCCCGACTCCTGTTGAGTTCATACAGATTGTTTATTGAACAAAGGTTTCTTAGAATGAAGCCATCCAACATCAAGAGGTAAAGAAGTATTTGAATTTTCTTAAATAAACCTAGGTATCATTTGAAGTTATGTCACTGGTTTTCGTGGCGTTTGCTGTGAAAATGTACAACACAAAACGCTTTGAAAATAATCCAAACAAAGCTACTTGAAATGAAACAAATTTTCCTACAAAGCAAATTTTACAGCCCATTATGTAAAGGATGCAAACACATAAATTTGATTTCACTTTTAATTTTTTATGTGTTTATGAGCTTCATTAAGGACAAACTTCAGAGACTCTCGACAATAATGACAAAAACTATGGATGTAAAATGGACAAAGCTTTCCTTTGAACAAATTGCTATTGGCAGCACATAACTTGTATCAATCTGAGCGGCACCATTTGCATTTGAAATGGACCTTATACACGCTCAATCAAGAATGATAAAGAGAGACAAAGGATAAAAGAGACAGAAATGAAAGGCAAGACACTGAAAGAAAAGATGAGCAAACAGAGAGGAGTTAGAAAGGAGAAGTATGTGAGGGCGCAGTAAACAAAGAGAGCAGCCAAAAAAGAAAAAGAAAAAAAATTGACTGTGTGAGTGAGTTGGTGGTGCTGAAGAGGAGCCAAACCCTGCGGCCCTCACCTCAGCCGCATCTTCATAAGCTGCAGCGACTCCCTCTCCCCAGTCCAGCCTCTGGCCCTGCAATAAATACATTTTCAATTACAAGCACTGGGGAACAAAAAGGAAGAGGAGGAGAGGAGGAAGGAGGAGGGAGGAGGGCCCTTGAGGAGTCTGAGTGAATCCCCTGGATGACACCTCTGGCCACAAGGCTCAGATGTGTTGCAGCGGAGACCCATCGTCGTGCCCCGGCACACGCGTGCAGTCTAATGACTGGCTGGGTCTTTGCAGCCAGTCAGGCATTTAACGGTGCCAGAGTGTGAGTCCAGAAGTGCACCAGCCAGCACTTTGATGGAACACCTGCAGTGAAACAGGATCTTTACTGGACACGGTGCAACCTGAACCCCACACAGACGGAGGGTTGTGGGACCCGCCACGGGGTCGGGAGCATGCGTGTGTGATGGACTTCAGACATACCACCACCGGTGCCTTTGAAGATTATTATGGGTGGCTGTTGTAAGGGCTAATATAAGGTTTACGTCAGTACCACTTGATGTAAGGGTGATATCAGACTACACTGAAACCTCTGACACTGTACACCCCCGCCGTGTGCCACCGCCTGTATCTGGGTTGAAGTCTAACTTGCTTCTCTCAGCACTGCCAGAAGAATGTAGTCTAGTCTACTAGGAGCCTGATAAAAATGGTTGTGGTGACCTACACATACATGAGAGAGAGAATGCATAAATGTTCATCCACTTTCTGCTCTATAAATGGTAAATTCATTTAGCCTTTCAGTATTAATGCCCATGTCCCAGTTATCCACTAAATTCACTGACTCTCTAATATTCTTGTTGCAAACAGCAAATTGTCAAATTTGATTATTTCATTTGAGCCAAATACAACCTACTCTCACTGCGTAAAAAAAACAAGACACAAGCTGTCTGCAAAAATACAAACAAAAAGCAGCCTTGCTTATTTAGCACTTGATGACACAGCAAAGATGTTAAAGATAGCTCTAACTGCTATGGCTGTTCATACCTGGAGGCAAAAACAAGAACAGAATATGTTCAACCACAGAGAGTTTACTACTATATCTTGGTTATTAAGGTTTGCTTGCGCCTTTGGGAGACTTTGTACACAAGAAATAATTGGCATGAAATCATGTGAGAAGCCAAATTTAGATTACAGGGGTTTTCAAATCTTTACAGATTTAGAAATAGGGTTGCATTATGCATAAACAGAGAAATTTCCTAGATAACCTTTTCTTGAATCTCAAATGAAAATACAATATAAGACTAGAAGACAATTATTTATCACACTAAATTATATTGTGAGTTTTTCCTGCCTAAACATCATCCTTACAGTTGAGGACACCTTGGCTGCAGCAGGTCTTTATCAAACCTGGAAGCACCAGCTTCATTTCAAAAATGTTCTACTTTTGTTTGATTTGTTGTCCAGATTTTAGCATATACATTATGGAACAGGTCTAAAATGATCGAAGCAGCCCTGATTAGGGATGGATATCATTAGGATTTTATCAATACCAATATTGATACTGATACTGCTTATCAATACCGATACTTATCACTACTCTTATTGATACTACTCTCCATAATTTGGTTCATTACTGCCGACTACGCCAGCTATGTTAGAATGAATTAACATTACATAAATACCGATAGCAGCACCATTTGTCCAGGAGCTTATCAGTATTTCAGTATTGACCAGTCAGGAACCAGTACCAATTTAGTACTGGTTCTCGATACCTATCCCTAGCCCTGATAGAGTCTGAAACAGCTTGGGAGGATTCCTGTTATATCTGTAAGGAACTTACCTTGTCATATATTCTGTGATAAACATCAGTATTGACCAACAACCCAAATGAAAATTCTGTCCAAATAGACAAATTGCTCCAAATTTCACTAAAACATGTCTCCCTTTAATTGAAGCAAAAACCAAATAAGAAACTACAAATGAATAGCTGGCCAGAATATTTCACATGACACACAATGGATGATGTGTCATCATTATACGATGCACACAAACAAACATTCCAACACACTCCATGGGAATGTTGGGTATCCCCGATGTGACACAATACACCAGTCGGCAGGCATAATAACCATGGACCGTTGCAGAGAAGTCAGTGATGAATTTGTCGGCAGGTCTGGTTTCGGCAGCACAAAGCAGAGCACTGCCTGAGCTACACGAGCTGTCACTGTGCACCGCCCAGGGTCACGGTCTCTGTTCTGAGCACCGTGACCGCTGCGGTAATTACCTAAATTGGTGAAGAAGAAAAAAAAGCCTCAGCATTCCAGGAGTGTCACAGGGGCTGGGTTTGTATGGGCAGAATGTGAGTTGGATTCCCTGATTCCTGGGTGGATGTGAAGGGATTTAAGCACTCAGAAATTTCCCCCACTTCTTATGCTCTTGTAACCCCGATTACGCTTCAATACTTATCAATGAGGTAAATATGGACCAATGTCAGAAAGACTAGGACGACAGGAGCCTGAGATTTTGAAAAGCAGTAAGGAGGTTTCGACACCAGTATGTTTGCATGAACAGGTGTATTGATAAACAACAACAGCATTTCAGACATTTTCCATCTGGCCTCAACACAGTTTAACCAAAATAACAAACTAAAATAATAAAGTTTGCACAAAAACAAAACAAAGACACTTTTTGACCGAGTTCAGTCATTAAGTTCAGTTAGTAGATTGATCATTGGGGCCCAAATTTGTGTCAGAGTTTATGTCTGTCCTACCACACAAGGAAGTAAGAAAGGAAATCCATCTTCAGAAGGCAACAGTTTGTGCAGTTCCTCTTTCAGGAACTGTAGACTGGCTTGCCATCTAGTTAACTGGAATCTCTATTCTTCAGTGGATGCTCTCCTTGGCATCGGACTT
Source organism: Thunnus maccoyii (assembly GCF_910596095.1). Classification (NCBI taxonomy): domain Eukaryota; kingdom Metazoa; phylum Chordata; class Actinopteri; order Scombriformes; family Scombridae; genus Thunnus; species Thunnus maccoyii. Next base: position 18,992,058 of record NC_056539.1, on the reverse strand, counting down.
GTCACCAAGCCCTCCATTTACCAAAAACTGACCTATAGAAAGGTCACACACCCATACAGTTACATTCACACACTTTTCAGTATAGGTTATATATAACTTCTGACGTGAAATATCACCAGGTATTAATACAACCTATAATTCAAATCATATTTTCAATTGGCTCTGCTGTACAACAAATATATTTTCCAAATCTCAAATTCAGTGTAACATTACTTAAAATACTTGGCAACCAAAAATAACCTTGACTTGAAGGTTTAGAATTACACCCATCAAATCCTTATTACATTAGGCACATCATATACACTGTGAACCACTGAGGCTTCAAGGAAAACACAGATTGCACAAATTAAAATAAGCTGTGAAGTAGAATGTGCTTTAAAATTATACCAAAAATCTGCACAATCCATGGCTTAACAGCAGTAACATTTATCATTCATGAAACTCACATGGTTCACAGACAAAAGAATTGTGGTTTTCCTCCACATACCACATGCTAAAATTGTTAGCATAAATCTATGGCATTTTAGGTTGTATAAATTAGCCTAACTGCTAGCGGACTTTTCTGCTCCTTGTTTTTCAACAGGTTACATTTTTATTAACAGCTGACAGACATCTTCTTATTCACCACTGAACAGTTCAAGTCACTGCATCTCCCAACAGATCAGCACAGTTAAATTCCAGCCGATATGTACGCTTTCAGCCAACACAGAGTTTGAAACAGAGTTGCTAATATTGGCACAGCGAAAGGAATCTGGAGGTTCAGTATGTTGTGTATCCTGCACTGTAGACATACTTGGATCAGGCTGCACTGGACTCTCATGGACTGTTGAAAATCTGGAAACCTGAGCATTTGGAGGTTCACTCACATACCAGTAGACTGGGATGATTTCAACGAGGGGATTTCACAAAATCACGCCAGCGAGACTTCTCTTGGTTCTGAAGAGTACCTATCATGTCCATTAGAGTGCAATTAAATCGCTCAAACAGGGTTGCCCCTGGGATGGTATGGGGTTGTTTTCACTTTGTGTATGCCAGCCACCTCACAGAGCTCCTTTATTGGGATTCAAAATCTTGTACCTGATTGCTATGCAGATTTTCTGGGATCCCACAAGCATTTTGCAACTGTGCGTGCCTTTGATTGGGTGTTGGGATGGCAATTGCAAATTTGGTAAAATGTGATCACAAGAATGTCTTTGGTCCCCCTATTTTTGGGTTCAGGAGAGAGGAAATCTATACAGACTAGCTCAGGAGGTCTTGTGCAGCTCTCTCAAGCAAGGTACACACCTGCCACACACCTGAACAGTTTTTCACTTTCCTCTCAACATCCAAAGTCATTTTTGGCCAGTAGAATCTGGTCCTTATGAGATCCAATGTACAGTCAACCCCCATGTGACTCATATAGTTGTGCAGGCTGGTCAGAACTGTGTTACAAAGATTGGCTGGCAATACAAAGTGGTACACTACTGGTGGGATATTTGAAATCCTACTTGACATCTGTAAAAGATGTTGTTGAGGAACTCAAGGTTATTTATCTCTCTCAGCAGGAGGGGGAGATCAAGTAGTTTGCTCCTCAAGTTGGGAGGTGGTTTCTTTCCATGCTCAATCTGAGAAAGGACATGCTTTATAGATTGGTCAGCTCTTTATTTATCAACTCTGCCTCGGTTAGATGGGGAATAACTGGCAATCCTCTAAGCTGATCTTCCTGCCTATAGCTGTTGGGAACAGCATCAATGGAGATGGCAAGAGTTTCAACTAGGGCAACACCACCAGCACAACTCTGGTCACCATAGGTTTATAAAATATAAAAATCTTACTGAGATTTTGTCAAAAAGCTGACATAAGGCAGCTGACTAACAGAACTGTGCAGAATTCCAGGAAATATATGGAAAAATATATGGAAATATATGGAAAGTTTGTAATGTTATATTATTGAACTAATGTTAGCTGCCTTTCCTTTGTCCTGTTGTCTTTTCTCTTCCCTGTGTCATCCTAAAAGTGCCGTTACTGCCAAATTGTCTAACTGAATCCATGTGAACACAGCATTATTCTCGGTTTCTTGGTGGTCGAGGTGGCTGCATACTGTATTTCCTCAAATAGTGGCCGAGGCCTTTATTTATCTCAACTGAAGACGGCAACAGGCCTTTATTGGAAGCAGGCTTATATTAGAGTGAGGCCTTTATTCCCTCTGTTTTAAGTATATTTGCTCATATTTTAGTACGAAGCCTCCTTGTTTTCTGCTCTGCTTCCATTCGCTCTGTTAAATTTTTGTTAATGCATTACTGGTAATCTAATTATATGAATTAATTTATTATTATATAAATATATATATATATTATTATTCATATTATAGGCAGGGGTGTAGTGGTAAATACAAGGGTGGGTAGTTTACCCACATTGTTTCCCCCTCATTGATTGATACAGTTGATCTGAAAATAGATGAGTAAACTCTTACTTGGGTTCACCCCCCACTACGACCCTGATTATAGGCTATTATGTTACTGTCATTGTAAAATAACTGTGACCATATAATCATATTGAAAAATCTGTCTTTATTTTATTCCTTCCTTTTAGGTGTCCATCAAGTACCCCAGTAAGACAAACACAGAGAGGCATAGATGTGACTCTGACATCTCTGCCATTGAAGTGAAGGTTTCATGCTGTGGAAGAGTTTGCCAGAAGAACTGAAGAATTTCTCTTTACACAACCTTTGGGAGGATATGGAGTGGATGGCGCCATTCAAGTTCCCTGTGATCTGCATGATATCTGGAATGCAACCCAACCATGCCTTTGCTGCCGCTGCAATTGCCCTTTGAGGGAGGGAAATCTATCTTTCAACCATTGCATACTATGTCAACAGTGTACTGCAATACAGTTGTGCCAAGAAGGCAGTCTTTGGACGTCTGAACAGGATGGGGATCACCACCACACATGCCAATGCCGTCCTCAAACAACATAGAATGGCAAAGCTCTGTGGAGAAGAGCTACAATAGCTAAAGGTTGACATAAAAACATGAGCCACAGCACAGGAGAGCATATGAAACCCGACTACTCCAGATGCCATTTTTCAGTGCCAGTTGTTGGACTCCGAGGTGTCAGACCTGGGTGTAGGTTTGCCAGAAATCACATTGTATGAGGATGACATAACACCAACCCTCCCATTGTCTCCTCCACACCCTACTTAACCACCTGCTGTCTGTGAAGAGGGCAACACAGCAACATCAACCTTCCCGATATCTATTCCACTCCACCAAATGCTGTCTATAAAGAGGGCAACACAGCAATGGCAACTCTCCCAACTCCTACCTCCAACCCACCATACCACCCTCTTATTCTGTCATATTTGACAATCTGAGTTTCTTCGTACATGTACACCATCAAACAACTAGAAACTGCAATAAAGCCATTCACTGGACCCACCATGTTGTAGTGGAGGACAGAATCCCATCGCATCATCTCAGTGACAAAAAGCCAGTCAACAATCTCAAGGACTATGACCTTTCAAACTCTCTGGCTGATGTTGAGACCCAGACACTAAGGCGTAGGGACTTCATAGTTCTTGCCAGCAGGATTATAACCAAACATCTGGCAGCATTCGAGCCCTTCTCCTCAGAGGTAGTTCATCACATACAACATCAGTATTCAGATCACATGTTGAAGCCATCCACCTCAGTAAGTGGAAATAGGCTACATATCCTCATCAAATTTTTACAAAGCCCAAATAAAAAAAAGTATTTGATCTCATATGTTTCTCTCTCCTCACTCCTCATCTCCCCTCCCTCTCTTTCTCTGATATCAGCATCCAATGGGACTGCTTTTAAAGAATGAGAATGTTACAGGAGATCTTGTTCACATTCTGCAGCACATACAGAAAGAGTAAGTTGTTAAACATCGGCAACCATATTATCAATGTAATGTGAAAGTAATCTGTTCATTATTCAACTGTTGCATTTCACAATTTGCTTGGTATATGTATATGCCAAATTCCCCAGATGGATTTACTCCAATTTCAGTTAGAGGCGACAGGCTTACTTGCGGAAATAGTTGGAATGTCTAGTGGGCCTTGCAGATGGTGCCAGTAAGAAAGATAGACTGGAAGACCTGATATTCATGTTTCTTGACTGGCATGCTGTCAGAAACTTGTACAAAGTGAGTTGTAGGGAGGCAAAGGGCAAAATGCCCCTGAAAATGTAATAATAATAATGATTTTTTGTTTTTTAAAAAAAAAGTTCAGGTTCAAGTTCAGCGAGTTCAACAAGTTGAATTGAAGAAGTAAATTGCTAACTGTTCTATGCATGCTGCATCCTGGCTTTTGAAATTTTAGTTGTTTACCATGTTGCTGTCTGTAACACTCGTTACAGTTATCTAATTGTGTACTATGTGATTCTTCAGATCTACCATGGGATATTCTTCAAAGAAGGACAAGCTCGGTACCATGGGGCACTGTGATCCAACATGAACAAGATTAAATGCAGTAATGACAAGGCTGGACCACATAAAGCCTGCCACCCCTATAAGGAGTTGGTCAAGAAAGATACAGCAGCACTCCTGGCAGCTGCAATGAAGCAGTTGGGCCTGAAAGATGCTGACACATGCCTACACAACGAGCAGTGTCATCAATATTGGATTAACCATTTAGAAATCACAGCATGTTTTGTACATAAGAAAATCTTCCTAGGGAAATCAATTACACAGAAGGCTGGGACAAAATACAGTTCAAATTTATTATGGGTGAACTACCCCTTTAACTAAATTAAATTATGTCATGCAAACCAATGTTCATCTATGTAATACCCACAAACAGGCACAAGATTTATGACACAATGTTGTTTACATATTTCCACAGATGTTGCAGATGGTCTGATACCTGACGAGGTGATACAGGGCATAGAGGAAGAGAAAATGAGATGTCTGGAAAGGACAGTTGCAGAGTTCATAGACTCCTTTGCTATGTTTAAAGACCTTGATGGAGCAGATGGTCTTAGGGAGCCATCAGAGAAGGCAAAGTTTCAATGTAGGGCAGCAGGTTGTGAGAAGGTGTACACATATTCCAAGTCACAGTTAAATTATGAGAAGAATGCACATGCCCCAACACATGATACCCCTATGACAGAGTCAAGTACTCAGAGTGCTTCAGACTATGTGAAGGAACGCTCAGACGCCAGGCTCAGGTTTGGGTTATTCTTAGTTGACATGCAAGATGCAATAAAAGAGGTGAATGGAGAAAGGCTCATGCACCTATACAGGGAGGCTTAATTATACTACAAGACCTACAGGCACACTCACTATGCATACAGTATAGTACTGCTTCTCACAGTGCAGCTCAAGGCCACCTTGTCACCTAAAATGGCACATTCACTAACCTGGAACACGTTTTTCAATGGAAAGGGAGGAAAGGGCAGGGACATTCCTCTAGATAATCAGCTAGAGCAGATTCATAATTTCTTAAAATCGTTCTTAAAGGGTGTAGGTTCAAACCTGACTGAGGATTAGCAAGTACCTTGGAGTCCTTAGAGAACTAATGGATAAAGTTGACCAAGAAATAGGGATATCTTATCCACTTGGATTTCACAAGTATAGTACAGAAAATGATGACATCTTGGGACTGGTTGAAGTATTCATGGAGTCCTGACCCTAACCCTAACCCTAACCCTTTTCAGGAATTGTCCTGTTCAAGAACACACAGCTGGATGAGGAGCAAAGTAGAAGAATTTAGCATGGCACACATGATGGTGCAAAAGCATCATGTGAGGTAGACTTGTCAGTCAGATGCTCAAAGAGACACGCTGCCACTGCACCTTATATATTTGCACCAGTCATTCAAAATCTTGGAAAACATTTCTTGGAAGTCATTTTAAATTATTTTACCAAATTTCCTTTTCCCAAAGTAGAATGTATCAATGCATCACATTTATTGAACATAGATGAATAAATGCAGACATATCCAAATGTTTTCTTTGTTAATTTACTAAACTGTATGTATACATAAAATCACAACATTTAGGTCTGAAATAAAAGTGTTTAGACAGCTCTGATGGAGATATATCAGGAGGACGGAGGCTGCTTTAGCCTACTTCAAACAATTTCACTGACTGAACCCGGACTGTGTGTGACCTTTTGGGTGTGTAGAAGAACACAGAACATTAATTACCATTAGATCCTGATTTATCTTGTTGGTCTATGTAGGCTATGGCAAGCACAGCCAATGTATATGCTTTTGTAGAGATGCAGTAGGGGCAGATAATACAGATATAACAATAAGAGCAAAAAACAAGTTGTTTACTGGTTTTGGTTTAATTTCTATTCCAATTGCCAATTTGAAGACGAAGATGGGAAAAGCACATGGATTTCTGTACTTTAATTCACATGAAAAATGGAAAAACAAAATAATGTATTGTATATTTGTTTATCAAACAAGTTGAATACAGCTTTGGATGGAGGATAAACTCACCATTTTTCCTCATCAAGCCTGGATATATTGTACCAGTGTGCAAGGATCATAAAACAAACGGCGCACTGGAGTCAGTTACGTTACGTGGATCAATGCAAATTTAACAAGTGCTGCATGGTGCAGGTGGACAGTCAAAAACCTCTGAGTCTGTCATCTTCATTTCAGCTTGTCTTGGGAAATTGTGAATCAAGGGGTGAAAAACTGCAAGCAAACACTTTTTTTTTTTTTTTAGCTATTTTGGACAACAATGAGCTGGGACCTCACAGTTGCTCTAGTTCTGTTCTTTATCAAGAGTCTGATAATTTGTTATTAATATTATGAAGATCAAGTACAGATGGATAAAATAGAGAGATAGATAGATTGGCTCTGAGGATGATATGAAGCACAATGTCCTGTGTTTACAAGACACATGAACCATTATACACAGGTGACAGGTATGTTACAGTCATTTTAAATGCCTTTTCAGCAACTATGATTGTCATTAAACTGTAGGAGCTTACAAACACATTTTTTAGATATTTTTATAACAAATTCCTCCTGCAGTGTCGGCTGCACTCTCCCTCCTGTGCTTTAAAAGTTGAATTACATCAACAATACGTTTGTTATGATAGTCTAATCAGTACAACAGACAAGTGAAAACACATCAACAATACTTTTAAATATTTTACAAAAACAAGCAGGACATTTTTTAAATAACTAAAAGCAGGAATTATAGCCTAAAGCCCAAGTGATTTGATAAGAATATGTTCACAAATTCAGAGAGTAAAAAAAAACTATTGACCTACTAATTAATGTAGACTAGCCTAATTGATAATTTGAAGAAAGAGTTTTCTCATTAGAATTTAGAGTCTTCTACATTTTATTCCAGAAACAACAGCAGCTTGTTGCATGTATCTCCATCATGTTATTAATTATTTATGACAATTTGGCAGTGCTCCAAAAGACACACTATGTTCAGTGCAGTATTTTTCAATATTACTATGTCACCAAGTCAGGTCTCCTAAGCATTTTTGCCTTCAAGTCTCAAGTCCAGTCGAGTCTCAGCATACACACAGCTTTCGTTTTTAGCTTGTTCATATCGATTAATTTTTGGCACAAACAGGACAGGATTCGGGATTTGGGACAACTGCTTGTAACTTGGGACTGTCCCAAATTTTTCGGGACGTCCGATCACCCTACTCCCCACTCTTAACACACCTGATTCTAATTAATTTGTTATCAAGCGGCTGAAGCTTGTCAGGGTTGATCAAGGGATTAGCTAACCTAGCTAACGTTAGCACCCACTAGCAAAAGCGGATACCCCTGATGTAGGCTGTGGGTTTTATAGGGTTTTTCTTGCTATGTACCCACATCTTTGTGTTTTGGTTGTCAGGATTGTTGGTCAGACAAGGGCTAAAAAAGATGGGCAGTACTGAAAAAGTGCTGACAACTAAAACACGAAGATGTGGGTTCATAGCAAGAAACACCTATAAAACCCATAAAGATCTGGTTTGCCAGCGCTAATGTTAGCATTAGCTAACCTAGCACCCACTGGCGCCAAACTTTGTTTTTCATCATTCATTTAAGAATTGTACCTTACCTTATCAATTGCAGCCATTTTCTCTTCTCCTACTTATTGCAAGAAAAGCGGTAGAATTACAATTGAAGGTTTTTTTTAATTCAGATTTATTCAAACAACAAGGGACACAGCATTGTGGGATGTTGAAAAGACGAGAGCCTCAGCCAATGCAGCAGAGGCTTGGATCCGGAAACAGTATTATCGTTAGATCAGTGTGCCACAACTTAACAAGCGGATAGTTGCTGATACTGTAACAAGAGAAGAGATGCTGTCTGGGGTGAGATGTTCCTTTTTTACTAATTATTAAATAATGGGTTTATGAAGATATAATTGGCTTAGCAGGCTACGTACATCTCTTCTACTTCAGTCCTTGGCCCGAGACCTGGTTATGTTTCACCTTTCCCTTCCCAGCATCTTGGCAGTGCAGTGGCAACAGCCGAGCGTGCTCCCCAAAGACGGTGAGCTAGCTAGCGTCATCAGAGCTAACAAGGACCACGCTTTTGCTGTTTCCATCAGGTCTGCCAAAAGTTCCCAGACAGAGCCCCCGTTTCACGGCTGCCTGCTCAAGGTGTGGGACCAAGCAAGGGCCCCACGGCTGGTTAGGGGTTGTGAAAGAGAAATAATGTGTTTGGATTTTTGTGCATGTTATGTGTGCATGTGTGTGTGCTCTGACTTATTGGACTGCTGCAGCTATAGTTTTGGTGTGGATGAAAGGTGGTTGTATAGCTCGTAGTGGAAATTCCATGTCATTTCCCCTCTATCCAATCAGCAGGCCTGGGGGCCCCCAGCCTAGTCAGGCAGGGGGTTGTGGGAAACGCGGTCTGACTGCGGGAGTTGATGTGATTAAGGCCTTGCTTGAAGGGAACACACGGCTATTTTGACAGACGCTGGCCTCCTGCTCAGGCTGAGGTCTGCAATTACACAGGACATAAACATGGTGCACCGAGGCCGGGCTGGAGCAAGACAGGCTGGAGCTGCGAGGGCCCCTGGGAGCAGAAAACGCCACACGGCTTTGTGGAGGCCGCAGAGGCCTTGGCAGGCGCCCACAGACGTCCATCGCGTGACTGTGGGAGAGGGATGACTAGTACGTAACGCCGGGGAACTACACTGGGAGAGATTGACTGTCTGTGAAACATCCAGAGAAACACACGCACACACACATACGTGAAAGCTATGTCTTGTGCAGTGATATGGGACATTTGTGTACACTTTAATATGCATGTATGTCACCAAATGTAGACACAAATAATGTAGGCGCCACATGTTATGCATACATACAGGATATATTTGGATATATTGGACACATGCTATCACTTCCCACACGCACTTTCTCTCTCATCTCAAACAGGCAACATGCAAGCTTGTTAACCGACACAACTTTCTCTTTGCTCCCAGCAGTTCATCTTTCTCCCTGTAAAACAGCTTTAAACCTCCTTGTTCCCTCCTTCCATGCTTCCTACCACAGGAGAGAGAGAGAAAAAGGGATAGGGGGAGAAAGAGGGGTAGGGTGGCACCATGTACTGGGGGCCGTGTTTGGTTTCCTACCCAGAGAGGAAGCTTCACTGGGCCTAAAAACAATTACCCGTTTAAGTGTGCTAAATCAACTTGCATTGCGGAAACAATGTGGCGGCTGCCACTGTTATTTACTGTAATGAACTAGGCCCCATTGTGAGCATAGTGTTCTTTGGGGACCTCTCATTGAGCCAGGCTGAATGAAACAAGCCCTGAATGGATGTCAAGCTACATAAAGGTTTTTGAGCAACAGTGAGAGTGTTGCCTTGTGGATAAAAAGAGTGGCGGTGAGATCATATTTACTCACCATTCAGCCCGCTTTATATACGCCCATCGGCCACATCCTATTCAGATAAATCAGGGACAGAGGGAGCGGCCGGCAGACTAGAGAGTATTTTCCACAGTCAATTCAGAGCAGGACCTGACACAAGCATGGGAAAGCAAATAACCCGGATTAGGCTTCTTCAAAGGCCTGGCCCTGTGAAAGATGGGAGCAGGAGGAGCAGACAAAGATGGGACTTAGCAGTACACACACACACACACACACACACACACACACACACACACACACACTTGCTGTTATGACAGTAAGACGCACACACAGAAAGTTGAGATGGTGTATGAAACTCCATCCAGCTGAGGTGTGGGTTTGTTTGGCTGTTTCAGAGTTTTTCTCAGGAGGAGGACCTGAGACATGAGGAAGAAGATGGTTGGGTGTGTGTTTTGGAGGGGAGGGGGTGATGGGGGTAGCAAGAGGATTGCATGCTGAGACACCTACACAGCAGGATCAGACTTCACCTCACCTGCTTGGTGTATGAGTCTGATGCTCTCAGCCAAGCCAAGCCAGACTTGCCAGACTACCACTGCCAGGGTGTGTGTACACGTGCATTTGTGAGTGGAAACTTCTCATCCCAGCTTTGAGTGCAACAAAAGTTCAACTGAGGATGTCTGTGTTTCATTAAAACCATCAGTGTATCTCGGCGGCAGACAAACACGGATCATTATGACGCTAGTTTCCCCCAAAACGTGAGGGAATCTGACTGCTGCAGCTTTGAGGAGCTCGCTGAGACTCTCCACAGCAATTTATAACATACACAGGGTTTAGCTGCACACGCCATGCATTACTAGAAAACCACAACAATATTAATGGTGCAGCAGGCTAATTTCTCAGTGACGGGGCAGTTAAGATTGTCAGTGCTCCCCTGACATGAAATCATGTTACACACATGTGCTACATACCTCGGCACACAGCATTTAGTGCTGACATGACTTGCACTCAAAGACAACCCTATTCAACAGCAGGAATGTTCACAGCTGTGTGTGTCTGTGTGTGTGTGTGCGTGTGTGTGTAAGACTGGGGGGGGGGGGTTCAGAGTTATTTCCTCTTCTTTCCATGCTTCAGTCCATTTTCCCCCCTTCACTCCCCGTCTTTTAATATCAAAATGCTCACCCTCTTTTCCCATGAGTCACAATAACCTCCTAAATGTACACACACATTCACATGCACAGAGGCATGCAGAAGGCATAAACACACACACACACACACGCACACACACACGCACAAACACTTACACATGCAGGCACACAGCGCTCCTCTCCCTCAGGCGGTCTGGCTGTAAGATGATACCTCGTCTCGGAGCATTTCGCACATGCCTTCCCGGACAGTTCCCACACTCCCGGCTGCCTCAGCCTGTCTGACCTTTGCCAAGCCCGCCACCCTCCCTACTGCCCCCCTGAGCCTCCTTCCTCTTTCCCCAGCCCTCCCGCCCCCTCCTCATCTTCTCCCAGGGCCTGCGGTTTGGACAGCTGCGGCCAAGCTGGCTGCTCGGCTTGTGGAAAACATCCGCCACACATGGAGGGCTGCACTGATCCGTCTTGGCCTGCGCTGGCTGGCTGGGTGACTGACTGGCCGTTTCCCAATCCCATGAACACATTATTTGACCCATCCACCTCAGCTTGCTTCCCCAAGCCCCATCCAACTCGAAGAGCTTACCCAGTGAAACTAACATTCAGCATTTTTGGGGCATGATATAAATTGAGAGAAACAGGAAAGCTGTTAAGACAAATGGGGAGGACATCATATGACATACTTAGATTGATGTGGTTACATGGTATGTACCTCACACCACCAAGCCATCAGCATATCCTTGATTTAACTTTTATTGACCAGTGAAAGTTGATGACATTTATACCTTTCCAGAAATAATTAGCTTCATATGCACATAGATAGACACATTCACATGTGGGAGGTGACCATTAGGACGACTGAACTTGTAATGAGCAGTGCCACTCAAGCAGTTAAGGGATTAGTGCCTTGCTCAGGAGAACCTTGACAGTAATTTTTATTGCCAGGTGAAGAAAATCAAACTGAAACCCTTCCTGGTCTCAATGCTGCTTTTGTGACATCTAGTACTGTATCAAAGTGAAAAACGTGATTTTGATTTGTTTCCAATGCAAACAAACTTATTTTGGGTCAACATCTGAAAAAGGCAAATGGAGGTACATACATATATATAAAATCTTTGCAGGTGCTGGATAATAAAAGTGGCACAAAAAGGCATAATAATACCTGCACACTACTATCTAATTACCAGTTATTATTTTATTATACATGGAATGTGAACATCATGTCCACATAGAATGAAAGAACTGGGAACAGGGTAGCTGTGAGCGGGTATTATTTTGTCTTTTTGTACTTCTGAAAATAGACATTTTTTTCCCAGTTGTTACTGAAAACTACTGAATCTACAGTGGAAGCTGCATTTCTACTCCTACTGGGAGAATTTACCACTTCTTTAAAATAAAATTTGCTCTCCAGACTGGATACAAGACTAAAAGTCTTGTTAAGATGGATATTTTTTGCAGTGCGGGCCTAATCCCCTGCAGCATGGCTCCAATTTAAGGCCTCCCCACCGACATAGTGTGGTACATAAACAGGCCTGGGTTACAGCTCTCCCCCTCCCACCCACCTTATCCCTCACTACTCACTCTAAATACACATAAATATACACACACACACACACACACATACACACAGTATGCAGACCCTCTATCACCACCACCACCTCATCCAGCTTCCACATATGAGACTGATTTTGTTTTGGATCTGGACTCTGGCCACTGCTTGGAGCTTTTTTCCTTTTTATGTATTCACCACACACACACACACACACACACACACACACACGCACACGCACACGCACACACACACCTATATTTACTGTCGTACATGTGTGCATGTACGAAGGCACCACACACACACACACACTTATACTTACTGTAGTACATGTGTGGATGAACAAATGCAGCAGACTACATCAGACTGAGGAAACATGGAGCTGTAGACGGGCTTACTCACAGACGGCATAGACACACATATATTCACACAGTGTTTTCTGCTCCAACTCCCTCCCTGAGCCCCGTCTCTGATTGTGTTGCTGGCGACATTCTCTTTGTTGCACATACAAACACAGTAAAGTCTTTCCTCCAGTTTCCTCACCTTCCCTTCTTCACACAGTGATGAAAAATGAAGCGTGATGAATAGAGGGAATGGTGTAAGATGGAGGATTACACCCCTGGATGGAATTTTGAAGGGAGTAGCTTTACTGTAAAGACAGAAAAATACAATCTTGATGGTGTTGCTGACACCTTGCATCACATATCCTCTCTGTTTGAGACAGGATTATGGTAGGGAACCAGAGTCTTGGCAGGGCGCTCGCAGCCTGACCTGAGAATCAGGGGATTCCTCTGTGTTTGTGGTTGAATTCAGCCACGGTGTGCACACACAGTCTCTCAAACAAACACATACTCATATTCAATGTGCTGGGCCACTCAGTCACTCGCACCAAATGGAGGAGAGTGGGAAAATGCTCTCTACAGTGTGAAATTTGGAACAGTTAAAATGCTCATTATTTATTTGTTGGTTATCAGTTTTTGGTTTTGTTAAAGTTTCATTTTAGTCAATTCAACACTAGATGTTTAGCTTTTTGTCACATCCATTGCAATCACATATTTATTCTATTCTTGTATCAGTGGCAGCAGGGCTTCTAAAAATTAGGAATGTCTCAGTGCATTAGATAGTTCATGGTGCCATACCCCCAACTTGGCTGTGCGTTCCATCAAACAAAATTGGCAGTGTTTGTGAGTGGGAAGCCAGTGAGGGATCATGTCCTAGTAACTGCAGGAGCAGCTCCTACTGGTTGAGCAGGGTGGCTTTGTGGAGGGGGATGAGATCACTTGAAGAACACCACTGCTGACAACAAAAACGTCTCTAAAAACCTCAGTCTTGTTTTCATTAATAAATGAGTGAGTGATGGGGCATATTGGTGGTCTAGTAGTTATGATGCATACCATATAAATCAAATCACTATGTACCCAGTTCAACTCCTACCAGTGACCTTTATTGCACATCATTACCATTTTCCCATTCTCTGTGTTTTCTGTGTCTCTTTACAGGCAATGATGCCAAAAAAGGTTTGTGATTATGTGTTCTAATCAGTTCAATGCCATGCTGGTATGGCGGAAAGGAGCAGACAACAAAGGTAAGTGAGTTCCATGCTGTCTGAAAATTTCCATTTATGAAGTCACAAATATCACAACAGCAGTTTCATATATAGATGGATGCCATGAACAATGGTTCACACAAGTACTTAGAAATACACAGGAGGATGGCTACTTCATAAGGACTTAGACTCCAATTCAGAAACCTGCTGCAAACGTGGCACATATTACCGTATTACATATTACCATTATGTTGAATGCCAGTTGCCATGAAGACATCTGCAATCTGCAGTTTGATATGTGAGTTTTCAAAGCAACATGAGGCAAATAACAAAGCTCCAAAGAGGTTAAATCATCTGTCCTGAACTGCAGCTGAGCATAGATGAAAACAATAATAGAGCAAGTGGAATAGTCTCAAAAATCATGAAACACGTTGAAATTACAACAGGGATATAACACAAATACTGTATTTAGTATATCTGGACTGCAAATTCTGTCTTTCAAATTACCCATCTTTGTTGCAGTTTTTGTAATTCTGAATATCCGCATCCTGTAAATAGAGGAAAGAAATGCTATTTATCCACAGTATCTCCTGTGTATTTTTGGAAAATTATTATGAATGGGTTGATGTGGCAGTAAAATTGGGGGAAAACTGAAGACTTTGTAGTTTCATTCCTATCTATTTCTATTTAAATCACTGTGTTTAAACGTGATTGGGATGGGGGGCATAGTAGTATTGACAGCAATAAGAAAAACTGCACACCCACGTTCAGGCTGCATCCCTGTATCCCCACAATTCATACACACACACATCAACACTCAATTCTCTGCCCATTCTTTTGCCCTCCTCCTCCTCATTACTTCCATCCACCCATCTCCCACGAGGAGCTCTTGCTCCAAGGCTGTGGTGCAAGCGCTCATAAAAAAAAGACGCTCACCCTGATGATGGAAAAACCGACACCAAAAAAAGCAAGAGAGAAGAAATGTACTAGGAAAAAAGTGTTAAGTTGAAAAGCGAGCATTTTCTCTCGCTCTGAGCTCTTGGTCCAGGCTCATAGCATCCCTGGATGCCAGAGTCTTTCATCATTTGGCAGCTTGGCTCTGCAGTTCAGTTTTACCTCCTGGCTGGAGGCAAGCGAAGCACCACTCGCTCTCCACACAGCAAGCAAGAAAGAAAGAGAGAGGGAGATAGAGACAAAGAAAGAAAGAGAGAATGAGAAGCAGCCTTTCATGCAAAAACAACCTCCATGGCCACGCATGGGCTCTATCTTTTTACTCTGTGCGCTTCTCTCTGCTCCTCTATCTCCCTCTCCTCTGTTTGCTTCATTTTCTGATGTGCTTTAGCTCCAGAAGTAAAATGCTTGTCATTATATAATCTGCAGCAGCGAATAGCTCCCAGTAATGGAGATGTTGAAAGCAAAGTGGGGGAGATGTGTGCTAGCGAGGCAGAACAGAGTGACCTCTGATGTCCTATTCTCCTTTTTGGAAGGAAGCAGAATCTCGCTGGTATCATCACTGAAATACCAAAAACAGCTATGTTCTATGCTTGAAGACTGCGACACCTTCGTAGGCGATTTCAAAGTACACCTGCCACCCTGTTTTACCCGTTTCCTTCATAAGGCTCTCTGAAACCAAAATTCCACACCAATACTTCAGGCTGTTTTATCCCTCCTTACCTCTGTATTTTTTTCTGAATTTGTGGTTACAAGTTACAAAGCCCTCAGACTTAGTTCTGCTCAAACCACCAGAGGTATGACAAATGATTAGATGTTTGGAAGAAACCACAAATCCTATCAATAACATTCAAAATCCATTTTATTTAAGCGCAATGATTGTGAAAAAACTGTGAATATTTAATTATACAATTGCACTCACAGGAGGGAAACCAGGCACTGGAAATGAGATCACAACCTCCTGCCAAGCGAATAAACTGCGCCAACTGCGCTGAACAGTCTTTAAATACTCTCCACCGCTGAGAGTGAACACAGGTTCCCACAGGGCTTGATAAAGCACCCCTACCATATGCATTCTTTCACCATGGATATACCACCGCATGAACAACATACTTGGGCATGTCAGGCCAGGCTGAGAGGAAGACTGATGTGTCTCATCATTAGGGCGATGGCCTTCCCCTGCAGCGAGATGTATGTTCCTACTGTGGTGGCCCAGCGGGACTTCACTGGCACCCCGCTAAGAGTTCTGGGAGCAAAGGCATCTGGTGCAAAACATCTTCCTCCTACTCAGACTCATGGGGCTAAATAGGAAAACATACAGATGCCCAAACACACATACATATTCTTGAGTATATGTGCAAAAATGTACATACTAGAGCACACACACATATGCAGACACATAGACCACAAAGGCCTGGTGCAAAATGGGTACAATCTGGCCCCTGGGGAGCCTGCCCGCCGCCCACGGCCCCTGCTGAGTTTGCCCAGTGGGAGCTCCGGCGCTAGCTGCTAGCTGCTCAGCGGGGTGTCTGGGAGATGCGGTCCTGGAGACTATGGCTAGGAGTGGTGTGGTGACCATGGAGGCCTTGTCCCTCAGACAAACCGCAAAGTGAGAGCCTTTCTCAGGCCCATGCATATGCTCTTAGACATGGACGATTGTGTCGATTCATTTGCAACTGCAGTTCCCATGGCCTTAACCTTAAGGGTCCTGAGAAATTATTTTGGACCTCTTAATCATCGTTTTCATCGTTAAAGGCCCATGAAAAAAATTAACACTGAATAGACTTCATATGTGTCTGAGAGCAAGTGATGGACATATATGTCATCTCTGATGAGAATTTAGATAATGTGCTTCAGTTCAATCAAAGAGACGGAGGCCTCTAAAGAACTATGAG
The DNA here is from genome assembly GCF_910596095.1 of Thunnus maccoyii. Taxonomy (NCBI): domain Eukaryota; kingdom Metazoa; phylum Chordata; class Actinopteri; order Scombriformes; family Scombridae; genus Thunnus; species Thunnus maccoyii. The sequence goes on along the minus strand of NC_056539.1, from coordinate 18,975,192 downwards.
TGGAAAAGGGCCAAATCATTGAACTGTTTTACATTTTAGGCATCTGACAATATCATAATCATCACAAACACTGAAAACAACCAATAATAAATTGGAAAAGGTCAAAATTGTGGCATCTTGATAATAGTTATCTGACTTAAAAAGTGATCATGGAAAAATTAGAATGAGAGCAATTTACAAAGTTTTTTAAAACTTCGAAATAATAATGTGTATGTGAACAGCAGGTGTAAGAGGAGTTGGATTTCGTGATTTAGATTTCGTATTACACAAAGAAAGACTGTTTATGCAATAATTATCAGTTATTTCAAGGAATTAGATTTTCAGTCACTACATAAACCTACTTTTACACTGGGTTTGAAAACTGAGTTTTGTCTCTTTGATGTTATATTTGAAGGTGATCATCAGGTCAGTTTTGGACAGAGTGAATACTATTGTATTTTCTACCAGTTATCCAAACAACCTCAGTACCCACCTTCTGAAAAAAACTAGGTAGCAGTAGTCAATGTCAATAGTTTGCATCTCTGGACTGTTTTTGAAAAGATCAATGATTAAAGAAAACGCTTCCTCATTAACTAACTAAGTGCCTTGGGATCTCTGTCCCCAGCTGATGCTGTTTAGCTGCTGAGTTACTAAAAATAGAGTACAGTTGTTTTACTGGACAGCTTCCACATGTGAATGTGTATAAATGAGTACAAAGAATGAGTTAAATCAAACTTCCCTGGATGTAGAAAATTCAAAAGCTTGCTTTGTATAGTGAGTTTTTGTCCATTGTGAGTATGTTGTGACAATTACCTTTATTTTGTGTGTTCTGAATATGAGGAAGTTTATTTGTGAAGCTTTTTGACAAAAAACATAACTAATTTACTGTATTCAAAAAGTATGAAACTGAATGAAACATGCATAGCACTTGATGATGATGAGCTGCAGTGGTACATTCAAGTTAATTGGAGGCCAATATTTGAAAAACACGAATTATGTTTAGCTTAATTATAATCTAGGTAGGTTTAGCCTGCTGTACTATTGTAGTATAGTCTATATCACATGATGTAACCACTTGATGTAAGCACCCCTCTACATCTCCATGATGATACTGTCATCTGAGTCATAAATGGGGTTACCTCCAAAGAGAGATACGTAGAGACATAAAGGTAGAAAGCTGACTGGAGTTATGAAAGAGCTATGAAGAACCATAAAAATAAATACAGAGTACCGAGGTTGGGTTCTTTCTTTAATGGATTAAATTTACATTCCATAACACTAATTTTGCCAGACATCACCCATGTGCACCAACTGCCACAAGCTACAAAACCCTTCAGTTAGTGAAGTGCCATCCTATCTGTGCTGTCTCTTGACATCTGAGGTCCTTGGTGCCTGTGTCAGATCCCAATAGAGGATTGGCTAGTGATTGATGATCCGGCTCATCCTGGCCACAGCTACCTGCCACAGCTCAGAGAGGACAAAACCTTTGGGCTGGGCCAGAACTAACTTAATTCTTGTCATCCGCCCCTTTGCAAGGTATGGGAAAAATGGCCTGGACTGAAGAGTTTGGGAGATGAGAGAAGTGGGACTTGAATGGAGCCAAAAGGAGAAAAGAGCTGAAAGGAAAAGGAACTCGGTCAATGGGAAGGGGGCAGGAGAGGCTGAATGCACCATTGCGTGGTCTACAGTGTTGATATTTCCCTCAATAGTCTCTTCTAAAGTGAGCGTTTTAAGCCACCCCGACACACTAAATTTGCCCTTTGTGCACGGAGAGGCCCCTAGCTGCCGTGGTGCAAGGTGAGGAGGCACTGGGGGCAGATGGAACCTGCTTGTCACCTCAATGGTCTCCTTTCTCCCCCCTGTATGCCCTCCCTGGCCCGCCCCGCCCATCGCCACCATTCACCCAGTGCTCCAGTGGGAACGTCCAGGGACCCTGTGCTTTGGGACAGCCCCATATAATGAGCCCCTCTGGATGGCTTGAATGTGGTGCCATTGTTCTGCCCGGGGCCATTAAACCACCTCCTGGGCAAACAAGAGCGTCCCTCTTCCTTTATAGGGCCCAAGAAGGCAACAAAGAGAGGAGTCATTGAGACACAGAGGGGCCGCCCTTTGTTTGGTGTCCTTTTTGCTGCTCCTCAATGCCTGGGCTGGGAAGGGGAGGCTCCTGTTGGTCTTTAGCGCTCCTCATATCGCCACAATCCCTTGTTTGGCCAAAGTGGAGATGTGAACTTAATTGACTTGAGTGGCCCCAGTGCACCGTGCAGTGAATAACCTGGAGGAGATACAGAGAAGGTATTGTGCAACCGAAAGTGTTTTTGGATGTCCTAACAGTGCTGAAAACCTGTGAGGAAAGTTTGAGGGCCCCTGCGATCCTTGCTAATGAAACCCTGGAGAATTTTATACCATCTGATTTCAACAGTGAAAAGTAGCTGAATTGCCATTGATAACAGCATTGTAGAGAGATGACATGCAGAACAAGATCACAAGACTCCTGGGCGGAGATCTGGAAATATGAATGTTAAAATAATTTTCACGCCTAATTACTGTAAATACCTTCCACAACAAACTCAAGTAGAAACTGTGCAGCCTTTTACTTACCAGTGGTAAAAAAAATCCCCAAGGCCTACCTCACATGATAGAGAATTACAACAGTAATTACTTACATAATAGACCTAAACAGAAAGTTAATTGAGCAACTGTCTGCTTTTGCTCAGGATTTTTCAATGGAGGACTCTTTGAGAGACACTTAAGATGTTTCAGATGCCTTTCCTGTGTGTTGACCCTGAGAGACATTCTAGCCATTAAAGGAGTGAGAGTCCTTTGGATGCTAAGGAGCTACAGGCCAATGTCAGGCTGTACCATCCTTCACATATAAACAGGCCCTGACCTCAACCTTTCCTCTGGCCACCATCCTGGGCAGTGAGGCTGATTAGGCAAGGGCAGGTGCTGAGCACTGGGCTCCTGAGGAGAAGTTAAGCAGAGGAGTCAGCACCTCCCTGTGTGCTGCTGACTGGCCTGCTGCCACCATGTCATCTATCCTGTAGTCTAATCGAGTTATCATATCAACAAATCTCCCATCAGGGGCCCCACAGCTGACACTCTCAAAAAGACACCCAGAGGGGGACAACAAATTTCTAGCAGCGGGATGTTAGAGAAAGGAGCCGGCCTGCCAGGCGACAATGAAAGGTACCTGCAGCCTCTGGTCAAGCTCCCCTCTGGGGACGACACTCACGCTGGGCACCACGCTGGGGCGGTTATTCGATTAGGCTTCGTGCTATGTGGGCAACTCCATTCGGCAGCCCTGTGGACGAGTGAACCACCCACTGGGAAAACTGTTAGAGTTAGCATGGGGAGAGAAAGAGAAAAATGTCCAGGACAAAAAGCATCCAAGCAGCTAGAAACCCTACAATATAAAAGCTATGGCTGCTCTGGGTCAATGATGATCTGGTAGCAAGAGTCAAGAATTGTTTGTTTTCTGAAAATCTAAATCAAATCTTAAATGGATTTGAATATTTTTTCCCACAGCAATCGCTGATAGTAAACTCTCACACACACAGTAAGGTGAGTGCATTAGATCCAAAAAGATCCAATTAAAAGGTTTTAACACAGAACTAAACTGAGAATATGCGTCAAAGATGGTAGTCTATGTTTAAAGAAATTACATTTGTGATTTGCTATGAACTCCCCTCTCCTATCACACAGACCAACACACACACACACACACATGCACAATCTTACGCTTTCCCTTTTGCACATAGAAACACTCAGCAGGAGTCAGTGGGAGAAGGGGGTGGTTGTGTTGGACCGAGAGTTGACCTGCCACTCCATTGCTACCTGCTGCTAGGGCACAAAAGAGCCCCTTGGCGAGCCACGTCAGTAAAAGAAAAGCCAGGCGGAGAATGAGTCAGCTCGAGCTCCACAGAGAAGAGGACCCTCGTCTATCCTCCATGACCACTCTGTCATCCATGAATACTATTTACGCCACGGGAAGTCTTTTCTCTAATAGCCCCCCCTGTTCCCTCATCCTCGCCTCGCACTCTCGCCACATTCACAGGGATCCTTCTTGTCCTCTGTGTTCTGCCTCATCCTTTTCTCTCTCTCTTTCCCCTTTTTTTACAGGCTAAATCAAGAGAGATGCTCCCCAAGCATTGCAAATTGATTATGGCACTAAACATTTATTACATGACGGCTGGGGGTCTGCATGGTGGAGATGAGAGAGAGAGGGAGTGTGCTAGGGAGAGGAATGTGGGCTCATCCTCAGGGTCATCATTATGATCTTTGTCAGTGTCACGGGGGATGGCCACTACACAAGCGTTTAAGAGGAATTGTCAGAAAACTGGGACAAACTATAAAGATAACCGACTTATGTCTCATTAGGGGTGGAGATTTAATTTCACCACACTTGAGTGAACACTGACAATTTTAGTTATTTCTATGCTTAACTTCAACTGAAGGATTACATGGCTCTCTGTACGTTAAGAAAAAGCCTGAATTATAAGACCTTTTAAAAGGCTAATAGAATTATTAAACATGCATGGCAGTCAACCAAATCAAAAAAAGCTGTTATTTTTAATTCCTGAACAAATGGACATGTAGATATTAAATGTCAACACAGTTACTTGTGTATGTTTTCTGTATGTTTTGAGTCTACATGCAGTTAATTCAGTCAACTGTCACTGTTGATGAAACTGATGGCAAATGCAGGTGTTCAGCACAAAAAGCGTAACACCTGTGCAACATAATGCAATCCAATACAATGTTTTAGCAATAAATACTACCTTTGTGAAACTTTCAATGATCCTTTTTTTGTAGAACCGTCTCAGAGAGGCTTTGATAAACTATTTTTTCATTGGGAATTGTTTGTGGTGTTGGCTTGCATTATAGTTTCGTCCCTTGTGATCCTAAACAAATGTCACCACAAACTACAGCCTCAAAAATTCTAATAAAAAACCCATTCTTTTTGATAACTGTGTATTATACAGTGAAATGTATCTTCCTGTTGTCTCTCTAGCAAATGGTTTCACTAGTGTAAATGTAGTAGTGTCATCATAGGTTGTTTCACCTATTTTTGACATATCTGTGAGTCTGTAGGGAAAATGGAGACAGTGTGGGTGGAGAACAGCTGTATTCTCTAGAGTTTGTCTAGTCACTTCATTGTCTGAGGCTTCTGCACAGAGGCAGAAATTAGTGAGTGTCACTGCATTTTAATGTCACTTTAATCTGTAAGATTCTGTTCAGAAAACATAAAGGTTTTTATGACTGTAAAATATACTGCTGTGTGACATCATCAAAAGGATACTGCAAAATAGATATTTATTTATATGAAAATTTTAGGGGAATTTACTTAAATACCAAATTAGAATCAGTCTTTAATACAGTTAATCTAATAGCCAGTTTATTGTATTTAATGTACCTGTCGCGACTTGTGGCTGCATTTTTAGACGTGTGAATTTACATACACCTCTCACACTAAGTATTCACACTCACGGGCATACATGATTGCACTGCTGCAGACATATTAATAGACCAAAACCATTGCACTCACACACAAAACCACCTCCACATAAACAAACACATGTCCTAAATTCTGTCTTGTAGCCTAGTTTTCAGTTTGCACCAGCCATATTTTGAATTGTTCTCGGGAATGAGCAATCATGTAACCACCCACCCTCTGTAAGTTACTATGGTTAATAATACCAGTTAAATGTTTAGCTTAAATACATTGAAATACACTCAGAAACACAACCTCTTCGCACTGTTAGCACCCTACAGACACAGCCTCAGAGAGAGCGAGGGATAGATTTCGGGGTGACCTCTATTGTGACCAGCTTTAATCCTGGCTGCGGCACCTTCCAGTGGGACAAAGGGATTGTGAGCAGCAGGAAGCCAGTCCTCAGTTCTCCCAACGCTCCACACAAAGGTGCTGCTATTGGGTTATGATTAGAACATCAGTGTGGCCTGCAGAGCTCTTGCTGGGAAGGATGCGAGCTTAGACCCACGCCAAGCCAGGGCTCCGCCAACACTTTGAAGAATAGAGAGCTGGTGAAAGAGAGGGCCACAATGAATACCTAAAAATCCCCATTCAGCCAGACCTTGAGAAGCACAGGTTGCCTCTGTGGTCGGTCCCCCTCTGTTCTCCTTCTCTCTCTGTTCTCTTCTTCACCTTAGGCTGAGAATTTGCTGAGGTCTGCGGGTTCCTCACAGACCTCTTGGGAAGAAGAAGAAGGACAACAAGAGGGGAGGGGGGGGCGAGACTGTTACAGTTCCATCAAAAATGGCATGGCCCAGACCTGGCCCAAGATGCTCTTGCTGCTCTGCTAATAGCCCGCATCAGCAAAAAGACAAAAGGAACTTGGCAATTATTAGATTTAAGGGCTGGCTGCACTGAATGGGGAAGTCCAAATGAAGTCATTGTACGTTGATGGAGAAGTTGGGGGTTAGCTGAGGTTCATCTGCAGACCAATACCCAGGCCTGGAATAATTAACCAGAAACAGCTATTAATCTTGACCAGTGACAGTGCCTGAAACAATGGGAACTGACCAATCATTGATGGTAACATCCACGCTGGGGACCATGGTTCACAGCTGTGGGACCATCCCCAACATCAAGGAGGAGGGGCTGTGGTAGTTTAACCACAATGTATCAACTTCACATAGTACAGTGATGGATGAATTGCAGATCAATGAGGAAAGAGACTGAAAGACAAACCAAGTAACAGAGCTGGTGGGAAAAACTAGTTTGTTGCTGACAATGCAGTTTCCTTCTACGAATAACAGGAAAATAACCTCTTCCTGGTAGTATTATTGTTTTCTCAATACTCCAGATTAGGCAGCTGCAGTCGAAAACTACCTGCAGTAGCATAAAAGAAAGTAACATCAGATTCTGGGATTTGATTCAAGGCTACTACAGCAGTGATTACACTTGTGGTGAGCATATTATAATAATAATAATATTATAATATAATTATAATTTAATAATGACTTTAGATGGTTAAATACACAAAAGGACTGATAGTCAGATTATGCTAAAGTTGAAACTAAGTAGAAAAATAAGTTTCGGTTCAGGCATCTCTGAGCTTCTGAGGTGAAGGAGATTCAAATACAAAATAGGAAAGATCAGAAAAAGAGCAACAGCTGCACAAGGGTGTCAAAATCAACTTGTGAGGCATGAAACCTGTAGGAAATGTGCATATGTAGGAACTCCACACCCTCTGTGCTCAGTGTATCCACTCGAAACATACATGTTGGAATTTGCTGATCTTTAATATCCATGCGGCTGTGGCTCAGGTGGTAGAACTGGTTGTCCACATATCAGAAGGTCGGTGTGTCTATCTCCGACTCCTCCTGTCTGCATGTCGGAGTGTCCTTGGGCAAGATACTGAACCCCAAATTGCTCCCGATGGTTGTGCCAGCACCTTGCATGGTAACTTGCTGCCATTGGTGGGTGAGAGTGTGCGTGAATGGTTGAATGAGTGGCAGAAACATTGTGAAGCGCTTTGGATAAAAGTGCTATATAATTGCAGCCATTTACCATGCATGCAAATAGCCTACAGCAAGTCATGAGAAATATGAAGCCAGCACAGATAACGCGTTACCTACAGCTTTGCTTGGACTGAAAACTCTTCCACGCATTCAGATACAAACCACGTATACTAGGGAGGAACATTTATTTACTTATTTATTAGGTCTCTTGAGTTTGATCTGTCTATCATTTGCATTTTTAGGTATTCAAGGAACTGATGGATTTGACAGATGGCCACTAAAAGTGCCAGTGTAGCTAACTTTTCTGACATAACAGGCTTTTTAGGGTGCGGATACTTCTCAAAACCGAACATTTGAGTGTCCATCAATAAACTTTATGTGCACACAATTAAGCAGTGGTCATAATTTTTAAGGGAGCAGTGGCCAGACTTAATATATCAGGTAATATGAACAAACTGCATCCACATCTGACACTGTTTTAACAATATGGTAGAGACTGAGGCGGGAGAAGAAGGGGGAGCGGAGGTATCCTGAGAGACAACAGCCTGCGGGAGGCAGTTGTGAGGACATGTGGTGGGGAGGGTAAGGGGGTGGTGGTACAGTATGTGGCAGACCCCTGGCACACACGCCAGCTCCACTTTCCACGCTGCTCACTCTCCTGACGCTGGGCTCCCTCAGTGCCCCTGCCCTCCTTTGTGTGCCCGCATAATCTCCCAGCAAAGGAGGCGACGCAGGTGGTCCCATCCCAGTGAAGGCTCAACCCCCCCCCCCCCCATCCTCTATCTCTCTTTTTCTCTCACTCTCTGCCTGTTCTTGTCTCTCTACCCTGGCTGCCTGCATCCTCTCCCTCTTCAGCCCCCGACGTGGCGACACAAAGAGACACCTCCCTGGCAGAGATAAACCTATTTTAGAGATGCCGAGGGGGAACCTGACGCTCCCCGCCTCTCCTGTCCTTGTTCCCTTCATCTTTCTCTCTTGCTTTTTCTCCCAGGGAGAACTGTGCTGTGCCGGGCTTCAAGCACCATTAGCGCCTGAGTGGTGTGTGTATTTTTGTGTTTATGTGTGTTTGCCTCTTTGTGTGTGTTTGTTGAGAAGATTCAAAGGGTTCTGCCTCTATAGTTCACCAGTCAACCTGATCCATGGGGGAATGAGGGGGCAGGGGGTGAAAGCAAGGGACAGTTTCAGGGTTTAAATGGAAGTTCTCCAGGTTAGTGCAGAGGTCACCCTTACACCTGCAGGATGGTCCCTGATTCTTGGTATTCATGGATGACTGTGTGATGCTTTCCAGCAAGGAAAATTAAAGATTGTTTTTAAATTAAAAAAGGTGATCAAAAATTCCTTAAATTCCTTAAATTCAGCAGAAATTTTTCATGAAATAAATATGAGGGATTTGAACATGTAAAGCACTTCATCAAACCTTAAACATATTGTGTCTTCCTGTGTTCAAAGCAGTCTGGCAGTCCAATAATGTAATAAATCCTTGAAAACTTGTTACAAGTGTCTAATGATTAAAAGTAGTCCATTTGTTTTAACTGAGGTGGACCACCCTCAAAAAGAGCATAGGTGTTATTAGAAAACCCAAAATGCAATGTGATAATTTGGCAGTCAGCCAGTTCTAACATTATGGCTACAATGGCTAAAATCTTCCTGTAAAAAAGTTTCAAATGTTGACAGCATGAACATAAAATTTGCACACATCTTGTGACATCACACCTTATTTTCCAGCCTCAAACAGTTTCACCAACAGAAAGAGAAACAAACCCTCCATTACTGCGTGAGAACTAATTACCTACTTCAAGAATACAAGGACAAAGTCCATATCACTCAGTGGGAAAACACGAAAATGGTTTTCCTTTTGCCCTGACATCATTGTTATCACACCCACCTCCCCTTCAACACAAATTAGACATGGAAAATTGTCTGGTATTCCCCCCTAGGCGCTCCCAATCACAAAATCAAAGGCATGACGCAAGGCCGGGACAAAATGGAAGCCATTATGGCTAATTAGCTGCTGCCCTTTAAAGCACAGGGACTTGCCTGCTGCCGGGGCTCTGAGTGTGTGTCAGTGCAAACGCCACTGACAGCTCCCACGCTACAGAGGAGAGGGAGGGAGGGAAGGGTTAGAGAAGAGAGAGAGAGAGGGGAAAGAGGTAAAGGAAAAAAAGCAAGATGAGGTGGATTGTGAATGAGCTGGAAAGCATGCGTCCACTTTCTTTTAAAAAAAAGGTTTCCTGTTAATAATGAAGGAAGTGAGCAGGAGGGATAAATGGGGAAGGGGGGGGGTGGGTGGGTCCCTGGAAGATGGAGGAAAAAATTGGGGTGGAGTGGGCTACACGTGATGAAAGGAGCTCCTTCTCTCCCCGCCAGGATCCACATGGGCATTCTTCAAGCTCACCCAAGCAGAACTCTGCTACACACACACACACACACATAAAATTCACTCATGCCCCTTTTCATCCTCTCCACCCCACCTCTACTTTATCACACACCTGAAGGTCTGCCTGCTGCCCGATTACCCAACCTGCCCTTCCCTCCACTCGTCTGTCATCATGCTCCTATGGTTACAACAACCCTAAACCACACACACACACACACACAGATGGAAATAGATAAGGAGAAGACACACATGGTTACACACACACACACACAAACACACAAAGACAGAAAGTAAAACACACGCACAGTTAAACACTGCATGGCCCCCCTGGCTGGCAGATCAGCCCGTCTCAGCCTGTATGTGCAGGTATTACAGTATCTCCATTCAGTTTCTTTACTCATTTCATCATTGTTCATTTTCTTTATGTTGATTTTACTTTGAAGCACCACAGTGATCTGTCTTGTAGAGTAAAAAATTGTTTATCAATATATTTTTTATTATCTTGACATATATTAAGTGTGCTAGCAAGTATGAAATACATGAATTATGAACATGTAATATAACTGTGACTGTAATTTAATATATGAACAGTATGGAGCTAGTTAATGCACCACCGAACATCAAACATCCACCAAAATTACAAAAAACAATAAAGTGGTTTGTATTTATCGCAGCAGGGGAGAAGATGTATTCATGTGAAAGTTGCTGAGCTTAAGCATGGTTTGGGTGTAGATACAAGTACTGCACATATTACTGTGTATTCTTTGCCAAATTTAATAAAACACTTAGTGCATTGAGTCATTTAGGCATAAATTCCAGTTGGGTTCTTATCCCATCAACATGCTCTACTAGATTAATCAACATAATAATTTAAAAGGTGATACAAGACCTTATCCCTTCGAAACAGTGCTACACACACACACTAAATGTTCTTTCATTTTAATAGGAAGTCAGTACTTGTACGGTAGGTATTCCGTTGTTTGGATCCAGAATGAATCTGCCATCTTGATAATTAAAGAAGATAAAGTTTCATTTAATTTCACCCTTTTATACTGCGTGCCAGTTTTTTAACTACATACCACCAGGGGTGGTTGTTTATTCATTTCCTCCCAAGCACAGCCTTAAGATCTCCAGCAACACTACAGATATATACAGAGGTCAAGGCCTCGTCCTCCACCCACATATCCAATATGTCCTTCCCAAACAAGCGCCGACAGACGATTTCCTGCGCGCTTGAATCTTTAACCTCTTATTGCCAGCCCAAGGCTGGTGGGAGACTTGGGAAGAGGTTAGAGGTCCGGCATCTTTTCACACATCTTTGCAGACATAAAGAGCAAACAAACCTCAGGGTCTTTATCGCTGAAATCTAAACCCCCTGGCTGATTTCATGTCTGTGGGCTGAGGCTGGGGAACGCAGCGATGACCACCTGTTCTCCGTTTCTCCTCGTAGTCGCTTTTGTCATGGGCTTTACATTCTTTCAGGGCGAAACTTTAGCTTTTGCCAATTTCTCCCTCGCTGCCCCATATATGAGAGCCTATACAGTCTCCTTTCAAAGGCTGCTTATGTGTCTCTCTTCGTGTGAGGGAAATTAAAACAGAGAAAAGCATTATCTTGTAGATTTCTATAGGTCTTACAGTTTCAGCATGAGTATCACAAGACTTCTGCTGAATGATATTGGGGAGTATTTTTTTCTAAACAAAAGCATTGATTTACAGGGGGCTCTCCTTTGTGCTGGCCCATTGAAATAAACTGTGCCATGGAAGCATTTATTGAAGTTTTTAAATGGAGATAGTGAAAAGGGCTCCTCATACATATAGATTCCATCAACCGGCTATAAAAACTGAGGGGAGAGGAGTCTCATTTATAGGGTAACATGGTTACATTTTACTGCTCGGTGGCATTGAGGCAGAGGAGGCAGAGAGGACGCCTCTTTTGTTTGAGGCACGGCTGCAGCAGACAATGATCGAGGCGTGTGGAGCACAGGAATGTCCTTACTGTAGACACTCTCGGAAGTCGGGTTCGAGTGTGCGTCTGTCTGTCGCTTTGTCCTTGTGTCAGTGTGTGTCCATTTTCATGACAGATAGGACTGTGGGAAAAGTGCCCTTACAAACGGCGGCTATTGTCTACCCTCCATTTATTTGCTGTGCGGTTCATTCCGCTGATAAGTGATGGAGAGAACCGTAGATGAAACAAATTCAATCCACTGCAGCATTGTGACTCGCATACATGAATCACTTCTGATTATCCTCAAGCTGGCATGGCCGAGCCATCAATGAAACTGCACAATCACATGGAGGCCTCGCCAAAATCAGGAATCTCCGTTCCATTGAGGACCAGTCACTTCTCTGCCTGTTTGGGTCTCACTACAGAGGCGTTCATAAACCACTGTCAGGCCTCACTGTCACTGTCGTCACATAGTCAGCCATAATGGGCTCTGACTATTATTAATACAGGGCCTGAAGCACTCCCAGCTACATCCAAGGGCTCACCATAAAATATGTTAATCAAATCGGGCCCCTGGGGGCCCCTCAAAGGGAGCTTTAACACAAATTGAATATCACTGATGGCTTCGAAGGAGGGGTTGGTCTCAAAGGGGGGAGGCCCTAACCCTGTTAGTCACACGGGTCGAGGCTCAATGATGCTGCATATTTCCAGTCACTGTCAATTACCCTGATATCGTCTGTGGAGGGTCGCACGCAGCCAGCGCTTCAGGGGAAAGAGAGAGCACACAGCAACTGGTGGCTGGCTCTGTGGAACACGTGGGAAAATCGTAGTGTGAGTAGGTGTGTGTGTGTATGTGTGTGTGTGTGAGGGAGTGATTATACTGTATGCTGTGTTGATTTTGCGATCTTCAGAACAAACCGTCAGCCCCTGTCAGCCCACGATGCCACATGCTAATCACACTAATGCCTATTGGCTGAGTTAAGGAGGAAGCGAGCATGCCAGGTTTAGATTAGTGGATCATGTAAATTATCTGATTCCGCAAATCTATGACAGCTCCACCACTCAGTGTTCACAGAGACAGAGTAATTATGATGTTCCTGAAGGTTTCAACTTGAGTCTTTGAACAATATGTCTATTCTAAGAAAGAAAGCAGCTGACCATAAGGGACCAATTAAGCATGGGACAAATGAAACTGAAAAAAGGAGACCTGATGTGCAGTTAAACATCTCTTCCTGGTGGTAATGAAGCAGCTCTAAGGCTTGAAAGCAGCAGAACCCCATCAGCTGACAACGAAGCCTAAATATAGCACTGTGGAAATTGCTAGAAGAGTAATAGTCTTTCAGAAGTGTCTGTGCATCTGCCCACAATGCACACAGCCTGTTTATACTCACAAGTATATTTTGACAGACTATACGGCTTGATTTTTGTCTTCATAAATGGAGTTCACAGAGTTAGGGAATGTTGAACTGCTTTAGTGTCACAATTACTTTGCAGTTTAGCTCAGTGAATTTGGAATAAGACTAGAGATTAAATATGTCAATACATTTTCATTTTGCATACTGTAAATGTTGTCAATATCACCAGTGAGGAGCCAAAAGACCACAGGCTAAACATCAACATTTGACACCATTTTAATCTTTCATTTATCATTCCCCACCTGCAGAAAAGCTTTGTAAGATGGGAACATTTCAAAAGTGGAAGTAATCTTCTCTCCTAATGAAGGCCAGACTCTAGGTTTTAAAGCACTGTTGCACCAAAACATCAATAAAAAACCCCTCAAACCATTACAGCAGCACAATCAATCAAGATTCAAACCTCCTTCATCTTTTTAGTAAATTACAGCCAGAGACAAAATATGAGTGGTGAAAATATGAGTGTCTGGAACACACAGAGAATACTGTCTGGATGTCAGCGGGTAAGTTGATTACTCTAGCTTTGACTTGTTTCTACCATGAAAAAAAAGTTTCTGACAAACTATCAAACAAAAACATTTTGACAGCTACGTTACAAGGCTAATTCAGGTGAATGTTTCATACATTCAGGTGAATGTTTCATAGATTTTTTGGGGTAGTATCACTTTAAGGGATAGGTTAACAATTTTTCTAGTCTGTCAAAAACAACAGTCAGATGTCCAAATGAACACTGACACGTTTTTCTCGCTGTAATCATTCCACCTGTTCATACTGGCCATTAAGAGATCACTTCATAATGCACCGCTTTAAATGTAAATGATGGGGACAAAATCCACAGCTCTCCTTCTGTACAAAAAAATATTTTCAAGTTTACTTAAAGCTAATATGGGGTTTCAGCCATCCAAATTAGTCAAATGAATTCAGTATCATCCAAAGTTACTGTCTTTTTAGTGCCAAATTCCCTTTTTTCTTACTGCTCTTCCGTTGCAGCTGAATAAGAAAATAATGTCTGTCAAGATACAAAGACAGATTTTTTTTACTAAAAAGACTAACTGTGGAAGATATCCACTTATTTGACTAACTTGGATGAATGAAGCCCAATATTATCTTCAGATAAACTTTTAAATACATTTTTGATTAAAAAAAGGAATGTGGATTGTGTCCCCCATCCCTTACATTGTAAGTGCATTTGGAGGGGATTTTCTACTGGTCAGTATGAATGTTCATATGGGCAGCCGACTATTGTTTTAAGACAGACTTGAAAAACTGAACAAACCTTATCACCAAACAAGAACATTGATATTGAATGATTCTGCAATACCCAACATTACAGTCACTGACAACACTTTTTAAACATCTCTTCTGCAATGTATGCATATTGCAGCTATGGTGTGGTTAAGGTTAGGGAAAGATTGCAGTTATGGTAAATGAACTATAGTTAAGGTATGGCTGTGGCTAGGCAGTTATGTTAGTTGAAGTAGGAAACACAAAGATTGTGGTTCAATTACAAATGGTCAACAATGAGTATCCTGGTTAAGTAAGGGTTTAAGATGCTGACCATGTATTCGCAAGTCAACAGTTTGACGAGGAACCTCTGTTGCATGTCATCCCCGTTCTCTCTACTTTGGTTTTCTGTCAGCTCTCTACTGTACAATGTTTCAAAAAGCAAAAAATACTTCTGTATGACAGTCAAACACGATAACCCATCATTCACCACAACCTCCGCAAACTACTTTCTGCATTGGGACTGGGTGTAAATCATGCGCTGCAGATTTGTCCAGTAACTCCTCAGATACTGAGATTGATTGCGTGGATAGCAAATTGGTGTTTTTCAAAGTGTTGCCTTCATTCCTCTTTTTTGATGAAAACAAAGACCAGAAAGCCTGACAGACGAGCTCCACTACAATGTTCGGTTGCCGTGGTGTCATTCTCAGTCAGTCATCTTTTACATTCAGTGATTTATCTTAGCTCTCAGGGATGACACACTGCAGCTTCCCATACAGCTACTGTACCTAAGAAAAACAAAGAGAGTCTAATGCTCTCTGTATTAGACCACACAACACAGTACAATCAGAAACATGTCACTTATTCTTCTGAGGTCTCAGTTCCTCTGCCCACTCTTGGTGGCTACTTTACAACTTCTGGGATAATCACATTGGACCCATTTCCCAGAGAAACGGGGTTTACAAGTTCAGACACCAAGACAGGCTTGCCAACACCCCAACCTAACGCACACAAACACACACAATTTATGTACACACAATGTACATTTGTCTTATTCATGATGCAAACCGGAGGTGAGATAACAGGATCTGGTGGGAGTGTTTGAGAATAAACTCCACAAAGGTGAAGTTACACAGACAGATGAGGTGGGAGGCACAGAACAGACACACGCATAGAAAAACACATTGAGTGAAGTATAAATCCACACTTGGGCTTTGTCAACGTGTTTGGAAGGCAGAAAGACAAGCGAGGACACACACACACACACACCATCACACACTCACACTCTAAATGACATGGACAAACTCTTTATTGTGCACACCCTCAAACAATTACACACTCACACACACAGCTTGCTTTGTGTCTACAGCGTCTTGTGGTCGTATCTCTGTGGCCAGCTCCTCTGCGGCTCCCGCCACTGGCTCCAACGAGGGAAAGAGGATTAACTGCTGGTCCACGTCACAGTTTAGGCTGCTTTTGCGTGGACGGAGCAGAGGGAGGTGGGATAATGCCATTTCATGTCTCTGAGCGCTGACATGATGCAATGATTCCCAGTGGTGAAACACTTAAGTACAGGGAAACAAACGACGACCAAACTAAGTCCAAGTAAAACCAACCTAATGAAACAAAGGATGAACAGGAACTAAGGGCTCTTTGGTTGAAACAGACAAGTGGAGTTGAGTTTAGTGTGTCTCATAACAAAATTTGTTGCATTACAAGTCACCACAGCTGCCCTGGATAAATGTGCACATACCAGTCAAAAGTTTGGACCCACCTTCACATTTACTTGAGTTAGAAAGTGTGTCCAAACTTTTGACTGGTATATACAGCATAGATTAATAAAAAAACAGAGTAATCTTTCATAAAAAGATTAAGGGGGTTGTGTGCCCAAAGGTCTAATAATTTTCCTAGTTGAAGTTGACAGTTACTTGCAGAAAATACAGCATGAAGAGGCTCCTCAGATACCAAAAAAGGGTCAATTTATTATTATGCCAAACTGTCAAAATGTGGAACATCTGACAAATTTTGCTGACGATGGCCCTCTGACCGAAACACTCACTTTTCTTCCACATTTATTCACACTTTGTCACATTCAGCTGTGTAATGAATTGTTCCTTTTATGCATTTGAAGAGCTTCTTAAAGTGTACTGTCAGTGTGTGGGCATTTTTTCCCTATGTTATGGGACTGTTTACCTTGGCTACGCCTGCCTAATACTACTTTTTGAGAAGCCTTGATTCAAGAGCACAAACCTTTTCACATTACTTATTTGAGTCAGCAACTAATGCCATCCCAGAAGTCATGTAAAAAAAACAATTCTCTGCAAGAAACATACAAGTTTATTTACATGTGATTGTGGCTTTAATATGTCTGTCCTATGACAACTCCAGTCAGTGATAGAAATGAAAAATGGAAATCAAAACTGAGTGAATAAGATTTATACTAATTGCATGTATAAATACTTTTTTCTCCTGTTTATTTTTTGTGGAGATTAAAAATAATATCCATTAAGTACAAATATTAAATATAAGTACATTTACATTTTGTAATTTGGCAGATGCTTTCATCCAAAGCAACAAGCGAAGCTAGACAATCAAGCATTAGAGGACTGTGACTCGAAAAGACATGTGGTACAAATTCTCAAGTAGCTAACCAGGTACAAGTGTAATGAGAAAGAGTATTGCAGTGCATTTTAAATGTATTTATTGTGTTTTATTGTGATTTGTTGACAAAAAAAACTAAATATAAAGTTTCAATCATGGGTCTGAACTAGCAGGTTTATTGTTTGTACGCATGTATACTGTGTAAAGTAAATGTCCATATTCTATATGTACAATGCATGCACATATTGACAAAAAAATACAAAAAAGTATGTATAGGAACACAGTAGACTGTACTACAAAAAGTCTACAAGGCGGCCACACCAAACAGTCAGACAGATCATACCCTCTCTGCAGGATTCTTCATCTGTGGAGGAGTTTCTCCCTCCAGAGCACATTGATATCATTTCCCATGCAGGAGTGTGAGACATTAAACCAAAGAACACAAACACAAACTGTTTGCACAGCCAAGATTTAATCCATCAGTGTCTGTGCAGACATTTCCCTCAGTATCCCATGCTCCTGTGTGTGTGTGTGTGTGTGGCCTTGAAGTTAACATTACATCATTAACACCATCATCATGACTTTACAACAACAACAGGCAATGTGTTGATTTACTGACATCAAACTAGCTGACTCCATCCCAGCTCCATCAGAGTGAAAAAGAGCTGGACATCCGGACCCGTTTGATGTATTCAAGGGTCAAAAAATCTGGTTTCTCTTTCCCTTCATCTCAGAGGGGCCCAAGCCTCCGCGGAGGGGCCGTTAAAAGCAGGAAAATAAAACCAGCCACGCGAGGGCAGAGCTCGTAGATCATACAGCCAAACAGCGTGTAAGCTGAGTGTGTTAGGGGTGTGTTTCACTCTCCTGCTGCACTTCACAAGTCTCCCTGGGCCAAGTTAATTGATCTCAGCCTCATGTGCATGTGCAAAGAAACACAAAATACACTTAAAAACAATGATGTAGTTAAAAAGTAGTAGTTGGTAAGCTGCAAGTGTGCATGCTTACACGTACCTGTCGAAATACATATGTGAACTCAGACTCAATGTGAGCAGGCACCATGTCTCACACATTCATGCACGCTTGCACACACACAGCAGGAAATATAGTAGAAGTAAATCCTCTCAACATCCTTCCATATGAAAACACACATATCTGAACATAACCAGATTCAGAGCTCACAGTTTTATATATGCAGAAGAAAAGATCACCATGGCACAGAGTGACCCACTTGAATGCTTTTAAGGGATGATAAGATCAGACAAATAGCTGCAGAAGTTTTTAAATTGTTTGAAGTGCATAATTGTAAAAACATGAAGTTGTAGCATTTTAAAAATCCTGTGTTTGAATTGTACCGTTTCAATCATGAAGCAGGGTGGTGTTTTGACAGGGGTGTAAGCTGCTGGTGCCCTTAAGCAAGACACAGAGTCCAGGGACACTGCACCTTGTTTCATTTATAAGTTGCTGTTGAAGTTGCTGAGAGACTTGTTCCTTGTGCCCGCTTTTAACTGATTTCCGGTATTATACATCTTGTGATTTTAAAGTTCTGATATTTGAATAATATTTGTGAATGTTTGTTTAGTGTGTCTCTGTCTGTGATGACTGCTTTGTGTAACTGAATTGTCTCGTTGTACATGTAATATGTTCTCATGCCTCTCTTGCAAAAGAGATCTTCATGAATAAATAAAGCTTGAATAACTGGAAGACACATGCTGCAATACTTACAGTATGTATAAAAATACATGTGTAACACCCTCCAATTTTTAATGCATCATAAAGTACAGTACAGTAGGAACAAACACAACCTAATTATATCTCTAACCAACCACCAATCACAAAAAAAAGAATAAAAAAATAGCATGTTGAAAGAATATGGTAGCATAGCAAAACACGCTCATTTGGCTGAACTAAACCATCTAAACCAGTGTTAAACCTCTTTGAGCACACACTGAATAACTGCCAAGAAAACCATAATACCATGCTAGAAATGCAGTAATAATGTGGTACGATTATATGTGCTTATATTTTGCATGTTTTGAATTATTGGTATTAATGTTCACTACAATCATTTCATTTTTATTAGGATTTCCTGTTTTTTGTTCTCTGGGGACAATTCTTGGGGGCCCTGACCCCGAGGTTGGGAAACTTGGCTTTGACGGATGAAAGCAAGAGGCTCAGAAGTGCTTCATGAACAACGTCTTTGTGTGATATCAAAACCAACCAAACTGTCACCGTTGGCAGTTGTTTGGACGCTGGTGTGGTGGGAACTTGTTTGCCTGGTCTATTTGTTTGTTGTGATGGTCTGTGAGGGGGGGAAACCCTCCCACTCAATTGGCCTTGGGTTCCAGAGTAGCTGGAGGACAGGTCATACAAAGGCGCTGTGTGATGGGGTCATCATTGTCACCACCCAGAGTTGGGGGATGTGCCAGCTTTGTAACTGATGGCTTCGTATGGTTGCCATGTCCTGCTCTCCTCAAGTCACCATGTCCTGAAACCATCCACCAAAAACCCCTCAACAACATGTTTACAAACCAAAACTGGGAGGATAGGCCATAGGAATGAAAAAGACTACTTCTAAAGGCTGGAGACTATAAAAGAAACAATCCTCCAGCATCACAGGACCACCTTTGCTTGAGTTCTTGTTTTTGAGTGTGTGTGAGAGGCTGGGCTGGTGAGAAACACCGTGGATTTACATAGCAGTCTGCGACTTCAAACGAGGTGGCTGACATTTGAATGGGCTGGTGGTGGGAGCCTCTGGTGGGGTTTTTGTTGCCATGCAGGGTGAGCCAAGGAAAGTGGGCACGCACACTGGGATTTGTGTGTAGACAGCTTGTCCTGTTTATTGGGCCTAAAGGTTACCATAGGAGCCTTGCACAAACTGTGTGTGTGTGTGTGTATGAGACAAAGAAAGAGTGTGAGAGAAAAAGATAGGGAGACTGGGAGATGGAAGCATAAAAGGGGGGTACGCTATGTAGAGTTAGATGGGTACTGAGTCACTGGGTGCGCTGCTAAGAGCTCAGAACAACTCTGATGAGTAACACACTAATAATAGAGGAGTGGAGATCAGGTCCATGAGATCTGGATGCCCTTTAGTGAGCAACTACACATCACTTCAAGCTCACTGACTGACAGTTTTTCTGAATAAATGACAACTATGAGCCAAGTAGTGTATCTCTTCTTTATTAACCTTATGTGACTGCACAAGTCTGCATTTAAGCATAAAGGACAACACTCATCCGCTACATGAAAGACAAATGAAACTATGAAATTCCCCTTTACTCATTTTAACTAGTTTGTCCTGTCTCGCACCAGAGCTGGACTCTACAGCTGCAGCCTTATACATAAATGCACACAATGATAAAACACTATGTTTATATGTAGGGTGATGTGTGTAGTGAGCTTTATGTTGTACATTTTGCACCACACCCTCGACCTGAATCTCAGGTCAGGTTTCACTGTACCACCACAAGAAAACCTGAGGGATGAACAGAGGAAAGGAAATCACTTTAATCATGTATCTATCTGTCATTCTATATTATATATATATCTACATTATCTCGCTCTCTCTCACACTTATATATAAATGTTCCAAAAAATATGACAACTCATCTCTGAACTAAGGCCATAACCAGTGATGAAGGGTCTTTTTATGGGGTCACAAGCCAAAAAGGTTGGGGACCACTGCTCTACATTAGCTGTTATGTCCCTGAGCCAATATCACTGAGACACAATCCTGTGCCTTTGTTACACTTGGCAAATAAAATGGCCGACCTTCATTCCGTAATTAGTTGATCTCAACATGTCATGTTGATGCAGAGCAATGATTAAAAAAGATCCTAAAATACGCCTGGACAGCTGTGGCTAAACTTCTGACCATGTCCAACCATAACAGTGTCAACATCATGAGGAATAAATGTTAGTTCAGCACACAGGGAACCAAAGGGAAAAACCCTTTGCTTCTGACAAGGAACACCTGTCTGAGTGAGTGTATACTCTGGAATGAGTGTAAGCCTCTGGGAGAGAGAGGGAGGAGAGCATGTGAGTGAGCGTATGCATGTGTAGGTCTGCGTACAAAATCTGTGCAAATACCTACTCTGGGTCATATCTGAGTCTAAAGTAAACTAAAATTACAGATCTAACTTTCCATTGTATTGCACGCTTGGGTCAGGATTCAGACTATATACACACACTGATCCACTTCCGCCCACATGGATCCAACACTTCTCTCTCCCCTCCCACAGTTTTCCCTTTCCTTGCTTGGCTGCTCTGCTGGCTGGATGACGAGCCGTGCTGCCTGGCTTGGTGGCGGTTGCCCTGTCTATCAGTCTATTTCCAGGCTCAGGGCCCAGTGCAGGGGCAGGCAGTCAGTCAGTCAGGCAGTGTGGTGGAGGGCAGAGGGGTTGATGCGTGTGTCAGAGAGGCGCTCTCCCACATTCCCCCGGCGGCTGGCAGCAGGCCGGGCCTGCGGAGGGGGGTTCGCCTCTTTCTCACGACCTCTCAGGTTCCTGCGCTCATCTGGGAGCTATTCATTTCCTGCCAGAAAACAGCCTTCCCCTGCAACTGCAAGAGGAGGGGGGGAGGCGGTGTAAGGGGATGGGGGGAGAGGAGGGGAGGGAGAGGAGTTTGGCTTCAAAATGAGTCCAGGGCTTGGTACAGCAAGCCCTGGGCTTAAATCATAAAGCTCTCGCTTGTCTGGGCTGCAATCAAAGACAGCCCCAGTGACGGGCCGAGAGAGAGAGGGCGAGAGAGAGAGAAGAACCATAAGAGAGAGAGAGGGAGAGCGGACCATATGGTAGCACTTAGGGAGCCAAGGAGGAAGCAGAGGGGCTTTTTTTCCCTCCTTTCGCTCCCTGCATGCACGCGGAGTGTGGGAAAAGTTAATGGACACGCATGGCAGCTAACCCCCCGGTCGTGTTGTGACATGTGTGCGGTCACTCCGGCAGCTCGGCCACTGCACTGGGTAATTGGAGAGGCTCGTAAAGCTGTTCTCCAGAGGGGAAGAAACCGCTGAAGATGTTGGTGAGGCGGGGTGGGAGGGCTCAGCAGCTGGGTGTTGTCCGGGTCACACCACGTGCCTCCCAGACGTCCTGTGTCCAGCTGTGGCCCCGGGGCTCAGGGCAGGAAGCTCGACACTGGTCCGAGCACAGCTGGAATGCTGTGGGAACGTTATGTGTGTGTATGTGTGTCTGTGAGTGTGTGTGTGTGTTTGTGTGGAGAAGCTCTGGCTCACAGGAGGCCGACTGTTATCCCGTGTGGTAGGCCTTCCCATGAACCCCCCCACCACCACCACCACCACCACCACCTCCCACTTAACTCCCCACTACCTCACCCACTGTGCCCTTTGGCCAGGCATGTCCTCACCCAGCACCCTCCACAAACACACACACAAGACATATGCACACACAGACACGAGCACACACATGGCTTCAATCAAACAGGGATGCATGGCCCCCCATAAAAAGGTGTGATGGAAATTCAAAATGATGGCACTTATCCACACTTTGTGCCTCTTAGCGCACTGATAATTGCAAACACCTGCACCCCTTCCCCACACACACCCCCTTCAAAGAAGGGCCACACTCGGATAGCTTGAGGGGGCACGCACACCTGGGCAGAGCAGAGCGCTACCACATGGCTCAGTGGCGAGGTGTTTAACGTGTCCTTCTGCTGTCAACCCCCTTGGCATCAAGGAACTCCCTCAGCTCTGATTAAAGACACAGCCCAAAGCTCCTCTTTGCACCACACTGCCAGGAGATTAATACTGCTGGCCATGTGAAAACTGAATGAACAGCAGAAATCCCACTAATAATGTTTTTTTTACAGGCTTGATCACTTCAAGTTGTTTGTTGGCTGCTCATCTAATAAGTTATCTCGCATGTATAGAAACTGCTGGTTCATTTGCACCGAGTGGCCATTCTGCTTTATAGAATACAAGCAAACTTAAGACCTATTTTAAATTAAGTGACCTGTGTCTTGATCACCAAGTCCTGCAAAGCAACCAACATGCTCATTGACTCACAGTAATGAAACATCAACCTTTCCTAAAAAACACTTCTCTGTCTTCACTTGACATATAAAATAATAATCAGGGCATAATAATCAGGCAACGTTACCTTAAGTAACTCCTAAATAAGAAAGAGACTGCACTCTTTTACATAAGAGCCAACCACACATGCATGCTCCACTCATTGATCTGCCAAATACCAATCAGATTGCAATGCGCCTCTGCGTTGCTAGATGGCGTAAGTGACCTCTGTAAGGCTCCAAAGCTTCCACCATGAAACCGCTGGGCCTGAGGAACACAACACCAGCAGATAGTCTAGCTCCTGTGCTGATTAATTACAGAGCCACTGTCTCCTGCCCGACTACTTATTTAGATAATTGAATTACAATTAGCCTACAATTTACTGGCAGTCTGGTCTAGTGTGACTTACAGTGAGTGAGCATGTACAAGGTTTTCTTAAAGAAACTTAAGCAGGATGCATGCCTCTTATTTAACACCACACTGTTTTTTTGCACGGTTGAAACATAAACCTTACTGGATAGGATGGAGCAACCCTTCCTTTTTATGTTTACAACAAAGTCTGATAACTGATGCTGTTGGTGTGAGTTTTTATATCAATTTTGTTCCTCATTGCGCGCAAAAGGTAGTTTTAAAAAAAAACCCAAAATACTTGTCGATTTCATGTGTAGATGACCTCAATAGAAAGTCATTTTCACTTAATACATAGGATGACTGAATTGAAAAAGTTTCTGGTAGCTCATTAAATATGTGCCACCACTCTCAATTTTGCTTTTAAGCACATTCTACAAAAGTAGGCTACTAAATAAACCACATTAGCAGGCTGAAATTCGTAACATCTTACGCACCAATAAGGATATCAGGTTTACTTTTTCCAAATAAATAGGCAAAAACAAGCGCACATTTGTTCATATCTTTACAAATTTATTTGTCTTCCAAAACGAAGAACAGCATAAGCGCATTGAACATATCTTTGGCATCACACAGTAAAAAAAGACAAATATATAAAAAAAAAATGCAGTGAACGGACTTCCACAATACAAATCTCATTTCAATATGAACTTTACTCCCTTGTTAGCTGTACAAATATAGTGCATACTCTTTCCATTTTACAAGAAAAACAGATTCAAAACAACTTTTCTAACATTGAACAAAAACAGAACTATTAAGTGTCACTTTCAGAGTCTTTACGGTCCTTTCCACATTTCACCAGGGTCGCCACACTGAGTCCGTGTTGCCTGAAGGGGCTCCGGGAGAAACCGCAGCCGGCACAGGGACCGGCGTGCTGACGCTGTTGGCATACACAGGAATAACGGGGCCGTTAGGCGCAAATGCCGCATTGGGTATGAGGAAAGCAAACTGTCCGTCTGTGGCAGGCACAATCTGGAAACCGCCGTACACTTTGGTGGCGTCTGAAGGTAAATTGGCCGGCGAGGATCCCCCTTTACAGGGCACCGCGTTCATGGGCAGGACCTGCGGAGGTGAGCTGGGGATCTGCACCATGGACTGGCCGAAAGAGGGGTGGGTTGGCCCGGCGGTGGAGGGGAGCTGGTGTTGGTGCTGATGCTGGCTGGGGTAGTTCATGGCGTTGATCTGGGTCATGCAGTTGGCCAGGTGGCCGAGCAGCCGCGTCCTGACCTCGGTGTTAACACCTTCGCAGGTGGAGAGGAACCGGGTGACTTCATTCATGCACTCGCTGAAACCGGCACGGTATTTTCCCAAGACGGTGGGGTCGGTATTTAGCGCAGCTGTAGAAAAAACAGACAGGAAGAATAAGTCAGGATATCCAAATATCCACCGACTTTTGTATCTGAAAAATTATCAACGATCGCACTGGACAGGATTATGAAGCAGGATTGTTGAGAGTAGCCCAGATATGAACAAAAACGCACAGTCATGCGACAGATTAGTCCGGAAAATGCGACTTACCGGTCATCTGAGCCCTCTGGAGGTTCCGGAGATGCTTCACCGTCATCTCCAGGATGTCCGCCTTCTCCAGTTTGGAGTGTCTGGAGCTCTGAAGAGACGGAAAACACACATGGTTAGGATTACGCGCTCTCTTGTTCACTGTTTGACAGTGGCAGTTTTGATTTGCAGGTAAAAAAAATCTTTTAACAACCAGGATGCCAAGTGAGTACTTACATCTTTTTTGAGCGCATCCAGGATGAGGGTTTTCAGCTGCCCCAAGCTCTCGTTGATTCTGGCTCTTCTCCTCTTTTCCATAATTGGCTTGGATGACTAAAGACACAAACAAAACGAGACAAATTGTTAAGTATCCGCTCTTGTTTCGTGCGTAAAAGTGAAAATCCTCGCTTTGGACGAGGAGCTTGTGCACAACTGTGGTCAACATGAATTGTTTGAGGATGTTTGCTTTTAGATGCCGGTGAGTGTGAAACGCTTATAAATAAAAATACTAACCTTTCTGTGCTCAGAGGCTGTCTTGGGTTTATCGGGAGTTGTGTTCATGCTTGCCGGGGTTGCAGCAACCGGAGAGGAGGAGGTTTTTTCCATCATATCGGCAGGCATCTTTTTATCGGAATTATCCCACAATACCACAGCAAATTACGGTCCACTGGTGCAGGTAAAGGGATGATGAATATTTTCAGGTTGTAATATTCAAAAGTTCCCTCTCCCACAAAAAAAAAATCCTGAGATATGTATCAAGTTAAAATCCGTTAGAGCGGTGCGCAAAAGCAGCAGCAGCGGTTATCAGGAGCGGATGCAGAGTCTCTCTGTTGGGTTCTCTGCGTGTGGCTTGTATTTATATCTTGCACTGCACGCGAACGGCTCGTGTGAAACTTCCCAAACTTTCTTTCCCACAGTAACTTTCCACCAATCAGGGCGAGGGACACGCGGCCCGAGGGAGGACGGCTCGTGGTCGGCGCCCTCCCATTGGTTGTTTGGCCGCTGGAGCTGGCGGCCAATGGCGCGCGGCCCGGGTTCAGGGCACAGCCGGGGAAACTGCCTTCAGTCTTCAATCATCGCACCGTTTACATATTAACAGTGGAGCCGCTGACTGGGCACCGCCACCAGGAGCGGGCTGAGGGACTTTTTTTTAATCTACCAGACAACATAACATAACAGATAACAGCAAAAATATTACACAATAATACGAAAGTATATATAAATTAATTGTTAAAAATACTACAAATCCAAATACAAACAGCAATACAACATCTATACTAATAATAGGCTAAACATAATATGCATGTTATTATTATTCTCTTGCCAGACATCAGCAACACTACACAATCAAATCAACTTTTCTTCAGCCTTGAGCAGATTACACTTCGGTTTGTCTCCACAAAGTTACCTTCTAAGTCTTGTAGGCTGTAGGCTGTGCAAAAAAGCTTTCCGAAATTAATTGAAAACTGCTTACAGTGAAACAAAAAAAATTAAGTAAAACTCTGAAGCACTTTTGTAGTGTAAAAACCACCACTACTGGGAAGTGGTAGGCTATCTGACAGTCGGGGTTTCAGTCATGTGGGGGCACAGGAGGCACACTTTTCATTTCAACAAAAACTTCCCAGCAGATAGTTATAGTAAAATTAAATTGGCGAAATAAGCAACTTTGGATGACAACTAAAAACCAAAGGAGGAGACAGACACCAATCTTCAGACACATGCAGGAAGACAACAATTATATTCCTAAAGTAACGTTAATTTAGCCTGCTCTCAGAGGAGGAAATAAAATTAAATACGCACATTACATTTCCATGTTATTTACCACTGTAGTTCCTAACTCTGTGGTACAAATTTTGGCATTTAATCATCTGTCGGTGTTGTGAATGTGGAGCACGTGCCAGGATGTTTTATGAGCGCGGTGGTTGGAGGTTTGGCCGCCGGGCCAGGGAGGAGGGTGGAGGGGTGAGGGGAGGGTATGTGGCGGCGGCGGCGGTGGTTTACATTAGAGGGGAAGGTAAATAGCAGCTGCTGTTTTAAAAGCCTGGGAAAACCACGCCTACAGAGAGAGCTGGATCGGGCTCCCTTATCGGAATGTGAGCCAGAGCAGAGATATTTCTGAGCCCGGAGAGCTCACACGATCAGACCGATGCCTCCTCCTCTTTCTCCTCCTCCTCCCCGCTTATGGTCGCCCCACCGCGTTCAAGGCTTTTTTAGATTTCAGGTCATAATTTCATTTCCTTATCTTTATTGCAGCTGGAGAGACGTAAGAGCAGACACGCAGTAAAGAGAGAAAGATATAGGGCCCATTATTGCGTCTTATAAGTTTATTGACGGACAGCAGCTCCAACATTTTTTTTTAGATTGTGCGCCTGTGGTTACAAACAGGGAAGTTCATTTGAACCTGCGTTCTTGGTAATGCATTTAACCGAGTGCAGGACTCTTGTGGGTGTTTTAAGTTTGAAGAGTCCGTGAGGTGATCAACATATTGGTTCCTCGACCCCTGCGTATATATATAGCTTAAATATTAATTTCAGAAAAACCGAACACTAAATTCAGCAGAAGACTGATGAGTTTACTGATTTTATCATTAATTATTTATGTTCGATCATATTGTTGTCTTTTTTTTATAAGAGAAACAGTATAAAAGTTGCTTATACCCGCTATTATAATGAAGAAGACAAGAACATGGGTCATGCGTAATTCCGCAGGCTTTAATTGAAAAGTGAGCCAACGTAAGGAGAAGTATAACCAGGAAAAGTAATGTCATTCTCTCATATTAAAAGCAACTAACCCTTTATTTTTTTTTGAATATACGGAGCTCAACGGATGTCTCTCTGCTGAGCTCACACACCTCCAGCTGCTGCAGAGACCGCGACACGTGGCGCGCAGGCGACCAGGGGAAGGCGCTCCTCTCGCCGGCTTGCCGCCTGGATCTGCGGGGCGTCGCCGGCGGCTGGCCGCAAGATCGTGAATTTGATAGGCAACACGGAGCTCCGGTTCCCCGACTGAACACGAGAGAGGCGCAGAGATGGTTTTAGGTTTTCTCCAAGCCTGCATTTGAGCACGCAGCGGTAAATTACAATGTCTGCAAACTATAGGCTATGACATCACCACCAGCAACTTAAGGATGAATTTTGTCATCAGCAGGCTAAAACATTCACCTGTGCTTTTTCTGACACTCAAATCATTTTATTCTCACAAGACTTTGAAACTATTATTGACTTAATGCCACCCAGATATCTGTCTAAAAAGTCACGTGAATTCTTGTTATGTGGTGGATTACAATGAGATTTACACTCTATAAGCTATAATGTCAGAATGAGTAACTGGCATGTGGAGACATCAGTGAAACCACACACGTGTCTTGTGTGTAATTGCAAACTTAGCTTTTGGCAAGAGGGAGGCTGGTCTGTACATGCACCTAAACCATATAATCCTAAATATCATGCACAACAATACTGCCTCTGTCAAACACATCACTGACATGTCTCATTGTTGTGAACTGCACACCTGAGTCATTTTTCCCTGTACAATGACACTGACAGAGTCCCAAAACAAATGTATTGATGTGAAGCAGACAGAGTGTAACACTCTCCGCCCGAATGACTTTCTCACGCTCATGTTGCAAGAGGTCTCCGGTGGTGAACTGAGTCATGGAGCCTTGGGTTTGTCGGTCCCTCCCTTTCCCTGAGTTTAACATCTTATCGGGCGCACCTGGCTGCCGTCAGTCCCCCGAGTGTTACCTGTTGCTATGTGTCAACTCCTCTATCACAAGAAATCTGTGGGAAACAGGCCGACTCAGGGAGCATGGCTCTCTGTTGTGAAAGCTTTTGATCACATGATGTTCAGAGATACTTTACTGATGAAAAGCAAAAGATGACAATTGTCTGGCCAGTAGACAGGAAAACAAACAACTGTTATTATTTTACATTTTATATTTGGGACACCCAGCCCTCACTCTCCAAATTCTCACATTCCTTTACCTATGATCCCTTCCCCTGTCCCATGCACCAACCCTTATCCCTCTTGATCTTATCCTCTCTCCCCTTTTTATCTCTTTATTTATATCATCCCTCCCCACCTCCCTCCCCCATTTATCTCCCTCTTCCTCTTTTCTCATTCCACCGCTCCCAGTCTTTCCCAGGGCTCATATCTTTATTGAGCCCTATCGACCATGGACCTCCACACACTGCAATAATGCAATTAGGCAGAGAGATTGTGGGGCTAAAGTGTGTGTGAAAGTGTGAGATATTGCGCTTACAAAACAATCTGGCCTGCTGTCACCCACTGCTCATGCATTAATGTGTAAGCCATTGGTGAACAGTACTGCTGCCAACGGGCACTCCTAGTGCCACAAGGGTGACAAGGTTGTGTGTGTGTATGTGTGTGTGTTCAGTGGGGTGAGGAGTTGGGGGTGAAGCTTAAATGCCTATGCTGACATTTAAGCTTCGTTAATGGCTGGCAAGAAGAGTGGGAAGTAAGCGGGCAGACAGGCAGGCTGTATCAAGGCCAGCCTTGAGGTGTCATGTGGCTGCCACTGCCAAACTGAGGGTGGCACTGTGTTGACGCAGCCTGCTTTCCCAAGAGGCTGCCACACAGTGGCTGACTATCTGACTGACTTATCCAGCAGTTCACAGTGTGATAAGCATGTTCAACAAGTCACCAGAAGTTCATCTCTATCAGAGATGAGTGGCCAGTGTGTGCACTGTCACTGCTTGTCAACAGCCAATGAACTTTGCAGTTCTGCTTGGAAACTGCAAAATAGATAAGTGGCTCATAATAAACATTCAGAGATTTCCATTTATCTTGAACTTTACTTGAATTACTACAGGAATAAAGGTGCTTGGCAAAGGGTTGCTTCTGTACTTTTATAATTTTTTTAATTGGTACAGCTCAAAGGTACCCAGTACAAAGGAGGATTGAGTGTATTGTGTGTAAACTGTGTTCTACCAGCATGCACACGAAGATGCACATAGACAAAACCAGCAGATGTGTGACATGATTCACATTTCTGCTGACTGCAGAGGGCAGTAACAGATGTTAGTGGTAATGTACTCCAAAAAAGAAGCAATGTGCCAGTAAAAAAAAAATGATGAAAAACCACAAGCTGATAAGAAAAACAGTGTAGATGTCAAAACAATAACTGTATATAAATCTTTTATAAGGTAAGAAATGCAGCAAAGTTAGGCCTCGATGTTCACAAAATGTGTCTTGGTGAGAAACGCTGAACATAGTATGTGCGATAAAGATGCTACATGGTAGCATGCAATAAATCTTTCAATCGTAAATCTTTGCCGTACATCATAAATCCTTTAATTCTTCAAAACAAAGCGACACTGTGATAAGAAATTTCAAATAAGCAAAATGATCTGATTCTCCTATTAAAAACATAAAACATAAAAACATACTGCATCTACAAGAAACCATTATATGATTGTATTTAGAGGCTCCAGCACCACCCACAATCAGCTGGAATAGAGTGACCCGTCAACCGAGTTGCTCACAGTGTGAGCACAGGGTTACAGCAAACAAAGGGCTGTGAGAAAGCGATAAGGTCTGACAACTTACAGAAAGCGCTAAATGATAGCAGAGCCAATCGTTACCGATTTTGGAGTGTGTGAGAGAGGGAGTAAGTGGAGCAGCGAGTGAGAGTGTGTGTGTGTGTGTGCGCGAGTGTGTCATAAATGTGTGTTATTAGTGGGAGTGGAGTAGGACCTGTGCTCAGCTGCTGTTAGCGAGGCCAGCCAAGGCTTGGAGAGCAGGATCAAAGCAGGCACAAAGAGAGAGAAGGAGAACTGACAGATCCTCCAAGCAGAGAGAACAGAAGGAGGAGAGAAGAGAGGAGATGAGGGAGTTTGGAAGCTCTCCAGATACAGCCGCACACATCGCTTACCTCCCCTTGCACACACACTTACACACACACACAAACCGAGGTGCCTGGAGCAGCCTGGGAGCAAAGAAAACAATAAGTACAGTGAATGTACTCACGCTTGTTTTTTCTCGTACACACACACACACATACAGAAAAGATCAGCGTGGGTCACTGTAAGCCTCGCAGACACAGGCGCTGGGGTCCGTTTTGGCTGGCTAAAACAGAGAGAGAAATGTTTTAAGGCCTCAGTGCTGGGCTGTAGACTGGAGCCTCCCTAGGCGGCTGCCACCGCCTCCCTCCACTTCTCTCCACTTCAGAGACCAAGATGCTCGCACTTCCTTTAGGGGTCTCTCTCTCTCCCCTTCGCTCACCGACACCTCCCTCAGCTTCCATCCATCCACGTCACTTCTCTTTCTCTTTTCTTTCCCTCCGTCCGACCCTCTCCTTTTCTCTGATGCCTCCTGGAGCAGACCAGCTCTATTTGCATGTGTGGGGGAGGCGGTGTAGCATCGAAGGTCAGAGGTCATGGTGAGTCAAACCCAGCAGCAGTGGAGAGGAAGTGGTTGGGGAGAGGACCAGTGAGTTGGCCTGGGTCTCTGGTTAGCATGCCTGAGGCTGGAGCAAACTGGGAATACGGCTGCTGCTGCTGCTGCTGCTGCTGCTGGTAGTGGTGCGGGTGGGGGTGAGGGCCACTCATGCAAATGCAGCGTAACCACCATTTACTGGATGTTCTGGCTGTAGACATATTTATATACAGAGTTTAAACTGTCGAACTACAGGAGAGATAAAAGATAACATAGCATCAGATTTGGGTCAGATGTTCGGGATCCACACTGGCATATATTTACATTTTGTTGAGGTTGATAATGTATTGATGGGCTCTGCTCCTATGGCTAAATATGTATGGATGTACAGTATGTGTTTTCCATTAGTTGCTCAGAGCAGAATCACTGGCTAAACAAGACTGGGCTCGGAACAAAGATCAGTCTTTAGAACAAGACATTTTCGATTTGTCTCAAAGCCACTTTTACACAAGCAGAAAACACTGAAGCTGAAACATTAAGTTTCTCGTCGAGCCCTTGAACAGATCTGCCCCTTTCTTTTTCGATCCATTAATCATCAAGTCCACATAAAATTGAGTGGGGGAGAATCTCACTTGTTTACTCTCAGCGAGCACTGGGACATTTGAATTACAGGTGCATGAAGCCTCCCTATTTCCTCCTGAGGAAGCCGTTTGTTGACTGTAGATAAGAAGGCCAGCCTTTGAAGAGGCAGGCACACATGCACACACACATAGACACACTCAGCTCCCTAAACTGACAGCTTGATGCTGTGAATCATTATCTCTAATAGGCCTAGTTTAGTGTAAACAAACACATGCAGAGTAAGAGAGTAAGAGATAAAACGTGTCAAAATCAGGGTTTACTCATATTTGCATAAAGGTGATGAGTTTGAATTCTTTGTCCGGGAATGGAGAGGTGAAGGGTTATAGAAAGAGAGATGAAACCGTTTCATCTTTTCCATCGCTTGTTTCAAGACTGGATGGTCTTGTCACAATGGCTGCTGCATCAACTGTATCTCTGGACAATGATCTCGCTGTAGACGGTGAGTAGTTGAAGGAGGACTTAAATGTGCACTGGCAAGATGTATTTGTGAATGAAAAATGAAATAAAGAGCAAGAGGAAAAGCCTGATCTTACAACAAATACATATTCATAAATAAATCAACACAGCAGTATAAAATGATGGTAAGGTTCATGCCCTGTGTCAGACAGCCAAGTGTTCTTAAGCAAGATGTTAAACTTAACCAGATCAAGAGCAGCTGTTCTGTACAGCAGCTGACCTTTGACCTCCCTGGAGGGAAAAATGCTAAAAGAAAGTTTCGCCATGGGAACCAATATGGTATTACATTGTTATCAATCAAATGTAATTATAACTAATGTCTTGAGTAATAATTCATGAAATTTCCAAGATTTCCTTATGTGCTAACCTGGCAGAGGGCGGAGCTGTCTGCGAGGATGCCCTGGGAGGCCTCGGAGCCCTTTTTGTCCTCCTACCTGGGCCAAGGCCAACCTTATCAGACATGAGGGCCTGAGGATTACCCTCCCCCAGAGCATTAGCCTCCCTCCTGGAGAAAAAGGGCAGCCATCTCTCCCTCCTCTCTTCCACCTCAAGCCCCCATATCCCCCCCTTCGGCCCTCAGCACTCCACCTTTCCCGTGGGAGTTTGCAAAGCCAGGATAACCTTGAGACCTCAGCTGGTCTGCTGCCAGAAACATTAAAGAAATTCCCTCCTTCCCTCCTTTTCTCTTTCTATCCTCACCTCTCCTGTACACCCCCACCCCACCACCCCTCAAGCCCTCCTCCTGATCACCGGGACATTACTCTATTTTTTTCCTCAGCGTACCCCCCCTTTTTTTTCCTCTCCTTCCCTTCATTTTTGGGCCCTTTTTTGCCTTCTCAGCCTCCTCTGATTGTGACTAAGATTAGCCCTTTTTCTCTCTCTCTCCCTCCCTCATTTCCTCCTTTCTCGTCTTCGACAGGAGAGAGAGGGTGGGGGCTCAAGTAAAGTGAAAGAAAGGGCTGTTCACATGATCTCCTGCGTAGTTGACTATTATCTGTAGATTGTCGAGCTGCCAATTTCAATTTAGCGAGCCCTGTTATCAGGCCAAAAATAAACGCCTCATTTGAAAAGTGGAAATCAAACTGTCCCGACAGGAGGGATGACTGACGTTGATTGCAAACTAACTGTTTTGGTGGCAGCCTGCACTTTGTGTGGCTTTTGTCTCTTGCCTCTCGCACCCCCTCTTTGCCTCTCTCCCTATTCTCTCTGTCGGCTTCACGGCTGTCATATTCCTTTAGTGCTGGAAAGGTCAAGTGCTGCTTGCTGCCTGTGAGATCTGAGGGAGCTCAGGGATATTCAGCTGCCCCCCTCCACCTCGCTTTGTGGCAACAATGCTTCTTGCTGCGAGCTCCCCTGCACTGCCACCAGCCAGCAGCAGCAGCAGCAGTAGCAGGCCGGGTTGCAGAGGAATGCGTTTATCCCCTGTAGTTAGCTCCCTCCTTTCATGTTCCCAGCTCCTCCAAGTTGATCTGTTTTCAACGCGCCGCAGAGAGGGGCCCCATGCTCCTGCAGGATAGCAGCGGGGATCAGTTCACAATGTTTACGGTCAAGAGAAATGATAAGTAATGAAGACGAGAGGGAGACAGAGACCGAGGGGAAGAGATCGGAAGAACATCAAAGAAAAAGTAATGATTTACATCTTGTCCAAGTTGGAGTACATTTTCACTCAGTACTTTTTACTCCGGTCTGGTAATGTTACAGTAGATTGCCCTCAGACATGCTGAGTTTTTATTCTGCAGTTCAAAACGGAGGCTTTCATGTGGCCCTCAGATTTCGACGAGGAAATGGAGAGAGTTTACAAACAGCCGGGATGGGCTTTGTAATAGTTTCCCATGACATCACTACTGATGGGGCCTCAAGGGGCTTTGAACCGAATCCTCTCTGAGACTTCTCTCTCTCTCTCAGACACACACACACACACACACATATGCACAGGTATGAGATCATCACTGCCACATTCTAGGTTTCACCTTGCTGCCCCCATCCCCTCCACAGTCTCTCGCTCTGTCATTTTAACACCCTATCTGCCCCCTCACCTCTCCTTAGGCCATATTCTATCCTTAGACTAAATCAGGCATTGCGGCGCACCTCAGCAGGGTTGTGCAGAGGTGTGCGGGGATGTGGGTGTGTTTATTTGCAACTGCCGTGAAACAATCAGAAAATAACGTTATATTTCTCTCATTCACCTGCTTTCTCGCTCTCTTCATTCACTCTCTAGCTCGCTCGACCTCCGCTGCCCTCTCTCTCTCTCTTTCTCTTGCTGGTGCTCTCAGCTCGCTTGTGCTCCCTCTCCCTCTCTTTTTCAGGAGGCCATCAGCAAAGCCTAACTGCGGCCCCCACGCCCACAGCCTAAAAGCATTACCCCCATTCAAATGAATTGGAGGACTTGCGTTTTTGCTGCAATACCTGATTTGGTGTAAATTCAGCCTTACTGCCACACCCATGTCAAGCTCCATTCTTTCCCATCAGAAAGTATCAGCTTTCAACGAGGAGATGAGCTAACTAATGCTGCTGTAAGATTGCAGTCCTGCTGGCTACAACCCTCAGCGTCACACTGGTTTCAGCAATCAGTTTGTTTTCTCCACCCCACCGATGTATTAAGAAAACTGGATACAGCGTTGGGGGCATGTCCCAATTTTGCCACATTGTTGTTGTCCTGAGACCAATTTAGTATGATAACCCTGGGACAACAGCTGCATCAGCCATTCAGTGATTGTGATGTCATCAGAGAGAGCCCTGCTGCCGATGCCTGCATTTTTTTTTTCTTTTTAATTAAATGGCTGTGCAAAAAGGTACAAATTACACATTACACATTAAAAAGTGCTACATCCAACATGGAAAGTTTTAAAGTTTACTTAGTTTTCACTAGTCTGCTACTACAGCTTTATTATTATGATGATATTAAAATGTATATTTGCTTTTTAGAGTAGCATTTTTCCACCATGGAAGTAAGGTAACATTAGCTTGCATAGGTGAGCTAACAGTTAGCCAGGTTGCTACCAGCCAAAACTGATGAGCATTACTATCTTTCTGGTTCAAATTGAAACAATCTGAAAGTAATATTTAGATGTTGATATTTTTATATCCTGCCTTCCAACCGCATGTGCATCAGAGACTTCTGCCAGCTGAACCAACTAACTTCCAGTTTAGCCCTCCGCTAACTTGAATGGGGATAAAATCATTCAAGCGTGCGGCTTTTCTAGACTTTTAAGATGTTATCAGACCAAATGGATCAAATTCTGATTCTGAAATAAGTCATTTCGTGAGGGTTGTGATGCTCAAAAAAATGTATCCCCCATTTTACAGCTACTCATTTTCCCACGATTGTTTGCAGGAAAAGTGCTTTTTGGGCCCGTCGGATCCGCAAGTTGTTATCACTGGGTTTGGCCACTATGTCAAATTGGCTTCAAAGCCTTCCTGGTGCACTTCTTGGGGGCTTGCTCCACCCACTCAAGCCTGCACGCAGTCATCACTGGGCAAAGGATTATGGGAAAGGCCATTGACATGTAAGTGGTTGGGCTGGAGTCAAGTGTTGCTGCTGCAGCATTGATTTCAGTGATTTAAAAGGGCTGGTTTGCTCACCACAGTTCCTCAAGGGCCATTAGAGGTGCTACTTGCTTCACAGCATGGTCTAACAATGAAGAGAATGATATCTACTGTACATAATCTTTATTCAGTCAACACAGAGCTGCACCGTGCTGACTACTTCTATTAACCTCATACACCTTTCCACTCAACTTAATCCATATTGGATAAGAAATTCCTTTAAGCCACCTTAAATGCACCACCTACAGGGGTAAAGTAAACTGGCTGCATCAACATGTCTAAGTTCTTGAGAGGCTGATAGTATTATGTGGGGGACCCTCTTAAAGGCATAGTTCACCCTGAAATAATATTCTGACATTATTTACTCTGTTGAAATTCTGAAACACAATTAAACATTGCAAGACAACACAGCAGGTTATAGATTGAAGTGGCTTAACTCACCGTGTGTTTGGTGTCCCTTCCAAGTTCAGTTGCATATAGGGTGAGAGGGGGTGAACTTGCATTTTCATTTTGGGGAAGACTATTCCTTTAACTATTATCCTATGTAGAACAACACTTCTTATTACGCTACTGAAGTGATGCACTGCTTAACTCCAAAAGGGTCAAAAGATAAAGAAAAAAAACTTTAAGAACAACAATGACCACCGGCATTTTCTTTAAATGTAAAGAGGACAAACACAAAAAGCTGTACTCTCCCTCTTGTAAACAAAAGCAACTAAGAAAGCGGTAATATTATTCCAAGGCCTTGTTTACAGTTCTAAAATATTTCTGTGGACAGAGGCATTACCTGTCCTTGCTCTCTTTAGCCAAGTAAGAAGATATTCTCAATTGTTTTTATGCTGCTATCCTGCCTGTGGCACTCTTAGCGTGGATTGCAGGGTGTGTGTGTTCTTCCGCTCTCTCTGTATCCTGCTGCATTGTCTCTGACTTCATTCTTCAGTCCTTCATTTTCTCTTTCCAGTTCATAATTTGTTTATCCATATGGACAACATGTGAGCGGATAAATTATTGATTTTTCAAAACAGTGAAAACTCCTTGATAGACACTTGTTGGCTGCTGTACTGAATGTGTAATCTTAAAGTTCTGGAGCAGATCTTTCCAACTACTCAAACATTGTTTATGGTTTCATGAAACCACATTTAGCTTGCATGGCAACTACAGTAAGGTTAAGCTATGGTTTAGGTTAGACCATTTAAAACACTTGATTAAGGTTAGAACAGAGACACAATGCAAACAAGCAGCCGCCATCTCCACCCTCTCATCCTTGCTTTCTGCTGCCCTATATGACAGTCACAGTCCTTTCAGCATTGGTACTGAATGTTGCTATTGAATGTGAATTATTAACGCATATTTATTGCATATATACATGTGATTTGTTGGAGACAGTGGTGAGGCCATTCCTCATCATACATAATTCACCTCGCTAGCCACAGTGAGGGGTCAAGGGTTCAGAGAAAGGGCGTCACTGAGGAAGCTGGGCTCATGTCCTGGAGCAAGGTGACTTAACAGGATTAAACAGCAGCCTATCAGATCCATTTGGGATAACAACATCTGTCAAATGAACCACTTCACTGGCTAGCCTGATAACTGTCCTGCCTCTACTTATCTAGAAATCAACCCTCTTGTTGCAAACACATCAGGAGCAACTTGAAAGGGTTTGCCTTTGGCTCAGTGAGCCATTGCAGTGGAGTCTTCTCGGGGCTATGAGGAAGGCAAAGGGCAGGGCAGGGCAGGGACACAGCCTCATTCTGAAATGGGATTTTTCTCCATTCGGGAGCATATTTTACGCTTTTTTTTCCCACCTGTTGTAGGCACAGCGCAACGCAGGTGCCCTCAGCAGAGGGAGTCATGCTTGGCAGGAAGTAAAAAGCCAGTCAAACAGGATTTAGTGATTCGGTGGCCTGTTAAAGGTCAGTGACCAGTAGGAGAGATATTCAGGCAATTATTGCCAGCCCCCAGGGATAGTGCTGTACTGTGCAATGATTTTAGTGTGGTAGCCAGAGACGCAACTGCAGGTCACAGGGCCTCTCTTGGGCCAAAAAAGACATTTTGCCACAGCAAAAAATGACTATTCAATTTATGACACTTTGAACTATTTCTTTTAAAAAGCCTTAAAGAGCTGCATCAAGATGTTTTTTTTTTTTTCATACGATTCATGTGAGCCAGCAGTTGACTGAGTTTAGCAAGAGAAGGGCAGTAATGATCTTGCATTCCTGCTAGGACAGCTTTCATTTGTAATAATGTGTCACCATATTTGGATACTTTATACATTTTTATTACATTCATGAATTTTTGGGGTGGAGAAGTACAACAGGGACATGTTTCCCACACATTGGCCAATCACTCCCCTGAGATGGCAGCTAATCCGCACCCGCCCCGGCCAGGCATTTGCCCACCCAGACCCTACCTTGTTCAGCCCTCAACTCTCGGGCCGAAGCTTATGCTAAAAGCCTCACTTACAGAACAATATAAAAGCTCCAGTGCCTATGACTTATCCCTGCTCCAACTGAAGTTAGACATCCTGTACGCCCGGCCCCAAACTCCCACTCTCATCTCACCCATTGCCTCATTTCAGCGCTCTCAGACGCAGTTCTAGTCAAATCCTCTGACTCACTCCCTGATCCCCTTTCCCTTCTTTTCTACCCAATCCCCCTTCTTCTACTGAGTAACTTTAATTGTCCTGGGAAAGTCACGGTTGGTCCGCGGGGCACAAAGCACCAGTTTATAATTAATGTTACAGAGGAGGGATTACAGGAAGCTCTGGGCAGCCTGATTTGAGAGGCTGTGACAGACAGTGTGTGATCTTCCTGCTTGAGCCCGACTCAGAGGGTCGTGAGCAAGTGTGTATGTGTGTGTGTGTGTGTATGTGTGTGTGTGTGCAATCCATCAGAACAATGGGGGATCTCCCTTCCTTGCACAGGCTAATTTATGCCTTCATCACCCAGGCCATCTGCACCATCCACACATGTGATACATCCTCTCTCTAAACTGCGCTGGAATGTGGGCAACAGGTTTCATTCAGACCTCTGAGTGCTGTTTATGTGATTGAAGAACCCAAAAGAGGTCTTGTGCTGTCCTTCCCTCTCATGGGTGTATGGAGGCAGAGCTGGAGGTGGGGGGTTTAATGTAGGAACAAGAGGAAGAGGGGTGGGACCAGAGCTCCTGCCAAGCCAGGTGTGAGGCTGGGGGCAATGCACGTAAAAACATGAAGCATTGCACCACGCAGAGCGAGGCATTATGAGCAATACAGAATCACGCACATATAGGAAATGTTCATTAGACTGCTTCTCAGTTTCTGCACAAGCAAACAACTGCTTTTCTTGCTTATTTCCATTAAAGCGTCAACTTGGAGACCTCAACTTGAGACCTGCTAATTGGTTTTGTCATTCAAATCCGGTTCAATGGAAAACAGAGGAACCTGGCTAGATGCCTTTTAAGATGAGAGAGGAAAAGAGTAAGCGCAATAAAACTGTGCTGAAATTCAAATTATTTCAACAGTGATGAAGACAGAGGAGGAGGAGGAAGATCAAGAATCCGCGGGTTCCTCTCAGGTCTTGCCCTCTGGCACTAAGACAGGAGCCCGGCTGCCTGTCTTTCATCATCAGCATGCAGGATCAGAGCGTGTCTTACACATCAACTCCTCTGTGTGCGTGTGTGTGTGTGTGTACATATGTGTGTGTGTAAAGAGAGGGCACGTAAGGGCCCAGACTGCCTGCAGGGCCCCCCACGCAGATGAGCAGGGGCACAGGAGCGCTTGGCAGAGAAAGGAGAGGAGTGTGTTTATGAGTGTGTGTGTGTATGTGTGTGTGTGTGTGTGTGTGTGTGTGTGTGTGTGTGTGTGTGTGTGTGTGTGTGTGTGTGTGTGTGTGTGTGAATGCTTGTGTGTACTCGGGGGAGAAAGCATATGTGTGTTTGTGAGTAAGGGAGGGAGGTAAGGAGGGAGTGAGTCAGCCAG
The DNA here is from genome assembly GCF_910596095.1 of Thunnus maccoyii. Lineage (NCBI taxonomy): Eukaryota > Metazoa > Chordata > Actinopteri > Scombriformes > Scombridae > Thunnus > Thunnus maccoyii. The sequence goes on along the minus strand of NC_056539.1, from coordinate 18,935,253 downwards.
CATGGGCATATTTTGTCTCCTCCCTCCTTCCTCACCTCTCATTTTGTTCCCTCATCCCTCCCTCTGCTACTCACTCATTCCATCCACCCCCCCTACCCCTTCACCCCCATCCCACCACCCCCTATCCCCCCGCCGCCTCTCATTCTCAGACAGTAGCAGCCGGGGGCCAGGAGCCTGCTGGTGGAGGCTGCATCGATCTTTTCCCAGCTGTGGGGGCGGCTGCAAAACACACACACACACACACACACACATCAGATTCCTAACCTTGAAGCAGTGGCGGTGGATGTAAGAGGGCTCGAGGTTCGACCTGGTGTGACTCTCTGAAATCTGCCAGGCTTTCTTCAGCTAACCTCTAGAAGCTTGTCCAAAACCCACATGGGCACCCACACAAACACTTAATCGCACACATGCAAACTGGAATACATGTATGCATGCTAAATATGGACAAACCACAGATATACAGTAGCTGCTGATTTGAATACAAAGTAGAAGATTTTACAGGCTGCACATCTGCGAATTGTTAAGATGATGAATAATAATTAAACTAAATTAAATATGCAACAGGCAAGATCATTTCAGGCCGATGAAAATACAGTGTTTACTGATGCTTAGTCTCTTTTCCCCTTTAATACAGTATATTGAGTGTTCATTATGAATTCTGGCCTGGTTGGTAAACATTTCAAACAGTTACCTCTTGTTACTATTTGTGACTGTGTCTGTGTCCAACATATGAAGCCAGTACACCTTTAAATACAATATACCAAAATCAACCAGCAATCTTGGGTCATATACAAACAAAAACAGGATGAAAATTAAAATCAAAAGGCACCTGTATTAAGACGACAGAGAGTGCATGTGAGTGTGTGAACATGTATGAGTGTTTTGTGTGTGTGTGTCCTGTCAAATGTACTGTTAGTAAAAGATGCTGCATTCAGGCAGACTGGCAAGGTCATCATTTAATCTCTGCAATATGTTCTATAATGGTTCACCACTTCTCATTCATAGCAAACACCATAAGAAAAGCAGGCTAGGGTGGTAATAGACAGGGAGTGGGGGGGTCCTAATCCTTAGCAAAGCCGCAATCAAAGTGAAAAACATAGGCGACGGAAAAGACAGGGAGGGGTGCAGGTCTTAAGAAAAAAAAAAGAGGAGTGGGGGCACTGATGAAAAGCCAAATATGCGACATTCACAGAAAAGGAGGCCCTTGTTGATGTGCGGAACCTTTGAAGAAGAAAGAAAAAAGACAGAAAAAAATGTGTGTGCTTGTGTGTGTGTGTGTGTGTGTGTGTGTGTGTGTGTGTGTGTGTGTGTGTGTGTGTGTGGAGGGAAGGGGGGTCCACTGTATTGAAGCACATTATGTCATGGCAGTCAAAACAGCGTAAAGTTGACAGGATGGGACCCCTGCTGACACACACACACACACACACACACATAATCATAAGTTCCCCCCTCACCCCCCTCCTGGCAATGGAGCATGCAGAGTGTGGGAAACAGCGGCAGAGGCACGCGCCAGATAAGATCTTGCTTCTCAGGGCCTCTCCGGAGATGCAAACAGGACCCTGTTGGCACGCAGCAGCCCCCCCACCACCCATCCACACACACCCACACACACACATAAACACATCCTCTTTGACCACCATAACCCCCAGTGACCTAATACAGCCATGCCACTGAGTGTGTGTCATCTACTTCCTCTCTTGTCTTTGCTTGTGAAATCACTCACCCTACAGACTGCTCCTTTCAGCCATATTTGACCCCCATAGGGCCACCCACTCTAAGAATTAATGAATTCATGGTACTGTAACACACTTCACATGCAGCATGTGGCATCTATAATGTGTTTACAATATTTTGTTGCTTTTCAGGATATGAATACCACTACAAATCCTCATCTACTGCTCTACCACTTAGATTGTTAATCCCGATGCATTAGTGTGTAAGCAGCCTTCTACAATGTTTACTGTGTTGTGAGGTGGAGCTAGTTTTGATTATTTTTGATACAGTTAGTGGTTTATCCCAGTTTTCCCCAACATAGGGGTCAGGCAGGAGGTTGTGAGATGATTAATGAATCAGAGAAGATCTGCAACACAAATATGTGTTCATTTTTTGGGGACTGTTCTATAATCTTTGCATTTTCTGTGAAATATTGGGTACTTTTACATCTCTTAAACTTGATCAGTTCACCTCTGAAACATGACAAAGGGTCCAAAAAATACTTTTGTTGTTTTTGGATCACAATCCAAAAATGTGGTTTAATCTAAACCAATACATTGTATTTTATACACTTTTGATATTTTTAAATGGAAAATCTGGAAATCTGAAATGTAGTTACTATAGCTGTCAGATAAACGTAGTGGAATAAAAAGTATAATGTTGAATATACAATGAGTAGAAGCAGTAAAAGATAAACACATTGCTCCACTCTGCTACTCTAACTTATGTTTCAGTCACTCTTTCACATAAAGTGACCCACAGACATACATACATAACATTTGAGGTATGACAGTGTGACTTGTTGTTTGCATGAGGTCAGTTCATCCATCATTCATACTGATCACTGGCATGATCATAGTGGTAAAAACAGGACAGTCTGGTGCTGAGTGAGATCCTGATTCCCAGACATCATCCAGGCAGACGATGAGTAATCTCTGACTCTTGGGATAGTCCCTTGTTTACCGTTTATGTCGTGACAGTCCTTACATAAAAGTAGATACAATGAGTGAGCAGAAACAGATTTTGTTTGTTGTTTGAGTTGACCTCATTTGAAACTGATTATGTGTATAACAGCACAGATGTTGTTCATATTTTATTTGGACAGCATTATATTGGTCATCATTTTACTTTAAAGAGGATATAATGAGGTTCAGATGAGGTTAGGGTTATCATAGTTTAAAGAGATGCACCCAATAGGTCAGTATCAGCATTGCCTGACATGCTCACCACATTAGCATTGAATTATATTATGTAGTCCATCTAGGAGATAAATTTCCTATTAACACCTTTATCACACTTTATTATACGCGACAGAAATAGTTTGTACACAGCTTATCAATATTAGAAAAAATGTTTCTCAGTCCAATTCTTGTTGTGCTGTCTCTGTTAACCACAGCTGTTAAAGACTCAACAAAGTGGAATAAGACTTTCTTAAAATACTTTCCAAATGGCTACACACGCAGACACACACATACAAATATTCTCACATGTAGAGAAATGATTCCTACTGGAAAAAAACATACATTCTTACACACACACACAACCTTGCAGAAACACGCGCATGTTTATGATTACATGCTCACACTCTGCTTATACAAACCTTGCAATTGTCCCTATACTGTACACACAGACAGTCATGTGCACATGCACTACATGTTCACTCACTGCAATCAGCATGCACACGCAGCACATCCGCCAGACTCCCTGTGCCAACATATCCAACCTCTTCCCTACCCACAAGCCAAATATTTACTCTTGTTCAGATATGGGCCTGAATGACGGGAGAACATTTCAGCACTTTCTTTTTGCCCTTCATCTCTTTCATTCCATACACTTACAATCTTGCCTGTGGTGAGTGACTTCCTACTAAGGGCGTATTCAGACCAACATTAACACAACATCAAGAAACGCAGCTTCCTCATTTATTTCAATGAGAACAATGCATCTGCACCCTGAGATCGAGCAAAAAACATGCAGCGTCACCTGGCAAAAAAGTGGAACCTTGCTCAACTCCTCTGCACCGCAATGCAATGTCATCTGACATCTGACACCGGACAGCCAGTGAAATAGGAGCAAGTGCACATTTGTTGTAGATTACTGTTAATGTGAACTGTGTATTTCTACTATTTACCTCATGATTGTGGCTGCGATAACTTTCCAGTGTTATATAGCAACATGCCCCATCCAGACAGCCCCTTGCATTTTTTTAATGAAACATCTGGGCAGCGGGATTTACTTACCTTAAACTAGCAACAGATAAGTATCAGTGCACGTCCAACCTCCACATTCTCACAAAAAATACGTTACATTTTCTTTATCTTTAAGTAACAATGCATCCAAAAGTATACAAGCTGAAACTTCACAGCTGTGAAATGAGCAGCTGGATGTCTTTGCTGAGACTCCATGGTTGTGTGCTGAAGCTACAAAGTTACATGTTGCCAAATACAGAATTTGATAAGATCAAGGCTACATAATGCATCTCAGCATTATGACATGTCCTCATATGTAGCTTATAGAAAATGTGATGATACAAATCATATATTTTGAATTTGACTTGTAAATATTCATTTCAGACTTTAAACATAAAAACTTTTGCATATTAACGCTAAATGGGGTAGGAGGGATGGAGAAGCAGGCCCCATTCCCTAGTTTAACCCCAAACTAGAGAGAATGGGGTAATGTAGAGTCAAGGGGTGGATGGCGAGGTCATTGGAGCTGTCGCAGTGGATGGACCCTCACCCCCCTCCCCCCCGACATGAACACACACCCCGCCCTTTCTCTAGGCCCCCGTACGGTAATTGGGCCCTCACATCAAAAAGGCTTCATTAGAAGGACTCCAGGAACTGCTAATCCCCTGCCTTCACACACAGGGGGGAGAACGGTTTTGTGGTGCATGGCGTCCGCCAAGCCGAACAAAACATCTTGAGGAAACATCAAAGCGCTCCTCATCCGCGTCCCCCAAACTAAAGACTCATATGTGTGTGTGTGTGTGTGTGTGTGTTATTCCTTTGCCTTCACTGCGCCATGGCTATCTGCGCGTGGAGATGGCTGAACAGGACAGACATTTTTGTGCCGGCAAGTCATCTGGAAACAAAAGAGCATTTCGTCTGCCTTGAAAAACATCAGACATCAGTGGGAAACAGTCGCCTCTCGGGTACAATGGGGTAACCCTGATTTTCCAACTCACCGTTTGGGTGGGGCCCCAACATACAAACATGAGCGTTCACTTTCGCTCACCAACACACTCCTGCACTCATTGACTTACACACCCATACAAACCAAATGACACACAGAAACGACTTACCTGACAACCAAAAAAGAGGAGATTAACACTTCTGACGAGGTTACTTTTTTTTATCTTTAATGTCTGCTTTTATGTTTGCCATGAAGATTGCCCTGTAGCACATAAAGTTAATTATGATTAATATTAAATTTTAAAAAAAGCACACACCAATCAAAGAAAGGTAAGGCAGCGTGTCATGACAGATGTTCGTCTGTCAAACAGAGGATTAACATATGTACACACACACACACACACACACACAATGTATAGATATATAGAAATACACTTTAACTTAACCTTTACAATGCTGCAACAGATGGTTATATACAGAGGCAGTATGTGTAGTTCTTTATCTTTATGGATGTTTTACTGTCTGTCGCAGAAAGAATTGATGCACTCATTAAAATGAATCCCTGGCTCGATCTCTGACATGAGAACGAACGTACAGGTGATTTCTAAAAGCAGCCTCCAGCTCCTCTGAATAACACCTCCATCATATCATTCATTTTCTTTTATTAGCACATTAAGCTGTTCAGCAGCTGTCCTCCTGATGTCTCCATTGAAAAAAACATACACATAAAACTGGCAAAAGATGAGAGGCACTGAACTACCAAAACACACCTAGACCAGCTTGTACTACAGCATCACACAGAAAAGTGTTTTCTCACACACACGCACCAAAACTCCAGTGTTCATTCCCACCCATCCCTTCCTATCTCAACTGACCTGGCTCATCAGTCCAGCTGACCTCTCTGGCCTCAAACACATACACACACACACGTACACACATGTGGTTGAGGATGTGCTGACAGGGAAGAGACTGCCGGCTCTTAATTAGCAGGAAGTTGCAGTGTCAAGGTGTCACAGGCGTGTAGTGCGGAATAGCAGGGCTGCTCTGTCCCCCTATTGATTCCCTCGGGGAATACTTTGTTGTCGCTTTCCCGGCATCAAACGCCCGCCTGCCATTCTGCCACCTGGACCGCAGCCATTTTCCTCCCCGCTGTGTTTGGATTCTCTCGTAAATTAGAAACACAGCCATTTAGAGACTCAGATGTTCTAATTTTGACCCCATGCTTGAAAGCAGGAAGAAGAGGGAGGGGGGGAGAGAGGACATCCTAATTGGCAATTTGGGATCCTCCATAGCGGATGGGCACTCGAGTAAGAAATGATTTGGCCTGCCTACTTTCATCTTCCCATCTTCTCCTCATGCCACCTCCCTTCATCCCAGGTTTCTCTTGCAATCATTTCTTTTCCTGCTTGTCAGGTCTTTAACTTGGGTGCTTGCACACACACTAACATGCACACACACACTCAATCATGAGCGTGTATGGGTGGTCTGTGTGTCTGTTGGCAGGGGCGAGCCGGTGCAGCTTCACGGAGCGACTCTTCCCAGGCTGCGTTGTAATTGTCAAGGAGGACGACCTTGGCTTCCTTTTAAAATCCTGCGGAGCAGAACATTTATTTAAGGAAGCACTGAGGGCTGGAAAGGGGGTGGGAGTGGGGGTGGGGGGGCTGTTAAGTGAGGGGGGAGAACGACAGGATGGACCCACAGCCTTGACATCAAAGACTACACAAGGTAAGACAGAACGGAGAGAAAAAGTGACAGAGAAAATGAGAGGGGAACCACAAGACCACATTCCTAATTTTTTCCCTGTTCTGGATTGTTATTATACATTTCAAGGAGATTAGCGTAGTCTGTCTTACTTTTCCAATGTTAATATTTTGTCCTTTCTTGCCCATGATAACCTGGACTAAATGGATTGCCACAGAGGAGATACAGAGGATGAGATGGTGTCAGTATCCGGTCACATGACTGTATTTGATAAAGAAAGAATACAGGGACCCTCATTTAATAAGTCTTTTACAGAGCCAAGGAGGCAAAGAAGTTTGTGCAATTAAGACAGTTTGAATTTTTTATCTCCATTAAAGTTAATTACCCTGAGGGAAGTGAGGAGCTGGTGAAGCAGTATGCTACATCTGAGTCAAATTAGATGCATTAGACCGAAGAAAATAGCTGAATACCCCCAAAACTCAGTCTGAGGTGGACATTTGATTCAGCATTTTTCATGGTTTTAATTTTGAGTAACATTCACATTAAAAGGGGTACTCCATTTATATTTAGTATTGCACTTCCATAAAGTTGGGAATTTCGGGGGTCAAGCTCTAAAACCATTGTATCCTACATTTCCCATAATGCAGCTGATCTTTTATTAGACCCTCCTTACCTCCTATTTGTCCACCTCTAGTTTGTTAATGCAGGCTTTCTGTTCAAAGTGAAAAGACAAATCAAGCTGAGATAACCCTGATGACATCATTGGACATCAGGGTTATTTAACTATAAAGGAGGGTCTGTCTGTCCTTCACTTTTCTCGACAATCATTCATCCAATCTACTAAACACTTGGCGGGTGTATTGCTGAGGACCCAAGAAAGTGCAGTGTTGAGTGTGAGGTTTTTTGGATGAGAAATGTTAAAGATATCATTAAAAGAAAACATTTAGTGTATCTTGACCTCTCCATCTATCTTGACCATGGATGTATTAGAAGAGCTGGATATGGCACCGCTGCTCCGCCTTGCAGCCAATTTTTCCTAGTGGTCACTTTTGGTATTGCAGCAAAAAAACATTTTCCCCATAGACCACCATTGTAAAACTGTTGAGAGGACACCTCAAGCTGCAAACAACATCAATTATCCATCCATGGATCCATGGAGGTTTTATATTTGTAAAACGTTCCTCGAGCTGAGAAAAATGGTTTTAATCTGTGATCTGTGACATCATCACGATTTAAAGTCTATGGACTAAGCGGGAACTTGCGGGTGGGGCCAGCGGGAGAAACACTCCTGCGCATATGCAGAAGGCCGCATATCCCCAGAAGTAAATCTGGAAACTAGAAATTTTTTTGGCGTATGCGCCAGATGAGCAATTTTTATCGGACTGAATAGGTACCATTTTCAGTCCAGTATCCAGCTCTTATAATAAATCCATGGCGCAGATGCATAGCTGCAACATGCGGCAGCCAGGTGTCATTTCTATTTCTGTATCTATACAGAAACAGCAACATCATAATGTTTTACCTGTTATAATACATTACTCTTAGTTTCATCACTGTTAAAAAGGTTATCGCTTTGGCTGTTTGTCTCTCTCTCTCTCTGCTCTGTCTACCTCTCTACCTCAGTCGGCAGCCAATATTTGATTTTCTCGACAACTGCTCATCCAATCAACTTCACACTCGGCGGGTGTATTACTGAGAACCCAAGGAAGTGCAGTGTTGAGTGCAAGCTCATTATAACTGATAAATTATTGAGGATTATTACATTTTGATGGAGCATTTCTATTTTAACCGGCACAGCTTTTCTAGCCTTTACGGTACTGGTTTAGCAGCCCAGGAAACTCACAGACCAGTTGCATGCGTTGTAAATCATCTCACGTGATGCTACTCATCAAATCTGTGCATTCCGATAAGCATTGTGACTCAAGCCAGTGAGTAAGATACACACATACACGGGAGAGACGAGACGAGAGTCAGAGAAAAGTAATTTTATGTGACGTGCTCTAAATAGATCAAAGTAGACAGCGAAAACAGAGCTTTTAATCAAGAATGAACAGACTCTTACATGTTCATTCTTCCCACAGACAGTTCAAAACCAGTATGTCTCATATGTTCCGAGACCATGGCGATTGTGAAGCGCCACTACGAGACAAAGCACAAATCTTTTGAGCAAACGTATGCACTCAAATCCAAAGTGAAGGCACAGAAAATAAACAATCTATGATCAATCCACAAGATGCACATTTTTTCAAAAACGCTTTGTTATGTATTCATTTTTAAATGCAGCCCTTTTCTTACTGGAAATGAGAAAAGAACATTTATTTACTATTAGAGTATTGATTATTTATATCTGTGTATAATAGAATGTTAGTTTCTTTCATGTTGTTGGTATGTATACTCATTCACACCTCACATCAACTGTATTCATTTTTCTATGTGTTGAAGCAGCAGCCAGAGGCCAAGCAATCAGCCCGTTCTAAACAGGTACGTGAACTTTGGAAAGCGCCAAAGAAAGAGCCACAGAAGACATGATGCAAATGTTTCCAAAGGCTGAGCAGCACTCCTCATGACAAGTAAACTGATCTTCATGTGTAAAATTGGTGGAGTGCTCCTTTAACAATACCACTTGTTTGACATGGAGGCTGACTGCTGTGTACTTTTTAAATATCTAATTATAAAATGGTTACACAGTTATTTTGACAGTAACTGGTCGATACTTTAAATGTTATATGAGGTATCTTTAATAATGACAGTGTCACTGAAGTTGAATGCCTGTGCTTAGATGTTACTGGAAATACTCAGACAAAATCTCCTTAATCATAACACATTAACCCGCTGGTCCCTGCAGCATTAACATGGACTGGGAAGCAAAAAGCTCCAAGCATGTTTAAAAAGCCAGTAATGTGTTTGTGCACAGGCCAAGTTGAAAACCACAGCTGGTATAGTTAATAAAAAAGACGCCTGTCCCTCAGCTTGGTGGCTCGTCTCTCTACCTGTCAGGTCTTTTGTGTCACTGATCTCTTCTGTCTGACAAGCCAAATGTGGCTAAGAACGGGTTAAACACTAGTGCATGAGGCAAACACATGTTAAGACACACACACGCGGGGCACATGCGAACACAGACGCACACTCCCTGACTTCCATAACTCCATATTGTTTTCGAGCGCCAAGGGTGGAACCTTCCTCCCTCTCTGTCTATCTCTCCCTCCTTTCCCTGAGTGCCGGTGCTCGGTCGGCCGCAGGGCTGAGGAATGTGTGAGAGCCATGTGTCAAATCCCCAGACTGTGGGAAAGTGCTGCTCTCTGCTGAACTCCCTCCTCCCTCCCTCTCTCCTTCCCTCCATGCCTCCCTCCCTCGCTCTCTCATTTCGTTGGACTGCTCTCCAGGCGAGCGCCCTGCCCTGCTCCAACCCTATGCGAGTGTGTGTGCATGCGAGAGTGTGTGTGTGTGTGTGTTTATGCGCGTGCCTGTGTGCCTGCCTTGCAGCACACAGGAAGTGAGCGGAGAGCGTCTGCCAGCGGAGCTCCGCCTGGAACTGCCGCTTCCTGCAGACAGTTTCTATGCCAACACCAAGCCCTCCACAATACACACACACATTTCACACTCACACAGGCAACCTCCTCAACTCCTTGTCAGAAACAGCCAAGACGCCCCGAGAAGAAGGGAGGCTGCTCTTTCCCTCCTTTTCTCTGTGTGTTTATCTCTGTATCCCATTCCCCTCTCTCTGCCTCTTCCTCTTCAACACAAACACTGACATCTTCTCTCTCTGTGTACACTGCTTTCATCGCTGTGAGGATCCAGAGCTGCGGCAGCTTTCTGAATTTCTCTGATGCTTGCCAACAAGTCAGATAGTTGCTTCAAATAACAAATTGTTCAGCATAAAACTATCAATCTCCCCAACATCAAGTGTATATTATCTGCTGTTCTCCTCTTAATAGAAAGTTCACTTGGCAAACAGAAAATTTCTACTTCCATTTTGTGTCTGTGCATGTTCTGAGCTTACAGCCAGTCTGGTCACTCTTCGTTGATGTCTTCACCCCTTTAATTCTCTCAATCTCTTCCTTTCCTTCTGTCTCAAATCAGATCCAATAGCATTTTTCTGGTATTTGCATACTTGTTAGTTAAATACTCAACTGCTACCCCCATAGCTGTTATCTTTAGTGTTTTGTGTCATGTTGTCCTCTAGCTGTAACTGTCTACGTTGCTGTTGTCTTGGTGACATTTCCCTTCAAAGACACTTTTAATCTTCATAAAGTATTCAAGAAGATGTGAACAGCTGTTAAGGGAAATCATTTCTGCACAACTTATAATAAACTTATTTACCAAATTGCTGTTGTGTTGCTGCACACACATTTTTCCATGTTGAGGTCTTGCTTTTGCACCTATTCCTTGGAAAGATATTTCTGTCAGTTATTCTTGTTATTGATGCACGAGGTGAGGAAGTGAAATTCTGTTTTTATCTCAGTCCATGTGCGGTGTGAACACTGCCAGCCTTCGTTGGAAAGCCAGATTTATCTGCGCTTGTTCACTTATGCAACCAGTCAAGACTTTACTCTGGTTTTACCTTCCTTGTCTGTGTTTTTGTATCTCTCTCCTGTCAGCAGGTTTTACAGAACAATATTTCTGTCAATCATCCCATGCTCCTCCGCAACAGGGCCTAAAAATACACTCCTCACACCTGCCGTACTTCACCCAGCCTACCCACATGTCATAAAACATGTCTGCTGAGACACACACTCACTCTCTCTTTCACACACAGTACTGATGACATAAGCAGTCCTCAGCCCTCATGATCTGTCTTCCAGCTGGAGGAAGACGAGCAGATCTGCAGTTTCCTGTCAGCGACATCCAGGGTGTCGCAATATAAAGCCTGCTCTCCAGTCTCTACACCTTCTCAGCAGCTAAAGATACAATGCATTCATAGAGATTGTACCGATGCATTAAATCCATAATATTCTGCTTAATAGTTTGCAAATTTCGATTTTGTTTCCTTGCATGCTTTTTAAACGCTGTAACAGTATTAATAATAGTGCAACTATTTGGGAACAAAAAGACAGCTGTATTTCTGTTAAGCTGCAAACGGTGTGCCCACTTTCTAAAGCCTGTTTTCCGGAATACAATAAATCAAACACACACATACACACACACACACACACACACACACACAAAGCTATCCTGAGTGCGAGCCAGGCGCCAAGAGCAGATCCTCAATTCATCCAAATCTCCCTTCTCCATATCAACGCACAGACAGCGCCAAATACCCCCACAGAAATAAAATACAAATATCCCTGGGAGAGAAAGAGAGAGAGAGACAAGAGGAAGAATAATGTGTGTGTGTGTGTGTATGTGTGTGTGTGTGTGTGTGTGTGTGTGTGTGTGTGTGTGTGTGTGTGTGTGTGTGTGTGTGTGTGTGTGTCTGTTTGTGTGTGTTATACAAATGCAAGTCCAAGGATGGGTGCAATTTAACTGAACCAGTGGGGAGAATAAGTGGCCAAGGGTTTCAAACACACACACACACACATACACAGCCCTGGCTCTCTCTGATGGTTGAATAAGCTGACTCTGTGCCATATTGGTTTGGGCCTCCCCCTCCTGTGTTAGACCTTGTTAGCCTGCCAGCCCTCAGTCTCATTCCCACACTCCCATATCTGGCTCTGTGGCTGGCGCTGGGATTCCCCCTCATCATAGACACACACACGCACACACACACAGACACACACTTCCATCACAATCAACTTGGGGTGGTCATTCCCTTTTTATTTGACCCTTTTCTTCACTCACTCATTCCTAACAGTGATCAACCGTCTCTCCAGTCTTTTCCCACACACACACACACACACGCACGCACGCACACACACACACACACACACACACACAAACACACACACAGTCTCATCCCATTACTCTGGTTCACTGTTTCAGCTACCCATTTGTGTTAAATCACGGCAAGATAATATATATGGACAGAGTTGTGGTTACTTTTTTGTTTCTTGATGTTAATGTTTTAGTTCTTCAGAGATGTTCTTTCAACCTTTTGCCTGCTGTGTTCACAGCAGTAATGCAGTGTCACCGACAGTATATTGTTATTTCTTAAAATAACAATAATATTCCATGTTTTGTTTGTACAAATTCACATGTTCCTAATTTTAATTCTTCTCAAAGATTTCAAATTAAAAAGGTACTGTGACAACTTTTCTTTTCATAAAGTTTAGGTTTCTATAGCTTCTTTGTCTATTTGAACATGGTGAAAGCTAATGGTCGTGCTCATCATCTATCCATCTCTTCTTCTATTAATTCCAAACATACTCCAGTTGTTGCTGTCGTGAAGTAGAATATCCCTTCCTGAGTGCCCTGGTGGCCTAACGGTTAAGGAGCATACCACATAATCGCAATGTCCATGGTTCAGCTCTCGGCCGGGGGGCCCTTGTTGCATGGTATAATCCTCTCTCTCCCTGGTGCTTCCTGTCTCTCTCCACCTGCTGTCAAATGAAAGGCAGAAAGCCAAAAAATATCTTTAAAAATATTATATATATATATATATATGTACGTGTGTGTGTGTGTATATATATATATATATATATAAAACCCATATATATATATATATATATATATATGGGTTTTTAAAAAATTAACTTACAGTTGTGCTGTAGAGAAAAATAAACCCATGTGCAGACATTTGTGTTTGAGGGACATTGCAAACCACAAACAATCACTGAAAAATAAAAAAAGCTGTGACCTTGTGTTTTCTTATGTGCTGTGTTGCAATGATATGACAGCCAATCAAGATCCTAAAGATTGTGCTGTTTTTGGAATTCAAGAGAATTTTTGTGATGTTTGGACACTTGACTTGATGGTTGCAGTGCACTTTTTATATACAGTATCAGTGGTTTAGAGTAGTTAAGTAGAATGTCCTTGTTAAAGGGTTAATTAGCATGGTGAATAATTGTATGAGTTGTTTCCTTCTTTTCCCTCCACTCCTGCGTTGTACAGTATGCACTGACTGATAAGCCCATACACACCCAACATACCGCTGAATGATGAGACGACCTCTTCCACTCATAACAACCACTGCTGGCCTTACTGGAAGTAAGTGCCAAGTGCCTGTTAGTCAGACTCCGTGTGGGAAATGTTTGTGGTTTTGACAACGATCAAGAAATGGAGATAATATGTATAGATTACAGTTTCTTACTTTTATTTCGTCTCAAGATCCAGAACAGCTGGCAAGGTTACACATCTGCAGGAGGTTGATGGAATTTGATTTGATTATTTTTAAGAAAACAACAGAAATGTTTAAACTTTTTTTTATATAACTACATATCAGGAGGGTAGTGGAAGCATTAGAAACACTGCATTTCTTAGTACCATGCTGGATAGGATGGGAGGATCAATCACTATTACAGAAGAATAGAAACATGGCAGCCTGTCATTTCCACCATCAACAGCACTGAGCTAATTAATTAAGGAAAGTGTGTTCTTTAATGAGTTCCATAAAATTATAATATTTACATTACTCTTTTAAGACAAACTCATGTGTACTAAACAAACACCAAAAAAATCTATAAAGGGTCAAACTTGACTGCAGGCTCCATTAAAGCCCACTTAGTGGCCCTGGTGAGGAAGCTCGGCTTTATAGCGCTGTGAGGGTCAAGAGAGGGCAGATGATTTACAACCAGCAAAGGGCTGGACATGCTCAAACACCAGTAAATAATCTGCAGAACAGAGTTTAAACAATCTGAGTTTCCACCGCAATCCATTAATTGGACATTAAATAATGACATCATAGAAATAGCTGAGATATTTCAACTTATTATCTATTTGGGGGAGGCAGGTGAGGTCTGTGTGGGCAGCTCAGCACAGAAAATTTTCTCTTTAAGCTGAGGTCATGCTGGTTGTGTGATGATGAGGTCAAGGAAACAGGAGAGTTATAGCTGGTGATGCACCATTTTATATGGTTTGAAGTTACCACTATAATGTCAAAGCTAGCAGACTGCTTTAGCTGTGATTTGGATTCAAAGCAATTATAGCATTCATTGGAATGGTTAGTGTGCATTTATAGCTGAACTGACAGCCTTGACAGACTTGCAAGTGGAAATATCTAATAATTTAAGAGGGGTGGCGAGGCAGAAAGGTGAAGACAAGGCGGCAGTGAGGAAAGCAGTAGGAGTGGGTGAGGAGAAACAGAGAGGGGAGGAGGTGCTGGAGAGGGGTAAGGGAGGCACCACGGTCATCTTATCAGCCCTGCGAGCCGTGAGTGATCTAAGTGGGCTAAGAGAGGAGAGGAGGGCCTCTGTTGTGCCCTGTGATCCAAGACTCTGTGCTTTATGGCATGCTCCAGATCTCTATCAGTGTGGGAAAAGACTGGGAGGCTAGCGGAACTGTGCTTATGTGTGTATATGTGAGTGTGTCTGCACACATGTTTGTTTGGTTTGCATGCAGTTTCTGCCACTAAAGCAATCAAGAGGGCAGAGGCTTGTATGTTTAGAGACTGTGTGTGTGTGTGTGTGTGGCTGCTGTGGAGCCTGATAAGGACTATAAACATCATCTAACAGCAGGCAGGCAGGTTCACCCACACTGGACGATAAGACAGAACTTTGACCCTTCACAAATCTAACCGACCATTTAATTCACACAGACACACACACTCACACTGCGTTAATATGGTGCCATAAAGTAAAATATGCTTCTGTGTGTCGCAATTAAATCTAACGTCACTGCCATTCCATCGCTTAAAACCCTGAAACACATGTCGCTCACAGGGAGCTCTAGTCATATGAATACCTTGTCATCAGATGGCTATAAAACACACCAATCACTCATTAGTAATGTCCTGTGGTGGGGGTTCCAGACTATTAGCTATCCTTCATGCCTGCTGACTTTAACTGCCATCAAAGGATGCTCACACTGCATGATTTCACCAAGTGAGGCCTCTTAAAGGCAAACAAAAACTAAGAGTACATGAGCAGGGACGGACACACCCACCTACCCAGAATCTTATCCTCTCTAGATACAGACACTGTCGTGCCTCAATAAACCTGCAGTGGGGCTGTGGGGTGATGAGGTCACAGCTAAATCGGTGGCAGGTTTAGCTATTAGTTGAGTCACAGATGAGTTCATAAGAGAGGCGCACTCCAGGGGGTCACTGGGTAAATCATGCTCCATTTCACCAATGCATTCGGCTGTACTGAGGCACACAGACACACACACTGACGCCACACACAGCCAGACTCATGAAGACACCAGACTCCACGATGACACACTCCATCAGGGCCACCGTGAGTCACCTGTGCAGCCTGGTAGACAAGCAGCCTGAGGCGAGGCGACATGAGATGTGTGTGTGTGTGTGTGTGTGCCAGTGAATGTGTGCGTTCTGCATGTCTGGCTCCAGTGATATCATCATTAGGAGACAGCGAGGGCCGAGCTGTCTGATGGACGGCACACTCCACCCCCCCCTCTGATCTGACCACCCCTCACCCAAATGACCGTTACTGCAGTTCTTCATAAAATAACGACAGAACAAAGAAATGGATTAAGGGAGGCAGGGAGGGAGTAGCAGGGGAGAAAAGGAAGGTATGGATGGTGCAAAAGCAGCCAGGTCGTGGCCTGGTGTTACGCCAGCCTCTAGACTCATCTGTGGGGAGGAGACCTGGCCTGCGTTTGGCAATCAGCAGCCACTTACACACTAAACTAGGAGTCGACACAGACATTAAACAACCATTACATCAATAGTATGGATTGGCCGCACTTTAAAGGTGTACTTATCATCTTCTTTATGACCAGCCATAACCACGATAAATAGCAGCTCTAGTAAATTTAGATTTCTCTGCTGCTGGTAAAGAAGGAGACAGAAATATAACACAGGAAACCACACTCAGTTTTATCTGTGGGAATTTAATTTGGGATAAAAACTTAATTCACATAAACAGAAAAAATACATACAAGCAGTGCTGAAACTAAAGATGGTGCATGTTGTGTTTTAGCATCAAAACATAATAGTAAATAAAAAATTAACCGACCATTGCTGAGCTAAATATCAGCATTCACACTACAATTTGTGCAAAACATTGTTTTTTAAGTTTGTGTTAAAACATGATTACCCTCCTTATTACAGCAAGGGGAAAACCTTTGACTAATTACTTACTTACTGCCAGGTGTTAGGTAATAATTAAAGCATGCACTAATTAGCAAGCCCAAAAAAGTCAAGACATGAACATCCAGAATAATATTTGCTGCTGGTTTTCGTACAAAAAATACATTTAACCTCATGTCAATATTTAGAAGTGTTAGCTAGATAGTTATTAAATGTAAGCATCTACATGCAACTTTACATTTCAAAGTATATTTGTTTCAAAGTTATAGTGTATGTAGCTATGTTGATGTCACATCAGCATCTGAAGGCTGAGAAATCTCGGGATGATGGAATTTCTAACTTTCCAACATGTCTGAAATGCAGCATACTAGCATGTGTGGGGGCAGAGCTGCATTTAGTGGAGGTATAATTAGTGAAGGTGCACCTCATTGCCTCTCACACTTAAAACATGTCTGCCTGCCATAGGAGTGTATGTGTTAAACAGTATAATTTCAAATGGCAAAATGGCAAAGCTGCACGGTGGAAGTACAACACCTAAACCATGTAGGTACAAGGCAAGTCAGTGAGACTTCTTCATTGTTTCAGCCTCTACTAATCTTTGTCTTATCATCAAAGACACATAGATCCCTTTCTGGGACATCACACTTACTAACTATTTGAGAATTTATGCCAAAATTACAGTTTCTTGTGTCAAGAAAGCTGTCCCCAACATCAAGATGATCTTTAATGCTGCGTTATCATGATTCTTTCTATTTTCACTGCTATTTGGAATGTGTGGAAAATGAAACAAACCTGACAGCTTTGCATGAAATCATACCAGCCATGTCTCCCAGTACTGTTTACATACAATACATGACTGTAGGACTACAGTACATAATATTAATAATAATACATTTTATTGATACAGAACTTTTAAAGGCATTCAAAGACACTTACATCAAATTGTGATGCTTGAAATTGTAATTTCAGTTACTTGCTTTTGAAGGCTCTGTAGTGATATTACTTCTTCACTGTCATCTCAGTCCCCGCCACCTGCCTACCTGCATCATAACACCCAACCACATGAGCGGAACATATTGCCTTTGGCCACCATTGAACTAAATGTCAAACTGGAGCATTGCCAGAGGAAGACCATAAAGTAGCCACCCAGGTCATAGGACTAGGATCATCATCTCAACGCTCACAGATGTTATTACACACAAACCTCTGCCTGTCACGTTACCATGAAATTTAGGTCAGCTGATGCACCATCACTGTGTGAGGTGGCTGAATACAGAATGGCTCCTGCTGCTACATTGTAGAGTTTCTATATACATAAGCTAGTGTGTCACTGGGCTTAAGAGGTGTTAATGTGTTTCACACCTTGAGGCTAAAGGCAGTGGTTTGAGTCACAGCTTCCCTTCCCAAACAGTAGCACCCATCTTCTCTGCTGAGACATTGTTCATCTCAATAAGGTCCTTGTGCTGCCCAGCAAGTGAAAATAGGTGTCTGTTTACACTTCTGTCCTCACCCAGATTTATAGTCCTCATCTCATGCTGAAAATGAGTTAGGAGGTTAATGTCAAAACAACACTAGATTTAACATTCTTTCTTCCACAAAGTCAGGTGATTTTTTCAGCAATTCACATTTAAATACAAAGTCAGCTGAGAGGCTCTGGGCCAAATGGGAAGACTGTTTATGGGCAATGAGCAAGATAGAGGTCACATGACCAACGGAGGCAGCAATAACTACTTTTTATAGAAAATGGAAAACTAAGGACCAACCTTCCATCCCTACGGTCTTACATACAAAACAATAACTTGTGTCTATGATTCAAATATAATCCTCAATGCAAAATTTCACATGTAAAAATGAAGATTTTGAGAAAAACAAACTGGGGCTGAATACAGACTGGACTGAACGACAAAATGTGACATATTATCATTCATGGAAATACAGTCAATGCAAACATAACTTCTATTTACTGCCTTCAGTATACAAGTTACTTTGTTCTATGTTACAGTTCTGCTATCAATGAATTTTCTTCTGCTGTTGGGCCAGCACAAACCAAAATCTTTGTTCAAAATGCCTTACTGGAGTATCAAATAGTGAAGGTGTAGCTCAAACATAACGCAGTAAAACAAAAACACAAGTCAGTTTCAATACTGTCATGCCAAAATTTACTCTATGAAAAATAACACAGATTTGAACCCACAGCCAATGGTAATCTATAAGATAACAGTGTAACAATAATTTACTGGCATTAAGCACACTAGTGGGCACAGTGTAGCTGTCTGTGGGTCACATAATGCTCACTTTGGACATTATAGTGGTCCCCTACACTCTCCAGGGCCTAATGCTGCATAACTACCACTGTTGGGCACACAGATGGTTACCCCTCTCAATTTTGTTACCTGTATATTATTAGACGGGTCTTTTATGTCTGAGTTCAGTGACTGTCATTAACTTAAACAGTGGCAACTATTTTTTTAATTTTAAAGTGAGCTTCTGACCATTAGAAGTATTTAAATACATAATCAGTTCAGTTCATGTTATACTTAAATGGTTAGGCATGCCAACTGCAAGACTATATATTGTATGAAAAAAGAAAAAGTTCTAAAGCTACAGCCTCTCCTTTCTAAAAGCTGCTCAACATTTGTCAACAGGCAGAACAATTCACTCCAAAACGTAAATACACCAAAACCCACTTCTTCATTAAAGCTCATCTTCAGGCCAGTATGCAAATCTATGCAAACACCAATCTAAAGAATACTTGTTGAGACACAACGACTCAAGGCCCAAACAGTCATCCTTTAAAGCACAAACGGCAACAGCAGATCAAACATTAAACATCAAACAACCTCCCTTGACATCTTCCAACCTCAATCCGTGTTGGACAGAGTTTGCCGTCTCCATCTAAACTCATCTTAGACAAAGGAACTCTGCCTCTTATTGTGAGAGTGACAGAGAGGCAGAGAAAGCAGAGTGTTGACAAAGAGGATGGAGATGGCAAACACCTCGGGGAGCAGATTGGCTCATGTCCCACATCTGCCCTTCATACTGGGGCTGCCAGTGTAGCAGATTTGAAGAGGGATCGGGGTCGTTCTCAAGTGGGTCGAGGGCAAGCTGAGGTCTCTGTTCCGACATACAGAGTGATTAAAGGTTGGAATTAAGGGGACAGCAGTGCACATCAAAACAGAGAGCGAAACCTATCCATCTGGGGGAATCAGGATGGTGAGATTAGGTGTGTCCTAAGTAAATGTGTGTGGTAGTGGGTGTTTCAGCCCCACACCCCTCCAACACAGAGACTGAAACAGTGCACTTTGCTAATTCCAACAATCAAAAGACCTCCCTGAAAAAAGGGACACTGAACCCTTTTAAAAAGGTAGCAGTAGCTCTGATCCTATATCTGTTCTCTGTACCGGATTGTATTGGAGACATTAACATGCAAATATCTGCTAAATCCAGCTCTGTCCAAGGCTGAACAGACCTTTCACAGCCCTATGAAACAGTAGAATATGGCAGGTCAGGGAGGAGTAATCCACACACAACTGATACCACCAATCCAGCGACAAAGGGTTTAGCAAGACCAGAACCGATACAAACCAAACCTAGCTGATACCTCTAACAATTGGACAGGTCTTCAATAACAGTGCTTGTAACTTAGATTTGTTTTCCTTACTTTTGCCTATTATACATGTTAAGTGATAAGCATCTAATTCCCAATTCCAAGTCTCAGCTCTCTATTTACCAAATAACTCTTATTTCAGACTTTGATATCAAAATGAATAAATCACAAACACAGAAACAAAACTGACCTAACCTCCTATTCCATCTTAAATGATTTCACTACCCACTAAAAGAAGATTTAAAAGGCATTTGGTTGAGGGAGCTCCTCTGTTGACCATATCACTGTGAGGAAAGATTTTTTAAAAAAATCTTCTTTTTCCTTCCTTTACCTTTAATGATGCCTTCTTGTTATCTAGCCATGCCTCTCAGGGATGCGCCTGCCTCTCAGGCTTTGAAACTAGTTGCATTGTTTCAGGCAAGGTTCGCGCTGAGGTTATGGGTAATTGCAAAAGCTGTTTTACATTTCAATCGGTGGTATAATCTCCAAGTCCCCATCTTCCCCAACACAAAAACACTGATATCCCCCTAATTCAGGCATTTAGATGTGATAATGAAGGGATCGGTCTAAAGTTTGCAATAAAGCACGAGCAGTTCCACCGATTGTGATGATGCTTTACAAGGTGTTTAGCTACCAATGTATGTCGTAAGATACTAATGGTTGATTTTTCTGGTGTTTTTAGTTGTTGCCCTAGTCTTGCATTTTCATTGCATTCTCTACTAGAGAAATTGCATCAGAATAATTTTTTGTTCATTATTTCCAAGAAATCCTTTATCTACACTCAAACACCTTGTGAAACTTAAAAAAGAACAAAGCTCATCTGTGTGTTTTCATGTCAGTCTTCTTATATGATGTTCATTTGACACAAGGGTTTGTCTGTCAATTCCTCTTAATGGCTGACCACTTCTCATGAACTAGAGTAGGTGCTGTCTCACTTGGCCCTTGATGCTGAAGGACTCTGGGCTAAATTGGCTTGTCGTCCATTGCTCATATTAGAAGTTTTATTTTTATTTGTGGCTGGAGGAGGATGCCTCTCTTTGAGACTCCTAAAGAACTGACACTTAACAAAGCCTCTTTCTCCTCTCTGGTTTATCGCAGAGTTTCCTTATGACTTTGTCCCCCTCCACCTCATGCCACAATAAAAGCCCTCCGAGACATAACTAGGGGCCAGGGTGAATTAGCATGGCCACAATGGACATTGGGCACAGTGGCCCAGACCTCCACACTTTACAGTCTATCAGGTCTGACCAGCGGGGCAACCGCTCTTCCTAAAGACCCACCTCTTTACATTTCTATGGAGCAACTCATTAGCTAAGTAGAATCCCCTCTTTCTTACGGCATCTTGCGTCTTTGTCAAAGGGCCAGTCTTTGTCTCTTCTAAATGATCCCACACAAGGCCCATTTTCTGGTTAATACATATTTACAGCCATGTAAGGTTTTTGTGGGGATCCTGTAGTTTTATTTTCCAGGCCATCATTCTAGACACCACAAACCCATTACCAAGCTGTTTAGGGTAATTGTTTGACTGTATAGTAGTTCTATTTGTGGAGCTCAATGAGTCAGCATCTTTAGAGTGGGCAGATGGCTAGACAACACATGCTGTGGATTCCCAGGGACATCCTGACGCATTTGTAAACCTGACTCAAACATTTTTGTTGAAACTTTGGTTGGCAACTGGATAATGGTTGTACAAGAAAATTGAGCTATTAACTAATGTCTAACTGCTATGTACTTGCCACATTTACAGTGATTTTTGGAGGAAGGTTAAGCTATACATTTTATCATGTGACAAACCCTACAAAGACCCATGTTGATATTCAAGGAGTTGTTGTTAAAGTTGAAATGTTTAAAATGTAGAGAGAAACCTATTTTGGCTATGTTCTAATGTCGTTTTTGGTGTGTGTGTTTACAGTAGCCTCCTGGGGGGTAGGGTCACCCAATGTCCTGAGTGAATTAAAGGGACCAGCTGTGATACTGCCTGAAAGGAACATGGAAGCAGACAAAAGGAGAGATCCCTGTGCTCCCCCAAAAGACAAAAGAGACAGAGACAAGAGGCTGAAACCACACAATCATCTCACCATCTACAATGGCCAAGCTCCTGTAACAAGCAGGATCAGGGGGATCGGCGAAGGGCTAAGCCAGCCGTGGCCACAGGTTTCAGTGCAAGCCATTAATTCCACTCTGCTTAGCACACAATTAATTTCACTCTCATGCAGCAGCTCAAAGCTTCCCTATAAGAGGAGGGCTGATTCCAAAACCAAGATTAAAAGGTGAGGCCGTAAAGACTCCACTAAGAAGAGCTCTGAACAGATGCTCATAGACCAAAGAAGTGAGAGCAGAAGAGGACTATGATAAGTAAAAGTAAACTGTGAAGGGCTGGAGTCAAACACAGTGGCCCTTCATACCATTATAGTATCAACTGTGGCCAGCAATCACTACTGACTCAGAACTGACTGGCTGTGGACTGACTGACTATGCCAGTAAAGCAATTTGTCAACCCATGCAGAGTTCTTCAATCTTCTTTTTTTGTTGACATTGTATGAAAAGATCCTTGGGACTAAGTCAGGATTTGGATGTTATTAACATCCCAACAAAAAAATGAAACAATAAAGTTAACCAAGCCGAAAAAGGTGCCCCTGCTGACTTTTCCATTTGAGCTAATGTGACCAGAGTTAATGCTCCTATGGGCTTAGTTCAGCCACAAATGTAGCCAAACCCTGTGGATGGCTAATTGTTGGTGGAGTAAAGCACCTGCCAGAACCTGAGGGAGCTCAGGAACTGCAGAACGTTGTTTTTTTGTTTCCCCCCCCCCCCAAAGTAGAGCCCATGGTACTGGATTAGATCCCTGGAGTGCAGACATCCTCTTGGCTCCCCTTGTCTTGTGCCCCAATGGCTACCCTGCGGGGTAGCCATGATTTCTGTCTGCAGCCCCTCAAGCCACATAAAGCCAGTTTACTCCCCCAAATTTGGCGGATTGTGCCAAAATGACTCGCACAATATCAGGCATCTGGCACAGAGGACAGGGCAACACAGAAATTTGCTTATAATGCACAAGGAGAGACTGTTAATTGCAATGTGTTGCTAAGCTGCCTTGTTATAATCAGAGAGGAGTAATGTTGCAAAAGTAGCAAAAGTCTCTCTTTAAACTGAAATCTATATTACCTTAATTTGACACTTTTGTCCAGGGCTACTTCCAAAAATTGCATTTAACCTCTGTAGGAACAAGAGTTGGATGACGTCAAATATTGTAAGTTTGTGTCTGTCAAACAAACTATGAGCAGGTTCAGTGCTGCAGTACAAGTGCTCAGAGGTTTGTTTGTTTTTTAATGAAGACATTAAAGTTAAAGATACAAAAATGTTTCTAGGTCCTGAAATTGGCAGAATGCCAGTGTGTGTTTTACAGAAAAAGTGGTGCTGGTTTTTTTTCAAAAATGCCAACATATATAATTGGTAGATTTAGAAGGAGCTTATATCCTGGTCAGAAAACATTTACAGTATTGTTTGGATCTTGAAAACTTTTCTCCTGAGGGTGATTAATGAAAAAAATCTTCATTCCTACATTTGATCATTACCAAAGTAACAAAAACAGTTGGTTTGTATTAAATATCAAAGACAGACCCACAGTATGCTCTCAGTGACTAATATGTTTGGCCAGTGAGCCAACTGAATATTAAACTCCAAAGTCACAACTATTCACCAAAGATCATCCATATCAATTTAAACTTGAACAAGTGAAAAAGTCAATCGGAGTCATGGCCTAAATATCCCTTAATATTTACACAATAATTCAGATCATGATGACCCTTCTAACTTCTCTGAACCATGATGTAAGGCTGCCATTGGCAACATATTTGCTTGAACATTCATCCATCTCCATCCAGTGGCACATACATGAAGGCTGACAATGCTTTGCCTGTGGGTCATAGCTAGAGAAGAAAACAGTGACCTGGGTTTAGTTGATGACTAATGCCCCACAACCAATCGATTGCCCAGTGAGGGTCAGAGATAAGAAGCTGGACCCGTTGGCCAGAAGAAGCCTGTGACCCCGCAACCATCCATCTCTGTCCTGATCTGGTCCTGCTGAACGTTCGTTGCTCAGTTCTTCCATTAAATTCTCCTCCGCTGACAAAGCAGGCAGATGCTGCTATCTGTTTGTCTGTCCAGCTTGGCCTATTAGGACATAATACCACGCCCACCTCCCTCTCTCTTCAGTCCTCTGTGCAGCTTGGAGACCTTGGCCCATTGCAAAAGACATAGAGGACATTGTACCGAGCCTACAACCCCTTTCAAAGTGTTAGGGCCCCAAACTAAACTTCTCCAGAGATGAGTAATGGGATCTACTGGCCCATATTGAATATGCTTTGAAGACATTCCTGGGGTTTTTGAAAAATAACACAATAGCTAATTTCAAAGTGAGGTCAAACTATTGACTTTATTAGATTCCACATTTTTTCTGTCAGAGGGATCTAATTTATCTATTTATATATTAAATAGAAAAAGTGAAACACAAAAAAATAGACAACAATCTTTAAAATAACAATAAACAGAAAATCAGTCTTATGAGGAGAGGCAATACTTGCAGCTGTTGGTTTTTAATGCTTGTATCTTAAAGCAGGCTCAGGAGGAACAAAATTGTATCATTGAAAATCAGGAAAAATGAAAAAGCAAGAAAAAGTTCAAAAAATAAATCTTGTCCCATTGAAAACAAATTTGGATTTCTCATAAAATAGAAATAATACTGAAACAAGAAAGGTTGGAATCATTATATTGGAATCACTACATTTACATTTATTCATCTGACAGATGTTTTTGTCCAAAGCAACATACAAATGAATCATCATCAATCAGTCAATGAAGTTATATGATGGTCTGTTATGGTTTGTTCATGATGTGACTTGCTTTAAGACCAAACATTTCTGTTCAGAAATGTTAGATCTTAGTGATGACCTGCCCCCATGTTTGGGCCTGGGTCAAGCAAAAACTGGTTATATACCCAACAGGTGAGGTTTACTGCGCTAGGAGTCTTTGAGACTGTCCTCCCAAGAAAAATGACAAGATCAGTTGTTCAAGATGCCCCAAAGCACCTGTCGGGGTGGATGGATGGGTCAGCAAAACTCGGGGGGAGACTTTAACACGGGGGATCACTGTTTGTTTCCTGTTTCCAATCACAAGTCAACTTAGATTTTTTTAAACCATGACTGCAAACCATGTGGTTATTATAGTAACCATGACGACAAAGGTCCATTTATCTTAATGTAGTGTCTTAAGTATTAACTTAAACCCAAACCATGTTTCCCTTAACAAAGTAATTGCAAACGCTAAGACTCCTAGCGATGTTGTCCTGTTTGCTAAAGTCCATTCACTGAGTAGGACATAATTATATAAGCTTAAAACAAATAATGACAGAATTATTTGCTGATATGAGACTCACATCTGATCACAGGGTCATGAAGTTAGTTTGGTTAGACCTGTACGATTGTGATATTACGCAACAACCCTCTGAAAAAATGAGAGACGGACATAAAGAATGGTCAAATTATGTATATGACGGATGATGATCACAATTATTGTTGATCTCTCTCTTAACGGGACAACCAAATTGCACTACATCAAAAAGCGTCTCATTGCATTGCAGCTGTTGTCAATATCTCACAAAACTGGTGATATTTCCATTACACTGTATTAAATTTCCATCACTTTATACCTCTCTCCATACATCCTCTAACATCCCTGTGTTGTATAAATCTATGATGTAGGAAACTCTAAATCCCATTCTCAACAAGATTATCCGTCAATTCAGGTGAGCTGTATCCAGGTGCTTCTCTTTCTCACGCTGTGTTCTGTAATGCAAACGCTCCCAGCTGAAATTCAGCTGAAATTCAACTCAGCCTTTCTGTAAACCCAAAGAGACTCAACCCACTCCCCAAACAAGTAATTTGCCTAAGCTGCCTGTCAGTCGGGTGCATTTGTTTGCACTGAGAGTTTAACTCCGCAGGGCATGGAGGATGCTAATTGTGTTGATTTGGAGGGGGTCCCTCAGGTGTGTGTGTGTTTGATGGTGGGGGGGAACACCTGTATGAATACACTAGCGTGCCTTCAGTTTACACAGAGCCAAGCAGGGAATCACTGGCACACCTTTTCTCTTGATAGGCAAACAGAGGTTCAGGCTTCATGGGGTTAGCACCCTGCAGAGTCTTTCTTAGTTTGGTCTAATGTTAGTAATTATCCTACCAGTGTGAACCTCATGCCATTAACAAAACAGAGGTGGAGACAGAGGGAGGAAATGTCAGCAGGAGCCTGAGTTTGGACCGACCTAGTACCTGACATGACAATGTGACTGAATTGGTAAAACCTGGAGCAAACACGAAAGGTTAACATTATATGTAAATTAAGTAAGGAATAGCTAATTTACTAAAGCACAGTTTCAGCAAACTAAAAAAAAAGAGGCTCATATTCGAAATCTTAAACTTGTCATGATATTACTTGAACTTTACTAAAACCTTTAAGAGTAGCTTTTCTATTAAGGCTATTCTCACCACTTTGGCAAACACAAAGCAGAAAGCTGGCATGTAAACAAAGCCCCTTTAAAACAGTACCGTCTTTACCCTGCCCCCTTGAAAATGGCCCAAATTGCAGCACCTAAAAAACCTAAAAAAGCAAAAAAAAACCCCCCACAAAAACAGCATCTGTGACATAATATCAAAAGGGCCATTTTCTTACATTCTGGAGGGGCTAAGTGTTGGCTGAAGTGGTCAGCAACCATTGGAGTGGTCAGCGTGGAGAATTCCCTGTGCTCCATCATTCTGATGGCTGTGTCCAATTGCTTTATACCAGAGCAGCAGGTAGTCCTAGCTGCTGGGGTCGCAGCTCTGACGGCCTCGCCCCATTGGCCCAGGGGCTCTAGCCAGGGTTCACGGGTCAGGGCCTTGTCCGGACATAGGCTTGGCTCCTGGCCAATGGGTCGAGTTGGTCAGTGGTGGGGAGCAATGGTGGTCAGACGAATGATTTATAGATGCACCGGATGGAGAGAATGCTAAGAGGCCGCACTTAAATCTGGCCAGGGTTTTTCTTAAAGTTTCTCTAAAGGCACAATATGTTCATGCTTTGCTTATCCCCCACCATAAGCACTTGACTTGAACTTTTTGACTTGAGCTGTCAGCTTTTTAAGACGTTTTTTTTTTATACATTTCAAAAATCGGATGCCATTGAGTCATCTTTTATTTTTCCTCTGCATATGTTTCCCCTGAAACCTTCTGCTAATGAACAAAACCTGGGCTAGCTCACATCTTTAAAAATGTGGTTTCAAAACGATCTGTTGCCAAAAGTAAAAGACGAGCTTGATCTGTCATTCTGTCGCGAACTGTTTATCGCTTGCCAACCTATTTAAGTGATTCCATCAAACTGGGACACTTCAGAAGTAGGTTTACAGGCTCACAAGTTTTCTGGTCATGGAAGGCAGGCGAGCTCTGATTGCCCTGAAGGGCGTTTTGTTCTTGTTAGGGTATTGTGAACAGATGGACTTCATACCCACTCGCCCAAATCAAAGATGGCATTTGTTTTTCATGTTGGGTGATTTTAGGGCTACATGGACGATACAAACAAAGCCTTTTTTAAAATGATCTCACAAAAATCAAATCAAGAGAGACATTATGCTATCCAGGATTTGCAGATGACTCACTTTAGCCTCATTTAGCTAAACCAAGAGAGCATAATGGAGGAATTTGTTAGAAAACCCATATTCAAAAGTTAGAAATTATGAGCACAAACAGCTATACATGCTTTGTATCATCACAGAAAGTAAACATTTGGCAACAACATCATAAAACATCAAGGGGAACAGCTGCCTGGCTCATATTCCCAACAATGTAAACCATGGAGCGAACAAACTACGTAATTCAATATAGCCACGAGGACAAACTATTGGGCGACATTTCCCGCATTAAAGGAGTCATAAACCATCCCGTGACTAGAGCAATGGCCCAGCATGTGGTTTATTTTTGGGGGACACACTTAAAGGTCAGGCGGTAATCCACAGGAGTTTGTGAACGTATTCTCTTGGCAGAATCACCAGCTGCCATTTGTGCGTGGGTGGACAGTTTGTCTCCGTTGGCCTGCAGAGCTGAGGCCTATGGCCATGAAACCGTCCTGCCCTTTCAGCTAATTGTTTGTGGGTTGCTTTTAAATTTATTGACAGTCTTGGTGATATAGTGCTTCTTTTGTGTCGTCAACCTATTGTGAACAGCATTAACTATGGCTCCTGCTTCCCTGCACTTGTGCTCCATGGCTGACAAGGGGCCAGAGAGCAGTGTGATGCCCAGCGGGAGTGCCCTCTCCGTGGGCAGGAGAGGAGACCTTTACAGGTGCCTCAGCTCTTCTCTTAGCAACGCCCTGCTGCTGAAAATTTGTTGTCCCCCTGTGGGTGTCTTTCTGAGACTGTCAGCTGTGGGGCCCCTGATGGGAGATTTGTTGATATGATAACTCGATTAGGCCCCAGAATGGATGACATGGTGGCAGAGAGCAAGTCTGCAGCTCCCAGGGAGGTGCTGACTCCTCTCCTTAACCTCTCCTCAGGAGACCAGCGTTCTGCACAAGCCAGGCATGTGGCTCCCAAAAGCCCTTGCTGAGCCTCTGGTAATCAGTCTCCCAGGCACAATGGTGCAGTTCACTAACCAAGCAAAGAATCATGATCCTTTTAATAATTTAAGTATAGACACAGTATGAGACTAGAGGACTTCACACAAAAGAGAATTCACTAATTAAGAGCACTGAATGTGAAAGTTCCTTATTATGTGGATTTTATTTCAGGATTTATCATCCAAGCTTGCCTCTGTATCTTACACCTTATTTTCCTAATTGGCCAGGCACCATTTCCCAATTAACTCTAAAATTGGTTGATGATTGCCCTGAATTGGCACCAGATACCAGCGTACAGCTTAAGCAGGAGTTGAAGATAAAGTTATGGACTCAGTAAATTGGTAATTAATTTTAAGCCATCAAAGCATGGCTATTTTGGTCGCTGGGGGAGGGATATGGATTGAATCCCAGGTAGTCAGACTGGTATTATCAAGTAAGACTCTAAAGATACATTAATGTGCTCTCAACACTGATCCACTTCCGGAGTAATCTCAGCTCACCGGTGTCAGCCAGGGTTGCATTATAAACTCTTTTACCCAGTGGTGAAGTTAGAGACTGAAGGTGGATTTAAATCAAAAGAGCTCTTCTCCCTCGACGCAGCTGCTAAAAGCTCTGGCATATCCGCCCAGGTGTAACAGGGTCAATCAGTAACCACTTGAGAGTTAATTAGAGATAAAGTGTATGTTAATGGCAAGGCTTCGCTTCACTCAAACATTCCAACACACCCGACTTGTACACAAGGTCTGTTTGCTGACGGGTTGGTTGCCACTTGCAAAATACCCAAACTTCTTAGACTTATCCCACAAAAACTCTTGGCCCTAAAGGTAAAACAATCATTAAAAAGATATGTTCCTACTTATCCTTTGTCTCCCTACATCCCAAAATTACAGCAGAAAGCTACACAAAGTGATGCTTTGGTCTTCAGACAATAGCAACAAAGTTTTTTGTAGTAACTGACACGGTAATCAGTGAAAGCTAACAATATAACTTCCAGCTAACACCATAAACACTCAAGTCTGGAGGATCAGTACATGTCAAGCCAAGTCAGTTTTATTTGTATAGCCCAATATCACAAATCACATATTTGCCTCAGGCGGCTTTACATTCAGTACAGCAATACAACATCCTCTGACCTTAGACCCTTCGATTTGAATAAGGTAAATCTCCCTAAAAATCCCTATAAAAAGGGGAAAAAATGTAAGAAACCTGAGGAAGAGCAACAGAGGAGGGATCCCTCTCCCAGGACACACAGACATGCAATAGATGTGTGCACAGAAAAGAACACAAATTACAGAATACACGGCAAGCGCGCTCACCAGCTGTCATATGTCATGCTCATATATACGCATAGTGGACAAACACACACACACACACACACACACACACACACACACACACACACACACCTCCCTCCCACCATGCCTATACTCAGCACCACAAAGCCAGGCAGTGGCTCAGACAGGATGTAGCACATGTGTATCATATTAGGCAGGCCTTCCCAGCCGGCAGGACCGTAGGTGATATTAGATCTACAGCTGGCCCACTCCCTCCGTCTCTCTGAGCTGCTGCCCAGCCTCCAGCCATCTCAGACTGATATTTCACACATCCCTCCGCCCGTCTCACAGCCCCAGTCACAGGTGGGAATGCCTTCACGCAGACCAACAACAAGAGAGCCTGTTGTAATGAGTATGTGTGTGTTTTTCCCCATGGAGGAATCACAGACAGGGGAAGCTATTCAGCGTGCCCCTTCAGGTCAGGCAAAAGATGTGGAGGGGCTGACCCGACATGGCCCACATCAAAGCCCAATGGACACAAACTGGAGCAGGAGAGTTCAGGGGAACATTTCTGTGTAGGGAAAGTGAGCAGTTCTGTGTTTATCCATGGTAGAGAGAACCTGGAGAATGTCACTGAGTGCCAGCCGGTCACCCCTGAATGACTGCAGGAAGTAGCAGCTTGATGCTTGCCATCTGTCCACATCTAGGGTGATCATGGGAAGAAGTCTATTCTATCCTTATGAACACGTGGTGTGTGATAAACTCACAGGTGAGTTTGAAATACTAGACTTCTATGTTGGACATTTGTCAGACAACAGACAGGATCTGCAGGTAGCCAACAAAACAAGCACAGAGCGTGCACTCAAGTGATGGGGATACATACTTCATATTCTCATTTGTGCCATAAAACATCTATAAACATGTTTTCCACTGCCACTTATTTCCACCAGTGTCTTTAAAAAGAGGAGGCTGGAAAAGGCATCAGTGGATGGTCCACACTGTTCCTGACTGATTAGGAGATTCTGCTTGTGGAGATATGAAACACAAGGTATTGATTTGTGACTGTGACCCCAGGCTTTGAATGGAGTTGAATGTCAGACAATGACTGGTTAATGTGTTCTGGTTATCAAAGGTCACAGATGTAAAAGCAGGGAAAACAGTGGTTTGGTAAGTGAGGGCGCCTGATGCCACTGGAGAGGTCAAGAGAGACGAGCAAGATTCATGTGAGAATAAATAATTCAAGTATCTTCATTCAATAAATCTAAACCCTTATTTTACTACACTAAAATAAATACTTAGCTGTAAAACTGTTACAACGTTACACAACTGTTACTAAGTTTTTAAGTCGGTTGTATTCCATAGTTTTAAACTATAGAATATAAGATCCATGTTGGATGCATACAGATAAACTAATAAATTTCTCCTTAAGTAAGTGTGCATTACTTCAATAATATATGGAGTATCTTGTGGAACTTGAGCGCAAATGATTAAAAATATTATCTTATCTTAATACATAAATAGTAATAGAGAGGTAAAGTCATGACATCACATCCAGGCTAGCCAACTAGCTTCTGCAGCTAAATGCAATCTGTCACTTCTTTCTTTCATCAGTCTTTCTGAACCTTCTGAAACTGAAGGTTTACTTTTCATATTCTAAGACAAATTGGCATCCACCAGAGCACTTGCTGTTATAAATTTAACAGTTGTACAAAGATAACTGTGTGAGCATACAAAAGACTACAGATCACATGAAATTTTACCAGCGTGGCAGTGCGAGTATTTATGTCATCATAACTTGGCTTTGTCCATATCCATAAAATTCACCAATACTCTTTCCTCTGAAGTTGTTTTTTCAACTTACTAGCTGTAATCTCTGCTGTCAAAAAACTTCAATATCGTTCAGTCCTCTCTGGCCTACAGACATGTCTAAACTTGCTGTGGCCTCTCGACCTCTGGACTCGCCTCCTCCGTCAAGCAATGACATTTAACTCTCAGTGTCTGGTTTGTTAAAGGCCACTAATAACAGAAATGTTGAATGAATAACAATATTAGATTGTTTGTTTGTTTTATTGCCATCTTTATCTAAATATAGCAATGAACAACATTACATACTGTTGAGAAGGCTGTTTTACAGCTAGATTGTTAGTTAAATGCACTATTACAAATGTCAATGGGATTGTCTTATTTCTGGAACAAAATCTGAATGTTCTAGTTTCACTTCAGCTCTGTATAACACAATCTCTGAACAACATCAGCTATATCAAAACTGGAGGACTACATCTCAAAAACTGAAAAAGGCACTTCATTCGAGAGTAACCATGGAAATAGCAAACAAGAGAGATATAGTAAAACTGTAATCATTTCTCTAGTTAGCTTGAGCTTCCATGCAGATTGGAGCCCTCAGCACATGCTGCTTGGTGCATCGGCCGAGCTGTGATGCATTAATTAGAACACAAATTCATTTCGCATTGATATGAAAGGCACAGTCGCCACCCTCCTACTCCTCGCTAGAACACTTGCTGTCATTTTCACACAGACTCACACTCACCACACTTCAGCTTGTGGTGTTGTGAGTGACGCAAGGAGGGATGTCGTCAATTAACTGTGGCCTCTTGAAAGATGAAATGACTCAAAATATTGTTTTCTTGCCTATTTCCACAAAAGGAGCAGTGTTGACATAGATGGTTAAGTACATCTGAGATCCAGAAACTATATGAGTTTAAAATGAAATTCAACAGTGCCACTGGCGTGAAAATCTAAATGTAAGGGTTCTAGTATGCCTGAGATAAGATGAAACTTAATTCCTTCAATCACCATTGAAATTATTGAATAACTAACTGCAGCTGTAACAGAAGCAGGACAAAAATGTACCCAACTGAACAGCTGCTATTGATTTGAAAGAATCTGTGCTATGTTAACTATCGATAGTTTACAAGTTAACAAATGTTGGCAGTTTACACATCTGCAGAATCATCAAGAGCATATGCAAGACATGGATATACATGAAACATATTGATCTAAAAATGTAATATGTTGTATACTAATAATCATCACAGTAGAGATGTCATTCAATCAGAATAATTACAATAGGAAGATAACAATGGTGCTACATCTGCATATGACTAATGATATTCATGTTATCAGTGGAAACGAACTCAAATAAACCTGCTTGTTCATGCAATAAAAACCAACAATGAAATAATGCTGATAAAAGGGGAAATGTGACTTTCAGGTTACATTTATTACATTGATGGGAAATGTATTATGATAAAAGTGCTGACAGGATTATACACAAATTGTTTTTACTTTAAAAGGTTTATTACCTTGATGGCAAGTCACCACATTCTCTAATAGTTATAACACAGATTTCTGACATCATACTGTCCTCTGGCTGTCCTCGCCTAACTCTATCACTCAGTATTTGTGTCTTATATGGTTTGAGTGGATTGGCAGCTGAGAATATTTCCTTTTGAGAATCCTGTTTGATTTAGTGCTGGGCCTTTAACTCACCCTGAAATCAACTTTATGTCTCCAGATTGAAATCAAGTCACTCACTGGCGTGCCAGTCCCCTCACACTGACCTCACACATACACATGTACAATACGAGGGCCTGTCAGCCTATTTGCCCTGACAGAAAACTTAAACTAGAGAAGGAAAGGTGTTCTATCATCTCTCACCAAACTGTACAACAGAGGAAGAAGA
Source organism: Thunnus maccoyii (assembly GCF_910596095.1). Classification (NCBI taxonomy): domain Eukaryota; kingdom Metazoa; phylum Chordata; class Actinopteri; order Scombriformes; family Scombridae; genus Thunnus; species Thunnus maccoyii. The sequence continues at coordinate 18,901,403 of NC_056539.1, read as the reverse complement.
AAACAACCGCACCTGTTTGTGGGTTTAGGCCATGTTTAGTTTTTCTTTTCTATTATATTCTGTAATATGTCATATCTTACAACAGGAGCTATAGCTTATTGCATCTTATCACAACTCATCCAGACTCCAGATATGCGAAACCGCAACTTATAGAATAAGGCTGTTATCCTGGATAAGTGACACATTCACACTACTAACTGACTTTCTGGAGACAAACCGTCTGGCAGTAGATGTAAAGCATGACTTCATCACGTTTCATCCTGCACCAATGAGTGACTGTTTTAGCAAGTACTTCTCAGACGTCAACACCGATGAGTAGGTGCTATCCATTTAACCCTGCTGTCATGAGCACGTGCAAACGTCCATACTGAGAAGCAATCTATGGCAAAATATGGCATTCATAAACTGAAAATCAGTTTGAGGAGCAAGCAGTACAGTACTTGTATTGAGCTGTTTAACCTTGGTGTCCAGACATAGTCAAGAGCAGAACCACCCTGCTGTGTGTACACATCCAAAACATGTCATTTGAAATTGTTGTTTTTAAAGGTTGGTGCAGCGTCAGAAATAATGTGGACAGTTGTGGTGAAGAAGGAGCTGAGTCTGAAGGCAAACGTCTCTGTGTATGTTCCAAACCTCACCTTTGGTCATGAGCTATGGGTAGTGACAACAGTGAAGATAAAAGCGTTTACTTTGAGTGAGCAAGCTAGAGGAAATGGCTGGGAAGAATCTTGTTACCTTGATTAGCCTGCTGCCACTGCGAACCCAGATAAGCAATCTTGGCATTTTTCCCCATCAGCACACACTGTTTCATTCAAAGGGGTTCTGTAAAACTATTACAGGCTGCTGTGGCAGTCAGATGCACACATGCTCTACCTCCCAGATCCTCTAGTTCAGTTTTATCAAGGGAAATCAATTCTTCCTGTCTTTCTCACACATATACTGTATACATATGCAGGCCTGGGACAAAGAGAGTCAACCCCGCCTTGTGCTGAAGCCTACTGTGTCTTAGGCACGCACAGCTCTACTCTAAGTGCACATCACAGTGTAAAACTGTGGTTTTCCAACAATCATTGTAATGTGTAATACAGCAACAAGCCAGCCAAATGTAAACTAAACCATCTTCCTGCTTATCTGTGTCTCCATTATGATCCCTTTTATTAATGTGACCAGTTTGAGTCATTTCAAAGCTGTATAAATGAATTTAGCTATTCATATCATCTATCAAAGACATTTTAGAAGTGGGCTGGCTCTTATTTAATGTTCACATGGAAGCAACAGCAATGGAACAGAACTACCTAATCACACACAGACGATAACACATTTCTCCATGGTGCCGCTTTAAAGGAACCCCAAAAAAGCCCTCAATCTAACCCACCAACACAACCCACCAAGCAGAAAGTGCGCAACATTGCAGATTGCTGAATTAAAGACAAATGCTTCTATTCAGTATTTAGATGAAAAACAAAATACAATCATTTCTACTTTACTTCAAACAAGTCAGGCCATAACATTTACAAGGGAACAAATTCCTGTCTGAGAAGATGAAATATTTTTTTTAACCAAAGGATGGCTTTTTTGTGGGTGCATCCCAAATGAGGGGGTCAGACAAGTTAAGGCTTGTCCTAAAATGGACACATGTTCTCCATTGTCAAGCTGACTTCTTTCCCAGCTAGGAGATCAATGCGACCTGTCAGAAGTCACCCACTTGCTGTCAGACCTCAGAGTGATGCTTCAGGGGAGTCGGGGTTAGGGGAGGGGAAGAACAGCGAATTGTAGCGAGGAATCTCACAGGGCAGTCTGCATTTTTGCATTTTAATTTCAGAGGAGGTGGGGGGTAATGGTTAAGAATCGCGGGCCCCCTGGAGGTGGTGATTGGCTGGAAGCATCCTGCTTGTAGCAAAAATTAGGGTGCAGATAAAAGCTGGCAGATGTGGCAGATACAGTGTGTTGGCATCTGTTGCTTGTTACAGTCACACTTGGTAAATTAATAAATGTGGATTAAAGGGAGACTTTCTGCAATTTCTGTGGCTAAAAAAGATGGTCAACAAGAGGAAGTTCTTTAGCAACACACATAATCAACCTCAAATTTAACGTATTGGCCCTTTAAATTGGCTCTCAAACAACACATGGTAGTATTGAAACCAGCAACAAAACACCAGAATACTTGTTTTACAATTCTGACGTCAGTGAAGCTGCGGTCAGTTTAAGGTCAGTCTCCAGCAGTAGAGTTGACTGGCTGGCTGTCAATCAGTCAGGCCCTGATCTAGTGGCCATATGTGATGTGGTCAGTGTTTGGGTGCAGCAGGTCTGACGGACAGCTGCCCCTCCTTGAGCCCCGGCAACAGCACCTGCTTTGTCTGTCGGCTCTGCTGACACGTGTCCCTCTTTGTGGCCCCACGCAGTTCCCCCACTGTCAGAGCCAAGAGGGGCCTCAACAGGCAAACACATCCAGGGCTTTTACCTAAGGTGCTGACTGACCGACAGGAGCTATGCAAGGAGGGGTCGGGTGGGGGGGGAGGGGGGTTGCTGATGAAGGAAGGATGGAGTTGGAAATGTTGAGTTCTGTAGAGGTTGTGCAGAGGTGAGAAGGAGGAGGTATGTTAAGGCCTTGGGCATGGGCAAGGTATGATGCAGGGTACAAAATTCAGATAAACAGCTAGATGGTGACTTTCACAGCATGGAAGCGGAGCAAACAAGATAAGCAGGACAGCTAATCATCTGTCAACTTTTACGACCCAGAACAGATGAGCAGAGCTGCAGCAGAGAGGAGGTGGCCAGGGCAGGGAGGAGTGATTGGCGGCTGGAGGGGGCGGTGGGCGGGCAGCTGTCAATCACCCAGCCTAGTGAGGCCTGGGGCACACCTGTTCACCTTTGCATAGGGCTGGGTGACCCTTTTAATTGGAGGGGTCAGTGCAGGATAGTGTGATGAGTAAAGCAGGATGGGGATGTTGTTATTCTGCAAATAAAAGGACTGCTCACCCCCAATATAGATCACCTGAGTGATAGCGGAGCAGGTCAGTGAATCAAAGGCATTGTTGTGACCTTATGCATTTTATGGCCCTTCCATCCAAAGTTAGCTTATATTATACCAGCTATAAACACACTGAGAAGTAACACCTGTAATTTTACTCCGTTACTTTGTTTAGCTTAGAGCCCTTTATTCTCTGATCACAGACAAAGGCCTGTCAATCCCCATTAAAATAACCTGGGCAACTGTGTTGTTTGTTTATTTTACATGATTATCAATGACAGAGCTATTCAGATTTTACCAAACTACCATGACTAACAGAAAATACTGAACATTGCATAAGGATCACATTACAAATACATCTAACTGCTTTCAACATTATATAAAGATGATATTTTGTAATGTACTGAGGTGCACAGCTCTGTGCATACACATTATGCACCCTATGTAACCTGTTTAATGTAAATATTAAACACTGTACTCATTCTGGATCTCCGCCCTGTGGCGTTCCCACTCGGCAGGCAAACTTTCTCATGCTAAACAAAGGAACTCATTCACTGACCGCCGAGCACGGGTGAACAACTGTACAACTGAGTAGGTGTGGGAACATGAACCATCCATCCTGTCCACATCTGCAGCACACTTCCTCCCCCACAGATGAGGCAGCTGTTGTACAGTAAACTTTGCCGTGCAGCACCCTCCTCGATCAGAGCACTTTCCCCATTGTTAGGATGAAAAGCACCGCAGCGGTGGTGGCCCCAGTCCTCAGGAGCAATGCCTGGCTGGAGCTTATTTTGGTTGGGCTTGCCCAAATAAACACACCGAGACCTCGCAGCCACAGCTGTGGGCCTCTCCCTGGCTGACCTCCTCTCCTGTGACTCCTCCACTCACAGAGAGAAAGAGAGAGAAAACAAGTGAGCGAGAAAGAGACAACTAACCCGAGCCAAAGCCTGCAGAGGTTAGGAGGGCCAAATGCTGCTTATTATCAGAGTCAGGTCTTTCCCACGCCTGCAGGCCTCGTGTGTGCAGCCGGCGGCATGCCTGCTTGCCAGAAAGTGTTCTCAACTACAAACTCATCTACAGTCATCCTCCCACTGAGGGAGGGGGATGAGGTTTGGTTTCTCACTGCTGGACAGAGAGGAAGGTTTATTCAGCAAGTTTCTGTGCAAAGACCGTGAGGTTTAAATACAAGAGGGTGAGAGGAATGCAGAACGCCTTTCTTCTTTTAACCTGCTGCTCTCAGAGTGGATGAGAGTGTGAATTTGGAGTTTGACAGCTGAGTAAATTGGACTAATGGGCTGAGCTTGCTGGAATGAAGGTCACATTGTGCTTGTTCCTATAGACCCGCTTATGGGAATAAGGCTACAAACTGCTGCCTTGCTGCAAGAAATGAGGGCATGTTGCTGAAAAAACACACCTGCATATTGGCATCAAAATTTCATGAATGGATCTTCTTGGGCAAAAATATCCCAAAGCTAAATATTTATCCAAATTAGATGAGAAATTGGCATTGACTCTAAAATCTTATGTTACAGACATGCTATCAGGCATTAAATTTACCTTGTTTTGCATGTGTTACATACAAGAACAATTTGCAGATGATAGGTATATATTATATTATATTTATATTATGTTGAGATTTTTTTCAACAATATTCAATATTCATAATCATAATTTCAGACATTTAGATGCTTAAATGTATTCAAAAACTGTTCTTCTCTTTTACATTTTTTTTTTAATCTGTGTTTAATTGTAAGAGGCAAAATGTTAATGTGTCACTGATGTTTATGAGTTTTTTTTGTAGATACATTTAAGTCAGTTTGCATATATTTAATTCAGGATATCAAGCCCCGCACCCACCTACACAGTAAAACACCCACAGCCACCCACTGAATTCCTCCTACATACAAACCCACACACACCCACCACCTCATACACACGTATCCGTCCACTCACAAAAAACACCCACGCACACACATCCATCAACACTAATGAATGCTCAATCATCCGCCCGGTAACTCCCACGCACACAAACAGACACACCGACTCATTCCCCAACAAATACAACAGCAGCCCATGTCCTCCTACACACAGACACATACGCTCACACACTCTTTACCCCCTGCCTTGCTCCATTTGCACCGTCAGCCTGATGCAGAGCTGAGTCAGCAATCACCCATTGGTACGTGTGTGTGGAGGAGCCTGCAGCCTCTCCAGGAGCACTTTGGTGAAGGAGGGAAAAGGAGGGACAGATGGGCTGAGAGAGAGCTCCTGGGCAGGTAGTCATCCCTAGAATGTGGGGGAGTCTTCGGGGGGTCTTGCCGGGGGATGAATGGCCTTTAAATGCCCCCCGCCCACACCCACTGAGTGTCCGGGGGGGAGCTATTGTCACTAAAGACTCACCCTCCCTCCTCCCCCTCCTCCTCCTCCTCCTCCTCCTCCCACTCTTTATGCTGAGTGGGTGCATCACAGGGAGATCACCACCTACAAACACACCTGCAGGAATGCACTGGAATGAATATGTAGGGTGTCAGCAAATGGACCGACATCTGTTATGTGAAGACACGCAGCCTTCCTCGGTGAATATGAATGACATCTCTCCAAATTTCCCACTGAATTAATGGGATCTTCGTAGTGCTTTTTGCTGCAAAAACAAGGATATGATCCAGCTCTACAACTGACACTAAAGTCGCTTTTAACTCATGCCAGACTGTGCCCTTCTTGCAACAACCTGGGCAGCCTGAGTTTAGCCCACAGAAAATAATTGAAGCCAGGAATAAAAAGGTTCACCAATAGAGCAGAAAGAGAGAGTCAGAAGCTTGGGAGAAAGTTGAGACCGGGCATTAAATCTCTAGTCCCTTATTCTGTCAGCGCCACCACCGCCACAGAGCCACGTCAAAAAATTACACAGCAGCTCCAGCTAGCAGGCAATTACAGAGTGGGGTCTATGAGTGACGCCTGTGTAGGACTGGCTGGCACTCTGTTCACTGACAGGTACTCACAATTTACAGCATAGGGTTCATTTTCAGATGAACTCAGTCCAAGAGCTGGGCGCACTCCCAAGGCCCTCTTTCTGTTTCTCATGGTCGTAATTACATTAAATATAATCATTCAGGCCCAAATTGCTGGTTAATGTCTGTGGTTGTACTCAACCAATGACTGCTAGACTCTGAGAGGAAGAGAAAGCAACAGGGAGACTGAGAGGTTGAGAGAAACCCGTAGAGAAAGAGGGAAGAGATAAAGGTTGTGATTGCCAGGGACTCCGTCTGGGCTTGGTGGCGGGCCTGATGGCACAGTGTCAGTGTCGTTGTGTGGGTGTGTGTTCAGGAGCGGTTTCAGCCCAGACGGACGTGACACACACATTCAAACGCGTGTCAGGAGGCCACCCACGCCTGACACAGGGAGATTGCCAGGCCCTGACACACGGAGCGTGGTGAGGTGACAAGTTCGTCAAGAGACGGATCAGTGCCTCCTTGCCACATGTCAGTCACTATCTCTCACAGTCATGTCTCACTCTCCCCCTTTACTCCCCCTTACCTCCTTCCCTTCTCTCATGATCTGAATATGTAAGACTAATAATTTGTGTTTCATAACCTCAATACAAATCCATCTTCTGAGGCATGTATTACTGGCAAAAAATTGCAGAGTTAAATGTCAAATATCTGACCTCCTCAGAGTATCATTTTATATTCCTAAAGTAGATGATAGAAAGCTCTCATGTCAAATAATGTCATTCCATATCGTTTACCGTAACATCACACAGGAGAGCTCATTTTTCACATTTAATAACTTTAGACAAAGCCCAGATGTAAAGACAGTGCCACTGCCAGTGGCTGATATTGCCAAGACTTGGTAATTTATTCGCCTCCAGATCCTTTTTCTCAACAGTACCTACAACTGTGGACTGACGAGCCTCCCTTCAAATGTTCCTTGTGGTTTCTGTTGGGGCGTTCAAGACCTCATGCAAATGCTTAATCACCTCACTTTACTGTTTGTCCCAACTGGCAAAGTAAACAAAAGGCACACTTGGGCAGGCGTCTTAAACAAGCTGAAGAGCGTAGGAGGTTTCCAGAAATAAACCACAGCATGCAGTAAAATCACAGCGGAGGGAGGGTCAAGTGTGCCAGATTTCAAAGGGAACCCATAAAAAGACAATCTGGTTTTCACATTTTGACGAAGGAGGCAAAATGTGGCTGAGATACCATGCCACCGCCGTTTCCAGCAAAGGGTGCTATCGCCAGCGCTTACTGTAATTCAATCTCTGTTCATGCGTGGGGATTTACGGCTATTGTTAAATCAACGGCTCTCAGAGCTTGTAGTCGAAACCCAAAATGATTAAGGTTTTCATTTCTAACAGTCACTACAGCAGCAGATTTTGATTAATTTTGATGTCTCAAAAAGGAGAACAGGGAGCAATCATTTGAATTGACTGTTACTTGGTTGACATGGAAACCTGCATTTTTTTTCTGTTTTGATGGCACATGACTTAGAATTTTAAAAATCATGCACAGATCTTTATAGCACACATATCACATCACAAGTAGTATCGTGTCCAAGTATTATATCACCTGTAACAACAACCATCTGTGCCATCAGTCACTCTCCCTAACATTGCCTTCAGTTAAAGATCTCTGGACATCTCACATCATGTGCATGTACACTTGCTATCTCTCTCCCAGACCATCTATGAGACCTCAGCAACACACCAAACGGGATAATCCCTTGTCAACATGTTACTGATCCTGGGATTGGGCTGCCCCTGGGCCCTGATCTCCCCTCTGCCTCCCTCCTTCCTTCATCACTGGGTCCCTCAGGCCGACATGGACCCTGACAAAGCCCTAATCCATCACCTCCTGTCAGTGAAGGCCGCACTGCAACACCCCCCCTCATGGGCCAGCATTAGCCTAATCCACTGGGCCAGGGCTCCATGAGAAAGGAGCGCCCACATGGCTTCACCCCAGTTCTGTTTACTCGTCCCATCTGAGTCAACACACTCCCCAGAAAAGAGAGGAACACCGTGAAGCTCCTGGGCCTATCCTGAACCGTCCACTGCACCCACCAGCAGAGGAGGCTTTACCTTGGGTGGTGATGCAGTCTGTCAGTCTGTAGGTCTGTCTGGAAGGCCTCTGGTGTGGTAATGTAATCCCTGGAGCAAACACAGACCTCCTGACTTCAGAAGGGTGTAGCCTACTGTTGGATGCCTCCCTCAAGGGGAAAAGTACACTTTGATGATGGTCCACATCTGTGAATCGACAGCGAAATGTATAGCCTTCAGGGTGCACTCACACTACATATATACACATGAAATGCATACAACAGCTAATGATAGTCACAGGGTGGAAACGGGAAATTACATATTTACTGTCAAAGTGGTGCGGAAGCTATTTGGTTTCAGCAAATAGCTCAAAGCACTTAGCTTAGTGTTTTCAAACAAGTTTTTGAAAACAAATATAATAAAAAAAGATGACACCACAGTTTGGATAATGTTTGCTAGAAAGATGAGAACTCGGTTGAGCTGACAGTTTTGTCAGCTGTCTCAGCAAAGAAATTCACATCAAATCTTCTTTTTTTTAAAGCTTGATATGAGCATAATAGATAACAACTCACCACTCTACAAAATGATGTAATTTTGAGCTGAAACTTTTTGGCTCACCAGGTGGAAGCAATTAGAGTAATCACTGTCTATCACTATCTAATGTTAATGTTAATGCGCTAACTGGCTCATATCAGTGTTTTTGATCAATGTTTACTGTGTTGTTTTATTCTTTACATTCATAAAATACTAATACCATAAGTACTCTTACCTAAACTGCTCCGATAGGGAGAAGCTGGCCCTCTTCTCTTCAGGCAGGTTTCAGTGACCATTCAGAGACAACACTTCCCTCTAGTGGTGGAGATATGAACAATTATTCAGTGCCGGAATCTAATGGCTGGATAATGAATGAAGAAAATAATGTAACTGAATTCAGATTTAAAGGATGCATTTTCAATTAATTAGTAAGTGGACAGAAAATCACATGTTTTATAATAAAGTATGGTGTGTGAAAAGGCTCAATTTGTGCGGCGAACTTCTGAACTGAACCTTTGATGTTACAAACACAGACACACATCAGCTCAGTTGGCTTTCTATTTGTTATTTGGCCTAATTGTTTCTTCTACTGTCTAATATAAACTTGGACAACAATCTGCTGCTGTAATAATTTCATCACCACTTTTGTTTCATTTGGGAATTTTAGTCTGACATCATGGCTTTTGCACACAACAAATACAGTGTACATGACACTGCAGGGTGAAACTCTCAGTAAATGTCAGAGGGGATATTAATCCTCTCTCAGTTTATCAAATTCAAGTTGTAAAAACAAAACTGCAGTTCACACAAAAGTGCTCATAGTGTTTGTGGGGTTAAATTAATATTACTCACATCCTGAGAGAACTTTTTAGGTCTGCATATAAACTTAAACCAAAATAACCAACCATAATTAATGGAAATCAGTAGTAAAAAGAGAAAGATTGTGTAAAAGAGAAAAATAAATAGGGATGGAAATATTTATTCAACAGTTGCTATGGTTAAAGATAATGAATAGTCCAGTTTATTGACGAATTCCAAACTTGTGTCAAGGGATATAATAACTACACTTGTTAAATTCAAGATAATTACCCCGTTTTATTGGACTCACTCAAAATGATTTAGACTCAATATGAAAGAAAATACCAAAAGCAGCCAAGAGGATTAACTAGTCATTACGTTAAAAACCTTGCTGATCATAAAAACAGAGATTGGAAGATTTTACTCACAGATTTATAGATAATATTGAAACATTTTCTTAGCTCAATATTTCATTCTACTTTCACCAAAATGCACTCGTAGAATTGACTGACTTGACTGCAAATTGACCCCAGACCCTGGTGAAAGCAGCGCCGATGCACTCGGTAAACATTCCCAGAGGAGAGGAGAAAACACACCTGAGCCTGGAGGTGTGTGAGCCACGTGCAGAGGGAACTGAACCAAGGTCTTATTTTCCTTAACACTGACTCCCTGGATGGCTCGTCCCTTCTCTCCTTTCTATGCTTGAGTTACCATCCCTTCTCCTGGCAGGTCTCCCTTTATTCCAAACCTATGTGATGACTACATGTCCCTAAGGGCCCATCCGCACAGAGTTTCACATTCTCTGCAACACATATTGTCTGGCCCAAGATGAACAGACAAGGAATTCTGGCAGGAAAAGGGAGTTATTCTGCCTGAAGGGGGAGAGGGAGCTGGTAGTGGGATATTTCAGGATCTCCTGGGGCTTTGTTGGCATCCCGTACGGCTTTGTTATCAGCTCCAGTGGGGAATTAGGGGATATTCAAGGGGAATCCTGGACTGCGGGTGGGGTGGACTTGGCAGTAAAATGTACAAGTAAAATGTGCATTTGATTTGTGTTGAGTGTATGGGGTTGTTATAGTTTTATTGGTTACATCAGGGTTTTTTTACTTCATTGCGAAATATGCTTTTAATTTCAGTAGAATTTCAGTTTGAGTAACACGTTTTATTGTTCAGTGATGATAAAAAAAAGATGTTCAGTACTTTTTGCTCAACTTTGACCTATGATGCTGGACATCTGGAGACTTTTCAAACTACTTCTTGCATTGAGCAATGTTTTCAACTTTTCATCGATTCCACTTTTATTTTTGTACATATTCTATATCGATAATGATAATCAGGGGTTTTCCTATTTAAGTTTTAAACTTCCATTTAAAATTGTTTTGTAGCCAAATGAGAGATGCATGAAATATCTTCAGATGTAGTCCTTCCAATGTGTCATAGCGGCAAAGAGGCAGCCTGACTAGGTGCCCAGATTACCTCATCTGGCCCCTCATGTGAGTGTGTGACTGAGCAGAAGATTGATACTGGAGTGATTCTGAGAAACCTCATCTCAGCCACTCGTGGCAAAATCATTGGTGTAAATTTAAACTTGACATACTCTACAATATAAACAACCAATGGGCTGAAACAAAACTTTCAATGACACTTATTCTTCTCTAAAGCCTTCGCGTCCCAGTCGTTGTACCCTTCAGGGAGCTGTATGTCTGCAGCGTTGAGACCCCATGACCTGTGTGAGCTGCCTCTACAGCGTCGGTCATTTGAGATGCAGCGGGCCTCTCTACCTCTCAGCTGCTCCCTGCACCCTGCACCTCCTCGGCTGGTGAATAGACAGCAGTTACATTAAGCCCCTCTGCCCCACAGCACTTTTACCTGCCGAGTAAAGGCAGCCTGGATAATACGGGATCACCTTGCACCGCCTGAAGCTCCACTGAACACACAGCCCAGAGATGAGCTGCTCTGTATGTGTTTGTGTCTGTGTGTGAAGGTATTGTGTGGTGGGGCATGTGTGTGCATGTGTATGAGTAAATTTCATATGAACCTTTATTTTCTCATTCTGATTGCCAGCTTGATCTGAGGACAACCCTTTCCACAGTTGGATGGAGTGCTGTGTCCTTTTCACTGTTGTTCAGAGGAATTTTTCCATTAAGAAACCTGCTCAACTGCCCTAAAATTACTTCACAGACTAAGCTGCCCTTGTCCTCACTTTAATCTAGCCTTTAAAGTCCCTAATCATTATTATAGCACTCCCAGGCTCAATGAAGGCAATAGAAACATAAAGCCTCTCTCAGCAAGCTAGCACAACACTTTAAGACAGCTTCCACTCTGCTCTTTGTAGGGTTTTGGATTATAGATTCATTTTTGCTGGACGTGTGGTCAAATTCGTCCCTGGGAAAAGCCCTCAGTATTCCTTCCTTTCATCTCACTCTCATTTTCAGGGTATCTAATAGTCATAATCGAGGCGGCCATGCTGGGTGTGTGTTTGAAGGAGCGGTCAAGGAGCCCCTAATCCCCTCATACACAGTTTGTAGTGGTGGCCCCCAATACAAGAGCTGATTTTGTTGCCGAAACACTGTGAGAGAGTGGGATGGATTTGAGTTTTAGGTCTTATAAATACACACACACACACACACACAAACACACACAAACACAGAGAGAGACTTATACACACATACATAAATACTCTGGTGGGAATCAACTTCCCAGGACTCCCGATTATAGAGGACAGACATTTTAATGCAGGAATGAATTCATAGCAACGAAAACCTAGCAAGGATAACAAGGAAACATTTTCAAACAAGTAACTTTGTACTGTACTAATGTGCAATTTATTTATTCCTCATTTTGTATGAAAACAATAGTCACCCACTGAGTTTTCCAATACAGGCAAGTGATACAAAACCAGTAGTCACATAATTCAATAACCAGTTAAAGTACAAAAGCTCCAATGCTTTTCAGCAACAGCCTCAGAAAGTTGATACACATTCATTCAATGGTACAAAGTGAAAGAACCAGGTTATTATAAATGATATTACAAAGTAATTTCACTGTCATCATCTGAAGCTTTTAACACACTAGTTCATATTGACATCTGATCATCTTTTGCTTGTTTTCATGTAATTACTTACAGTACTATTTGATAGATTCAGAAATGAGGGCTGTAACAGGTGCTACACACTTTCAAAGATGTGCCTCAGCAAAAACTTCATCAGTTATTATTTGGTTAACTCAACAATGATTTCCTTTACTCTCTCCTGACAGTAATTAAATGTTTCAGGCAAATGGGACTACGTAAAAAAGCGACGGCCGTTCAGTGAAAAGCAGCACAGTTATGGTCTCCTCATAGATCAACTGAGGCTTCAGCTCTTTTGCTTTTCAGGAGATTACCAGAGTCAAGTGTGGTATAGTTCTCAGCCCCAATGCCCACTCCTCTCCCAGCAAGACAGATGCACAAAACAGGAGTGAAGATGCTCTCTCAAGCGGCCGGCAGTGAAAGAGTGGGGACCCTCACTGCTAAATGCTGCCTCCCCCCCCAGTGAGCAAGTTCACCCTCTCCACCAGCACCTGGCCGCTCGGCTGGACGGCCTGTCACTCACAGTAGGATGAAAAAAGAGGGAAAACGCAGGGTATTGTGTCAGAGGAGAAGAGAGGAGAGGAGAGGAGAGGAGAGGAGAGGAGAGGAGAGGAGAGGAGAGGAGAGGATGACTCCATCTTTCCCTTTTCTAGGTGCAGGATGGGATAAATGTGTACTTTTGTAAATGCAACATTCAGGAGAAGAAAGACAAGAAAGGAAAGGGCAGTTGGAATGGAAAGAAAACGAAAGGAAATAAAAGGATGGTCTCAGCTTTTAAGTGGACAGAGTGGACTGGTTCCAGGATGGACTGAATGCATGCATTTGTAAATGTAACATTCACGTGCATGTGCATTTCATCCTTTCACTCCTAGCAAAGCCTTCCTCTTTACTTTTTAGAGTGTTTTGGAGACCAGAGCCTGACTTGTGGAAACCTCCGAGGTGGGCTCACCAGCTGAGGAGCTCCTACACCCCAACAGCCCCCTCACCCTCCTCAGCTTCCCCTGTTTCTCCCACTTCCCGTGTCGCCATGTCTGCCTGTCCCGTGGGGCTGCAGGTTTCTGGTCCAGCAGCCTGGGACAAGGCCACCATTAACTGCAGGGCTGTGCAGAGGGCACGTGGGACAAAGGGCCCAACACGCTGTCCCTGCCCTCAGACAAGGCCTGAAACAAATGTTACAGGGCTGGCGCAGAATGGAATCATCCGGCCGGTGTCACTGAATACATTTACCTACCTCAGAGCCCTTTCAGACCCGTGCTTTGTTTTAGCCCAGGAAGAAGGGAGGGCGTGAATGGAGAGGCGGGAGGAGGTGGGGATTGGGGGGGGGGGGGATGTCAGTGTGCAATGAGAAAAAAACACAAGGAGGGAGGAAGGGAGGTGGACGAATGAAATGAACGAAAGAAGCTCCAGGTTTCCACAGTGATGGCCTGAGCTCCGAAAACACCACAGCAATTGTGAGGGATGGGAGGAGGTGTGTGTGTGTATGTGTGCGTTTGTGTGTGTGTGTGTGTGTGTGTGTGTGTGTGTGTGTGTGTGTCCTCCCCCCACAAGGACGCCAGGAGGTCTTGTTGATTGTTGTGTTTTGTTTTTCTTTTGGCCTCCTGCTCCCTTTTCTCCTCCTTTGTCTCTGCTATCCTTCCTGGGGTCTTTTTAGGCTAATTGGAGACCTGGAGAGCAGAGCAAACTCCAGACAAGACATTCTCTAAGCTCTTCGACTCCAGTTTGGTCAAATAATTAACAGTGAGAGAGAAGCATTCGGTCAACAGGAGTGGAAGTCACAAAGTCAGATTGCAGGTCTGAGTGGCTTTCTGTTGTTTCTAGCAAAGTGTTTGACTTAAGTTTGGATTCCTCACAAACACAACAGGAAGGACTGGAGTGCTTCAGAAGATACAGATAAGGAATTAGTATCAGCTTGACATTCAAAGCTTTGCAATGTTTGACTTAGTTGTAACAGGCAAACAGTTGAAGGGCTTCAGGATTTTAAATGGCTGAATAAAGATGTGGAAGCCAAACATTCATTCCCAAATACTGTACAAAAGAATCGTTTGGTGGCTCAAAATGCAGCAAATACCATTTATAAAATGGTTTTGTTTCATAAGCAATGCTCCATGAATAAATTCAGTTTGAATTTTATTTCAAATGACATTTGCCTGTCTGCTATTAATCATTTTGTAAGAGTGTGAGTCACTTTTGAGCTGAGCTTTTAGCTTAATATGCTGTTGATTTTCTTTATTATTCTATAATAGCTTTTTAATTAGGTTTCTGATTTGAAATTCTACACTCAACTTTGAATTGAAATTGAAATTTGAATAGTTATTTCTGTACAGTCTGCACCGCATTGCCTTTGTACATTTTATTGAAATTCAAATGAAGAAAGAAGAAACTATATAAAAAGTTAAAAAAAAGTCCAACATGTGCCCACCTCTCTCAAATAAAAAAACTTTAAAACTCAAACTCATCCCCTACCCCAACAGAAAGTAATTAGTGTGTCATTTCTCCCATAATCCCTTCAGCTAATCTCCTCCAATCCACTGGGTTTGATTCAGTCATCTTTTCTCTCATATTCTAATCCATTTTGCCTTTGAGTTTTTGTGTGAGTCGCAGCGTGCCGCCCCGCATACAAAGAGCAGTCACTGAGCTATGACATTAAAGGTATTGTTGAGCAGGCCTCAGCCCAGCGGCCCCCTTATATGGGCTCACTGTGCAAGGAAGTGCGTGTTTTCATCCTTGTTGTCATGGGGATGAACACACACACACACACACACACACACACACAGGCGGGCACACAGGCGCCTCCCCCTTCATCAGCCTCCCCTTGTACTGATTTTAGCTGACATAAATTCATTCTTTTGTGCGGGACATGCTGGCTCGTCTCCCACCATGTAGCAGCTTTCAGCACCTGAACTTTAAAATATGAACCAGGAAACTGTGTGTTTCTGTAATGTAAGGGTGGTGCAGGGTGAAATATGCTTTATAAAGGTACACTATGGCCTGGGGATGAGAGGAAGGTCTTATGTATAACTCAGCCTGTGCCACCGCAAACTGCCAGCGCTATTCATCAGGGCTTTCAAGGGAGTCGCAGAGAACAGATGAGAAACGGAGCTGACTGCAGCGTAGGGTTAAACATGACCTCGGGAAATCACCGGCTGTAACCGCACTTATTATGTACACTATATTATCTATGAACTGTACATGGGAACATGTGTACGTGGTACAACATGTTCAAGCATTCAGTGAACACCCACACATACATGTGTGCATATGAGCATAGGAAACTAAAAGATAGAAGCATTTGCATCTGTAAACATGTTCTGTGAGTGTATATATATATATAGTTACACACTCACTTGATTGCACTTATAACCTTGAGATTACTGGGAAAGATTTCCTTCATACTGTAATTTCCTCTTCATGTGGTATTAAGTAAATTTGGCAAATGAGGTTTGCCATTTACAGTATGAAGCTGACATTTTGTACATAAATCCAGTCAGTTGTTTCCTTCGCTAATGTGCTGAAGGTAAGCTAAGAGTTTCACTCAACTTTTTGTAAAATTATCTGTTACAACTAACTTAAGTCATGCATTCAAGTTAAAAGTAAATGTGCTGAAGTAATATTAGTAAAATGTACTTAAGAAAATAATAGCACTCATTATGCTGAATGGTCCCTTATTTGAGTTTTTGATGTAATAAATCATTGAATTTTTAGTACTGATGTTTTTATGAGTGAGCATCATTCTTATGTTGTAACATGTTGAGATGGAGCATATTTTAACTGTACTGATGGGTAGAATGATCTAAAACGATGCACCATAATATGCAGGCTGATCATATGTACAATTCTCATCTGCAAGGTAACAAGTAACTACACCTGTCAGATAAAAATAATGACGTGAAAAGTGTAATTATTCCCTCTGAAGTGTAATGAATTGGAATTATGCAACACCAACCCTTAAAAATGAAGTTTATGTTCTAATAAATGGTTTTGGCCAATATATCTTGAAGTAGCAGAAATAATCAAGTCAAGTACAAGTACATCAACAAAGTACTTAAGTCAGGTCAATTTTTATTTATATGGCCCAATATCACAAATCACAAATTTACCTCAAGGGACTTTACAATCTGTACAGCATACAACATACTCTATCCTCAAACCCTTGATTTGAATAAGTACTTTAGTACAGTACTTGTACTCAGTTGCACTTCCACTATTGCTGTCATATCATTAGTCTCAATCCCATTTTTTTTTTAACCATTTTCTACCTTCAGAACAAAATACAGTATTCTTCATTTTCTACAAAAGCTAGAAAAGAGTAATTGTGTACACTGAGGTCTGTGGATTATTGTGATTTATGATTTTGAACACCACTAGGCGTTCACCTCCACTGCAGAAACAAGTCTCAAAACACTGTCAAGTAAAACTAAAAATATCTGCATGAGTTATTTGGATGAAATAACCCTTTAATGTTAGTTGACATAATATACAGAGAACCTTGTCTCAGTTCATGACTCTGAGAGTTGGAACTGTTGTATACATTATCCATCTGTCTCTTTGGCTGTCACTGTTCACTCCTCATGGTCTTCTTTCTCAGTCGGTCTCACTGTCTCAGACTTCCTCTAACCTGTCTGCCACTGTCTCAAAATCAACAAAGAGATATGTTTGCCATACGTTCACCACAGCCATATGTCAAAAAGTGGGGTTCTATTGTAGCACGAGACATCTCTTTCAAATCTCCATGCTGGCTAATTGAGTTTGTCTATGAAGCGTTCATTCTCTGTCAGACGTTTGACACAGATGAGAGCTGCGTTCAAGAAAAGCCAAGTCCTCCCTCGTCAATCTTTCCTGAAAGTCAACACTGGGCCAGACATGCACGCACACGCACAGAAACACACACACTACAATACAGCGCCGAGGGGTCTGGGACATCCCGCAGACAGCATCCTGTTCCCGCTGAATGGCTCTTGTGTCACAAAGAACAATTTGGCCCAGCTACCTGCGTGGGATCTGAATGCCTCCCTGACTGACTTGTGGCCTCAGGTTTTTGTGTTTTGTTTAGGGAACGTCTCTTCCCTCTTCCCTCTTCCCTCTCTCCTCCTCCCTCGCTCTCTCTCTTCTCTTTCTGTTCGTCTCAAGTGGTCTGCAGAGGGTGTCCTGGGAACCTGGCTGGCTGCCCCGCTGACAACCCCCCCCCCCCCCATCACCACCTCCATCACCACCACCACACACCCATCCCTTCAGGACAGACCCCCTGAATTAGCACTTATTAGCCCACTGTCTGACACCCAGACTGGCCACTCACTGACATGCACACACTTTACATTTACACAATTACATATAAAACAGACACATGAATACACACATGCAAATACACACCAGAATGGAGACACACACACACACACACACACACACAGAGTCCTGACAATGGCAGAGCTTAACAAGCATTTTGCCAAAGAGAGGGCAAGAGGCATGGGAAGAGAGCAATTTGCCAAAGTGAATTATCAACTGCACAAACAGAGAGAAACACATATACACGCATACAGACACACACACAGACAGACACACACACACACACACACACACACGCACACACACGCACACACACATACAGGGCAAAGTGTTATCCATATGTTTTCTTCAAGTTTAAAATAGAAGTAGTTAATTCAGTTTGCAATGTCACATTGTATAACTTCTGACTTCTGACATCTATGGCTCTTGTTCAAAAAGTAGAAAACACTGTAAAGACTGATGCAGAGTTATTATGAATGTTGGATTCTATACTATGTGTAAAACTTGCTGTGTGTACAGTTACTGTCTGTAACAAGAATGTATAGAAGCGGGCAATTATATGCACATAGGCAGGCACATATAGTACATAGGTGCAGGGCCGTTGAAAGACAGCACCAATAATAATAATAATAACAATAATAATAATAATGACAATAATAATAATAAACTTAATTTATATAGTATTTTTCTTAACAATGTTACAAAGTGCTTTACTAAATCAAATTAAATTTCAAATGTTGACAACATTTCGATTTTAAAAACATTTTGACCTGTTGAAGATCTCACTTGGATTGAAATGTTGTCCATTTGAAATGTAAAATAAAAATTGTGT
The DNA here is from genome assembly GCF_910596095.1 of Thunnus maccoyii. NCBI lineage: Eukaryota > Metazoa > Chordata > Actinopteri > Scombriformes > Scombridae > Thunnus > Thunnus maccoyii. The sequence continues at coordinate 18,882,886 of NC_056539.1, read as the reverse complement.
GTGGGTGTTACTCTTTTTCCATTGTAACAAGAATGTAAACAGTAACTGTAACTATTATGATGACCTTCACGAACACTTAAAAAGTTAAATACAAGACCCATAGGCTGTTTCATGAACTGGTCTAGCCAATTTTGCCCTGTAATCAGAGTTATATGTATCTTACATCTTACTTCACAATAAATTAAACAAGGAATTAAACAATACATCCCCAATCAGGAATTGGGAAAAAAATGAGGATACATAAGGAAAAAATGCCATTAAAACTTTGTCAGGAAAATGTGTCTCCAACTGGTTTTCAACTGAATGACAAACCAACTTTGGTCAGTTGTATTCATATTTCCAATTACTGTAACACCACAAAATCTGTGTCTTGTGACCTAGTTTAGTCATTTATATATTAAATTATGCACACGCACAGAAAATATGGCCTGTTTTGAATGATCAAAATGTTGCTGCTGCACCACAACTGTGCAAAGATGCAACTGGGAGCTGCACACAGCAACCAGTCAAAGCTGAAACCATCAACACACTACTGTCCGTCAAAAACTCATTCAAACTGTGCCTTTACACTATGCTTGAGCTTCTGTTGTTCTTTTACTGCGTGCCATTATCTCCAGTTTGAGTTTTCATTTGGCTTGAGCATCATGTATGGATGGATTAGTCATTCCATTTGAATGTGATACTGTAGTTATTTGCCAGAGTCTCTGCTGTGAGTCTACTGTCTCCACATGCCTGCACTGAGAGTCTGTGTTTTTGAATGTGAGTGTGTGTGTGTCTGTGTGTCTGCACAGAACGTGGCGGCAGGCAGCAATTCCCCCCTGATGGTCCTCGCTCATTACCCAGAGGTCACAGCCCACGCCTGGCCACTTCCTGCCTGACCTCCCTCAGGAGAGCAGAGCATGCTGGGCTGTGGATCACACGTGCTGGTCACAAACAATCCTACTTCCTGTCCCGGATCGAGTGCAAGACAGAGAGTAAGAGAGGGAGAGTTCTGGCTTCTATCTGCCACTTGCTGTGCTCACTTCCTCCACTCTCACGCTCTCTCTCTCTGTCTCTCGCTCTTATTCATTAGCCTCCTGACTATTCACCCCGGCCCAGTCGGCCCAGCCCCAGTGCTGGGAACAAAATACTCACTGGCCATCTTGTTCCAAACTTCCTCCCACACTCCTCCGTATAAAGACATGACTCATATGGGCCTGAATCAAGCTTGATTGAGGAGGTTTTTTACATGTGGGACTTTCTCAGCATATTGGAGGACATTTGTGAACTGAGGACTGCAAAAAAGCTTTTGTGTTCTACATTGTCAGGCCTAAGTAGCAACATGTGCCATTAACAATTTCCTATCACCACCACCAAATGGGAACCGAAAGTTCTGTAGAAGAATACATGGGAAGGCAGGAGAAGAAATAATTTTGTGTATGTTTATTATAACCAGACCAATACCGGATTTATGAGGCTAATATCAATCATAATATCTGAAAGTAAACTATGTGTTGTAATGGCTTTTAAATTACCTGATCCTCCTATAATGAGTAAGGAAGGCCAAATCATCAGCCAATGCAGATAATCCTGGCATGAAGTCAAGACAAGCACACTATCACAGCAAAACACAGACATTGAGCTTATTTTTCATTTCTTTGAGTAGTGTAAAACAATTTGTTGCCATAGTAATCATGTTTCACTCTTTTCCTTTACAGACAATAAATGTCACCACTGAATCAAGAATCTGGTCTGACCAACTTCATTACTAATGAGGTCTAATCAACATCATACAAATGTTTTCACACTTCCATGCAGGTCAACATGAAATCTTAAATCTAATATGAGATAAATTCACAGATGCTCACTTCACCTCAAAAACTTTAGATCTATAGCATCTGTCACTTTCTAAGTGTTGGCCAACACTTGGTATTGAGCATACAGAGAGGACCTCAGCTGAAAAGCCTGGCAAAATGAAGACTGATGTGCTGAATAGCATCTCAGGACATCTTATTGATGCCAGATGGGCTTTGTGAGCACTAGATTGGCCCCAAGAAAGAGACCTTGCACAAACATTATTGTTTACCAGTGCCGAGCCATTGTTGGTCCGGCGTCTGTCGCTGACGTACCAGCATCCTGCCAAATTAGACTGCAGCGGCAGGGGTGCCGCACTCCCCTTGCTTTCACGGCTCCTACAGCCCCCTTGGCTTGACCACAAGCCCTTTCATCACTGGCCATCGGCTGCTACAATGACCCTCCAGGAGACTGACCCACTGACTCACCCCAGGGAGCCCAGCCAGGCCCGAGCAGGGTCAGGGGACTAGAGGCTGGTGGTCGGAGGGCACAGCGCTGGTGTGGAGGCCGGTTTAAGGTTGTTGACTCTGAGACCTGACCCTGGCCTGCTCCCCTCCCGTGGGGTCAGGCCTGGAGCTCAGAGGACCTTGATCTCCCGCTGAGAAGAGGGGATGAGCAGCTATTCACTGGGGCTGAGCCAGGAGCTGTGTCCGGCTCAGCGCTGACCACCGGGGACCAAGCAGGTCAGCTGGGCCAGGCTCCTGCTGCTAGCCGCAGATCAGAGAGTGAAAGCAGCCGCGCTCATTAGGGACGGCATTCTGCTCTGGATATATGTGTGAAAAGTCCCAATTAGTTAGAATTAGGTTTCACGGTGCAGTGACGCCCCAATTGATCATATTGATCAGACTCCTGGTGTTCAGTCCAATTCCTCATATTCACCAAGGCGTGATGGTGTGAAGCAGCATAAGCCATGCAGCACTAACACTGGAAAAAAATCCAGATGGTGATTCCTCCTTAAGATTACATATGTAAAAACACAATGACACACACATACTCAATCATACTGCATGATAGGAAGAGGATGGTGCAAACATTTACATGCAGAAAAAACAGACCCACATTCACACACTAACACAGATTCCCCCGAGGACCTCCAGTGAGGCAGCATGTACGGTCAGGTCTCTGATCTGATGTGATCTCTCAGTGTGATGGATGAGACGGGCCAGCCCTTCTTCCTGTTTGCTGTCTCAGATCATGGCTCACACCTTGGACACTCCCTGCACAGTGTGTGTTTGTGTGTGTATAGTCTCTCTGAGGAGGAAATACCATACTTTCAGTGTATTTTTATGCATCCAAGTGGGAGTTTTATTATTGTCTCTTCTATGATTTCTCCCTGTGTGATTGTCAAATATTGCTAAATCTGAGAGTTATGTTTGATGTTTTTGGATAATGAATGACTTTCTCTTATCAGTCTCCTCTTTGGCTGAGTTGCAAACTTTGTCAACATTTTTCCAGCAAATAACCAAAAATCCACAACCAGACAACAAATAGCCCCAACCAGCCATACTCTCCTCATACACCTCTGGCTTTCATGCTGAGAGTGAAGAGAAAAAAAAGCACAAGGGTCAGGAGGTGAACTGATAACACATAAAGACAGGTTGTGTCTTGTTCCATAAGACTCCCCCATGTCTATTTCCCCCTCATCCATCCATCTATCCATCCACCCAACTGCACATCCATCTCTCTCTGTCGACACTGTGTGACTGAGCTCAGGCTTTGAGAGGAAGCCGCTGTCAAGATAGGGTCCTTATCACGACTTGGTCAGCCCCTCCTGTTCCCATCATCCATCAGGCGGGCAGCCACCTGGACGACTGCTGACCCTCGCTACAACCTGATTGGACAGCCAGGCAGAGAGGACACACAAAAGTGAAGGAGATAAGATAGATAAGGAGCCTGTGCACATTCTTGTAATTCAGCAATTTTTCTTCAGAACATAGCAAGCATTTGGAAGTCCATCAGACTTTTTTAAATCTAACATAGCCTTTTTTTTTGTCATATTTCACCATAAATGACAGTTAAAAAGAACCAATGGGTCACAACTGTCCAATTTAACTAGGAAGCCAATTCTCCTCTAGAGTTCCAGTCAAAATGGTCTCTCCTCCACAAAACACCTTGGACTGTATTTTCATGCCCTGTGGAGTTGTGGAAAGCCCTCAGAGCTCCTCGGAGATGTACCCTCCTCCTCCCTCACTTCATTCCTCTTATCCTCCTCACCTCCTCCTGTTCTGTTTGTTTTGCTTGTATTAGTACCCCTGAGGGCCGAATTATGGATCAACAGAGGAACATCCATCTCCATCTCACTTTAGCTTCCTGCTCGTGCTAAAATAAGTGGCCAATTAACTTGGCGGCAACCGTGTGTGCTTGTCCCCATCTGACTGTAGATTAATGACCAGCCAACGCTTTCCCTCCCCAGGCCCATTTATCAGAACCAGCAACTAGGTCAGATGATGATTAAACGTCCGGACCGCCGGGGCCTCCTGGGGCCCAGGTCCCAGCATTGCTGTAGGCTCCAACTGGATTTAATTGCTCGCCTCTCTCTTGACTGTGAGAGGAAAAAGAGACGATCCCATTGGCAGGTCCTATTAGCCTGCAAAGCAACCAGAGCTGAGGGGTCTAGGATGTCACGCGTCTTGTGAGTGTGTATTTGAAGAGTCCACTTCATTAAAACATACCCACTTAGGTGCAAGAGGACTTTCCTTGGACTCACTGCACTGTCACCCATCTTGTATCAAAGACTTAACATGTTGTGATGAGTTGGTGCAGTAGTAGAGACGGTTGGTGACAAAGAGGCCACTTATTAGAGGGGGACCTGGGTCTTTTTTTGTAGATTTGGGCATTATTTTTATTGTTGATGATAACGTTGTAGTTACAATGAGATCGGGGGACACACCAACAATGCTAAATAGTCCAACGGGGCAACTTTGACCTGTACTACCATTGTTGCACATAGTTTTCCTGTGCAATGTGATATTCAGCATTTCAGGTGTGGTCACTTTCGGTTTTAATCCTTAACAAAGGGATTTAGATAATCTGGATCAACTGTTGGCTTGTACACAACCTGTCAGATTGTCTTGACTATTCAAGTTTCTTTCTTGTATGGCACATTTAACAATCTCAGCAGTTACTTTGGTGAGTTTAAAGTTCTCATATTGAACAGAAATTGTGCCCAAAACTACAAAAATAAGATACAGGTTTGACGAAATAATCTAGCTTTTTGGAGCTTTCAACCACATCCCACGGTCTTCATAAGCAAAGGAAGTTTGCTCAGTTGTCATCACATGACCTGTGAAACTTTGGTCACAAGAGAACAGATGGTCATACATATATGGGAGTGGAGAATATAACCAATGTCTCAAATTCAAGGATGGTCTTTGGTGTCAGCATCACGTAATGATAACTGAGCAAACTCCATCCACTGATGAAGACTGTGAGATTTGGTTGAGAGTTCTGGAAAGAGCTGTCACACTCAAAACTCGGGTTCAAGACCCACATTTTCCCTTTATGAAATGAAGATATGAAAATGTCTCACTATTTAAACATATACCGAGATGGCTTCAAATGACTGTCTTCATTGCTTTGAACACATTTGGTGATGATTGTAAATAATGTGCTTTTTCTGCAATTTAAAACACATATAGCTGTATGTCTATATAGCTCATCACTGAAAATTTCCACACCTCTTGTGAACAAACCCCCCTAACAAGCTCCCTTTTGTCCCATACGGAGACTTAACATTCATCACAAAATGTAAATACCCTGAGCTTGTCAACACAGAATTTAACATTCCTCAGAAAAAAGTACTCTGTCCTTATTCTTTCTCTGGTTGTGAGGAATGTGTCTTTGAGAAAAGCTTGAGTTACTTCAGTGGCCGCGTGTGCTCCCACAGCACTTCATCACCTTGGCCACCTCATTGATCAGTATTAGTTTTTCTGAAAATGTGATTAGTGCGTGCAAGTTACCAAGAAATGCTTGATGAAATTAGTTTGGCAGACGGTTGTAATAGAATTAACGTGTGTGGGTCAGTCTCTAAGGGCAGCCCGAAGACACCAGCAGCTGTGTGAGTGGAAGTGAATTAGGAGTCTGGCAACATCTTTTTATCAGCCGCTAATTGAGTCCTGTAATTGAGGCTGTATGGAGGCTGTATGGAGAGTGTGCGTGTGTGTGTCTGTGTGTTTGTGTGTGTGTGGGTGTGGGTGAGATGGGGAATGCAGCTAACCTGGATAGCAGAAATCCTTTTTTTTACTCCAGTCACAGATTTGTGGGACATGTACTTGTTTTCCTGAGAACATTTTTGCCCTGGTTGAATTTATCTTTTTTTGTAAATAATTTGAGCCATGAAAGACTAATTATGTCGCATATTAGCAAATGAATACTCAATTTGTACCATCAAACTTAATTTTTTAACTCTTTTTCTGCTATGAAAAACTACAATAGTAGCAGTCTTTAGATGAAGATGAGGCCTTTTTTTAAAGTCAGTTTGTTGCTCCTTCTATTGCTGGATGCATGACAGAAAAACTTTCCACTGCTGTCTCAGACGCTTTCTAAGATGCTTTCTAATCAAAATATCTTAATTGATTTAAACCCATAACTTACAGGAAATAGTCACTCACTAATACCTTTGTCGTTTGTACTGCCTGTTTTCTCTCCATCACCACTACTTGTCTTTTATCAGGAAATAATAGAACTCAGAGGAAGCAAAGGAAGGAAGTGATTGTGACAAGGAGACCAGAGTAAACAGCTCTTTACTTACATCATAATAAACATCCACATAATTACAAATTAAATGGCCTTATGACAAACTTCAGTCCGGTAGCCAATCACATGGCTTAGTTAACCACTATCTGAATTTGAAGTAGACAATAAATTAAAATACTTTCTATCAGGATATTCATGTTTTCCCTCCAATTAAGCTTTCTAAGGACATTTTTGAAGTCACCATTGGGACAGCGAGCAAAGTGGCAGCACCGAATCAATTTCTGTGTCACAAATGAGAGGAAGAAGGGGAGAAAAGAAGGAAGTACTCACAAGGAAAGGGAAAGCAGCTTTGAGTCTACAGGATATGATTGATAACAAGATTGGTGATAAGTTTATAGATCGGGGTCTTATTCTTTTTGACATTTTCTTAATAATTAGCCGATGCCCTTCTCCAGAGACGTGTTATCCTCTGGTGACTACCACCAGTGTCCATGGCTGGGTGCTCGCCATGCAGAGCTGGCCAGAGTGAAGGAGGGTATCGATGGCATTTGAAAGGCAACAGAGCGCTGCAGCCAGTCTGACCCTGTCCTGCCCCGGCCTTTCAGCGCCAGGCCTTTCAGACGCAGCTGGACAATACCGACTGGTCTCCGGCCTCCGACTGGCCTGTGAGCCGATTAGGAACCGGACCTGCCACAGAGGGACGGAGCCATAGCCCGACACCACCCACATCCAACAACACACCCCTCTCACTGGGCCTCTGAAGGGGCCACTAGGGGCCAAGGTCAGCGGCCAGGCTGACCTCTGATCTCCCGCCATGTTTGGACACGTCCACACAATGCGAGGCCCGTAGCAGCTGATTAGAATATGGAGGGGATGAAAGAGGGCAAGAAGGCTCCGGACTGTTGCAGGCGGTTGTTTGTGTGTATGTGTGTGTGCGCATGTATGTTGTTGGCATGGCGACACGGTCAGTGACTGTCGGACCACCGGACCTTCTCTGAGCCCGCCTCTACCCTCCCCCAGATGTGCAGCTCTTGTCCCAGGTCTCTTTGTTGGGGGCCAGGAGGGAGGAATTACACCAGGGATGATCCCGTATTACTGGCCCAGGCTGCCTTTCAGGTTGGGCTTAGTTTTGTTGGCTGGCTCTGGTCTTATCCTCCTCCCAGTGTTGCCACCACTGTGCTGATCCCTTTGATGTCCTCATACACTGACCACCACAACGCAACAATTCACATTTTGTCCTTTCTAAAAATGAGAGGTATTGTGCTGGATTTGGTGCAAAGGTAATATGCAACACAGAAGAAGAAACAACTGCAGCTGTAACATTGATTAAAAAAATACTGATGTCCTCATACACTGACCACCACAACGCAACAATTCACATTTTGTCCTTTCTAAAAATGAGAGGTATTGTGTTGGATTTGGTGCAAAGGTAATATGCAACACAGAGGAAGAAACAACTGCAGCTGTAACATTGATTAAAAAAATACTGATGGTTGAAGAGACTCACGACTAAAGAACCCTCTCTTGAAAAATACAGACGTCTAAGGAGATTCATTTGTGCTTTTTATTTTTTCATGTAGGGCTGTGATATCTGTGTGAGTCCACATGTATAGAACAAGGCATGTAAAAGAAATCCTATGGCACTTCCCACACAGGAAAGCCATCTTTCCAAAAAAAAAGTTGAACTTATTACAATATATGAAGGGTTCTTTTATAATAATGATCCACAGAGCCTGCAGTTTTCATAAAGACTATTTCTTTAGGTAGAAAGTTCTCCAAGTGAAAACTCTTCACAGCAAGGACTGGATTAACTGGGACACTAATTATGGAAAGACAACTTGCAGGTGAAATTTTATGCTTCATTTTTAAATGCTTTAGGCACCACAAACAAAATTACATTTACCTAAATATCACACACGATATCTGATATATGTGATATCTCAAAAGCCAGGCAAATAAAGACAAAACCAGCTGCATTGCTGAATACCACAAGAGGTAAATAAGAAAATATGTTAGGGGTTTTTTTTTGGCAATTTTTCAACATATATGACACAAACAAGGACATAGATAAGGATTAAATCTAAGAGGGATAGCATTTTATTTTGAGACATTTTCCAGAGGACTAAAGTAACCTGTTAAGTGTCAGTTTCCATTTACAATGCAAATTAGTGAGTTTTAATACAAGTAGACAGGCTTACATTTTGTCAACAAAATTGTACTGTATGTGAATATATTGGGTCACATAAACATTTTGTGTTCTTACGCCTTTATGAGACTTTTTCATGTCATCATTCCAAACCGACTGAGCTCCTCCTCGTCTCTGTAGCGCCTCCTGCATCTTGCAGCTGTACCATTCGTTTGGACTGTATTAACCTGCGACCCACAACTAACCCCTCACCTCCCAGCTGTGCATGTGTGTGTGTGTGTGTGTGTGTGTGTAGTGGAGAGGTAGTGTAGTGGGACGCCTTGTGTATGACCAGTGGTCCATACCTTTTTTTTTTACTGTTCACTTCAGTGTGCACAGCCAGAGGGTATGTGTGTGTGTGTGTGTGTCAGGAATGGCCGGGGGTCTCGCTCTGACGCCCCTGTGTGTACTCATTCAGCACAGAGGTCGTGTGTCAGGGGTCAAAGGGTCTATGGGGGGAGGAGGGAGGTGGTTGGTGGTGGTGACTCAGGAGGAGGAGGGAGGTAAGAGGGGGTGTAAATGCCCCAAGGTAGGTAGCCTATCCTAATTGGCATCTGGAGACTTTAGGGAGCGTGTGTGTGCCTTGGGTGTTTAAACATATGTGAGTGTGTGTCTGTATGTGGAGATAAATCTGATGTATCTTAATGGATGTGATATGAGAGGATGATGATGATGATGATGATGATGATGATGATGATGTGTGTGTGTGTGTGTATGTGTGTGTGTGTGAGCAGGAATGTGTAGTGCAGCCAGGAGAGGAGCCCTACAGGTGAACATCTGATGCAGTCATAAAAAAAAGGAAAAGAAGAAAGAAAGAAAGAAAGAAACATCAAGATAATAAGCAACAAGGTGAAACAGATGAACCAGAAAAAACTGGAAAAGTGCAGAAGAACTTAAACCAGAAATAAGGGAGAAAAATATTTTAAAAATACTGTAAGTAAATAAAGCCACAATTTAAAACAATTTTTTGGTTTTATCTTTATTTGATCTGAGGAAACGCTACAGTGATTTATTTCCTTGTTAAACTTTGGCCATTTGGAGATGGAAACCAAGAAGAAAAAGAACAAAATAACATGAAATTGCAGTGCAAAGTGATGAATACAATCTGTGTATCATTGGTTCATCAAGCCTGCGTATTAAGCAAAAACTGATAACTGCTCCCAAATGCCCTGTATTAGTGTGTATGTGTGTGTGTTTTTGTGGTTGATGAAAGACTGAACACGTTTAAGAACCTTAAATCCTTAAAAAGCAATGAAAGCTTATGTATGTGTGTGTGTGTGTGTGTGCATGTTTGTGTAGGCTGCTGTCATCCTGTTTGCTTAGGGACAGTCAGTCTTGCACCCTGCAAGCACATTATCCACCTATTAAAGTCCCGCCATTATTTACTTTCCTCCTCTTAAAGGGACGGGCCGTGTCCGGCTGATAAAAGGCTGCAAAGTGTCTGTTTCACTCGAAGCTGGAGAGACGATGACGACTACAGTCACTGAGTGTTGGCAGAGCAAACATTCCTGAGCACCCAGGATCACTCTCTCACACACACACACACACACAAACACACACTCACACACACACACACAATGCAGAAAAAACACACGCGCACACAATTGAGCAACAGCTCTGAGAAACAATTACATTGGCAACACTCGACTTAAAGTCTCCCTATTTAGGATTTCTGAGGGCATTAATTGTTTATGAATGTAAATTATTTGTCAACAATTATAACTTTGCCTATGAAGATGTATTTTCTATTATTACAACTGTATTTTACTATATTGTCTTTTATACATCAGCCTCCAGTTATGGGTGCCCACAGTAGGAGTTATAGTTGCTGGAAAATACATCAATAAACACTCATATCTGCTTACAACTACATTATAATGTGTTATAAAGTATCTATTAATGTTTATATACTGTTTCTAAATGCTTAATAGCGGGACTTAAAGTAGAGTGTTACCTTTACGTTCATAAACACATAATACTTAGGCACACATACAGTTTTGTTTCACTCACTGCTCTCATCAGCTTTTTTTATCAAACAGCTAGAAAAAAAAAAACAACAACAACAATGCACACTACCTGCAAATAAAATAAACAAACAAACAAATAGCAGACAGACAAAGTTAGCTACTAGCTGGCAATCGTAGTGGAGCATTTAGCATTTAAAGAGAAGAAGAAGAAGAATGAATATTTGACTTACATTTGCTGAGTTGACACAGACACAACTCCTGGTTGTGTAAGTAGGGAATTGTTTGCTGACATATTTGCCATATCAACTTAAATCAGTCTAGACAAGTTTAGTTAAACTGATCTTAAAATGATAAACTCACTTTTGATGTTGAACTCAACTGTGTGGAATAATTTGAGACTTTCAAACCGATCTGAAATGTTTTGAAGCTGTGAAACAATGATCACAGTATAAATTATAATTTAGACATTTGGCACAATAGGGCTGATGGTATCCTTGAGGACTACATTTAGAGAAAGGTTTAAAATGAATACTGTTTACTTTTAAAGTAGGTTTAAAGTTTAGTTTTGATGTAATAGAACGATAAAATACACAATGATTTCATCTTAAGTCCAGTTTTAAAGATGATTCCAGTTGGTGCAGCATGCTTAAACTCCCAAACACACACTGCAAGCTGTGTATAGACGCTCATACATACACACACCGACCATATATTTCCAGACATCCAAACACACACACACACACACACACACAGGGGCATGCCCTGGCCTGCTGTTGTCCAGTAGTGGTAAAGCTGTTCTCTGGCAACACTCAAACACTCAGTGGGCAGCAGAGTAACAGGCCAAAACACTGACTGACTGACTAGTTCAATATTTGCTGGTCCAGAGAGGAGGCGTGTGGAGGCTGCAGGAGGTCAGGAGGTCGGCGGGGCAAAGCAGTGGCCTTTCAGCCTGGACCTGATTGACCAGCAGGTGAACAAACAGAGGGGCTGCAGCGGAGGAGGAGCAAAACGATGACATGATAGGATGCTACAGAGAAACATTTTCATTTTAAAAGTTTAGTGTAGATTAGTGAACAAAGAGCCCCAGAAAAATGTACAAGTTTACATTTTAAAAAATACAGCTGACTCACAACTGACAAAAGTGTGTTACCAGTGCTTGTAGAACAGTGTCACGAATGACAGAGAAAGAGACAAAAAGAAGTTGATCAGTAAAGCTGTACACACTGAGACTGCAGCTTTTTTCTTTCAGTATTCAGTCGGTTGTTCATTCACTTTTAAGGCTTCATATGTGTTAAAATATCTACATCAGCACATTAGGACAAGATGTTTTTTGGTCCACATTCTTTTAGAAAACATCGCCCTCTCAGAGCTGCTTTTTTGTTCAACATTTTCTTCTTTCTATAATCTTATTTTCAACTCTTATTTGTGCTAAGGTCATGTGAAAAAAAACATTTTTTGTGTGTGTGAAGAATATGTGGAAGAATTCCTGACAACACCGAATATGTAACGTGGCAATTCCCTTGTCTTAATCTGATGTGGTGTCAGGCATGTTGAAACTGAAGTATTCTGGGAAAACACAGCACCATTCATTCAAACATAAGCCTGTTTTACTGTTTAAACTGCCAAAACACATGTTAAACAGGCCTGTTTCAAAATGCAAATCTAATTAAAGGTATAAGCTTAGTGAAAATCAGATCAGCATTTCCTGAAAAGAGACAAAAGCTCACAAACTTGATCACTTTACCAGGCCTGTTGTCATTTCTGCTCTCCTTTAACACACGATACTGCTAACGCTGCCTCGCCTCAAACGTTCACATTCGGGCTCACTGCCTGTTTGCTTTTGGTTTTAGTGCCTGCTAAGATACTATTGATGGCCAGTCAAGTAATGTCACCAGACCGTTTTTGGTCTGGTCTCACTGTGGCACTTAGACGATAAAAGATGGTCCTCAGCGTCCCCCATCCGGCAACAAGTGCAGCCCCCTGTCTCTGCAGCTCTGCAGGAGGAGGCAGATCAGCCTGACTGACGTAAGTAGTGTGGACAGATACAATTTCAGCCTGGCAACACAGCCAGGATCTGGCAACCCTTCTCTCTGTTTACCTAAAGGCTAAGGCAGCTGAGCCCAGACCTCACCTGCTGGCCCCACTGGTTGCCATGAATGCTCACATAATCCCACTAAGTCCATGCAAACCCATAGCCGCTTCTTGTGCTAAAAGCTCCAAGTCCCTCCCTCTCACTAAGACCTCCACTCGATTAAGAAACAGTTTGTGCGACGATCAGTTTTTCCATGGCAACTTTGCATATCAGCATTCTGCAAAGGAAAGTTCCCACCCCTCTGTTTTTTACACACACACACACACACACAGACACACACACACACACACGTCCCTTTCATTTCGCTACCCACTGTTTCGGCATTTCCTCACTCAGTCACAGTTAAACTGCCATCTTGGGGAGGCGGGTATGGCTTAAATTTAAGTGTCACAGTCCTTATGATGGTGTTCACACTGCAGGCTCAATTCTTGCCCATAAAAATAAGATGTTTGTGGATGGCTGAATATATCTTAATATGAGACATAACCCAGATTATCATTATGAACTGACAAGAATGTCAGTCATTTTGAAGGCTTTGTGGAAAGATTGTACTTGGGATAAAAGCTGCAATTTGTATTAAAGAAAAGTATATATTTTTGTTTTACACAATATGCAAATTAACTGTAACTTTCTTAAAATAACAATAATCTGTTTTTTTTTTCAGGTAACATTAATTACATAACTAATAATGTTTAGAGAAGACATAAGTTAACATTTTGCTATGATGGTTGTTGCGTACAGTAGTTTATTCTTCGGTAGTCCTTGTATGTTAAATATGTAGGATGGGGGTTAAGCTAACACTCGCTCAGCTAAGATGATGTGATCAGCAGGAAGCTAACAGCTGCCATAGGTAAAAGATGTGAGATTTATTGATTGTTGTGGATTTCAAATATCTTCCACTTGAATTTGAAGGTATCAAGCAACAGGGGTGTCAGAACATCCAGCATTTGGACAAACTTAAAATGAAAGGTCTCACATACCGCCTCAAGCTTGAAACTAGAAGATACTGGAGAAACATAAATAAGATACTTGTTGGATCAAAACTTGTCAATAAAATGTGATAGATGAAGCTTTGGAAAGTGTGCAGGATTGTTTTTTTCACCTCAACCAATACCCGTATTTGTAGGATACATATATTTGAATCCAGTTTAATAGCACATATTTGTAGGCTTTTGGCTGCCAGCACAACAATAATTCACATGTGAGGGAAAATCTTAAATCTGATATATTCAGCAGCACTGGGATAACAGTCAACTATCTCTGTGTGTTTTTTCCTGTCCAGTGGGTGACCCCTGTGTGAGCAGACACACTGCATCTTGGGGGGATTTAGTAGGAAAAATATAGTTCGACCGTCAGGGATTTATTAATGGAGGCTGTTTCCCTCCACAATGGCCTGATTCATGTATGACGTCCCATGTCGTGAGATGGTGAGGTCATTTTATGGATTCTTTCAGGCTGGACCAAAGACTTGAATGGTGAGAACATGCAGTGATCCTCTGCCCTGCTACCCTGACCCTTGTGGTAACAGTGGTGAGTCTCACGCACACATATATATATTTATGCATACAGGACCACCACAGGATTCACACGGTCGAGCCTCCTTCAGTTCCTAAAATTTAAGCCATAATTTATAGCTCACACAGAATAAGAACAGGGCTCCCTGTATGTGTGTGTGTGTGTGCGTATGTGTGTGTTGGGGGTGTGACAAGTAAGGTCACTGACCTCTGTGACTTGGCTAAAATCCCCATGGGCCTAATTCAGCATTGGAATGGACCCCACAGTGCAATGGGAAGATGCCTCCAACATAATGAACACAAAGGCCAATTGTGACGCTATTCTCTGCAGGGCAGAAAGCGGCAGGCCCCGGGGACAGTAGAAGGTTTTGTTGGTTGAAACGGAGAAGGAAGCCTGTTGCTTCAACAAGCCTCTGATAAGATTCATCAGTTTGTCACCCGGGGCGCAAAGTGTTAGATTTACATCCAGTGTATTTATCTGCACTTGTTGACTGAAGTGCTGATAAGTGACTCTCATAGGCCAAATCGCTGTCTTTTATGTGGTATAGTGTCTCTTCAAATATTATACTGTCTCTTTAAATGTATTAAGAGCCAGAAAGAGTCTCATGTACTGTCAAATATTTATTATGGTCGGTGCACCAAACTGAGCCATCCAGCGATCAGTCAAATATAAAAACATAAAGGTACATTATCTAGGCTCAATGGATGTTCTATGTAAAAAATAAGAATAAAACAACATAGGTAATAGGTTTACTGTGCATGCATGCTAAATATTAATTAAAAAGGAAAGCAGGAAAAAGTCATTGGCATTATTCAAATCTGGTACAATGTTCATTTTGTTATGTACTTTAAAGCCCCTTAAAACACGGTTTTAAAATATTTCTCTTTAACATTATACATTCATGACTAATTAAGTAACAATCAAAGTCAAAATTAGGAAATAAATCATCCTTGGTAGTTACTTTTAAAGTGCTCAAAAACACCCAACAACTGAGCTGATGCATGATTTCATGTTCTGCCCTCTTCAAACGAGTGTAAAGACCTCAAAGAAAACAAAAAAATATATAAAATCTCGTGTGATATAGCCAAAACTGTTCAAACCTCTGTTCATGCATTGCTCAGAATAAGAAAACTGATTGAGAAAAAAATATGTTCAGAGCCTTTAAAGTTATTTCTTTAAAAATCTAAATTTACAGACAATTAGTAAGTAAACCAGGAAAAGGCTTCATTGGAAGATTTACCTTTTAATCTAAATAGATTCTGAATTTCCAAAAGGTGACACCTCACTCCACTGTCTGTATAGGATCTTTAAAAATCTACCATCATGCACTTGTTAATTTCATAATTTGACACTTAGGAGACCAGTGAATTTATTAAACATCTTTTAAGTGGACTTCTTAAGCCACTATAGTTCTGGTAAATGTCCACCTGAGGATGGTTCAAAGCTGCCGTGTGGTGCGCGCCAGGATCCCATGAGTTGACAGCCATGTGCGTTAATCTGGCTGCCAGAATTTCTGCCTCTCCCACAACCTCAACCAACAGCTCCATAACAGAGGAGTCAGAAAGACGAGAACAAAGCCAACGTCGCCAACAAGAAGGCAAACAAATGCTGACACTGCTGCTACTGCCAAAAAACGCCCATCCCCACAATTCATTGCCTTTTTCCAAGACTTATTCAAGGTTTTCTTCATACACCGATCGTCCACACCCCCTGCCAAAAGACCCAGAATGTGTCTGTGTGATGAGGTGGGGGATTAAAAAAATGAAGCAACAAGATCGGCCCTTTCTTTTCCTTAAGAAAGACTAGAAATGAAGCTTTGTGCACGTCCGCTGCTGTGGCACATTTGACAGGTCTGGCCCGGCTGCTTTTGTGTCACCAGCATAAAGGGGATTGAGGGAAAACACAAACTGAACCACTGTGCCGTTGTGGCACTGGCTATTAGTCAACGTGACGGCCTTTGCAGATGCTAATGGCGTATAGTGTGTCCCGGCCAGCCTCCCTCCTTCCAGAACGTGGCTATCTGATAACACAAAGGCATTCTGCTGGAGGTTGACTTTTCCCCCTTTCTTTTCACGGCTGCTACAAAGTCATTAGGCGTTTTTCACTCCTTTCCCCTTGTTTTTAAGAAAACAGGGGAATATAATAGCTGCACAGAAAATAGCAAGTTGATGTGAGGCAGTTAAGTCCATGTGTAAAGCCTCAGGTGATTGTAGCGAGGAGGAGCCCTGCCTCCCCCCCCCCCCCCCACACACACACACATCCATCCCTCTCCACTGTGCTGCCCTCTGAGCAATGTGGAGATGCACTAACAACAAGCCTCTTGTGAAAGAGGAGAGGATGCCCAGGAGTGAAGGACCTCTGGACTCTGACTTATTAATCAGTCAGGCCCTCGGCTGCCTGCCTGCCTCAGGCTGCAGCGTGTCTTCAGCCTGATTTGGGATGAGATAATTGCAGAGTTAAATACTCTGAGGGTTTGCCCAGACCTGGAGCAGAGGCCTCAGCACATCAGCACACAGGTCACTGCATCCAGCAGCAGCAACCAGCTGTGGGATAACAGCAGACTATGTAATGGAAAACACACATACATGCAACACAACTCTCCGAGGATGAGTGAAACAATGATTCAAATGTGTGTGAAATACTTTTTCTTTTTGAGTCTCTCGCAGACTTTAAAGGTTCAGGTAAATGGACATCTGGTCTGTATAAGGTTGCAACTCTGACGCTGACAGCAGTGCTGTTGCTAAATGCTAATCCCTGCATGTCAACATGCTCACAGAGACAGTGCTACATGCTGATGAGTAGCAGATATATTTTCCATTTTCACCATCTTAGTTTAGTGTGTTAGCATTCTAACATTTGCTGTTAGCACTTAACACAGTACAGATGAGCCTGACGGGCACCTCATTAGCTTTGCAGGTATTTGGTCATACACCAAAGTATTGGACAAGTTAAAATTTTGACCTGCTGGTGGTGTGACATGAAAAGTCAAGATCATAATCTCCTCTGTAGAACATGGATATCTGTGCCAAACTTTGTGCCAATCCATCCAATAACTGTACAGATACTACATAAAAAGTTGGGGGATCACCAAAGTCGGTAGGATTCATCCTCTGGGAACAAGGAATGTCTATACAAAACTTCAATCCATCCAATAATTGTTATATTTCAGTCAGGACCAAAGTGGTGGAACAACAGCTACTCTTGGCTGAAAAGCAGAAACTGCTACCATTTAGTTAGATGTTTTTTTTTGTTTGTTTGTTTTTTTTTAGGTGGGCAGCATTTTAGGATAACACTGACTGGACAGGTTGACACGTCATGAAAAAGATCATTTTTATTTATGTCAATTTTATTTTCACTTTCTTTTAAACACAAATTTAATAAATAAAGCACATCTGATGGGGTACACCATGCAAACATTACTTCTACAACATAAAACATTTTTTTGAACCAACTCACTGATTTTCTGTTACACAAGTGGCTCACTCTGCTTACACGTGCTGTACATGATAGTAGCTCCATGACTTCCCATTAACTTTACCTGTACAAGAATGCACGGCATATTATTTATATATACCCATATACACATATGAATGAATGAATGGAGTAAACACAGTCTCTCGCGCTCTTTCAGTCAAATATCAGACAGTTTTCACACTAGGAAGAGTGAGTGGATGTCTACACGGGTGATGGGAAGAGTCAGAATGGTCCAAATGATGGAGATGAAAGTGTAGTTCTGAGAGCGAATTTAAGATAACGAGGAGGAAAGCACAAGATAGAGAAACATCTGGCCCTGGAAAGTGACTAGTAGAAGAATAAGTGAGTTCAGAGAAGCGTACATTTTCCTTCTTTGAATTGCTATTAATTTACAAAGTGAGATAACTACTTTCCTTGTATTTGTGTTTTTTTTCATCTCACCCCTGACAGAAGCCTAACATCTTAATGTTGATTTAAATACAAGATGAAAAGAGGAGAAGTGGATGAGTACAAGTGGGTCTGTGCTGTGTCACCACAGGTGCATAAATAAATAAGAACCTGTCGTGCCAAAAATGACATAAAAACCTGGTGAAAACACATGACGATGACCTGCCTGATACTGTGTGACCGGACCAAACTGGGACTAGATCAAGACACACGCTCAGGCGCAAGGTAGAGAAGTGAAGTGCATCAACTGACAGATACTGTAATAAACTTTCAAATTTGAATAAAATGTAAGACTAATTTGGTTGATCATATATGTAGAACCGTTATTATAATAAATGGCAATGACTTTGTACCTAATGTTAACTAATAATGCATTAAATGCTAATAACTACAGATAATGTAATACATTGCATGTTGGAATGCATTAAGTTAAAAGAACTGCAGCACCTAATGTAATAATGTGTCTAAATTATCCAGAAGCATACTTATGCCTTATTACATTTTCAACTTATTAAGAGGGACATTTTAATATATTTTGAGCAATTTGTAAAATTATCTGTCAGTTGAAACATAGAAAGTGGAGACGAAATTTAAATGTACATAAAGACCTATGTGATAATGGAAAAGCACACATTAAACACAAATGAAGACAGAAACAAAGGGTGAGTTAGAGGTATGACCAGGGGCATTATGTGAATTTGGCAGGCGCATCTAAATGGAACACAGTATTTGTCTGATAAACCCCAATAGAGCAAAAATAATAAGAAATAAATCTATGTATAATATTCTTTCCAACAGCTGTTTCAGAGCTGATCCTGTTGGTGATCCAAGGGAGAGTGTTGAAGCTGAATATTGAATTAAGATTAGAGAATTAAGGTGAGAACATCTGCTGAAACTGCACACAGTCTCATTAAAGGTACAGTTCATGTACATTAAATGTAGAATGCAGCTACAGCTCGGAGGGATAACATAAGTGCTCTGGATCCTAAGTGCAACTAAAAAGACCTGATGTTAAATAGAGGCAAATTTTAACAGAGTTAGGGTAACATGGCATATTTTAGGAGCACCAAGCGAGACAAAGGTATGAAATTCAAGGCTTTTTACACCCATCGGGAACAGTGCCGATGGTGTCTCTCTGTACACACACACACACACTTGTATGATCATGTATACACAGACACCAACCAAAAAAACAAACAAAAAGAAAACAACTGAGGAGATAACATGTACACAGTACTCATTTATTTAAAATGAGTGGTCAGATGTCTGACAATGCTGTGCGAGCTTCTCATTTTCCTCCGGATCTGACTGTGTTTGGGCTCCTGTGCAGAAGTCTCCCTCTTGACATCGGGACAGTTTGCAAGAAGAAAAAAACAAACAAAAAATAAACATAAAAAAATAAAAATAGAAAATCCAAGAGAAAGCCTGAAAACTGTTCCTCCATCTTTTCCTTCTGGTCCATCTTTCACTGTTCAAGGGGGACAAGGAGCCAAGCCGTGGGTATTAAAATCAGGCGGGTGGTGGGGCAGGGCCAGGGGGTGATGATGGTCATATACAGATTTAGTTATCTTTGTTCAGTGCATTTCTCTGCTGTGATCCATAAATTTACTTTCAGTGGTTCTGTTAAAAAAAAGGGAGGAGGAACAACAGATCAGATAAAACACTGCACGCATTGAGTCACGTTAGTTTGTAGATGTTTGCTGCACCACTGACTATCGCTACGGTGCAGGTAACTGGTAAGATTTACGATACAGAGACAAATACCTGCTTCTCTTATTTCTCCTTGTGAAGAGCTTCTATGAAGGCTTCAAGTTTCTCCTGGATCTCACGAACTTTCTCTGCAAGGAAGCACACAAAGAAAGAAACAATAAATACACAAATATTGATACGAAAAAAACAATCCTAGAGCTGAAATCATGTCAACAGATAATTCATCTGCAAGATTTCCAATTGATTAAGTCGTTTTCAAGAAAAGAACATGCCAAGAACTCAACAAGATTTGCTGCCTTTCTTTGTTTGTGTAAACTTCAAATTTCTGGACTGTTGGACAAACGGGAAAAAGAAAAAAAAAAAACTTGGGCTCTGGGAAAAGTGAGCGAGGGAAATGAAATGTCAGGAAACAAACTAAATCAAGTGACAGGATGTGTACCTGGTTATAAATCTGTTGTCTGTATACAGAGTAAATATTCAACAAAATTGTCATCCCTGCAGTGTATTTCTGCAGGTAGAAATTCTCTCACAATTTTCTCCAAAACACCAGATGGTCCCCTCTGACAGTGACAACCAAACCTCAAGGCAGACCTCCTTCACACACATGTGATGATGAAGGCTTGTGTACCCTTTCCCAGTTAGCATAGACCGCATCAAAGCTCCCACCCTCCCCTTTTTCATGGTATGTACCTCCCGGGCACATTGCTAATGGACAGAAGGAGATACCATAACAACAACATTTCACATGAAAGAGGGAAATCTACTGGAAAAACAGTCAGTCACTTCTTTTCATGATTACACTTCTATTGTCCGGAGACCGCATAAGACGAGCAATCCTTCCACCCGACATGTACTGTCACACGAGATGAGCGAGCCATCTAAAGCAGTCTTAATCGCTGATTAAACAGTGGCTGAAGGAAGTCTGTGGGCCAACTCGGAGAAAAGGAAGCCACGGCTCGCAATGCCAGCTGCACCTCCAGGCCTGGCTGGCTCTCAGCTTCCCTGTCACCCTTTGCTAATCTGTCTGGATCTCCCCCAAGCACAAACTCAAACACCAGCTCTGAAGAACAAACTAGCAATGCTCTATCTTGATCAATCAGCCACACGAGATCCATAGGCAACCTATTGTCGATTGTTTTCCTATGAGAAGGCCCTATGAAAACACAGCTTTAAAAAAAAAAAAAGACTGTCAGGGGAGATAAATTATTACGGTTTGGACCTCAGAGCGACACTGTCCATTCCAAGTGTCCATTTCAGGTCGGCACAAAGGTGATAACTACGTGCGTGCTTTAGAGTGAAACTAAATATCGTACTCGGGGGGGCTTGTGTGCAGCCCCTTTGATGGGAGCACGGCCGCTGAGGTATCCTTTTCCTGATGGATGAAAAGCACACGGTTCTTAGGAGAGATGCAGGCACACCCCCACACATGTCCTGAAACACTAGCAGAGCTGAGAAGTGCTGGATAACATGAGAAGAGCCGACACACACACATACACACACTGGTTGGCAGAACTGAGAAAAGCTGATTGACAGAGAGAAACGTTCGACCCTGAAAGACACACAGACACAACCACCCCAAAGTCCTGAACACACAGCAAGAGCTGTACAGTCATGCCACCTCCGCTTCTTTTCACCTTCCTACACACACTCACCGCTGGCAGGTGGCAAAAAAAGGAAAAAAAGAAAATTCCCCGGCCTTTGATACTCTTAACACACTCAGGCAAAATGGCAGGGCGTTAGGAGGAGATTACAACACCTAATGGAGGCATTAAAGGGGCCTGTAGTGGGGCACGCTGACAAGTCACTGCAGCAGGTGTGGGGTTGAATGAAACATAACCCTGAGTTACGCCATTCCAGCACGCAGCCCACCGCAGGGCACAGCTCAAAGGCAACTGACAAAGTAAGCCGCGTGGGCTGTGTGCCCTGACCACAGGACAACATGACTCAATCCAAGCCAATCAGAGCAGGATTACCAACATCTGTCCGACCTGATGAAAAAGGAGAGTGGAGGTGGCGTTTTGGTTGGTGTAAGGGAAGGAGGGCACTGACTGTCAGATCATCAAAACATGGGAAATCCCCTGGCTCAAGCTTCAAAGCTTAACTGGGTTTAGATGTGGCTGACGATAAGGTGCTCTGTGGAGCCTCGGTGTTTCAAACGCAGACTGCTTAACTAGGGTCAAACATTGAGGATCCTGCCAACAGTCGGGCAGAGACGGCAGGCTCTGCTAGATTACTGAGGGTGGCAGCGGTCTAAAAGTTAGATTAGGAGGGCTTGTGACTAGAAGAGATGCAGGTTTGAATCCTCGGATCGGCTTCTGAGGAGGTTGAAAATCATTCTTCTGCTCAACACCTGCTGTTGAGGAAACGGAAAACCCATCATTGATCCTGTGCTTCAGAGGAGCGAAGCGCAAAACTCTCTTTGTACAGGACACCTCATGTATGGTCAAATCAAGTCAATTTTATTTATATAGTTAAAAACAAACAAACAAACAAAGGCTTCAGATGACCTTATACCCTCAATTTGGTTAAGAAGAGCTTGTAACAAACTAAACAGATGTCGTACACACAGGAGGTAGTGAAATTACAATTTGGATAAACAGATTGACAATATTATGTAAATCAAGTAAAAATACATTCAACAAGCTGTAAAAACAACACTGACTTATCACCTTTTAAAGGATTTGGCTGGTGATTTTCTATATTTTTCTTACTGTCAACAAATGTCATGTACAGAGTCAAACTAACAATGAATTAATCTACTTAAAAGTATTGTGCATGTATCCAAAGCCTGATATATTGTATTCCTCTGTGCCTTAGACCTCCGTTGTTGTCCAAGAACAGTTTTTACTCTTTAGAGCTGTTTCTAAACAAGTTACGGTAACCACCTTTTCATGGATAACGAACATGTCAGCCAGTGCAGCGGTGTGACTCGAGGATGTGTTTTTAATAGTTTTTGGACAACAGAGGTCTACGGCACAGAGGGATATGATATATCAGGCTTTGGATACATGCACAATACTTAAAAGGAGGATGAGTTCATTGCTGGATTAGCTCTACACGTGAGAGTTGTTGACAGTAAGACTGATATAGAAAAGTTGCCACAAACTTGCTTGTTTACACATCCAGCATATTCTGAGCAACATTCATTTCTCCTCCACCGACTCCTGAGGAAGGTATATCTGACTGTTAAACTGCTGAAGAGTTTCAAGCACAGTGTGGAAGAATTTTGAGTGTGAATCTGAGAAGACGTCGAGCAGCTTTCAGATGACCACAAACGCTGGTAGGAGCTGGCCCACAAAACCTCCTCGGTGCTCTTTGTGTGTCACAATGTTGATAAAATGCCCAGCCATCTATCCTGATTGCTTTATCCTGGCTAGCTGCACAACCAGAGTTCCACCATGACGTTTTTCGGGATAAGATGGCATAGATCAGAACAGCTAAATCCATTACCCGCTCCCTTACAGCGGGATGCTTAATGACTTTAAAATGAGCCCTCAGCAGCTTTCAGGAGCCCAGGAGGCCACGGGTGATGGTGAATGGCGTCTTTTAGAAAAGCCAATATTCTGTGGATAAAAACTGTGAGAAACTGATATTTATTTCCCCGGCACCATCTGTTTGCCACCAGCGAGAGGAAGAAAAGACCACAACAAGGCTTTCTTTTCACCGTCCTGTGGAAATGCAACAAAAAAACAGTGGACAGAGTCACCACTGCCTGTTCCTTATGAGCAGTGGGAGTAGCGATCTAAAACTCCATTTAGACTCCTGTTTACCTAAGAGATGAGCTGCAAAACACAGTCATTCAACCGCTCACCCCTTTATCTGGTCATGAATATTCCCATAATCCTCTGGCCTCTATCCCAGAGGCCCCTTCTTTAAAATGCTGGGTGTTGTGTGAGTTGCAGAGGGTGGAGGGACTCTCGCCCGTTGAGAGAAAGAGAGGAAAGCCTTTCCCCCCAATCCCCTCTTTCAAGGCCTTCTCTCGGCTGATCTCCACATGAAATGATATCTCATTCACTCTCACTCTGTAGAGTCCCCTAAGCCTGCTGCGGCCGAAACGCTGGCAGAAGGAGAGCTGAGCCAGAAAGCCTTTAATTGACCTGTAATTAGACTGTGAAACTGCACGGCCCTGCTGGACAAGTAGCCAACACAGAGGAGAGAAAAAGATGAGAGGGAGAGGACAGGGAGGCCCGCAACTTACTGCGAGCCAGAGAAAATAAACTAATCCTCTTCCTATGGGAGATGGCCACTCTTCTTCGCTGGATGTGAAAGGGAAGCGTTAAGAAAAGGTGGTTGTTATGAAAAAGTGGCAACAGAGAGATTTCAACAGATGAAGTGTGGCGCCAAGGTTGAGGCTACTTTAGCGTACGGCTCTGAAGTTTTTCTACCGACAACAGAGCAGCAGTTCACAGCGTGGTCACTAGAGAAAAAGTATTTGGTTCCTGTCCCAACCTGTCATCGTTTATGAAGAAACTTTTTATATCTTGTGACTGCCAAGGTCACAGTGTAGGTGGGGACTCTGAACAGTTGAATGCTCTGCTGTTTCCTTCTTTGAAAGCCGATCTCTTAATGTAACAAACAGAAAAGCCCTTTTTTTCCTCGGCATGCTGCTTGATTTGTCACTAAACCTGGATTGTCACACTATAAAAAGTGGGCCATGAGAGACATGGACACAGGGAGAGCGGGGATGTCAGCGGCCCAAACGCCGTGTCAGTGACAGAGCAATGAATCAGCCCCGTGCGCTCGCAGCTCTTATTTAGAAAACAGATGCCTGGGAGAGACAGCCCAACCTGGAGAGAGACATACGTAGGTCTGAACAGGTCAAAGCTTGGGGTGAGCCAGAGGGCAGACTAAACAAAAACAGCAAAATGCAGGGAAAAATCCTTTGAAAGCGCCAGGTGATGACTGTTTTTAGTCTCTATGGTGCAGGTTTTATTGACAAGCATTGCTTGTGCCTTTGAAGGGCCAGACATAAAAGATTTTTAGTGCAGGGGGTTGTAAAGATGGAGTTAGCGGGTGACAAAATTTGGGAGATTGTGGATTTAGCTCTGGGCTTCATGGGTTTAACTGATAGAACAGATACTAATACAACAGAAGGAGAAAGTCTAACTGGAATTTTTCATCCAAACACAGCAGTAAACTGTCACCATTACTTCCTTTCTTTAAAACGAACAGGTCTTAGACAGTAAGTCTGCTTATGACTCATGGTGTAAATCAGAGCTGGTCAGAGGTCTTAAGTTTTTCAAGACTCACCTTTTGCACTCAAATGGAGCTCTGTGCTGAGGCTAAGTGGCAATCAATCATCAGTAGCCACATGGGCCTGGGGATGTGAGGATGACAAGCCTGGTTTTAACAGAGATCCTGTTATAATCCCTAAGAGAAACTCCCCTCTGCTGAATCAGCCACAGGTGTGAGCAAAAGCAAGGAAACATGCTCACCCCCAAGTTTACAAATACTAGATTCACACACAGCTGCATATCAACAGGTGCCACGCGCAGGAATCTTGCAGCCATGAAAATGGAGATACAAACCCAACCTCGCTGATATCAAGACCTAAATGTAAAGAATCAGTTTTTAATCAATTTGTCTCAGTCCCTTCTTACCACAGCGCTGAGCCCCAAACCATCCGATCAAATGAGACAACAGAGATAAAACTGTCCAGCTCTCCTTTTCGCCCCCTCGGGGGAATACATGTCTCCAGCTGCTCTGGACCCCACACACCTTCACATTTACATAACTCTGAGAAGACAGCAAACGCACCTGGAATTCCTTTGAGCCTCGAGAAAAAAGCCTGTTCGGGCCCAAAGGCTGGACTACAGGTGTTTTACTTGCAAATACAAGGCTGAGAAGATGAGAGAGAATTTCATCGTCATAGAGACGGGCGAGATGCAATAAATTATACCAGCTGGGATAATGGCACACTCTTTAAGACTGTCTCTCCTCAAAGGCATTCATGCTGTTACAGTCGGTTGAACACACAAAAAGTGACACAGGTATTTTGATTCTTAAAAATTTGCTGATCTAAATTAAATTCATACCTAAGAACGAAATCCTTAAAAACAGATGCATACTTACACAAACAGTACAAGAGAGCCTGCATTACATTTTGAGATTTCCAGCACCTAAGGACTTGTTTTTGTTATATTTATTAGTATGACTGGGTCATTTTGCTGCAACAAGTCCAGAGCAAGTCTGTGCATCAGCCATACAATGGTACGAGGGAAAAACATTTTATATCTTTGCCCTTCTTAAAAATGACAACAAAAGGCAACAAATTGAATCCATCTAAACATCAGACTTTGAACTGCTTCATATGTCATTCCCACATATTTTGAATATTTTTCCTAATGAGACAAAATTAATTTAAAAAGGGTGCATTTTTTCAACAATCTTGCAGGGGAAGGAGTGTATGGTTTTCCTATTACTTCATCCCAAGCAGCACCTGATATCAGATCTTTGTGTGTGTGTGTGTGTGAGAGAATGACAAGAGGATCAGTGGGAATGGGTCTCTGGTGGCCAAACTGCGCTGGAAAGCCTTGCTACAGTTCCCTTCCCATCACACACCACCTTCTCTTTCCTTTTTTCCCACACTTGCTGTCTCTCTCGCTCTCTAAGGAGATTAAAAGATGACTCTACATCCTCCTTCATATTTTTATTTCCTCATCACCGCTTCCCTCAACGCCTCTTGATTGGTTGTCATCTAGAATACACAGCTCATTTTTCTGGTTTTCATAGTCTACTACGAGTTTCTTTCCCGTGTTTGCGCCTACATGCTGTCTTTCGGTTTACTTTATCTGATTGTAGATTGTGTTACAGCATCAGTGCATCACAACTGGTCATGAGAAATGTCATCTTAATTTTAAAGTATCCTTTCAGTGTTAACTAGCCATGTCCAAATCAAGACTTTTTGGCCCAGATCCTGAACAGAGTACTTCAGTATTGAGTATCTGCCAATACTGAGTCTGATTGGATGCTTTTATTTTCCTAAATGTAGATTAAATCTGTATCCGACACAATTGGGAGAAACGGATGTTACCTGATCAACTAGATTGTTTTATTAGAGAAGACGTATCACTCACAATTGTACTGGTGTTACAGGGTGGAGTTTCTTCCCTCACAAATGATCTTTGGCCGAATACCAGCTTGCAGAGAGCTAACGAACCTGACCTGATCAGTTAGGGGCAGGAAGCCTGCTGTAGTAGACGAGATATGATGAGAAAATTGTCTTTCATACTCTATTAACCTCGTTCTTCACTAATCTAATAGGGGACACTCAACACAAAGAAAACTGTCACAAAAATGTTTACTTTTCTAAATCCTTACAGATGATAATTGAGGATAATTAAGCTGTTTAAGTGTGGAATAGAGAAGCGGTGTTAGTTTTTTAGAAGTCGCTTTCACACAACATTAACCCGACAAGATTGGATAAAACACAGGAGGAGCAGCTTTATCTTTGCCAGCATTATGACAACTGTGGATTTACTGTTTGTATACTTGATGCTCCCATGAAGAAAATGGATCATTTGGCAGCAACTCTGCCGCCTGAGGTTTACTCCTCCGTGGGAAAAAACAAACTTGGACTGTAATACTACTAAGCCTCACAGAGCCACACTCACACACCATACTGCTAAACTAATGTCTATTTAATTCAGAGGCAATGAAGATTGTGGTCAGGAAGAGTGAGAGTGAATATTATAGAAAGAGCAAGAAAGGTGGATATAAGACTAAGAGTGGACAGCCATGCTAAAGACTCTGTGAGGTTGCTCTTAGACACAGTGGTGCTTTCAGCATGCTAACATGCTGATGTTAAGGAGGTACACTGTCCACCTTGTTCACCATCTTAGTTTATCATGTTAGCATGCTAACTTTGGCTAATTAGCACAAAACACAAACAATTACTGAGGCTGATGGGAATGTCATTAGTTTTGCAGATATTTGATCAAAGTAATGAACAACAGTTTGACCTGATGGTGACGCTATCTGAAAAGACATGGTATCGCCAAAGTTTTTATATGTTATCCTGAGGGGGGCATGAGTGTCTGTACCAAATTTCAAGGCACTCCATCCAACAGATGTTGAGATATTTTATTAAAAAACATAAATGTCGACCTCAAAGGTCAGGGGATCACCAATAATGATACACTGTCTGGGAATGTCTGTACTGAATTTCATAGAAATCTATCCACTTGTTGAGATGTTTCAGTCTGGAAGTGGTGGACCGACTGACCGACAGACCATTGCCATCCCTAGAGCCATGCCACCAGCATGGCTTAAAGCAGCAAAAGAAAAAAACAGGAGCCGAGGAATGAGGGGCTAAGAAGCAAGACAATGCAAGAGAGGCGAGACAAGTAGAATAAGACAAGTGTAGATGGAGAAACAAAACAACAGAGGATGAAATGAAGAAACAGTGTATGTAAGGGCAACAGCCCCCAACAAAACAAAGAGCAGACAGCCTGCCTACTATCAAACCGTGGCACTAAGCACAAAACTTCCCCAACGTTCCAAAAGGCAGGAACCATGTCTCAGGGACTAACATCTAGTAGCAATGTTAAGAAGCCAGCTTTCTGTATTCACTCAAATTGTATGTCAACACAGACAATTAGCTGTCTGAAACCTATTCTGTCATAAAAAAACATGTTTGGCTATACTCAAACACAAAATAAGTGATCACAGAGAGTCAGAGCAGATGATTAACCTGATATTGAGCTGAGAAAATTATGCTCAGGATGCCTGGGAGGACAGACTGCATTTCTGATTTGTAAACAAGCTGTACAGTACAATGAAACTGAAATAACTCAAACAGAATAACTATTGTTTCAAATCTTGCGGCTATTAAAACAAAAAAAAAAAAACATGATTATCGAGGCACAAAACTCGAGTGGCACAGAAAATATGAGCCAACTATAAGCTATGTGCAAGAGCAGACACAACTTGCTGATAGCTTCTGCTGCTCTCCTCCCTGAACGCAGGCACATGTGCACACAACACCTTAAGACGATACGTCATCCCTTACAGCAGAAGAGAACAGAGGAGCACTTCTCATTGAGCGCCCACTAATCACACTGGAGGTAGCTGCTCAAAAGGAGGAGGAGGGGGGGGGCGGGGGAGGAGATGAAAGGAAACGAAGTGAGCGTGAGGCTGAGAGGGCATTCCGGTGAGCAAGCCCAGACAACCAGAGCCTTATTGTATTCTGCTTCCACAAAAGGAAGAGGAGAAAGTGACTGCGTGCGCAAACATGCGAACACTTAACACATTATCACTGTTCTTAAGCGCACCAACTGTTGACAACTTAAATACTTTAACCCTCAAACACCCTTCATATAAAAGTTGAAATCCATAATTTTCCACATCATCATCAGTGGCAAAAAGCCTACAGTTAAGACGGCAAACTTGTTGTACGAGGGTGTTTGGTAGCCAGCTGTTCATACCAGCCGTCCCAAAACATGGAAAATGTGCCAGCAAGTAAGGTGTGATGCTAATTAAGCGCAATTTTGGTGTCTGAAAATGAAAACAATGTATAATGATTTACTTCTAGTGCGCTACAGGGAAACTTACACCTTTCTCAACCTTCACCCTAAATAAAATGACTAAAACACATCTTTGAGTGGACAATACTATTCATGTTGTTGATCGTGTTCAATTAGCTATTGAGAAATTTCAGCTGTCCTACGCTGAAAGATGCTCTTATTAGCCTTTAATTATCACTTAGTGTATTGGGGGGAAAAACATGTTTGAGATCCTGAGATATAGTTTACAATAATTATCATAATCCCTTTTGTGATCAGGTTGTGATCAGGTTTAATATGATTGTAGAACATAAATACTTTGGCATCGAGCTCATTGAGAAACTCGATGAGAAATGATTTCACGAATGGGGTTTTATGGTTACTGTGGCAGTTAATGTAATAATCTAAAAAAATCAAAATAATCTACCCTGGTTTATTTGATCCAAAACGCTAAACTAGGCCTTTGCAGAACCGAGAAATGGCTACTTGCCACACACACACATAAACACACACTCTGTCTCTCACAACATCTGTCTCATGACCAAGTTGACAAGGTTTTAATCTCAAGTTAACACAGAAGAGAAGAGCTGAAGTAAGAAACATAGTGTGTTGCCAGTGCACTGAACACATACTCTTCATCAATTTGACAAGTCAGATCAACAGCTACCAAGAGGGGAGTGACAGCCAAGAACCATTTCTTCCCCCTTCAGGAGCGGCCAATTCATGTGACAGAAGAGTAAAGGTGGATGACTGTTAGTCACTGCTGACAGAGAAATAAGAATATTGTATGCACACACCATCAGGGTAATGCAGTTTTAACTCAAAACTAATACTGTGGGAATACAAAAATGGTTAGGCATGTCATAAGTGCCATAATTTAAAGTTAACATAACCAATAAATCCCACCAACAGCTTCTTCAAAAAAACGGGGTCTATGCACCACAAATGACAGATGTCCCATATGAAATATCTTGCCGACACAAAAGTTGCTGGAAAATGGTGCAGTCATGATTTATATCCACAAGTGTTACATCTCTAGAAGCTCACAATATTAAACATGATATCTAACACTTCATAATGGAGTAGTAATTCTGGAAACCCTCCGGTATAGTGCACTTTCCAAAATCCGGCACCACAGTACTTTTTCCAGTACAACACACACACACAAAACACAATTTCTATGAGGGGCAATGAAGCAGCCAAGCAACATCCCAGTGGTCTCTTAAGAGGCCTGTGCTTGCACATTAGGCCTGGGCTTTGCTCCAGAGACGGCACTGTGCCATACAGCTGGTCTCGCACACGCTGACACAGACACACACACACACACACATGCACGCACATGCACACACACACACACACACACACCTCTTTGCAATGTACATTGTGCCACTGATTAGCGCTGCTTTCACACTCTCATTCGTTGACGCACACACCTGACCTGTATTTGTAACCTGAGCAATGCTGGGCCTGTCTGCGAGTAGGGGCAAATAGAGCTTAACAGCAGACTGCCCCTGGGAGCACATTTCTGCCTTTGTTAAGTGTGTTTATCCTTTCTCCCGTCTCCTATCTCTTCCTATTTTACCTCATGTGCTCATAGGAGAGGCTGCCAGGTTAAGGTGAGGTCTGTTCTCTACTTTCCCTCTTGTTCTCTCCCCCTCTGTCATGGGACAGTAAAGGAAGAGAGGGATAGGGTCAACTGGACAGGATTTTGACAGTGAAAACAGTGACAGAGAGACTTAAACCGATGGAGAGGGAGAAAGAAAGCTTGCTGGATCAAGTAGCCTGTGCTATTAGCTGGCTGACCTGTGGGTCAGGTCGTAGTTTGGGCCTCAGGCGATCTGACCTGCTGTCTTTAAACAGTGTGGAAAATGAGGGGAGGGAACAACAGCTCTGAGGGAAGATGATTTTATAATGCATTCAGTGAGGTTGCTAGACAGATAGACAGGAGAATTGCATGACTGGAAAGAAGTGTGTGTGGCTCCTATCAAGTGTTTCTACTGCTAATTTGAATAACCATACTGACACATAAAAATGAATAAGAGGATAATAATAATAACAGTAATAACAGGTTGGCGTTGATGTTGCAAAGACACTCACTTTAACTGCAATGCCACACGTTCAATGCCTGCCAACAGCTGAAATGTCTTTTAGTAAAACAAAATAACTGGCTGATGTATTTGTCCAATAAACTGTGTGTCTTGACCAAGTCAGATTCCAAGTCAAAGTCATTAAAGCTAGCCTCTGGGAACTGCAGCGTCATCATGCAGTAACTGGACATGCCAATGCATAACTGGATGAGGCTACAAACTTGCAACCGGACTTTTAAAGAACCACTAGTGAAATGTTTTTGCAGACTTTTTGGTTTTGCTCTAAGTAAGCTCACTCACTCTGCTTTGAAGCGTGTCACCGAGTCAGCCCATCAGCCATGCAGTTCAGTCTAGACTGATGGACCCACATACCCGCACAGGCTGCATTACACAGAAAGCCCTGCGTAAAGTGTCAGACAGCTAATGACCCAGATCCTCCACTCACCCACTTACTCAACCTGACAGATTGATAAAGCCAAAACTCTGGAACACAAATTTTCTCTGTAGGGGAAAAAGAAAATTCTGACATCACCGTAAAATTAGAGCTAAGTGATAGTGTGCTTTTTTGACATCCTGAACCTGAGCCATGTGGCTCTGTCGCTTGTACCGTCTTGCTAATAGCTTCAAGAAGTTCTTGTAATGAGGAAAAATATATATCTTTAATTATATGATAATGAAAGTGACTGAAAACTGAGATTTAACAGCCTGTAAAGGTCTAAAAGTTTCCCGTTTTCTGTGAAAGAGTATGTGTGTGTGCGCAGGTGTGTTTCTATCCTATAGATCACATGACAGATTCCAACCACATTCCCACATCTACCGCTGCATAGGTGTTGGGTGGTGGGAAGTGGGAACGTCATGCCTGTTTGGGAAAGTTTGGGATCGACTTGCCTTATGGGATTTGCAAGGCCAGGCAGGTCTGGGCATTCCTAACTGTGTGTGGAGTGGAGAGAGGACTGTGTGTGTGTGTGTGTGTGTTCCCTCTCCTCTCCCCTAGGCTGGTGTCAGAAAGCCTAAATCCACTGAAGAGGAAGTGAAGCCAGTCAACTGTTAACTCTACCTGGCAAAAAAGGCAGGCTGTGTGTGTGTGTGTTTGATCAGTTTTCTATGCATCTTTCCATGTAGTTTGACTGTGCCTACATGTACTGGTGTACTTGGTGTGAGCTTGTGTAACAGTGGATGCACTGTTACACAAGCTACTCTGAATGTTTGTGTACTTAAATGCCCTCTAAAATATGTATCCTGTTCTTATATGATACGAATGGATGTGTGTATGTGTGTGTGTTTACACTGGTAGTAATGGAGGGAAAAAGTCAATGAAAGGGTGTGTGTGTTTTCTTAAGGCGATAACCAATTCTTGGTCAAGTCAACCAAACCAAACAGACATAGAGATAACCCAACCACACAAAGTCTGGCCTCATTCACCTGTGGGCTTTTATAACATGAGTCCCCTATCAGGATGTCAGGAAGCCCAGATTAAGAAGGGAAACAATAGGGATTGTGTGCTTGTGTAAGGGTTTAAATAAATGTGGAAGAGTCTTAGAGGGTTCATGTCTGAGTGTGTGAGGCCATAGCAACACCCATCAATTACAGTTAGTACATAAAAGCCAAGAATATCTGGCAGCAGGCGGTAGACAGCAGGATGAGATCTCCACGGGCCAGAGGGCAAAGCAACGACAACTGAATCCTGTCACTGTCACTACATAGCCATAGTCACAAATGTGGCTGTATGGCTGGGGTATCTGTAAGTTGCAAAAACTCCTACTTAAACTGATCTTTTAAATTGGATTTAAGGTCAGTTTAAAAATACAACGACTATGGCTAAGAATAGCTGATGAAATGTCATTTTTGATAAAGACACAGATCTGCTTAGTTCTGTCTTTTTTCCAAGACACCCACTTAAAATTCTTTAAAACAAACAGCACTGGAGACAAATGGGATTGTCAAACCCCACTTGAAAAAAATCTTGTAGATGCAATTAAAACTGATAGGTTACAAAAAACATCAGCCTTAACAAATCAAAGGCTATTTAAGAAAATGACACATCAATGAATTGCATTTTCATTTATTACCTTTAATTGGTGTATTTAATTTCAATGTTCTTCAATTTTAATGTTTCTTTAATGGCTACAATTTAGATAATGCGAGCGTTTTCAATCAGTTTTAGTGGTGTATGTGCAACGTCTATATTTGAGGTCGGAGTATTTACATGATGCTTCCCTGCGGATGTGCCTCTGTGGTTAAAGGAACTATGATTATGAGTGTGTTTGTGTATGTGTCATGCAGAGAGGAATGGCAGCACGCCTCTCCTGCTGCTTTGTGTATACAGACTTTGCTTAGCAAGCAAAGTTTTGCTGAATAAGACAACCGCTGGAGACAAGTCAACCCTCATTGTACTAGACAATATTAGGAGCTTTCAGCAAGAAGATAGGTAAATATTAGCAGATATGTTGGGCAACCCAAGAAAAGCATTTTTTTAAATTCTGAACTCCTGTACATTTAATTATTCTGAATATGATGTGCAAATACACATTTGCACATAAGCAACAGCCGATGTGCACACACACATTTCACACAGATGACGGTAGGTGGGAAAGGGGGAGATGGGTCACCTGTTTTTATTCACCACAGAAATTTGCTGGCTTTAATTCTGTACAAGCTGGGAAACTTTAGGCAACAAAGATTGTGGTACACAGTCCCAACAACTGTCAACAAATTGTTGCATAACTCTAGAAGCCAACAAAACAAGGCTATGATTACACTAGGTAGATTCCAGCTTAGTTGTGTGAATCTAAATCCATGGGTGCTGACCAGCAGTCTGTGTGCTTCAATCAACCTCCTGTGGTTAAATCAAGATTTAGATATCCATGGAAACTTCAGACAATATACACAGGTCTGGTCATGTCAGTGGTGGCTCAGTCCAAGACATGACTAATAGTCAACAACTAGGGGGTTGTTGGTAGTGTGTTTGTGCCAAAAACATAGAAGTCCTCATCCGTCTCTGGTTACCATTAACACCAGGCTCAAACTGAGACCAGAGCCATACTGGTGGTCTGACTCATCGAAGCCTCATCCCACCCATATACACATCAAATGAGCATGCCAAGCATGTGCAATATCGTGTGCTTGGATCTGGTTCATGACCTTTGAAAACACAAAGATTTTCCAAATTATGATTCATCTGCTTTGCACAACTGTACTACAATATTTTCTTAGAAATTCTAGAAAATAAAACTAAAAACATATGATTCCACCTATTTAGTTCCTAAAACCGTAACACCGATGCAACTTTAACATCACACACAACCAATGAAGGTTGGTAGCAGTCCCTTTTTGAAGGGGGGGGGGGGGTGTCAGTCATTTGAAGTGGTGGAGATCTGATTGATACTAAGAAGTATGAAGGAAGACCTGAGGCTCTGAAACATTTTAGATAGTGTTTTCCATTTTGAAGTGTCTTACAACATTTTACCAAGTTCAGAGAGATGCCATTTGGTAAAACCAAAGAGGGTGTCTTTGAATCCAAGTCTGGGCTTGTCTTTTAGGCATGTGGGCACTGCAAATTGTGCTGCGTTTAATCAGCAGGGTTGTGTTAACAGAGCTGGTAGATAGACCTGACAGGCAGACAGCCAGCACACTGCTGCTACCGACACACACACACACACACACACACACACACACACACACACACTTCTTCCTATACTATGTGCCAATTAAAGCTTCAGAACATATTGTAAAAACACAAATTTGAGTATATGAAGGATGTCGTCACAAACATGTATGTCAAGTAAATGTGTAGTAGTCTCGTGGGGCCAGCCATATGTGCATAGTATACACATATGGGGGCAAGCATGGTGGGTTATGGTTTAAATGTGGTTGGGGACCATTAAAAGTGATAAACAATGTTTGACATTTTTACACCAATCCAACACCTTGTGGAACTGGTGCATATCAATGTACACAATGTTGCTGACAGTCTGGCAGCAATGATGCTTATTATATGAAGAACTGAGTGAGTGTCTGAGAGAACAGCAACAGTGAATCCCCCTTAAAATGAAGCTTAAAAAGCAGCTGGCTGTATCAGTCTGGTTCAGTAACTGAATAAATTCTGCTTCTTCCAGTTTAGTTAGTACTGTTTCCTTAAGCACCAGTGCCACCTACTGACAACTTTGAGATCTCCTATACTGGAAACATTTACCAATACAACATACTGAAAGTTGAGCCAAGCAAGCATATTTGAATGTTTGTGTCTTACTGAGATCCTCTGCCAGCTGGACTCGACGGCCAGTGATGAGCTGGGTCTTCTTCTCCATATCTTCTCCGAAGTCATCCAGCACCTCTTTCACATTTTTCTCCAACCGGCGCACTGAGAAGATGGATGCATGAAAACACACACACACACACACACACACACACACAAAACAAAGAAATCAATATCCAAGTCAACAACAATACATTGGAATAGTTTCTCAATGCAGTGAATTATATGATCAACACCTTTGACCATCATTAAAATGGTTGAAAGAGAAATTGTCTATTTTCCCAATATACCTTTTTGTGTATATTGGTTGTAGGACTCGATTTCATAATTGAGGGGTTATCAATGACCTAGAAAACTGGTCATGGACTTTCGGCAACAAAGAACAAAGCTCAACAATAACTTTTGCTCAGTTGCCCTGTGCAAACAGATTTGGGCAACTTTCAACCACTTGTTTTGGTCTTGCTAACCTAAAGTGTAGAGTAGGAATTCCTGCAATAAATTGTTCATCACAGAATACAATGTTGTCTGCTTGTCCCAACTGAATGAGAAGTAGAAATGTCATCAAAACCCAAAGGCAGGCAGGGCTGACAGGAGAGACTAAGTCCCCTTTTGAATTAAGTCTTCCATTAACTATAATTAAGTCCCCAATCCTTACCCTCGGTGTTGGTGAGCTGCTGTCGGAGAGTGTTAGCTGTGATGACCAGCATCCTCTGGATCCTCCAGAACAGTACTACATCATTGCACTCCAACTGGTGAAACATGCAGGCGCACAGTTTAGCTTTTCACATAGTGACCTTAAATGCAACTTAGAAGAAGGTGGAAAAGAAAGACAACTCAGGATAACTGATCCTATCTTTTTACCTCAGAGTCAACAAAGTGTCTCTGGTAGTAGTAGAAGCCTCTCCTGCAGAGGTTACAGTGGGACAACGCCTTCTGCAAGAAGTGTCGTCGATACAGCTGATGCCATGTGTCCTTGATCTAGACCAGGTAAGGAAGTCAGTAATCCAGCAGTTAATGGGTGGACGACATAATAAAAAAAGGGCCACTGAAGCACAAATTTTGTACATGTTGCAGAGATGAAGAATTACATTTAAAAAAGTATTTTGATCTCACCAGTACAGGGTCAACTTCAACCCCTCGTCCCTCCAGGTTCTTCCGGACGGTGGTGACCTCGTCATTGGCCAAGTAGGCTGTGTGGTCTTCATGCAACTTCAGCAAGCGCTCCAGTTCATTTTTTGTTTCATTACGGATGTGCTACAAGGTCAAAGAAAAGTGAGTGAGCGCTGTCTTCATGGTGGTACTACTGGATTTGTAATGTATAAATGCAAATAGTGCCTATAAAAAACTCTTACCTGTTCTGGTGTACGATTCTTCCAGTTCAGCCACCTCTGCTTCCAGTCTGGACCCACCATATCTCTGATTACTGACTCAGCTGCAACATGGGAGGAGCGCAAAAGAAAAAGACAAGGGATAAAGACAATACATATAGCATGTTATTTAGTACTAGCCACTTCTATCCAAAGTATTTCACACAACCATAAATTCATAACTCCTGAGCATCCATGGCACCATAGAAACAGAGCCTCTAACCCTGGCAGTGTAGCTGATAAACACATACTTGACACAACAGCAAAGGAGATGTGTCTTTGTGACTTGTTTAACCACATTTACCCCAAAATTTGGTAGCCATAATATCATATGAAACCATGCTGATTAGGGAAGATGTGTCTGACTGTGATGTCTGGAGTAAATGTAGAATTTCATTCTGAGTTTTAAAAGATCTGACCCCACCATGTTTGAATGCTGAGATTGATCATTAATTATCTTGAACCATGTTCATGTTGCGTGAAGGCATCATGGCTGACGTACTGTCTTTGAGGCGTGACTGCAAGGTTTCCTCCATGAACTGGATTGCTGCATCCCATTGCGGCTTGTCTGTGATGGAACGGTCTTCTAGGGCATTGTGCTGGATCACCCTCTGACAAACACACACACATATGTAAGGCAAGAAAATCACATTATCAGTTAAGATGCCATGTAAAGGCAATGCATATTAAGTCTGAACTAGCGCCAGCAAGACCAGTTTCTTTATATTCATAGTACATGATGACTACATTGCAAACTAAAGTGAATCAACATGTGCATGTGCTCTCTGTATCCTTGCACACGGGGTGAATGGATTTACTGTGTGTTTACCAGGCTGTCCATGGCCCTCTCATTCCACTTGTGCCTCTTGATGCTCTCGTCCTTCACAGCCTCCTTCAGCTTGTCAAAAATGTCGTCCTGGTCTTTGCCTTTGTATTCAGCCATGAAGCGGGCAAACTCCTCCTGCAGTGTCTCCCAGGCAACCTAATGGGGGGCAAGTATATTGGAGAGAGGAAAAGGCTCATATTAACATAAGACCATTGCCTGATTGAATATTTATTGGAAGTTCAGCAGTTTGTGTCACAGTAGTTGAACTGAATATAAGTAGGAAGTTGCAATGAGTAAGGAGCAATGCTAAAACATAGAATCTGAATATCAGTTAAGTGCCAAATCATTTCAGAAATAACTAAATTTTGACAACAGCATAATGTGTATCTAAATAAA
This sequence comes from Thunnus maccoyii, assembly GCF_910596095.1. Taxonomy (NCBI): domain Eukaryota; kingdom Metazoa; phylum Chordata; class Actinopteri; order Scombriformes; family Scombridae; genus Thunnus; species Thunnus maccoyii. Next base: position 18,844,534 of record NC_056539.1, on the reverse strand, counting down.
ATACAAAAACAGTCACAAACTCATGCATTAATATTTGGAGATTTCCTCTTATGACCAGATGATCAACTCAGAAGATCTGATTTAACAAAAATTTGATTAGAGTTCATGCTACAAAATAACATTTTAAAAATCTAAATCATAACATAACCAGGTTTATAAAGACAGACAGTCTCCGTTACCTCCAGTGCTTTGTGTGGAAGCTGCTTGTCGGTCCACTGCTTGAGCTTGATATCTATGGTGGTGTTAAAGGTACCCGAGTCCATTGTTTGGGCAGCAGGCAGGTAGATGTTCTCAATCACATGGGTGGAAACACGTTCCCACAGCTTCCTCTGCAGGATGGACTCCCTGGAAGGTTAAAAGATAAGTCATGCCAACTTCCAATAACTGGATTGATAGAATATATTTTAATTGGCGCCTTATTCTGGAGCAGGTTGTTGTATTTTGGTGCTCTCTGTTTTGAGTTCTAGTGACATGCCGAAGGTGCTTTGTCCATATTTTACATACACGTTAACTTTTTTCCCCCCTTTAGATTCAGATTATTATTTTCTGATTCAGATTTATAATAGAACTAACAAGCAAGAGTGTTTATAACCAAATTGCTTTCAGATGTCCAGCTCAGTTCAGTTAAGTGATCCGGTGAGACAGAAAACAATGAGTGAAGAGGGATCGCTCTTGGCTGAGTGGCTTTCACTTGTGTAGTCAATGCTTCTGTGATTGCACTTGATTCCAATTCCAGTAGATTCCAATACAGCTCCGCTATGACCCTGTTAGCAGTTAACGGTCTCCCCACTCCTCCTCTATTTCTCCACGGCAGTGTGACAATGGAACAAAACCTTTCCCCAAGTCCCCATGAGAGCAGAGCAGTGTTGCGCCTCTCATTTATCATAAACACACGCTCATATTTCATTAAGCTCCCCTTTTGTTCAGGCTAGCACTCTTCACTGTCAATAAGCGCAATCTCCAATAGTGCTGGCTGGCTGCTGGCTGGCTAACAGGGCCACCCCTGCTCCCGTCCATGGGCCATTCATCAGAGTATTGATCTGGGAGAACTGATGGCACGCACACTGGGGACGGCCACAGCAGCATGCATACATCTAATTTACCAAGGTTTTCCCTCATTGGGGGTGAGGTATAACTATAAATTCATGTGCAGATAAGTATATGAAGAGAAAGGCCTGCAGTTTACTCTAAAAATATCTTCCCACTCATGGCTGGTTTAGTGTGAGAATGTGTTCTTCATGAACAGACACTTACGCATTAGGTCCTAAAATGTGGTACAGTATCTTGTTAAGATCAATATTATATAAAAAGTGCATATAACACTATTACCTACAATATCAAAATGAGGCTGCAACTGACCTCTGACCTCACTAAACTTACCAGTGTTGTGGGGTCACTTGACTCAAGCTAATGACTTCATCCAAGATTTCATTTTTTGCCTTTTCAAACAGTTCATTCTGCAAAGAGACAAGAAACATCTGTATCAATATTACACGCCTTTAGACAACTTTCACACTGTGTTTTATCTGTTGTATAAACTCTCTAAAATGAATCCTTTGTCTATTCTAGGGGAATTTGATACAAGAGTGTAGTTTTAAGTGTTAAGTTTGTTTTTCTCACCCTGTCCAGCTCTCTCAGACGAGGGTAGTTGTTCTTCCATTCTGTCTCCAGGTTGAAGCGGGATGCTGAGGTACGGAGGGATGGTTACAATGAATATTTGATTTTGAACATCAATATGAATAACCTTCAACTTTACGTTTAACATAAGTGAAATTATGATTGAATACTAGTGGTTCCATAATAAAAGGATTTTTACAAACTCATCTCCTCAGTCCTTTACAAATTCTAAATAAATTTACCATTTCATGAGTCCTTTTTTTTTTTTTTTTTTTTTTTACTATTTCTATAAACTCTGTTTTGATTTTTCCATTCAGAGGAATAGGTATAAAGTTACAGGTGACATCTCCCATTCTAAGCCCCCTTCCCCATTCCCATCCCCCATCCCTATTCCCATCCCCCATCCCTTCCAAAGGTCAACATACATACAAACAAATAAATTTAGCAAACAATAGACCAGAACAGTGATATATAAATAGACTGTACATGCTTAAAAAGACATGAAAGAAAAAAAAACTGTGTATAAAATGTGTACACGTGGACTGAGTCAGATTATGAAAGTTCTCTTCTTTAGTGTCTTACTGCTATAATTTAATTTTGGTAGGGAAAAAAAGGGCAGTGGGTTAGTTTACTATTGAAAGAAAAGGCGTAATTCAAGCAGAAGACAAAGTTTCCTATGTATCTTATAAAAGAGGACCAAGTTGTCTAAAACTTTTTTCCGAGACCCATGTACCGAATACCTGACTTTTTCTAATTTCAGAGTCATCATCTCTCTGATCCATTGTATAAATGAATGGGGGCTTTGTTGATTTCCAGTTGAGAAGAATGAGACGGCGGGCCAAGAGAGATGCAAATGCAAAAGCATTTTCCTGATGAGCAGATAAATTCTCGTCTGATTTTGCCACACCAAAAATGGCAGTGATACAGGTTGGGTCATGTGTTCTACCACACACCTGTGAGAGGGATTCAAAAATGTTGTTCCAGAAATTGCTTGATTCCTCTCTGTCTGGTCTCGGGATACCAGACATTGGAGATCTCCGCCTACCGAAGTCTGGGGATTTTTAAATGCATGGTAGTTGCTTTAATGGTGGTGAGAACAGTTTTAAGAAAAAACCTGGGAGATTGTCCTCAGTCTCTATGAGCAAAGCATTTAGAGACTGACCAGTGTGTCTACTTAATGCCTGACATGCCAAAACATGTGGCCCAAAATGGCAGGGCTTTGGTGGCATCTGGGACATTTGGACTTTACTGTAGTGTATATTTATGCTAATGAACTTGAACTGTATTAGTCTATGTCTTATACAGAGGGATGAGGTATGGATGCACACTATACTGTCTTCCCATATCTGCTCCGATAGTTCTCCCCCAATGTCGTCTTCCTAAGCTGCTTTGTCGTCAGCCCAAGTAAGGGGCTTAATGTGCTGGATCACGTTATATACCCTGGAGATTAGGCCCTTCTCATACAGGTTAAGATCTAAAATGTAATGTACCAAATCGACTGGGGAAGTAAGAAGGAAGGACCTGCTTTGTTTTAACTTGGTATGATATAAAGGCAGCTTTCAGACTGCTAATGGTGCCTATCCTTTAATAAATGTGTGTGAGGACTTTGCGCATACACACTCTCTTAACTGGCCCCCTAGGAGAAGAGGGGATAGGGCCAATCACACACTCTTTATTAAAAGTCAGAGTTTTAGTTCTCACTTAAACACACAGAGACAGAGAAAGAAAGAAAGACACACACACACACACACACACACCAAGCCTGCTGTCCCTTTCCACAGCTCCCTATCCACAGTGGAGATTAGGCTAATTGCTGGTTTGTGGGGCCACGGTGGTGCCAAGCATGGAGGATGGAGGCCGGCTGTGTGTGATATGATGGGCTATGGATCGATACACCACACAATGGGCCTATGGGAACTGCAGTCTCACGGCCATAAATCTCTTGTGCTGTTAGCAATGGGCCCTTGATTGTCTAGACTAATTGCAGTTGGAAGGCAGCGCTGGGGAGGTGGAAAACTGTGGCAAGGCAGGCCGAGTAAGACCATTACAGTGAGGTGGGAGAGTCAGGAGTAGAGGAGTAGCACCTGTTCCCTGCACAGTTAATGGATAACATAACCATGGCTTTGGATATTAACACTCACAAAAGTACAGAAATATAGAAATTGCTAAATAGACATATGAGAGTGATCATACCTTTGAAGACATCAGCCTGCTGCTCAACAGACTCCCTGACCATCTTCCAGAAGCAGTCAGAGACGGCAAGACTCAAGTTCTTTGTGGTCACCTGGTGGGCCTTCAACATGCCGTCCCTAGTTGCATAAGAACATTCATTGTCAACTTTAAATTAATTAAATCTATGAAGCATTACATTTTGGTTAATGATGTGTAACTTGCCTTAGTAATCTTGAGTTCTGGAAGAAGTCCTCTTCGTAGTCTTTAATGGAGTCTATGCTTTCACCACTGCTCCCTACAGATGAGTGGACAGAGTAAGGATAAGACGTCAGTAAATGGGAGTTCAGTTAATTATTTCACACAGAATAATAAATGTATGTGATTATGACTTTAATAATTCAGAGAGGAGTTTATGTAAACAAAAATATTAGAATGGAGAAACAACAATGTACCTACAAGAAGGTCCCTGGTTACCGGAGGAGGCTGAGACATAATATTCTGAAGCTACCCATTAACTAATGTGGAATCAATGCAGGTTGCTGGATTACTCTGTAGTACATGTTACCTTTTCCTGTCACCACAGCAAAGTAGCCAAGGGCCTTCATGGGAAACAGCTTGCCTTCCACTATTTGCTGGATCTGAAAGAAAAAAATGTGAAAAAAGAATTACATTTTCAGGCTCCCTCAATCTGTGGTTCAAGCTTCCCAACACTGGCTCATTGAGGGAACATCGGGTTAAAATCAAAGTTCTGAGCTCCCTCTTGTGGTACAGCTGCATATAGCTTCTCTCATACTTTATGCACTGGTCAGGAGAAATCTGCAAATGCAGCTGTTTAGTTATTTAAGTTCAGCTGTAGGTAACTTTTTGTCAGTATTTCTGTTCTCCTGCAGCTACTCAGTTAAGGATGGTAATAACAGATGAATGATTGATTAATTATTGTTTTGAAGAAATTATCAACCAAGAATAAGTTAACTAATATTGCAAAGTTCCATCAGTGGCACTGTTGTCCTGGTCATTAAGAAAAAACAAAACAAAACAAAAAAACACAGGGAAATTACTTTATAATAGTCAGCGTAATCTTTAACATTGAATTGCCCTTTTGTGCCCAAATGACCAGTTAAGCTATCTTACCCTGCTGGGGCTGGCCAGGTTCTTTTCAGCCAAGTCAACCTTGGTCAGGACAAAGATAGTCCTCTTCCCATGGGGGTCCATCTGGCTAACCAAGTCTGTTACGATGCTCCGCTCTGCATCCACACTGCCATCTGGATGGAGAGAGATGAGGGTCAGAGAAGTGATAATGGTGTATAGATGATAACAATGAAGATATTAAGGAGTATGAAAGTGATGAAAGACTTGGTTTTCATGTTCTGCTTAAGAACACATCAATGGGATAGTGCAGCATGTGACTGAATGCCAGTCCTCCCCCTGCTCACAATTATACCTACTACCTTCATACACAATTGTTGTAACTGGGAATGGCATGCTCATGGCTCACCCTGAATACAGAGGATAATTGCATTGGGGTTCTGCATATAGGCCTTGCTGATGCTGAAGATGGTTTCCTTCGTGTCTGACGCCATGCCTGCAGTCACAGTCTGAGGAAGACACACAAAAAAACCTTTTAAGGATGTATTTGTATTACTTATTTATGGAGACCAGCATGGTTTACAGTATTCCTCATTCTAAAAAGAACAATTTTATAGTTTGGTTTATGATACAATTCTATAAATCTATTGTTATGTAAGGGAAAATTTTAAATATCAAGGTAATAAATCACAAAATCCAGTTTCTTGTACATGTTAATAAATCTACTTAGGGTCATTAGGTCAAAATAATACAAGAAAATATACTGGTCTTAAGCATGAGATACTTCCCTTGCGCAAATTAATCTAATGCAAAGGTCTTAAATCTTAATAATACAAGACTGCAGTTGTCTTTACTCACACTGATGACACCTGGTAAGTCAACAAGCACCATCCTCTGAATGCCGGGTCCTTTGACACTCAAGGATATTGTCTGACAAGAAAAACCCAAAAAAACCCGTCTTATTATATATTATTACTCTACAACACATTACAGCTTTAAAACAGCAAACAGCAGCTTTATTAACAATCTGAATGTAAACACCATGTCCCACCTCAGAGCTGACTGTCTGTCCCTCCTTCACACTCTTCCTCATCCTCAGCTCAATCTCATGCCTCAGAGCAGCCAGCTGCGGGACACAGAAAGAGGGACCAGATATAATGGTATGAACAGGTAGCCAAGTCAGTGCTGAAATTCATACTAGGTGGATGATTGAATGGCTTTGTGACTTACATCCTCTTCCTTGGTAAGGTCAAACTCTCTGCCACTGTCCTTGAACAAAGCCACATGGTGGGGGCCTTCACTTAGTGTAACCTGCAGAAAATAGCATTATATGTAAGAAGAAAGAATGTATTACAAAAATTGTATGTATGTGTACATGTTTTTTTTCTGTTCTTTTACAAACAAAATTACACAAACACTTGCCAGTCTGGTCCCACATACCTTGACAGGGGAGCGTGTCATCATCTCTCCAGAGCCCCTGGGAAAGATCCTGGCCTGGGCTATCATCTCCAGCACGCTAGTCTTCCCAGCACTCTGATCCCCAACCACAACCACCTGGAATAGTAGAGGAAGTGGATGGTGGAGGACAGAATAGTAGAAAAGGAGGACAGGTAAACCAAAAATAAAAGGTAAGGGAAAAAAGTGGGAGAGAACACAAGGTGTTAAGTAATCAGGGTCCAAGTAATACAAAGCACAGAATTAGGAATGTGGTATGAGTACTCATTCAGAAATTAAATACCAATACTGTGAAAAAAGTGAATCAGCTCTAATCCATTTCCAGTCAACGAGAATTTAAACCCGCTCCTTACCCTGGGTAAGTGGTCCTGGGTGTTGTAGTTGGCATCATAGTCAGACAAGATGTCCAGGACTTCAGAATACAAGTCAATAAGGGATTTCTACAAGAGGGGAAACAATAGTAAGCTTAATTATGTTTAACTTTATATTAACTTTAAAACAATTAGTTGGGACTTTCACTGTAAGGAATAACTAAAGGAATAGAATAACTCAACTAAAATTATAGGCAAGACACTAGAGAAGCATTAAAGGTACAGTACTCAAAGAATTTAAGAAAATATTTCCTTATCCATTGAATGATCATGCATGATAATGTAGTTTTAAGCAGGGGTTAAATCCAAATTTAATTTGTCATCTTTAAAAGTTAGTGTGTATTGGTGTGTTTATTGTGTATGTGCATTTACATGTGTAACCCACCTTCACTTTCCTTTGGTGAATCCCTTTATCATCTTTTTGTAGAACCACTTTCCTCAACTCTTTATTCTCTTTCTCCAGTCTCTCCAGCATGCGCTGATATTTTAGCTATGGATTAAGTAGGAAAATATCAACAAACAGCATCAGCAACATTTCACACCTAAAAGAGCAATGGACTTGGTGGCAGTATTCAGTTGAACTGTGAACAATATGATGAATTTGATTTTAGCCAAAGTAACACAAAATCTACTGTACCTGGGTACGAAGCAGTTCTTCTTGAAGCTGGTCAACTTTTTCTTTGTCTGAAGACTAGAGGTCAAAGTAGAAAAATAGAAAAAGAACAGCGACAAACTGAGTTAACGCTTCCTCTCCGGAAGATTTTGAAAATAAGGGCTTCCCGTTACCCGCACTTCACAAGCATGAACTCCCACCAGCACCACAAAGGTACGTTACGTGCACACTGTATTACAGAAAGAACCAGAGTTGAAAGTCAAGTTAATGCATAAAGAGAGGAACAGAGATCAGATTTCAGGCAGACAGTACTTATTGTGGCATTATTCAGTTTTGATCAACAAGCTATGATTCACAAACTGACAAAAATCACATAGTTAACCCCCGAAAAATCCGTCTGAATTTAGATCACAAAAATCATACCTTATTTGTTTGTATATTTTGTACATTTGCAACATGTTTGTAGGGATGAGAGACAGGACAGAAAACAGGAGACACAGCATACATTAACGGGTGGGATTGGCAGCAGAGGAAAGGGAATTTAACAGACAGTCACACCAAACTATGTTGTCAAAAACTTTCTACACAACAACAGCTGGGACATGAAGTGTTCTGTAAATTATGTTCTAGTGATAGGCACCAGCTGTGTTTTAAAATGTTATGACTTTTGTTATTTAAGAGACTTATTTATAACTGCAGCTAAAAGGCTTCAGGCTTCTCCCTTGCTGTCGATAACCTTGTCACCTTCATGTTAGTTTCAATAAGTGCAGCTCACACCATGCAGCGGCTTGCTACTCCACTTCATGCAGTGCTTCCGTAATAAATAGTGCTTCTGATGAATGTCCGTCCGGTTGTAATCAGACAGTGAGGCTGAGCTATGTCACTGTGCTCCTGGAACCGAGCTATGAAGGCCCATGCATGCCCTTCCGACAACCAACTGGCAAAGCAAATCTTAGCACAGCCTGACAGACTATGGGGTGATATATGGAGGCTACTGCTGGGCATTGTATTGACGGTATTGATGGGTCAATTTGTCTGCACTACAGATATAGTGAATTTAGCATAAAGGGGCGTTACAAACATTATTTTAAAACCCTAACACCACAGCTCAAAGTAGAGGGCTAGACACAAACACCTGTAAAATAAAATGCAATAGTCATGCAATAAATGCTTTCAGTCAGAGAGGAGTTAATTCATTTGTGGTGGTGGTGTACTGTGTTGCATTTTACTTTAAGATCTTGCTGTTATTTTGTCTATGTGGTGGACAAAATAAACACTCAATTTCAACAGAAATTGAACATTGTAGGTATAAACAAAGATTGCATTTATTGCATGGCCACAGCGCTGGAAAATATTAATGAAATATTTTGCAGCTGTTCATGTCCATATATATTAAGCTAACATACTATAATGAACTTTTTTACTCCTAGCAGTCAAAGAAAACACTGCCACTATAAACTGAATCTTTAATCATTTTACAAAATTCTGATTTGATTATTCAAATTGCCTATATTGCTTTATTCTTCACATATTAAGTTTGTTAAATAGCAACTTAACATTAGCTGAAAATCTTGTTTTTGCTGACCACCAGTGGTATATCTTCTGACCTTGCTGCGGTGATGCAGCAGTGTACCCTGGGGTGCAACAGTACACTATGACATCCCTGCTGGGTGTGGTTACAGATGCACCAGAGCACACTTCTGACCAAATCCAACCACACCTATAAGGGATGCTGGGTGTGGTCAGAGATGCAGTCTTGTAATTTTCTACTAGAGAGGGCAATGAAACTACTTTCTTTTTCAGCCTGGTGTTAAGTTACTCTTTAAGGTATTTGGTTCTTAAGTAGTCCTACAATATATATTCTGGGCGGATCTAAGTGGGGTGGGACCTTCACCTTGCGTTTCTGTTGAGGGGGGCTGGGGTTCGGAGGCGGACTGGGAGCAGGCTCTGGCGGTGGGGGACGCGCATTATTGGCTGCAGCGGCCCGCCGGACCTCCTCCTCGTGCCGCTGGATCTGCTGCTGAATAAGAATGAGCTCGCCAAGCAGACCCTGCTGGGGTATGTCATAATAAGAGAGATGTAGGAGCAGCATCAAAAACAACAACCAGCCATCGGGTTGGTCAGTGCTGCATCTAAACACACGGCTACGACAGAGGAATCCCCGCCTCTGTCTCAGTCACTGGCTGTGACTTTGTTGCTGACGAATTTGAAGAATCATGATTCAGTCAAGGCTCAAGTTAAACAGAATCTTTGGCTTTGGTAATCTTGCCACCATCATCAGTGTGACCCAACAAAGTCAGTCTCTCTCGTACACAAAGGGGAGATGCCAAACTTTGCCAGACTGAAGGCAGAAGAGGCGACTAATACCACAACCAGCGCCTCTCAGCAAGTGGCAACAACAATGATTCTGTTCTCTTTCCTCACAATCATCATCACTGTGGATTAATACGCTCATAATTCAGACAACGCTATAACAGGTTTTCATACTTCTTAGCAGTACAAGAAGAGAAAAGAAATTTGAGTTTTACTGTAAAAGTAAAATAACCAAATTTGTAGTTATCTTCAGTGACAACTGCTGACCGTTGTAGATTATAACTAAGACCACAATATTACATTCTGCTGCACAAAATGATGTTCGGTATGCTGATGCTGCTGAAGATGATGATGATGATTAAATAAGCAAAGCAAGCACTGGGATACTGCTCTATCAGGGGTGAAGCACAAAGCATATGCTATAGCAGGTGAAATTTCTTTAGTTCAAGTGTCCCCAACATGACGACATTATCCATTTGTTTTTTTTTTTTTTTACTTCTTGGCTCTGTGCACATGCCTGCATCAAATGTACCTTGAAGAGAAACATCAACTTGTAAGTTGTGTCATGTTATACTTTATGTGTCATGTTGGAGACCGTGATTGCAGACTAAAAGCAGGGCATAGGAGAAGAAAGGCATCATCTCTCATTTTAATGCAGCTCTCCTTAGAATAATCATATTCATTGTCAAATCTTCACATATTTTTTTAGTTGTTTAAGCTTAACTTAAATTCTGTAATGTTAAAAACACACAAAAACCAGAAAATACAACAGCGGTACATTGAAATTGGTCGCTTTGTGGGAAATGAACAAAACACAAAATGAACAGGAAAGAGAGAGGACAACAGAAATTAAACAAATGTGAATACAGAGAATGCTGTATGTATAATGTAAAGCTAGAAGTAGGAATGGTCTCCATGAATGGGACTTCTGGGAAAAAAAGCATGACAAGCGGTAAAGGGTACTTTTGAAGCAATGATTAAAATCAGTGTGCATAAATTCAGGTGATACTCTGTCAGAATAAGTGCCATACAGTAAGCACATGTTATCCTCTGTCAATGCTAAAACCTTTTATATTGTTATGCACCACACTGAAGAGCAAGCTGCTCTGTAGTGAGACTTGCACCTAAGGTTAGACAACTTGCCATCTTTCTCATCATACTGTTGACATTAATCAGTAAGAACCATTTTCTTACTATAACATTGTCATAGACCTTGAAATGCTTCTGTTGATAACAAGCTGCTAGTGTGAAATGCATATTTCACATTGAGTAGAACTGACTGAATCCAAAAACACCCATAAATGATATTTCCCCATATTACACAATATATACAGTGGGGTCCAAAAAGTCTAAGATCACTTTCCTATTCCCTTGATTGGGGAAAGTGGTCTCAGACTTTTGGACCCCACTGTGATTTAGGGAACATTTTAATTCCAAGTGCTTTATGAGTATATATATTTATAAAATTATGGCCCTTCAATGCATGTCAGAGACATCTGACAATGTTAGGGCGATAGGTCTTATCCTTTGAACAAAACAAACTCAAATTTTTATCTTTTCTTGAGTTTCTGAGTAAATTCTGAGTGAATTTTGATTCAGTGCACTACAGCTTTTGCCACTGAAGTGAAAGGAAGCCAAGCTGCATAAAAGATACTTGAGAGACCAAGTTATGATGAAGTAGAAAAGGTCAAAGCTGACAGTGTCAGGGGGTTTTATAAACTTGCCTTTTTGTATTGCTTGTCGCTGGCATCTTGTGCGGCTGCAGCAGAAGCATCTGTGGCGTTTAGAGGAGGGTCGCCTGAGGTTTCTATCAGAAGAGATATAACAACAAAGACTGAGGTTAAACATGAACATGCATGACATACTCAGTGTTTAATGTACACAAGCTTAAGGTGACAATGCCCGTAGCCACAAGATGCCAGATGCCATCATTTAAAGCATGCCTATGATTAGAAAAAGAAAGACCAGTGTGATTAGATTTCAGATGTTTGGAAAATCTTGCACTGATGTAAAGACATACATACTGAGTGTTACTTTTAGATACACTGCACTTATGTTCATATAGTGCGGCAAACTGCAAAAAATTATTATAACTTTATAATTATTTATTGTAAATCTACTTTTTTAATTAATAATAATGTTCTGATAGTGTTCCAGTTCAGAGATTAGAACATTCCTTTTCACTTTCTTGCGTACTAATGAAGTTAAATCTCTAAAGTTTTAACTTATTCAACCATTGAATGCCAAGTCATGAGGGGAAACTAGAACATTCAACCTCTCACAGCGTGCATGCATTGTGCAGCGTGCATTTATTAAGTCTAGTAAGAGTAAAAATTATTTTCAAAACATTTAGTGCACATTTAGAGTTCTTTGAATAATTATAGTAATATGCAAATACAGAAAAACTGCTTGATGGTTTGGTTTGGATATAAAGTAGGACATAGTTTGCTGAAATTTAGATTGGTGCACTTTGGTGGGGGTCCTGTGTTACAAAAGCAGCTACCGTAGGACAAACTTATTATTATTATGATTGGTTTGTATGATGTGAGCTAAAAAGCTTTTACTGCCATGCACAAAGCGAAGTCTGCTTATAAATGAGGGAGGTTATTACAAAAGCACTATGCTGCAATGTACTTTACATAGTCAAATGTACAGTAACATCCATCCAACGTATTAACTTGGGAATAAGTTAACTGAAAACTTATATTGAAGAAAATAAAAACAACAAAACCCATAAAAAGTATTTTTCATGAAGCCATGTAGAAAGTATTAAGTTGAAAGGTTAATATTGAAGAGAAGGAACACTCCTTTGGTGTTTTTATGACTCACAGCAGAGGTGAGGTCCACTATTGCCTGGCGAGCTTTTGTACAAATGACTTTGGAAGTCTTTGACTTTGGTGTTTGCATATGTCAAAGTTCAATCGATGTGTTATGTAAATTGCATTTTGCGTGCATTTTCCAAACATCTGAGTGGCAATAACTAAAAGCAGAAAGAGATCACCCAAAATATTTGTGATTAGAATGTAATTAAAGAAAGCAGCCCATACAGGCCAGGACAGAGAGAGGGTGGAAGTCAAAGGAGGCAAAAAAAACACACAGGTAGGACAAAGTCTAGCCAAGGACATTCAGGTTAAAGAAAGTCACAGGGGAAGAGGAGGACATACTAAAGGCAAACACACTGGATTTGCATTGAAGAGCTCTTCAGACCAGGAAGGAAAAATTAAAAATCATCAGCGGGTTATTGCTCCATTTACCACTTTCCTTTTGCTGCACTTGAAATAGTAATCATTCACGATCTCTAATGATTTTGAAAGAATTCACAAAGAGGGAGAGCAACCGTAAGAGTGAGGCTTTTACTGATTACAGTAAACAGATATTAGCAACAGGGTCAAATTGGATGTCTTCATAAATACGCCTACTCCTCTGAATACCCAGAACCCAAAATGAGACCGTTTCACCATCCTTGAGACAGGTCATACATTTCACTGAATACAGAACTTGCGTTCACCATGAACAACGCCATTCTTGACAGCAGCACTGGTCTGCAACCTGGAAGCTTGGAGTCTTCAAACAGGAATATTACCACAACCATACCAATATCATGGCAAGATGGTGGTCAAACATCAACAGAAAGAAAGGAGGGGAGTGGGCAACGCTACTGAGAGCAGGGTTTACACACCTAACAACAGATGCAGACCAGAAGCTCCTTTGACTTCACTACCCAAACTCACACCTGTGAAGAATGTGGAGGAGGACAGGAGGGTAGGGGAAGGGGAGAAAGGAAGAACAACACAAGATAAAAAATCATAAAAAAGGCAGAAGCAGAGGGATGGTGATCAAAGCAGGGACACAGCTAAATGATGTGTGTTAAACAAACTCACTGCTGTGCCAGAGCTTCAAGTAAAAAAAGCCACTTCATGAGAAACAGTTAAAAGAGAGTAGCACGCCCATAAACTGGGCCTGATCCTCAAGGAGCCCATAGTCATATTTTGTCAATATCAGCTAATCGAGACGTTCAATTTTAAAAGGTTTTTCCTCTACTGGCTACAGATTTGTAAGCAAAATAAGATTTTCTTTGATACTGTCGCATTATGACACAAAACATTATCGGTTTCTCTGTGAGTGTAATTCCATCAATGCCTTTTGGACTCAAAGTGCTGAAAAGAAAACACTTGGACTAAATTCTGCAAGCGTTATTAGAGGAATTTCATGGTGACTTAATGGTGCCATGTGGAGTTTTCTGTTGCTGATAGAGGAAACCTGAGATTGCTTTACAAATTTAGTTGCAAATTATATGGTGGTTACGAGTAGATAATATTAGATAATTTTAGTAGAGTAGATCATTTTCATTTGCAGCAGGGATGTGAGCGCCATGGTGTAATGCGAGCAACTGTGATGAAAACCCCTGATAAGCAGATGGCGTTAAGTGCTTTTCCAAACAACATGAAAGTCTGTACTTTCCTTGATCTGAAGCTGGAGGATGGTGGATGTGGTTAGCCTTAACTGCAGTAATTTATACATTATATGAAACAACACATCCACAAAATGTAACAAAGTCATTATCACTTAGAAGTTGGTGTGTGGGGTTGATTTCAAGTCATGAGGGCTTTTGTCTTTTCAGAGGCGACTGTGACAAAAAAAAGCGATACAAAGCAGTTTTGATGTCTTGTTAGTTAATGTCAATAAATATTGTGAAATGAACATGGAAATATTTAATTTGACAACAGTCTACCTGGGACCTCTGCAGTAATGTGGTCTTGAGTAATTGGCTGTTTGCAACACCATGGTGTAAGCCATGGATTTTTGTATTGCCCATAAAACTACTGATCCAAAAAACACCAATTAGAGGTGTTTTTGGTGTACAGGCTCTTTGTAGAATCGGTTTGCAACCACAACCATAGACAGAAAGGGTATAGCAGAAAAGCAGCGGATTAGATCACAAAGCAGGCTACTCCCTCGTGTTTTTTCATAACTCTTATTCTATGTTATCTCATCCTGCTGAGGTCACTTTGAGGCAGGAGAAACCACAGATATCACACTTTTAGCCCGAGATATGGCACCCAATTGAACCGTTAGGTACATTATATAAAAGCATAGACCAACGCAGATGTGGAAGAAAAGTTTGCTTGGGTGAAGTTAGAGTTGCCTGGACACTGGACTACACACTCTGATGTCTACAAATAATGATTTATTTTGTTAAGATGCAGTAACTTTATAAAAAGGCATGGTTGAGGATTTGTTCACTCACCGGAAGACAGGAGACTTTTGAGGAAGGTGAAGTTCTCTCCTATCTTGTCCATGTCAGGTAGAAGTTTGGCTATTTCCTCTATCTCTGGTAGAGCTTTGGCCAGTTTATCTGTGGACAAAAGAGATGATAGGTCGAGTGGAGAAGACGGAAACGCAGGAAGGTAGAAAGTATTTCATGATGCATAAATGTGCGGCCATATTTCAAGTAATAAATTGCATGTTTCTCACTTTATGGCAACAAAATGAAAACACTTACCAAGATCAATTTGTTCACTCAGTTCCCAGACAAAATCAGGAATAACCCAGTTGTATTCACTAAAATCAGGCAGCATGTCCTTCCACTCTTCATAGGTCTAAAGGTAAAATGACAAGCCTGTGTTATTGTCGCACAAACAATATATAAAAATGATATACATTTCCTTTATGCTATATAAGAAGTATGTTTGGTAATGAGACTTTGTGAATGAGAGGATTTTCTACTGTTTTGAATAAGCAGTGGTGTATGATCACAGCTGGAAAAAACAACCAATGCATTACAACCACTGATGGGGAAATTGTATAAACCTGGGTACGTTTTTGTTGCTTAATTGCAAGACTAAAATTGTGCCAACTAATATTAGTAGTGCCCTTGTAAATTGTTTGTTTGCAAGCTTGTGAAAATATCCAATTTCTCTGGTCATAAGATCATTGACAACTAAAGACATGCTCATGGGACAGAAAAGCTTAATAAACCATGGTTTGCAAAGAGTTTCTAGTACTCATAGCAGATACAGGTGAAGAGATGAGATAATCGCTGACTCCATACTGACCTTCTTAGCTGTGTATCCTCCTCCCACTGCACTGCCCAGCAGGATGTATCTGAGCTTTAGCAGCCTGGCAGCAAGGCGGGCCACCCAAAAGCCACGCTGCTGCTGGTAGTTACGGCCCCCTGACCCTGGGGGAGGCTTAGGAGGCCGCATGGGCAACCGCGACATGGAGGTGAAATAGCGGGCTGCTGTGCGATGAGGTGGTCGCTGTGGGTTAGTGTTTCCCGAGTAGCGGTGGTGGATGGCACGGGACAGAGGGTGCAGCTTCTGGAGCGGTACCCGAAATCTCACACCCATGTTGGTGGAGACCAGGTTCCTGCAGGCCATGCTGAGATAACAATGGAATCGGACAACAAATTACACAAACTCACCTTCCTGAAACTTATGCGCCTATACACTCCATCACCGCTAAGAAAATAATCTCGAAGGAAGCTACTAGTCAAACGTCCTACAGCTGAAAGTATTTTCATTGTGGATTCATCTGTTGATTGTTTTACTCTGTGAAATGTTATAAACAGTGAAAAATCAACAGATATTCAATTATGAAAGACAAAAAATCCTGAAATTTGAGATGCTGGAACCATGGCTCTCTGCAGAGATGGTTTGGCTTTATTGTTCGATAAATTACTCGATGAGTACTTGATCATAAAAGGTGCTGTCAGTAACTTTTGGTTGATCAACTCCTCGATTTGTCAACTAAGTATTTCAGCACTAATGCTTCCATATTTGACACACAATAATTCAAATATGAGCCACACAGTGACATGAAAACTGTGGCCCAAAGACATTTAATCACTATACCTGATAAACATGTGAAACCAGGAAAAAATAAAGATTGTATTAGCAGCACCGGTTGTTGTTGCTGTTGTACAATTATAGCAGCAGTAGCAGGAGTAAAGTATAATCAGTAGAAGTACGTTCATCCTTGATTTTCCTCATCCCCATTTTTGATTTGGGGTGGTGACTAGAAAATAGCTTTGAGATACAAGGATTAGCAACTGATATGTTTAATGTCGTACATAACTAAGTCAGCTAATGCAAGTCATACTCTGACAAGTTATCTAAATGGTCCTTTTGGTACAAGGTAACGGCACAAGACGCTGCAACATGCAGGCAATTAGAAGATTTGGTACAAACTTTAAAACAACGTTACCTTCAGTATAGACTTAACCCTGAATATAGCGTGCATAGATAATATATAGCAGGTAGCGTTAATGTCCAAAGACAATTAATCTGTAAGTCAGTTTGCTTTCCAGTAACAACCCGTGTTATCTAGCTAGGGTTAGCTATCTGACCAAAGCTACGTCAAAATCCACAAGAGCGACAAAGGCCGATTCCCTGTTTATAATTAAGATGTCAGCGACTGAATGAAGGATTATGTTGTGTGTGTATCCAGTTTGGTTTTTGGTATATGAGGCTTTTTAATTAGGACGACAGATATTCACATGAAGCAGGTAGCCCCTCTGTCCTCAGCTGTCAAAATGAACAGCTAAGCTACATCTGCGCTTAGCTTTCACCGCAGCTACAACAAGTAGCTACTGTTACTGTTCCGTTACTTTATTTAAACGGGAACTTACCAGGCAGCTTTGCTCCCGACACGCAACATGGTGTTGTTATTAACACACAAATCTCTTTAAAATACACTTTTTAGGCACAGTTCAATTCATCTTTCCAAATGGTACACATTTGCTCGCCTATTATGGCAGCTGAGTAGCTCGTTTGCTAACAAGGACACAGCTCAGAATGACAGTCCACTTCCTGTGAACCGGTACAACCTCCAAATCAGCACTGACAAAAAAAAACCCAAAATGTGAAACAGTTCCGATATATTACTGCACCGTCCCTTCACAGACAGCACCTCCAACTGTCTGGTGCTATTAACTCTCAGTTACTTAGTCTTGTTGTAATTATTCCTCATGTTCATGCTGACCATCAGAAGATCCCTTCATGATGCACTTTCATTGTAAGTGATAGGGTCCAAAATCCACAAACCTCCTTCCATACAAAAATGTATCTGAAAGATTATTTTACGTATATGAGGCTTCAGCCGTCCAAATGAGTCAAATCAAGGTCATATCTTTCAAAGTTTGTCTTTTTTAGTACTAAATCCCCTCTTTTTGTTAGTACTATAGTTCCACTGCAGCTGAACAGGAAAAACTGAGACACAAAAAGGGAAATGTTTCACTAAAAAGACTGTGACTGTGGAAGATATCCACTTTATTTGACAAAGTCAAAAGGCTGAAGCCTCATATAAGCTTCAGATAAACTTTAAAATACATTTCTAGTCAAAGGGGTCGTGACTTGATTGGGCAGGATAGAACAGAAAAAAACCCCATTTCAGACACACAAAATGTTTTTATTTTCAAGCTTCCCACTATTTTTTTGCATTATTTATTGTGAATTACTGTATTTTATCTCCTCAAGCCTCTAAAAGTCATATGTCCTCTTTCATTTAACTGGTAGACAAGGCAACGTGTGAAGAGGGGTCCCAGCTGTCACGAGCCAAAAAGGTTGGGAACCACTGACTTACACTTTAAGCACACTTGGAGGGGATCTTCTAATGTTCAGTATGAACAGGAGGAATGATTTAAGAGAGCAAAACATGTTCCAATATTCATATGGAAACCTGACTGTTTTAAGACAGACTTGAAAAATTGTGAACCTATCCTTTAAGGGCTCTAACTGCTGTAACATTGGGCCAGCAGGATAACACAAATTAAACAATACTGACAGCCTTTACAGGCAAATACACCAGACACAGAGGTTACTACAATGTGCATGTAAAATTGATTTGTAAATTTAGTTTATTTTAGACTTTTCCTATCATGTCCTCAGGAAGCATGCAACCTTACAGAATTTAGGTATAGACAGTGCACATAAAGAGATAAAAAACAAACAAACAGAACAGACACCACCCTGAGTGCTACCACTAAGTTTAAATGGGCAATACCGTTGACTGATAAAGGTGTTATTTGAATAAACAGGTGCGACTTAGACTAGTTGAGGACAAACTGCTGTTGCGATTAAACGGATGACTGTGGGTGACACATCAGTTACATGATGAAAATTTATAAAGACATGTGTTCTTACTTGTGTGAAATGAGCCATTTTCTGTCCAAAAGGGCAGTATTTGTTACGTCACACAGGAGGATCCCAAAGACGTAACACATTCAAGAGTCGTGGGTGTCAAACAAAAATCCCAGTGGATCAAATTTTCTTGTGAATGGTTTTAGACAGAAGATCTAATACTAGAGTTAATCTAAGGTTCAATTTCATTTTACCCTTTAGGGTGAGAGCAGGGACTGATGCCTGGTCCTAATTTAGGGGGGCTGAATTCTCAAAAGTCCACTTTTCTCAACTGAATACAAGAAGCACCGTCTCAATTTAAAGACACCTCTGAATGAGACATATTATACCTGAACATGGAGGACACCACCGCTGTGTACAGCCCTCAATATCTCACAATATATTATGTGCTGTGCAGTTACTTACATTTAGGAGATCCTTGTCAACTTGTAGAGTCAGTAAACATCTTGTGACCACTTTACAATTACCTTGTATTACACTCAGATACACTTTGAACCAAATACTTTGACTTACTGCTACAACTGTGTAACTTGAGGCTTCCTAACCATTCTCTGACATATAAACTGATAATTTTCTGTAGTTTCTGTAGTATCCCACGTATCCCAAATGAACATAAATAAGTTGTAGACCTGCAGCAGAATGTTTTAAGAACATTTATTGAAAAGAAAGAAATCAAGATAAATCTGAAATACAATCCTCAGGGAAAAAAGAAATGAAAATAAATAAAAAATAAATTATAAAGTACAAAAAATTCCAAAAAAAAAAAAAAAAAAAAAAGTACATCTCTGCCGATAAAAAAAATACATATACCCAAGTTTAGTCTCTTGCTGAGGTGTGGGAGCTGCAAATAAAGCACACCAAATAAACTGTTCTGAAAGCACTGACATACAGATGAATTGTAATAAAAAGTTTTAACCAACTGTATATTTTCCTTATTTTGGGTATGAACTTTTATTATTTTCTCTATTCATTACAAATACACACATTTCCCTGAGGAAACAACATCCACATGAGGCTTCATGTACTCAGTGGCTGACTCGCTCTAAATGCCATTCAATGGTTTGTTTAAAATACATGAAGTGAATAAGAGGCCAATGCTAACTGTCAACAGTCAGTATATGTTGTACCTGTATAAGAGCATAGAGGTTTCAGCATAAAATCCATTGCTTTGACATAGCTGTGTCACAATAAAAGGCAAAACTGTAGCGTAGAAGAAAAGCAATAGTAGTATTTACACTTTGCAAGTCATTAAATTGATTACTTTTCTGTATCAAGGTGCACAGTTATGACACAGCTGTGACTGAATCATTTTGCCCCTAGCAGCAATATAATCACCTCTACAATAGACGGCTGAACAGCAACGCACATTCTTTTTGCCAATTACATTTTAATTTTACATGGATGCAAAAGATATTTTAAAATTTCTAGACAAAAAAAAAAAAAGGTTCACTGGATGAGCAGACAAAAAAGTAACAAGATTGTCAGATGTTGCTCAAATTCTGAATTCGCTAAGCGAAGGAGCCGAATATACTACATCAATTTAATTCCCTTCTTTCGTCAAGATCAGATCCTTGGTTTAATACAAAATGCTGAGACTCAAGAGAAGAAAAGCTGAGAATAACGCCTACTTTGGTGACTTGAAGTCTCTCCAGTCAGGGTGTCTTTTAACTCTAAAAGTAGACATTTGCTGTAGTATGTTTACCCAAGACAGAATGAATATTGATCCAAGTGCCCTATTCATACTTCACAATAACTGATTAAAATTGTGAAATAAATGCCCAGGATTCATGCCCAAATAAAGAAAATCCAAGCTAATGCAACTTCATAACAAAAGTGAAGGTACAAACAAATCCAATAGAAAGTATAAATTAAAAGTAGAAAGACAACTGATTGTAACACAGTACCAAAATAGTAGAAAAAGACACACCAGCCCTTTGATAATCCAAAAACCATACATTTTTATAACTAAATCTTTTGACTTTTATGCACACACTAAAAATGTACATCTCATATATACAGATAGAATCCAACCTCTAATATTATTATCTCCATTTAAAGTCCACTTCTGCTCAGTCAAATCAGAGTTGACAGAACTGAACACAGGCTAAAATTAAACTGTTTTTTTTTCTTTTCTTTTTTTCAAATAACCAATACAGATGTGATCAAATGTTTTTAAGTCTTTGGAAATATAATCAATAACCATAGTATTGCATTGCATTCAAAAAAAACAAAACTACTGTTTTTGTTCTTTTCATAACATTCAATTTTAGCCTCAGTAGGTATCTAGAGAAGAAAAAAATGAAACCCTGAAAGGTAAAAAGAAAAAAAAAAAAATACCGCTGAATATTCAGAAGCATAGAAACTGATCTGGCCCATGTTCAGCCATATTGTTTAACTTCAACAAAATTAACATATTTTTGACAAATTCATGACAAAATATCATAATCTTTCTGCAAATTGGCACAAGTATGTCTATTTGAATCATGTTATGCATTTCTCATCAGTTTCATCTAGTATCCATCCTTCTCATAGTCTGACCATTAACCCATAAAATGCTGTTACAAAATATTATAACTTTGCAAATCAAATACATGTATGCATGAAAACTATTATCACATATCACATTTGAGCTTTGAAAACAGTATGGATCACAAGTTTCATATGCATCTGTAATATTACTACAAGTATCTCAATAGACAATGGCTTTTAAGAACTGAGCAACTTTGGACTCTTATGTTGCTGATATTATGGAAATCTGTTGTGATATTGTTTTTATATGAATAAAATAATTCATAATCAAATACATGATAAAGTGGCAAATGATACACAGCGCTGTTACCAGATGTTTGAGAAATAATTTGCTTAATTTTAGTAACATTACATTGATATTCTTTTCACATGGTGTCGCATAACCACTGATAAGCACTCAGAGAATATATTTGGACATATTTTTTTAAAATTAAGAATATTAAACCATAAAATGAGTGAAAGGCAGGCTGCTTTGTAGAGAATACAGTTATATTGACATTGGGAGGCAGCTACATACGTGCCGGTGTGTTTGTTTTAAAGTGATGCTTGACCCAAAATCTGTCTTTTGATTATCAAACACCATCTCTGGTGGCTTTGGTGGTCAACTTGTATTCGGTCAGTTACAATGATTTCCAATTGTACCATTTTTTTTGGCTTTTTTGGAACCTATTTTAACCGACTGAATTACACATTCTTATTTTTATTAAGGAAGAAACTACAAACGTCTACAGTCACCTTTAAAATCTAACAGATGAGAGTGAGTATTAGATGTTTAATGAACATATTTGGGGGAGTATCACTTTAAACATCAAAGGGAGAGCAGTGAACATAAAATGTAGCCCTTAACTGTATGCAGGTAGCCTGTGTGCAATACATGAACACTACTGTTAATGTTAATCAGCATCCATCTTGTGCAGGGTGTGCTGTTGTGAGGATGTTCTGAATGTGCCAAAAGCAGCAAGCTGATGAGATGCACAATGCCTTGCCTTGGTTTACCATCCCACTTTTAATGAGTCTTCCATAGGAAGAAATGTTTTACTGAGACGGTCACGGACATTGTTTAAAAAAAAAAAAAAAAAAGTTGTAGTATGGCTCTCAGGAGCCCATCAGACATGAGTTTGTAGATGTATGATCCATACGTCCTCATGCATTTGGATAACTGCACATGAGAACCAGCCAGATGCATGCAGTTTCTTGTGCAGATTTTTTGATACAGCGATGTTCATGTAAAATATTCCTTACTCTACAGTAATGCTGTGTATTTGCAGTAATATTTCTAGTTTTGCAACCATCACGTCTTCAAAACATGACCATAGGGAGCTGGCGTCATGCACGTCTTTGCATGCTTTCAGTGTCCTGTCTGATGTCATAAGATGCTGACAGGACATTGGCTCATTGATGCAAAAACAAGATTAAACTTTTCTAGCCATGCTAGTGGCTCATTAGATTGTAATGTTCATCTCACACCGGAAAACCAAATTTTCTAGTGTGAAAGTTTGCTATTCCTACTATTTACCACTAGTTGGGCAAAAAAGTTTGGCTTGAGGGGAGTGCCTGAGGAAAGGCCATGTTGTCCCCTGCTAGACTTAGGTTATAACGTGCATGCAATCTTTTAGAGGTATCCTGTTAGGAGCTGAAGTGTTGTTGACCGGTTAGTGGCGTGACATGAAAAACCAGGCAATAAAAAAAATCATGAGAATTCATCCTCTGTAGACCATGGATGTCTGTGCCAAATTTCATGGCAATACATCTAATAATTGTTGACGTGTTTCAGTCTGGAGCAACAGACCAATGGTATTTGCCATTCCCTGATCCATAATTTGATATATTTTCTACATAATAATATCTTTGACAAGATGACAGATACAATGGAGAGCCTGCCACAGGTCCCAGCCTGTGGTTGAGAGAGGAAGAGTACATCTGTTTGTGAATCAGTCTCTCTCACTGAATCTTTACTTTTTACAGGCCATCATTTCTTGAATGTTTATAAAAGTTTTGGCCAAAATATGAGAAAAATTTACCTCAGATTAGTTTCTGAGGTTAATCATTTTGTAGTTTTAATCATCAATCTGTATATTTAGTGTATTTTGTGAGAAAGTCTTGCAATAAAAAAAACTTCCCTAAACCTACCATGCCTACTTCTAATATCAACAAGTCACTGTCTACAACTACCTTAAATTAAATTAAAAGTGGCCGAAAACAACAGTATGATTTTATTAAAGGTCATATCACCTTATGGCTGGTGACTCTTCAAAACAATAAATACGTTCAATGAAAGCAAGTAAAACTATCCTGTCAGCTCTTACTAAAAATATAGATTTTTAGAATTATTGTACAGTTTCCAAACCTTACAAAATCTAGACATGCCCCATTTTTTATTTAAATAATTCTTTATACTTTTTTTCCAGACCTGTATCATCAGTGACAGTCGAAGGGATATGCGTATTTTTGTTTACTTGCAAGTGTCAATATGAACTTGGGCCTGTTGATGGCAGCCATACAACTTACAGTGTGCTTGAAAGACTATTTGAATACAGGTCTCAAATTAGCCATTTTATTCATAACTGGGGGTCTATGGTAAGTTTCTTTTTGGTTATAATTTTATGCTTTCTAATGAGTGCTTGCCAGGTGGTTATGCAAGCTCATTAAAATGACGTGTATGTACAGTATATTAACTGTATAAGACCACTACATAGTAGCAATCAGAGCCTAAACTGCCCACAACACAAGTTACGCACAGAATGAACGCCTTCATGATGTGAGGTGGTGGCTACACAGATATATGAAGATCGAGGAGACGTTTTTGCTGCTGCTTTTAAAAACTGTACGATCAGAAGATGACCACCTTCACACCCTTCCAGTGTTAACAGCAACTGTTCGAAACGATCAGTTTTAAAGTGGAACCTCTTTTTACAGTAATTTTCCTCAAACTCCAGAGTCTTTGTTTATCAAACAACCCTCTTACTCTCAGTATTTTTAACAATTTTTTAACAATAACAATTTTTTAACGATTATTTTCAAGCACAACGCCTACACTTCCCATGACATTCCTGACAGCACATGTATGTCAGAGGTTAGCTCTGAAATGGAGCGGAGTCTCCTTTATACCCCTTCCTGACAGACAAAGTGAAGTGGATATTAAACCCTTGGTTGACACACTAATCTGACCTGGCTTCTCAACGCTCCCTCCATGTGTGTTGGATGCTGTTCGGCTTAGATGGACAGGCGTTGTTGTAAGGGATGGGAATTTACTTTAATTTAAGAGACCTGAGAGCGCGTGAGTGGACGAGCCAGAGAGAGCAAGAGTACAGAGATAACGGAAACTTAACTTTATTTGGTAATTATGTGTAAGTCTATGGGTTTTGCAGTTATATCTCTGGAACTGCAGTATTAGACGCAAGTTTTTAAACAGTAACAAGCAAATATCCTGTGACTGTTTCATATGAATAGGTTGAATGTGCGTTCACTAAACATGCGTCATATGCATGTCTCCCGTATAAAAGGGGTATTAGATACAGGGAGAGGTGTTGGGGATGCTAGGAGTTGATCATGATTTGATAGGTGGAGCCGTTTTCTGGGCTGGGCTTGGCTTCAGTAGTGGTGGTTGGTTTTGGTGGCCAGTCGGGGTCCACACTGAGTTCCTGGGCCAGATGCATGTAGCGAGCCTTGGGTGTCATCTTGCGAGGGCAGCACACCCAGGACAGACACTTGTACGCCCGCAGGTCAATGCCCCCCTGAAAATACCACAGCCCCAGAAATAAACAAATGAAATAAATACCAGAATAAAGGAGGAAAGGGAGGGAGGAAAGGTTCAATGAGCAGGTGTCAGACAGTTTCTCTAAAAACATTTCTACTGACAAGAGCAAATCACATCAGACAATGGCATGCTAATAAACTATATCATGCAAAAATGTAAAACGATAGAGGAGCCGTTTGTCTAATACGTAGGCACACTTTCTTTACACTGTTCAACTGTTACAATTATGCATGCATGCAAGTCATTCAAAACAAAATTCAGCATGACAACAGTTTGAAGGAGTTGGCAGTGGACAGCTTTAAGACTGAGCCTACTCCTTAAAAACAAGCTCATGGAGTCAAAGATCAAACAAAGGATTCCACAGCAGATCAGCACGGATTAAAAAAAATATGCAAGTCAAATTTGTCATTAACATTATGTTGGGAAAAGACATTTAAGGCTAGCCTGCTTCAAATTCAAACATACTGTACTTGATGGAAACCACTGACAGTGTCGGCTGAGATAATTAGCTAGGACCTACAGTAATAGGGAGGCTAAGAGACAAGTGCAGCAAGGAGAGCTTATTAGGGCCAGTGGGCTGGAACTTGAGACGCAGTAGACGAAGGGAGAAGAGGTGACAAGCAATCATACTGCTAGAAAAAAGCAATGTAAGATATCGAAGCCTTGAATTGGTTTGAGTAATTAAAATTTTAAAAAGGAAGAATAATAAGAACTGGCCACTTTTGTATATTTCTGCATAAAAACTGTATGTTTTTAACATTCTCCAACATTAATAAGTGTAGTGTATGATATACATGTGCATGGCAGCATATCACATCATAAAAAAAAAAATCAAATCGTCATCTACAGTATATTGAAACAACATTTTTTGCTAAATTGAATGAACAGCAAATTCATTATATTGCACTTAAATGTCACCACCTTCACAGATAAAAAGGTTGAAGTTGTTTTAAATTATGCCTGGTTTCTAATGGTTTCTTCTGCTTCTTATATTTTTGGCAGCTGGTGTATTTAGCTCCACCATCGAATCTCAGACTAGTTCACATCTCGTCCTACACCTCGTTCTAACTGCCAGGTTTTCAACCCATCAACAGGTTTAGCCATTTTGAAAAGTTATCAATCATTTGGATGTCTGGCAAGTTTAAGTATAATTAGTTGTGAAATGTCTTATTTAAATCTTAAAGACAAATTTGACAGGCTAAGTGTGCTCTTTTCAGCAAAACCTACCTCACAAATACAAAAGTTAACACACTGACAGCTGAGAACTGAGGTTGTTTCTTAATGACGGTTGCTGAAGGATGTGAGAGCATTACTCATTCATTTGATCCAACCATGAAGCCACTTATTTGATCTCTTACCTTCTGTAAATGTGTTTAACAGTGACAATCAGTAGCTCTCAAATTGGAAATAGCTTTCAACTTCAGCAAGAATGTCTTCACTAAAATACTATTTATTTAAGAGCAGTTAACAGAACTTATCTTGAGAACGAAGCCAGAGAATAAAGTAAAACTGTAACTGTTATCAAGCCTGAACTGAGTGCTCATGAGCAGGACATGAGAGGGAGAAGACAGATAATATGAGACTTAAGTCTAGCACATGCATGTCTTGGTTAGAGGTTACAATAGAAAGGTGCGGTGTGTAACATCAGAGAAAGAAGTGGGGACAGAGAGAGGGAACACCACACAAGAGGAAAATGAAAAGGCTAAAGAAGAAGGTGTCAGATTTTCCCAACCTGTGGTGTCGGGGCGGCAGGAGTGTCGCCAAAGCTGCCCTGTTTGTCTCGGCTGAACACAAGCTTCCATAAGACGATGTCAATGATGAAGGTCTATGGAATAGCGCAGTGGGCAGGGGAAAGAATTACAGAGAGGCTAATTTGATTTCACATAGCTTCTGCTATTTTTTTTTTGCACAGAGGTCTTCAATTATTTTTTGCAGAGCCACATTGCATCAAAGCTTTAAAAAAAAAAAAAAAAAAAAAAAAATCATGTGTGGAAACGTTTTTCTTCCATTAAGTTGTGTGTTAATCATCACATGAGAGCTTACAATTTTGACAACAAAATTAGTGAGAAGATAGTGCTCGGTTACCATTGTCTTAAAATACTAAAAACTCAGCTAAATGTTTTGATTTTGTGCAAAATTGATTTTGGTTGATTTTTAATTCACTGAAAAGGTGACAGGAATTTGCACTGGCAGTTTAGAAAATGGCGCCATCTAGGGTGTCTGCTAAGCAGTGCATGTATGCGAGGGCAGCCGGCTGATAGGAAGGGCAGAGTGTGGGAGGCCAGCATAAACTATCTATCATGCAGTTGTGCAGAAATAAGTTATATTATTTAAAGAACATCCATCTATCCAGAAAGTAGACAAAAAGCCTAACATGTAAATAGTTTTACTAAAAAAAAAACAAAACAAAGCTATCACATATCTAAGTTTTAACTCCTACGGATACTGTAGAGCGTCT
Organism: Thunnus maccoyii; assembly: GCF_910596095.1. NCBI lineage: Eukaryota > Metazoa > Chordata > Actinopteri > Scombriformes > Scombridae > Thunnus > Thunnus maccoyii. The sequence continues at coordinate 18,817,023 of NC_056539.1, read as the reverse complement.
CTTCAAGCACAAAAATATTTTCATTTTATAACATAATTTCTTCTCAACACAACATTGATCCTGCTGTCCAGCTAAATGACACAAAGATGAGCACACTGCATGAGAAAACAAAAACTTGACATGAGAAAAAGATCTATTGTTACCATGTGTTTACATGTGTGTCTTACCTCTACCAAAACAGACACAGCTGCATTGACTAAGATGATCAAGGAGAGTTTTATCCTCCATTCAAATGGAACACAAACAATCTGTACAGAGAGAGAGACACACATATCAACACTAAACATCAATGAGGCGACACAAAAAACTCACCAAGTTATAAATGGCAACAGTCTTGTTTAATGCACACTTTAATGAAATCATGGATTGGGCTGTGCATTAAAAAAAAGAAGCATACAGAGCTCAGCAGTGATAAAAAAAAAAGCTACACTTTACACCAGAGCTGAGTAAATGTATATGTTTCTCGTGTTCCTCTTACCTCTAGAAACTCGTCAATGCTTTCGATAGGGTGGAACATGATGAACAGCAGGAAAAAGTACAAACTCAATGCACACAGCACAAAAGGCCCTGTGGAAAGCACAAAAAAACCAAATAAATTTATAATAAATAAAAGTGACTTTGTACTCATAATAGGACAGATTTATTAATGTTAGGCAAGTTCCTTACAATTCTTGTAGCTAGGCTGCCTGAAAGGTTTGCCCTTTGAGAAGACGATGGCAACAATGAGATACTGGAAGCAGGACACATAGAAGAGGCTGGTGTTCTCGTAGTTTTGGATGTTGTGGTCGTCCACTTCTGTGTCGTTGAGGTCAGACATGTTAATGTGTGATGACAGGTTGCAGACACTGGGAGAGAGGAGAGTTCAATTCAAGATGAGTCGAAGAACATTTTCAGTCTGTGGTCAAAATACTGGAAACCAATTTGCCTGACGTACAAGATTGGTTTAAATGTCATTTCACATTAAAAAAGCATGGTAACGATGATGCTTTTATAGCAGGTGTTCCTCCGTAATGATAGTAAGTACTCACTCGGAATGCGGGTTCCAGACCGTGTACCAGGGCTGCTGTCGGACCCAAAGGAATGTAATGGTCTGGAAGCCCAAGCAGATGAGGATCTGGGTCAGCACAGAGAACAGCAGAGGCCCTGAGATCAGACCTGACGGGGGACGACGTGACACCAACTCTTTCCACGCTGGGTTCAGACTCACTGAGGAGGAGAAGGAGGAGGAGGAGGAGGAAGAGAGAGGGGATTCAGGGATGTTCAGCTGAATAAAAGCATGATACATACCAATAAAATACCTATCACGTTATCTTTGTTACTTTTCTTATACTTACTGGTAAAGACAATGAGGAGGATGATGGCAATGTCAATGAAGAGGAACTGAAAGTCTCCAAGGTTACTAAGAATCTAAGAAGAAAACAAAGAGTACAGATCAGAGACTATCGAGTAAAGTCTATGAGCCTATTTACTGTATTTCTCATTACTTCTACAGGTACCAATTAACTGTGGAAGCAGCATTACGTACAGAGTAGAGGAGAGTGACGCTGATGTACTGGATGATGCTGTAAAGGGCCATGAACTTGAACACACAGAAGGAGGTGATGAGAGCAGCACGGCCCTCCCTGTAAAAGAAAGCCAACACTGTGTCATCTCTCAGTGCAACATAAAAACCCCACAAGTAACATTCACGCCACACAGCTATTAAAACTTAACATTCAAGAAATCTAAAAAGCTTGGATTAGATTTGATGAAATAACATGTTGGAACTTTAAATCAATTTTCCCATTTATATAATTTTTTTATCATTTATATATTGTTTAGTATGCAAAGAAAGAAAACCTGATGAGGCTGGGGACACAGGAGATGTTAGGCGTCCTGGAGGTGAAGGGAGAGGCTACAGAGGCCTCGAGCTCTGACAAAGAGATGCCACCATGAGCCCTCTTTAAAGCCTGGGTAAAGGAAGAGAGGAAGATAGCATATGTACTAACTGGCATCAATTTACATTCATTTCAATGTGTCTGCAACATTTATCTATATGGTTGCACTACATACCCCGCAGTCGTTCGCTCCATCTCCGCACATACCCACAAAGTAACTGTGAGCAAAAGATAAAAATCAGTGACTTTGCGCTCAATCTTCCCACATTTTACATTTAAAATTTCACATAGTTTCAAACCTCAAGTTTTTAGCCACTTATATGTTATCATTTTTTTGCTAAATTCAACTTTTGACTTTAGGCTGATACCTCTGCAGGTGATACAACTACAATAAACTTTGGAAAGCTTGTCAAAATAACTTCTCAAAGCCACATCATATGCCAGACAGAGATACTCACTCTACACCCTGAAGCGCCTCGATGAGCTGGGTTTTCTGATCTGGGGCCATTCTGGCGAACACTGTCCCATGCAGCACCAGCTACAAGGCAGAACACATGATGACAACGGACATCAGGTATTACTGCGACAGCTGTCCTCAAAGAACAGTTGGTGCAACTTGAAGATTTCTACTCCAGTTACTGAAAAAGAGATGTCAATCCTCGTTTAAGAGACCTCATACCTTTTGAAGCATGTCGGGGAAATGCTCTGCAATGACCGCAAATGATTTTCCGTTCATGGCAAAGTGGTACAGCTCTTGCGTTTTGGGCTCATCTACGTGACACACATCCTCCAGGCTGATGTTTACTTCCTGTTAAAGTAATGAAATGAAATTATGGATTAGAATCAAGACAATTTAAGATACCAATATAAAGTAGCCTCAATAACTACTATAGAGTTGCATCAACCTCTTAGACAGTGTCAACAACTATTAAAGAGGTTTCGCAAAGGTCATATTTTATTATTCAACTGCTGTATTGAATTGCATTATATCATACAAGGGCTTCAATTTTTTATGGTCACACAGTACTAATACAATAAAATATGAGCACATGCATTTCTCGTGAGACTCAAATTATCCAACCTTGGCAGTGGGAGTCCTTTGCACCACCCACTGAGTAACTAAAGCAGTTTAAATTAATAGTATCCAAGGGTTAAAATCCTGCATGTGCTCACCTCGTCACTAAACTGCTGGTATAATAAGTGCAGAAGGACTGACTGACATCCCTTAGTAAAATCAATTTCCCAAGTGTGTTTGGACTTTGGTATGGATGTCACTGATGTGACAGCACAGCTTTGAAGACGACAAGTGCAACATTTTTTCTTTTGCAGAAAAGAAACCCTTCTGTCAGAGTAAAGCATCAAGCCATCTACCAATATTGGCACATTTGTTTGGCCCTTTCTTTGACCAACAATAAAAGGAAACGGCAGGAAAATTATGTTCCTTCCCATTGAATATGTGGTATGGGACACCTTGGCTTTGACAGCGACCTTCTTAAAGCTACTTCACATGCTGTGATGCAATTACAGTTTAAGCGGCCCCCCCCAACAACCTGGATTCAGTTTCAGAGGCTTTCCACCCTGCCAGGAATAACATTTTGTGGTATGCATTGTTGCACACAATGGGGGAAATTGTTTTTTTTTCATCCCATTACTGAGTGCATGAGTGTGTGTTTGTGCGAGTATTCATTCTAGCATTTGCCCTGTCGCCTCACCTCCAGGCGAGGTGTCTTGCTCGGTTTGTCGGCGTATCTCCAGGTGATTTTGGCGGCCTGTCCGTCATGGGGAGGGAGGGCATCTGCAATTATAACTGTGTCCTTTGGAGGGATCATCCCACAGTCCCTAGCCACCGAGATGGCCGTCAGCATGTTGTCACCTGTAAAATGAATGAGTAAGCATTTCTTATTTGCTTTATTTACAAAGATTTTTCCAAAATCATATCTCAATTCAAACCATTTACCAGTTAAAAGCTCTATTCTGAGACTACCCAAAACTAATTAAAGATAGACTAAGATGATGATAGTGTCTAGTTGGAACACAAATTAATTTTTCATATTCTTTATGTGTTTTTTGTCACTCTAATCCTCCCTCTTGTTCTCTACCTCTCTCACAAAAACACTCAAGTTACGACCTTGAAATTTTGTGCAAAATGTCATTGTTCTCCAAAAGCTGTTTTCTCTGTGCACAATGAAACACCAAGCCAGCAATTTAACATTTAAACAATGTTTAAATGTTAAATCTGGAGACAGTTTCAGAAAAGCTCAGTTTTGGAGAGAGAAGAACACTGTTTTAGTCTGGACTGAGGGCTGAAACCGAGAGAGAGAGAGAGACCCGTTCAAGACCAGTACAAATTTAACCAGCTTAGAGTGGATGTTCTCTTGCTTTCCCCTGCTCAATATCAAATAGAGGGCTAATGGAGTTTGGAAAAAAAAATCATCAGGTTACAGAGAGAAAAGCTTGCCCTGAAATAGCAACTAATGTGTGTCGATCATGAATCATTTTCAGCTTGAGTGTGAGATGTTTTCTGACATTCTTTCCTTTTTACAGCCTGTGTGATAATCCTCAGAAGACAGAAAACCAGATGAAAGCAACACAGAAAGTGAAGAAAGTAAAGGGAAAAAACAAAAGATCCTCTGGTGGATACTGGAGTTAGTTTGTGGCAGTTACACTGAGCAGCCTAGAAAATGTTATTAGTTGAGATTACAGATACAGCTGAGTAAATACCAGAGGAATTAAATCTTTTGAGTGCCAAAACACAGAAGATTATGAAACCAATTTTGCTGTCTGCATAAAAGCAATAAAAGAACCAACTGCAGACAGAAACATGACAGGAGGAGATTATGTACATCTGTGCTGTATGTTTTTATTTGCATATCCATATCTGTATGTTTGTGCAAGCTCATTTTCTCATTAGTTACAATAATGAAGCATATACTCTATGTGTATATGTGCACACGTGTGAGCATGTTCTCACCAGTAACCATGACAGTGCGGATGTTGGCTCGGTAGAGATCTTGCAGTACTCCTGGGGTTTCTGCTTTCAGCTTGTTCTGCATGATGATCAGACCCAGGAACTCCATGTTTTTCTCTATGTGATCCCTAATTCAGAGGAAGATGCGTACACATTAGTACTTATGTGCGGAGTCCAAAAATGTTTTAAGTAGTATTTAGGACCAACATACTATTGCTCTAAATTATATTATTTATTGTAAATTATTAGGAATTTTAACATTTTGAGTACAAAAAGGTTCTTTATTTGACTCAAAAGCCCCTTCAATTAGTTTTCTTATTTATATCCAGTAGACTAGAGTGATGTGGGTGTGACACTGTCTGATCTGAGCAGTTTGACGCGGCATTCTAAAAAAGCAGCAACAATCCTTGGCTTTAAAATCAAAGGTCACAGACAACAATATCCACAATATACTTTACCTGCTGATGTTCTGGGCTTTGTGCCAGGAGACTTTCGATTCAAGACGACGGTGAGCCAGAGCTATGACCCTGAAACCCTGCTTGGTATAGCCCTCCAAAACCTCTGCAAAATTTTCTGGCACTGCAAAGAGACAGGGAGAGGATGAGGAGATATGTGAAGTCACAGAGGAGCAGTAATAGCAGTAAGAGAAGACTCATTATACTTCTGTGGCTTTTAATACTCGGGTCAGGGGTAAAAGGCTGTTTACAAGAATCTGGCAACCATTTGTATGGCAAAAACAAGCTAATAACTCTTGGGCTCACAGTATTCAAATATCGTATATACCAGGATTGGATGAAAATAGTGGGAGGAGTGGAGAAAAAACATAGTGGAGAATCTGTTTTGGCGGAAGTGGCCTAATTGGATAGATAGTTTGCTTCAATGCCTTACAGTTAATGTGTTTTGAGCCAAAACATAGAAAGCTTTGTAAGCACTGGTAATACTGTTAATCCACTTCTGCATCCTGAACTAATCACAAGGTACTTGACCTGTTGTCCAAATCCCAATACCAACAGGAAAGTAGTTATTGAGAGTAACTAACAAACAAACCAAAGGACCAAAAACAAAACCTAATTGACTTTCAATTAATCAATTTTCCCCATTGTTTTCTTTCAAAAAAAGCAACTCACTGGTTCTCATTACACTTTGATGTGCTGCTAAATCCCACAGCTTTAGCAGGTGAGTGGGTTTCAATAAAATGCAGCACCATAACAGTTACAGTAATCAAACACCTCACCTGTCTCTTTCTTGCAGAGACTAGCCACCACCTCTGGTGCCCCCTTCATGTAGGCATCCATACGTTTCTCCCCCAGCAGACGGGCCACCACACTCATCCTCTGGAGTGCTGAGGAAAAAGGGAACTGGCGCACGATACCTATCTCATATGCTGACTGCACATGCACACACAGAGACATAAGATAGCATCGTTATCATCTATGTCGAGGAGAGGATGCTGATTGAATGATTTCATCAAAAACAATGAAATAAAAAATACAGATAATGCAAAACTGAAATAAGTGCTCAGTTGACAAAATCATGAACTCTATACAGATTAGATTCTCTCTTTAAGACTCAAAATATTTTTTGAAAATCCTGAATTTAAATGAAGTCTAAATTAAATACCTTACATTAACAATTGAAAGTCATTATTTATGCTTAAATTTACAGTTCTTTACAAGTGATCAAGGCCTGTTACCCAAAAGTTTCTTAAGGCTAAAATGATCTTTCCCCCAATCCTAGTCCCATTGTAAATTTATGGGCAAAGATCATCTTAGTTTTAAGATGCTTTTGGGACACAGGCTGAACAGTTAAACAGGTAAAAAAAGAAGAATCTGGCGAGTGGATTTTTAAAAAGGAAGCAGACTACTTACCGAAAGCTCATAAAGTTCCTAGAATGAGAAAAGAGTAAAGTGGGATGAGTTGGGGAAAAACTAAAGGTCAACAACAAATAAACCCATAATTTAGATTGATAATAATGTTGCTGTTGTTTTGCTATGACTACAGTGTCTATCTGTGTTACACTGAAGCACAAGAATATGCTGGTTCTCGTTATATTCATTTTTGCATTTCCCAGACTGTGAAGACCTTTTGTTCTCTTGCTGAACAAGTGCGTCAGTGCACGTACCATGTCCTGTTCTGGGGATACTGCAGGCTCTGGGGGCAACAGCTGTTTGGGAGGTCGAACCACAGTAGGCATGATACGGTTGTGGAGAGATGTTTCCTCCTCAGTGGCTTCCTCCAGGATCTGAGCATCCAAAGGTTTAGAGAAAGTAGGGATCAGAAAAATGTTACATTATTAATGTAACAGATTCCCTGTTGACACTGTTGTGTTTCCTGTCTTGCCCTCATTATGCTTTTGGATAGATACAGAGCAACTCACCCAGCCTGTAGCCTCAAACATTTTGAGGTCCAGCGGGTCTCCAGACAGCTGGCCCTCTATTTTGGTGAGAGAGTGGCAGGTGGCCATGCAAGCCACAAACTGGGTCTTGACCAGATTCTCTTTGTAGGCGTTTTCCTCTGACAGGTGGAAACTGGAGAGGCAGGACAAACAGATGGTCAACAAGGACAGAGGACAAATTTTACTGAGACAAATAAATATAGAGAGGTGCAAGTCAGAAAAACTATTTTTCTATGACGATTAAAATAAATGCTTCCAGAAGAAATGGATCTCAACCTCATACTGTATGAAAACTACTAAAACAACAACACTGCATGATTATGGTTCAATTTACTCTACTGATTCATGCCAAAGAAACATCCAGTTTTCCTACAAATCATGATCATACAATCAATAATTATCATTCTCAATTTTGGGAAAAAAATGAATCAAATTGTTCAACACTGCTACAATACGTGAAAATTAGTTTTAATATTCACTGTGCAAGAAATGCAAATTTAGTAACTTGAGACTGGTTGGTTAAGAATTTTGATGATATTCTCTGCTATCTTTTTGGCACAATCCCAGCACAATCATCAATATGCTCAGAGAAACTTTAGCAACTCTAAGGGCTCTGAGTGTTCACTTAGCATTTTCAGCTTAATTTAAAATGGTGAAACGTAACACACATAAGCAAATAAGACCATCAGCATGAAGATTATTTAAATAATGTAGTGACCAGAGATTTACGAGGCTTCTGTGGGATGAGGCCAAAGTGCTTCAAAGTAGAATGGTAGTTCTATATTTACTACATTGGAGTAAAAATAATCTTACCTGCCATTCTCAACTCTTTGGACTCCCCATAAATCTAATCCATCTTCTGTTAGAGTTCCAGTCTGAAGGAAGAAAGATGTAAGAATACAACTGATATCAACTGAATCAAATCATGTAGATCTTTATGGTCACACAACCAGAGGCAGGTGGAATTAATTTTGGGTAACATCGATAGTTGCTTCTTCATATGAAATGGCACCAACCAAACCTTAGCATCAACAGTACCACTCCAATTGCTTGGTTACTCAATATGTTCTAATCCTACCACTGTTCATATCACTGTGTTTGACTTTTCTGTATATTCTGTTTGTTTTTTATGTTAATTTTTGGGTGTGTATTCTGTTGTCAGCCTACATACACTGACGTCTTTAACTTTAACTTTTCTTCTTCAGCAAATATGTAAGGTTAGTAGTGTTGACTATGTGACTGGTAATAAAAAACAATTATACAACCGCTAGAACCCACCTTGTCAAAGCAGACCAGATTGATCTGCCCGCAGATATTAATCCTCTGTGGGCTGATGCAGAAAATGCCAATGTGTTTGAGGCGTCTCTGGGCGTACACAATACCAGCCGTCATGGCGGCTGGCAGCGCAGGTGGCACAGTGATGGTGATGATGTCCAGGGACTCAATGATGATGGTTTTAGCTGGAACCTGGGCAGGCAGAAAGGTAAAAGTTGTGAAACATGATTTATTATCACTATAAATGAGCACTTAATTTAAACTGGTAGGGCTTCAGTGTTCATCATCTCTCATTTGTTGGAGGGGTTGCTGGGCTGTTGAAACCCACTTTAGAGCTGAACAGTGTGGTACAGCTAAGTCTCTCTGGGTACGTTTCTCCACCCATTATTATGTTAACCACAGATCCAAATAGGTGACCCAAACTGACTGATCCTCCATGTCTGAAGTCTGATGCTAATCCTACAATAAGCCTTGCAGAGAATGCAAACTACTGTTTCAAACAGTTCACTTCCATGTTCTGCAGTACAGTAAACCAGAAATATATTACTATGTTGTCTGTTGTTGGAATAACTTTTGCACAATGTGGCAACAGAAAGTAGAAAAAAAATGTTGGAAACCGAGCATTCAGAGCAGTCTGAAGCCAGTGCTTTTTGCTTACAGGGATTACTCCTACATACGTTTACCTATTTTTTTCACATTTTGGCCACGTTTAATATGAACATCCGACATTGTAACATTATATATATGACTGAAAATAAGGAAAAGCATAACAGGTCCCTTTTAAGCTTCAGCCACAGTAGGATGGTTAAAGGTCAACTGATTTAACTGTGATTAAACTGTAACTATATTGTGCAGCTGATGTATTTTTAAATCAACAGAAAGACAGAGCACAGCAGATGTTCCATGAGACAACAGTTTTTCACCTCCTTTACCTTGCAACAGAAACTCTTACCCACGTTACTCCAAATCAGAACATTTGTTTAATCCACTCTGTTTACTTAGATTACCTTGTGCATGATGCTGAGGACAATGGAGTATATGAAGCCAATTCCAGCCACAGCCACCAGACACAACAGGAAGAGGTAGGCATCACGGTACAGCTTGAAGTCGGTGGGTTTGGGGTAAAGTATGGAGCGCACCAGCTGGCCTTTGGCTGTGCTGAAACCTGGGTGAAGAAGTTGTTATAAGAAGTTTTAGGTTAAAAGTTTTTTAAAAGTTTATACTTTTACTTTCATACAGGGGCACAGGTCTCTCAACTTTGGTGACCAAGAATTAGACTGTGACAAAAGTCTTCTTAGAATGGCTCAAATGTGGGTTGAACACATATTTGCTAGAGCATATCATATGCTGACTTCCTGAATTAAAGGGATATTACTGAACACTGAAATGCTGCATTGCTCTTGTACTAAGCATCAGTAGTGCTTGAAAGTTATTGGTCTTCTAACTATTGTTAGTCTTCTATTATTAGTCTGTATTAGTCACAGCTTACTCAGTTGCTATTCCCATAAAGTGAGTTGTGTCTCACAGTGAAACTTAAATATATGAAATCTCATTGTTGTTATAGCACCACAGTTTCGATAGAGAGCATAAAGGACATTTAAATGTTAGCACTAAATCCCAAGACACACAAACACCTACCTGTGCGGACCACGACAGCCTTGACCAGTTCGCCTGTGTAGAAGCGGGTCTGGATGACATGGGTGCCACAGAAGAGTGTGTGTCTCTTATGCTCCTCTGTGTTGTAGGCACTGTCAGCCTCCTCCCCCCTCTCCCCTGGCATCGGGTTCGGGAGATTGATCTTTGTCACAGGAACGCTCTCACCTGATGGAGGGTAGACTGATATTAGGACTGGCTTCTGAGAGGTTTACACTTTGTTATATGACACATCCTAGCCACAGAAGATACCAAATAACGATCTTGTTCCTGAGTTATCAAACTTAAAATTTTCTTTTTCTTTTTTTCTTTTCTAACCTGTGAGCATGCTTTCATTGACGATGCAGGTGCCGCTGACCAGCACGGCGTCACATGGCATTATGGTCCCATTGCTGGGGATGACCATCACATCACCGGGCACCAGGTCAGTAGACAAAATCTCTTCGATATCTGACAGGAATCGAGGTAATGAAAAAAGGTAGAAAATGATGAGTGTGGAGAAAGGTGAAAAGTGTGTATATGAGCCAAGAGTAGCAGATGGCAGATGGAGAGGAGGGGGAGGGATGAGTCAGGAGATATTTTGTGTGTCAGTCAGAGTCCCAGAGTCTCTTTCAGCACATCTCTCATTACTCACGCCCCTCTAGGCAGCAGAGAAAAAGCTGAGGCATCACAAGCAGGGGCCAGTGCAGTAAATGGATGCATGAACATGAATATAAACTGTGTACAAATTTCCACTATGATTCTGAACATCAATTTAATTATGTCCTTTAAGAAACTCATGGAATTAACTTTAAGTAGCTATGGCTGATAAAACACCTGATGAGCACACAGCATGCATCCCGACATACAAAGTGCTTTGAAACGTATATATGTGCTACGCCCACTGTCTCACATATAGTCCCTCTCTCTCTCTCTCTCTATCTCTCTCTCTCTCTCTCTCTCTCTCTCTCTAAATCTGCAGTGTCCCACCATAGCAGCCATCTGGAGGACAGCCAAAGCAGGGTGACAGTGTAATTGAGTCTGGCCCATCTACTCTCAGGTTTGGTGTGGAAAGCACTCTTCAGAAAAGCAGGAGACTGAATAGAATAATGCATGCTGTGTGCTAAGTCAACTGGGGTAATCTGCAAAAAAATGCAGAGGGAGACACAAAACAACAACAAAAAAAAATTGACAAACCGTTGTTGGCTCGGCATACAGACACACGGACAATACTGTGAGCTGCCACCATATCATGAAGCATGACGTATTGCTGGAGAAAGGGAACAAAGAAAACACATGAAATACTTCAGACAGCTTCTTGATTCCAGTGACCACCTGTGTGACTGCAAGCATGTTTTGATCTGAGTTTGTGAACTATGAAGCCAGGGGCAGCAGACCGTGTGCAGATGAGCCTTTATGCTAGCCTGAAACCCCTGGATTAGACATGAGCGGGGCAGCGAGTGTGTCTGACGTGGCACTGGGGCTGGAACGGGTACATAAGAAATTTTACTGCACCAGAGCAATTTAGTTTGTGTGATGTGTGCAGTAAACAACAGGGGGGGAAAAACACACACACACACACACACACACAAGTGTCTGTAAATATGTGCTCCTGTGATTCTCTTTGGTACTTGCTGTACTGTTTCATAAAGCAGAGTCATACTTTTTGTATGAAGCCTCTGAGATGAAACAAAGATAAACTGATATAATGTTTTTTGTGATATAAGACACAAATGACATATAAAAGGTCAAATAATACCTCTTACATGCCTACATGCTACTTATCTCAGTCCTAAAGGCTACTTAATCAACAGATTATGAAATATCGTGTAAACAAAGATTTTGGCCTAAAATTGTTGCTATAAGAAAAAAATTAGGGGGTCATCAAAAACATTTGGAACTGTCCTCCATGAATATTCGTACCAAATTTCAATCTGGCCACTAGTTGTCGAGATATCTTGCTCTGGATCAAAGTGTTGGGGCGTATGGATGGACAGATGAACCGATATACGGATAAACCATCAAACGGATGGACGAACCGACCATGCCATCCTTTGGCCCCGTTGCTATCGGGGCAAAAAAAATGTATAGTTAAAAGCTCAGTAAGCTGCCATAAATGTGTCTTAACATGTGAATAAAATGTGCAAAAACATGTTTCAGAAAATCTTAATTACAACGACATTGAATGTAACGCAAACACAAATTGTGAAATGTGAGGGTCTAATTGTGTGTGAACAACAAATGGATCCCATTTCTCTCCAATTCCAATCAACTCAGGCCTACAATAAATATTAATATGGGTCTTAATAAATTAAGGGCTCACCTTTTTAATGGTGTACAGAGAGGTAGCTATGGATATGACCGACATGAAAACAATGGCCACAGCATAGTAGTAATACTCATCGGCACTCCACAGGATCACACTGAAGAGCTGGAAGATGTAGAAAGGATTGAGAACCTGCAGGAGGAGACAGAGAGAGAGATTAGTGCTGTATGGCAAATGCAGAGGTGAAAGCATGAAGGTGAAACTACAATGCATTTGTAAACAGAGATGTCTACTTGAGGGCTTGTGGTCTAAAAGAAAAAAAAAGCCAATGATGCAGTGGGGAAATTTAACTTGGTTTGATGCACATGCCCACTGGGTAATGTTATTCAAGTTGCTCAACTGTATCTCTAATAGAGATCCTGGTGGTCCAGGTTTATGTACTCATCTGAAGTAGAGTTCAAGTGACTAATGCCATGCAGACATAATGATGCAAACTTGTATCTGTGTCTTTCTTGAGGGTATTTGGACACAGCATTGGTTTGACAAGTTTCCTTCCTTGAACTGAAACAATTACTTCTCAAGTATGTAAATGTCTGTAAATAAGGCCATCCTCCAAACAATCTTGGAAGCACTTTTGAGAAACTGGTTGCTATTTTTGCATGTTTCACAAAGTCTGAACTTAGTAAAATGACCTGAAGTTATCAATTAATTTTGTGGAATAGTTAAATGAAGGGCACAAATTGTTATATTGTATCCTTCACAAATAATCAGTTACCTTTAAAAGCGAGAAGAAATTGGTGGCACACAATCAGAGATCTATCATTTATGAAGTTCAGACAACTGAAGGAAAATGTCCGTTGTCCAGAAATGCTATGTGGGCCACAAACCAAATCACACACAGTAGTAGTTAGCTCAACTTTTCATAATGTAACCATTATCATTTGGTATATAGGAAACTGTCTGTTAATTGTGCCAATATGCCTGCAAAAACACTGGGATGAGCACACAAGTTGACAAAGTGTCCTTCATTCAAAAAAAAAAAGTTAAATTGAGTGAAAAAATTATTGCAAACTGTGGCCCTACCTCTTTGATAAGCAGCTTGAAAACAGAAGGCACTTTCACTGCAATTTCATTCACTCCGAAGAACAGTTTCCTGTCAAGAGGTAAAAGAGACAAGAGCCACATTCATGTAAGTCAAACTGTTTCTATGTTCAAGGTGTTGTAAATCAGACCTTCATTTTTAAACACACAGAATAAAGCAAAGATACACAATGTAATATTAGAGGGTCAGGGTTCCAAGGTTTTCTAAACTAAACAATTTGTCAGATGGTTACACTGATTACTGTAGTTCCTCCGCTTTGGTTGCACAGCTTTTAAAAAGCGTGGGCTCTGTATAAATTGTCATTTCGACATATCTGTACTGACTTCCCCTCACCACTCCTCTGGGAAATCGCAGCTGACATCTGGCCAGCCTAAACTCAAAGATGTTGGAAAAATTTTGTTGAGGCAAAGGGGTTATAATCTGCAACAACAGGGAAATCTGACAAATGGGCCTGACTACCCTTTCACCTAAAATAGGCTTAGAACTGTTGTACAAATTATCTTAAGCTATGTGACTTATCCTTCAGACAGATGTTACCTGTACTCCTGCTGGTTCCTGGTCAGGCCTGCACTGTGCTCCGCATGGAGGGTGGAGCAGCTGACCTGCAGATCCTCCAGGCCGCTGTAGGAAGAACATAGATCACAGCAAGAGACAAAGTTGACACCTTTAATAAGACTTAACAGTGCCAGCAATGCAAATTTAACGTTTGCTACAGATGTTAATGCAAAGGCTTGTTTTGCCCATTTTATTTTACAAATATTTATCAGTCGTTTGAGGGCTGTACAGTAATCATTATTGCTATCACAGACACTGCCGGATAAAATTCTTTGTTTAGCTTACTGTTACTGCAGTGAAAAGTGCCTGCATGTTGGTATAAAAATAGCCTTAATAAATTTGTGTAGAAAATCAAAGAATGCTTACTTTAAAACCTCAAAGTTCTGCACCTCGTTGTTCCAATAATACTTTGTGCTATGGAAGGTAAAATAGCGAATCTGAGGGAAACAGAAGGGTGAGGGGCAGTGGGGAAATAAGTCAGAGCAAATTTAAAACGGAAAACTGGTAAGAGAAGCAGTTTGACAGTTCACCATGATAAATTCCAGTATTTGTTATTTTCTGTCATTTTTAACAGAAATTTGAATGTTTGGATCAATGGAGGCAATTAAAATATATTCTGATTGTTGAATTTATTGTTATGGTAAGGCATTATGTAATGAATGTGGTCAATGGAGACTATCCACAAGGACAGCAAGGTCAGATAAGTTTAACAATCTGTATTATCACTCTACCATCATGGAAATATGGAGTATAATCACACATTAAAACATGGCAAACCTTCTGTCAACTTTGACAGACATTGATGTATGGTTGCCAGTCTGGCAGCTAGTCCTAAGATTTACTGTCAGGGTGTGTTTGTGGTTACTGTCATAAGTGTGTTTAGCATGTGTGTAAATACAGTATATTGTGGAGATGATGTTTTGCCTACCTGTGTGGGCTGGTAGTCGGCAAATCTTCTGATGAGCTCCTGAGCGGGGCTGCCGTCAGAAGGGTGGGGGGTGTGTCCATTGGCCAGAGAGGGGGAGTCAGGGGAGAAGGGGCAGGAGGGAGAGGAAGGGGAGGAGGGGGAGGTGGTCTGGGTCTCCAGGCTGTGGAAGGGGTTGCTCCCCGGGGCCAGCATCACTCGAACCTTAGCCAGGAACCAGCGCCGGAACTCATCCTGCACAAAAACAAATAAACTAAGTTCAACTACTGAACTTTTGTGGACCTTCAATCATTAACTCCAAAACCGCCCTCCATTACTAACTAACCTTGACGCTAATTCTGCTGTCTTTAGTGCATTTCTGTCATGCAAGGCTGTCTTAAAAAGGTAAGTGATTACAGCAGCATGTGGCCTTTCCTTTCCATGTTAAAACACTGAGCTGTATTTGGTGCTTTGCGTGTGTTATTTTCAGACCCTGCCTCACCCTACATAATCCTAACTTTAACCTTAACCCTAAACCTAATTCCTATTGCTGAACAAACCCTCATGAGGGCATTTAAAAGTGAATCAACACCCATAATCAGACACATAGATTCATACACAGATGGTCATGGATGAATGCAAACACATGCACACAAGCATAAGACCAACACGCATGAGATAGGAATGCAAACACCCACACACACGCTATGGACATTGTAACGGCCTCTTTCTGCTTGTGGGTGTGCTGTGTCAGTTACTGTGGGTGTATCCCAAGTCTCTTGAATTGCATCCACGTTTCCCTCACTTGCGTCTTTTCCTTGTGTCTTAATCCCTCCCACCGTGGATGCAAGGAGAGACGCAAGGAAACCAAGCGAGGAGAGAGGAAACGAGGAAATTTGTTTTAAGAGACATGAGACGTCTTCTCCTCTGAGGCGTCATGTGAAGTGATGTCCGTTTCTGATGATGGCAACAGCTGATCACAGCTGGATCAGCTGTTAGTCGGCTTTAACAGCTGTAGAAACCATTTCTACTCGCAGAATGCATTTATACTACTTATTGATCATTTCCATCTGTATTTTTTGATAACCCTGATAGTGAATTCATCATTCAATAACCCAGAATATGATCAGGGTGTCTTCTGAACACTGGAAAATATGTATTTGGCTAAATGTTTCAGAGCAAATGGAAATGATGTAACTCATATCAAACCCGACACTCAGGAATTTTCAGCCTCACATGTGACTGAATGGAAATGACGATAAATGATGTAAAATATAAATGTGTTTAACTGTTATTATGGATAAAGTTAAAGTCAGGAAGAGTCTGTCTGTCAGCAAGAAACAGTTTAATGGAGGAAACAACATCAGGAAAAAAAAAATCTTTCTCATAAATGAAGAAAGTTGTTTATGGTTCTTTTGTTGATCAGACTGAAAATTAACAGATTTTTAACTATATGATGAATATATAAATAAACATAAAACTTTGGAACGATACACTTAAATCTAATCTGCAATCTGTCTCCACTTCGGTATGAAACTACAGTGATGTATCAGATCAGTCTGATCAGCTGCAGTGTCCAATCAATAACCTCCTCACTCCTCGCTCCTCGCTCCTCCGAGCAAAATAAGAGACTCGCTCGTCAAAATGGCGCATCAGGAACAACTTCCAGTTCAGGCAAGGAGCGAGGAGCCATAAAATAAGAGACTTGAGACGTACCCTGTGTCTACCCACATTGTCTTCGAGGTGCCAAAGGGGCTGATTACAGGAGCTGATTGCAGTATCCAACCAAATCTGGAGCAGCTGGGCCCAGCGCTCTACATGGCATAAAAGTCCCAGCTTCCAGCATGGCTCGCTCTCTTCCCTGCCAGCGCCTGTTACTTTTTAATTTAATCTCTCTTTAAAGAACTTTGGTCAACGTCTGTTGTTTTTAAATGTGCCCTATAAATAAATTGACTCGACTTTTTGTTTTGCCTTTGTTTTATTTTTACTCCACCTAACCCTACACCATCCACACACATCCACATGAACTACTGATGTCACTGACTAACACACCTCATATCCGAAGTTGTGTTGTAGTTTATTTTCTTTATTACAATAAATAACTTGTATTTATCAGCATTTGTTGCCTTTTCCCGTACTTGTCATGGCCTACGGGCTGGGTTATGACAACATACTGTTGGGCACATGGCAAATTATCTGTGCATTCCTTCCTGTGTGACTGTAGTCAGTCAGTCTCAATGTATTCACTGTGCTACTACAATACATCAGTTGTATTCACTCAAACCTTTAAAAGCACATGAGTTTGAGATTTATATCCTCTATATATATCTATATACCAAGCTTTGCCTGACAGCAGCTGGACTTGACCCTTCTGTGGTTTACTGGTTTGAAAAAAAGAACCATGAAAGTGTTTGTTTTTTGTTTTAAACCACAAACTGGGAGGATCTGTGTCAACCTCATGAAATAAAATCAAACTGTATCATTTCATTTGATTCATTAAATATAAAAGTAACAGAAAATTGTAATTATACTTGGTAGATGTTTGATACTATATTTTTTAGATGACAGGCCTGCAAATTAAGGTATGTAAAATAACTGTTAAAAGGGCAACATAACCTTTTCGGCTTAACAAGCCACAGTGGATAGTAGATGTCCTTAATATGTCATCTGTGTTCACTACTTTACCATCCAACTACTGTCTGAGCTTTCAATGGCTCAAATTGAGACTGAGGCAACTTCTAACTTTTAACAAACAATTGAATTAGTTTAAATATAAATATAATAACCTCACAGCTTAGCTTACTACCCACCGTGGAGCGCAGCAACACCACTTCGGCATCACGGGCTGTGGTACGGGTGCAGGTGGATTTGACGCACCACTCTGGCATCCAGTAGAGCAGCAGGAGGAGGAAGCCCCCTGTACACAGCACCCCGAGGCCCACGAGGGCCAACCGCCAACGGCACAGACGGTAGCCCTGCAGCTCCTGAAGGGTGCAAAGAAAGAAGTGGCACAGTCCTGAGCCTGAAAACACGAATTCCCACATTGGTACTGATGCAAAATGAAAAAGAGGCTTACCATCTCTTCCTCCTCCCCCTTGTTGAGGACCTTCAGGTCTTCTTTCTCCATGCTGCAGAACAGTTTGCCGAGCCCCTTCCTTAGTCACTGCGAACACAACAGATAAAATGAGATAAAGAAAGATATTAAATCAATGTGTTAAGTGAAAGGTGAGAATGTCCTGTAAGAGAGGATCAATTGTCTCAACAATCCTACCGTCTGTCTTAAAGAGACACACGTCCTGTTAAGGCACAGAACCCTCCATCTTGTGTTCTTGATAAGAGCATTAGCTAAATGCCTGAAATGCTACCTTACAACAACCTTTGAGCAGTGAACATTAGTCAGTAGGTATGACCATTGTCATAATTTGGAGGTGAATAACACTGCAGTGCATATACCAATCACTCTCAAGGCCTTAGGCATTTGATATCAATTTTTCTGTTTATGTGAATAACAAGCTGACAATTTTTACCATGTATATAAAATTTTTGATTATGAGACACATATAAACACTTGGTGATGTACTGCAGAATGTTAAAGATACAGAAAGTCATTAATTTGTAGCTAAATATGTGTTAATTACACATGTTGTTTTACCATCAGAAATGTCACCAATTTCTGTCAATAGCCTCTATGCTGTTTCTTTAAATGTTATTATCTTTATTTCTTGTTTGAGATGTTGGGAGTTTAAGTCCTTTTTGCTCCGTTTTGTCAAAGAGAGAAACAACTCCAAATATGGAACATTCTCTCACCTGGGCTTTGCCTTTGATATGATGATAGATATTTGATATAGTGATAGTCAATAGTCTAATTACTGTTAGCAGGAAGTAACCTTCACTTCTGTTAAGTGTTTAACAGTGAACAAGTGAAACATGATCACTTGGCAGATATTTCTCCATAAAACTTCCACGAATTTTACTCCACGTGACAAAGAAAAGAGATATTTATGAGCAGTAGGAGTAAATCGCAATCAAACATACAATTTATAGGTGTGGGAGTCCCCTGTTGTCTTACCACTATGTCTAATATTTGTGTGTTGCCATGGCAACATGTGCCAAGAGTTTGTTATTTCTGTGGTTGTCATAGATTTTATTTGCATCTAATCGAAACACCCATACCACCTTTCCTTGAGAATAATAATTTTTAAAACATCAAAGCTGCTTTTTAGTAGTAACTTGATGTTTTCTGACACTTCAGATACTTTGCACATTAAATCATGTGTATTACTACATATAGATATGGAAGAAACGTTCAATGGCATATGGACAACAAGGGGCGGGTGAGGAGGGATCAAACTCTTTTTCTTAACTCTGGTGAAATCTTATTAACCCACAGTGAACTCTTCAACTGTCTGTTGGACAAGAACTACACGAAAGAAAGATATTAGTCTGTGGATACAAAGTGCAAGAAAGCCAACCAGAGGTCAGTAATTCATTGAAGTGCGCAGGTTATGCTCAAACTACAAGCATACTTGCATAGCCCTTCTCAGACAACTGCTTGACCTCAGAACACCTGAGATTATCTCTTAAGTGTGTCAACATACCCACGCATAGACCAACTGAGTCATCAGATGTGTGTTACCCAATATCGACTATGTCTCCCTTCCCTCCTCTCAGTTGTCTCCCAGGACTAGCCAGCTGTCAAGGAAGGCACTTTCTGTGAGTCTGTATGTGAATTCTGCATTCACATACAGAGAGGGGCCTCTGTGTCAAAAGATGAACAGGCCCTTGGAAATAACAGTTAGGCTACAGTTAATGCATTTTTGAGTTACACAGAAAAACTGTGAGGCTGAGTCAAACTGTGAGCAGAGAAAATAAAATTAGGCTATTGACTTCAAGGTCAGGGGTTGGTAATCAATCAGTAAAATACACTCAGGATTCCAAGATGGTTTCTGCTGTAATTGGTGACATCCCATCATGTCATGCTAAGATGCCAACCCAGCTTTTGGGTGATGAGGGCAGTGACAGAAAAATAGGTCAAGGAGCTTTATAGGTTTTTCTATGGTGGTGGGGGTAGTTACGTCAAGCCATGCTGTCATGAGCAACGCGAAGAGTGTTTTTCATTGACTGCACGACACAGCGTGGTAGAAGAAGTTGTTAACCTTGATGACGTGTTGGAGGTGTGCTGCTCTCCAGAAAATGCATTAAGAGTCTTTATCTAACATCTCACTTTGGCTGTCTCTGCTTGTACTATTCCTCCCTGTTTAAAACTAATCTGCTGACCAAATAGTGACAATTATCTCCATATGTTGTTATGTATAGTATTCTTGTATCGAGAATAGCACTGCTAACAAAGCTCTGCTAACTTGGTGATAAATGCATTTAATTTCCTGTAACTTCTTCACACTAAAAGCCTCCAGCTGGTTTGCCGGTGGAAAGCTTTCAATATGAATCAGCAAAATCATGTTGGGTTGGGTTTTCATCAGCAGTAACTTAACACTGCTGTGAAATGGATGAAAGCGAACAGGAAACAGTAAAGTAAGAATGGTATCTAATACTATAAACAGGAAGGCAGGAGAGAGACTAAACTTTAAACTGGAGATTCAGTCAGAAGCTACAAAGGCACTAAGAGTTGAACACAGAGAGACTTATAAACATCGCTTTCTCTTTGGTCTCCAACACAGCCATACATCTTAATACTACAGCACCACTACAGGACCACAATAGGCTATGAGGCTGTCATGATGACATGGAAAAGCATGTCATCAGAGCTTGGCTTGGCATGCCAAACAGGGAATAACCATGAAAAAAGCTGCCTTATTTATAACTTCCCACCATTCCACATTTATTACTGGTGAGAAGTAATAAATTAGAGATAGGAAGCAATTTCTGGCTTCATTGTGTATATGTCGGATGTGCTTGAAATCAGAACTAGCTGAAGGGTAGAGCAGAACTTGCCTCTGCGTGTCTGTGATTTTTAACAGCACCACTTGGCATGTTAGCAAACACACAGCATTACTGTTGTACAGCACACTGTCAGTCCTGTTCAGTCAATGTACTCTATAATAGTACTGGCACATCACTATACAAACACTGTACTATACACACATACAGCTACAGTAGAATACTCTCCAACTCAGCTACTACTGCAAAAAGAACTTTAAATTCTGGTTCAGTAAGAGATACCCAATCAGGTGACATATTGTAATTCCTACAGAGACGCAGCTAAAAAGTATTGGAGAATTGTTCAATATCTCCTATACTGTCAACAACACCATCAGATATATATGTCAAGCAAGTTTTACTGGTGACCCAGATGGGTGAAAAAGAAAAAAGACTGGCAGAGGGATGAAGGGTAAGAGGACGAAGAGGCATACAGAGCACAGGCTTTCCCATAAAAGTGCATAACTTGCAGGTAGTGTGCCTGCCAAGCGTATTACATCTGGAAATCTGTTTGTAAATGGTCAATATAAATGTACTAGTGATATGAATAATGTGCAAAGATTTCAGGCGTTAATATCATACAGTTATTCACAGCTAATCATTCAACTACAAGCTGCTTCATCAATTCAAACATGGAATATGTATGTAAAAACAAAAGACAAATTTTCTGATCTGGCACTCCCATCCTCTCGCATACCCTTGCATTCCCTTGAGACTGTGTCTGCTAATTACAACCAAACTTGCCACTGATAAAATTTGACCTTCTGTCTGCTAAAAGAATGCTATGCCTTTTACAGGTATGTGGGTAGAGATGACTTTGTTAAAAGTCATCAAGGCAGTGAGAACCAGTTTCCCTCATGCAACTGTTCAGGGGAGCTTAGTTGCATTCTCTATTGAAAACAATGGCCTTCCTCTGCGCAACCATGACTGTGTCTTTAGTGTCAAAGCCCAAAGAGGCAGATCATGATTAAGAGATGCCTTTGGCAGAGCATGGTTTTGCATCAAATAAAGAGGGTGGCCAAAGAGCACATAAACAGAAAAGAAAAACAAACAACCATGAAGTAACACAAACACGGGGAGATTGCTGAGGAGCACTGGCATGTCAAGGCATGGTACCCATAGGGCCACCCTGCTACCGCCACCACCACCCGGCAACAACCACTGATTCTGTATCACTACCCCCCACACTCAACCTTATCTGCCAGCTGCACCCGTGTGGACTTTTTCTCTGGCATACAGCGCAATATTTTGCTTAGGACCAAGCCCTTCCTAGTATTTTACAATAGCAGCCCCCTGGCCGGCACTAGGCAGTGGATGCAGAGCAACAAGAGAACACTCCCTCCCCAATCTCTGCTATGACTGGAAATGCCGACATCAGTGCATCATGGATACAGTCTTTTATGGGACTGCTGTTCTGGTATGGTGACTCACAGATTTCTAAGTATCACGCTTATGTGGTTACCGAAATCAGAGATTGTGACACAGTCACAGTTATGTTTCAATCATCCTTTCAGATAACAGAGGGTTATAACCTCAGAAAACAGAGAGAGTTCCATAATTACAGAGTCCAAACAGACAAGAGGCTAAAGTTAAAGCTTGACAGCTGACAGGCTGGACATTTTAACCCTGTTTGTGGCTCAAATACCAATATGTTACATGTTAACTGGGGAAGGAGGCAAGTTAAGTTTTACTTTTGTTTAGATGAAGTTAGACTTATGCAAGTGCAGGAACAGGGAGCTGTCACAAAATCAATCTGTAGTAACTGTATGGAACTATTGAGGAAAACTTGGGGCTTAAGAACCACTCATTTGACCTTTGCTTCACTTTAGAAAGACTGTTCCCTTTTTATTTCTGGCAGCTGTAATAAAATTTTCTTATTGTTTCGGACCCCCTATTACGGACACTACTAAATACGTTATGTTTTTGTCTGCTGACTTCCGAAAGCAGGACTTGAAGCTACACGGTGTGAAATTCTTCTTTTTACTCTTAGATAACATTTTTGTGAATGAAACTCGTTCACAAATGGAGCAGAATAGGCAGCCTTTTATGGCAATTTTAGGGGCGTAAGTTATCCTACTGATCAAATTTCACAAACACATACCTACTCGTGAAAAAGGGGCATACACAAGAGTGAACCGAGTGATTTACGTCAAATTTGTGCAGTCAAAGAGAGTTTGGTAAATCCGACTAGCAACTTTAAAACAGGAAAACTGAGGAAGTTTTAGGATAAGAACACAAAAATATTCTCGCATGTGGCCCATTGTGAACATAGTGTGCATCTGAGTGACAATAACATCACTTGTGGGCTGTTTTTTTGGCTAAAAATGGCATAAAAAAAATAAAACAACATCTACGTGTAGAGAGAAAGAATATATACAATATTGCTTGGAGCAGGGTAAAAAAAAAACACTGTCCAAACATTGTTACTTTACAATACATAAAGTCACATAACACAGGCTCCCTCAAATCCATCCAAAAAAAGCACAGCTCAGCCGATTAATATTGTCAAACATTCCAAAATAATCCAGAGTAAGCCCTTGTCCCATAAATTCTTTTTTTTTGTTTTTGTTACGTTCTAGGTGCTATTAGAGTCTCCTCACATAACTAGTCAGTATATTTGCAGTGCAGTCAGCTCCAGGGGATTAACAACCTGGGTGTCTGGCTGTTTCAAAGTGGATTTTTGTGGATAACGTGGTTGAAAATGGCTACATATAACATGAAAACCATAAAAAAGTAAAGCAGAAGTTTCCAGCTGGTTGCTGTGCTCCTACCTTGAGAGCCAGGGACACAATGCCCCAGGCAGTGCTCCACCCCGTAGTTAGCTTGCTCTCTCACCACACCAACCTGGAACCCTGAGGAGAGGGATCACAAACAATGCACATTACAAACATATCTTTCTAAAAGGTCGGGTCTTTCCATTAAATTGACTATGGAGGTTAACTAGGAGAGAGACTTTAACAAAATAGTAACATATCACCTGAAGGAAAAACAATAATGGTTAATGTGTATTGAAGTTATCAAACCTATCAGTCAATGTAAAAAACACACTGGTGTACATTTTTAGAGACACAATCAACTGACTAAAATGAGTTAAATAAAACTCAACTGGCCCCAGGAAACCAAATTTGGAAATGAGTGAACTGTCTGATAAGTTTGAAGTAAACAACTCCAACAATAGACTGTCAGCATCATGGAATAACCACAAGAGAGTACCGATAACCACGTCTACACTGACGCAGATTTTGGATGGAATTTCATGGACTAAACCAGACTAAAGGGTTACTGAAGTGTTTTCCCATCATCTAAAGTTCGGATTTACATCTTCCTGTTCCCACCAGCTCCTATGGACTACTGCTGTTATGGACTACTGCTAATCCTGTCCCGTGCTGACCATCCATTTTATTCTCCATCCCCAGTAATTATTTCCCACAGTGACTAAAAAGCCTGGGTAGGTGTCAACATGATAAGCCATGACTTAAATAATCATGACCTCATTATGAAATGGCAGGTGATGCCTCCTGACTCACATCAACTCATGAGGCTTGGCGTTCCCAATGCCATACACACAATGTAATAAAGCTCCCATCCTCTTTTTTCCCACTAAAAACTAACAACAAAATAAATGTTGAGTCTCTTGTTGTGAAGACGAGGATCACAGGAGAAACCAGTGTTCTTACTGGAATACATAGGACCCTGTTTGGGGCCTCTAGGAGTCAGCATGACTTCAGAGATATTTATAGATTCATTCAGCCCAGCCTACAGCCACATTGTTGTCGCTCATTTGATTAGTCTGCTATTGTATTAATAAGCAACACTGGCTATTCTCTGTTGGGAGGGAAAAACAGTATTACGAAAACAGAAAGTATTTGTAAGATGATGACAGACAAGAATGTTTGTTAAATCACAACAGACGTAGAGACACAAACAGCTACCAAAACTAATCTAGTTAAAATATCAAGCGCAGCTTTTATAGAGCCCGGTGGTACATACTATATGAGGTGATTGTCTATGGACACAATAAATTATTAATTCCTTTTACTGTGTCGTGAGCTCTCTGACACTCCAATTCATCAACTGATTGCAACCTACTATCAGCAATATATTAATTAACATTAGCAAATTGATCTTTTAAAAGCATTTATTTCATATGCAGAGGCAATGTTTGTACAACATTGGGACTGTAGCTGCAACTGACGATTATTTTCATTATTATGTTCTTGATAAATCATCTTTAAATTGACAGAAAATACAGAGAAATGCCTGTCTCGATATCTCAGAAACCAAAGGTGATGTCTTCAAAATGCTTGTTTTGTCCAAAACCCAAAGATAATTAATTCACTACCACATAACACAAACAAAGGCAGCAAATGCCCAGATTTAAGAAGCTGAATCCAGACGATGTATTGCATTTTTGCTAGAGAAAATGACAATTGATTATTTAAATAGTTGCCAATTCATTTTCTGTTTATTGACTCATCATTAATGAACTTAGATTTTCAGCCCTTTATGGGACTTAATTTTAAATGTCACCTTATGTCTTAAGTGATAGTAATAAAAAGGTCGTTGTCATGCATCACTGTCTGGTAACAGTAGCTTAAAATGTCATGTTAAGGTCATGCTTCAAGTTCTGTGCTCGAATCATTTGAAGATAGTGTTGTCTCAAAATATCATCATTTACTAAATATAATTTGTACAAAGTTAAGATCCCATTTAAGCAACAGCTCAGCAGACACTTAATGTAGACAGTACCAGTCCCCTTTTGACTGGTACTGTATTTTAAAATAACCTGAACATGAAAGCAAAACTACCATAAATAAATGAATAACTCCAGGATAACTAAGACTAGACATATTGTCCTTTCCCTTTCTGTCCTGTTCTTCGACACACAGACAAAAAGGAAAGCGTGAACAATGAGCCATGACCTAATGACAGAAGTCTATAATTCATGGAAGCATTTGGAGGAAAGTGTTTTGTTACCATCATACTCTGCACTCAATGTGCTTTCTTTATCACTTCCCCTCCCACTCATGGGGTATAATAGCCAAGCTTTGTTTCACATCATGGGCCAATCAAGCTGTTTATCACTGTGGCCACTGGCTTTACTAAAAAATCTATGACCACCTGCCCTTCCTCTGTTGTCCGAACCAAAACCTCTTCCCAAGCCAGCTTCAAGAGCCTACCGCCACTGATAACATACTGAACAATAAGTTTTGTTTTGTCATTAGTGAGGATATGGTTTTTTTTATATATCAAAAAGGCAGTATGAAACTAAATGGAATAAAAAATTAATTCATCAAACTCTAACACAATTTAAGCCTACTGTAATACAAATCACCCACTCAAACTCACCTATCGATGCAGCAAACACCCACAACTTGTAAAGATAATCCGGAGTTTGGGCTGCAAATTCATCATCGATACCGGTACTGTATGTTTTGAGATGGTGCCACACACTTTCGATCACAATCAAGTGAGAAGAACTGTTGACATTATAGGCTATTATTAAAATATAGTGGGAAAGAGAATAGAGATACAAAAATCACCAAGGGCTCAGTATGTGGGCTCCATCCAGAGAAAACCCTATTAGAAATAATGGAGGGAAAAGGCTGGGAAAAAACAATAATCCTACAGATCAAAAGTTTTAAGTCAGACCACATGCTCTTGGATTAACATTGGCATTGCTTGACAGTCTATGAAAAACTTCTGATACCACTGTGCAAGAGATTAAAACACGTTTTTTACCTCATAGAGCAGCTTTATGGCACATTATGACCCAGGGTGGGAAATAATATTTCTATGTGGATGTAACAGATTATACAACAGTGTCTTTCATAAGCAAAATTAAGTCGAAAATCTCATCTGTGTATTAGGGAACACTCAGATGAAAGATGTAAATCAGCTGAAATTGATTGCAATCTTAAAATCCCGGTATGACAAATGCGTACAGGAAATAAATATAACTCAAACTGTGTCCTCACTGCTGGGTCTCAATCAAACAGGCCCCTGAGAGGTTTATGTTCCCATCTTGCCCCACTCAGTCTTGAGATGCAGTCAGACAAGGACGATCTTTGGGATGCTAGTGCCTGACAAATGGTGGGATACTGCGATATCATGATACAAGCTAATAGAGCAAATGGAAGTCTTCCAAGTAATTTCAAAGACAAAGTGTACTTTTGAGGCTTTTTGTGATTCATAAGAATTTAATATGTCCACAAAGCATAAGGGTCAGATTTTCAGCTGACGTTTTTTTTTTCTACACAGCATCTTATCCAGTTGTGCAACCTCAAAATGAATCACTACGAGACTAAGGGCACAACAGGTCACTACAGGTGACATCATCAGACATTAGTCTGTAGACTCAGACTGCATGCAGGTTCATAAGGAGTTAAGTTACATTTTTAGGGAACAACCTATGCAAAACCTTAAAAAGTAAAATTTTAAAATTAATTCTAAAATGAACAGGTACCAGAGTCGCTGGACTACACAACTTAAAAAAAGCAGGGAAATTCTAGTCCATAATAAACTCTGCGTTATCTGATGTATTCATGTAAACAAACAACTCAGTCCTCAGGTTTACATCAGTCTGTTAAATTTCACAATTGTTTCTATTTTTATTCCTAATGTTTCATCTCACTTCTATTGAAAAAAGGCTGCTGGTTTATCCTGGGCTTGTTAGAGGCAAACCACTAGGCCAGCAATAGAAAGATCGGTTTCTCTATCATGCTGCTCTGGAGCTCCCACATCTAACAGTGCTGGGCTGTTGAGAGGACTTTTACCATGTCAGGATATTTCTCATCTCAACTCTGAATCAACACTGGCAGGCCTTCCATCGCAGGCCGCTGTCCTTAAGCTCACCTGTGAAAAGTCTTGAGGCGTTGGCTCAAAGACCTGTGGAATATTGGCGCCTCACTTCTTAACTTGAGACTAAACCGCTTCCAAATCTCCAGTTTGGACAGAACCTCAAACCCTCTCACAAAGAAGTTCAAAGGTGAAAAGAGCAGGCTCAATTCCTCGATTCTGGGAATCCACATGATCACATATATAATAAGCTGCAACAAGGTTGTTTTTTTTTTAACAATTAAAGAACTCATCCAGTAGCTTACCCAAGTCAAATTGTCAAACCTAATCCATAGACAAGTATACAGCAAAACCAACACATACATTTAGACTGTATGCCTGTGCTACCTGGCCTTACTGAACGAAGTAGCCAGCATATGGGCACAAATCTTAAAACGTTCAGGCTAATCTCTTATTAGTAGACTTAATTCCAAGTGAAGAAGGAGCCACTCAAACTAAGTAGCATATTTATCTACTGCCATATGATTGAGGCAGAGTAACACCTCTAAAGGAAAACTGGTAACCAAAAAGCACATCTTGTTAAGCTAAAACTTATAGTCAAAGTTAGAAAATGAACAATGTTCAGTTTCTGAAAATGCATCAGTGCACACTAATGTAAGACATGTAGTGGGTCTTACGTCAATAACCAACCACATCTTTTTTTAACCTTTTTTTCTGGTCTATTTATTTCCTTTGTGCCTAGTGAAGTGCTTACTTAATAAGCAGACATTCAAATCACACAATCTCACACTCTACATGTAGTGAATGTGTGAATTTTATCTACAACGATCAGCCCCAGGTTCTTTCTGCTATCACCATGGGTACATAAAGACATAAAGAGTAAACAAACCAACAAAGAAAGTGAATTAGACAACTAAAAGGACTACCAGAGTTTTTATAGATACATTTCCTGTCAACAGATAAGTCAGTTGAATACTCATTTCAGTTTTAGTTTTTACTGTGAAGCTTTTGAAAAGAGAATAGTCTGAAACATGAGTTCTTGTTGTCTCACCAGTAGGGCATGTCTCTGACTGCTGTGCGTGCACGGCTTGAGCTGAGGATATCACAAATGTTGTTCAATCTTGCTCAAAAATGACTCCTATTTTACCCTGATAAATGATATTAAAACAACAAGTCTATTTAGAGATACAGAATTCATCAGACATATTTCCTCCAAGCAGTGGGTCCAGCTCATCCCAGTCTGCATAAAACAAGTCTGCATATCACTAATGAATCATTCACTGTGTAGTTAAAGGCTGAACTGGTCTATAGGTTCAGTAGGTAGTTTTTATTCCTATGTCCTGTGGGAACAACAACACTCTGTGTGTGGATATTGTTCTTCTCAACTCAAAGGTCGCATTTTCATTAAATCCACATAAACTAATTATCTCCTAAGTCTTACTGTGGCAGCGGAGACAGACACGTACCAGCCAGTCCACTGTCTCTGTTAATATATAAACTGAAAAGTGAATAGACAAAGAATAAATTAGCTCTGAGCTGGTCTGCATGATCAGTGTTTGTGCAACACAAATAAACTTGAACTAGATCAGGGCATTTTTAAATTGATCAGTGCTGGCTATACAAAGCCCAATCTCTTTCTGATCCTTTGTTTACTGAAACCTTTTGTAGTCTGGGTATGCCAGTCATGCAGCGCCAGCAGCACTAATAAATAAACAGCAGCCGGCAGCAGTCTCAATTAATGACATCCACGCTGACAGCATGTAGCCACAGGCAATGCAAGCGTAGCCACTCTAGATCAAGATTATTAACTGTCTAAGTGAAAGTAAATCTAGATTTATTTTAGTTTTAGATTAAAAACACTTGTGTCTAGAAGGTCACACTGCTGGTAAATCAATAATCAGGCAAAAACTACATAATGAAGACAAAACAATAGTCCAAACAAATCTACAGTGAAGTAATAGTAAAGTAACAATTAGCAGAATGATACAAAACATTTTTCAAGGCTCTAAATTTCAGTACAGTAAGGCCAATCATAACAATAATAGCAAGGCAAAATGGAAATATAAGTCAGCCTTGGGCAGACTGCCCACAAAAAATTCAGTTTTTATGTAAGACGGTCACTAGTGAGGGAGTCCACCAAGAGACTTAGGACAACAAGGAGCTACTGCAAACTATCAGAAGGTAGCAACAATGACTTTTTCATACACTTCTGATACTACGCTGTGTTTCAGCACTTCTTGTTTAACCTTTGCTGGCTATCTTTAGCTGCAAGGTGCACACATCCTCTGTATGATGCAGCCATAAAAAACCATTGTCAAGTCGTGGACAGTGTAAAGGGGCCATTTGCATTTCATACTAGATGTAGATGTGCCTCGGGCTGCCAAACAGGATGCTGTTTTATCTTTGACATTGCTTCATGAGATAACAGATTGTTTCTTTACTGTTAATTCGTGCATACAATTTATTAATCTGAGGCTACACAATAATTATAAAACAATCAAAAGACCTGTGATATAATTGGATAAAACAATGACTCAAAGAAGTAAAGAGAGGTTGAGCATGTTTATAGGCACAATTTGTTTTACATATTTTCAATTGAACGTTCTCACACATTAAAGTTATGACAGCTAATGGGTGTGTGTGATGAAATTAAGCAATCCCAAGGTTATTGATGATTTAATTAAGCTGGTTGGCTCGACATGTGTACAGTACATCCTTGCTTGTTATTAATCACACCAGAGTGACAGGTGTTGATCAAACAGCCTAAACAGAGTTATTCTTTATTGTAATAAAATGACTGCCAACACTATATGAAAAGTAACTCAAATCGACATTTAGGGACCAAAGAATCAATGTTACAATATGTGTTATTATTAGCTGCCATGTAGTAAAAAGGTGTACATTGTAACAGGATGTGGTTTTGGTTTACGGGTTTCCTTGGTTTCATCTAGGTTAACCTGTCACTAGCTAACGTGACTATATCCTTGATAAAACTAAGAAACGTTTAACGCCAAACTACTGACAAATTAATCATAGCTATAAACCCCAGACAGCCAGGAAGAGGATTCATCGGGCTAGTTGGCTAACATTAGCCAAGCTTCATTGTTAGCCCGCTACTCAGTTACCAGCTTATTAACAATATCCATGTGTCTTCCTCTGTACTTTCTTTTTCAGACAATGTGGAAGTGAATTCCCATTTCACCGGTAACACTGACTGGTTTCCCTGCCTCTCACCTGCGTGAAATGATGAAAGCTGACGTCCACACAAGCAGGAGCAGCAGCGGCAACAGCAGCAGCTAACGTTACCGCTTTAGCTTTTAGCCCTGCTAGCCCTACCAACTGACATGTGTGACGATGACAGCAGTGAAGACACCGCAACATGTTTCTGAATAACAGACTCACCCAGAACCACCCGGACACTCTGAAGATCACCTCCGAGTCATGGTGAGATGAAAGCAGCTGTTATCTGAAGGAAAACGTCGTTGAAGAAGAAAATGGACTAAGTTGAATAGAAAAATGTTGTCGCAACGGACACGCAGAGTAAGGGCTGCTGTGTGTTGACAGCTCAGCGGGACAGACTGAGTACTACAACACGTAGTGAACTGGCCTGAACTGGCTGTCTGACGGCAGGAAGTGACGCGCTGTGACGTTACCGGACCGCCACGCAAGGTGAATAGCTCGCGCACTCGTTTTCTTGTAAAAACGCTCCAATTTTCGTAAACAGTTACTCTGATGCTGGTCTCTTGGTATTTAAACATAATAATCGTTCCCCTCACAAATACTACATTTGGAATAATCAAGATATATGTTTTAAACGCGAGTCATTGTTTTTAAGGGAATGGGTAGATAATGGCATACTACTTGTCGGTCAATTGTTTAACAAGGAGGGTTAAAGGTTTACTTATAATGAATTCCTATTAGAATATAACATTCTTGTACTCATTTGATGCTGTCATCCATCTAACTACTCCACCAGATTTATGTAAAGGGAATTCTGATCTGAGTATATTTTTTTCGTTATACATTTATTATTAGTTTTTAAACTAATAATAAATGTATAAGAGAAAATTTCAGAGGGGCATAATTAGTAAACCTGCTTCCGTATTTGTTGGTAATAATCTGTACAGGAATTTGTTTGTTTCAAATAAGGTGTGAGAGGTGTCTCTGAAAATATTGCACATGTGTCTCCAGTCAGTTATTGTAAAATATACACTGAATATTGACCCTCTTTGTTCCTTCTGTCACCACACAGATGAAACAACAACTCATCTTTTTTGGGGGGACTGTACCTTTAGTCAGACTTTTTTGGTTTCATTTAATCTTTTTTTAAATAGAAAATTAGATACTCAACTCAAACTCAAAATTGAAGCTATGCAGATGAAATGTCTGTCAAGAAAATGTATGTTATTAATCTTATTTCTTTATTACAAAAAATCCAGACATGCCAGCAAATTTGCAAAACCGAAACCCCACCTCAGTGTCTTCTACTCCTCCTCCTACTTAAAATCCTACCTGGACACACTGAAATACTGCACAGACTCTAAAGCTGTGAAAACTACAGTCTTATGTAATGAATTTGACTTGTAATTGATTTAATTTAATTTGGTTTATGTTTGCTTTTTCTTTTTATTTCTTTAATGATGTCTTATGATCTGTGCACTACCTTGAGCATACATTACCTTGTTACTGTTGTCGGTAAAGCTGTTGACTGTTCCACTGTGTAAATAGTTTAAAAGAAAAACAGAAGCTCGCCCAGTCAATCATTATTTGCAGAAACTTAAGAAAGATACTGATCTAAGTTGTATCTTTTGTGGGGAGCTCAGAGAAACACTGCTACATTTACTCTGGTCTTGCCAACATACAAAACATCAGTGAAGTAAGTTGTCACGATTTATTGCTGGTCATATCTATCTTCACTTTTTATTACTTTGGGAAAATATATTGTTTGGATTCACTGAATATAACAGGAATCCTTGTTTGCTGTTCTATTTAATTAATTCGCCTACTATTTAGTACATTTTATATTCACAAATCCAAATTATTAAGCAAAAAGTCCATATCAACTGTCCATATCAAACAACACATTCAGTATCTGAATGTACAAACAAAAAAGCTGTTAAAACATATAAACATTGTAAGCTTTACAGGATATTTATTTAACTTTTTTTTTTAAATTTCAACCTTTAGTCCCTCTGGCTTGTTTGTGATGGTACACTCCTGTTGTATACACAAGGTGCTGTACACTTGTTATATACTTGTTTCAATAAAACTGCTTTTAAAGAAAAAGCTCACCCAGTCACCTTAAAGGAAAGATTAGAATTATCTTTCCTTTAAGGGGAGCTCAGTCCCTCTCATGTGTCACAACTTAGAATAATTACCGCAAA
This sequence comes from Thunnus maccoyii, assembly GCF_910596095.1. NCBI lineage: Eukaryota > Metazoa > Chordata > Actinopteri > Scombriformes > Scombridae > Thunnus > Thunnus maccoyii. Next base: position 18,783,930 of record NC_056539.1, on the reverse strand, counting down.
AATGGGAAGTAATGGTAAGGTAATGACAAAGTCATGATGCATCATAGCAACCATGCAAAGCAAGTAAAACTTTATCTAGGCGATATAGCACATGTGCTTCACAGAGCGTGAACTACCACCACAAAACCTATGTAGATAATGTGAGTTAAAAACTATTCAAAACGTAATAAAATAAAATAATAATCACGACCAGCGTAGCTCAGTATGACGCAGCTACAACAAATTAGGGCTGCAACTAATGATTATTTACATTACTGATTACTCTGTCTGTTATTTTCTCTATTAATTGATTGTTTTTTTGGTGTATATGGGAATAATTCAATCATTGTCATTGTCAGAGTGTACGATGCAACCTGAAATGTCTTGTTTTGTCCTGACCAACAGTCTGCAACCCAAAGATATTCAGTTTACTATCACAGAGGACTACAAAATATTCACATTTTTAAATTAATCCATTATCAAAATAGTTGTCAATTAATTTTCTGTCAATTGACTAATTGATTAATCGACTGATTGTTGCAACTCTACAACAAATAGTTCATCATAAGGATAATTTTTGTTGGTTTGTTGTGATTTAGCTCTTGACTCCAGAGTCAAACAAGAAAAACTGATTAAGAATATGGTCATTATCAAAGCTGGATTACCAGCCAGGGAAAGTAGGGAACAAATGTGGCCCCAGACTCCCAGGGGCCCCAAAAGCCCCACGTTCATTGCCACTTAGTTGATTTTTAGTTATCTTTGGTTGGTTATCGTGTGGCCCTGTCTTGTAGAGGAGCCCTGTGTCAAAATCTAGTTTAAGTTTTATTTTAGTAAATATTGTGCTCACATGCATATTCCTAAATAAATTTGTGTTTAAACAAATTACAAAAAATTAATTCACACAAAAAGAACCCAAGGCCAGGCAGAGCAAATAATGAGGCTGTTATGTAACAGTCTGCTGATCTTGGACGTGACTGGATATGTAATGCACAGAGAGCAGGAGTTGGTTGCCCTTCCATACAGCTGAGGGTCTTGCAAGAACCACATCAAACAGAGAACAGTCAAAATCGAAGCAGCAGAGGCAGAGATCCTGTATCCTATATTTCCCATAATGAAATCAAAAGCATATTTTGTTAGACCCTTACCTGCCACTTGCAGAGTTTCAAATCCATGTGCCCAATTTGTAATGCAGACTTTCTGTAAGAAATTTAAAGTCTCATCTCCAAGTAGAGACATTATCAGAACTCTTTTTTTGAACTTTAAAAAGTTCACAGTAGACATTTTAGTACTGTATGTGACAAGAAAACTGATCTTTATGTGTCAAATCAGTTGACTGCCACTCAACAAAGTTCTCAGGCAACTCTATTATAAGACTATATGTTCATCTATTATATAATCCTTTATTCAGAGTTACTTAGTAACTACTCGGTGCTCATTTATCAACATTCAGTTTCTGATTTATTCCTCACTCACTCACTGGCAAGTATTCATGATTTTGTGTTACTCCTGAACAAATCCACCTTTCCCTCCTCCCTTTCTGGCCAGTTTGCAAGGTGAACAAAATGTCCTGCAGGCTCAAATCATCCAGCATCTTCCATGTCATCTGCAGTGGAGCGATCAGTGACGTACAGGCCAAGAAAAACAGAAAGGCCCATTCCCCACTGCTGCTTCAGATGTCCTAATCCGTGCTCCTCTTCACTTCTGCAAACAGAATTCCACCTTTTTATGGGGGACACACAGTTTGTTTTCTTTTGGCCCAGTCTCACAAGGGACAGGGATGAGGCCCAGTGATGGAGCAATGCTAGCTCAGCATTCATCATGACACCAGAATACGTCAATTGAGAACGAACATGTGATTTTTTTCTTTGGTTTATTGTATCTGATAGGAAATACAGATGAAAAGCAGTGACTTTTCTCAGGTGTACAACAACCAAACAGAAAAATAATGCCATAATAATAACATGAGCTCCAGTTAAATAGCACTATATATGTAATCGCATCTCAGATTTCGAACCTCTTTAACATGATGCACACATGGGATACAGTTCATCTCTACCCATCAGCAACATCAGATAGGAATAAGCAGCAGGAAGCACCGCATATTATCATATCCCTAAGGAATCAAAGATAAAACAATTACATAAATAAAGATATATGAAGCACTGACATTAAAGATTTCAAAATTGAGTGCCCTATTGGTAGGGTCGGTGATATGACACAGTGAAATATCACAATATGGATACTGACAATTGAAATATGGATATTTTCTTATTTTCTTATATGTATCATGAAACCACAGAAATAATCATACTGATGTTCAAAGCAATGAGGTGTATTCCAGTATTATACAATACATGAGACCAAATTTGTGTCAAAAATGTGTTGAACAATGACAGATAATGAATGGCAGTAAAATTCAGTTGTGATCACATAAAATTTTTTCATAAAAGATATAATTGCTGGCGAATACTGTACATTCATAAACATGTAAAATTTTCCTTATATCTGCTTCTAACTACATTATAGTCTGTTACAAACCATTTATTAAATGCTTGTATATTTATTTATTCTTATAAATGCTAAATAGAAGGACATAAAGTTTTATCATAACCAATCAAGTTTTTAATCACTGCTTGTTCAAAAACATCAATTTGGACAGCAGAAGTAGGTGGCTCAATAAAATAAGATTACATCACAATAGGATTTTGCTGACAATTAATAAATGGTGATATTGAATTATCTTCCAACACAACCTATCAGACCATATTTACGGGCTGAGCAAGGTGTTAAGTTACCTTAATTACAACTGCTGGTATCAGCAATAGCTTTGTTACACTTCATTACTTGTTTCCCAGTCATTTGTCTCAGACAGAGATGTGACTTGAGGAAATGTAACAGGGAGGAGTAAAATGTGCTTCATAACTTTGCTCTAATCTGTGTATTGTTCCACTATCAGACCTCAGGAAGTTCCTTTAGTTAAAAATTTGCTGGTCTGTTGCTCCGGCATGATCGTCTAAAGCCCTGGAGTGGGCAGACGGACAGAGGGTTGAGGGATGATTGAGAGGACGGAGGAGCCCCGGCCGTCTAGTCTGGTGCTTATCTGTGCTGCCGGCCCATTTTCCCAGTACAGCCCTGATAACGCAGGTCGACTGGCAAAATACAGGATATGACCCAATAACCTTGCAAGGCAGCAGGGGAGCAATATTGTTTTATTAGGGGAGGTGTTTTGTAAACCAGTAGGTTTCAAGTCAGAGGCAAAGCTACACACTGCATCTACAACACAACATTCAGTATTAACAACCAAAAGCCCTGTAATTTTCACCATAATTTTACCAACACTGGCCAGTTAGGGTGATGTCAAAGTACATCACACACATGCTAAACTGTAAAACAGTGCAGTAAAACATGACAGATAACAGGTCAGTGTTTGCAGTTTTTATTACCATTCAAATTAATGCACCAGATGACATCATTTAATTGAGGTTTCTTTATCATTCGGGTTTGCAGCAGAGCCACTCTCTCTCTCTTCTTTTCTGGTTACAGAGTTCTGTGGGAGTCCAGACATGGCACAGGTGCAGATGTTAAAGGGTTTGGGGTTTCTTGGCCATTCTTGCAGGGGAAACTCACCTCCCTCCTGTTGCTTTGCTTTTGGTTCGCTCCACTGTGCATTTCCCACTTCAAAATCCCACTGGAAAAATAAGGACAGGTCAGGATATCACATGGAGAATCAAAGGACAAACAGAACCACCTTATTCAACTAATGATCTATTCATATTCACTAGAAGAAACCAATGTGGAGGAGCCACATGCTTGTCTCTCACAATGTTGAAAGTCATTTGTTCAAGAAGTTAGTTTACTTGTTCAAATAATTGTTTTTTTAAAAGGGAGTTTCAAAAATCACTTCTGTGAAGAGGATATCATTATCTAGCACTTGTCAATCATACTTAATCACTTTTGGAACAAAATGATATTTCATTTCAATTTCTGTGACTCAAACCCTTTTCTTCTTTAATGCAGGTTTGTTTGTAATGTTTGAGATCCTGGTATTAATGTTTATTTTACTGCTCTGATGACACATGTTGTATTTGATCAGCTAAATGCCTCAAGCTCAGAGTTAAACCCCTGGCCAGCAGGCATCACACAGGAGACCATAAACATCTCCCAAAATAGCAGAGGGTAGCACGCAGCCCCCTATAGACAAGGCAGACATTTTTTTTGCACTACTTCCTAAGCAGACAGGCCCAGCCCAGTTTTGGTCTTTAATCAAAGATTCTTTACAGCAGAACAATTGGGCCACGAAGCAAATCTCAAACAATTCCACCCCTCCGTCCTCTCCCACCCCTTACCTCCACCTCAATGAGGAACTAGCACTCAGCAGAAATGAGCAAGAAACACAGTACAATAGACAATCCAAGCTGCTGGCTGCTCAGTGTAAGCAGGCAGCACACTCAAAATGTTGTGTGGTTTTTCATCATCAGCCATTATGGTGATAACATATGAAGCAGCCAGAATTTAAATTCATGTTTTATGCAAGTACATCTAAAATTGTTCACTAGCACTGTGATCTCTTCTGTCCTCCGCTTACTTTGAATCATTTTACAGTTGGTTAACTTCTGGGTTTAATGTAGAGGGAAAAATGTGACAGTGACAGTTTTCCCTGACTACTAGAGTGCTGCATATTATAGATTAAACATTAGACACTGGGCCAAGTGGTATGTAAATATCTATCCATTATATCACCAAGTAAACAGCTTCTGTTATTTTTAACTAGCGAGTGGAAAGAGTGCAAGAGAAGGAGGGACTAATCTAACAATTTACCTTCTCTTTTCAGCAAAAGACTACAGACTAGAGATTTGCTCAGGACTAATAGTCAAAAAAGATAATTAACATTGAATATTTTGATGATCCTGTGGTGTGAGAGCCTGACAGAACACTACTGACCACTGAGAGTTTGAGTTAGATGTAGCTGAAAAGGAAGAATTGTCCCACAGCCAAATAAAGCTGTGAGCTTTACCACAAACATCAATTACACAAAGTACATATTGAAGAATCACTTGAAGCCTTCTTTCTTTTCTAACGTTAACTTTGGTAAGGGCATTCACGTCCTTTGCTTTTTCCTGTTTGGTAAACAGTATCAAGCTGCAATTGTTTGCACTCACACTGTTTGCCTTTGTTTCTAATTAAATGACATCCTCCATAACTTGGCGTCCTACAGCAACCCAGTAAGGGAGTTTCTCTTGCGGCTGTGAGCATCATAGCCAGAGAAGGAAAAAAGCTTGAATTGTAATTCTCGTTGGAAACTCAAGGAGAAATTATGTCCATGTGTACCATCCTCTGAAAACCAAGACTAGTTTAGCTATGTAGCCAAAATATAATGCTGGGCACAACTGCAGAATAAAGCCACATTACACTTTACTTAGCCTATAATCAGCAGTTAAAATACAAACCCTGCTACTCTTGCTTCTCACAAACATTCCCTCCATAAACTTTTACCCACAGAATCACATGCACAGACACACACACACACACACACACAGTGCTCTCTGTAGATTTCGACTCATCAATCCTAAAAGAACTTGCTGACTGTTGTCTTCTCACAAGAACCTCTGACGACTGTCTGACTTTACTTCCCCCAGAGTCACATGTGGAAGGCACAAAGCTTGGTTTGCAACAGCACACTGCGCCCACTGTTACTTCTTCTTACAAGTTCTTCTGAGTCGCAGAGTGTCGGATTTTCATTTGCAGAATTATAACATTAACATTACACTATATAGATTTGGAGATACTCTTGGTGGATTTGGATTAAACACAGGAAGAGGAAGATTTCTGTTTCAACTCTTAAAGTAGGGGTGGTGATACAGACATGAAACTTCAGTGGCACTGAAACAAAAGTTTGGAGGCATACTTCTGTCAGTACCATACACAACCACAATTTCAAGCAGCCGTTTCCAAACTTGTACTCTCATCAAGAAGGGACGGAATCCAACTCTGTCAGACTGCAAGGCATCCAATTTTACTGCAGTTTATTACACTCAGAAAAACAAAGCCACATGGTAAAAACATTTACTCAAACATTCATCAGACAGCATAATTGAGGCTCTCAACTCTCACCTCTTGATGAACTTCAGTACTGTGTTGTGAAGGGGAAAACCCATTACATAAGCCAATATAAGAGGCATTAAACTCAATAAATTTAAAAGTAATCACAGAAGTTCACATGAGGTGACACAACACAAGTTAACCGCAGTGAAAAATCCCAGTTACATTCATTCATACTTTTACAGTTGTCATGCGCCACCCATTATGTCAACATGCTATCACCACCTAGTGGCTATCTGTCTAACGAACAACACATTTTTAGATAACTAGATGAAAGGACACTGTCCAAACAAGTTTTCACCCTTTTACATTTCAGAACAGAAACTAAAAACTGAGGTCAATACTGCTGTTCTGATATTTCAGCTTTATTTAATTTAGGAGGGGTTGAATGGGTTGGTGATAACAGCAAATGACTCAACATTTTCTTTGCAGTTGTTCAGAAACTCCCCCGATTGGTTAGCTTACTCATCTCCATTTTGTAGGAAAATGTCATACTGCTCCTTGTGATCACCGACAGAGGTAAAAGACTTCTTTACATTTTATTAACACAATACTTAATTAGTCCCACTCACCTCTAGATCAGAACTGACTAGCGAAGAGTCATAAGATGTATCTGAAGAGCAGAAACTGTCGACTCTGATCGCTCGCACTGTCCTGTTCAGAGGCTGGTCATTCACCTCCTCTGTGGACACTGTCACCTCCTTCGGGCTGATCTGTCAACAAGAACATGATGGTCTCTACTTTAGATATTAAACTGCAAGAGAAACCGTTGACTCAGGAAGAAAAAATATCCAGTTTTCATTGTCATTATTCAAAGAAGTCTGAAACAACTTTGCTTACTTTTCTTGCAGGGTGAGTACTGACATCCATATAACGGCCCATCTCAGTCATCGGGATGTTTTTTGTCTTTGAAGAAAAAGGCTGAATAGTAAAATGTTCAAACTCAAACCACAATGATGAGATTGAAAATAGAAAGAGACCATGGCTTTCATTTTATGAACATGACTCAAATTTTGCAGACCAATGCCTGCCTATTGCCTACTTTTTTAATCCCTATGTTGTCAATGTTAAACATAAAGCAATCAGCTAGTTAATTAGTCCTTTCTTTATTCAGGAAGTCTCACTGAGATCAAGGTCTCTTAATTAACACCATGAAATTAAAGTGGTAATCTGTTGTTTGTGCAATAGATGTTACAATCAAGGTACAATTTCTAGGGTTTAAGAAAACAAATAGGACCTAAAACATTAAGTATGAAGAATTACCTTTGTTTGTTCTGGTGAATGAACTTGCTGTTTTCTCTTCACGACAGCTTTCTCCTCAGTGGAGCCACCTAAGAGGCTCTCTGTGTCTGGAGAAAACCTCATAGGTTGCTCCCTGGTTCCCCTCTTGCACCAATAGATGACTAGAATCTGACAATTCCAGGTCAAAGGTCAGCACGTTACAGCTGGTTTAAAAGGTGGATGAATCACATACATTCAGGCAATTCAAGAGATCATTTTAATCTAATTGCGCTGCACTCTAGCCTTGATTTTAGTAGAAATTTGCTCTGTGCTCGATGTGTTTTTCTGCACTGCTTTTCCAAAAGGTCGAACTGTGTGGGCTTGTGATGGCCTTTTTTGTATTTTTTGTTGATAGTCTTTGGATTTCTGAAAGAGGTACTCTTTCCTTCTCTATTCAGCCACAGTGGCTATTGCTGCTGCTGCTCCTTCTTCTATGAAAGAAGGATTTTTTTCTCAGGAAGAAAAACCAACTTTGTGTCTAGAACATATAAAAGCTTTCATAAGATGAATCAATATAGAGTTACAAGTGCTCCAAGGGGCCACCTCCAGTTCTGTGGCAGGAGTGCTACTATGGATTTGAAAACTAAACCTCTGAATCTGATATGTGTCAATAAAAGGATACAAGAGGGTCCAGGGTGACACAGCATATTGCTGACAGCAGCCACGGCATAACTGTCAGAAGAAACTCAAGCTGAGTGTCGTAGAAGAGTATGGCAGTAGCGTACAGGGCACCAGCCAGTGAGCACAGCACCCCAGAGAACACATGGGCCCTTGTCAGCATCCGTCCTCTGTGCTACAGGGAAAAATAAAAGCAAATGCCATTTCCTTAAAAGTGATTTATCACTGGAAGCAAATTTTGTAAAAGCAATAAGAACACGATTTTAAGTGACATCAAGTCAACCGTACTGTATCCCATCACTTACAGCTCTGTGGAGTGCAGGAAACCTGGAGGTACAGGTGATGACAAAGGACAGCAGGCCAAGGATGTAACCCAGGATTTCAGTGTTGTCCTGTTAAAAGAACATATTTCAGGTGTTATAATGTTAGATACAACAAGCCGTTAGGATATTTAGCCTAAACATGCTGGATTTAAGCACATGAATATTCATCCACATTTGCAGAAACTGATGTGAAATATTTTAACAACTGAGTATTTAAAAGCAAGGCCGAAGTCCATGGACACACAGTTAAATGAACCATATGTACTATTTAATAACTGTAAGTACAAGCATTTATGCAAAGTGCAACCAAAGTGCTCTAACGTAAATCCATTTTACCGGCCACAGTGGTGATGTGTGCTTGCTTACTTGCAGGGAGAAGTGCAGCAATCTTCTCCCTCTGAGGGGATTGTCTGCCGGGTTGTGGTTGACTCTGGATTTCAGGAAGCCTCCTGCTAGCACCATCAGCACACACACTGCAAGGAGGTGCTGTCTCCTCCGCCTCCTTATGACCCTCAGCCTCCTCTCTGAGGGAGAGCACCTCATGGTTATAGTTAGAAACATTTAGTTGTGACACATCCCCAGTTCATTTGCTTGGTTATCTGTAGAGCTTGTCTCTTTACTGTTTTGCCTAAACGGTTTGGCTGCTACAATAAAACCTAAAATGCATAAGCTACATTTTGTATTTTACAATATCTATGATTGTCTGGGAGATTATAATTTTTGCATTATTCTTTTTCATGGCATTGCTCTAAACTTACCTGTCTTTGAGTTCCAACAGAGAAACACCGGGAAGCAGCAAGAAATACAATTAACAGCATCCACAGCAGCAGCAAAAGCCCCCATTAAAATCTACAGAGGAGGGAGCAGAAATAAGTTATTATATTGAATGCAAAAGATGAAACACACCATGATCTAAACTAGATTACCAGAATATGCAGTTGTTTGGACATAACTGCCCCGGTGGTAGCACACAGGTTACCCAAGAAGCAGTAGAGGGAAGTCATGATCTCTCCCGGATGTTCTCTCCGACATTTGCACCTCTGACACACGAGCCTTGAAACAGTTATCACAGGATTAATGCCAGAAAGTCTTCAGTAAATTACTGGAGCAAATGCTGTATGAAAAAAACTACTTACAGAAGACTTGACAGCAGTAAAAGCAGAGCAGATAAAGAGAAGAGACCGATGGGAACGCACAGTTTGCCTGCGTCGTGGGAGAAACAGGTGGTGACTGAATCGACGCAAAAATCAAACAAACTGGAGAAAGAGGGGTTGGGACTTTCTCCTGTCTGGCCCTCCAACGCCAATGTACGTACCCCCATATTAATTGCAAAAAAGTTCACATTCCGAGTTGCGACAAAGCAAAACAAGCCATACCGCGCCTATCAAGCCATGCAGCCGACGTGCAAACTTGCGCGTCAAAGGTACTTGAATTCAATGGAAGAGGTGGCTGCACATTTAGGGAGGGGCTCACCTGTGATAAATGTTGGACTACAGGAATATGTTGTGGGAAATTATCCAGCCCATGTTTGACACTATTACACCCTATCTTAAAAAGATGAATATAAATTAAAGTTCTCTTGTACTCTGTAGTTGGTGATCCACCTGTGTACAAGTGGCTTTGATAATCATTTGCACGCATCCAGTGTTCTGAAACACCTGCGAGGAGCTGTGTCCCTTTTAAGAGCTGAATCCTCTGCAGGATGAGGCCTATGAAGGTGGTCCTGACGGAGGGAAATTTTCCTCTGACTTCAGCCTTGCAGTATTGGGCAACCAGGTTTATACCTCTGAATGAATAAAATAACATGCTCAACTCCAATATCGTTTTCTGAGTGTTCAATTCTCAATAACAGAGGTCGAAACAAAAGTCAGCAATAGGACAGCACTCATAAAATCTATAAGATATAAGATATCTAGGCACTCTATCTTATCTAGACTGTTGCACATCTAATTGCTTTAGTTTTGGTGAATTCTTAAGTAAATATACCAGTTTTAGTTATTTTTTGCTTCATTTAGTGGAAACATTAAAAATACATTTATCTATCTATTAAAGGATGGAATCTCTGCATGTCAGTATGTCTGTGTGTCCTTCGCGTATCTCTTGAACCATTCATCCCATCGACTCCACACTTGGCGGGTGCATTGCAGGGGAACGAAGGGAGTGCAGAGTCGAATTTGGTGCAATTTAGACACGAGATGCGTTTAATATTAATAGCAAATCAGCAGTAAGTGGCTACACAGGAGGCGTTCAGATACATGGTTGAGCGTAGGTCACCCGCAAACATACCTACTCAAATATGAACTGAAGGCACAGAAAATAAGAACGATCTAAGAGCCCAAAATGGTCGATCCACTTTATTATAGCATGCACATTTTATTTTTAAATCAATCCCTTATTTTAGGCTACCTGGAATGAGAAAATATTTTTATGTACTATTAGAGCACTTATTGCTTATAACATCTGTGCATAACAGAATGTTAGTTTCTTTCATGTTGAAAGTATATATACTCACTCACACCTCACATCAACTGTATTAACTTTTCTATGCATTGAAGCAGCAGCTGGAGACCAAGCAATCAGCCTGTTCCAAACAGGCACTGCTCTGGTTTCAATAATTTCAACACTATGAGCAAGTCTTTCACATCTTTCATTTCATTTAAAGGATGAGCGGGACTGTTTCAATGTTCATTTGGGCATCTGACCTGTTTTAAGACAGACTTCAAAAATTGCAAACGTATACGTTAATATCAAAAACATTGATTACTGTGTGTTTCATGCTCATAGTAATCATAGCTTTTAAGGAAACAATATTTCCAACATTTCACCCTGAAGATTACTCAGTAATATCCTAGTGGAAATGTAATAAACAAGTGACACATGGTAAGTTTTCAGTTTTATTTGATAACCAATCTTAGTTACATAAATCATATCTGAGTGAAGGCTGTTTCCAACAAACAGTATTCTACCTGTTTAATGAAAACTTCAGCAAACTGTATTGAAAATCTCCTTTTCAATGTCTTATAAAATTCAAACCCTCTGGATGTCGATTTCATTACCGAACAGTCCTGTGAGATCTGAGGTACAACTGGTGATCCAGTTGATGGAATGCATTGCACCAATATGATTTTCGAACCAGAGCAGTCCATTACAGATTATGCACTTCACTGGTTAATATCAAAATATGACCTTTCTGGACTCACAGGATTAAGGGGCCTACGTCTACGTACAGGTACTGCTCAGCCTTTATTCCTTTGGAATCACATGTGAACTGTACTTCAGGGTTTTTCCACTCCAGTTGAAATGATCTGTAATTGAAAGTGCTTAGATTTCAGATTATCATCAGGCGTCCAGATGCTTGTTAAGCCGGCGTACTTTCTCCTTCTTGTTCCTGTTGCCATGTTTTTTCCAGGGTTTGCCCGCCACCATCTCTGATCCAGCTTTTTCTAGGCTGACTGGTCCACTGCCTGGTTTGTAGCCCATGACAGACTGCACCCCCTTAGAGAGTGCTCTCACATTCTCCTAAAGACAGAGATCCCATCAAAACTCAAGCATTCAATATCACAATAAAAAGCCTCTCGAAAATAGGAAAACAAGATTTAATGTGATGACATACTATTCAAGCATTTTCCTTGCTAGTAACAAGACAGTGGGTTTGTTGTACCTGATGGAAGAAGTTCTTGTCAACCACATTTTCGATTCTCTTGATTTTCTGTTTGTTTGTTGACGAGGAGACGTCACAGTTGTCCGAGTCTGTTTTCTGGAACTTGCTGTGCTGTGGCTGGAAGTCTTTAACATTTATATGTGGAGGAGGATGGCAGAACAGAAGCTTGCCCTGTAAGGAGTCAACATTATTAGGCAGTTAGGGATAGGATGTTCTATTCAGGATGCAAATGTTTGGGGTTACAACTGATTTTATAGGAACAACTGCCCAAATCAAAAACGTTTCTAATAAGCCCTGTTTCAACCAAAAGTCCCGGGTATTTTGGAACCAGAGGAACTAATCTCAGGAACTAAACTTGGAACTAAAAGTCACTGCTGTGCAATCCTGTTTTCATTTCAACCACATATGAGGAACCAGGTAGATCATGAATATTAAACCCATGAGGTAATAAAAAAAGACGACGGTGCTTGAAATGCAGTATTAAGAGAAAAAAACAACACAGATTTGTCCAGTTCTTTGTATTTACTGCTGCATGAGTTGGATATAATGAATGAATGAGAAGGAGGTATTAAGAGGAAACTGAGAGCATCTGTCTCAACAGTATCTTTTGAGTGTTTGGTGGTTATTTACTTCTTCTTTAGAACATAACCACCATGAAATAATCAGAAAATAACACGTTATTTCTCTAATTCGCTGCTTTGTTCTCACTACCGTCACTCCCTCTCTTCATTCACTCTCTAAGGTCCTGTACTTTTGGATAGTACACAAATTTAAATGTACAGCAGACTAGTGTGGTACATCCAGCTGCAATGCCATGCCATCTTGCAGGTGAACTTAATGCAACACCAGTAGATTATTGTAATTTGCATTCGGTTATCCTGCTTGGGGTCACAGATCAGTATTTGTAAACTGACTTTTAGTGGCTTGCTTAAACATTTTGGTACTCAGTGCAAAGTCCCTCAAATTCATTCCAACATTACCTACCTACTGTACAAAAGTAAACAAGAACAACTTTTTTCAAATCTGACCCATGTGTGCAACTTACATTGACATAGTCCTTAAGGATGTATCGGGCAGATCGGGGCTGATCAGGCTGGCCGTGTGACGTCATAAAGCCTCTCATATCTGAAAAACAGGAAAACACAAGATGATAAACTCTATACAGCTTGTATCTAAAAGCACGGAGCTTTACAAACACAGAGAAACAAGAGATGGTCCAAATACCAAATAAAAGCCAATGAAAGTTGCACACTTGCAAGTAAATCTTTTTATTTTATTTATTTTTTGTAGAAAAACTATCAATGTCTGATAGTCTCACATCCGTAAGCCATCAGCAGCTCCTCAGAGGTGGGGGGCCTGTCGGGGTCTTCGTCCTCTCGTGGTCGGATGATGTTGATGCCGTAGGTGCCTTCTAATACGTCCCGAGGGATTGTTTGACATACTTGAAAAATCTGTTAAGGGCTTAACTGCGATCACCATCCAAAACTTAAACCTGGTAACTGTGAGCTTTATGGTGTAAAAATTTTAAATTCTGGGTAAAAACATCAACATATCCATTTCAAATTAATTTTGGATGTTTGGTATAATTACTGTAAAATAAAATAGACCTCTGTCAGGATTGATAAGGTAAGGTGTTCATTAAAACACCCCATATTCCAGACAAAGACTTATATCTTGTGTTTTTAAACTTAGGACCACATTTCCTATAAACACACTTAATCCACTTTCTCAAAATGTATTCAATAATGACTTATTAATGTCACAAAGCACCTTTAAAGGTGATTAGCAGTTTTTCCTTAAAAAAAAGGAAGCTATTACAAAGTTACAATTTAATTAATAATGTAAAGAACCTGCAAAATGCAAGCAAAACATTTTTAATTGACATATAAAGGATATCAGAGAGGCTGCTGGTACGTGGTCTCTCATCTGGTCAATGGGCAGGATCCCAGAGCAGATCATCTCAGCTTTGGTAGAAACAAAGGAAGGCATGACCAGCCCGGGGCAGTCGCAAAGGCACAGGCCTGGCTCCACATACAGAGTCTGAGATACATGAAAAGAAAAGGCAAAAATCAATCACACATTTGTCTTTCTGCTGATGGAAAGCATGACTTGAATTCACGTGGAGAGTTTAGGAGAGCCGTCCTGTACCTGAAAGTGCTTAGTGTGTCCAGGAGTGGCTGAAACAGACACTTTCTTGTTCCGTAGAATAGTGTTGATGGTGGAACTCTTCCCCACGTTAGGATACCCGACCTGTTGTGTCCACACATGATGAAAAAGGATAGTTTAGTTTATGTCGAGGCTTTTTTTCTGTCAGAACAATGTGAGAACAGAGTATATTTTACATTTAAGACGCTACGTTCCGCACCATTCAGAAAGCTTTTCGTCACAGCTATGGTGAGAACAGCAGCATTCCTGGATAAAGCATTCGTATATATGACTACTGTACACACACAGCAAGTAAGCAATACATTTTTACCCACCAGCCCCACTGTCAGTTGGTCTTCTTTACACCTGGGTCCACTGTGAACCGCCTTAAACATCGCCAGCAACTCATCCTTGTGCAGCAGCCGACTGGAGTTGTGGAAGGAGGATTCATTAGATGAACCAACAGTCCCTTTCTCTTCTCCCCCCTCATCTTCTGAGCAGGTAAACCACTCCTCCTCATCTACGGTTATCTCTTCCTGCTCCTCTTCCTCTGTACCACTATCCTCTCCCTCTTCTTCTTCTTCTTCTTCCTCCTTCTCCTCTCCATCTGCCCCCTTTTGGCTCAAGTCCTCATTGTCTGGCTGCTCCATCTCTTCTGGGTCACTCTCTCCACACTCTGGATCCTCCACTTCCATGCCCTATGGGAAGAGAAGTTTACCGCTTTAAATACTGTGTTTAAAGGCAACAGTAAGTCTGAGGATGTTGAAGAGCGTGACTATTCATAAGCATCCCGAAACCCCTTTGAAATTACAATGTGAGTCCACACAGTTATCTGCTCCTCGGAATGCAAATGCATTATTATTATATTATTATCATAATTATGACGTTTTTATATACAGCTCATCATTAAAGCTCCACCGTCTCACCTTTTCCTCTGCATCCAGTCTATTGCTTTCAGCCAGCGCAGACCAGAAAACTGCCCTTAGCCCCTCTTTCTCAAAGTGTTTGGCCCAGGCTCGCCTCTGCTCCCTGGTCAGCAGGTCGGCCTTGTTCACCAGCAGGATGTTGACCTTATTCTCCGACACCTCCTTTACATACAACTCCTTGCAGCACACAACGGGGAAAAAAGAACTTTAATAAACAGAACAGAAGTGAAGCTCACCTTGACTTCAGTATTTCTGCTAGTTATAAGCGGTAACACACGCTGCATTCCCCACTGAACCAACTCTGCAACCATTAAAAATAAATGTTCTTACCAGGTCAGGACATCTGAACAGCAAAGGATTTCTGGCATCGACAATTTGAACAACGACGTCGCTACAAGAAAACAAACAGTTTTACTTTAAGCATCACATAAGAAGAAGACATTCCTCATTAAACACATGTATGAACAGGCAGCAGTATCTACCTCCTCTCAATGACTCTCCACAGCTGTCTCCAGAACTCAAGATTCCTCTCAAATGGTGTGAGAATTAACTTCTGTTCTTCTTCAAGCCTTTAAAAGTAACACTTAATAGATTACTGACACAGATAATCCAAAATGGGTGTACAATAAACTATATGGACACAGAATATTACACACTGTGCAAGCTCTCGTCTCCACTCCAGGAAGTTGTCTTTTTCTGCCTGCTGAAGAGCCTCTGGACTGGTGCTTTCATCCCAGTGGGGGCTGAAAACAAGCAGAGACATAACAACATCTAAAAATGCAAAATATACTTATATGTCAGTAAATTAACTAAATCTGTTCAATTTACCGTCGAGGAATTTTGAGGAAATGCTTGTTGTCTTCATGCAGCCTTTTTAGCCTGTTTTTCTCCTCAGCTGTTAATATGCCTGCTCTAGCTTCTGCTGGCACAAACCTGATGTTGAGTTTCTCTGAGAAAAAAAAAAGAAACAGAGAGCAGTAATTACAGATGAAAAAGATGCAGTAACACAACAACAACAACAACAACAAAAAGGTATTCAAAGACTCTCAAAAGCCGATGCCCAAATTCAAACATATTTATAACTTACTTACCAACTTAATTCTTTACTTATAAGAATTGATTATATTCCTTTAAGCAGGAATGGAACAACACACTGTGACCCAGACAGATAATTACATTACAGGCATGAGTTTCATTCCTAGGAAGCAGAGTAGATAGACCCGTGCATACAACACACTGCCTGCAACTCCTGAGTTAAGTAAGCACAACCCAAGTATTAAACAAGAATTAAATTAAGTATCACCTACCAGCTACAAACTCTGTTCCTGCCAATTCAGCAGTGGCCAGAAAGTCGTCCATGGAACTCTGTTCTGTCACTGACTGCAGGTTCAGCCGTCCCCAGTCATAGCCATCACTCAGCTCGCTGGTGTGGAGCTGTAAGTGTAAAACAAAAGTCAAATTAGGTCTAAACTAATCACATACCACATTAGTGTGCAGTGACTACTACAAAGTGTGCATCTCCAGAAGACAAAGTGTCAATCATGAGTACACACTGTAATTGTAGTGTGTTCCACCCACATAGCTTTTAAGTGATTGTATTACCATAAGTGCCTTGCATCAAAACACACGTGGATAATAGGACCGTAGGAAGTCCAATGATCCGATTCTAAAAAGCCAACAATATGAAAAAAAACAAACTCCTGGAGCATGTGTCTCCATGGCGAATTTACCCAAGGTATTACTTAATGTACTTTCTTACGTTACGTAAGCAAAAAAACAAAAAATAACATGTTTCTAATGAAGTTTGGCGACAGTAACTGACATGTAAAACACTGAACTTTGCCGGATCCTACAAGTAATGAAGGAGTCGTTTCGTATCTCAAACATTGCCACAACAAATTAGACTTTATAAAATGTCATCATTTAGCGAGATATAATCACTTCTACGACATTATTAGTTGTTGCCATGTCATACCCAGGAGTCGCCCCTCTTGTTGCCTCGGCCAGCCTGGAGTCTCTCCTTTATCAGAGCTCTGCCCAGTCCGCCCCCTCCGCCTGCCTTCTTCTTACCCATACTAACTTCTGTTGTTGTCGCTTCACACAAAACACCGTAGAAATATCAAACTGAAAACTGCAAATGCGAGAAATGTCAGCAACAACTGTGACCCATGTGCACTAAGTATCCATGGCACTACGTTACGTTGTTGTCGTAAGAAGCGGAAGTGGAACAAACCAAGTCAGTGACGTATTCCGACAGTTACGCCTCAGCGACTCTGAACACATTTCATTTAAATAGTTATTTCGTATATTAAATATAAAAATACTTCATCCTTGAAAGTCTTGGGGTGATAACTCGTTTGTTATAAACAAATTCAGTAACGCAGCTATGGAACAGTCCACTTATTTGTCCAGCTGTCAAATGTGCCCTGAAGAAAATGGGACTATACCAACATTAGTTCCGCAGGGGTAACGCATTTTACAGTCATTAATAAAATAGGCCACGTATAAATACACTTCTCATTAATTTATTGCTAATAGATTATACATAATAAATTAAAGCTTCATATTGCGCAAAGTAACAAGTAACTCTTTCTCCACGATCACAAAACGCACTTCTGATGTGAACCAAAAGATGGCAGCATAAAGCAACATGAGGGTTACCCTGCTATCCTCACCCCACATTCATGAATATGATGAATTGACATAGTCTGACTACTATATTCTGTAGTCCGTACTCCCTATTTCTCGAAAGACAAACGCATTTAATTCAGACCACACGTTGTCCCGCGAACATTCTATAAGTAGGCTAATAATAATGATGATGATGATAATGATGATGATGATGATGATGATGATGATGATGATAACAATAACAATAACAATAACAATAACAATAACAATAACAATAACAATAACTATAACATCATCGTCATCATCATCAACAACAACAACAACAAAAATGCATTTATTTTGTACTGGACTTCTCATTCACCGCGAATCTCAAAGTGCTATAACATTAAAACATATAACATAACATGGCAAGAAAATAGCAAAAGTTAAGATGAAAAAATCTTCCTGGAAGTCTGTGCGGCCTTAAGATGTGACTGCTGATGTTGATTTAATTCCATGACAGCACGCCACGCTTCTAATTTCGAAAAAATTCTTTAGTAACACATTAAAGGGAAGATTACTTTTGTCAAATGTAACTTAAAAAACTGTGAGAAACAAAGTGAACACATTTAACAAAGACAACATGATTTTGGTTTGTGGTAGGAATGTGGCAGCCTATTGATGCTTAAGAAAAATCATGGATATTTTAATATAGAAATGTTGTCTACTTGGGCTCAGCAGTGACTTTATAATGAAAATAAAAACTTAATATCTTCATGTCATTGATAAGATATGATAACCTGGCTGTAATATCCTCACAGAAAGTAACTGCTTGTGTAGTAAGATTTTAAAATTATTTCTGTATGTAAAATATAAAATGTAATAACATTCCAGTCATCTTTTGTAAGAAACTGTATGATGTTATTAAATGTTACTGTGTAATTGTTGCATTAAACTAATAATTCAGTGTTTGTGTCTGTACTTTAATTTATTTCCAAATAATTAATCTTACATATGTTCAAAATGATGCTGCAGTCATTTGAAAACAAGCAAGCAAACGTGAGAGTTTTGTATTAATGAACGCAGTCAACCCAAATGTATACGACTATTTTCATTTGGTTCAGTCCCCCCTACAGTCACACTGAAATGGTTTTTCCCAGTATATAAACCTCGAGGTTCGTTCCCCCCACAGTAGACTGTAATCTGTACTACAAAGATTCAGGCTGTGGGACACCACAATGGACAAGAGCACTCCAGAGGATGCACAGATGAAGTACGGTGTCTTTGCGTTCAGTTCTCATAGAGTAGCTCATAAATGACCTGACAGTAAACACTTGTAGAATTTAGTAGTAATAAAAAGTTTTTTTTCTTTCTCTCTCAGTAGACTTTGTTCCTGTTGACAGCGATAAAATGCTGCCTTGGAAGAAGAATAAGTTTGACCTGATAGAGGAAGATAAGCAGTCCAAGCAGAAGGGCTATGCGGTGAGTCTCAACTATTCTGCGCTCACCTCCTTCGCGAAGTCCTGCCCCGAGAGCGCACTCAACAGGGTGGGCAGCATGTTCAAGTCAAAGAGGAAAAAGGTGAAGATCACCAGCGAGGACCCTACATACACGGTGCTTTACCTGGGGAATGCCACCACCATCCAGTCCAAAGGTGACGGCTGCACGGACGTGGCGGTGAGCAAGATCTGGGGAAAGAGCGAAATGGGCAAGAACGGCACCAAGATGAGGCTGACGGTCAGCTCGCAGGGGATCCGGATGGTGCATGTGGACGATAAGGCCAGGCGGCCGGGACACTTGTACTTGCTGCACCGGATAACTTACTGCGTCGCGGACCCGAGGCTACCCAAGATTTTCGCTTGGATTTACAGGCACGAGATGAAGCACAAGGCCGTGATGCTGCGCTGCCACGCAGTGCTGGTGTCCAAGCCGGAGAAGGCAAAGGCCATGGCACTGCTGCTGTACCAGACCTCAGCAACAGCCCTGGCTGAGTTCAAAAGACTAAAACGGAGGGACGATGCCAGACACCAACAGCAACAGCTAATAGGGGAACAAACCATCCCGTTGGTTCCCCTCAGGAAGCTCCTGAACGGACAGTGTTACTACAAACCCCCGGTGGAGCGCAGCCGGAGCGCGCCCAAGCTGGGCTCCATCACGGAGGACTTGGTCGGGGAGGAGGAGGAGGAGAAAGCGATGCACTTCGAATGTGAGGACATTCTGGACACGGACGATGATTGTGTTAATAATGGTAAACAGGAGTTGACTCAGATTATTAATGACTTGGGGGAGATGAGCATAGGAAACGATGTGCAGACACTGAAAGCTGACCTCAGAGTCACCAGACTTCTCTCTGGAGAGAGCACGGGGAGTGAATCCTCCATAGAGAGCAACCAGGAGCCCCCTCTGCTCACTAATGGGTTTGAAGAGGTGAAGGTGCAGGAAATTGCCTGAATAATTAGGCATTTCTGTGCTCCTCTGACTCATTGTTTTGTTGAGCTATGATGTCTCCAGAAAAAAACATTTCCTCTTTCGTCAACCTTGTGCTGGAGTGTTTTTCTGATTTGTGCCTCCATGACTAATTTGAAGGATCCAGAAAAGATCCTCAAAGATTCTGGGACAATAACCAGCACAAGTTAGCTACAGAATTATATTTTAGGATTGTATACACCCATAAAAAAATTGGAAAACAAGTGCATGCCCATTTGAGAGATGGCTGGTTGAACCGACAAAACCCCAGTGCGCCTTAGGACGCACAGCACTAATTCCATCTCTTTTATTTAAGAGGATTTGTTGTAGCCTCAAGCTTGTTTACCTACCTTTTTTTCTCTCGTGAAAATGGCATTTTTCTGTTGAAAAATGTCCATCATGATAAAAAAAAAACACTCTGTTTTTAAAGCACGTCTCGTTTTTTTTCATAAGTGGTTCAATGGGCCTAATCAGGCACCCTTTAATGTTCATGTCAGGGCGCTTTTGTGACAGCCTGTTCAATTATTTTATTTTTTGCACTGTTGTGGAATTCATTCAAGTATTATGTTGATTACCATGTACATAATGTCTGTTGGTATGTTGTCTGAAACATAAATGTCATATCTTTGCTGTGCAAAAGAAACAACACCTTTATGTATTAAGATGTAAAGTAAGATGTTTTAAGTATAAATATGTTATTTTTTAAAGAATAAAAAATGTGGTTTGTTATGTGAACCTCACAGGAACCTCATTATCAATAAAAAAAAAGGAAGTCATATGAATGTGTCATAGTTCATTATGTATGTGTATATTTGTGTTGGAAAACAAGTAGGCCATGTCTTCCTTCAGTATGAGCAGGGACTTACCTTTCTCAAATTGAGGTCATTTACACTACTGAGAAAAAAGTCACAGACAGAGACTACATTTTACAACTGTAGGCTATAAGCATTATCAGTGTTATCACTGTAGTATCTATGCTGCTTTTAAATATGCATTTCATTCAGTAGTCTTGGACGGATGCTTATGTCCTTTCACCAAATTGCTTCTAGGGAACAGGCTGTAGTTGAACTTATTTAGTTAGGGTACTGAAGGCTCATTCATTCTTGCTGGCCTCAGGGGAAGGAAGGCCACACAGGAGGACGTCACCACAAGCGCAAGCAGTTAGAACATCACATGGCTCTTAATGACAAGGAAGCAGAAGCGCCAGAGCTCCCTTAATAAGATACTGATGGCTTTTTATTTGCTATTACGTCTGTCCTCCTTTGATTGTAAGCTACAGAAAATATCTTAAGAGTTAAAAGAAGTACTGTAAATCTACAATGTATTAGTATGAGTCTGAAATCATATATTATAACCAGCAGGTATATGTTTGCCCCATTAATTAGTAGTGTTATGTGTCTAGTTTGACAAAATGAATTGGATATACTTCCTTTGTGCAGTTCAACTTATCGGAAATTATCAGTTCATAAATGAATTTGACCTTGATAAAAGATTAGATTAGTTCCTTCTTTTAAATGCCAGTACATTACGCTTAATATCTGATATATACTGCATCGGCAAGGAGACAGTCACAATCACTTCTCATTCCAGCACATGTGGCCTGTGGTCAGTGAGGGATGTGACTTGGCAACAGTGACACCACTTCTCACATTGCTCTAAATGCGGAAGACATGTCACTGTCACTGTCTTTGTCACTTCCTTTTCACAGACAGACACAGGCCTACACAAAACGCCACACAGTTCCAGTTGCCGTTCATTTGGCCCCAGACTGAAATAACAGTAACAACTCAAACACACAGATATTGATGCATTAAGCCATTAGCTCTGCGCGCCTGTCTGCCAGGGCTGTACCCTGGAGCCCTACAGCATGCAGAGATGCTCCTCCAGAGCCGGGCGTATTCTCACTAACACCACTAGAACCAATGCTGCACACATACAGGGCTGAATAAGACATGAGGAGGGAGAAAACAGGCTACCCAGAGGAGGTGGATATGGGGATTCTTATCTGGACAGACTGTGTGTTCACCAGCTGACACGATCCCATCGGCCATGCTGAGGTATTCACTGAAAACAAAAACAAAAAAATCCCACCATGGATTCAGAGACAGAAGGTTAATGTATTTCAGCCGGTGGTTGGTCCTATGAAAGGCTTCACAGCGGCTCATTATGAATTGATGTGCTTTCAAGAGGCGTACAGACATGCTAAATTGAGATTGTTGCTATATTTGTGTCTTCCTACGGTATGTGGAAATTGTGCATGTGAGTTGAAATAGCAACAGAGCGCAAAAAAATCACACTTTTAGTTTCTCTTCCTCATGCAGTTTGATGGCCTGCCTACAACAGCTGCAGCCTCACAGAAGCCACTCTTACTTACTGTGAAGACAGTATGACATCATCAACATGTGCCCAGCTTAATGTAATTAGTGACACAGATAGCCAGTGCTCCTAACACACAAACATAAAGAGAGGAACAGGCCATTTGTCTGCTGTTCCAATTTTTAGTCGAATCTTTCTCCCTGACCTACATTCTCATGTGGCCTCTCTTGTGTCCCACCGCTGCAAAAGCAATCGTGTTCTCACAATCTCCCAGGCTTTCCTGGATATCAGACACATGTGCAGCCAGCCTATTCATACAATTAAAGGTTTGATGGTGTTTGTTGACAACAAGCGGTTGTAGAACACGTTTCAAGCTGCCAAGGAAGAGAGTGGAGTTCCTGATTGATAAGAGAGAATGAAAAGAGGCGTTTTGACATTCACACGTCGCGTTCGCATTTCCCTTGAACAAATGTTTGCTTAACCTACTGTAATCCATGTATGAGTCACAGGGAAAGAGGCTACACATTCAGTGTCAATCAAAGAAGTGGAGTATGTTGCAGTTGGTTTTTAATGCCTACCCATCTTTATAACTAAATTGTTATTCAGGACAGAAGAAAGCAATTTTTTTCTGTGACAGATAATCATGCATTTAAAAAAAAAAAAAGAAGTGTCTTTTCAGGGTTTCAAAAGTTTAAAGGTATCAAAACATACATTGTCTGAACTAACTTAAAAGAGCAATTTTATGGGCATTTTATACCTTTATTATCAAGTCAACAGTAGTGAAATGACAGGAAATGAGGCGAGAGAGAGATGGTGAGCTCCAGGCAACAAAGGCCCTCAGCTGGACTCAAAATAAGGATGTTGTGGCTCATAGTTGGAGCCTCAACTCTTAGAACATCCCAACATGTGAACTGAGATGATGACAAACCTGCTGTTTAAGGCTGCAACTAATGATTATTTTTTATAATCTGCCAATTATTCCTTCATTGAGCCTTTTGGCCCATACAATACATATAAACTGTGAAAATATTCCTAAGGTGATTGCCCAAGCTGATTTCTTGTCCAAACAACCATCAAAAACACCCCAAATATTACATTTACCATTATATATTACAAAGAAAAGCAGCAAATCATTGAAATAAATAGTTGTTGATCAATTATTTAGCTCTGCTGCTGTTGTGTGTATAAAGTATAAAGCAACAATTTGCTTTATATTACTACCACAGGGTTCAATAAGTATTCTGGATACCTGCCACTTATTGTTTTCTGCAATGACACCTTGTCAACACATAAAAAACTCTATCACAATATAATTCACTGAGAGAATTGCTCTGATCAGAATCTTTAATATGCTCAGCCATAAAAAAGGAAACATTTTTGAATAAAAAGAATGAACCTGGCGGTCAGAGCCTGGCTTGACACAGAAGTAGAAGAGCAGAAGTTCCTAATTATCTGTAAGTGGAACGGCACCGTGGGCCATTGCTGTACCAGATCATCGCCAGTGCCAGACATGCACACAGCTTCATTTTAAAATCACGCAACAAAATCTGTTCATCTGTAATGCATGAGGAGAGCTGGGAAAGCACCAGAGCTGTTAATGTGCCTGGATCTGATTACACCAGCAGCACTGGAGATGTCATAAGGGTTCAATCAGATCACAGAGGGACAGTGACCTTCTCTTTACTGTGGAAACATAAACCAATTTCTAAGAATAGTAGCAGAGAGCAACAAGTCCCAGCATGCCCTCGGATCATAATTATATGCTTTATGTAGACAGTACCTCACAAGTGGGGGCAGGTGTGGAGGAGCTGAATTTGATGCTACTATTAGTGTTGTGAAAGTGTGTAATTAACACACTCTTCAATTAAAAAAAACGAGTGTTGAGGGTCATTTTACACACAGCTTAGAATCAGAGGTGGAGCAGACCCTGCAGGCAAACTCGGGGTGAACTTTGTTGGCCTTTTTTTTTATTTTGGAGAAGATGTGTTTCGATCCTGTGCTTCACAGGCAGACAGTGTCAGACAGTGTCAGTGTCAGGGTCCACCTATGACATTACCAGGGCGCTGTGAGTGTGCAAGACAGAGACTGAGACAGATAGACAGTGAGAGACAGAGAGAAATCCATTATGGTGCCAGCCTCAACTCTCATTAGTTTGAATCTGACAGCTGTCCTCCAGGATTTGTGTGTGCACGTCTATGCACGCAGATGCACTCTGACTTTTAGCACGACTTTTCATGCACACCTGTTTCAAAAAACATTTTGTGTGCTGCATCCTCTAAAGTGCTACTCTGGCTGAAGTGGAGAAAAGATAACTCAGCAGGCAAAGACAGACTTGCTGTAATTAATTATTGAGAATGTGCATCCATTAAAAGCACTGTGTCTGTGACACATCCACATAGACGCTAGTGATTTTATGCACCGGTGGCTGACAAATTGGGTTATGTAACCTAAAATGAACCACTTGGATGAAAAAATAACTTCATCGTGAAAACAAGAATAAGAGTTTACAGCATGGACTGTGTGCAAAGATGGTCATAGCGAGGTGTGACATTACCAATTGGTTTGCATTGGATCCGGTTTGAAGCCCAGAGTTGCTGCTTGTGGTTGGTGTCCTCTGTTCTGTTTAGAGCCAAGACTTTCCAAATAAGGAGCGCGGGCTTGTTTCCTATCACACTTTGGAAACACGCCCCGCTACCTTGGACAGAAGCGAATGCTGGCTTACTGGGAACACTGAGTGGTGCACACTTGGGCTAACATCAGGTACTTTAGCTGAATTGTGCTAACAGGGCAGGTATCATAATCAAGTAACATTAAACTTACTGAAATATTGCAATAATAGTCCGACTCAGTGTGAGTCCCGGAGCCCAGGAGGGCAGCAGGTGAGTGAACTGGTGATCATAGCTGTCAATCAACACCCAGACATCAAAGCTACTATAAGTCTTCAAATCTTATTAACAGAGCAATAATTTCCAAAATGACCACCAGCCCACATGAGAGGGCCTGAACTGAGTGTTTGCAACCATAATGAAAAAAATTGTTGACTTAATATTTCTAGAGAGAAGTTGACGCTTGGAGCCAGCATCTAGCAGCTATCGGTGGCATTGCACTTTAAGATATATTGGCTTCAGTCTCAAGTCATGACAGTTGCTTCTTGTCTACAGCATGCTAGCGTATTTGTGAAGCTGTATTACAGTGGTGCTTTGTGCTAAATGCTAACATCAGCATGTTTAGAAAGTATGTTTGCCATGTTCATTACTTAAGTTAGTGAAATATTTCAGTCTGGACCACCTCTGGCGTGGCTTAAAATCAGGAGATACCCTGAGCTAGGATCATAACCTGTCAGTTCACCATATACACAATTGCAGGTAGTTACAGAATATTTCATCACTGTGTACTCAGCCATCATTTAGCCTCAGACAAGAGTCCAGCCTACAATTTCCCCCGTGAATCATACATGCTGAGTGTCTCACACGACACTTCTCAGATGGTCTCCATACAGTCTGCTCGTGTAATGAGCCGTGTCTGTGTCTATGGAGCGAGCCCCATGAGGCTGTGAAACTCTAGATCTCGCAGTGTCCCATTCAGCCACCGCTGCTCTTGTTTTCCACTTGCTCCTACACAAAAGCTTTGCCCCCGGAGAACCATAGATTTCAGCAGGGTTATTTCGGGCTTTCCGTTCACAGGGAGGAAATGGAATAATAACAGAGGAGAGAGAGAAAATCATGGGGTGACCCTCAGACAGACAGGCTGTCTGAGGAGAATGCAGAATCCAAAATGAGATCCCATCATGAGGCTTTTTAGTGTTTTTAATGAGATATCCATCAGCAAGTTCTGTGTAGGAGGGAGTCCTGAGGCGCATTCATGCTCCCATAATGCTTTTCTTTGCTTTTTTTGTTCAGCAGCAAGAGCAAAGTGAGAGTAGGTTTTGAGCAACTTTATTCACCAGATAGCATGGCCTACTTTTCAGACTTGTCCAAATGTGAGGAAACTATGATGAAATCCACATGTGTAATTTTCCTTTTTCAAATACAGAGAGGAAACAGATGCAAGTCCAACATGTTACTTCTCAAGCTCGTCCCATGGGATGCACATGTTTCTGTTTGTACCTGTGAGTGTTTGTAGGTGCTTTTATCTGCTGACAGGAAGGCTTGGAGCACCAGTACTATATCTGAGGAGCAAAATACAAATATATCCCCAATGAGAAAACCGTAACCTAGAACTGTGAAGGATCACACTATAAAAATTCCTTAGTCACACATATCTACTTTGCACTTTATGAATGGCTGTTGTTTCAACACATGACATGCTCTAAAAGCTGCACTTTGTGCTGGGTGTGTTTGTGTTTTGAGCTACACATATATCAGTGAAAGTCTTCTGGGCTTGACCACAGTGACATATTTACAGAGACTCCAAGAGCTCAGAGGCATTGATTAGACTAACATAATCAAATCTGAATTTTCCACTGACCGCATGACCTGTACCAGACAGACCTTGTCACTGATAGACACGTCCTGACCACTGTATTTAGATCAATTCTATGGAGGGCATTGTGTACAGACATGCTGCCGCCTGGTATCGACAGACTGTTGCTGTGAGAAAGGATCAGGGTCTCTGCGTTCACTGAACGGGTATTTGATTCATTGCATTTTGCCAGCATGTCATCAGTTGACATGCATGGATAGGTGTCCTCTTGACAGCCCAGCTCAAAGCTAATCGATATATGGCCTGGCCGTTTGGGTGCAGTCACCTCTGAACTTGTGGAAAATGTAGTTTTTCCCCCCATTTACACATGTTGCACTTTTGTCTGTTGAAATCTTCAGAGTGGACAGGATGAGAAGATAATGGTGTCATAAAAGAAATGACATGATGCTATTTTACTGCTGCTACGCCTCATAAACAATATACTTTTACAGACTGTACACATGAAACAGAAGTAGTCAATGTTAGGTGAAAAAAACAAAATGTTAGGAGCTGATAAAGATGTCTTTGTTTCTAGTTTTAGCACAATTCCCACAAATTTCTTAGCCTGCAGTAGATCATGTAATCTTTCAGTGGAAACATGAAAGTCACAAAACTCAAAGTTTTAAAGTTTTCTCATGACAAAAGTAATATTATTATTATATATATTATTATTATATTATTTACAGAAATATTAGGGGTTTTATCCTTAATTTGTGAGGAAAATATGTAGTGTACTAAGTAGGCTGTTTTAGGCTGTTTTTGACATCAAATTAGTATAGTTTATCACTTCAGGACAATACATTGTGTCAGGTAAGTTGTCAATACAGTATATATGAAATTTCACTCAGTTACCAGTTTATTAGGTACACCTAGCTAAAACTAATGCAGTCTAACACAACAGGTCTGCAATAAATCCTACATGTAAAGAGGTTTTTGGCAGTTTTAGGGGCTGCAGTTTGTGCTGCTGTTGAATTATATTGCATTTATGATATGTTGTCCACCTCATTTATGTCAGTGAGGATAACTTCTCTACCTGCACATTATGCAGAATGCAATACTTTATAAAACGCATTATAGTTCTGGTACTGGATAAAATATCTTCTAGGTGTATAATTTCCTATTTATCTGACAAACATTTGCACGTCATGTTTCCTTAAGAGGGTTTGAGAGAAGATTTGCTTTTTTTCAGTCTATCAAGCACATTTGAGCTGCATACACACAGTCTTCAGAGCAGCTGGGAGCTGAATGCCTTGCTCACAGGCACTTTCCCAATGATTCCTGAGAAAGGAAAATGCTAACCTCGCCTTTTTCCCTGATTGTTTAACGTCACCAGCTCACATGGTTGAGGTTCTTGATACCCATGATTGACCTCTCCACCATGTTCCCTTGATCAGGAGGTCTGAGAACTGAACATCAGAAGAAACCGCATGAAGAGAGCAAAGCACCATTCAGCTCTGTGTATCTCCGCTCTAGGCAGACAGTCCAAAAGCATGTGTCTCCCTGCAAGGGGAATGTAAACAAAACAGGACCTTTTGTTCATTGAAATCCCAACAATGTTTATCTGTTGCCACTCTGTCTAAGAACCACTCCTTAGATTCACAATAAAATCAAAACAACAGAAGTTGCTGTAGGTACATGAATCTCAGCTGATAGTGTTTACACCACATTTTACTGTAGTCTAGTCTGTGATGTTGATTTTAAAGACTGATCATCATGTCAGTCATGTCACATCACAAAATATCAAGCCATAAAATCAATGAGAAAGAAGATATGTGACTCACAGGCTGCATGACTGACTGACAGGACAACAACTGACAGTGTGGTGGCAACTTAACTACATATATAAATATTTAAAACAGGAGAGCTGTCATTTCCATATCTAAACACTGATGAAAGGGCTTAAACAGAGATAGATAGAGTAAACCTTGTAAACAGTGAAGGCCTTCAACAGACCTGAGCGGACTGGTAGGGTGAAGGCTGCGTGCCAGCATGTTCCCTCCCTGCAGGGATTGTACTGTAGCTTACTTGACACAGATGTGGTTTGTGAAACTGTAAACAACCGCAGTCATGCTGCAAAACCAAACCACTGCTGAGGTACAAAAAATGGACGATGCAAGATAGAAACATTATGGTGGACTGCACCTGCTGAATATTTATGGTGACACCTGTGATGGGAACAGTCACTTTTGTCTTAGTTATAAACATAACAGAGCAGGAAAGTTTAGTGACGGAGAGAAATTTATTAAAGAGTGTGTCACTGTGATCAAGTTTTCAGCCGTTTCAGCTTGCACCTGCCCTAAGGCATGTAATACTTCCTCAAAAGACCAGTGAACTCTGATGCTAAATAACTATTTTAATCTTCAAACTATTATTTTGTTTGTTCTTCTATTGTTGGAAGAGGGCAAGGCTGCACAGCAAAATTAACAGTTAATTATCATAGTCTAGAGCTGACTGAACAATAATTACTTCACACAGTGTCAGTGAGTTTATTCAAATTTTAATAACTCAGGTGACTGGGTTTTCAAAATTCTTAAAGTGTTACATCTATATTACTTTATCTATCTATCTATCTATCTATCTATCTATCTATCTATCTATCTATATATCTATATCTATCTATCTATCTATCTATCTATCTATCTATATATATATATAACATGTTGACACTGCTGATGTGGTGTATATATATACATATAGAGGTAGAAAATCAAGTCACCAGCAGCTCTGTGCTGCACCACACCACACCACATCAGCGGTGTCAACATTTTCCCAACCATGTGTGGCTGGCTGTTTGGGATTTAGCCAGATGGCAGCTCATCTCTTCCAAGCTTCTTAAAGCCTCTTAAGACACAGGCCATGAGCTCCAGGAAACAACAGAGCAACCTTGCTGGACTTCCACCGCTAGACTGTAATCTCACTCCCCCTACCCCCCACCCCTACATTGCTGTATCCATGGAATTAGCATGTCACCAGGTCTCATGAGCCATCTAGGAAATGTTCAGCGCCCTTGGCTGTTGCTATGCCCACTTTGTTGCCTGGCTTACCTGAAAGTGGACGTTAAAGTGGCAGTGCATGAGAGAGATTTGAGATTTTGTGTTTGCAGCTTAACATTGATTTTAATTACTGCAGTTTGCATGTTTCTTCACTGAAGTTTGAGTTTAGTCTGGGTTGCTATCACAACTCATGCCAACCACAAACCTTTTCCTCATTTTATCTCCCTGCTGATCCTGCCAAGAACATAAAACACATCACTTCCTGTGCCAGGGGATTTTTCCTGTGAAAGAGCTACCTTATACTGTATGCTTAGACCAGCAAATTTTGATGAAATGGGTGGGGTTGTGTTATATCAACCAGTGGCAGAGAGCAGATTTGTCTTTATATGAACAGATCAGATTATGAGATTTATGTTGCAGAATTCGAAATGAAACCCAGCAGATATCATTGGGAATCTCTCTCCGACTGAGTTAGTTTATATCTATGTATACATTCAAAATTCCCTGAGTTGCCTTTAGTTTATCAGACTTGGGTTTTTATTTGGTGCCAAATATCAAATACTCACATGCTACAAAATGTACTACCAATTTACCACAGAATGTAGTGTATTGCATCTGAATTATGCCACACCCAAACATGTAATTTCGTCCTAACATACACACACACACACACACACACACACACACACACGAAAACTGACTCAAGAAGACATAAAAGCAAACATGCATGCTGGTCAAGCACAGGATACAAGTGAATTCCAACACAGCACATAGCCCACAGAAAATGAGAGACAAATGCAATTCTGATATCACACACACACACACACACACACACACACACACACACACACACACACACACACACACACACACACACAAACTAAAACTAAAACAAGATGTCACCTCTGTATCAAATATGAAATGCTAATAAGGCCAAGGTGGAAACATTGTTTTTCTCTGTTACAGGAATGAAGAAAACTCATTCTGGAGGCAATTTTTCACAGAAGAGACAACCTAAATCAAAACAACATTACTGAGCAGAAAGATGAGATTGTTCAAAAACAAGCCCAGATTTCTTCAGAGCCTTAAAAGTGTGTGTATGTGTGCTTACACATACACTGAGTTATGCGCATTTGTGTGCAAATATGTGATAACAAACATGCCAATGGCATTCTTGCAGTGGCCTCTGACCTTCCTTTGACATTCCTTTCTTGTTTTTGTGTCGGTCTTTGCAGATGAATCATGTTTGCCCCAGAGCACCTGAATGTTAAGGCCAAGGGGAAATATTCTTAAATCAATGGATTTTTTTGTGATTTATATTTTAGCTGGTAATGTATGAACTGCTCTGATGTGGTGGACATGCTGATATGGTACTCTAGGATGGTTAAAACAAACAGCAGGAAATATCCTCCATATTGTCCTGTTTGATTCTGTCGTGTTGTGGTTGCGACAGTGGTGTTTGTGTCGCCCCTGTGGGTTATCAGCCTGGAAGAACTGGCGTCCTATACTGTCTCACTCTTAAATAAATGTGCATAAATGCTTTGTTTGGCTTGTTTGGCTAAGCCGTCAAATGTACAATAATCGTTTTATTTGTTCGTGATTTTCCTGCTCCCACTCAAAAACGTCTCTTTCAATAGCTTAATTCCAAAAAGAGATGAGAGCCGTTTGAAAAATAGGACGCTGACTCTGACAAAAATGATTGCTGGCGCAAATTAAAAGGAAAAATTATTGAAGTTATCAGCTGTTATGAGATTTCTGGATTTCTAAATTTTTAGGATAATTTCCTCTGTAGTCAGGTTGTCTTTTTAATGTACAATCTAACTTTTTTTCCTCCCCCCTTTCTCTCCGTCCTCTGTCTCTTTCTATTCTCCAAGTTCAGTGTTTATCCTGTGTCTCAGATCCTGTGTACCATAGTTTTCATCACAGTCACAACAACAACAGGCTGTGTGTGTGTGTGTGTGTGTGTCCAAGTTTCCATACAGGACGACAAAGGGAGAGTGTGGTTTTGCGGTTTCACATAGCAAGCCTTCGTCATTTCCTTCCCGTTTCCTTCATTTCATTCTCCGGTCCCCTGCTGCAAACTGCCCCCTCTTTCCTCCACCTGGAAACACACACATACACACACACACACAAACCAAATTAGACACACTGCACAAACAAGCTCACAAAATCCTTTTCATGCACATGAACATACTTTTGAAGACACACAAAAGCAAGTAAATACAATGCAGGTGCATCTACAGGATTTTCATAAAAACAATGCAACAGTAATCCGGCCCTGCGGCAAACGTCCACTCATAAATATGGCTTTTCATATTCATGAATATTTTCTAAATGCAAGTGAGCGGTGTAACTGGCTTATTTGTGTGTGCATGTGTGATTTTTCATACTGTATGTGTGTGTGACTTGTGTGGTTTTTAAGGTTTCTGAGTAAAATGGATGGAATATTTTGCAAGTATGCGTGCTTTATACCACAGATAAAAGGATTTTTGTCTGATTTTTGTCAATAAATTGTATGAGCACTTGTGTATGTTTTTGTGTGCCTCACCACTTGTACAGTATATGAGCACGGCTTACACTTTGTGCACATTTGTGCAGATGTGTGTCATTAATCATTTCTCAGGTATAGTCATTGGGTTCACTACGCTGAATCAACATATAATTCTGAATGACAACAATGCAGTCTTTCAGGTGTATCAGGTTATTAAAATGGAAGTCTGAACAGAGACTGCTCTGTAATACTATAGCAATAATATCTGAGAGGGTGTTCTTTAATGTGAATAATGACACCACATGGGGGCCAGCTGAGAGCAAAGTACCTGTAAACAATACCAACAATCGTCCTCTGTGGCTTTATACTAACCGCATGCTATTATAGTCTTTCAGCAGTACACGTGCATCAAAATAGTTTATGTAGCAGTCAATAAAGCATGTTCAGCTCTGCTTGATGGGGAAGATCTGTGGGTTTGTAACTATCTGACAAATCAGGTTGCTAAATTCACATACAACAAGGTGCCTGTCAGCCGTGGGAAAGGAGAAGAATTGCAGTGCGCTGGACTGGATACAGAGGATCAGCACATCGCTCTGTAATCTTTCAGCTTATGAAAATGAAATTGACAGATACCATTGTTTGCTCTAATAAGCAAATCGTACTAACTTTGTGCGACAGGAATGCTCCCAGTCAGGATTCATGTGATTAAATGGGATTGTACTTTGTATGTGTGTGTGTGAGTATATGTGTCTACATAGTTCACAACCCAAGGGTGAAAGGGACATAGCTTAGTGTGAGCGTGTATGTTTTTTTTTTAGCTTGCTTTCCCGAAATAATCTAGCAAAACCAAATTTATGAACAACCTGCATTAACCATGTAAAACAAAAAAAATACAGCAAAAACACGAAACTCTTTGTGTGACTTTTTACAGTCACACAAACTCAGAAGCACAAAATAAACTACTCATGCAGTGTGTAAAATGTATTAGTATTAAGTATTCACATTTGTGTGCATACTTGATATACAGTAAAAGGGGAAGTTACAGTTGCAATAACTGTTGTAAGCCCTGCAGTGAACAACAGTGAACAGAAAACACGACAGCATGGGAAAAGGCGTACCTCAGTGATGCACTGGACGTTTGGTGGTGGTTGGCTTAACTTCATTAATCACCTGTTGCCTACAGCTCTTCACTTAAAGGTTCCCTGTGGAGTTTCTGACCTTTAGTTTTTTTTATGAGTTGGTCCCCGTTCTGTTTTCCTCATGCACAAGCACGAAGACATGGGTGACAGGGTACAAAGTCCTATCAATTGTTTCACATTACTCCACTGATCTACAGGTGGTTGCAATGTGCCAAAGGCAGAGAAAAAGACTGCAAGCTAGTGAACACAGATGTAAATAATGCATGATTTAAAATACTTTTTGTTAAGTTTTGTTCATGTTTTATGAGGGAGGAAACGGATTCAAAACATTTTTTTAGATCACAAGGATACACGCAGTGAGTTTTGGTGAGAAGTAGTGAATGTGAACATAACTTTTGTTTGTTTACAAGAAAACTCCACATGGCACCTTTAACCATGTAAAAGGGGCAGTTCCAAACACGCCTCTATCTGCTGACAGATAAAAGCAGAAAATGTTCCTGTTTTGCTATGTAGTCCAATTTTTAGCAAAGGATAGCAGTTGGCGCCACCATCTGTGACAACTGCAGCTGCATTTCCTGTAGCTGCTTCACAATAAAAGTCTTTCTGACCTGTGGTTTTCCACTGGAAAGCTTTCAGTATGACACTGCAGTTGTGTCACATATTCCATCCGCATTAGCAGTAACTATGCTGACTAAGAATAATTGACTAGGAAACAGTGAGGATTCTATCTGTTTGATGAAAGAAAGTAAGAATATAAACATATGAGCAGAACAATACATCAAGCCACAGACAATATTTGCTACTGTACACAAGAGCTACAAAAGCATGTATAGCATGGCACACCATGGCATGGCTACAGTGTGGTATGACAGTTATGGCAAGGAGGGATGAGAAAGTGAGAGCATGAGAAACTGAAATCCTTTAGGCCAAGCTGGAATTGGAGGGTGTGGGGGCAGAGGTGGATTCGTCTGGGTCTTGTTCCCATCTGTCACCAGAAGAGTCACGTGCCTCCACCCGCCTGTCTAACCTGTCCACCTCGACATGGCAGAGCAGAGTGGAACGTAAAGCTCCTCATATCTGGCCTCTGAAGAATTTGGCATTCCTCCAATAGCTTGAGAGAAAGAGAGATGAAAGAAAAAAACAATATGAGAAAGAAGTTCAAAGAAAGGGAACATGGTACGGACTGGAAGGGGTGAGGGGGGTCGGGAGAGATAAACAGAGAATAAAAGGTTATTGGATCAGACAATCTAATTCTTGTCTTCTGTGTGTCTCAGTTTAATGATGATTTCTGATTCTGTTGTTCATTAAATGACCGGAGATTCACTTTTATTAACAAATCAGAAATTAATAGAGTGAGGAAGCAATTTACTGTGAGGCAGCCTGTAAGTAAACTGAATATATGCCACTACCGCAACATTTATATGTCCAAACTCTAATTGAATAAACCAATTTATGTTGGCACTTGATTGTCATCCATATATATTGCTGGGATGTATACATAGAGGTGAAAGCCATACCATCTATGAGTGAAGCTGTAAGTTAGCTTAAAGCTGAAATCTGCAACTTCCTGCATGTTGTCACCCTCCGTAGCAGTGAGAGGTTGTGATGTCCCCTGGGGTCTTCTGGGGTTTCGATCTGTTACAAACCTGTGTCTCTCCTCGCCCTGCAGGTGACTGATTGGAGTGAACCGGAACACCTAGGCCCAGTGTTCCCAGGTTACTTAAGCCACTGCTGCAGCTCATTGACGCTCTCTGGCTCTCTGTCGCTGCTCTCTCTGCTCCTCCCCGAAGGCACCCATTTGGTTTGGTTATGATGCTTTTGTTTCCTTTTTGCTTTATTTTGCACTTTACAACACACACACACACACACACACACACACACACACACACACACACTCACACACACTTACCCCTTCCTTTTTGTTGTGACTTCTTGAGCCGGGTCATAACGGGGACGAACAGAAAAAGTAAGGCTGACCTGCAGTAGGGTTGTGGAGTATTTGAAGTCTGTCAAAAGTCTATCTAAATGAATTCATCATTGCCAAACTTGCAACTGCAGCACCTACCGAAGTGTGACACGAATGAGTTTCATGCTTGATTTCAATATGTGAGAAATATAAATGTGTAAAATGTGTCACTGGTGTCACAGTGCAATGACTTTTGATTTGAACTGACCTGATTGGCCTTGTCACCATGGAAAGTGTGAGCAAACAAGCCATGAGTATGGACAATATCAGTGGTTTGTGTGTTTTATGATTCTGCACCAGATAGATGGCCACATTAAAGGATCAGGTGAACCAAAATACAAGTCTTAGTGGTATCTGGCTATGCAAATGGTTTTAGTTTTTATCTGCTGCAGTTTTGAAATATCTGCTGCTAAAATATCTGTTGGTCCTTCAATACAATAGGGGTTATTGGGATTTTTCTTTATCATGCTCAGGATGTTGAAAATTACATTTGAAACACACCAGAGCAGCTTGAAACACTGGTTACTTGGCTACTCTTTCACTGGAGCTGTGGGTTAAAAATATGTTTGTAATTTTGCATTTGGCTTCAGTCAGCACCTGAGCACATGTTATTTTGAGAATTGTGACATATTCTTATTTTGACACATTACTGCTGTCACCTGCAATTAATAATCATGTGGTCCACATATTTGCAGCTAAAGCTAGTTAGTTTTTAGTTTTGGTATAATACCATATTTTCCTTTTGTTGAATCTTTTGAGAGTATCATGTGTTTGCTTGCAGCTGCCTAATAACATGCCAAATTTAATTTTGTTTGCTCCAATCTCAGCCAATTCTTGACAGAATTTATGAGGCTGGCATTGTGCACCCTCACATATTTGAAATTGAATAGCTTTAGAAATGTTAAATTCTATTTTCACAAGAGGTGTTTTTAATTATCCTTAATAATGTTGTTTATAAACAGAAGTCATTTTCATATTCGTTGAGCCGCTCAGCTCTGCAGCTGTGGAAGTTGTGTGGAATCATTACAAATGTATAAGGAGGGAGATTTTTTACAGAGTCAATAGCTAAATAGTGTAAGTATGAACAGTAGCTACACGTTTGTGAGCGTTCTTTACTCACCATTAAAATAATCAACAGTGCTGGCTAGCTAACCAGCTAACATTACGCCTGAGTTTAAAGCCTTTTCACTTAGATTTTCTTGTTCAATGTTGCTGTTAAATGCAATATAGTGTTAATAAGTGTCATGAAACCAGTAAAAAAAGGACTGCATGACACCCCTAGATGTATCCCTACCAGCACTGAAGCTGTTGTTCTATACCTGTGATGTGACCTCTGACCTTCCTGTGGAGCTGAAGAAGAGAAAATTTTAATGTTCCTTCAGTGAAAGTATGACACTGTCAGTATGGAAAATGGGTATCTGTCTATCCTGATATCCTGATAGAATTCATACAGTAATAATGACAAGCGAGGTATGAATTACTAAAACGCAATAAAAACAAGTAGAGTAAAAATTGATTTGGTAAAACTGATTCAAGAGAAAGCAATTCTCAAAAAGTGCATTTTTAAGAGAGATTAAAAGAAGAAACAGATCTAGCCTGCCTAATCTCCTCTGGCAGGTCGTTCCAGAGTCACGGGGTCCTGATTCCAAAGGCTTTGCCTCCTCTGGTTTTTAGCCTTGATCTAGGCATTACTAACAGACCCCTGGTGGAGGATCTCGGGCTGCATTCAGACTCATAAGGGGTTAGTAAGTCAATGATATAATCAGGGGCCAACTTCAAACATGCTTTAAAAGTAATCATTAAAAGTTTAAATCAATTTTAAAAAATGTACAGGTAACCAGTGTAGAGATGTATAAATAGGCATTATATGTACTCTTCTATTGGATTTTGTGAGTAGTCTTGCTGCAGCATTTTGAACTAGCTGAAGTTTGGAGAGGTTGTATTGATTAAGACAGGAATGCAGCGAGGATAACAGTTTCCAGATTCTTAGCAGATAATTTTCGAAATATTACAAAGTTGCAGAAAGCACGACTGAACAACTGACTTCACCTGTTAGTCAAAGTTGAGTTTGTCATCAAAGACAACACCCATATTTCTGCACTGGGTTTTGATATTACAGTAAAGAGAACCTGAGTGAGAAGACAAGGGGGACCGGGGGGACAAGGGGTCTGGACCTATGATAGTAGCATCTGATTTATCTGAGTTAAACTGAAGAAAGAGAGAGCCAGATTTTAACATCTGTAAGACAGGATTGTATTTTGACCAGTTGTGTTGTTGGAGTCAAGTGAGAAATAGATCTGGGAGTCATCTGCATAAAAATGGAAATTGATGTTGTACTTATGAGAGATTTGACTTAAAGGTAACATATAAATGGAGAATAATAAAGAGCCATGGACTGAGCCTTGATGCACTCCATAGAAGAAATGGTTTGATGATTTAAATTCACCAATGGCACCGAATTTACTATTAGAAAGATCTAAAACTGTACTTGATATGCCAACCCAATGCTTAAGACGTTCAATTAAAATCACATGATCAACTGTATAAAAAGCTGCAGTAAAATCAAAAAGCAATAAAACAGATGTTTGGCCATTGACAGCTGCTAAAAGAACTACCTCAGTGCTATGACCTGCCATAAAACCTGACTAAAATTTATCAAAGAGTCCATTGCCATTCATATGATCGATGAGCTGGCCAGCAACTATTTTTTTTCCAAGACATTAGCCAGGAAGGGAAGTTTAGACATTGGAGTTATTTAAAATTATTTAAAATGGATGGATCAAGAGATGGCTTTTTGAGAAGTGGTTGAAACTGTAGTGGATTTCAAATATTTTTGGTAGACAAAGACACAAAGAGGCTTTAAATCAAACCAATTAACAAAATAGGTTTGTATAATCCTCTGCCTATATAATCTGTACATTGCAGAGCTACAGTAAGAGGATTCTGTCGGAAATCATTGTTATCATTTCCTTTGAGTCCATTCCAGTGATGTGGCTGATAATTATAATTAATGGGCAAATTAGAAAAAATATGGGGCGGTATGTGAGTTTAAAACTGACATTTGAAGGCAAAAAAAAAGACATTGTGCATGACAAACTACATTAGAAACACTGGTATTTAGCTGAAAAGAGCTGTGGTGCATCAAACAAGGAAAACAGATTGTATCATAGATATTAGCCTTGCAAACTACGGCTCCAGCTACTCTATTATGACTTTTGCAAATGAGAACATCTGCAGCTGCTTGGCACGGTGGATCACAAGCTATCAGGGCAACTCCCTTGAGATCCAACCTGCTGAAACACAAACTAATAACACAGGCATGACTTTGATTAGATGTTCAGGAAATGCTCTTAATTGTTATTCACAGTTTTAAAACTGCTTGCCAAAATTCCTAAAATTTTGTTGCCTCCCTCTTTTTGCTCCTTCCATCTGAGCAGAAGGAAAGAAAGAGAGATGAATGAGAGTCAGAGATGAATGGAATGAGAACACACAGAAGGTGAAAGTAGGTCAGAAAAGACTTTCTGTGTCAAATGTTGCATATGTATTAACACAATTAAACAGCCACAGCAACACTGCCAACAACAACAACGACCTGGTGGGATGAGATTCAGCTCCGCTACAGGAGCATCCTCCCATGAGAACGAGAGTTTTCGCTGCTGTTGCCAGTTTGGTGGTACTTATCACACCTTTAATAAACACTTTTGGATCTGAAGGATAAACTAACAAAGAGAGAGTGCGTGCACTTGTGTGTGAGTATGCTTTGTATTTTGTATGTCTGCAGAGTGTGTATGCGTGCACTTTCCTGTACTCATCTATTATTCATGCTCGTGTGCCAAGCTATACTTAGTTTATAATACTGTAATGGAATCCTAAACTATTTGCTTGCCATGTCGACCTACGGCTGGTGAGTTTGTTTGTATTATTAATGTGATTATAAGTAAATTGCACATGATATCCTCAGTGTAATTTGTAGATTTTCTACCCTAGCAAAAATAACATTTTATGAAAGATTCTGTCATTTTTCAGAAGGGGCAAATTTAAAAATACTTGATATCAGCAGCTTTGGTCAAAAAATAATAACGATAGCCTGTTCATTTGTTTATGTTTGTGTGTGTATGTGGGAGAGACGATGTACATGTACACACACACACACACTCATGTTTACAGAGAGCTTTAAAGAATGTGCGTGAGAATGTGCGTGTTTGTTTTGCATGTGTCGGAGCTGTGTGTGTCTTTAGCGGGGCTCATTGTTGTTGTGCAGAGGCTCCCTGTCTGCCAGAATAGCAGAAACTCTCTTATCTCCGCGGCTGGATGGGAAACATGGGTTTACAGCATTTGTGTTGCAAAAGCCAGAGCTCAGCACTAAGAAACACACAAAGCTGACTCTGCCCAATATACAAGCATGAGTTTAAAAATAGATACCCAACCGGGTATCTGATGCAGTGAACAGGCTGTCGCTGAGCTTCTGCCTGTTTGGCTGCTGTGTGGGAAAAGAAGGAGGGGGAGGGCAGGGGGTTGGGGTTGGAGGAGCTTAAGGAAGATTGTGTGGGTGTGAGGGTGATCCCCCTAGTGTTTTCTCTGTGTCTCTCCACAAAGACACAATCAGAGAAAACACCAGGCACACCATTGGGACACTGGCATGTTCCAGTGGTGTGCAACTTCACAGGATTTCTTTTGTTTATTTGGTCACGTTATTAAAGGGGATGCATCATGTACATTTCCTGGTCTATGTTTATATTCTGGGCCTCTACTGGAATAACGTTGCATGATTTACAGTAAAAAAAAAAAAAAAAAAAAATCATTACTTATTACTTATTTATTTTATACTGGTCGTTTATGCAGCCCTTCAGTTCAGTCTGAAACAGGACATTTTAGCTCCTGTCTCTTTAAGGCCCCTCTCCTGATGAGCCCACTCTGTTCTAATTGGTTAGCTACCGGAAACAGCCACTCGGCAGACTTCCTGCAGCTCAGGAGGCTGCATGAACAAACAGTAGTAGTAAGATTTCACTTCTTTTTTTTGTTCTTTTCTCGAAATGGAAACTTCTCAAATACATCTGTACATGTTCGAGCCTGAATCCAATCTGAAATATGCAAGTGGACAATGTGAACAACCTTAGCAAAGAAGGCTGCAGTGTGGACAGCAATTTGTGGGCATGTACAAACAATATGATGTCATCATGAGGAGGAAGGGGAAGGAACATTGCAAACGAAGTGTTCAGAGCAGGCCGAAGCCTGGGCTTTTGAATTTTAGGGAGAATTTTTATATACATTCATCTCAAGTTTTGGAACTTTGAACATGTTTAACATAGGTATCTGACATCATAACAGTATAAAATGAACAGAAAATCACAAAAAGCATGATATGTTCCCTTCAAGCTAATGCAACAAACTGCACACAACAATCATTTTCAAGTATCTTCAAAAGAGAGAATAGAAGAATTTATGGTTAAAGGGACTACTATAATGTTATAATCCTGTAATAATTTAATATTAAAAGTATAGTCATCCATATAGTAATAGAAATGCATAATAATTATCACACCAAAGCCGAGCAGACGTGCATTCACCAGTGAAGCTGGATAATGAAACCAGAGATACTGTAGTGTGTGCTAAACCATTTAAATCAACCATGAACATGGGTTCATGGGTAATCACAGACCTTTGTTGATAACACTTGCTACATACACATTCAAATCTGTGCTTGGAAGGATTTTTATTTTTCTTAGCATTTTTTGTCTTCATTGGGGAGTTAAATGTTTATACTGACTTAAAAAGACAGTCAGCTCATATATGTGAGACTGATTCTGGGCCAGATTGGGACGTCAGGAACCTGCAGTTATATGATATGTGACTTCGTAAACTAAGCCACAAGAATAACACAAGGAAAGATTTTTAAATAAACACTTATCAAACACTCATCTCAAAATTAGACAACAGAGATTTGCCATATTTTATGACATTGGTTCTATTGTAAACAAAACCTCAGTGTAAAATCCAAAAGTGTATCCAAAAATGCAGAAAAGTTGAACAGATGGCATTGCTGGATCAGTTTACTGTATAAAGATGTTTTTGCTTCCTCTGTCATTTTGCATAAGATCTTGATTAAAAAGTCCGTCAGACTTTCCAAAATTCAAAAAAGGTACTGTAACTTCTGCTTTCACTGGAGCCTGTCAATGTGCACTCTCTAAGAAAGCTGCATAGAGCTGGCTGACCTGTTATTCTGTCAGAAATTTAGACTGGAGTTGTGCACATTTTGCTGACATCATGAGTATGACTTCTGATCAGGTGATGTCTTCTTAAATAATTTCTAACGCAGAACTCCCATGGCCACTCAGAGCTGCCAGTGCATGAAACTACCTGGTGCAGAGTTTCAGTATAATAATCAGAATTTTGCTCTTTACTGAAGCAGTACAACAAGTGTACATATTATACGTAGGTTGTCAGGTGTATTCATTCAGAATCTGTATCAGAATCAAAATCTGTTCATGGCCAAGAACAACAACACAACAAAGAACAATAAATAAACAGTGAAAAAAATGTTTATATGACATATCATATGAGTCCAAAGATCTACTGTATATAAATATATTGTCTATAAAGGTGCAACAAGTACAAAGTACAATAATAAAAACAACATAATTATTCTCTTATTGCATTTTGTGTGTGAACATATAAGTGTTTATGCACATGTCAGTATGTACATATCGTGTGTATGAGTATGTACACTGATGCATTTTTAAGTGTGTGTGCCTGATTTTGTATTTTACTCCCTCAGTAGCTGATAGTAGGCTGGGTTTTTGTTGCTTTTCTCAGGTGTCTTTAAACGTTAAAGTGTGACTTGTGTGTGTGTGTGTGTGTGTGTGTGTGTGTGTGTGTGTGTGCATGTGTGTGTGTGTGATCCCTTGTTGTTCATCCTCTCAGTTCTTCTTTCTACTCATTAGAAATATGCTAAAACTGCAGCCTCCAGGGTCTGAGGTGACACGCTCACAATGCTATGATTTATCTGCTGGAATGGGTGTGTGCTGCACGTGTGTGTGTGTGTGTGTTTGTGTGTGACTGAGACAAAGATTGACATTAAAAACAGATACAGAAAAAGAGTAATGTGTTCAGGAAAAAATATAAAGACTTACTGTAGATAAAAACTGTCAAACATGCACACACACACACAAAAACACACACACAGAAACACAAGTGGGCTCCAGCATACAGACACAGGAAGTGTGATAGATAAACAGGCGTCATGGTGGATGGCAGCGGGGCTAGAACAGACTGTTGTACTGAAGCGTTTTCCTTGATTCAGTGAAATGCACTCTTCAACCTCCCACATCACCTTTGACCCACCTCCAAATATAGAGCAAGAACATTTTCCTCCTTCTGTTTTCAATGTCTGCTGCAAAAAAGGAAAAAAAACAAAGAACCTTAGCCAGTCCCTTCATGAAGGTGAATAGATTTTCTGCTCTTTAAAATTCAGTCAGTTATTGCAGACTATCTTGTAGATGTAGCATTAAATATACACTATAATACAGCTCTTGGGAGTCCCGTAATTTTTGTTTGCTGTTTTTCCTCATTTCCATTTATAAGCTAAGCTAAGCGGCTGCTGGTGATGGCCTCATATTTATCCTACCATAGCCACGCAAATCCCCCCAAACTCTCACAATA
Organism: Thunnus maccoyii; assembly: GCF_910596095.1. NCBI lineage: Eukaryota > Metazoa > Chordata > Actinopteri > Scombriformes > Scombridae > Thunnus > Thunnus maccoyii. Next base: position 18,740,797 of record NC_056539.1, on the reverse strand, counting down.
TAAAAGGAAAATTTGCTTGATCAAAAACACTTTAATACACATATTATTAGAATATTACATTGCTACATATGCCACAGCAAATGCACCAAACAATATGAAACAATAATATGAAAACAACATGTTTATAATATTAGATAATACTACATTTTTAAAGTGCTACTGTTGGTTGAAAACTGCATTTGAACGTTAGTATTTTGTTAAAGCTGGAGGTTGTCTGAATCCAGACCAAACCTTCCTTTCACAACAGGTCAATACAGACAAAATGTTATAAGACACTACACAATATTATATGAAACCAACTGGAAAGCTTGCGTTGCTTGTGATAATTTAATATATATATTAACATATCGTGGGACTGGGAGAGATGAGGTGTGAAAATGGGGGGTGCTGCAGCACCTGCAGCACGCCTACTTCCCGTGTCTATGTATAGATATCTATAGACTTTTTTTAAAATGCCAAACTATTCCTTTTAACCAAAAAAACAAAGTAAATGTTAATCTATTATTGGACACTTTCTTCTCTGTATTTTTTGCATGTTAAGCTAACCAGCTGTGCATTGACAAAAATTGAAATTGAAATGTGCTTAATGGAAGCGAACCAGCTGAACACTACTCTCTAAACTTCAGAGTCCCTCCCAGAAACTTTTCTAAGAATTCACATATCAGTTCCCTTTGATGAAATAAGGATTTATATGGGACCAATGAAATAAAGTCTGACCTTCTATTGTTTAAACTAGTTATAAGATGAATGAATTAATGGTCAAGTTCAAATTTAATTAAAAGCTGAATTTGATTCACTTTAACAAACAGGAAATGGATAAGAAATGACTGTTGTGTTTGTGTTTTTTAAGTGTTTTGTCTCTCAACTTCACACTGTGTTCTATTGTCAAAGCTGACGGCCTCGCTTCAATACATCTAGTAGACAAAAATAGCCGTCACCATGCTGTAAACAGGAAACAGGGCAGAGGAATTCAGTATGCGTGTTTTTAGTGAGTGTATGATTATTTTTAATGTCCTCGGCCCTATCATCTGCCATCTCTGTCTTTCTTTATCACTCTTTGTCTCAGTTCATTCATCATCTCTCACACACTCGCTGCACTGCAGATAAAGAGAACAAATTGGACTGTGTGTTTGTGGCTTAGTGTGTGCGTGTGTGTGCCTCGACCTCTTTCCCTCCAAGAGGATCAGCTGACCTCAACACACACACACACACAGGACTGCAGCGTCAGCTGGAGGTGGCGCCGTACTTTTCGGAAATTTAAAAAGTGAACTTCCACTCACATTTTGTACTGCGCAGACTTGGTTCAGTCAACAGGATAAGACAATGGCTCTGGGGAGATAATTAACTGATTTTCAGGATTATTACAAGGAACACCTCTCAAAATATTTGCACAAATGCAAAAACAGAGCTGAGAACCTTGGAGAACTGCCAGTCGGGAAGTGTGAAGGAGCTCTAAACACTGGCCTTCTGTGTTTACTTTTAATCACGTAGCTGACAGTCTTATCCACAGGGATTGACAAAGAGTAAGCTCCAGTTCTGTTATCATATCTGACACACAGATAAACAAAGGAACAGATGATGCAGTACCCCTTAAAGCCTGGGCTAATTTAAGGTCCAGTGTGTAGAATTTAGTAGTATCTAGCTGAACAGACTTGGCAGAAATGGAATATAATATTCATAAGTATGTTTTAATTAGTGTATTATCACCTGAAAATAAGAATTGTTGTGTTTTTGTTACCTTAGAATGAGTCCTTTAATTCTACATAGGGAGCGGGTCCTCTTCCACGGAGCCTGCCATGTTGCACTGCCATTTTTCTACAGCAGCCCAGAACGGACAAACCTAGAGTTCTCTAGAGAGGGCCTTTTGCGTTTTTCGCGAGCTTAGCGGCCATCATAGGTTCTCCTGCACACTTGGAAGGGGAGGGTGAGGGGAGGGGTATTCATTTGGTTGCAATCTACAACGTCACCGCTGGATGCCACTAAATCTTACAAACTGGTCCTTTAATATTCTTTAATTCTGAAACTGCAATGCTGAAATGCCAGAATCCATCAAATTTTTTCCAAATCTAAGTGTCAATATAGGGAAAACTTTATTACTCAGATATGTACACTTTATAGACCAAGAATTTAAACTGACATGCAAAGAAAAACATAGTCACCATGTTGAAAACGAGGATCATCATAATCACACACACTCCAGATTAAAGCAGCAAAGAAATCACTTAATTGGTCAAATTATCATATTATGCTTGAACCCCGCTCATCACAACTTGCATCTGTATGTATATTTGAATTATCTCATGTTTCTCTCAGTTTCACCATCTTAACTGCCTTGTGCAATCTGAAAAAAAAGTTCCTGGTATCAAATCTACAGTTTTATTATGTTTTATGATGTTTTGTGAACTCTGGAATCAAATGTGGAGTGAAAAGAAAAACAAATCCTCATCTGGTGTCACTGTGCATCAGTAAGAATGCTTACATTTACAAGTCTGCAAATGTAGACATGTTTTGGAAATTGGAAATAATAAAAGTGTCAAACTGTTTGCATTAGGCAGTCCACTTGCCAGAAATTCTTCAATATGTACAAATCTGTAATGAAACCAGAAACCAGAGAACTGAGACAAAAACATCTGATGTCCTCCGGAAGTCACAAAATGGGAATCTGATATTGCTGCAAGTATTTCTCCTTGGGCAAAACTACACGTAGAAATACCAAAGCACACAGTTTAGTCATCTGGTGGAAGTAAATGTTTAAAAACACTTTCACTTTAAAATCAGAACTGAAAAGTACATACTCAGTACCTTCATATTTCATTGTTAGGAGGAGAGAGGAGGTCAGAGAAAAAGGTCAGCACTGTAATTGGCTGTGTGGAGCCCAGTGAAACAGATTCTAATCTTCATGGATGGATGATGTGTTTGAGTGGAAAAACCTTTTTTTGATTTAGTGAGTGATTGTAGGCGTTATAAGAGGAAGTGAAATGAACTTGAATAAAGTACTTTCTCACTACCAGGCATCTCTGTGCCATTTCTAATCAGATTAAATGCGTTGCTAATCAACATGTTTGTTCGAGGGGTGGGGAAACAAACAGTTGTGTCTTTGATTTTTGTGAATAATTAGATACATTTACCTCTTTGCACCTTGAACAATTATTTAAACAAAACCATTTGAAAAGTTTAGAGGGGACATTTAGAGGACCCCAAACAGAACCTGCTACTCTGTCATGAGCCAAAAAGGTTGGGAACCACTGGTTTCATCATTTAAATGTAAAATCTAATGAGTAACGAGTAATTACAGAGGTCAGATAAATGTAGTGGAGTAAATAGTTCAATATTTCCCTAATGATATGTTATGTAGTGGCGTAGAAGTACAAGTAGCAGAAAATAGCTGAGATTGTGCTTAAGTACAGTACTTAAGTAAATATACTTACTTGGTGTGTTAGAGATGGGAGAATGCAAGTTGAATCATGCCACTCCCTTGTCTCCTGTCTACAAGTACTACATGTACAAAGTTACTAATGCACACATGCAGGCAGGTAATCATGCATGCAGGCCCAGATCTACTGTACACCCACACACTTAGACACATGCACACTCCCGTCGCCTGCTCCACCCAGTGGAGCCTGATCTGTGTCTGGCTCCTGTCCTGCATCCTCCTCTGTCTGTGCTGATTAGCGGCATGGCTGAGGAAGTCTTACAGGAGACAACACCAACAGCGCTCTGCACCGACTTGGCCTGCATGTCTGGGCTATTTCCAGCCGCCGCCTGGCCTCAGGATGCAACCAAGAGCAAGAAGAAAGAAAGCAGAGGAGCTCAACTCCCGTCTGCTCCTGGCTCTGGCTCGTGTCCTCAGTGGCTCCGGAAAAAGCCCTCCAGAGGTGTTTAAATCAGCGCAGCCTTTGGCAACAACAACCTGGTCGTGAACCCCAGGGCTTTGTTTAAAACTGGACAATAATGGATTGCTGTTTTTGATCAAATTCAACACAAAGAGCCTTTGAAATTACAGGATGTTGTGCATTATAATGTTGCTGGCAATACAGCTGACTCAGCATCTTTTTTGTTTAATTAACATGAAAGGTTTGAAGTCGTTATGAGCTCTATTTAACCTTTCTTAGCTTTTATTTTACATTTTGTTGGAAATCTTATAATTTTACATGTTTTTCTTCTGCAAGTCACCTCTGTTTAACACTCATACAGTCGCACTGGGTCACAAGGACACCTCAGCAGGTGTTGTCCTGTGAGGAGTGTTTCTTCTTCACCATCCCCGCCCATATTTTCTCTGAAGGATCAAACTGGCTACCCTCCAGTCGCCCTCATCTGCCCTTTCCACTGGCAGATTGCATCATGTCTGTGTCATTGAGGTGTTTTTTTCTGCCACTGTCATTAGTGGTCGCATTCGCAGTAACCAACAAGTTTACCAGAATCTACTCTTATTCCAAGGAAATGTGTGCGTGTGGTAAGTGGTGTGGCTGTGAGGGGAGTGCCTCTAGGTAGCGTGTGTGGAGTATTTTTAGCAGCAGCCAGGTTTAAGTAGAGGACTAGGAGTCAAAGATTAGCACAGGGGTCCTGACTTCACTTGTTTTAAATCTCGACTCAAGAATAAACTGCAAGGAGAGACGTTAGAAGCGGTTGAGCCCCTAAAGACATTGACTCTGAACGTTTCAGAGTGTACTCAGAATGGATGTTTTCTCACGTTTTCTAAAAAGATCAGTCTGGATGTTTTCTGATACTTTAATACATGACATCTGTGAGACAGACGTTGGCCTCTGGGAAATATATAATCTCTATTCCACTTCAGCGCACTATTTTACAGACATGTTTTAGGAACACAGCTGATACTCTTATCATCGTAAACACCAAGTGAGCAAGCAGGTGGGGGTTCAGGGGCTGTTTCTAGAGTCAAACCTGAACATTGTGTCTGACTACCTTAGAATATGAATAAGGTGGACATAAGAGCCAAATATATATCTGCTTTTGCATAACATTGTGTCAGTTAATGGATGACTGTGACTTTCATTATTAAACAGGACTGTGACGTCCTTTTCATATGAATTTCTGTTCACACTGTTTGAGTTTTTATCCTGTAAGTGACACTCTGTTCTTTGTCTGTTCGGTAGTCACTGCTCATGCAAAGTAACCAGCTCTTCTTCTGTCTATCCCAAACAAATCAAAAACATTTTTTGCATTTAGGATTTTTCCTGGGTAAGATCAACTGAAATAGACAAAGATTAGGAAGTGAGATTAGGAAGTGTGTCATTAGTAACCAGTGTTGGGCATGTTATTTTTAAAAAGGTAATCACTCACAATTTCTCACGTTACTTCACTAATTGTGCAGCAGCAAAAGACAAATGTTAGCCCCGGTGACCAACTTTGGTGTTACCTAGAATCTCATTTCTCCTATCTGCACCAAGGAAGCACGTACCAGACCAGTCTGAGCACTGAACGCACACAGATCAAACTGATATCAACCCTCCATCCATCTACCGGTTAAACAGCAAACAAGTTGAAACCAAATTTTTTTACTGAATTACTGAATTTAAAATTGAAATCCCTAAGTTATGTTTTACTGCCCAACATAATAGCAACATGTCCTACAGTTAAGACAAAATGTCTGCTATTGCATTAAATCCGCTGCGTCTTCCAGAGAGAGAGGACAGACAAGACAATCTCAAATTTAACATTTTGGCCATAACACAATAACCTGACCTCCCGGTGGCAGTCTGCATAGTGAGTAATACTAATGTCACCTCTGCCTGCTGCTGTGAACGTTATGAAAATGAGAATATATAGCACAACTGAATAAACACAGCTTTCATGTGTTAGTTTTCAGTGCTCTCCTCCTGCTGGCTACCAGGACGTTCTGCTGACTGTAAGGAAACTTCTGGAGTCTATAATCAGTGTGACTTAATTCTGTGCCAGATGACCCTCAGGGTGCCGCATGTTTGCTTCACAGCAACACACACTAGTGGCAGCACAATGACTTTGGAAGCTGTTTGGCAAGTATGGCGTTCGTGGCAATACACTTGTTACTATAGTTATTCACAACTCCTGCAAAATGGGTTGATAAACACTTTACGGAAGACAGCTGATTGTCCCAGTAACTGAGTGATAGTGAAACCTTATTCTCAGTTCTCAGTAAATATGAGTCACTCTCTTGTCCAATGAGCAGTTTTCATCTGTAAATTCCTGCCTGCTTTCTACCGGAAGACACTTTCTGATTTTCAAGTAAAACTGATGTGTAATGTCTGCTAATCTGTGCATCTGGATGACTGTTTATAACTATTCGAGAAATGTACAGTAACCTCAGCTTGACTTAACAGAAACTGAAAAATACAGGAACTGAACTGCAAGACACCACATCTGTTTTCGAGGTGCACTTGCTCATCATTCTCACAATTACTCACATTACTTCACTAATTGCTCAACAGCAAAAGGTGGATGTTAACCCCAGTGACCAACTTTGGTGTTATCTAGAGTTGCATTTCCTCACTTTCAGTGGCAGCTAAACACACCAAGCAAGCACGTACCAGACCAGTCTGAGCACTGAACGCACACAGACCAAAATGATATCAACCCTCCATCCATCTACCGGTTAAACAGCAAACAAGTAGACCCCCAAATTTTTGGATTGTAATTACTGAATTTAAAATTGTAATCCATTACAGCACTTATTCCCTTACACGGAAAAAGTAATCACATTAATGTAACTAAGTTAAGTGCCCAACATTGTTAGAAACACATGTGGTTTTCCTACAATTAAGTCATTATGCCCCCTCCCCCACATGTGATCGATGTGCCACGCTTAGGTCAGTCTGTCTTAGGAAGTCTGAGCTTTTGCTGGGGACAACTGTCATATGCAGCTGAAAGCTCAGAAAGAGCTAAGAAGTGGACCTTGAGTTGAGATTATTTTGTCAAACATACTGATGCCAAAGTTTGAATGAACTTTCATGCATATTAAAACAATGGACTAAACGTTCATATACTATGCGTACATACCCTCACATATACAAGACAAATGATTCCTGACAATAAAAAGATAAAAGAAAAAAAACATTACTGTGTTGTAGGAGTCGTTTTGGTCTTTTCTTTTGGATTTGTTAACAATATGAAAACATACAGAACATCACCAGTATGAGATCTACAGTATATTAAAAAAAATTCTGCTTATTTATTGTTCTTCCAGAGAGAGAGGACAGACAAGACAATCTCAAATTTAGCATTTTGGCTATAACACAACAAACTGACCCCCGGTGGCAGTCTGCATAGTGAGTAATACTAATGTCACCTCTGCCTGCTGCTGCGAATGTTATGAGAATGAGAATATATAGCACCACTGAATAAACACAGCTTTCATGTGTTAGTTTTCAGTATCCTCCTCCTGCTGGCTACCAGAATGTTCTGCTGACTGTAAGGAAACTTTTGGAGTCTATAATCAGTGTGACTTAATTCTGTGCCAGATGACCCTCAGGGTGCCGCATGTTTGCTTCGCAGTAACATACACTCATGGCAGCACAATGACAGTGGAAGCTTTTTGGCAAGTATGGCGTTCGTCACAATACACTTGTTACTACAGTTATTCACAACTCCTGCAAAATGGGTTGATAAACACTTTACGGAAGACAGCTGATTGTCCCAGTAACTGAGTGATAGTGAAACCTCAGTTCTCAGTAAATATGAGTCACTGTCTTGTCCAATGAGCAGTTTTCATCTGCAAATTCCTGCCTGCTTTCTACCGGAAGACACTTTCTGATTTTCAAGTAAAACTGATGTGTAATGTCTGCTAGTCTGTGCATCTGGATGACTGTTCATAACTATTCAAGAAATGTACAGTAACCTCAGCTTGACCTGACAGGAACTGACAAATACAGGAACCAAAATGCAAGATACCACATCTGTTTATGCAGTGCACTTATTTATCTGACTTATTTTCATCATATTTACATTACAGGCTGAGGTCACAGAGGAAGTACGGATTAAAGTTTAATGTCATTCATGTACGCAGTATGTATCACTCACATTAGAACCACAGGAATCTACTTGAAAATCAGTGAAGCTGTGCTTTAAGACAACGTTCTCTGTAACTTTTGTGCCTCTTAACCTTGTAACCTTGCATCAGTGCCCCACCCTTTGCCCTGACTTTGCTCTTTGGTGACTTCTTGTTGTGTAATTGCTGTAGACTTTCTTAAACTTACAGATTCTCTCTTAAGCGACGTACATCTGAGAGCTGATACACCACAAGCAGAGATCTAGTCAAGGAGAGAACAACACGAGTAAGTGCTATAAAGTTAAGTTTGAGTCCGATAGGACATAAGTGCCAACAGGTGGTGCACAGAGGCAATGCATAGAGTGCATAGAATGTATAGAATAAGATTTTTTTTCAGTCCATCAAGTGCAGAAGTGTTTGCAAAAGAGCTGGGTCTTTCGTTATTTCTTAAAGATTAAGAGGGACTGATCAACAGATCAAACAGAGTTTGGCAGCTCATTTCACCACTGGGGAACTACAGAAGAGAAGAGTCTGGCTAGCGACTCAGGACCGGTGTGTAGACCTGAATGAGGGAGTTAAGGTAGGTGGAACCTGTTTTAGTTGCTGTTTTGTAAGCGAGTGTCAGGGTTTTGAATTTGATGTGGGCAGCAACTGGGAGCCAGTGGAGGGATATGAACAGTGCAGTGACATGTGCTGTTTTGGACTGGTTGAAGACCAGATGTGCTGTTGTGTTCTGGATCACCTGCCAGTAAGGTATTGCAGTGGTCAATGCGTGATATTATGAGAGCCTGTACCAGGAGATGTGCTGCATGCTCAGACAGGTAGGGTCTGATCTTCCTGATGTTGTACAGGGTAAATCGACACGACCAAGCAATTGAGGCCACGTGAACCTTTAAGGTTAGTTGGTTATCAATCATGACACACAACTTTTGGGCAGACTTTGTAGGCATGAGTTGGGTTGATTTGAGCTGGATATTGATCTGTCGTTGTATAGAGGGACTAGCTGGGATGACAAGGAGCTCAGTCTTAGAGAGGTTAAGTTGAAGTTGGCGTTCTTTCATCCATGCCGATATATTGGCAAGGCATGCAAAGATCCGAGCCAAGACTGTGTGGTCTTCTGGTGGGAACAACAGAAAGAGCTGGGTATCGTCAACATTGCAATGGTATGAGAAACCATGGGAGCGGATTATTGCGCCAAGTGAGGTGGTATATATTGAGAAGAGAAGGGGACCAAGCACTGATCCCTGAGGAACCCCTGTGGATAAGCTGTGCGGCTTGGACACTTCTCCCCTCCAAGATACTCTAAAATATCTCCCTGAGAGGTAGGACGTCAACCAGCGTAAGGCAGATCCTGAGGTACCAAGCTCACTGAGTGAGGAGAGGAGGATTTGGAGGTTAACCATGTCAAAGGCAGCTGACAGATCTAGCAGCAATAGAGCTGAGGATTGATCAGCAGCTCTAGCCGAACGCAGTGATACCATAACCGACAGGAGTGCAGTCTTGGTAGAGTGCCCCCGCTTAAAGCCAGACTGATGCGGGTTGGACAGGTTGTTCTCAGAAGATTAAAGGAGACTTGGTTAAAGACTGTGTGCTCAAGTATTTTTGATAGGAAGGACAGGAGTGAAACTGGTCTGTAGTTTTCAACCTGGGCTGGATAATCAAAAGTCTTTTTTTTATTTTTGTTAATCACTTCTCCGCCATTAGTAGAATTAAAACGTCCTACTATTGAGACATCAAGGCACCTAACACCCTCCAGCAGTGCGTGGGTTTCTGCAACAGTGAGATTAGGTCCTTTAGAGTTCATGGTTCCACCTCTTTGGTGTAGTAGTGATTGATTTAATTGAACACAAGCCAAAGCACATCAGCTAATTGATGTTAAATGGGTGGCACTAATTTTGGGAAACCTTTATGAAGAAAAGGTCACGTCATTCCTGTAACCACCAGCTTTCTTTGATGAGATCAGGTTGATGGGACCAGGTGGTTCTGACTCTAGTAGCAACCAGAAATGTCATTGTTCTGCTCCTGATAAGTGGCAGTTTCACTGTGTAAACAGAAAACTGTCAGCACAATGTACTGAAATGAGCAGAGTGGTGATGACACAGGACAGAAAACTTGCATTTGCACATCCCACTAAAAGATGTCACAGCAGATATTTCACTATTAACAACTGATGGAATAAAGATCTTTTAAAATGACACATAATGAGTCTAACTTGGTTGATGGTTGGATATGTATAATTATGTGTTATATCAGCATAGGGAATGGAGTTTATGGGAGTGTACGAGTGCCTCAAGGACTTGAATTGAGCTCTCTGGACTCATCAGGACATCCTGGCACTTTAAGGCCTCGTCTCACCTCTTAAGCTGAAATTATAGTTTCCGTGTCTGCGAGTTTGCGAGTCCGCGAGAGTCTGCTGGGATCCGCGTGATGTAAATTTCGTCATCAGAGGGTGCGCGCGTGGGCTCTGTGCGGACATCTGCGTACCTGCAATTTGTTGTGTCACAACGTTGTGTTCCTGTAGACGCCGATCTACTGCGCATGTGTGGAACGCGTCCTCCGAGTTTTTTAGTCCAATCAATTTGTATGTTATAAAACACTTATCATCTATGGATCAAAGGCTCACATAAAGGTGATTAAGACCATGCACTCTAAATTAGTGTACAAATAATTTACAATAACTGAGTTCATTTTGGTAAGGGCAGAATCAGTTTCTAATAGCAGTAATTGAATAATGAATATTCCAATGTGACAACTTGACAAATCTGGCAGAAAACACACAAAGTGACCAATATCGCTACAATGGTTTCATCAGTCGCAATCAAACTTCTCAGAGGGAAAACAAATCCTCACTGTGACTTTGTACAATGTACTTAGATGCGATTTGCTTGTTCCTCCAAACTGCTGATGCGGCTATACTTATTTATATTCAAAACCTGTAGTGTACTGAAATGAAAGTCAGAATTTTCAATTCTACATGTACGTCATAGCAGATAATTCTAAATGTGAACACATTTCCTTGATGCCAATAGTGTCTTAAATTATAAAAAATTGAATTATCATAATTTTTTTTTTTTACAATGCACCAATAATACAACAACATCCTTTCTTGCATTACTTTTTTAAGACTGTCCACCTGTGAAAACGTGTCTTGGTTCCCTAGAAACAAATCTTCTCTTTTGTCCACAATGGATGCAGAAATCAGCAAAACAAAGCATTAAGTGGCCTCTCTGCCGGCGTCCATTCAGTGCTACATCTGTTGAGTGTCATTATGCAACAGCAGATGAAAACAACACTGCCTATCTCTTTGATAGGGCTTTTAAAGAAGGCCCCTTGCTGTAATTGCTTGAGGAAGGATTTATTGGTGCTTCGCTACTGTTTATCCTCAGGCTTTATAAAGAGCTGGTATCACTTACAGGTGAAGATGAGACACATAATGAGAATTGCACAACAGGGGATGGTGTCATCTCACTGCGGAAGTAAAGACCTTTCAGTGATTGCTTTGTCATGTACGTCTATCAGTGTGAAGTTTCTTGTGTGTATTGGAGGCTGGCATGCTTGGGAATAGTCACAAACACTTAGAATTTGAACCCTTTCACTAGATTTTGTGGTGTTGAAAAATAAATAAGACTAAATATTTTTTATCAAGTTGTATGAAGTCTACATAACCCTCCTGTAATAAAAAAAAAAGTAAAAATGAGGTTTGTGAATAATTAAAATGTCTTCTTAATCAAATATTACATTCAAATAATTGCTCAATACTCGGGCATGACTATATCTTTTAATTCTCTTGCATGCAAAAATAGTAAATATTCTTTATTCTTAAAGCTTAATATTGTGGGTTAGTATTGTTAAACTAACCAAAATATCCCATAATCCATTTAGAATTGAGTGTAAAAGTGAGGACTGAAATATAAGCAGTATATTAATGTTTTGGCTAAAATATGAGTGATTGGAACACATTAACACATTAATAGACTGTGAAGAACTGGATTGCAGTGCAAGAGGAGTTTGAAAAGTTTCTTTGGATGTTTTATTTTTTATTTTTTTGCCTTCAGAGTGGGTTACTGTTTGAATCCATTGTAACTGAAACCAAGCTGACTATAGCTGCCGTCCTCTGCAAAGGAGCGAGCTTCACCTTTCAAGTCTACAGAAGGAAGAGTGTGTGATGCTCAAAAGAAGGAGCTGCTTGCGAGAGCCTTTGAAAAACATGTTACATTTGACTTTGTTTGGGGTATACTGTGACTCACATTATAAAAACTACTCACACTAATGACTGCTCTGCTGCTCTGTCCACTGAGGCGTTCAGTGGCAAGCTCATATTCCATGTAAACATTGTGTGGAAAAGGCAGCTACATTAGCAAAGCAGGTTAAGTTCTGCCCAGGCAAAATTTATCACCCATATCTTTGAGTCTGACAAGCAGAGTTCCACCTGCAGCCGAAGCAAAACCTATTTTACTGACTTTACGAACAGTCAGCAGACTTTCCTTGGTTATGTTGCCCGAGGGAGAGAGACATCAGCTCTGGGTAAGATTAAAAAGTTGGAATCCTTTTTTCAGAATGGGTTCAGCCTTGCTAGGTGTACTGTATGTATTAAGCATTGGGACAGACACAACATACATTTATTTCTGTCCCTACACAAAACAGTTGTCACATATTATCACAGGTACATAGAGCATGGTCTGTGGCTAAAAATACAACATGAGGAGATTGTGACAGTTATCACGGCAGGTGATAAAGAACTGGTAAGAAGGAGCAGGAGGGGGAGGAGGCAGATAGAGAATTTGTTTTTGTTTGAGCTCCATGTTGCAGGGACAATAATGTGGCACTGTATTCCTCCCCCAAGCATTGAAATTATCTCAATAAAGAAATCGCCACACACAGATATGCACCCACACATACAACTCAAAGGCTGTATTTTAACCTTACAACAACATGGGTGTCATCATGTGCGCAAGAACATTGTGTATCCAAGTTCACTACTTGCTTTTGTTGATATTATGTGCGAAAGAATTGGTGAAGTATGATGTTAATAGGAGGGTGTGGTGATCAGCAATTATCCTCTCAGTCACATTGATCATCTCATAAATTGTAAACAGCTGGCATACTAGTGTATGATGAAAACGGCTCACACAGTGGAGAGGAGCCCACAGACTAGATTCTCCAAGGAGGAAATCATACTGAGAAAAATGAAAAGGCCAAGTGCTAACTCATGTTTTGATGCAGTAAGTCCAGGGATCCTTAAGGTGCTCCTAATGAAAAATGTATGAAGGGAATGTAGTCGGCACTCTTAGGCAGAGTGAAGAGAGGAGTTATGTTAAAAACCTTTATTTAGTCCAGCAGAGACACCAGATAGACTGTGGACTGAGCCTGAACCAACAATCCTACATTATGGATAGACTGACTGTCAATATTTGTGGAATGCTAAGGATAATCGATGACCATCATAATAAATGAATAGAGTTTATGGATTATTTCATATATAGGCAACATGAAAAAAGAATAGTAATGGGCCCAGAGCAAAGCCTTGTGGTACTCCTTAGTATACAATAAAATTAAGATTTCATATCATGATAAACACAATAGATAAATGATCTAAGACTTTACAGAAGTAGCTCAAAGAAACTCTTACAACACAATAAAGAAATTGTCATTAAATTGATATGATTAAAGTGGTAACACTTATCCAAAATATGTTCCATGTTGGCCCATGCACTTGTTAAGGTTATAGAAACGTTGTGGTTTGGTTTGGGTTAATCTTATGCTGCATTCATGTGGATTCAGGCAGACGGTAGATGGCAGACAGACAACAACTTCTGGACGGCACAGGAAAAACAAACAGTCCGACACAATGGTGGGACGGCAAAACGAAACCTGCATGATGCTATGTTGCTATGGTGATTGCATATTGTTCACAAAGAATGGAATAATATATTAAATAAAATTATTTTGTGTCTATTATTTTATTTAATTATTCTAGTAATGCATATAGCTATAAAATGCAGCTTTCTTGTAATATTGTATTGTAAACTTAAAATTAATTCCCCAATACTGACCCACACTTGTGTTACAGGCCAATAGTTTGTTGAGCCGTCCATTCTCCCCGACCTCTTCATTAAATGGACTTTATCACTCTCTAATTTCCTCCTTTCCTCCCATCACTGCTGCAAGAGGGCTTTGTCAGTTCGGGTCACTTGCTAAAGCAACAAAAAGTGAACATCCTGTTGATTTTCTTGAGAGGAGATTGTCAACTCTTTAGTTTATTTCATGCAAATAGATGGATATACTGCAGGTTGAATCATTTAATAAATCATTCATGATCATTGTCAGAGTGTCAAAACATTTGAAAAAAATGAAATATATAGTTTATTATATTATATGAAATACACATGAAGGCATGCATATGTTACACCCAAATACATTAAAAAAAATGTGCACACACACGCTGCACACATACTTCAACCTCACTCTGTTTATAGTTTCACTTGACATGATTGTGCTGGTTGCAATAAGAATTGCTTTATGATTCCACGTCATTTGGATACAAACAAAGGAAAGACAAAGCACCAAAGATGTTTTCACACCCAGTATGGTAAAGTCATTTATTTGATTAAAAACTGATCTTTCAAATCCAATCCAAACATCACTGTCTCTTTAGGACCCGTCTCCATTAAACTGTGGTGTCTACAAGCTCTGCAAAACCCATCGGGACTGTACCTGCCAACACACAACACACCATGCATACAAATCCACTGTCACACACTGGCTGTGTCTGATGCAATCTGCTGAAATCAACTCGCTTCACACTTCACCTGAGGAACCCCAACAGGTCAGGATATAGGAACAAATAGGAGGAACAACTCCATTTTAGAAGAACTAGGTAGGGTATTAATGAAATATTTATGTGTGGGAGAGACATAAAAGACATAAAAGTTTCAAAATACAGAAGAATCTCTGAATCTTCACCCTCGTGAACTATTCAGAGTTCTTTCAGTGCTTGTTGTTTACAGTCTGCAGATTGTGATACTATTAAGAAGCCAAATGAATAAAATGGAAAGGAATAAGATACAAAACACAGAAGGAAGTTAATCTTGAGCAGGCGAGACATTTAATCCAAGCTGTTAAATCAGTTTCCGAACAAAATAACAGAAAATTCAAGATGACCATTAACAGCTTTATATTGACTGGAGTTAATATCAGAAGCTGTGAAATCAATTTCCCCAGCATATACGGTCAGAATACACAGTTATCAGTTTGTTTGTCACTAATTTGTCCTTACAATACTTGTTGTCCTTACAGTACTAACAATTGGAAGAAAAACAGCACTGGCACATAATATCTGGCAATTCTTCCAAAGTGATAGCAGACTGATCAGGGCTTTGATTTGATATTTGATATAGTTTATGTCTGTACATTTCACAGCAGTACTTTCTAAACAGAACAACTATGAGCAACAAATCTTTTTAAGTCTATTTAGACTGAGAAGAGGCAAAAGCTGGTATTTGGGTTTGTTGGACAGCTGAAATGTAAGAAAAGTCTCTTCTAAATATGGCGAGAACTGCTGCTTACAGGCCCAATATAATGTGTCCTCTAAGACATGTTGTTATTGCTCTGTGGTCAAAGAAAATGGTTGGAATGAACTTAAGAGAAAGAGATTTACAGAGAATAAAATTACTCCCTTTTTTTGTCTGATGCAATCCAAAATTGGCAAGGATAATAAAACTGTGATCTGAGTTCTTACAAACTCAGAACAAACAGTTAAAGTTTACTGGGATGTAACAAAGCTCTGGGGTAACTTTAAGTATAGTAGGAAAGGTCATAATGGTTTTTATAAATTGAGCTCAAATCAAGGATCTCCATGCAATCCAACATCTGCTAAGCACTTTAAGTCCCCTGATGGTGTTTATGCATGTTCAGCTATTTTGAGTATGGTCACCTCTTTGCTCTGAGGCTCTGGTGGCCTTAAATCTAAACACACAGCTGTGTAAAATCAAACTCAGAGATAAACATTGGAAATACTGGGGGGGAAATGCCAGCACCAGAACTCAGCAGAACACAGAGAATCTCTTATCTGGTTGTATCTCAAACCACTTTGTTGTAATTGTACCAGCCTGGAACCTGGATCCAAACCAGCAACATGATGGTTAAACAGCAGATGTTTCAGACTGCTGGACCAGGATTTTATTGATCCTCAGTACTTCCACTCACAATTACGTATGACCTCAACACACTGTTCTCATTATAACCACAAGTGAATGCTCTGCTGAAAACATGGCAATATCAATATCTCAGTATCAATACATGTAAAAAAAAAAAAAAAAAAAAGTTTCCCTGGGGCCAACTTGAACGGAGAAATCTTTCCAAAATGTTAAATTGAAATATTTGGATATTTTTCTTTTTTGTGTCATCACTGCTTCACATTTTCATTGATCTACTGTATAAATACTTACCAGCACAACACTTCCCAAAATTTTCTTCCACTTGACATGAACATTAAATAAGGCAATGTAATCTACATGTATACAGATTTGTATAGGATAAAGTCTTTGTTTAATTTCTGTAATATCCCCTGCAGTAAAGGCCTTTTTCACAACAGATATTTTTAATTTAAAAGGAAAAGCATAGGTGTTAAAAATTAACAATGGCTCCGTTATATTCAGGTGTCCCAGTAAGCCATGACAGTGTGACAGTGAGCCAGCATGTACAATACCAGGACCCTGAAACTGAAGCAGCTAAATGGAATTCAGCCATCATTCATTTTGTTATTTAAACCTGGGCTTTTCCTACTGTGACATGTCTTCCATGACAAGGGTCTATTGGGTGCATCTCAACTATTTTGTGTGCTTGCATACTGTTTTAGGCTGTGTTTATATGCTATTTGTATCTTCTGAATAAATATTCAAACGGGGAGGAGAGACTATAAATCGTTCACTTTCCAGTGTTTCAGAGTTGCTTGAGGAATTTAAACCGTAAACAAACCACTTCTCTAAACTTTCAGCAACTTCTGCCTCTGGGGTTGCAGGTGAGGTTGAAGTTGGTGGAAGTGCTCCTGCATGAGCTTGTGTCTGTATAATGCAAACTGTCACAACAGTCCACAGGGAGAGCATGGAGAGTAGCAGTGTGCTGGTTAGTCTCAGTGTGCCTTCAACTGAGTCAATGGAGTTGCAACAATGTGGCCTAAGGCCATGCTCTGCTAAATACCACAGTTACATAATACACACACACACACACACACACACAGACACACACACCCACACACGATCAGGTTGACAGATTTATATACAGAGTGTTTATCCCAATACAAATGTGACATATACATACAAAAACACATTGAGTGTGTGTACATAGAGATAAAAGTAGACACACAACACAAATGCACATGATTTAAATACTCATACATGTATACATTCAGTCATATGTTCATTCACACACAACATACAGTACACCTTCACACATTCCCCTGTTAGCATCCTGGCTAGCAACTGGCTCACTCATGTTGACAGACTCAAATACTGGCAATTCTGTTCTCTCTTTTTATGATTCTCGAATTACGATGTTTGAGTTTCTGCAGGTGCCGCTAATTTTCCTGTCAGTTGCTTCTAATGCAAACTACCAATCTTTTTTCTGTTTATTCCAAATAGCTAAATGCTGAAGCCAGTTTTAAGTGCATAAAACTGTAGTTCCTCCGGTGCTGATTACAATGCTATAGATGTGGGTTCAATTAAGGCAAAGACTCTATAGATAAAACTACTGTTACAAGTCAAAATGTCTTCTGAGAAAAAGCCATTAAATTCCAACCAATTTCTTGAAATACAGTTTACAGTCAAATTACTTTCTACACAATGTTGGTGTCTTCATTTCTGACTTAACCTCTTGTTTGGTGGTGTTTTGAAAATGTATTCTGTATGAAAAAATATTGCGAGTCAAAGAGAAGTACATTTGGGGAAGTGTTTGCTTGGTGTCCACCTCATTTGCAAATATTTGCGACTAAACTAAACCACAAGCCTACCACATCAAGTAAAGTAGAAGTTCTGTGTAGTTTGTCCCCCACTCACTTTTGTTTAAATGTCAGTAAAAATTAATCAAAGCTGTCAAATTCCTAATCCAAATCTGATCTGAAGAAAATAACAGGTGTGTGGTGAAGCCTGTTTGAGCATCTGGTTTGAATCTGCTATGGCACAAAACTTTCACTTCCTCAAACTGAAACAAACATCACACACATGCAGACACCCAAAGACAGTTTTCAATAGATATCAAAACGCTGGCAGTGAATATTTTGTTGATATGAACTTTCTGTCTGATACGTTGACAACAAAGCTCAGGAGCTTTACATTTGTGACCAAATGTCTTTCTCCATCATTTGTTGGGGCATGAACCAGGTGTGATCCCGGTTGTGGCTTCTAGAGCCTTTCCAAGAATCACCTGATTTAGAGAGTTGTGTTGGTGCACATGTGAGCTTTCTATTGATCTGTTCGCTTCCTGCTGCTTTCCACAAACGTGTCCAAGGGAACCCTGCTGTGCACAGGGCCAGCACCTTTTGGAGGACAGCAAAACAAAATACAAACACAAAGGGCTAAAATACCCAAACCCTCTAATATCAATCTGCTGTCACAATTAAGTTTTTTGAATCTGAACTCAACAGATTAGCAGAAAGTATACAAATCATCCTCAGTGTTATAGTATTGATCAATCTATGATGCTCAGCACATTCTAGGGGTTATTTTGTGATCAAGTATAGCAGACAAAAGTGAGAGCTGCACCTCACGTGTTGTGTTTGTACTGTTTTTGCTTTTGAAGCTTCTTCTCCCCTGACAGATTACTCCTTGGAAGATGGGAGAACAGTGCAAAATGTGTTTGCTAAAAGAACCTCTGAAGCCATAGTGCAAAATTTGGCATTCACCTGAACTCTTCTTATAAAGAAGAAGAAGAAAAAGAATCTCTTGTTTTGAAGAATAAGTGAACAAAAACTGTCCCTCTACTAGAAAACCAAGAAAGGGTGATTTGAGAATATTTCCTATTCTCCACTTAAAAATTACAGACATTCAGCTGTGGTGAAATCACTTAGAGTGTCCTTGTTTCTATTCTGGCCAGGAATCAGAGCACCTCATTACTCCAACACGGTCAGGGTACCCTATCTTTAGATGTTGTTCCTATGCTCTGAGTGCTGCAGGAGAAAATCATTCATGGATTCTATAAATACCTGAAGCTCGCATATTTACTTGCCCAGAGACAGGTGTGGGTTGGCGGCTTAAATCCAGATACACTCATTCTTATTACTATAGACCAGTTTGTCACGAGACCACCTTCCTTCTGTGTGCTCCCTGCACGTGATATTAAAGAACGAGAGAAAGGTGAGGCAGGAAAAGGGCACCATGTCCTCTCCACGGGAACACACACTCACACACTTGCCATTAATATACTGTGCATGTGCACAGGAACATGCATCACATGATACAGTAGGTGAAGACAATGCTTCAAGATCTGTCTAAAGGTGGGAAGAAAGATGATGACAAGCAGATAAAAGACATAAGCCCATGTCAGTAAATTACAGATTTTTATACTCACAAAAGCATTACTCACAATATATGTTTTATTTCACAACCTCGGTGACAAGCAATATTAGCACTGATCAGGCTTTTAACTGTGGTGTGATTAATTTTGTTTCTATTCATACCAAACAAAGTGCAAAAGAGGCTTACAAATACTGCTGAAGAAATTAATGAAAAAAGTGTCTTGGACCTGCAGTGGTAAGGTAGAAAACAACCGATACCCCTTATGTGTTCAGAAAAATATTGATTTGTTTATTTCCTTTCCCAAAATACCTCCATTACACTTTATCCTCCACTTCTTACAACCAGCAGGAGCAGAGCAGGGGGGGTGCAACCACCACGGGAACTCCAGCAGTCAGCCCAAAGCTGGTTGATTTATCTGCTTTAGCAGGTGAGCAACCTCACTTCTTTCTGTTTGTAAAATATCATTTCCAGCATGGTACAACAGTAAAAGTACCTCTTAAATTTTAGGAAACCACCACCCAGTGTTGGGAAAGTAACTTCCTGTACCAGTTTGCAGAGGATGGATTCCATCCCAGCTGTGTTGTGAAATTCAGAGCTGGGAAACACTTAAACTCTTTTTGTCAAGAAGCACCCATGTTCCTTTTAAAAAAAACACTGTTAATAATAATAATAATAGCTAATATGACCGTAATGGCCTGGCCACAAAGTGAGTGGGAGAGACCCCAGGGTGCTGAGAGAGAACAACAACAACAGAGAGAGGAAACATCTGCAGAGAGGGTCAGCAGCACATGGAGGAATTTCCGCACATGGAGGATGACTTATAAAATGTTTTTTTTTTTCCACCTATAAGAGTGAACATCCAATGAATCTGTAAATAATATTGTATAATGCAATTTTTTTAGTTTGTTATACATTAGTCATTCAGATTGTTGACTCTGTTTTTCTAGTTATTGTTTTGTTAGAGAGAACTGAGGTATGACACTGGACAAAATTTTGCTTTTCACATCAATTTTTAAATACAGTAGAAAACTGACCAACCACACTCGCCTACCTGCTCAAGGAATAGTTAACCATTCTTGTAAAAATATTGTGTGCTATCTTGCTGTGAGTTAAATGAAACGACTCTAATTATTTCTTTGGCCAGACGCAGCGACTTCCTGGAGTTGCTCAGATTGCCTGGCAACCTCATGGTGATGACAAGACTCCAGGAAGTCACTGTGCCTGGCAAAGACATGGGCTGCGTCCAAAATCACTCCCTTATTCACTCATTCACTACTACTTATACAATAGACACTAAATAGTTTACTCAATAGTGAGCAGTAAATCAAGATTTTGGAAACTCACTAATCATCGTCATTTTGCATCATCACCATCAGCTGTAGAGTCACACAACGATAATTTTTGTAGCTATAAAATGTGGAGCATTACATTGTGGGATTGTTAGCAGAAAGTAGTGAACATGCCATAGACACTATGTTTTCCATTGTGGAATTTTTTGAGGGCACTATATAGTGGATACATTTACAAACTAAGCATTAGGGTAAATGTATTGCACTATATAATAAATAAGGACTGATTTTACATTATTTTAATTCATTTTTACATTTCTGCTTGTGTATTGATAAAAAAAGAGATACATGTATAACATATTGCAACGTGCCATAAGGCCACAAAGACTCTCATGTAGTTTGTAGACTCAACACAAACAGTCTTCAGGGAACTGATACATTTCAGTCTTCAAATTTATTAGGCATCTTCTCAAAAGAAATGGCTATAAGTGCCAACCGGGTGCTTTACCACGCCCCTGAACAACTCAACAACAATGCAATGTTTTTTTTGAGACTGCCTTAGTGTATTCTGTCATAGTGATGTGATTGGCTGAACCTTACATTACATTAATCAGTAAGCTTTAGAGAGTTTGGTTGGACAGAGCCTGGCTAGATGTTTCCCTCTGTGTCCAACTATTCCTTTATTAAAATGACTCCTGACATGAAAGGAAAAACTCAAGCATTTAAAGTCTGTTTTCAGTAACTATTGCATCTTAAACTCTTCATTTGTCAAACAGCTTTTAAAGCTTTTTTTCCATTCACTGATGAAGACTGTGAGATGTGGTGGAATGTTTAAAACCAGCTAGTTAGTGTAATTATCCTGTCACACAGCTTTTTAGTGCAATATAGTGCCATATTTAATATTGCACAGATGTTTAATAAAAAAAAAAAAAACATTCAAAAGACAAATTTAAAGAATGAGAAATATCAGGTGACATATTTTAAAAGAGTATTACATTAATAAAATTGATCATCACTGATATGAGATTTCTTTGACAGCAAAATGGTTGAAACCTGCCGAAGCACTCATGACTTTGTTGTTCATATGCTGATTATTTAGAAATCTGTAATCTGAGTTTTACACATTAATACATGCAACCGGACAGCAGGTGACAGCTATAATTATCAGTTTTAGACTATATTTATTCAAGAATTGTTTGTTGACTTTGACATTTTTACATTTCAAAAACAACAAAACTAAATTTCAAATTTCAAAGTCCGGTTTTATTAAAATGTATGTGAATCCTGAACACAAATATTGTGTAGCATCTACATGTAACTTGCCAAGTATCTAAAAATAACATATTGTCCATTCAGGTTCTGCTTTTTGTATTGCAGTATCATCTACACAGTAGATATAAATAAATTGCTCAAATTAATCAGTTGGATTCACATTTTGCTGTCAGATAAAAAAAATTAAAAATTACTCCACTCGACCATACAATATAACTCTGGGAATAATATTTAGACATGTAGCAGAAAAGCATCTATTTAAGAGTGAAGTAGTGAATGTTTATGTATATTCTATCATGAACCTCTTTTTTCTGAGTGTGTGACGGTTGAATTGGGCACATCTCCAGTCTCTGACAGAAGACAGGCGTCAACAGACGGGTCATTCTTGGGTCAACTACTGCATCTGCAGAATTAAAGACAGGCTGCCCCAATTACTAGCCCTGCTCATTTTCTGTCTATAGTTATATAGTGGCCTTGGTGTGAGGGGGAATAAACGTTGCCCCCAAGGTCAAATGTTATTGACTTTATGGCACACAGAGGATCAATCGAATCATCAATGGTTTACATCAGGCGAGCACCTCAGCCTTAATACAGTGAACAGAAGATGCCTGGAAATGATAGCACAGCCACATTTAAACGACAGCTTATTGTATCATCACAACTTTTTATACAACAACGACAACACTTTGTTCAGTTAACTGCACAAATTATCAATATCCAATGTAAGTCTCCTTTGTATTGTTTACGGTGAGCATCATGGAAGAAACTTGACCTATGTTATCACTCCCATCATAAATGTTTAGTAGATTAAGGAAGATAAATAATCACACACTGACACATATTTCATTCCCAGACATTTCAGCCATTGTTTCTCCATCAGGTTGACGAATGTCCTTTGTGTCACAGCAAATGTAGGTCAGTGCTGAGAAATGACGTATTCTTTGACGCTTTGCTTTCGGTCTGTCCAGAGATGTGATATATGGTGCACCTTCTACAAATCCAGTTATCCTCACAAATAACAATAAGTTTTTGAATAAAACATGACATTTCAAACACTATTTGTTAAATTCTGACTGATAAGGACAAGCTATGAATAAAGGTCATATTTAAATCACTGCTGTCATTTTGATGAAATATTTGACTTATTGTTCATTTTTATATAATGAATGCAATCAGAAATAAATGAGCAAATAAATAAATTAATACATTCAAAATAAGGCTTTAAATTTAGGTGAAATCTGGATAGATGTTGCCACAGATTAGCGATGCATCACCTGTGTAACACAACACTTATTTAGGACAACTTCAGCTTTGTAATCTAGTGTTTATTGATAGTTGAATTCAACCTACAATATCTCTAGAAGGCTCAAGAGAAAAATAATATCATAGGTAGGACACTAGGACACCACTGAAACACCAAAACATGAAACTGAACACAAAAGATGAACAGAAGAACTTACTTTCTCTGATTTGAACACATTGTCTGCATTTTGTTTGCAAGAGTAACAACGGAAGTTAACTTGTTTACATATAACACTTCCTCCCATCCATTCACCTACTGTTGCAGTCCTCCATCCCTCCCACATGTGGCCTACATACTTCCCATTGAGAGAATGAGTATCACACGTGAGTTCAGTGTCACACCAACGTCCTCTGTGCTTCTCCTGTACACTGTAAGGAAAAAAATGACAGTTTGAGGTATGAAAAGCCCGTTGACCTACACTTGTTTATCGGTTTTCATTGTTATCTGTTACACATCTATAAACTGGGTCAAGCTGGGAGGTAAAATGGAAAATAGGAGGACACGGAAAGCACAGATGAATGGAAAGCTTCATACCAAATCAATAGCTGAGGAGCAGATAAATAGCAAAAACTGACGCATTATTGGCTAATGATTTTTCTCCTTGAGTTCTAGATGAAGACTTTCATCAATAAATAGGACATCTATCAATTTTTATATTTAAAAAATCTGGCTTTTTTTATTTTTATTTGTTTTTACTTCAAGCCTTGTTCTCTAAATTGACATCAAACTGAAACAAAATCCCACTGACTAACCACTGTGGACATACTTAAGGACTTAACTATTGCCTCCTTTGGCCAATGGATATTGAAATAGGCCTAATATAAATAAAAAAAAACAAAAACAATTAAAAGCCTTTTTATGATACTTTACCTGTTCTTCTCAAATGCTTGTCTTGTTATACTTTTGTCAGACTGGTCTGCTTTTCCCCAAATTTGGGTGAAATAGTTAATAACCAAAGTGTCAGTTCAGTTCATAGATGTACTGAACATTAATGTATATGAGAGGGCTGCAACTAAAAAAAAGATTTTGTATATAAAATGTCAGAGAAGAGTGTTATAATTCCCCAGAGTCAATGGTTAAGTCTTCTTATTTTGTCTGAACAACAAATATTCAGTTTATTATCATGTATGACAAAGAAAAGCATTAAATCATCACGTCTGAGAAACTAAAACCAAATTTTTTTTGGAATATTTGCTTTAAAAATTACTAAAATGATCATTCAATTAACAAAATAGTGATTCATTTTCTGTTTACCAACTAATCAACTTATCAAGCTGAGCCAGCCACAGCTGAGGATGTGCCAACTTATCTGTGATAACAACCAATGACTTTAACTGATTATTTATACAGTCTATGAATTAAAAATATTATTACAAAATGTAGCTCACTCTTCCTCTATAGATTTGGGGGAATGCTAAACGTGTTGCCGGGAAACACGAAGGTAATTCCCACCTTGACCTTTCAGGGGCTCTGTATCATCATATTTTATGATGCAGATTATTTAAACTGTCAATGCACCGTTCACATGTTAACTCTGGTCAGAATATTTCACGCTACTGCATATCATATACATATATTTCATAATCAACCTTTCCTACTGTAGCTACAGTCAGATAATGTCAATTAAGAACAGCTTTGTGTCCACCGTCGGCATCTAACATCTCTTACAGCTGGAGGAGTTTTCCGGATGTGGTGGGCGACTTTTTCAGGGTTCATTCTCCACTGAGGGGAATCAAACTTCACTTCACCTACTCTATGTAAATACATTATTTTCTTCTTGTGTTAACACGCATATGTTGATGTCTTGGGCTGTTAAATTGGTGTTTGTGTGCCTGGCAATATGGCTATTCTGGGGCGGGGGGGGTTTGCTGTTTGTATATCCACTGCTGGCTGTTACTCTTATGTCTTTCTGTTGGCTGCTAATTTTGCTGTTGTCTGCCAATGTGTAATATGTGGTTTGGTATTAATTGTGAATTTTGTTCTTGTAACGGCTGAGCTTATTTTGGTTTTGGTTGTTGTTTGGCAGGCTCCCTCATGCTGCTTATTTATGTTGTGGTGAAATTTGAATACTCATGTTTTTAGTATCATGCAGTGGTGGAAGAAGTATTCAGAAAAGCTAATGGCATTGAAACTCTCGTAAATTATTTATGAGTAGGACTCTTCCAGCAATGATCATTTCCTTTTGACCATGTCCATGAGCGAAGCCATGTGTCACTTTGATTCCAGGGACTGATAATCCCTTGTTGTCAGGTTATAAAGGTCAGTGTGGTAGTATCATATATTTGAAATCTGACTGGCCTGCAGATAGTAAGCGTCATTACTCTGACTTATAGTTATCTTTCCATACCAGTAGAGCTGAAATGAGTAATTAAATGGTTGATTGACAGAAAACTAATTATGTGAGGAATTTATATTTTTCTTTGTCATATATGATGGTAAACA